>NW_027361829.1:23352500-24795000 GCF_039654945.1 Dendrobates tinctorius | reverse complement strand
ATCCGCACCGTCGCAGCTACAGCCATAAAATTTGGCACAGTCACACGTCTGGACCCTGAGAGCGTCCTAAGCTATGTAGTGAGACGAAATTTTAACGCCGCGCGTTCCAATTCACCAAACAATTTTGCCCCTGTCTACATACTGGGGAAAAAGTGTGTGTGTGTCAAGCCCCGACCCTCATTATGATGTCTTAATGCCCCTATCTACATAACAGGAAAACAGTGTGTGCGTATCAAGCCCCGCCCCTCATTATGATGTCATAATGGTTGCCATGGGATGGAGGATGTGTGATGGGTATATGGGCACTGGACTATGGGATGGAGGATATGTATGATGGGTATATGGGCACAGGACTATGGGATAGAGGATGTGTGATGGGTATATGGGCACTGGACTATGGGATGGTGAATATGTATGATGGGTATATGGGCACGGGACTATGGGATGGAGGATGTGTGATGGGTATATGGGCATGGGACTATGGGATGGAGGATGTGTGATAGGTATATGGGCACTCGACTATGGGATGGAGGATATGTATGATAGGTATATGGGCACGGGCCTATGGGATGGAGGATATGTATGATGGGTATATGAGCATGGGACTATGGGACGGAGGATAATTATAATTTGCTATAACTAACCACAGTTAGTTACTATGCCCGGGCAGCGCCGGACTCTTCAGCTAGTCCTGAATAAAATGCAAATTTAGTTTAAAGCATATTTGTATTCACTTACAATTCACACTCCTTTCTGAATCACTTTATATGTGTCTCCATGTAAGTAAAAGTTACTCGCCTACAGATCCACCCTTCAGTCCGGTCTGTCTGTCTAAGGCTGGGAGCACTCAGCATTTGTCACTACATTCAGTGGCTCTGTTGCCCCCTGCAAAACTTGATTGGAGCGCATGCGCCGACGAGGCCATTGTCTATAATGGTGCCGATGGAGTCACATTGTCCTCTGTGGTGCAGCGTTTTTGGCTAGGTATGCTTAGTTGAGGCAGGCAGCAGAACGTAATTGACAACACCTATCTGCCCAACTCCAGTTGGTGTGCACCATTATAGAAAATGACCTGTCAGCACATTCCCCCGAATACACCATGTCAACCCAGCCTAAGCCACCATTGAAAAGATTGTGTCTTGTGGTATGTAAATTTTCTCTATGTCAACAAGAAAAATGCATAGTAATGAAATAATAACATAATACCAAGTGAACATAGTTTCCATCTTTCTTCTACCCAGAAGGTACGGCAGGGCTTGGTTCCACCATATCACATATTCATTTTTATTTAAGGAGTGCCAGGTGCTGGCATTTTTTCTTTATCTATAGAGATATTTTTCTTCCTGTTGGAGGGAAGCCCGGGTAATATTTGGTAGCAGTAATATAAGAATGACCACGCTCTATAGCATGTCGGTGAAGACATATTTATACACTGGAGCACAGAGGACGAGACACATTATCATATCTATTGCATCCCAATGTGCCCTGAGCTGAGTGTGAGACTGCAGCTGTATAACATTGTTGTGCACATTCATACAGAACAGTCTGTGAAAACCCAACATACAACAATGGGGTGTACAAAAAAGGCAGCACACTGGTTTATTCATTGAGGCGACATACAGCATGGCTGCATTATGGTGAGTGTGGCTGAACTGAAATACCACAAAAAACACTGTGAGCAGTTGTGGAGCTGTTTTTGGAAGAAAAGAGCCATATTTTTATCAGCTCCAATGTGTTATTCCAGATAAATTTGCTTTTTTCTAAAATGTAAATGACCTCCTCCAAGCTATGAGGTGGATGGTGCCTGGAAGATAACTCTGCCTCCAGAGCTTGTTTTATATAAAATGGGGTATTACCGGTGTGAGACAAGTAACCAACACAGAACAGGAGAAATAAGCTTTGTCTTCTTGAAAATACATTTTTTGCTGCTTCTGAGATCTGCTGTGTTGTAGCATTGTTACAGTACTGCTTTCCTGTGAGCTGGAAGCTGAAGCTGAGAGGAACCTGTCAATGTGTCAGTTATAATCACACACAGCTCTGCAGAGGGCGGTTATCACACATCACACTGGTAGCTCCCCTTCATGTATAATAATCTCTGGAGGCAGATCTTCAGGGAGATCAGTGTCCGGCCCATAGCCTAGAACCGCTCATTTACACAGAAGAAATAAGTGGATTTCTCTGGAATAAGGCTAGTTTCACACTTGCTTTTTTTTGCAGCGCGTTTTTCCCGCAAAAAAACGCATTGAAAAAACGCATACATAAGCATACAACTGCTGCGTTTTTTTCAAGCATTTTTATGAGCATGCATGAAAAAAACGCAGCGTTTTTATGCGTTTGTATGCGTTTTTAGTGCGTTTTTACCGCGTTTGCGTTTTTTTCCAACATTTTTAGGTGGCCCCTCACACTACCCAAACCATGACTTTACTAACCCTAACCCTGACCCTAACCCTGACCCTAACCCTGACCCTAACCCTAACCCTAACCCTGACCCTAACCCTTAACCAAATCATACTTAACCCTAACCCAAACCCTAAACCCTAACTAACCCTAACCCTAACCCTAACCCTGACCCTAACCCTAACCCTAACCCTAACCCTGACCCTAACCCTAACCCTAACCCTGACCCTAACCCTAACCCTAACCCTGACCCTAACCCTTAACAAAACCATACTTAACCCTAACCCTGACCCTAACCCTAACCCTAACCCTGACCCTAACCCTTAACCAAACCATACTTAACCCTAATCCTGACCCTAACCCTGACCCTAACCCTAACCCTAACCCTGACCCTAACCCTTAACAAAACCATACTTAACCCTAATCCTGACCCTAACCCTGACCCTAATCCTTAACAAAACCATACTTAACCCTAACCCTGACCCTAACCCTAACCCTGACCCTAACCCTAACCCTAACCCTAACCCTGACCCTAACCCTAACCCTAACCCTAACCCTGACCTTAACCCTTAACAAAACCATACTTAACCCTAATCCTGACCCTAACCCTGACCCTAATCCTTAACAAAACCATACTTAACCCTAACCCTGACCCTAACCCTAACCCTGACCCTAACCCTAACCCTAACCCTGACCCTAACCCTAACCCTAACCCTAACCCTGACCCTAACCCTTAACAAAACCATACTTAACCCTAATCCTGACCCTAACCCTGACCCTAATCCTTAACAAAACCATACTTAACCCTAACCCTGACCCTAACCCTAACCCTGACCCCAACCCTAACCCTAACCCTGACCCTAACTCTAACCCAAACCCCTAAATTCCATGGTTAAAAAAAAAAAACGCATATGCAAAAAAACGCATACATGAGCATGCCAGTGCGCACATATGCGCATCCATAGGCTATAATGGCCATTTTTAGCGCAAAACGTGCGCATATGTGCGCATGCGCTTTTTTGCAGGGCCAAAAAATGCAACATGCTGCGTCTGGAAAATACCAACGCACACCCCAAAAAAACGCAGCGCATGAAAATCGCATACATGCGCTAACCAGCGCGCAGGTATGCGCACCCATGTTAAATATAGGGGAAAAAACGCATGCGCAGGTATGCGTTTTTTTCCAGCGCTAAAAAACGCAAATGTGAAACCAGCCTAAGACATCCGTTCTCAGATATTAACGTATCATTTTATTCAGTTTCCTATCACCTGCACACCCATTTAAATGATTTAGGAGAGACAATCCTATTGACAGATTCCCTTTAAATGGATATTTTGGGAATGCTTATTGTTAGCCTAGGATAGACCAGAAACTGCTCTCTTTTGTAACTAAATCATGCCCTATCTTTCACATCTGTGTAGCATAATCCCCCCAGACTTCAATATGTGAAAACATCTAGACCCTATTCTAAACAGTGTGAAAACCACATATAATGGGCAGTAATATACAGTTTGCACCATTTTTTATGGCTATTTGTAATAAGACTGTATACAACATATAACAGCACTGTACAATTCTTTAGGTGGATATTTCAGACTTCTAAAAGATTAAGCAATATATTCGGATGTACTGTAGCTCAGTTTATAATAGGAGAAAGACACCTGACTGCTATAATGCACTTAGTGGTAGTGGATCCAGTACTCTTCAAAGGTGTTATCCAGCTAAAATAAATGTGTTTGAAATGTAAAATATACAACTTACTTCTAGACATTACTGTCAAATTTAAACTTCAAATGATTACTTTGAAGCTCCAGAAGCTCAATTTTTGCTTGGATTTGAAGTAGATGGGGCAGGAACTTCCTCTGTCACCATGTAAGCAGTGCTGTGTATGTGTGTGTGTGAAGCAGATGTCTGACTGGCTCCTTTTAGTAACAAAGCAAGCCTTCTTTAATGAGCCAGTCAGCCAACCCCCTTTGTAAACAGCTATGGTCCCAAGATGACTAAGTAAGCTCTCCCATTTATCAAACCTAAAACGGAAGTGAAGCTGGGTCCCAGGAAAGGCGCTGACAGATGAATATTGTGACCACTTGATAATATATGAGTAAGTTCTATATATTTTATTTTTAAACACATACACTACCGTTCAAAAGTTTGAAGTCATCCAAACAATTTTGTGTTTTCCATGAAAACTCATTCTTTTATTAATTAAATGAGTTGCCAAATGAATTTAAAATCTAGTCCAGATTTTATCTGAAATAATAATTTTCTCCTTCAAACTTTGCTTTCATCAAAGAATGCTCCCTTTGCAGCAATTGCAGCATTGCAGACCTTTGGAATTCTAGCAGTTAATTTGTGAGATAATCTGGATAAATTTCACCTCATGCTTCCAGAAGACCCTCCCACAAGTTGGTTTGGCTTGATGGGCACTTTTTGCATGACATGCAGTCAAGCTGCTCCCACAACAGCTCAATGGGGTTCAGATCTGGTGACTGCGCTGGCCACTCCATTACAGATAGAATACCAGCTGCCTGCTTCTTCCCTAAATAGTTCTTGCATAATTTGGAGGTGTGCTTTGGGTTATTGTCCTGTTGTAGGATGAAATTGTATCCAATCAAGTGCTGTCCACAGGGTATGGCATGGCATTGCAAAATGGAGTGATAGCCTTCCTTATTCAAAATCCCATTTTCATTGTACAAATCTCCAACTTTACCAGCACCAAAGCAACCGCAGACCTTCACATTACCTCCACCATGCTTGACAGATGGTGTCAGGCACTCTTCCAGCATCTTTTCAGTTGTTATGCACCTCACATATGTTCTTCTGTGTGATCCAAACACCTCAAACTTGGATTTGTCTGTCCATAACACTTTTTACCAATCTTCCTTTGTCCAATGTCTGTGTTCTTTTACCCATATTAATCTTTTCCTTTTATTAGCCAGTCTCAGATATGGCTTTTTCTTTGCCACTCTGCCCTGAAGGCCAGCATCCCGCAGTTGCCTCTTCACTGTAGACGTTGACACTGGTGTTTTGTGTGTACTATTTAATGAAGCTGCCAGTTGAGGACCTATGAGGCGTCGCTTTCTCAAACTACAGACTCTAATGTACTTATCTTGTTGTTCAGTTGTCAGCAGGGCCTCCCACTTCTCTTTCTACTCTGGTTAGAGCCTGTTTGTGCTCTCCTCTGAAGGGAGTAGTACACACCGTTGTAGGAAATCTTCAGTTATTGGCAATTTCTCGCATGGAATAGCCTTCATTTCTAAGAACAAGAACAGACTGTTGAGTTTCACATAAAAGTTCCCTTTTTTCTGGCCAGTTTGAGAGTTTAATGGAACCAATGCTCAAGATTTTCAATTAGCTCAAAGGAAGGTCAGGTTTGTAGCTTCTCTAATCCGCCAAACTGTTTTCAGCTGTGCTAACATACTTGTACAAGGGTTTTCAAGGGTATTCTAACCATTCATTAGCCTTCTTACACAGTTAGCAAACACAAAGTACCATAAGAACACTAGAGTGATGGCTGTTGGAAAAGGGCCTCTATACACTTATGAAGATATTGCATTACAAACCAGACATTTGCAGCTAGAATAGTCATTTACCACATCAACAATGTATAGAGTGTATTTCTGAATCATTTAATGTTAGCTTCATTGGAAAAAACTGTGCTTTTCTTTCAAAAATAAGGAAATTTCTATGTGAACCTAAACTTTTGAATGGTAGTGTATATAGAAACTTTATTCTAACAGGACAACTACTTCTGTTGGCCAACTCCCTTAACTATGTGAAATGGTCAGAAAGCAGACTAATGGATAATCATGAGGAAACTACAGTATTTTTTCATAGCTCAAGTATTTAGATGAGATTCAGGATGATCTATGTGTAACATATTTGAGAAAGTTCACTTTTACAAACTATAAAACATAAGCTTAGATCGACATACCGTATATGCAAATGAAGACATATTTACAAAATAGATTTAGAGAGTATTTATTTATTTTCTTCTGTGTATGAAATAATCATATTTATAGTGCCTACATGATTATGCAAAATTAGCATTGAGGAACTTTTAAGGGGTTATCTATTACTAGGACCACCCCTTCTCGATCTAAATGATTGTCCATGATAAAATAAAAAAGCCTATACTCATCTCCCATGCCGGCGCCGTTCCAGCAGTGTCCGCACTCGTTCTCCCTTGGGCTCCCATGTTGTTGTTACACATGGGTCCGGCACCCAATCAGGGCTGGCATCACTGTCCCCACCTTTCTTTAAATTTGTATTTTATCAGGGCCAAGTGTGGGGTATGACAAGGAGATGTCCAAGTGGTGGACAACCTCTTTAACACTAATCTAGGACAATGTTGCAACTGCTACTTCTTCTAATGCTAGTTTAGCCCTAGGAAATCTCATATGGTAATACTCTATGAAAATAACAACTCTTTTGATTTATACTGTATTTTGCAGCATGGAGTTTACAGAACTGTTAATCAACTGGTATGGTTAAACCATCAAGACTGTCTTATGTAATTCATCATTATAAGTAATGCAAGAACATTAGTCATCATTGTTCAGTGTTTTGTGGATTTTTAATTTATACAATTCTCAACATAAATGAGTACACCTCCTTTGAAAATTAGGATTTTAATCAATATGTCACTTAACAATTTCTAAATTTTTGACAAGACTAAGCTTCATGGAACATTTTTAAACTCATAACATGAAAGTAAGTTTTTTAATATAACTTTCATTACAAAATCTTAATATTTACCCAAATTAGTTGATGCTAAATGAATACACCACACATCAAAAACAGCTGCATCTATTATTTTGTATGACCTGCTTGGTTTTCAAAGACAGAACCAAGTCTTCTAGGCATACAATGAATAAGCAAGCCCCCACAGAGAGGAGGTAGTGGCAAGCTTAGGGAATGAGGAATGAGGCCAGGTCTCCCGACTCTGCTAACCTAGATTCTCCAAACATCTTTCAGTGTTCAGTGATGGTCAGTGGAGCAGATCTGTATTCCTCCAGCTGGAGCCAGGATCCCTTAAACTGATGTCCTGTAGAGTGTAAAATCTATATTCCTCTGGTTGGAGCCATAGTGCCCCGGCTACTTTCATGTAGAGTTCTAGAAAACAGAGGCAGATCTTCCTTTGATAGTTCACAGCACTTGTTCAGGTATATTTCCACAGGATTGGGGGAAGGTGTAAGTAGGTCATCTCTAATTGGTCAAGTGTTCAAATAACCTGCATAACTTGTCTTTCAATATTTGCAGAACAACAAGCTGCATGAACTGATACAATGGGTTTTAAACATATTAACAAACATCAATTGTTCAATTATACTGTGCCTTAATTTTCCGAGGATGGTAGGACAATAAGCTGCAAGAACTGATAAAATAAGTAAACAGCTGCCATTCAACAATTCACAAACATCATTTCAATCCCCAACAAGACTCAGATGAACAATAGCTCATATCCCCGGGCCTATTAAATATAATGGTACATCTGGCATAATTAAGAAAAATTCTTTGTTGTCACAGCTTATCAACAGAAGATGTTCCTGTTTAGGTATTAACTTCACTGGTTGGCCTGAATACCTGTGTGAGATAATTGCAGTTCCATCTTAATTTTTTACATCACTTTTGCAACAGTATTCTGACTGATAAGTAAAGCTAAGCTAATATACTTGCATCCTTAAGGTTAGGGTTAGGCTTCACCTTTTTTGTGTAAAGAAATTATTTTCTTTCTCAGGACGTGTGACATTTCTCTTCCAGGTGGTGCCGTGGCAGACAGCATAAAAATTTAAGGAGTTCTTTCTTAAGTAAAGCCTTTTTTTAATCAAATGTCTGCTAGACACATTTTTTAGTTAATTATTAGACTTACCTGTGGTTGAATTTTTGTTAAGTAGAATTTTGTAATCTAAACTTTAGCTTTGTTCCAAGACTTTTATTGGGGTGTAATAATTTTTGCAACATGGTCTTGAATGAATTTGTTTGAAAATTTCCTTTTTTGTATTTTGTGGTATGGTATCCCATAGAAATTATTGATTCTCAAAAGACAGTAAAGGTTTACTTTTTTATGATAATTTTTTTTATTTTTAGAAATATGTAAATATACAATATATATGCACATTTACAACTGGTTTTCTTTCCAAGAGACCTCCTGTACATTTTAAGTGCTTGTATTCCTTGAAACACTCTCAATATTCACTGCCTGACTTAATGTGCTTTATATTGTACTACATATGTATTCTCCAAAATAAAAAAAAAACATTTGTTGAAACATAAGTGTATATTGATAATTAAAAAATAAGCCTAAAAGTGCAATATTGATAAACTGTACATTTATCAGTTTTCAATTTATGATCAGTTAAAACAAAACCCCAGAATCCCCTTTAATGGACAAAGACATCTTCCGCCCCACCCTCTCCCTCCATAGGTTTTGAGGCACAGATGCAACCCCTGCGTAGACTATACTTATACCCCTGTTCCCTTATTGAAGCTTACTCTGGTGATTAAACTGGTTCATCATGTAAATATTTTCTGAGACATACGTACTGCAGCCAATCTGAAAAAGCAGAGTTGCGGTGTAAAACATGTATGAACATGTTTCCACTATGTCATTTACTTGGTGATATACAAAAATGTGACATGACAGAATAGTGCCATACAAAAGAAAGGGAGCTATTCCAATTTCTCAGAACCATTCATGACTGTACAAAATGGGAGAAGTGACAGCAGCATATTAGCAAGAAACAAGAACTGCTCGGCTGCATGTCTGATACATTTTGAAGGTGTGTATGAAAATCCATTTCACAACTCATCTAATCTAAAGTCACTGGTAATATTTGAAAATTAATAATAATATCCAGACTGCCTAAGGGACACATTGCAAGCTGATATTGCAGAACACCACCTGTCATAAAGTTATTACTCTTTTTTATTTTGCTCTGTTCTAAAGAGCTGTTAAAAGTGGGATGACCACTAGTGGACAATACATTTCACCTCTTCCCTAAGAAACTATCAAAACAGCATTTCTACCCAAAAATGATATCAATAAAGATGTTAGTTTGCCACTTAAAAACCAAGCCCTCATACAGCTTGGAAAACCTTGTGGGTCTTATAAAAATAACGACGCAAACCATTTTTACAATTTCCAAATCATTTTTCACCACTCAAATAAAAAAAACTACAAGTTCAATATTGATTTAATCATACTAACCTGTAGAATCATATTCACAGGTCGTTTTAACCACATACTATGGCGTTATTGTAGGTTTGGGTTCACAATTTCACCGCTCTTTGACCTTTTTCCATTTTTCAGTGCAGGCTATGCTAAAATTAATGGTGTCATTCAACATTACAAGTCATCCCACAAAAACCAAGCCCTCATATGATTAGCCTAACAGAAAAATATAAACGTTATGGTCCTGAGAAGAAGGGGAGGAAAAAAAAACTAAGTGCAAAAATGAAAAATCACCAAGTTTTAAAGGGGTGAGTTACTCATGCAGAGTTTTTGAGAGTGTACTAATGGTGTGATACAAGAAAAGCATCCAGAGAAAGGGGATCCTGTGAGCAAATTGTTGACAGAAGAAAACAGAGGGGGATGTTCTGATGACCAAACAGCACAATCACACAATTTTCTGGTGAATACAATGCACTACTTCTCATTCCTTAGCGTGGATGTGCTATGACTAGTGTTGAGCGATACCGTTCGATACCCAAAAATATCGTATCGGATGGTATCGCCCGATACAAAAAAAATATCGGGTATCGCCGATTCCGATACCGGAAGTCCCATTCAAGTCAATAGGACTTCCGGTATCGGAATTAAAAAAAAGCCCTTTATTTCCTTGTTGGCTAATTCTACATAATTGAAAACAAATAAGAATCATGTAGAATGTATTGTGGGAGGTGGAGGAGACATTAAAAGCATAGTGGTTTATTCAAATCACATGGCATAGCATTAATTCCAATTTTTTTTTTCAGTACGTTCGGAGTTAAAAAGATATTGACTATGTTAACCTTTTTTATATTTTATCAGATATGTATGTTTCACAACTTCCATGCTCTTCACGTTCTTTTGTACTTCTCCCACACTTTCTCCTTCATGATCCGCAGCAGTAGCATTTTTTTCATCAACTTTTTCTTCACCTTATTCATCTTCTTCTTCTTCATCTTCTTCCCATTAATTTTTTTTCCATTCTTCATATTCTTCTTATTCAGCTATTATCAATTTTAATATGCTATTTCCTCATCTTCTTCCTATTCTTCTTTGTCTTCATTTTCTTATGGTGACAGGCATTCCTGTAGTACTTATCTATAAAAGTTATAAGATTACACCTTACGTTCTGCCTGTCACTAAAGATTTACAACAGGATTTGTCCGCGTTCAGTTTGGCCTGCAGCAGCAGGCATTTTCCAGGGGCACCACGAGGAGGAACGGACTCACCCCCATTTACTGCTTAGTCTTCTTCTGCTTATAATTTTGATTTCTTCTATGCTGATTTTTAGTCTTATGCTTAATGTTCTTCTGCTTTCTGTTCTTCTGCTTTTGCTTCTTCTGCTTCTTGTTCTTCTGTCTTTTGTTCTGTATCTTGGTGGTTGTCTTCATGTTCTTTGTCCTCTTGGTCTTATTATTTAGGGTCATATTTCTGGTCTTCTTTGGTGTGGTCTTCAGGGTCGTCGTCATCAGGGTCGTCGTCATGGAGATCAATAAGGATTACCAAAGACAATTTCAAAAAGCTTGATCTTGGAAATGTGGCGGAAAGTACAAGAAGGCTGAGAAACTGGCGAGAACCAGCAGACAGTGCTGGCACCCGGATGGGTAGCAGAAGGAACAAGAGCCAATGGCACTACCGAGGACCAACTGACGGTGCTGGACCACGGTTACTAAGCAGAAGGTACCTGTGCTAAAAAGCACTACCAAGGACCAGCTGACGGTGCTGGACCTCGGATACCGAGATGGAGGCACCTAGGCCAAAGGCTGTGGCGAGAACCAGCAGACAGTGCTGGCACCCGGATGGGTAGCAGAAGGAACAAGAGCCAATGGCACTACCGAGGACCAACTGACGGTGCTGGACCACGGTTACTAAGCAGAAGGTACCTGTGCTAAAAAGCACTACCAAGGACCAGCTGACGGTGCTGGACCTCGGATACCGAGATGGAGGCACCTAGGCCAAAGGCTGTGGCGAGAATCAGCAGACAGTGCTGGCACCCGGATGGGTAGCAGAAGGAACAAGAGCCAATGGCACTACCGAGGACCAACTGACGGTGCTGGACCACGGTTACTAAGCAGATGGTACCTGTGCTAAAAAGCACTACCAAGGACCAGCTGACGGTGCTGGACCTCGGATACCGAGATGGAGGCACCTAGGCCAAAGGCTCTGGCGAGAACCAGCAGACAGTGCTGGAACCCGGGTGGGTAGCAGAAGGTACCCATTCAAAGCAAAGTAGCCAGGCCGCAAGCCGGCCGCAGTTACCGAAACCCACAGTCCTACAGGGGGTCCATGTCCCATTGGCACTACGGATCCAGCCTTCAGTGCCAGTTCCCGCAACCCACATAGGAGTCACCTAAACTGCAGGCACCGTAGAGTCGACTAACCCGGCCGCAAGACGACAGGACAACGGATTGGTGGCATAGTGACCTTGACACTACCCGGAAACAGCGGGCGTGCTGGAACCAGGCTGGGCAACAGGGAGTCCCCGTGCCAAAGACACTGCCGAGAACCAGCTGACGGTGCTGGAACCCAGATGGGTAGCAAAAGCTACAAGAGCCAATGGCACTACCGAGGAACAGCTGACGGTGCTGGACCACGGTTACTAGGCAGGAGGTACCTGTGCTAGAAAGCACTACCAAGGACCAGCTGACGGTGCTGGACCTCGGATACCGAGATGGAGGCACCTAGGCCAAAGGCTCTGGCGAGAACCAGCAGACAGTGCTGGAACCCGGGTGGGTAGCAGAAGGTACCCATTCAAAGCAAAGTAGCCAGGCTGCAAGCCGGCCGCAGTTACCGAAATCCACAGTCCTACAGGGGGTCCATGTCCCATTGGCACTACGGATCCAGCCTTCAGTGCCAGTTCCCGCAGCCCACATAGGAGTCACCTAAACTGCAGGCACCGTATAGTCGGCTAACCCGGCCGCAAGACGACAGGACAACGGATTGGTGGCATAGTGACCTTGACACAACCCGGAAACAGCAGGCATGCTGGAACCAGGCTGGGCAACAGGGAGTCCCCGTGCCAAAGACACTGCCGAGAACCAGCTGACGGTGCTGGAACCCAGATGGGTAGCAAAAGCTACAAAAGCCAATGGCACTACCGAGGAACATCTGACGGTGCTGGACCACAGTTACTAGGCAGGAGGTACCTGTGCTAGAAAGCACTACCAAGGACCAGCTGACGGTGCTGGACCTCGGATACCGAGATGGAGGCACCTAGGCCAAAGGCTCTGGCGAGAACCAGCAGACAGTGCTGGAACCCGGGTGGGTAGCAGAAGGTACCCATTCAAAGCAAAGTAGCCAGGCCACAAGCCGGCCGCAGTTACCGAAACCCACAGTCCTACAGGGGGTCCATGTCCCATTGGCACTACGGATCCAGCCTTCAGTGCCAGTTCCCGCAGCCCACATAGGAGTCACCTAAACTGCAGGCACCGTAGAGTCGGCTAACTCGGCCGCAAGACGACAGGACAACGGATTGGTGGCATAGTGACCTTGACACTACCCGGAAACAGCAGGCGTGCTGGAACCAGGCTGGGCAACAGGGAGTCCCCGTGCCAAAGACACTGCCGAGAACCAGCTGACGGTGCTGGAACCCAGATGGGTAGCAAAAGCTACAAGAGCCAGTGGCACTACCGAGGAACAGCTGACGGTGCTGGACCACGGTTACTACGCAGGAGGTACCTGTGCTAGAAAGCACTACCAAGGACCAGCTGATGGTGCTGGACCTCGGATACCGAGATGGAGGCACCTAGGCCAAAGGCTCTGGCGAGAACCAGCAGACAGTGCTGGAACCCGGGTGGGTAGCAGAAGGTACCCATTCAAAGCAAAGTAGCCAGGCCGCAAGCCGGCAGCAGTTACCGAAACCCACAGTCCTACAGGGGGTCCATGTCCCATTGGCACTACGGATCCAGCCTTCAGTGCCAGTTCCCGCAGCCCACATAGGAGTCACCTAAACTGCAGGCACCGTAGAGTCGGCTAACCCGGCCGCAAGACGACAGGACAACGGATTGGTGGCATAGTGACCTTGACACAACCCGGAAACAGCAGGCGTGCTGGAACCAGGCTGGGCAACAGGGAGTCCCCGTGCCAAAGACACTGCCGAGCACCAACTGGCGTTGTTGGAGCCCAGGGACAATCATGGTGTAGGCCGAGGCCTACTTGGTGGTAGTTCTAGATTGTTTGTAGGCTACAACAGACTGTCAACGTGCTCCAATTAGGCATCTGTCTCCACTCTGTTTCAAGGATTTCACATGACTACCAACACCTCCAGTTTATGCGTACAGTAGCCGTCTGCCCAATCCACACGTGTTCCTGTGTTACTGGTGTTCTGTAATGTCAGCAGATCCCCTGATGTTTGTCTGCCAATGTCTCCTGCTCTGTCCACATTCCCACCACTTGCAGTGGGAAGGTGGACAGCGCAGGAGACAGTGCCGGACACACATTGGGGGATCAGCTCACGTTACAGAACACCCGGAACACAGGAACAAGTGTGGAATGCGTGGACGGCAACTGTGAGCAGGAACTGGCGGTGTTGGAGGTCAGGGGAAATACTAGAGACAGAGTGGAGACAGAGGCCAAATCAGAGAATGTTTAACTCTGAAGTAGTTACAATTTGGAGGCAGCAGCAGTTTGCCCTCCACACAGCAGGGGATCAGCTGACGTTACCGAACCCCACTTTCACATGAACGAGTGTGTTTTTCTGTGTGGACAGCACTTCCGAGCACCAACTAGCGTTGTTGGAACCCAGGGACAATCATGGTGCAGGCCGAGGCCTACTTGGAGCCAGGTGTAAAGCTGAGGTATTTTGACTTTGGAGGGAGCAGGACACTTTGCCCTCCACACAGCAGGGGATCAGCCGACGTTACCGAACCCCACTTTCACATGAACGAGTGTGTTTTTCTGTGTGGACGGCACTTCCGAGCAACAACTGATGATGTTGGAGCCCAGGGATAGTCATTTTGTAGGCTGAGGCCTACTTGGAGGCAGTTTAAGATAAGAAGTTGTTTGAATTTGGAGGCAGCAGCAGTTTGCCCTCCACACAGCAGGGGATCAGCTGAACGAGTGTGTTTTTCTGTGTGGACAGCACTTCCGAGCACCAACTGGCGTTGTTGGAGCCCAGGGACAATCATGGTGTAGGCCGAGGCCTACTTGGTGGTAGTTTTAGATTATTTGTAGGCTACAACAGACTGTCAACGTGCTCCAATTAGGCATCTGTCTCCACTCTGTTTCAAGGATTTCACGTGACTACCAACACCGCCAGTTTATGCGTACAGTAGCCGTCTGCCCAATCCACACGTGTTCCTGTGTTACTGGTGTTCTGTAATGTCAGCAGATCCCCTGATGTTTGTCTGCCAATGTCTCCTGCTCTGTCCACATTCCCACCACTTGCAGTGGAAAGGTGGACAGCGCAGGAGAGAGTGCCGGACACACATTGGGGGATCAGCTCACGTTACAGAACACCTGGAACACAGGAACAAGTGTGGAATGCGTGGACGGCAACTGTGAGCAGGAACTGGCGATGTTGGAGGTCAGGGGAAATACTAGAGACAGAGTGGAGACAGAGGCCAAATCAGAGAATGTTTAAATCTGAAGTAGTTACAATTTGGAGGCAGCAGCAGTTTGCCCTCCACACAGCAGGGGATCAGCTGACGTTACCGAACCCCACTTTCACATGAACGAGTGTGTTTTTCTGTGTGGACAGCACTTCCGAGCACCAACTAGCATTGTTGGAACCCAGGGACAATCATGGTGCAGGCCGAGGCCTACTAGGAGCCAGGTGTAAAGCTGAGGTATTTTGACTTTGGAGGGAGCAGGACACTTTGCCCTCCACACAGCAGGGGATCAGCCGACGTTACCGAACCCCACTTTCACATGAACGAGTGTGTTTTTCTGTGTGGACGGCACTTCCGAGCAACAACTGACGATGTTGGAGCCCAGGGATAGTCATTTTGTAGGCTGAGGCCTACTTGGAGGCAGTTTAAGATAAGAAGTTGTTTGAATTTGGAGGCAGCAGCAGTTTGCCCTCCACACAGCAGGGGATCAGCTGACATTAACTGACCCCCACTTTCACATGAACGAGTGTGTTTTTCTGTGTGGACAGCACTTCCGAGCACCAACTAGCGTTGTTGGAGCCCAGGGAGAACCAGGGTGCAGGCCGAGGCCTACTTGGTGGCAGTTTTAGATTGTTTGTAGGCTACAACAGACTGTCAACGTGCTCCAATTAGGCATCTGTCTCCACTCTGTTTCCAGGATTTCACGTGACCACCAACACCGCCAGTTTATGCGTACAGTAGCCGTCTGCCCAATCCACACGTGTTCCTGTGTTACTGGGATTCTGTAATGTCAGCAG
This sequence comes from Dendrobates tinctorius, assembly GCF_039654945.1. Classification (NCBI taxonomy): domain Eukaryota; kingdom Metazoa; phylum Chordata; class Amphibia; order Anura; family Dendrobatidae; genus Dendrobates; species Dendrobates tinctorius. Next base: position 24,779,046 of record NW_027361829.1, on the reverse strand, counting down.
ATCCCCTGATGTGTGTCTGCCACTGTCTCCTGCTCTGTCCACATTCCCACCGCTTGTTTAAATCTGAAGTAGCTAAAATTTGGAGGCAGCAGCAGTTTGCCCTCCACACAGCAGGGGATCAGCTGACGTTACCGAACCCCACTTTCACATGAACGAGTGTGTTTTTCTGTGTGGACAGCACTTCCGAGCACCAACTGGCGTTGTCGGAGCCCTGGGAAAATGAGGTAGTAGGCCGAGGCCTACTTGGAGCCAGGTGTAAATCTGAGGTTGTTTGACTGTGGAGGGAGCAGGACACTTTGCCATACACACAGCAGGGGATCAGCTGACGTTACCGAACCCCACTTACACATGAGCGAGTGTTTTGTCTGTGCGGACAGCACTTCTGAGCACCAACTGGCGTTGTCGGAGCCCAGGGAAAATCAGGTATTAAGCCGAGGCCTACTTGGAGCCAGGTGTAAATCTGAGGTTGTTTGACTGTGGAGGGAGCAGGACACTTTGCCATACACACAGCAGGGGATCAGCTGACGTTACCGAACCCCACTTACACATGAGCGAGTGTTTTGTCTGTGCGGACAGCACTTCTGAGCACCAACTGGCGGTGTCGGAGCCCAGGGAAAATCAGGTAGTAGGCCGAGGCCTACTTGGTGGCAGTTTGCGATTGTTTCTAGACTACTACTAACTGTCAACGTACTCCAATTAGGCCTCTGTCTTCACTCTGTTTCGAGTATTTCCTCTGGCTTCCAACCACGCCAGTTGCTGCTCTGAAATGCCGTCTGCACAACCCACACTTGTTCCTGTGTTACTGGGGTTCTGTAACAGCAGCTTCTCCCTAGAGGTGAGTCAGGCAATGTCTCCTGCTCTGTCCACATTTCCACTACAAGTAGTGGGAATGTAGACAAAGCAGGAGGCATTGCCGTGCTCAACTCTGGAGATGAGCAGATGTTACAGGACCCAGGTACCACAGGAACAAGTGTGGATTGTGCAGACGGCACTTGAGAGCAGAAACAGGCGGTGTTGTAGGCCGGAGGAAATACTCAAAACAGAGTGGAGACAGAGGGCAAATCAGAGAACATATTAAATCAGAGGTAGTCAGAAGTTGTAGGCAGCAGGAGAGTTTGCCGTACACACAGCAGGGGATCAGCTGATGTTACCGAACCCCACTTACACATGAGCGAGTGTTTTGTCTGTGTGGACAGCACTTCTGAGCAACAACGGGCGTTGCTGTAGCCCAGGAAATAAAGTTCAGGTCATAGAAACATGAACACAACAGGAGACCTGGATCCTGTTGCCAGCCAATTATTTATTCTGGAAGAGGACTGGCAAATTCAGGTGAGATCCAGGCCTTGTTCATTTTCACAAAAGTAAGCCGGTCAACATTATCGGCGGATAGTCGCGTGCGACGGTCTGTTACCACACCACCTGCAGCACTAAAGACACGTTCCGATAATACACTGGCAGCAGGGCAAGCCAGCACCTCCAATGCATACTGGCTAAGCTCTGGCCATGTATCCAGCTTAGAGACCCAATACTTGAACGGGGAAGAGCCGTCTGGGAGAACACTAACAGGGCACGACAAGTAGTCTGTCACCATCTGACGGAAACGTTGCCTCCTGCTGACTGGAGCCGTCTGTGATGGTGTAGCCGTTTGTGGTGGTCCCACAAAACTTTTCCACATTTGGGCCATACTGGCCTTGCCTTGTCCTGCGGCACTGCCTCTGCTACCTCTTTGTGCAGAGCTTCCTCCACTGCCTCTACCCACATGGCTGCTTTGAAAAGCACTACCAGCAACACTTGTGGGGGGAATGGAGAACATGATGGCCTGCACAAGTGTTTCTTGGTACTCCCGCATTTTTCGCTCCCGGTTCAACTGTGGTATGAGGCTTTGTAAGTTGTCCCGGTAGCGAGGATCTAGGAGGGTGTACACCCAATAATCAGCCGTGTGGAGAATGTTGGCGATGCGGCGGTCATTTAACAAGCACTGCAGCATGAAATCAACCATGTGCTGCAGACTGCCAACTGGACCGGAAACGCTGTCCCCAGCTTGAGGCAGCATCTCTGCCTGCTCAGCATCACCCCACCCTCGCTGTACACACTGACTACTAGAGCCTTGTGTACCTCCCTCCTCTGGAGAGATGTGTTCCTCCTCCTCCATTGACTCCTCGTCATCTTCCTCACTAAGTGTCCCCTGCCTGGGCCTTTGTGTGGAAACACGTTGCGCAGACTTGCCAGAAGCAGATGGCATTTCTGACTGCTCATCCTCGACCTCTTCAAAAACCTCCTCACTTAGTGCTTGTAAGGTTTTTTGAAGCAGACAGATGAGGGGGACATTCATGCTGATTAGTGCATCATCTGCACTGGCCATCCGCGTGGAGTCATCAAAGGCACGCAAAACTTGGCAGATGTCCCTCATAGTGGCCCACTCAGTGGTGGTGAAGTGTGTCCGGCGCACAGTGCGACTTGTTTGCGCCTGATGCAACTGGTACTCCATTACTGCTGCCTGCTGCTCACACAACTGCTCCAACATATGTAACGTTGAATTCCACCTGGTGGGGAGGTCACATATGATGCGATGTTCTGGCAGGCGGAATCGGCGTTGCAGAGATGCAATGCGCGATCTTGCCATGCTGGAACGCCGCAAGTGAGCACACTGTAGGCGAACCTTGTGCAACAGTGCATCAAGATCCGGATAGTCCCTCAGAAAGCTCTGCATGACCAAATTGAGCACGTGTGCCAGACATGGTATGTGAGTGAGGTTGCCTAGGCCCAGAGCTGCCACTAGATTTCGGCCATTGTCACTCACTACCAAACCTGGCTGGAGATTCGCTGGCACAAACCACACATCGCTCTCCTGCTTAATGGCATTCCAGAGCTCCTGTGCTGTGTGGCTCCGATTCCCCAAAGAAATTAATTTAAGGACGGCCTGTTGACGTTTGGCCACACCTGTGCTCATATCTGGCCTAACAGGCTCACGCAGTGCTGATTCCGAGGAACTAGAGTAGGAGGAGGACTCAATATGTACAGACTGCATTCCTGCAATTCTTGGAGTTGGCAGAATACGTACAGAGCCACTCTCCAGATCTGTACCCGGCTCCACAACATTGACCCAATGGGCAGTGAGGGAAAGGTATCGTCCCTGTCCATGGCTACTGGTCCACGCATCAGTGGTCAGGTGGACCTTGCTACTGATGGCATTTAGTAGCGCAATTTTAATTTTTCCCTCCACATGCTTTTGCAAGGCAGGGACAGCTTGCCTGCTGAAATAAAAGTGGCTGGGCACATTGTATTGTGGAACTGCCAATGACATAAAGTTCCGGAAGGTGTCAGTCTCCACCAGCCTGAATGACAGCATCTCAAGGGCCAGTAGTTTGGCAATGCCGGCATTCAGAGCCAGTGCTCGGGGATGGTTTGCCGAGTATGGCCGCTTTTTCTCCCATGCCTGTGCTACCGATTGCTGGTGAGTGGCCTGGGAGTGTGCTGATGACTGCGAACGTGGTTCAGTGGGTGGAATTTCACTGGGTCTCTGGACAACAGTGGCAGTGGTTCTTCCATGGCGTTCCAGTGAGGAAGCCGAACCAGCTGTGTGTGAGCTGGAGGAAGAGGCCCCAACACGAGCTGAAGAGGTGCTAGGTGCTGCTGAAGGTTGGCCTATATCTTCAGTTTGTCTGTGTAACTCCACCTCGTGCTTGGTACGCACATGTTTCCACATATTTGTGGTATTGAGGTTGGTCACATTTTTCCCTCGTTTCACTTTCTGATGACACAGCTTGCATTTGACAAAGCAAATGTCATCTGCAACTGTGTCAAAAAAAGACCACGCACTGCAAGTCCTGGGAGCGCCCGTTTTGTGTTTTGGAAGAGGATTGCTCCTCACGGGTGCCAAAGTGGAGGCTACAGGCAACCAAGTCTGCCCCCGCCCTCTCCCTCCTCTTTTGGCCGTTCGGGGAATCTCTTCCTCAGAGCTGCTCCCACCACCTTCCTGTGGCTGACGCCATGATGGGTCAAGGACCTCATCATCTCCACTCCCCTCTTCAAGCACCGGCTGGTCCTGGGTTGTCTCACCAGCACCGTACGCACCAGAAATTGGCAACTGAGTCTCATCATCATCTGATGCATACTGAGGTGTGCTGACCATAGGCACTGGCCCTCCCGCCTCTTCAGATTCAGAGGGACAAAGCAGTTGCACATCACTGCATACTCCCGCTTCTTCACACTCTAAAATGCTGCTTGGCTGGCCACCTCTTTCCAAGCCAACAGATTCTGAGAACAGAAGTAAAGATTGAGATGGCTCCTGTCCAGGGCTCTCAGACTGCCTGGGCAATTTGGCAGGTGGTGAAGACACAGATTGTTGCTCTTCAGTGCTCTGGCCTTGGGAGGATGCGGAAGTCATTGAAGTGGATGCGTTAGCTGCCATCCATCCGACAACGGCTTCAATTTGTTCGTCACGCAGCAGTGGGGTACGGCGAGGTCCTACAAAGCTGCGCATGAAGGACTGTTGCCTGGTAAAAGTGGGGGATGCTGGGTCACTGGTGGCCGCAGCAGACACCGAATCCCCACGTCCTCTCCCTGCTGAATCCCCCCGTCCTCTCCCTGCTGAAACTCCACGGCCACGACCACGTGCCTTACTCCCTGCCTTCTTCATCTTGGTAGACTGATAAAGATAGGCAGAAAAGTAAAAAAGGGGTGGCTTAGTGTTCTTATTCCTGAACACCTGCTAACCAGTATAAGAAACACTAATTTGGCTAAAAGTGTGTGTACTACACTTTAATATGATCTAATGTGGCCTAGACAACTGTAAAGTGGAGTGTTTGGTGAACTTTATTTCCTTTTTTTTGGGTGGGGGGAAAGGAAAGGATGTGACCAAAGTTTGAAAGCTATAGTATCACAAACTTTTTGGAGCGATTACAATGCTGGAAGCTAACCTACAATGCAATTGATGAGGCTCCAAAAAATAGGGTGATACTAGCCTGGGGCCCTGAAGGGCACAAGCCAGCAAAAAGGCTCCTCTATCTGATCCTATATAGTGTTTGCAACCAACCAATGACAATGGATGCGGTTGGAAGCACACTAATATAGGAGCAAAAATCTGGCTAAATTAGCTGCAAAAAAAGGACTATGTATGAGGCAGTGACACACGCTGAGCGGACTACAGCTAGCGGTGGCTGTAGAACACACTGCAACGTGAGCTGCACTCACACACAGAGAGACCTATCAGACAGCCAAAAACAGTGCAGAGAAATGGGCTATAGCACTGAAAGGCTGCTGAAAGGCTCCGCTGTCCACTCCTTTAGTGTTTGCAACCAACGTATATGGATACGTATGGAAGCACACTATACAGGAGAAAAAAAAAGCAGCAATAAAAGAAAAATGTGTATGAGGCAGAGACACACGCTGGCCGGCCTACAAGCAGACGTGCCTGCAGGACACACTACACAGCGTGGGTCTGCACTCACACAGCCCTTGCAGACAGCTGTGAAAACAGCGCTGCTAGGGAAAAGCAAGCTACAGTGGTGGTTTATGTAGCCTGGGTTAAGCACTATATGTTTTGTGGAATCGCTATTTCTAACTGTCCCTCACAGTCTTCAACAGCAGCCTGTCCCTAACTGAATTCACAGCAGAGTGACCAGAAATGGCGGCTGCAGCGCTTTTTATAGTGCATCATGACATCATTTCAGCAGCCAATCACAGCCATGCCAGTAGTTAACATGCCTACATGCCTAACAGGATATGCCCACACTTCTGAGGATCCCCATTGGCTGAATCAAATCGAGCGGGCTCCTAGCATTATGGGAACTTCCGATTCCGGTATTCGATATGAAAAAAGTATCGGAACTAAGTATCGGAATTCCAATACAGCTAATATCGGCCGATACCCGATACTTGCGGTATCGGAATGCTCAACACTAGTCATATAGGTTAATGGATTGATTCCTGATACATGAACACAAGTTTTTCTTGCTTCCTTGGCCTTTACAATCTTTTAATCTTAAAGGAGCACTTCAGTTATTTTTTAAATTCCCACTTTATGAGCAATAATGTTTGTATGTGTAATTATCACAATGAGGCTGGGTTCACAAGTAGTGGAACTCTCGTGGAAATTACCGTGAGAATTCCAGAATTCCATTCTGCTGGAAAATCGCATTTTAAATTCCCGCGATTTTCCCGCGGAAAGACACGCATTTTGCAAGCGTAATTATCTTGCAGAATTGCTAGCGTTTTCCAAGCGATCTGGAGCATCGCTTGGAGAATTGATTGTCAGGTTGGTCACACTCATCAAACATAGTGTTTGACGAGTGTGACCAACTTTTTACTATTGAGGCCGCCTATGCGGCCTCAATAGTAAAAGATAGAATGTAAAAAATAATAATAAAAAAAAAATATTGTTATTCTCACTTTCCGACGTCCCGCGCAGCCTTCCCACCTCTCTCCATGCTCCCGGTCCCAGTAATCCTTTGTGACAATTACTGCGATGACGTCTGTTCTCGCAGGATCGCGACGTCTCGCGGTCATTCGCGATGACGTGCGAATGACCACGAGACTTCGCGATCCCGCGAGAACGGACGTCATCGCTGGCAAAGGCTTACTGGGACCAGGAGCGTGGAGAGAGGCGGGAAGGCTGCGCGGGACATCGGAAGGTGAGAATAACAATATTTTTTATTTTAAATTCTATTTTTTACAGGGATATGGTACCCAAAGCCCGGAGGACAGTCTCCTCTCCTCCGGACCATGGGTACAATCCGCAAATGTTCTGCTTACTTTTCGCATGGTGTGCACAGCCACATGCAGAAAGTAAGCAGAACAATGCATTCCTATGGGTGCGGGATCGCCGCGATTCCGCGAAATTAATGAGCATGCTGCGTTTTTTACCGCGAAGCTATTCCGCCGCGGTAAAAACCGCAGCATTAGCACAGCATTGCGGAGTCCCATAGGAATGCATGGGATGCTTATTTTTTGCGTTTTTGTGGCAAAATAGCGAGGTTAAAACCGCCGTGGAAACGCGAAAAAAACGCCACGTGTGAACTCAGCCTGACATAGTCAACTGTCAATGACTTCTGCCATTTCTGGCGCTGCTTATCTATTTATTTAGCACCCTTTATGAATTTGTGTCCTGGTGATTGTACATCAGTTTAAATTCTTCTTTGGTCACCCATTCCTTGGGCAGCTGTACACTTGGTTGTCGGTTACATAATTGTCATGTCCTTTCCTCTTTTCCTTTTTTGTCCATAATAAATGATAATTATTAACTTTGATACATTTTTTGTTTTTTTTTGTATGACCTTTTAGTTCAGTTTTCCTCTTTTTTGCACCATTGCAACCTATGCTGTTATGCAAATGTCTATGTTTTTACACGGACCGCGTGTTAATGGAAAACACACAGAGACATGTCAGTTTTTTCCAGCAGCATGGATGACAAGAGCTAATACAAGTCTATAGATCTGTGAAAACACGTGCATGTGCTGTTCATGTGCTGTCTATGTTTAACATTGCAAAGTATAGGAGAAGCTTTGTCACTTAATCTTTTCTTTACCCATACCGGAAAAACACTGATGGCACTGATGTTAAAAACGCACTCATGAATGACACACGGATGACACAATGATGGTAAAACCGGACACACGGGTGACACACTGATGGTATGCATGGACAAATGGATGACACACTGATGGTACCAGTATTAGTTTTTCACATACGTGTTTAAAGATGAATGTCTGAAGGAGGCCTAAGTTGTGATGTCCTCTCTCTGTCCAGATTCACCTTAAAATGGCTGCTGTTTTCCCTGCCTCTGCTACTATACAAGCTATGATAATTGCTCCAGATTGGCTATGCTATATCATTTGAAATGACTAGCGATGAGTAGTGTTGAGCATTCCGATACCGCAAGTATCGGGTATCGGCCGATACTTGCTGTATCGGAATTCCGATACCGACTTCCGATATTTTTTCAATATCGGAATTCGGCATCGGAATCGGAAGTTCAGTTGATTGACAGCCTGACGTCATCATGATGCGCGGTGTGTGCGCATCATGATGCGCCGTCATTTCGGGCCTTCCGGGGGTCTCTGCCGGCCTGCCGGGGGGCTGTGCCGGCCTGCCGGGGGGCTGTGTGGACTGCCCGGGGTCTGTACCGGCCTGCCGGGGGGCTGTGCCGGCCTGCCGGTGGTCTGTGCACCCTGTGGGGGTCTGTACCGGCCTGCCGGGGGGCTGTGCCGGCCTGCCGGTGGTCTGTGCACCCTGTGGGGGTCTGTACCGGCCTGCCGGGGGGCTGTGCCGGCCTGCCGGGGGGCTGTGCTGATGTCCGGGGGTCTGTGCAAGCATCGTCCGATGGGACTACAAGTCCCATCTGGCGATGCCTGCTACCATGACAGTGATTGACACATTAGCCAATGATGGGACAGTAGTAGTCCCATCATCCGGCTAATGTGTTAAATGTTAAAAAAAAAAAAATACTACATACATACTACATGCTACATACATACTACATGCTACATACATACTACATATATACTACATACATACTACATACATGCTACATACATGCTACATACATGCTGCATGCTACATACATGCTACATACATACTACATACATACTACATGCTACATACATACCACATACATGCTACATACATACTACATATATACTACATACATACTACATACATACTACATACATACTACATACATACTACATGCATGCTACATACATACTACATGCATGCTACATACATACTACATGCTACATACATACCACATACATACTACATACATACTACATACATACTACATGCTACATACATACTACATATATACTACATGCATGCTACATACATACTACATGCTACATACATACCACATACATACTACATACATGCTACATACATACTACATATATACTACATGCATGCTACATACATACTACATATATACTACATGCATGCTACATACATACTACATATATACTACATGCATGCTACATACATACTACATACATACTACATGCTACATACATACCACATATATACTACATACATACAATACATTCATACAATACATACATAGACATACAGTACATATAACATAGAGTAACATACTTACCAATACTTGTCACATTGTTCCCCGAAGCCATTGTCTTTTCCGGAATAAATATTAACATAACAAACCACAAAAATACTCACCCACGATCCGAAGCAGTCCACGAGTGTGTCCCACGACGATCTTGGGTAGAGAACGGCAGCATCAGATGATGCTGCCGTTCTCTACGGGCTGCAGGAATCCAATGACGGAAGGTAGGTATCCTTCCGCACTGTATTCCTCCGCCACTTAAAAAAAAAAAAGTCCCTAGTCTCACTTTATGCCATTGCTGTGTGGGAATTTCCCACACAGCAATGGCATAAAGTGAGACTAGGGACTTTTTTTTTTTTTAAGTGGCGGAGGAATACAGTGCGGAAGGATACCTACCTTCCGTCATTGGATTCCTGCAGCCCGTAGAGAACGGCAGCATCATCTGATGCTGCAGTTCTCTACCCAAGATCGTCGTGGGACACACTCGTGGACTGCTTCGGATCGTGGGTGAGTATTTTTGTGGTTTGTTATGTTAATATTTATTCCGGAAAAGACAATGGCTTCGGGGAACAATGTGACAAGTATTGGTAAGTATGTTACTCTATGTTATATGTACTGTATGTCTATGTATGTATTGTATGAATGTATTGTATGTATGTAGTATATATGTGGTATGTATGTAGCATGTAGTATGTATGTAGTATGTATGTAGCATGCATGTAGCATGCAGTATGTATGTAGCATGCATGTAGTATATATGTAGTATGTATGTAGCATGCATGTAGTATATATGTATGAATGTATGTAGCATGTAGTATGTATGTAGTATGTATGTGGTATGTATGTAGCATGTAGTATGCATGTAGTATGTATGTAGCATGCATGTAGTATGTATGTAGTATGTATGTAGTATATATGTAGTATGTATGTAGCATGTAGTATGTATGTAGCATGCATGTAGTATATATGTAGCATGTAGCATGTATGTAGTATGTATGTGGTATGTATGTAGCATGTAGTATGTATGTAGCATGCATGTAGTATATATGTAGTATGTATGTAGCATGTAGTATGTATGTAGTATGTATGTAGTATATATGTAGCATGTAGTATGTATGTAGCATGCATGTAGTATATATGTAGTATATATGTAGCATGTAGCATGTATGTAGTATGTATGTGGTATGTATGTAGCATGTAGTATGTATGTAGCATGCATGTAGTATATACGTAGTATGTATGTAGCATGTAGTATGTATGTAGCATGCATGTAGTATATATGTAGTATGTATGTAGCATGTAGTATGTATGTAGCATGCATGTAGTATATATGTAGTATGTATGTAGCATGTAGTATGTATGTAGCATGCATGTAGTATATATGTAGTATGTAGCATGTAGTATGTATGTAGCATGCATGTAGTATATATGTAGTATGTAGCATGTAGTATGTATGTAGCATGCATGTAGCATGTACTATGTATGTAGCATGCATGTAGTATATATGTGTTATGTATGTAGCATGTAGCATGCATGTAGCATGCATGTAGTATGTATGTAGTATGTATGTAGTATATATGTGGTATGTATGTAGCATGTAGTATGTATGTAGCATGTAGTATGTATGTAGCATGTAGTATGTATGTAGCATGCAGTATGTATGTAGCATGCATGTAGTATATATGTAGTATGTATGTAGTATATATGTTGCATGTAGTATTTATGTAGTATGAATGTAGCATGTATGTAGCATGTATGTAGTATGTAGTATGAATGTAGCATGTATGTAGTATGCATGTTGTATGTATGTAGCATGTAATTTTTTTTTTTTTTTTTTTACATTCAACACATTAGCCGGATGATAGGACTATTACTGTCCCATCATTGGCTAATGTGTCAATCACTGTCATGGTAGCAGGCATCGCCCGATGGGACTTGTAGTCCCATCGGACGATGCCTGCACAGACCCCCGAAGCCTGCACAGACCACCGGCAGGCCGGCACAGCCCCCCGGCAGGCCGGCACAGCCCCCCGGAGCCTGCACAGACCACCGGCAGGCCGGCACAGCCCCCCGGCAGGCCGGCACAGCCCCACGGAGCCTGCACAGCCCCCCGGCAGGCCGGCACAGCCCCCCGGCAGGCCGGCACAGCCCACCGGAGCCTGCACAGCCCCCCGGCAGGCCGGCACAGCCCACCGGAGCCTGCACAGACCACCGGCAGGCCGGCACAGCCCCCCGGCAGGCCGGCACAGACCACCGGAGCCTGCACAGACCCCCTGGCAGGCCGGCACAGCCCCCCGAGAGGCCCGTACAGACCCCAGAGAGGCTGTACAAGGGCAGGAAAGGGTTTTTCTTATTCCGATACCGGAAGTCCCATAGACTTGAATGGGACTTCCGGTATCGGAATCGGCGATACCGATACTTTTTTTAAAGATCGGCCGATACCATCCGATACGATACTTTGAAGTATCGGACGGTATCGCTCAACTCTAGCGATGAGCGAATGTGCTCGGATAAGGCATCATCCGAATATGCTCGTGTGCTAATTGGGTGTCTTTGGCGTGCTCTAAAACTATGTTTGAATACCCACGGCTGCATATGTGGCGCCCCTGAGGGTTCAGTCACCACAGAGGTATTGCACCTCCTGAGGTGTGTTGCCCCACCATTCAGGTAAGGTGGAGACACCTGACCACACTCCAACACCTGCATCCCACACAACATAGTAGTGTAGCAAAGCACCCTTTTGGTGGCTCCCTGCTTGGAACACGAAGGGTGCTGGGAGGCGGGTGGAGTTTAGGTTTTGCATCAAAAGAGCGGGAAGAGTTTAGGATTGAGGCAGTCTGACAGAGTCAGTGGAAGAGTGAAGATCCCCTGAGTGGGATGGATGAAGATAGTGCTGCAGCCGACATCAGTGACCTGGGTCCGCTGGCACAGGAAAGAGACATTGAAGGAAAGCCTGACTCTCTCCATAAGAAAAAAGGAATAGTACGGAGCGTAAGGAGAGGAGGACTAAGGATTAGGGTTAGAGCAGAACCCTTCTCAAGTTCACAGCGCATGGCCGGTGTCCAGTCCCCGAGGTTGTATGGATACTAATGGTCCTGCAGCAGACACCGGAGGAATAGAAGTTGTCACCACTTTATTCCCACACAAGACTTAGGGACACAACAGCAATGATAGTGAGCCGGGACTTGATTGCAAGGAGTCCCCGAAGCAGACTACAGTTGTCTGCCATACAAGTAGAGTTCATAGGAACATCTGACAGGAGGAACTCCAGTGTAACTCAGTACTGAGAGTACTTCACTATAGGCGCAAAAGGGAGACATTCAGAAAAGGCACATATGTTGGTGGAGTGTTGGAAAGGAGTACTTCATCTTGCCTGGAAGTTGGCTGAGCTCCTGACCTGGAGGACATGGCACGGATGCAGACTCTTGTGCCACAACAGACTGTGAGTAAAGCTTTGGAACTACATGCCCTGGTGTCCTCCACTTATTCCTGCGTCAACCTGTCCGGCACTGCTACATCCCCTGCGCCTGACACTACACCATCTAAGTGTCACCTCACCTACTCTGCGCTGGGACTACAGCCCTGCCTGTGGAGGGCTATAACATCATTGCTGCACCACACCACCTGTCTCAGAGGATCTGTCTGCAGCGTCAGCTTAACATCTTCATTGCCGAACACCACAGGTGGCGCCACGACTCATTCATTCTAATCGTCATAAGCACACTGAACATTTTCCCCTTAAACACTGGGTGCCCAGAGCCACGGGCTTGGTCCCAGCTGCCGAGACATCTCCCATTGAGGTTCATCGGGCCCGGTACCAAGTACCCTACAGCCCTGGGTGTGAGGGCATCCCACATGTATTGCAGGGATTGCCTATTTGTTATTTGTTCGTTCATCACTAGATATGATGTGATAGCTGCAATGCTGTACCAGAAGCCATATGAGCAATCTTCTGCAATGTATAAAATAGTGTCGGCCAATTTAGGAGATTTGCACAAATTGAATCACAAATTTCAAATTCATCACCTTTAGAAAATGTCTAAAATATCAACACAAATTCAAGTCCCATTGAACAGACTCAATCATCTCCAATGTTTACTACACAACATTTCCTCCCTCATACCTACCATAAAATGTTTTTTCCCCATTATCTACTATATAATTGTCTAATTCTGTCTCTCTGTCTGTAACGGAAATCCCGTGTCGCTGATTGGTCTCACCCGGCCGCGACCAATCAGCGACAGGCGCAGTCTGGCCACCGCTACCATTGAGAGATCTGCGGCGCTAACCGTTGATCTCCCGACGGTTGCCGCGGATCATCTCCTGCCGCACGGAGGTCAGTGTCGACCCAACCGGGAGATGACCGGCGCATCGCTGAATGTGTTGATGGTACCCAGGGTCCGGAGGAGAGGATACTCTCCTCCAGGCCCTGGGTACCATAAACCTGTAAAAAATAGAATTAAAATAAAAAATAGTGATATACTCACCTTCCGACAGCCCCCGGACTCTTTCCCTCCTCTCACCACGCGCCCGGCATCTTCCGGTCCCAGTAATGCTTTGCGCGAAAGACCGCTGATGATGTCGCACTCTCGCGAGAGTGACGTCATCTCTGGTCCTTTGCGCTAAGCATTTCTGGGGACGGAAGATGCCGGGAGCGTGGAGAGGAGATCGGGGGCCGTCGGAAGGTGAGAATAACCTTTTTTATTAATTTTCTTTCATCTAGGATACTGGATGCGTTAGAATCGGGCCACCATCTAGTCTAGCATAAAATGTTTCCTTCCTATTATCTACCATACAATGTTCTCTTCTGCAACTCCATCATCATGCAATGACTTCTCCCCTTAAAATCTTTTATGAAGTAAAACAGACCTTTTTTTTAGTTTAAATTATATAGCCTTTGCATATTAGCAAAGAAAACAACAATAATGCTTAATAGATACAGTACACATGGAGAAGGAAGTCAAGAAGTCAAGCCTAATTAATGCAAAGGCAATATTAAATCAATTTTGGTGTAATTTGCATCAAAAACATCTCATGATTTGAACTATTATGATGCGTCACACAATATTGGTTCCTTGTCAGACAAGGTGACATGGCCTCTCTGCAAAAGGAGATTTTTTATTGGAAAAAAGGTGCTGTCTAATGTGCTACATTGTGCTCCAAGAACGGTGCAGAATTGTGGTACACATTTTTATTTCAAGGTCTGCCAAGTAGGTGATGTAAACTTAGACTTGATAGTGTTAACACTAGACAGATTTATCAAACAGCATGAACCACTATGATAAGTCTGGCTCATTTTAAGACAGTCTAGTCTAAGGGCCCCGTCACAGATAGCGACTCACCAGCGATCCCGACAACGATATGAACTTGTCAGGATCGCTGGTGTGTCGCTACATGATCGCTGGTGAGCTGCCAAACAGGCAGATCTCAGCGGCGATCAGGACAGCGACACGCGGGTAACAAGCGACACACGTCGCTTAGTTACCCGTAGTGTACGTTAAGATACCAGCGCGCTGGTGCAGGCAGCTGGTAACCAAGGTAAACACCGGGTTTCTAAGCGCTGCGCGGCACTTAGAAACCCAATGTTTACCTTGGTTACCAGCTCCCTGCACCAGTGCGCTGGTATCTAACGTACACATCGGGTTTCTAAGTGCCACCCTGCGCTTAGAAACCCGATGTTTACTTTGGTTACCAGCTCCAGTTCGCTGATCGGTGGTCTCCCGCCTGCCACACACAGCGATGCGTGCTGGCCAGCGGGAGACCAACGATCAAAAAAAAGGCCAGGCCATTTGAGCACGATTAGCGATACCCGGCAGGGGGGCCGGTCGCTGATAAGTGTCACACACAGTGATCTCGTTGGTGAGATCGCTATTGCGTCACAAAACTTGTGACTCAACAGCGATCTCGCTATCGAGATCACTGTGTGTGGCGGGGGCTTTAGTTTGCCCTGTCAAAGAATTCAACAGTATTGTTAAATCGATAAATTGCCCCAGTATGATTACATATGTTACATACAGAAAAGTTAGGTCATTTTTCAGTATAGTAAAGGTATTTTATTGTTTTAGTCATGACTATTTTCCAGCTATCAGCCCAGGGACACTGAACATTTATTTATATGTACAGAAAATATTATTCAGAGTCCTAATTGCTGCACAGCGCTTTACAAATTTTCTGTATAGATCAGGGGTCCACAACTCGTGGCCTACAACACCACTGTGGTCCCAGATTTGTTTGTCTTCATTTTGTGACTGCTATTATGTGTCTTCTATGTCAGAGAGAATTGCAGTGTGTAGCCATCTCTGGGGTCCCACAGAATGGGGGTTTCCTGATTAGTGTGGCACTTCAGGAAGGAATATATGAGTTGGAAAGGTGGCCATGCATGTAGCTGCATGGGGATAATGAAAATAATTTACTGTATCAGCAGAATAAAGCACTTTAGAAAGCTGTGTGCATGTGCAGCCTCTTCCTTTCTTTAGTGAGAGCGGAAAAGAAGGGAATCTCCATTTTCTTTATAGGTTGGAGTCCTGGAATTGGAAGCAGACCTCATATATGTTTGATATGCCATAATTGTTTCACATCACTTTAGGTTTATTGTGGTCAATTACAAAGAAGGGGAATTCAATATACCTGGGAGAGTTGGAAGGTCTCCAAGCACATAACAGGCTGGCCAGTCCAGATGAGTTAGGCATGCTTGGCCGGTCAAAGCCTAATGTGCATGGGCTCATTTAGTTCAGGATGGATTAGAAAATAACTAATTCACAAATATGATTCAATTTAGACTGGCAAATGAATCATTTAATGTATCTACAACTAGTATGCCAGTGTTATGAAAAGTTATCTTTTTCATTAGAGTCATAATGAGATGTCATCAATGTCCCTTACGTTCATGAACAGTACCATCTGCCATACATTACCAGAAAGACTTCATCTGGCAGAATTAAACATTAGTTGGTCTGTCAAAAATGTAAATAATTTAAAAACATAAATATTCCGTCTCCAGCACATATGGCTATTAAGCAGGACTATGTATTTATATATACACATATAAGACATGTATATAAACACTAGTTGCTACGTCTCAGGTGCGCACAGGCCTTATTATTAAATTAGTTAGTGTAATACCACCTAAAAAAAAAAATATTCTCTTTGTTTGAAACTGCAAGAGTGTTTTACAAGTGTACAGTGTTTGCCAAACAGAAGAACAGTGACTTGCACTACAGATGTAGGCCTAGCATCATCAATACTGGTGTGCAAGTGGAGTGATTCATTAAGGAGTGCACACCTTCTAATGACTTAGGCGAAGTGCTGTGTGCCTATGTGTGCACCTCTCCACAAATTTTACTTAGATTCATTGCATGAAGAACTCCACTGCTTGTCATGAGTTTGACAAGCAGAGGTCGCCACATCCCATCACACCCTCATCCTGCCCCAACTCTGTCCACTTTGTGTGTGCTGGGGGACAATGGCGAGAAAATAGCACAAGTTGCAAAATTCTTGCCCAGCCTTGGGTTGCACAAAAACTTACTGACTTTCCAAAGCTTTTTAATGCAGTTTTTTGGTGCAAAAGCTTTGATGAATGGGATTCGTAAAATACATTAACTCCATAATTACACTGGTAAACAAAAAGAATATATTGACAATCTATAAAGAGAAAAGAAAAAAATAGCCACATGTGTGTGCAGGCTTTGCTATATCAGGTAAAACAGTCTAAAAATACTTGGATTTACCACCACTGTCTAATGGATGTAAAAGAAAAATCACTGATACACCATCGATAGACCTGAATTTCAAATCACATGGATTAATTATGGTAACACTGTGTGCATCTGTCTTGTACAGTTCTTTTATCACACTGTGCCTGTAGAAGAATACCTCCATCATGCTGCACACAACAGAATCGATCTTCAAACTGTCAGGGACTGTGAGGAAAAAAGACTTTGGGGGCAATACATCAAAGATTTTCCATCAGAAACAGGTGTATGATGCTTTGAAAAGGCACAAAACTTTTGTACAACTCAGAGTAGCACAAAAACTTTGCAACTTTTGTAAATTTGAAGGAGCTCTGCTAAAATGGATGGGGGTGAGGGGGATGTGGGGTGTGCTGCACCTCCCCGATAAACTCCACTAAAGTGCCAGTCATTTTTATGCCCGAAATGCTACTACAGTCAATAGTTCACCGCACTCTCTTAAGTTAAGGTGATGAAAAATATTTATTTCAGTCCAAGATATCAACAAAATTAGAAAGTGAATCTCACAAAATTGTAGGCATACAAAGCAGCAATAATGATTATTCAGACGATTCAGCCCTCCCAGTTCTTATATATTATATCGCTAAAAGAAAAAACAACACATAAGTATACTGTCAGGATCCATTTTTCGCCCTCGGGGGTTAATATGGGTTTTTGCCCCCAGTGGCCGCTGGTGTTACTACAACTGTAGTTGGTCGGCTGCTGGGTTCCCCCCCAGTGGCCACTGGTGTTACTACATGTTTAGTTAGTAGTGTTGAGCATTCCGATACCGCAAATATCGGGTATCGGCCGATATTCGCGGTATCGAAATTTCGATACTGAGTTCCGATACTTTTAGCATATCGAATACCAGAATTGGAAGTTCCCATAATGCTATGAGTCAGTTTGATTTGATTCAGCCAATGAGGAATCCTAAGAAGTGTGGGCACATCCTGTTAGACATGTAGGCATGTTAACTAATGGCATGGCTGTGATTGACTGCTGAAATGATGTCATGATGCACTATAAAAGCTGCCGCCGCCATTTTGGGTTCACTCTGCTGTGAAATCAGTTAGGGACAAGACGCTGCTCTTCTGACTCTGAGGGACAGTTATAGATAGCGATTTTCTATATTGTGCTTTACCCAGGTTACTTTAGCAACCCCTGTGTGAAGATTTCTTTTGCCTTGCAGCGCTGTTCACAGCTGTCTGCAAGGTCTGTGTGTGTGAGTGCAGCTCACGGTGTAGTGTGTTCTGCAGCCACCTCTGGTTGTAGGCTGCTCAGCGTGTGTCACTGCCTCATACATATTTTTTTTTTTTTTATTGCTGCTAATTTTTATTGATTTCTCCTATTAGTGTGCATCCATCCATATCCATCTACATTGGTTGCAAACACTATATAGGAGTAGATAGCGGAGCTTTTCTGCAGCCTTTCAGTGCTAGTGCACAGTTCTCTGAACTGTTCACGGCTGTCTGTGAGGTCTCTGTGTGTGAGTGCAGCTCACGCTGTAGTGTGTTCTGCAGCCACCTCTGGTTGTAATCTGCTCAGCATGCGTCACTGCCTCATACATTGTCCTTTTTTGCTGTAGTGCTGCTTATTTTTCCTGAATTTCTCCTATTAGTGTGCTTCCATCCGTATCCAGCTGGATTGGTTGCAAACACTATATAGGAGTAGATAGAGGAGCTTTTCTGCTGGCTTGTGCCCTGCAGCCCCAGCCAGATTAGTATTAGCCTATTTTTTGGAGCCTCATCTATTGCATTGTAGGTTACCTTCCTGCATTGTAATAACTCCAAAAAGTTTGTGATACTATCGCTTTTACATCTTTGGTCACATCCTTTTTGTTTTTTTGAAAAAAAACATGTAAATAAAGTTCACCAAACACTCCACTTTACAGTTGTGTAGGCCACATTAGCTTATATTAAAGTGTAGTCCACAAACTTTATAAAATTAGTGTTTCTTATACCTGTTAGCAGCTGTTCAGGAATAAGCACACTAAGACCCCCTTTGTACTTTTCTGCCTATCTTTATCAGTCTACCAAGATGAAGAAGACAGGGAGTAAAGCACATGGTCGTGAGGGTGGAGTTTCAGCAGGGAGAGGACGTGGGAATTCTGTGCCTGCTGCAGGCACCAGTGACTCAGCATCCCCCAGTTTTAACAGGGAACAGTCCTTTATGCGCACCTTTGTAGGAGCTCGTCGTACCCCACTGCTGCGGGAGGGACAAATTGAAGCCGTTGTCGGATGGATGGCACCTAACGCATCGACTTCAATTACTTCCACATCCTTTCAGGTCCAGAGCACTGAATAGCAACCATCTGTCTCTTCACCACCTGCCAAATTGCCCAGGCAGTCAGAGAGCCCTAGACAGGAGCCATCTCATTCTCTACTTCTGTTCTCTGAATCTGTTGGCTTGGAAAGAGGGGGCCAGCCAAGCAGCATTCTAGAATGTGAAGAAGAGGGAGTATGCAGTGATATGCAACAGCTTTGTCTCTCTGAATCTGAAGAGGCGGGTGGGCCAGTGCCTATGGTCAGCACACCTCAGTACGCACCTGATGATGAGACTCAGGTGCCACTTTCTGGTGAGTACTGTGCTGGCGAGACTACCCAGGAGAAGCAGGTGTTTGAAGAGGGGAGTGTAGATGATGAGGTACTTGACCCATCATGGTGTGAGGAACAGGAAGGTGGTGGGAGCAGCTCTGAGGAAGAGATTCCCCGAACGGCCAAGACAGGAGGGAGAGGGAGGGGGCAGACTTGGTTGCCTGTAGCCTCCACTTCGGCACCCATTAGGAGCATTCCTTTTCCAAAACCCAAAACGGGCACTCCCAAGACTTGCAGTGCGTGGTCCTTTTTTGACACAGTTGCAGATGACATTTGCTTTGTCAAATGCAAGCTGTGTAATCAGAAAGTCAAAAGAAGGAAAAGTGTCAGCAACCTCAATACCACAAATATGTGGAAGCATGTGCGGACCAAGCAAGTGGTGGAGTTACAAAGACACACTGAAGACATAGGCCAACCTACAGCACCACCTACCACCTCTTCAGCTCGTGTTATAGCCTCTTCCTCCAGCTCACACACAGCTGGTTCGGCTTCCTCACAGGATCGCCATGGAAGAACCTCTGGCACTGTTGTACAGAGACCCAGTGTAATTCCACCCACAGCACCACGTTCCCTGTCATCCTCAAACAGGCATGGGAGAAAAGGTGGCCATACTCGGCAAACCATCCCCGAGCACAGGCTCTGAATGCTGGCATTGCAAAACTATTGGCCCTTGAAATGCTCACCATTCAGGCTGGTGGAGACTGACACCTTCCGTAACTTCATGGCATTGGCAGTCCCACAATACAATGTGCCCAGCCGCTTTTATTTCAGCAGGCAAACTGTCCTTGCCCTGCAAAAGCATGTGGAGGGAGAAATTAAACATGCGCTACTAAACACCGTCAGTAGCAAGGTCCACCTGACCACTGATGCGTGGACCAGTAACCATGGACAGGGACGATACCTTTCCCTCACTGCCCATTGGGTAAATGTTGTGGAGCCGGGTACAGATCTTGAGAGTGGCGCTGTACATGTTCTGCCAACTCCAAGGATTGCAGGAATCCAGTCTGTACACATTGACTCCTCCTCATACTCCAGTTCCTCAGAATTAGCGCTGCAGGAGCCGTCACAGTCTACCTCCACATGGACCCGTGAACGCTTACCTGTTACGACCGATATGAGCCCAGCCGTGGCCAAACATCAACAGGCCGTACTAAAATTAATTTCTTTGGGGAATCGAAGCCACACAGCGCAGGAGCTCTGGAATGCCATCAAGCATCTCCAGCCAGGCTTGGTAGTGTGTGACAATGCCCGAAATCTGGTGGCAGCTCTGGGCCTAAGCAACCTCACTCACATCTCATGTCTGGCACATGTGCTCAACTTGGTCGTGCAGAGTTTTTTGAGGGACTACCCGGATCTTGATGCACTGTTGCACAAGGTCCGCATAGAGTGCGCTCACTTGCGGCGTTCCAGCATGGCAAGATAGCGCATTGCAGCTCTGCAGCGCCGATTCCGCCTTCCGGAACATCGCATCATATGTGACCTACCCACCAGGTGGAATTCAACGTTACATATGTTGGAGCAGTTGTGTGAGCAGCAGGCAACAGTAATGGAGTACCAGCTGTATCAGGCACAAACAAGTCGCACTGCGTGCCGTTCACACTTCACCACCACTGAGTGGGCCTCTAAAGTATGAAGGACATCTGCCACGTTTTGCGTGCCTTCGATGATTCCATGCGGATGGCGAGTGCAGAAGATGCACTAGTCAGCATGACTGTCCCCCTTATCTGCCTGCTTCAAAAAACACTGCAAGCACTAAGGGAGGAGGTTTTGGAAGAGGTGGAGGATGAGGAGTCACAAATGCCATCTGCTTCTGGACAGTCTGCGCAGTGTGGCTCCTCACAAAGGCCTAGGCAGGGGACACTTTGTGAGGAGGATGAGGAGGAGTCAATGGAGGAGGAAGACATCTCTCCAGAGGAGGGAGGTACACAATGCTCTAGTAGTCAGTATGTACAGCGAGGATGGGGTGATGCAGAGCAGGCAGAGATGACGCCTCAAGCAGGGGACAGTGTTTCTTGGCCAGTTGGGAGTCTGCAGCACATGGTTGATTTCATGCTGCAGTGCCTGAGAAATGACAGCCGCATCGCCCACATTCTCAACACGGCTAATTAATGGGTGTACACCCTCCTAGATCCTCGCTACCGGGACAACTTGCAAAGCCTCATAACACCGCTGAAGCGGGAGCGAAAAATGCGGGAGTACCAAGACACACTGGTGCATTCCATCATGTTCTCCATTCCACCCGAGAGCAGTGCTGCTAGTTCTTTACAAAGAAGCTCTGTGCGTCGAGGCAGTGGAGGAAGCTCTGCACAAAAAGGGAGCAGAGGCAGCGCCTCAGCACAAGGCAAGACCAGTATGGCCCAAATGTGGCAAAGTTTTGTGTGCCCGCCACAAATGTCTACACCATCACAGACGGCTCCGGTCAGCAGGAGGCAACGTTTCCGTCAGATGGTGACAGACTACATGTCTTGCCCTCTCAGTGTACTCCCAGACGGCTCTTCCCCCTTCAAGCTTTGGGTCTCTAAGCTGGATACATGGCCAGAGCTTAGCCAGTATGCATTGGATGTGGTGGCTTGCCCTGCTGCTAGTGTATTATCGGAACGCGTCTTTAGTGCCGCAGGTGGTGTACTAACAGACCGGTGCACGCGACTATCTTCCAATAACGTTGACCGGCTTACTTTTCTGAAAATAAAAAAGGCCTGGATCTCGCTGGAATTTGCCTGTACTCTTCCTGAAAAAATAATTGGTTGGCAACAGTATCCAGGTCTCCTGTTGTGTTCATGTTTCTACCACCTGAACTGTAATCCCTGGGCTCCAACACCGCCAGTTGTTGCTCAGAAGTGCCATCTGCACAGAGAAAAACACTAGCTCCTGTGTTAGTGGGGTTCAGTAACACCAGCTGCTCCCCTGCTGTGTGTCCGGCAATATCTCCTGCTTCCTCCACATTCACACTACAACTGATTTTAAACTTGCTCCAATTAGGCCTCAGCCTACTCCATGATTGACCCTTTTCTCCAACACCGCCATTTGTTGCTCAGAAGTGCCGTCTGCACAGAGAAAAACACTAGCTCCTGTGTTAGTGGGGTTCAGTAACGCCAGCTGCTCCCCTGCTGTGTGTCCGGCAATATCTCCTGCTCCCTCCACATTCACACTACAACTGATTTTAAACTTGCTCCAATTAGGCCTCAGCCTACTCCATGATTGACCCTGGGCTCCAACAGTGCCAGTTGCTGCTCAGAAGTGCCGTCTGCACAGAGAAAAACACTAGCACCTGTGTTAGTGGGGTTCAGTAACGCCAGCTGCTCCCCTGCTGTGTGTCCGGCAATATCTCCTGCTCCCTCCACATTCATCCCAACATCAAATATTAAACTTGCTCCAATTAGGCCTCAGCCTACTCCATGATTGACCCTGGGCTCCAACACCGCCAGTTGCTGCTCAGAAGTGCCGTCTGCACAGAGAAAAACACTAGCTCCTGTGTTAGTGGGGTTCAGTAACGCCAGCTGCTCCCCTGCTGTGTGTCTGGCAATATCTCCTGCTCCCTCCACATTCACACTACAACTGATTTTAAACTTGCTCCAATTAGGCCTCACCCTACTCCATGATTGACCCTGGTCTCCAACACCATCAGTTGCTGCTCAGTAGTGCCGTCTGCACAGAGAAAAACACTAGCTCCTGTGCTAGTGGGGTTCAGTAATGCCAGCTGCTCCCCTGCTGTGTGTCCGGCAATGTCTCCTGCTCCCTCCACATTCACACAACATCAGATATTAAAATGCTCCAATTAGGCCTCAGCCTACACCATGATTGACCCTGGGCTCCAACAACGCCAGTTGCTGCTCAGAAGTGCCGTCTGCACAGAGAAAAACACTAGCTCCTGTGTTAGTGGGGTTCAGTATCATCAGCTGCTCCCCTGCTGTGTGTCCGGCAATGTCTCCTGCTCTGTCCACATTCACACTACTATTGATTTTAAACTTGCTCCAATTAGGCCTCTGGCTCCACTCTGTTTCCAGTATTTACCCTGGGCTCCAACACCGTCAGTTGCTGCTCAGAAGTGCCGTTTGCACAGTCAACACTTACTCCTGTGTTATTGGGGTTCAGTAACGTCAGCTGATCCCCTGCTGTGTGTCCGGCAATTTCTCCTGCTCTGTCCACATTCCCATTCTGTCCTCAGTAGTGCCATTGGCTCTTGTTCCGTCTGCTGCCCCTCCGGGCTCCAGCACCGTCAGCTGGTCCTTGGTAGTTCCATTGGCTCTTGTAACTTCTGCTACCCATCAGGGTTCCAGCACCGTCACCTGGTTATCGTGTACTCCCTCCTGCCCAGCCTGGTTCCAGCACGCCAGCTGTTTCCGGGTAGTGTCAACGTCACTTTGCCACCAATACGTTGTCCTGTCGTGTTGCGGTCGGGTTAGCCGACTCTATGGTGCCTGCAGTTTAGGTGCTTCCTATGTGGGCTGCGGTATCTGGCAACAAAGGATGGTTCCATAGTGCCAATAGGACACGCACCCCCTGTAGG
The DNA here is from genome assembly GCF_039654945.1 of Dendrobates tinctorius. Classification (NCBI taxonomy): domain Eukaryota; kingdom Metazoa; phylum Chordata; class Amphibia; order Anura; family Dendrobatidae; genus Dendrobates; species Dendrobates tinctorius. The sequence goes on along the minus strand of NW_027361829.1, from coordinate 24,755,157 downwards.
ACTGTGGGTTTTGGTAACTGCGGCCGGCTCGCGGCCTTGCAACTTTGTTTTTCATGGGTACCTTCTGCTACCCATCCGGGTTCCAGTACCGTCAGCTGGTTCTCGGCAGTGCCTTTGGCTCTTGTAGATTCTGCAACCCGTCCGGGTCCCAGTACCATCAGCTGGTTCTCGGCAGTGCCTTTGGCTTAGGTGCCACCTTCTCGGTATCCGAGTTCCAGCAACGTCTGCTGGTCCTTGGTAGTGCTTTCTGGCACAGGTACCTCCTGCTTAGTAACTGTGTTCCAGCACCGTCAGCTGGTCCTCGGTAGTGACATTGGCACTGGTTCCTTCTGCTGCCCCTACGGGTTCCAGCACCATCAGCTGGTCCTGGGAAGTTCCATTGGCTCTTGTAGTTTCTGCTACCGCTCCAGTTTCCAGCACCGTCAGCTGGTTCTCGGCAGTGCCTTTGGCTTAGGTGCCTCCTTCTCGGTATCCGAGTTCCAGCAACGTCTGCTGGTCCTTGGTAGTGCTTTCTAGCACAGGTACCTCCTGCTTAGTAACCGGGATTCATTACCGTCAGCTGGTCCTCGGTAGTGCCATTGGCTCTTGTTCCTTCTGCTGCCCCTCCGGGTTCCAGCACCGTCAGCTGGTTCTCGGCAGTGCCTTTGGCTTAGGTGCCTCCTTCTTGGTATCCGAGTTCCAGCAACGTCTGCTGGTCCTTGGTAGTGCTTTTTGGCACAGGTACCTCCTGCTTAGTAACCGGGTTCCAGTACCATCAGCTGGTTCTCGGTAGTGCCATTGGCTCTTGTTCCTTCTGCTACCCATCCAGGTTCCAGTACCATCAGCTGGTTCTCGGCAGTTCCTCAGCCTTCTTGTACCTTCTGCTACATTTCCAAGTACAAGTTTTTTTAAATGGTTTTTGGTAATCACTCTGGATCTCCCTGATGACGACCCTGAAGATGACGACGCTGAAGACCACCCCGAAGAAGATGACGACACCTAAGACGATGACCCTGAAGACAACGACCCTGAAGACCACCCCGAAGAAGACGACGACCCCAAAGATGACGACCCTGAAGACGACGACCCTGAAGACCACCCCAAAGAAGACCAAAAAGATGACCCTGAAGAAGATGACCAAGAGGACAAAGAACATGATAACAACCACCAAGATGCAGAACAACAAGAGATAGAAGACCACGAAGCAGAAAAACAAAAAGCAGAAGAACATTAAGCATAAGACTAAAAATCAGAGCAAGAGATATTATCTAAATTATAAGCAGAAGAAGACTAAGCAGTGTATGGGGGTGAGTCCGTTCCTCCTCGTGGTGCCCCTGGAAAATGCCTGCTACTGCAGGCCAAACTGAACGGGGAGAAATCCTGTTGTAAATCTTTTGTGACAGGCAGAATGGAAGGTGTAATCTTCAAACTTTTATAGATAACAACTACAGGAATGCCTGTCACAAATAAGAATATGATGAAGAAGAATAATAGGAAGAAGATGAAGAAGTAGAATATGAAGAAGAATAATAGTTGAATAAGAAGAATATGAAGAATGTAAAAAAAAAATAATAGGAAGAAGGTGAAGAAGAAGAAGTTGATTAAGGTGAAGAAGAAGTTGATGAAAAAGATGCTGCTGCTGCTGCTGAGGATCATGAAGGAGAAAGTGTGGGAGAAGTAAAAAAGAAGGTGAAGAGCATGGAAGTAGTGGAACATACATATCTGACAAAATATAAAAAAGGTTAACATAGTCAATATCTTTGTAACTCCGAACGTCTTAAAAAAAAAAATATTCCTGCTATTCCATTTGATTGGGCTAAACCTCTATGCCTTTATGTCTCCTCCACCTCCCCCAATACATTCTACATTATTCTTAGTTGTTTTTCTTCATGTAGAATTAACCTACAAGGAAAGAAAGGGTTTATTTTAATTCCGATATTTCTGTCCCATTGACTTGCATTGGTTTCCTGTATCGGAATCGGCGATATCCGATACTTTTTGGGTATCGGTCCGATCCAATCCGATCCGATATTTCACGATGTCGGAAGGTATCGCTCAACACTATTAGTTAGTCATAAGGGTAAAGAAAATAGGCAGAATGGGAAGTGGGGAACATGTGTACAGAAAAGACAAAGTGCTACAGTGCAAGAGGACACGTGGCCTGGCCCTGGCCATATATATCACTATATACACAATACTCTGTGAATAAAAATGGCATTGTTACCAACTCCACAATGAGCAAAAAATAGCCAAGCAGCCTAAAGATATACAGGGAAAATATGTTGTAGACAAGATCCCTTAATATTATGTATGCCTATGCTAATTAGCAAATAAACAAATGTTTGTTATATATATATGCACTATAACTAAATCACAAATGTGATTAGTCATGCATACATAGGCAGTAGAGTCTGCCAGAGGCTGCAATGAGATGTCCACCCCTATATGTGACCATTACCCACCCACCCACATAGGAGTGAGCGGTACCAGAGGAGAACAGACCTCAGAGTGGGATAAACCAGAATGGCCGGGCGGTCCATGCGTCACCCTAACACACGTTTTGGAGGAATTCTCCTTCGTCAGGGGGCGTGTGGATAGACATACCGGTGTGTTTAAATACCACTGGACCGGAAGTGCCCGTGTCGCGGACCGGAAGTGATGTGGGCGTAGTCATGGGAACCAGGAACGCTGGACGGCCGCGGCGTCATGGGGCGGGGAGGGACTCACCAAAGTAAGCCACCCCCACACCTCATAGAGACGCCGAGACCCGACCAGCGCACCGGGACATGGCTTGGTGAAGACTGGACCTATCTCATGCAGAGGGGGTTCAGCCTATCTAGAACAGTGATGATGCTGCTGGATGCTGATCGGGTGTCTTACTCTGCTGCTGAGAACATTGGCAGCAGATAAAGCTAAGTTTTGGTTTTTAGTTACTTTAACCCTGTGGTGTCTGTTTTATCTTTCCTTTCGTGTAATTGGTGCAGTTCACTTTATTCCCTGTCTCACCTCCTGGGGAAAGGGTTGGGGATTTAACTCAGGGCTAAACAGGAGATAGGGACAGGTCGGGGACTTGGGCCTCACTACCATCAAGTGTACCCCCAAGTTAAGGAGAGTCAGGGCACCCCCTTTAGCCTGAGGGGCAGTTCAGGGGCTCAGGTTCCACGTCTCCCGTATTTCACTACTGCCCCGTGACATATACAATCATGAAATTCCATTACTTATTGTTTACATTAGTCTGAAAAAATAAACTAGAATAAGTACAAAAAATTAAAATTGCTTCCCTGTTGAAGGTTGTAAAGCTGAGGTCATGCAACTATAAGGTGAACCCAGAGAGATTTAAAATAGGATCAAAATATCACAAAATCATAATTGCATGCACAGTTATTACATAGTGCAGTATTTGTATATCAAATTAGTCATAGAGTAATATTGCCTTGTGTGCATAGAGTAATTAGGGGCAAAAGAGAGATAAAAAAATAAAGCTACATACTGTATGTGGCACTCAAAAAACAGCAAGTGTCCAAAAAATAAAGCAAAGGGCACTTCACATAATGTCATAACCAGATACCCCCCCGAAGAAGCTGGTGGCGAAACGCGTGTCGGGGTGAGGGGACGCCAGGAGCACTCTCTTCACTTCATTGCTGGTAAATATTTTTGACTTAATCGTCTGTTTTGATTGATTTTGGGCTTAGCTAACAGATGGGAATTGGAATTTCCTCCCTATTTTGATTTTTACGGTGTTACCTTACACCTAGTCTTTATTCTATAGCCCCCAATCTCTTCACAGGCTTTTTACCCAAATATTGTGGCACCACTTGTTATATTATATTCATGGAATCGTTTATTGCATAGTTAGGCATTTTTAGGTATTGATACATGGACTGCATTAGGTCTTTGTACATGATTATATATTAACTCAATGAACATTAGTATATTTAATATTTATACCTGCATGTGAATATCTTTTGCAAATGCTATATGCCTGTCAGTATGCTAAACTTTTGATATTCTTGTCCACTTTCCATGTGGTTCCTCTTTTTTGTACCATGTCGTATTGTGTGCTCCAGCGTCCCCTACACGGCATTTTGCTTTTTAATGTGTTTTAATTCGATTATGAAATAAAATTTGTTTTTATAAGATTTGGGATCTCTTCTTTGTCCCATATAGCAGAATATGTGGCACTCAGTAGAATTCAGTAGAGTTGTGTTCAAGTCAGTTTACTGCATAGTGAAGTTACCTGTGTATAGAAGGTAGGATCCGTATAACTAGCAGTAGGATCCAGAAAGGAAATGCTGCAAAGGATAATGGAAAACAGATGTAGGGATAAGTATGACTATGATAGTTCAATCTGTGCCAGGTACAAATATGGATACCTCTGTGAAGTGGCTGCCAAAAGTGGTGACCTGTAGTGAATAGAGTAGAGGTTAATGCATTGAATAGGGTAGAGATTATTGTAATGAAAGTTATCAATTATGCCCAGGGTTGTTGCTCTGCAGTGAGTGCGTGTTTATGTGAGGATATTGCATTTAAAGTGGGGCTCCCGCGCCCTGCTGTGCTGGCGTGATCCTCCGTGTGATGCCTGACATATTTAACAGCGACGAGTACCGCTAGAGCAGATGTATGTCACTCGGCTGGAGACCGGATGTGACGTATCGCTATCGGGATATTCTTTCAATGCGCATACGCACCTGCGGTTACGGAAGCGCTGTTGCTAAGGCATGTGTGTGTCTCTATTCTCGGACATGGTGGAATGTATTAATACAAAATGAGAGGGACTCAGGGAAGAGGCTGACAGGTATTTAGAAATAGTGTATAACCCCGGCGCAATTGTGGGAACATTTGGAACTGAGGTATCATATTTAGACCTATTTTAGCTAGTGAGTGATGGATAGGAATCAAATTAAAGACATTATTATACAGTTATCCTGTACTATGGTATGAATTAATAAGTAAAATGGGTAAAGAACTGGTATTGAAATAAAAAAGAAAATCTGAATAAAATGTCATAATGATAATGTTAGGGAAGTAAGATGCCTTGGAGTACCTATAAAAGAAGAATAGGGAAATACAGTTTAATGGGAACTCACCTAGTCATAGGAAGAGTCAACGTGTCAGTAAGATAAGGGTGAAAGAATAATAATATATTATACAAGCAAATCTATTTGTCTGTTAAGGCCCTTGGGTGCCAATGTGTCCAGTTTGTGTATCCAATAGGTTTCTCTATTTTTGAGTAGCCTGATGTGATTGCCACCCGTTCTTGGTCGTGGGACCTGTTCTATCACCTGTAAACATAATTGTGCCACAGTGTGCCTTAGTTTACAAAAATCGTCGGGTATTGGTAACTAAGTTTGGCCACAATGTATTGTGGACTTGTGGCTGGCAATTCTGTCCTTAACAAGTTGAGTAGTCTCCCCCACATAAAGTAAACCACAGGGGCACTTGATCACATAAATGACAAAATTAGAGTCACATGTATAAAATCACCTTATTGGGTATGCTTTACCAGTTCTAGGATGAGTGATATTCTCTGACTTGATAACATTAGAGCAAGCTACATAATTTAAACAGGGATAGGTGCCCTGGCTAGGGTTGCCGAATGTCTTTTGCATTATTGTCGGAAATATACTGCCCAGATCAGCCCTGACTAACTTGTCCCTGATGTTGGGTGGCCTTCTGGCACATATTAGGGTTGGGTGAGTGAAAGGTTTTATGTTAGGGTATGCTCTGACTAATAATGGCTAGTGTCTCTTAATAATGGCATGGATCTTAGGCATAAACAGATGGTATGTGTACACAAAAGGAACTCTGTCTTTGTTATTAAGTGGTGGTGGAGGGGATGTTGGATCTAGTGCATGTCTGGTCTCCATTTCAAGACGCTTATGTGGGTATTGTCTATCTTTGAATTTGGTGGACATATCCTCGAGTCTAGAGGAAAGTGTGGCAGCATTGGTTACTATGCGGGCTACTCTCTTGAACTGTGACTGCATAGAATCTGCAGGCCGTTCATTTCCGGGAGTGCTCCATTATTGAGCCTCATGCGTTCCAGCGTGCGGTCCAAGGAGCACGTCTCCAGAAGTGACGTTATATTGTGCAGCACAGATCAGCGCATGCACCGTATATGTCTTAAGGGACGGATCATTCCCCTATGATATGTCACGATTTCTCATTGGTTCTCTGGGGTATTTAACTCCACAACACGCTCACCTCAGACATGCCCCCGGAAGAAGCTATTGCGAAATGCGCGTTGGAGTGAAGGAGGTCACACCACTTACCATCACAGACATTTATCTATATGAGGTAATTGTTTATTTGTATTTATTGTTTCTTGGGGCTAACTAGTTAAACTATATATCTTCCTTAGAATTTGACAACCATGATGATAGATAATTACATAGCAATGATATAATTGCGGGCACAGCATCTAGTTGATTCCTTTGTTGGTACATTAGCAATACATTGTGATTGTATCTGAAACTGTTATTCCTACGATTTAGCCTTGGGTAAACTTTATTATTGAATTGGATTACCTACAATTTCTCTGGAACAACATTTAATCAAAGAAATGAGGGACCTTTGGGAAATAGCCACATTGGAGAGCTATTTATCATTTAATTGCATACCCAAAGGTCTAGTGGTCTATAAGCCCCTGACAGGTGATATAGGGGATCCAGATACCAAATTGAAGTGGGATGCTATGTTTGACGATTTTTCCAAACGTACTGTATCATTTATAATAGAGAAGAGAAAGACTGGTTTGATTACAATTCGCCAGGAAATCTCAAATCTCTTTGAAGATATAAAACCTCATGAGCTACATCCAGAAATCATCCATTTGTCTAGTAACATTAGAAAAAGGATAAAATCCAAGGAAAAAGAAATCATAGAAAGAAAACGTAAAAAATTTGGGAGGGATTTTACTCCTGCTGTCAATAATTCGCATAGAGATATTAATATTCCCCCCCTAAAGTCTCCTAGCTTATTGGTAACCCTTGATGAGACACGGGGAGCTGAGAATTCTTTTCTAACTTCAAGCGAGAGGTTCTCTATACATTTAACTTCTAACATTGAGAACCCTATGGGGAGTGTGATTATTGAGAACATGAATGGCATGGACTCTAATATAGAGAATATGAATAATGTAGAAGACCTTTCGGCTAATTCTACACCGCTGCCTTCGGTTAGCACACATAATAGGGTCTCAACATTAGACAACATGGGTATCACTTCTCCAGATTCAGGCAATGAGCAGACCTATCAACTGCCTATAGCTAAAAAGAAAAATAGTAACACCACTACATCTACTAAGGATCATAAGAAAGCACAACTGAAAACGAAACAAAGTCATCTTCCGTTTTATCAGTTGGCTCAAAAAAAACATGTAAAAGAGGGTGTAGGGGCGGGAAATTTACCCAAAAAAAAGAATAAGTTATCATTATCGCAAATAACCATCCCCGCTTCCCAACAACAACAGAAGATTTTCAATCTCAGTGACCACACTCTTGTGGATAATGAGATTTGTCTACTTAATAAACGTCTAAAATACGCCCCCAGTGTAGGCTTCAATAAATTTCAGGCATTTGTTGGCATCACGATGTTTATGAGAAAATTGGCCGTTAAAAAACACTATATAAAGAAAAAATTATCTGGTACTGACTTGGAAGGCCTGCCAATTGCGGTGGATTCATACACACACACTGGATTGAGAAAGAAATCTAATTTTAACCCTATTCAGGAATATTCTGAAGCCTTTGACGCCTTCCAGAATAATGTTATACAGGACATTAGGAAGGTTTCAGATAGAAGGTGCAACAAATTCAAACACAATCTGTCAAGGGAAGAGGAGAAGGCTATCAGGCAATTACAAAATAATAAGAATATTACCATTAGACCTGCGGATAAGGGTGGTGGTATCGTTATTTTGAACATGAGAGACTACAAAAATGAAGCCTTGCGTAATTTAGCAGATACACGGACATATGAAGTAGTGGACAATGACCCTTCAGACCAATATATTCAAAAAATGGGTGAGCTTATAAAAATTGGCTTTGAGAAAGGTTTTTTAAACAAACAGGAGAGAGATTTTATCAATACCCCACATCCAAGAGTGTCCTATTTTTATTACTTACCAAAGGTGCATAAGAACCCGATTAAGCCACAGAGAAGAGCAATCATATCGGCTATAGGGGGTTTAACAAACAATCTGTCAAAATATGTAGATTGTCATCTACAAAAGTTGATTCCTTCTCTCCCCACTTATTTAAAGGACAGCATCCACATTTTAAAACTTTTAAAAAATGTAGTGTGGCAGGATCACTACATCATGGGGACCCTTACCATCACCTCACTATACACCATGATTCAAAATAAAAAAGGATGTGAATCAGTGCAGTTTTTTTATATCTGAGAATGGTGCGATACCCAAGGAACAGAGGGATTTTATTTTAGATTGTACTGAATTCATCCTAACTCACAATTATTTTAAATTTGGGATGAACTACTACTCCTAGAAATGGGGTACTGCCATGGGCACCAGGTTTGCCCCTAGCTATGCCAATCTTTATGTGGGAAAATGGGAACTTGAGACCATCTACATAGATGGAGAATTACGGACAAACCTGGTGCTATGGCGTCGTTTTATTGACAATATTTTTTTCATTTGGTCAGGTGGTGACATTTTATTGAATGAATTTTTAAGTGAATTAAATAAAAATTGCTATTTTTTAAATTTTACTGCCACCACCAGCCATAAAGAGGTGAATTTTTTTAGATCTGAGGGTTTTTATTGAGGAAAACGCTATCCAGACTCAAGTATACCATAAACCCACAGATTCAAACAATATTATTTCTGTGGACAGTTGTCACCTCCCGAAATGGCTTCTTAATGTACCTAAGAGTCAGCTCATAAGAGCTCATAGAAATTGCTCTAGACAGCAAGATTTTGAGAAAGAAGCTGAGTCCTTGAATATTAAGTTTAAGCATAAAGGTTATGACATAGAATCTTTGGAAAAAAACACAGAGACAGTTAGGAAAATACCAAGAGATCAATTATTGAACCCCACAAAAAAGCGTATGCATGATGATTTTTATGCCCAAGATGAAATTCCTATCATTTTACAATATAACTCCAATGTTAAGATTATTAGAAATATTGTCAGTAAACATTGGAATATCTTACAAAATGACAAGATCATTGGTGAATCATTGCCTACGTACCCTAGATTTGTGTTTCGAAAGCTGAACAATCTTGGTAACATGATTGCACCTTCAATTCCAAGATTTTTAAAAAGGAAAAATAGTGGTGAATTAAGCCTTCCAAGTGGCTTTTTCCCATGTAAAAAATGTGGACCTTGTAAAAAATTGAGCACAAAGAAGCAAAAGATGATTACCAATAAAGATATTGAGAGCAAAATAACTGATTTTATTAATTGCAACACCAAAGGGGTCATTTATGGGATAACATGCCCATGTGGGAAGTTGTACATTGGAAGAACTATCCGTCCAATGCGTGTACGAATTGCTGAGCATCTTCGCAATATTGTTAACAAATTTACTGGTAACCCCCTTTCAAATCATTTCTTTTTACATCATGGAGGCTCTATTAGGGACATTACATTAACTGGCATCAAAACAGTTAAAAAAAAAGCTGGAGAAAAGGCAATTTTATTAAGCAGATGTCAAGAGAGGAAAGCGAATGGATATTCAAAATGAACACTCTCTTACCGAATGGGTTAAATAGCGAAATTGAATTATTTGCTTTTAATAAATAGGATTTTTTGCAACACGGGCTGGGTATATAAGTGCCACCTCAACGACATGGACCATCCCTGATGAAGGAAGCAGGAAGCTTCCGAAACGGGTAGGATTGTTTTTTTGGTCCTGTTAGCTTTCCTTAAGCTGATCACGTGACCCATCACGTGACTGTGATGTCACGCAAGGTCCTGCACCTTGCCGGCTCTAACCACATTCCCGGCGCATTATCCGCTTCTGACTGGCGGTACAGCGTCGGAGAGTAGGGTGACTGTTACTGGCCGGAGCATCGCCCGCCACTTTGGATCATATCAGAGGTGAACATTTTCATTTGCCTGACCTTTTCTTTTGATTTCCATCATCATCGCTACTATTGGCATCAGGAAAGGAACAATCACCCGAGTGCATAGAAGCAAAGTAGGAGAAACATTACCCTTTGCTGAATTCCAAACCGGCAATACCATGTATGGTATGAACAGTGACTCAGACGTTTAGTATAATTGGCTCCCTGTAGTGAGAGATTTAATCTACGTGGATATTTTTTGAGAACCCTAAAGGAGAGGGATTTACTATACCTTTCAGACGGTTATCAACTGATTTTTGAAGTGAGTGATCTAACTTATGTGGATATTATTAGCACAAATATTTATATAGTTTTAATTGTTTTATTATTCAGACAATAAGGTGGTGTTGTCTGGTTGTATATAATATCTGTATATAGTTTTGTAGTGGCATTTAAATAAGCCTCCTGCTGGGCATTTTGTCTTTTTTAATGTGATTTTAATATTAGTCAATAAAAATAATTGGTTTTAATATGGTTATTGCTGGGTCTCTTCAGTTCAGCTAAGAGTATAATATAAGTCTGACACTCCTTCTGTGTTTCCGATTTGCATTATGAAGTGCTAGTGTACTCTACATATGGACTAATTTTTGATGTATTATTGTTGGACGTATACTACCCACATCAGCCCTGACTATCTTGTCCCTGATGTTGGGTGGACTTGTTGATTGAAAGGTTTTATGCTAGGGTATGCTTTGGCTAATAACGGCCAGTGTTTCTTAATAGTGGCATGGATCTTAGACATAAACAGATGGTATGTGTACACAAAAGGAACTCTGTCTTGGTTATTAAGTGGTGGTGGAGGGGATGTTGGATCTAGTGCATGTCTGGTCTCCATTTCAAGAAGCTTATGTGGGTATTGTCTATCTTTGAATTTGATGGACATATCCTCGAGTCTAGAGGAAAGTGTGGCAGCGTTGGTTACTATGCGGGCTACTCTTTTGAATTGTGATCGTAGTAAACGGTTCTTGGTGGTTTCTGGATGGCAGCTGGTATAATGTAATAAACTGTTGCAGTCAATAGGTTTTGAAAAAAGGTCTGTACTTAGGGATCCATCATGGCCCTTGATTATTAGCGTGTCAAGGAAATAAACTTTATTCATGTCGTAATGAATGGTAAATTGGAGCTCCCGTGTGATTGAATTTAGATAACAAAAGAACAATTTTAGGGATTGTAGTGATCCTGTCCAGATAAGGTATATGTCATCTATGTAATGGTGATAACTTATGGCATGTTGGATAAATGATTCATTGACATAGATATACTGTTCCTCAAAATGGTGCATAAACGCGTTAGCATAGGCCGGTGCGACATTCGAGCCCATTGCGGTGCCATATGTTTAGACATAAAACATGTCTTCAAAAAGAAAGAATTTTTATAGAGGACCAAACTTAAGAGGTCAAGGCATAGATGTATAGAGGAAGAGGACAAGTTAGATGTCCTGAGGAGTGATTCCATTGCAAACATGCCTTTCTCAAGAGAAATGGATGCGTATAAGCTATTGACATCTAGTGTGACTAGCCAACTGTCAGGTGGTATTGTCCCGATTTGTTTGATGATACTAAGAAAATGTCCTGTATCTAGTAAGAATGATCTAGTTTTTGTCAATGGTGTTAGGACTTTTTCCAAGAATACCGATAGAGGTGAGAAGACGGAATCAGTGGAAGCTACAATGGGCCTGCCAGGGGGATTGGTGAGTGATTTGTGGATTTTAGGGAGTATGTAGAAAACTGGAGTGACCGGGTGAGGGTTTGTAAGAAATGTGGCAGTATTTTTGTCAATGGTGTGGGTATTCAAATAAGTCCTAATAAGGGCTTGGATTTTGCTGTTGATAATGGATGTTGGATATCTTGGAATGACCCTATAGGTGTTAGTGTCCGAGAGTTGGCAGTGAATTTCATCGGTATACATTTTGCGGTCCATAATGAAAATTGTGCCCCCTTTGTCTGCTGGTTTGACTATGATGTTTTTATTTTTATGAAGTGATGTCAATGCCTGTTTTTCAACCAGGGTTAGGTTCTGGTGAGTTGGGAAAAGGCACAAATGTTGTTCATGAGATAGTTGTTTAATTTCCTTATCTATCAATGCTATAAAAGTTTCAGTAGCATGGTGGGTATTTGGTGGTTTAAATGTACTAGGGTTATGTAAACCTAGAGTAGAAATTGAGAGCTCTGGAACAGAGACTTCTTCGGAGGGAGACACTCTGTTCTCAGAGGGCTCTGCTGACATACCAAAGTGAGTTTTGTCTGATAATACAGTAAAACCACTGTAAGTCCTTTTACAGCTGGAGGGTGTCCCAGTTGGGGGTCGGACAAAATGATAGCCACTTCTGAAGTACTGAAAGTTCCTCAGGGGAGAGTGTGGGTCTAGAAATGTTAATCACCAGGTTTGATGGCTTACCTGCGATCGAGTTGCCATTCTTTCTCCTCGATCTACTGGTTGTTCTACGTTTCGGTGTCCTCCCCTGTGGCCCTTCGGTAAAAAACGTTGTCTGTTCTGTCCGGTTGAAGAGTCGCTTCCTGAGCTGAAAGATCCATATTTCTGCAGGTCTTGTTGTCTTCGCCATGGACTGGTACTGGTGGAATCAGTCCATCTATATACCCTGGAGGGATTTCTTGTGATCTCCTAGAATTTTGCCAGTTTTGTTCTTGAGATTTGTCCCATCAGTAAAAGACAGTGTTGTAGTAAGCTGTGTTCCAATAGCCTGGATACTCTGTTTTGTCTCTGTAATCGCTTTTTGGAGAAATTCTACAGTGAGTACAATGATGTCAAGTGAACATTTGTTTAGGATTTTCTTATACTTATCACAGTATTCCTTGTTATTCACTCACTGACTGAAATAGCATTTCTGGCCTTTGAAAAGATGCATGGAACTCATTAAGTGGTATTAAAAGCTTCATGAATTTGGTGCAGCATACTCAAGCAGTATCTTTATGTATTTTTTTCTATTGCCTTGTTATTACCCATTACTATGCATTTGTACTTGTTCAATATACAGGTTATAGATAGATAAATAGATAGCTAGATAGATAAATAGAAAAGACAGATAGCAGCACAAACTTGAGCAGATTTTGGGTGCAATATTTCTATATTATTATTTATACTCAAGCAGTATCTTTATGTATTTTTTTCTATTGCCTTGTTATTACCCATTACTATGCATTCGTACTTGTTCAATATACAGGTTATAGATAGATAAATAGATAGCTAGATTGATAAATAGAAAAGACAGATAGCAGCACAAACTTGAGCAGATTTTGGGTGCAATATTTCTTGAGTAATGCGGTTGTCCAACGCAAAATATAAATGGAAAAAAATCAGGCAGCACTCCAGTTCACGGTGCTTGACAAAGACCACGCTGTGAGGTCGAAACGTTGCACCACTTGGTGCTGGATTAAAGCCCACCATTTTTCCTTGAACTGGAGTGCTGCCTGATTTTTTCCCATTTAGATAGATAGATAGATGCACAAAAATATAGGCACAGCAGTGGTATAAGCTGAAAAAAGCAGGTGCAAATCCTCCCAGGCAAACTTTGATACATATCTAAAAAATGAGGGCAGCTGTTGTGAGTTCATTTTTCCCTTCACTATTGAGGTCTGATGAACTCCCTCCTCTGGTGAAGGAAGGTAGTGAGGCTGATTATCAGACACCTGGGCAGCTAGATGATGACTGAGTGGCTGGAATTGAGGACTGGATATAAGGCTGCCGACGCCCTTCTTCCTGGCTGGTGAATTTCCTGCTGGATTCTTGGAGACCAGTCTGATTCCTGCATCTCAAAGCTAAGTTTTTCTGCTCTGCTTTGTACTCTTCAGTTTTGTTTTTGTTTTGCCTTGTTTTTTGGGAGTTCTGCCACCCCCGGCCGGGGGTGAGCTGAATTCCATTTTTGTCTCTGATCTGTTGATCTTTTGCTCTGTCTTCAGAATATACCTGAGTGCTGATATAGTCTTTTGAAGCCTAGCGACTTCAGGACTTGTTTTTCCTATCAGTCGGTTGGCTCATTTTGATAGGGTTTTTGCGGATGGCAGACAGCAGCTTTCCTATCTTGTCCTATGTAGTTAGCTTGGGCCCCATCATTTGCTCAACCTATCTTTCTATCTGTGTTAGTGTTTTCATCTTGCTTCACTGTCATTATATGTTGGAGGCTGCCTATTGCTTTGGGGTCTGCTCTGGGGCAGTTTAGTTTTTCCCCTTTCTGTCTTTAGGCTATATAGTTCTCCGGCTGTGATTGAGGGGTCTAGGGCACCGTAGGAACCCCCCACGGCTACTGCTAGTTGTTGTGGATAGTTTCAGAGGTCTGCAATCCGATAGCTGCAAACCTCTCTGGTTTTTCTGGACTTAGCTGGTATTTTGTTTTTTCCTCCTTCGGTGACTCATCATAACAGAATCACCAGCCCTACCGCAGATCCTAGGGTACTCAATAGCAGGAGAGAATTGTAAGAGAAAAAAAAAAAAAGGAAAAAAAAAGTGTAAGAATTTTTTTTTGTGTGCATATTTTTTCATCTATATCTCTGAGGCCTTAGGGGGAATTTTTCTCTCAATGGAGATGAAGCAATTGTCTGATCGTGTGGAGCAGCTCACTGCTGAAGTGCGGGGAATTTCCGCCTATCTTGCTCATTCACATGCTGCTGAACCAAAGATTCCCACTCCGGATGTGTTTTTTGGGGATGGGTCTAAATTCTTGAATTTCAAGAATAATTGTAAATTATTTTTTGCCTTGAAGCCTAACTCGTCGGGGAACTCCGCGCAGCAGGTTAAAATCGTCATCTCTTTGCTGCGCGGCGATCCCCAGGATTGGGCGTTTTCTTTGAAACCTGATGATCCTATTCTGAATAATGTGAACGCATTTTTTCAGGCCTTGGGGTTGTTGTATGATGAACCTAATGCTATTGATCAGGCTGAAAAGACCCTGTTGGCATTAAGCCAGGGTCGGGATTCGGCAGAGTTGTACTGTCAAAAATTCCGAAAGTGGGCGGTCCTTACTACCTGGAATGATGGTGCCTTGGCAGCCCTCTTTCGGAAGGGTTTGTCAGAAACTGTAAAAGATACTATGGTGGGATTTCCTGTTCCCTCTGGTCTTGACGATTCTATGTCATTAGCCATTCAGGTGGATCGGCGTTTACGTGAACGCAAAACTACACGAGAGATGTTGCCACCTGTTGAACAAATGTCTGAACCTATGCAATGTGATAGAGTTTTGTCTAGGGCGCAACGTCAGGAGTTCAGAAGGCGTAATAAGCTGTGTTTTTTTTGTGGAGATGCCTCGCATATTATTTCTGTCTGCCCTAAATGAGAGAAACGTTGTGCACACACGTTTTCTGTGGGTGGTGTTCAACCTAAGTTTCTTCTGGCAATTACTCTGATCTGCTCCCTGTCCACATTTTCCGCCAAGGCTTTTGTGGATTCAGGAGCAGCTCTTAACCTGATGGACTTGGATTTTGCTAAACGTTGTGGATTTCCTATGACACCTCTGCGGACGCCTATCCCTTTGAGGGGTATTGATGCTACTCCTTTGGAAAAGAATAAACCTCAGTTTTGGACCCAGGTGGTAATGCGGGTCGCCCCAGACCATCAAGAAAATTGCAGATTTTTGGTGTTGCATAATTTGCATGATACCATTGTTCTGGGGTTTCCCTGGTTGCAAATCCATAATCCAGTTCTGGATTGGAAATCTTTGTCTGTGGTGAGTTGGGGTTGTCGGTGTGCCCTTAGTGATGCTCCTGTTTTCTCCACCTCTCCCCAGTCGCATGATGTTCCTGACTATTTGGCTGACTTTTATGATGTATTTAGTGAGAATGAGTCTGCGTCTTTGCCTCCTCATAGGAGTTATGACTGTGCAATTGAGCTGAACCCGGGGTGTAAATTCCCCAAGGGTCGGCTTTTCAATTTATCTGTACCCGAGCACGAGGCTATGCGATCCTATATTAAGGAGGCATTGGAGAAGGGTCATATTAGACCATCCTCTTCACCCTTAGGTGCTGGGTTTTTTTTCATGGCTAAAAAGGATGGTTCATTAAGGCCTTGTATTGACTATCGTGCCCTCAACAAAATTACTGTTAAATATCAATATCCGTTACCCCTGATTTTTGATCTATTCACCAGAGTTAAAGGTGCTTGCTGGTTTACCAAGCTTGACCTCAGGGGGGCGTATAATCTTATTCGCATTAAGCATGGGGATGAATGGAAGACGGCGTTTAATACTCCGGAGGGACATTTTGAGTACCTGGTGATGCCTTTTGGGCTCACTAATGCCCCTTCTGTCTTCCAGTGCTTCATGAACGATATATTCCGAGACTTTGTGGATAAATTTTTGATTATCTATCTGGATGATATTTTGATCTTCTCCAAGAATTGGGACACTCATGTGGAACATGTTCGGACTGTGTTCCGGATTTTGAGGGAGAATTCCCTGTATGTCAAGGGATCGAAATGCCTTTTTGGGGTACAGAGGATTTCATTTTTGGGATTTATTTTGTCTCCGTCAACTATTGAAATGGACCCGGCCAAGGTACAGGCCATTTATGATTGGGTTCAGCCCACTTCTTTGAAGGACCTCCAGAAGTTTTTGGGTTTTGCTAATTTTTATCGGAAATTTATAGCTAATTTTTCTGGTATTGCCAAGCCATTGACGGATTTGACTAGGAAGGGTGCTGATGTGCTGAATTGGTCTCCGGAGGCTGTTTCTTCCTTTCAGGAGCTGAAGCGAAGATTCACTTCTGCTCCGGTTTTGCGGCAACCTGATGTCTCACTCCCGTTTCAGGTGGAGGTGGACGCTTCTGAGATTGGTGCAGGAGCGGTGTTGTCCCAAAAAGATCCTGTGACATCTAAAATGAATCCTTGTGCTTTCTTTTCCCGAAAGTTCTCTCCATCCGAACGTAACTATGATGTGGGGAATCGGGAATTGTTGGCCATGAAATGGGCATTTGAGGAGTGGAGACATTGGTTGGAGGGAGCCAAACACCAAGTCGTGGTCCTTACTGACCACAAGAATTTGATTTACCTGGAGTCGGCCAAGTGCTTGAATCCTAGACAGGCTAGGTGGGCCTTGTTTTTCACACGTTTTGATTTTGTGGTCTCTTTTCTTCCGGGCACTAAGAAAGTCAAGGCAGACGCCCTCTCTAGGAGTTTCCTTGCTGATTCTCCTGTTGTGACTAAGCCTGCTACCATCTTAGGCGAGGGGGTAGTTCTTTCTGCCATCTCGCCCGATTTGAGACGTGCTCTGGAAGAGTTTCAGGAGGACAAACCTGAGCGTTGTCCCAGTGGAAAGTTGTATGTTCCTGACCAGTGGAGGAAGAGAGTGATGTCTGAAGTTCATTGCTCTGCATTGGCTGGTCATCCAGGTATTTTTGGTACTAGAGATCTGGTGAGTCGGTCTTTTTGGTGGCCCGCCTTGTCTCATGATGTCAGGAATTTTGTGCAGTCCTGTGGGACTTGCTCCCGGTCTAAACCTTGTTCTCGCTCTAGTGGCTTGTTGATGCCTTTGCCGGTGCCCAGGAGGCCATGGACCCATATTTCAATGGATTTAATCTCTGATATGCCTGTCTCTCAGAGAATGACTGTTATTTGGGTGATTTGTGATAGATTCTCTAAGATGGTCCATCTTGTACCACTCCCTAAGTTGCCATCTTCCTCTGAGTTGGTGCCCTTTTTTTTGCTACAGGTGGTTCGCTTGCACGGGATTCCTGAGAACATTGTATCTGACAGAGGAGTTCAGTTTGTGTCTAGATTTGGGAGGACTTTCTGTTCCAAGCTGGGAATTCAGTTGTCCTTCTCCTCTGCGTTTCACCCTCAGACCAATGGGCAGACGGAGAGAACAAACCAGACCTTGGAGTCGTATTTGAGATGTTTTATTTCTGCTGATCAGGATGATTGGGTTTCATTTTTGCCCTTGGCCGAATTTTCTTTAAATAATAGAGCTAGTTCTGCCACTTTGATGTCACCTTTTTTTTTGTAACTTTGGTTTTCACCCTCGATTTTCTTCAGGGCAGGTGGAGCCTTCTGCCTGCCCAGGTGTTGACACTGTGGTGAAGAGAATGCACCAGATCTGGGACCAAGTAGTGGATAAGTTGTCTCTCTCCCAGGAAAAGGCCCAGCGGTTTTCCAACCGGCGTAGGACCGTTGGTCCCTAGTTTAAGGTGGGTGATCTGGTTTGGTTGTCATCAAAAAATATCGCTATGAAGGTGGCTTCTCCTAAGTTTAAGCATAGATTTATTGGACCTTACAAGATTTTGGAGATTATTAATCCGGTCTCTTTTCGGTTGGCTCTTCCTGTCACATTTAAAATTCATAATGTGTTTCATAAGTCCATGTTGAAGAGGTTTGTTGAACCAGTAGTTCCTGTGGTGGCACCTCCTGACCCTATATTGGTTGAAGGTAACATGGAATATGAGGTAGAGAAGATACTGGATTCCCGTCTGGCTAGACAGAGACTCCAGTATTTGGTTAAGTGGAAGGGTAATGGTCAGGAGGATAATTCCTGGGTCTCTGCCTCTGATATTCATGCCAAAAGATTGGTGCATGCCTTTCATCGGGCTCACCCGGATTGCCCTGGTGGCATGGATGAGGGTTCAGTGACCCCTCCTCAAGGGGGAGGTACTGTTGTGAGTTCATTTTTCCCTTCACTATTGAGGTCTGATGAACTCCCTCCTCTGGTGAAGGAAGGTAGTGAGGCTGATTATCAGACACCTGGGCAGCTAGATGATGACTGGGTGGCTGGAATTGAGGACTGGATATAAGGCTGCCGACACCCTTCTTCCTGGCTGGTGAATTTCCTGCTGGATTCTTGGAGACCAGTCTGATTCCTGCATCTCAAAGCTAAGTTTTTCTGCTCTGCTTTGTACTCTTCAGTTTTGTTTTTGTTTTGCCTTGTTTTTTGGGAGTTCTGCCATCCCCGGCCGGGGGTGAGCTGAATTCCATTTTTGTCTCTGATCTGTTGATCTTTTGCTCTGTCTTCAGAATATACCTGAGTGCTGTATAGTCTTTTGAAGCCTAGCGACTTCAGGACCTGTTTTTCCTATCAGTCGGTTGGCTCATTTTTATAGGGTTTTTGCGATGGCAGACAGCAGCTTTCCTATCCTGTCCTATGTAGTTAGCTTGGGCCCCATCATTTGCTCAACCTATCTTTCTATCTGTGTTAGTGTTTTCATCTTGCTTCACCGTCATTATATGTTGGGGGCTGCCTATTGCTTTGGGGTCTGCTCTGGGGCAGTTTAGTTTTTCCCCTTTCTGTCTTTAGGCTATATAGTTCTCCGGCTGTGATTGAGGGGTCTAGGGCACCGTAGGAACCCCCCACGGCTACTGCTAGTTGTTGTGGATAGGTTCAGGGGTCTGCAATCCGATAGCTGCCAACCTCTCTGGTTTTTCTGGACTTAGCTGGTATTTTGTTTTTTCCTCCTTCGGTGACTCATCATAACAGGCAGCGCTCAAGAGTCCAATAGCAATGGTGAATTATTGTGATTCATAAACCACAATTGATATTAGATTCTGTAGTGCTTCCTTTGTTTTTGAACATACACTGCTCAAAAAAATAAAGGGAACACTCAAATAACACATCCTAGATCGGAATTAATGAAATATTGTCATTGAATACTTTGTTCTGTAGAAAAGTTGAATGTGCTGACAACAAAATCACACAAAAATCATCAATGGAAATCAAATTTGTTAACCAATGGGGGCCTGGATTTGGAGTCACACACAAAATTAAAGTGGAATGTAATGTCCTTAAAACAAGTCAAAATGAGGCTAAGTATTGTATGTGGGGTCCACGTGTCTGTATGACCTCCCTACTGTACAACGCCTGGGCATGCTCCTGATGAGGCGGCGGATGGTCTCCTGAGGGATCTCCTCACAGACCTGTACTAAAGCATCCGCCAACTCCTGAACAGTCTGTGGTGTAACGTGATGCTGGTGGATGGAGCGAGATTCAGGTCTGGGGAACGGGCAGGCCAGTCCATAGCTTCAATGCCTTCATCTTGCAGGAACTGATAACACACTCCAGCCACATGAGGTCTGGCCTTGTCCTGCATTAGGAGTAACCCAGGGCCAACCGCACCAGCATATGGTCTCACAAGGGGTCTGAGGATCTCATCTCATTACCAAATGGCAGTCAGGCTACCTCTGGCAAGCACATGTAGGGCTGTGCGGCCCTCCAAAGAAATGCCACTCCACACCATTACTGACCCACTGCCAAACCGGTCATGTTGAACGATGTTGCAGGCAGCAGATAGCTCTCCATGGCGTCTCCAGACACTGTCACATCTGTCACATGTGCTCAGTGTGAACCTGCTTTCATCTGTGAAGAGCACAGGGCAACAGTGGTGAATTTGCCAATCCTTATGTCCTGTGGCAAATGCCATGTGTCCTGCACGGTGTTGGTCTGTGAGCACAACCCCCATCTGTAGATGTCGGGCCCTCAAACATCCTCATGGAGTCAGTTTCTAATTGTTTGTGTAGACACATGCACATTTGTGGCCTGCTGGAGGTCATTTTGCAGGGTTCTGACAGTGCGCCTCCTGTTCCTCCTTGCACCAAGGTGAAGGTAGCGGTCCTGCTGCTAGGTTGTTGCCTTCCTATGACCCCCTTCACATCTCCTGGTGTACTGGCCTGTCTACTGGTAGCACCTCCAGCCTCTGAACACTACGCTGACAGACACAGCAAACTTTCTTGCCACAGCTCGCATTGATGTGCCATCCTGGATGAGCTTCACTACCCGAGCCACTTGTGTGGGTTTTAGAGTCCGGCTCATGCTACCATGAGTGTGAAAGCACAACCAACTTTCAAAAGTGACCAAAACATCAGCCAGAAAGCATTGGTACTGAGATGGTTCCCACCTGCAGAACCACTCCTTTATTGAGTGTGTCTTAATAATTGCCAATAATTTCCATCTGTTGTCTATTCCATTTGCACAACAGCATGTGAAATTGATTGTCAATTAGTGTTGCTTCCTAAGTGGACAGTTTGATTTCACAGAAGTTTGATTTACTTGGAGTTATATTCTGTTGTTTAAGTGTTCCCTTTATTTTTGAGCAGTGTAGATAGATAGATAGATAGATAGATGACCAAAAGTGTTGGCACCCTTGAAATGGTTCCAGACAATTAAGCATTTCTCCCAGAAAATTATTGCAATTACACATTTTTTGTTATACATATGTTTATTTCCTTTTTGTGTGTTGTATCAGCATAAAAATTTAATAAAAAATGCAAATTGGACATAAATTTACTCAAAGCTTTCAAAATAGGCAAGATAAAATTGTTGACACCTTTTCAAAAACAACATTGTCTCAAGCATTTGATGCTTATTCAAACTTACCTGTGGCAAGTAACAGGTGTGGGCAATATGAAAATCACACCTGAAACCAGATAAAAAGGGGAGATGTTGACTCAATATTTGCATTGTTTATCTCTGTGTTCCACACTAAGTATGGAGACCAGAAAGAGGAGAAGAGAACTGTTTGAGGACTTGAGAATAAAAATTATTGACAAATAACAATCTCAAGGTTACAACACCATCTCCAGCGCTCTGATGTTCCTTTGTCCACTGTGCTTAAAATAATCAATAATAATAATTGCAGTTGCAGGAACCCGACGCCTAACAGTTCCGCGATAAATACTTCATTTTCTGTAACAATTTCACTGGTGCCAACACTTTCAGCCATGAAGATAGATAGATAGATAGATAGATAGATAGATAGGTAGGTAGATATTCCTTATTGTGGCTGGCAGGCACACACAAATTGTGTGCCAAGTAAATGAATTTTGAACGTATATTCTATATAGCCATAATGCACTAAGTATACTTGTATTCCATTATTTAATGAATAGTTTTTCTTGAATTTTTTTCTTGCAGACTACAGATTTACTGGATGTTCCTGAAGAAGGGGATAATTCCTATTTATTGGATATAGGCAGACAACGTAGTGATAGTGGTGAGTTTTTGCTTTTCTGACACATTTCAAATCACTTCCAAAAATCAGTGGGGACAAATGGCCATCAGTCGGGACAAAGAGAATCTCAGCTCACTGATTGGCTGTCACACTTTTAATGCCATGTCAGCGCTGCAGACAATATCAGGCACTGGGAGCAGTAGCAGGAAAGGCACAGTGCTGGACTCAGGGAGAGTGAGTAAAACGGGTTTGCTTTTTTCAAATCAAACTGTGTCAGGAGAGCAGTATTTTCTGAAAGTGGACAACCGTTTAATGTCTTCCTAAACCAAGTCCTGCTCTCTTAGTGTAAAGGCTACTGTATATCATTTCAGATCATTTTAGTATCCGTGCCCTCTCCATCCCTCTGAAGGATGCTGTATTTGGTGAGCGAGTTATGTTAATGATTTTTCCATTCACAAGTTTCACACAAGGATCTAGAATCTACTTACTCTTGTGTCAGTATGAGTCTTCTTTGCCAGGAAAATTTCTTATTTCCATTACAAACAGTCTCCCACCTTAATGCTAAATTTGGCAGTTTGGCAAGTTAGCATGCCAAAATAAAAAGATTAAAGAGGTAAGATGCTGACTGCACACATGACTATGATACAATTTGTTACTGTCACATTTTTCTAAATTAGGACAGAGTATTGAATGATGTGTGCGCCATGCGTATAGTAAATTACAATTACGAGTAATTACCGTATTTGTCAAAAGTTTCAAAATTCAATGTTTTAACAAATGTAATTTTAATTTTCTCCAAAGTCATGCCTGACAGCTGCTTATTTAAAGATGAATGGAAATCCTAAACTGAGTTAGCACATTAGTTCACAGGTTGTATGGGGTTTGTCAGACTTTCCAAGTAGGAAAACCTATTGGTATAACAGTCAAAGCTTTACTGCTGACAAACTCACCTAACGATGGTTACCAACTGTCACCACAAGGAGCCATGATGCTTCACATGTGCAAATCTGGTATTCTTCATGTCACATTAGTGTAATGGCACAGATCCCAAATAGTGGGTCCATTGGAGAGGGATCTAAGAAAACTAAGTATGTGATATTGGCCTTAGATGATACATCACGATTTTACAATTGCCCTTTATTTCAATCTCAATTTGGCATTTTTATTTTGTTTTAGACTTTCTTCAGGATATTGTCAAAGAAGGAAGGTTAATCGACATAACACAGAGTTCAGGTGCTCTGATTATTTGCCATATCAGGCCCAAATGTTGTTTTATGATGGTCTGGAATATAAGTTGACACTCTTATGCCATTTGAAAAGCAAAAAATACCACATGATAAAATGGGCACTCTATATATTTGATTTCAGCCTCTGTGATTGGTTAATGGCTTCTTATAGTCTACAAGAGATATATTATGGCAGCATAGAGAATATTTTTCAGGGAAAGGAAAGATAATTATTTCATATTTATAGATATCAACAAACTGTAACTGTTCATTTACTTAGCTAATAACAGTTATCTTTTTTTCAGTTTTTAGCTACTTAGAAAATGGTACAGAAAGTGTAAATGAAGAACAACAGCAAAGAGGAATCAACTCAACGGTACTCGTTGTTTACTAAGGTTTATTAATTGCATGGCAGTTTCTGAATACTGCTATAGTGAAAACTCATAGAAATTAATGTATGAACAATTATGCAAAATACGTTCTCTTAGGCCAAAACTGAGAGAATTCAGCTCTAGTTTTTGAGCAAAACCTTCTCGTTACTATCTGTAATAATGGGAGTTTTTTAAAACCATTCAAATGGAAGCATGTACGTTAGAAAATCAATCAAATTGAGGCCATTGAAATCTGTTAGCATACAGCATTGTATCTATTTATAATGTTTGTTATAGGATAACATAAGAAAATGAATTATTTCATTAAACCAAAGAAGAATTTTTCCATAGAAAAAGAACAAATTTGTTTCATAATCTATACTTCTGATACATTTAATTTTCTCCAGGTCTAGACCAGCTATGAGCTACGTTAACAATAAACCACTATTTCTTAATACTTGTAGGTTATTTGAAGAAAAAAAAAAGATCTTGTATAGTTGTGCCTCTTTATATAACCTTGAAAGAACTAAACTATCAGGCTCCAATCTCACCTATAGGTTAGGGTCACACTTGCGAGAAACACACACGAGTCTCGGGTCTCAATACCAGGCACAGCCGCCGGTACTCGGACCGGAGCACTCAGCTGCATTGAAATACATAGACGTCAGCAAAGCAATAAGCAGCCAATTTAAAAAAAATATTACACTCTTATAAAAACGCTTCTTGATATTCTTTTCAGGATGGAAGAGATCTGTGCCTTGTACTGCAATATATGTCTTGTTTGATTTAGAGCGCAAAAGTACACTGAACAGATTCCAATCTAAATGGCAGTTAAATCCTACCTGCACACAGCTGTGAGGCCTATCACTTAATATAAAAACTGGCCGAGAAGTTGTGTAAAATTTCACATTGTATACATCTTCATGAGAAGTCTATATAAGACCTGTCTCCAGGTCAAAAGTATTCAGTTTTTGCTCTTATGTTATTCTCGCTGCTCTCCTGAACATGCCATTTATTTTTTTCTTGTCTTGGCTTGTTTAGATTCTAGATTACTTAAAGAAGCAGAGGGACTAAAATAAGAGCAAAAACAGGCCACTTTTGACCTGGTGACCTGGTGACCTGTTCTCTTTAACCCCTTGTGCCGCATATGTACGTCACAGTGGGAGCTACGTTCTCGCAAACTGCCATACATATATACTGCTTCACGACTGTGTTGGCTCACACTGAGTGTCACCACTATCAAATGCAGGTGTCAGCTCTATATAAGTGACAGTGATATCGATGCAGGAAAGATGTATATCTTTGTACCGTGTTAGCCAGTAGATAGAAAAATATTCAGGATTGAGAGTCCTCAGTAGTTGATACCTTTTAATGGCTAACTGAAAAGATGGTAATACATTGCAAGCTTTCGAGACTACTCAGGTCTCTTCATCAGGCTAGACTAATACAAAATCTGAAGTCACATATTTATGCACAATACAGCCTAGAAAAAATGCAATAGATAAGACAAGTGACGTGAAGCAGAACTATCAATATGGGAGAGGGAGAAACATAAATATAAACATTGGACCAGTTCATAGATAAGGAGTCTGGATGTTTTATGGTCCTCTGATTGGGGTCTAGTTCTGTGTTGCCCCGCAAGGTTTTAAAAGGAAATTCCTTAATTGATGTAAAAAGACATAAATCCATGCGACACATTCATTCCAGCACTGAGAGTGTCAAAGTTCGTCATAAATTTGTACTCCCAAACTCGTCTCTCTCTCTGAGATGTGAAGTTACCTTTCAATACCAGTAATTTCATATCCATGCTGCTGTGATCAGGGATACAGAAATGTTTTGCCACAGGTAGATCCATTCTTTTTTCTCTTATTGTGTGACGATGAGCATTCATCCTTGTTCTAAGCTTTTGCCCTGTCTCCCCCACATACAGACCCCCAGTTGGACATTTAGTACAAATAATTAAGTACACCACATTAGATGTAATGCAGGTGAAAGTACCTGGGATCTTGTAGTCCTGATGTGAGTTGGGGATCTTTATCTTGTCCGTGGTCATTATAAATGGACAGGTTTTACATTTTTTCTGGTTGCAAGGAAAGGTTCCTGCAGCTGTTGGAGAGGACAGGGAGCTTCTGACAATGATGCTTCTTAAATTTGGGGGCTGCCTAAAACACAGCAGTGGGGGGTCTGGAAAAATGGATTTTAATCGGGCATCTTTTTGTAGTAAAGGTTGTAATTTCCGTGCAGCTCCCCTTAGCACCTCCAGATTTGGGTTGTAGGTGACTACTAGAGGCACTCGGTTATTTTCTTCTTTAGCTTTGTAATGTAGCAGGTGATTCCTTGACAATCTGGTGGCTCTTGTAATTTGGTTTTCAATTGTTCTTGGATGGTAACCCTGATTCAAAAAGGTTTTTTTGAGGCGACCAAGGTGTTTGTCTCTATCCATGGGGTTGGAACATATACGATTGTATCTGATGGCTTGGCTATAGATAATAGAGTTCTTTATGTGTTTTGGATGGAAACTGTCCCATTTAAGGTATGTTGGACGGTCGATTGGCTTCTGATACAGGGATGTCTCTATTTCATTGTTTTTTAGCTTAATGATGGTGTCCAAAAAATTAATCTCGGTACTGGAGTAGTTGAGTGTTAAATTGATGGTGGGATGAAATTGATTAAACTGTTCGTGGAACGTCTTTAGCTGTTGCTCAGACTCCGTCCAGATGATTAAAATATCATCAATGAAGCGGTAGTAGGCCAGGGGCCTGATGGGGCATGAGGACAAAAAATCGCTTTCAAGCTTGGCCATGAAAAGATTTGCATACTGTGGAGCCATTTTACTTCCCATAGCTGTGCCAGTCTCCTGTAGATAGATCCTGTTGTCAAATTCAAAGTAATTGTGGGTGAGGATGAATTTTATAAGTTTCACCACAGCATCAGCATCAGTCCCTGTGTTTTCCATGAAGAATTTGCAGGCATGTAAACCATCTTGGTGTGGGATATTAGAGTACAAAGATTCCACATCCATGGTGGCCAGGATGGTTCCTTCTGGTAGAGGACCTATTGCTGCTAGTTTATTCAATAGGTCAGTTGTGTCCTGAATGTAGCTGGATGTATCCTTCACCAGTGGTTTAAGAATACCCTCTACCCATCCAGATACCTGCTCAGTGAGGGTGCCCACACATGAAATAATTGGTCTTCCTGGATTTCCAGATTTGTGGATTTTGGGAAGCATGTAGAATGTCCCTATTCTTGGAGTCTCTGGTATCAGGTCATCGCCAGCTCTTATGGACTGGTCAGGCAGACAAGAAACCAACTTGTTTAGTTCCTTGTAATAGTCCTGTGTAGGATCCGACTCCAATTTTCTATAGTAGCATGTGTCCATAAGTTGCCTGTTTGCTTCCTTCATGTAGTCTGACGTATTCATCATGACTATTGCACCTCCCTTGTCAGCAGGTTTAATGATGATTTCTTTGTTGGTTTTTAAAGACTGTATGGCCTTTCTCTCCTGGGCACTGATGTTGGATGCTTGTCTCCTGTTAGTGTCTATGATTGTGGATTTTATCAAATGTCTGAAGGAGTCTATATATTTATCCAAATGAGGGTTGCGTCCAGGTGGAGGTGTCCAGTCTGACCTTTTCCTAGTTGTTACGATCCCTTTTCCTTCGGTCTGAGTGTTTTCTGAATCTTCTGTATCATTGAAATATTCCCTCAGGCGCAGTCTCCTGAAATACTGTTCCATATCACTGCAGAGTTCAGTTTTATCTAGGGCCTTACATGCTTCCCAAAATCCACAAATCTGGAAATCCAGGAAGACCAATTATTTCATGTGTGGGCACCCTCACTGAGCAGGTATCTGGATGGGTAGAGGGTATTCTTAAACCACTGGTGAAGGATACATCCAGCTACATTCAGGACACAACTGACCTATTGAATAAACTAGCAGCAATAGGTCCTCTACCAGAAGGAACCATCCTGGCCACCATGGATGTGGAATCTTTGTACTCTAATATCCCACACCAAGATGGTTTACATGCCTGCAAATTCTTCATGGAAAACACAGGGACTGATGCTGATGCTGTGGTGAAACTTATAAAATTCATCCTCACCCACAATTACTTTGAATTTGACAACAGGATCTATCTACAGGAGACTGGCACAGCTATGGGAAGTAAAATGGCTCCACAGTATGCAAATCTTTTCATGGCCAAGCTTGAAAGCGATTTTTTGTCCTCATGCCCCATCAGGCCCCTGGCCTACTACCGCTTCATTGATGATATTTTAATCATCTGGACGGAACAGCTAAAGACGTTCCACGAACAGTTTAATCAATTTCATCCCACCATCAATTTAACACTCAACTACTCCAGTACCGAGATTAATTTTTTGGACACCATCATTAAGCTAAAAAACAATGAAATAGAGACATCCCTGTATCAGAAGCCAATCGACCGTCCAACATACCTTAAATGGGACAGTTTCCATCCAAAACACATAAAGAACTCTATTATCTATAGCCAAGCCATCAGATACAATCGTATATGTTCCAACCCCATGGATAGAGACAAACACCTTGGTCGCCTCAAAAAAACCTTTTTGAATCAGGGTTACCATCCAAGAACAATTGAAAACCAAATTACAAGAGCCACCAGATTGTCAAGGAATCACCTGCTACATTACAAAGCTAAAGAAGAAAATAACCGAGTGCCTCTAGTAGTCACCTACAACCCAAATCTGGAGGTGCTAAGGGGAGCTGCACGGAAATTACAACCTTTACTACAAAAAGATGCCCGATTAAAATCCATTTTTCCAGACCCCCCACTGCTGTGTTTTAGGCAGCCCCCAAATTTAAGAAGCATCATTGTCAGAAGCTCCCTGTCCTCTCCAACAGCTGCAGGAACCTTTCCTTGCAACCAGAAAAAATGTAAAACCTGTCCATTTATAATGACCACGGACAAGATAAAGATCCCCAACTCACATCAGGACTACAAGATCCCAGGTACTTTCACCTGCATTACATCTAATGTGGTGTACTTAATTATTTGTACTAAATGTCCAACTGGGGGTCTGTATGTGGGGGAGACAGGGCAAAAGCTTAGAACAAGGATGAATGCTCATCGTCACACAATAAGAGAAAAAAGAATGGATCTACCTGTGGCAAAACATTTCTGTATCCCTGATCACAGCAGCATGGATATGAAATTACTGGTATTGAAAGGTAACTTCACATCTCAGAGAGAGAGACGAGTTTGGGAGTACAAATTTATGGCGAACTTTGACACTCTCAGTGCTGGAATGAATGTGTCGCATGGATTTATGTCTTTTTACATCAATTAAGGAATTTCCTTTTAAAACCTTGCGGGGCAACACAGAACTAGACCCCAATCAGAGGACCATAAAACATCCAGACTCCTTATCTATGAACTGGTCCAATGTTTATATTTATGTTTCTCCCTCTCCCATATTGATAGTTCTGCTTCACGTCACTTGTCTTATCTATTGCATTTTTTCTAGGCTGTATTGTGCATAAATATGTGACTTCAGATTTTGTATTAGTCTAGCCTGATGAAGAGACCTGAGTAGTCTCGAAAGCTTGCAATGTATTACCATCTTTTCAGTTAGCCATTAAAAGGTATCAACTACTGAGGACTCTCAATCCTGAATATTTTTTTAGTGATATCGATGGGCATCGCAGAGGGAGGAACTCCATCTCAGCTCCCAAAGGCACAACTCAATTGCAATTGCATTGTGGCGATGGTCTCCATGGTGAACCATGGCCAAAAGATAGCAGCAGGGTCACCCATGGATGATGGCCTGTAAGCTCCTGCTCTGAGCAAGAGCTGACATGAATCCTCCTTGCCCACGAAGTATAAATCTAATGCCCTGCAATGCAAAAGCATTGCAGAGTATTAGATCAACGATCAGTGCTAGGAAAGTTGATGTTCCATTCTGGGACAATGTAAAAAATAAAACAAAAAGTTATTAAAAATTGTAGAAATATAAAACAAAAATCACAACATAAAGAACAAAAAAAAATTAAAAATGTTAATCCAATAAATACATTTATTTATGTAAAAACAAAAATAAACAAAAAAAGTACACATATTTGGAATGACCTGACCTATAAAACTGTACCACTAGAGTTGAGCGAAACGGGTCGGTCAAATTCAAAAATCACCGACTTTCGCCAAAGTCGGGTTTCATGAAACGAAACCCGATCATAGCGTGAGGTCGGCCATGAGGTCACCGATCAACGCGCCAAAGTCGCGTTTCAAATGATGCGTCCAGCGCCTTTTTTCAACCAATGGTGGAGGACACACACTGTGGACGATGACATGTGCAGTGGCCACCACCATCTTAGAGAAGGGCATTGAAGTGATTGGCTGGCTTTTCGTGGCGTCACAGGGGCTATAAAAGGCAGTGACCGCCGACCGCCATCATACTTCTGCCGATCTTAGAACAAGGAGAGGTGCTGCTGCTGATGCTGAATAGGGAGAGCGTTAGGCAGGGAAGAAGAAAAAAAATAGCTTCTGCTGCTAGCGCTTTTCACTGCACAGTTAGTGTGCAGTGAAAGTGGAGGATTTTAGTTGTGTGCATCAGCGCTGGTGGTGATTAGGCTGCCTTTTAAGGGTACCTGATAGCTGCATTGGTGTGTGCACACTGCTGTTCAAACTGCTTTTTTCAAAGCACTCCATCTTTTATTATTTTGTTCATTTACCGAGCGTTCATTATTTCACACACCGTATAGCGGTGTACGCTCCTCACACAGTACCGTGTACCAACTGGGATCACGGACAAATACAAGCTATCTGTGTGTGACTCTGGAAAAACAAGCCGAGGCGATTTGCCAGTTTTCCAGACCTACTTCGTATAGAGCTGTCGGCTTTGCAAACAGTTTAGTATATGTGCTGTTTGATGATGGTCCAAACTATACAGAGACAGCGTGTGTCACTCCGTATAAACAGAGCCTGAGATTTACAATCTTGCATACAGACACCGGATAGCGGTGTACGCTCCTCACACAGTACCGTGTACCGGCTGGGGTCACGGACGAATACAAGCTATCTGTGTGTCACTCTAGAAAAACAAGCCAAGGCGATTTGCCAGTTTTCCAGACCTACATCGTATAGAGCTGTCGGCTTTGCTAACAGTTTAGTATATGTGCTGTTTGATATCGGTCCAAACTATACAGAGAGAGCGGGGTGTGTGACACTCTTTAAATACATATATGGAGATTGTTAGTTACACAAAAAACATATCCAGCTGTACACTTCTGATACAGTACCGTATATCTGCTTGTTGTATTATGGTCAAAAACATACTGGGAGTGCGTCTGTGACTAACAAAAAATATACGTAGATTTAATTTTTTTAATACACCTTACACAGCTGGACGCTCCTCATACAGTACCATCTCTCTGCTGGTATTTTGGGTACATTTTCCCAAACATGAGGAAGTATGGTGGAAGAGGCCGCGGACGTGGGCAGGGGGGGCGCGGCTGGTACTGATGGTGGCGGTTCATCGGCTGGTTCTGGCAAAAGCACAATAGCAGCTAAGGCAGGAGGTGTTGAGCCTGCATCATTGTCTGGCCCAAGAAGGCCTGTAAGGTTACCTTTTCTTGGAGTAGGAAAACTGCTTTTAAAGCCGGAGCATCAGGAACAGGTTTTGGCGTACATTGCCGAAACGGCCACCAGCTCTACACTGTGTTCCAAATTATTATGCAAAACATATTTCCTCATATTTTCTCTAAATTACCTATATGAATTGCAGTCATTGTTATTTTTCAGTCATCTACTATTCTAGTATAATTGCAATGTTTTTGAACAAACTGCCTATGAAAACAGTATATTTTTAAAAATAAGAAACACTCAAAATGCATGTTCCAAATTATTATGCACAGCAGAGTTTTCAACCTTTTTATTTTTATTTTGAACAAAAAAATGGCGAATTGTGAAATTATAAGCATTATCAGCTTATTACAAAATGAAATCAAACAGTTTTCAAGTCAAAACTTTATTCTAAGTGATGTTACATTTGCACATAGGAGCCCTTGTTGGAAAGAAGCTTCTGAACTCTCTCGTCTATTGAATTTGTCAGTTTTTGGATGGTTTGTGCTTCAATTGTTTTGCATGTGGACAGAATACCCTCTCAGAGCTGTTGCTTAGATGTGACCTGCCTCCCGCCATCATAGACACTCCTTTTGATGATGCTCCAGCGGTTCTCAATGGGGTTGAAGTCAGGGGAAGATGGTGGCCACACCATAAGTTTGTCCTCTTTTATGCCCATAGCAGCCAGAGATGCAGATGTGTTATTTGCAGCATGAGACGGTGCATTATCATGCATGAAAATGATCTTGCTGCGGAAAGCACGGTTCTTCCTCTTGAACCATGGTAGGAAGTGCTGTTTTAGAAACTCCACATAGATTATGGAGTTCATCTTTACCCCTTCAGGGATCCTAAAGGGGCCGACAATCTCTCTCCCCATGATTCCAGCCCAAAACATTACTCCACCTCCTCCTTGTTGGCGCCTTAGCCGTGTTTTCATGGGGTGTCCATCAACCAGCCATCCTCCACTCCATCCATCTGGACCATCGAGCGTTGCACGGCACTCATCGGTGAACAAAACAGTTTGGAAGTCAGTCTTCATGTATCGTTTGGCCCAGTGGAGCCATTTCTGCTTGTGTGCAGTGGATAGAGGTGGTCGACAGGATGGCTTATGCACAGCTGCAAACCTCTGAAGGACCCTGCATCTTGTTGTTCGGGGGACGTTGGAGGCACCAGCAGCTTCAAAAACTTGTCTGCTGCTATGACAAGGCATTTTTGCAGCTGCTCTTTTAACCTGACGCAATTGCCTGTTGGAAAGAGTCCTCAATTTTTCCTTATCAGCACGCACACGTGTGTGCTGGGAATCAGCTACATACTTCTTGATTGTGCGATGATCACGATGAAGTGTCTTGGCAATGTTGATTATAGTCATGCCTTGACCTAAATACTCCACAATTTGTTGCTTCTCAGGAGCCGACACATCCTTTTTCTTTCCCATTTTGGCAAAAAATGTAGGCTGCTTAATAATGTGCAACAGCCTTCTTAAGTAGTCTTGCCTTTATTTGGACACACCTGCCAAACTAATTTGCACAGGTATCTGCAATTGCTTTCAGTGATATAAAGAGCCCTGACACACATCACCATCAATGAGTTTAAATGACAAGCAAAAAAATTCTAACCTTATCACTCCTAAACTCTTTTTGCATAATAATTTGGAACACAGTATATTACCTCCTCTTCTGAACGTTCCAAACAAGCAAGCATGGAGTCGTCAGTGCAGGGTTCTGGTCAGGAAAACACCTTTCCTTGTGTCCTTCACCCCCACCAAAAGTGAAGGATGCGGCAGCCGACACTTCAGATTACTCTATGGAGCTCTTTTCATATACCATGCCTGGGTTATCCAGTCAAATCCTGAATTCCCCAGTCCAAGATGAATCTGACATGGAGTGCACTGATGCATAGCCACTGCTAGATGATTCTGCTGGTACATTGACCCAGAGCGCTACATTGCCCTTGCACTCTACTGAGCCAGAATCTGACCCTGACGAAACTCAGGTGCCCCTTCCCGAGTACTATACCACCTTACACGGTGACACAGAGGAAGGTAAAGAGGAAGGTGCAGATGACTTTGAAGAGGAGATGATGGATGACCCAGTTCTTGACCCAGATTGGCATCCATTGGGGGAGGAGGGTGGCGCTGGCAATAGTTCAGATAAGGAGAAGGATCCAGAGCAGTCATTGACATTGCAGCAGCGGTTATCTGGCAGGCCCATAGCTGTCCAAAAACGTGGACCAAAAAATAAAAGAGTTTCAGGACAGCTTGGCCAGACGGTCAAGTTAGCAGAGCGTGCAAGGCCAAAAAATGTCTACCATAGTAGGAAGAGTGCAGTGTGGCACTTCTTTGTCCAAAATCCTACTGATGAGGCAAAGGTTACCTGTAAGAAGTGCGGAAGGACCTTTAGCCGAGGTAAACAACTCAGAAATTTGAATACCAGTTGCATGCTTAGACATTTAACAAACATGCACTTGCAAGCATGGACGGACTACAAAACGTCAGGTAGCACATGTGCACCTGCTCCGACTTAAGGTAGCCAGCAACACTCCATCACTTCCCCCACTGTAACACCACTGCCACCGCTAAGCACACCACCAGCACAAAATGTTGAGGTGTCGTCGAAAGGCCAAAGCATTCAGGGAATGACAATGGTTTTGCAACACAACACTAAATCTAGGCCATCAACACCAATAACATCACCAACCCCCTCTCACTCCGTCCGGTCCACCGCTAGTTCCCCCATATGCAGCTCTCCAGTACAGCTCACCTTACCAGACACTCTGAGTAGGACAAGAAAGTACACATCCTCTCATCCGTGTACACTGTGTTTGAACGCCTACATTGCCAAACTAATCTCGTTAGAGATGATGCCCTACCATTTGGTTGAAAGCGAAGCTTTCCACGAGCTCATGGCCTACGCTGTCCCACGCTATGACCTACCCAGTCTGCATTTCTTTTCTCGAAAAGCCATCCCTGCCCTCCACCTGCATGTGAAAGACCACATTGTTCATGCCCTCAAGCAATCAATGAGTGGAAAGGTGCACCTCACAACAGATGCATGGTCCAGTAGGCATGGCCAGGGCCATTACGTGTCCATCACTGCGCACTGGGTTAATGTGGTGGATGCAGGCTCCACAGGGCACAGCAGCGGTGGAACAGTGCTGCCTAGCCCACGTTATAGAAAACAGTTGCCTATAGGCTTTCGAGCCTCCTCCTCCTCCTCTATAAGTGAAAGCTCGTCCACAGAGCGCAGTCGCACGAGCACTCCATCCGCAGCTGGCAGTGTTGCACACGAGGTGTCCCACTATCGAACAGCTAGTGGTAAGCGTCAGCAGGCTGTGTTAAAGATGATGTGTTTGGGCGACAACAGACACACCGCAGAGGTACTGGCCGACTACTTGCAGCAACAAACTGAGTCATGGCTGGGTAGTCTACATCTTGAGGCAGGCAAGGTAGTCAGTGATAACGGCCGTAATTTTGTGGCAGCCATAGGCCTTGCAAAACTCACACACATACCTTGCCTAGCTCACACTTTGAACCTGGTGGTGCAGTGCTTCCTTAATAATTATCCAGAGTTAACATCCCTGCTCAATAAGGTGTGAAGACTGTGCTCGCACATCCGTCGCTCGCCCGTACACTCCAGTCGTATGCAGAAGCTGCAGCGATTGCTCCACCTCCCCAAGCACCGCCTAATTATAGACATTGCAACAAGGTGGGACTCCACCCTGCACATGGTTGAGAGGCTGTGTGAACAGAGGCAGGCTGTTATGCATTTGTGGGTGGATACACCAGCAGGCAGTTTGAAGGCAGACATGGAATTGTCGGGTGTGCAGTGGTCAAAGCTGAAAGACCTCTGTAAAGTCCTTCAGTGTTTTGAGGAATGCACACGGCTGATAAGCGCTGATGATGCCATCATTAGCATGAGCATCCGATTTATGCATCTGCTCATGCAAAGTTTGACGCACATTAAGGAGCAGTCGGAGGAGGAGGAGGAGGGAAGCCTTGCTAATAGTCAGCCATTGTCTAGTCAGGGATCTGCCATGGATGAGGTGGAGGAAGAAGAGGAGGATGAGGGGGATGATTATTTTGGGCAGGAGGATGCTTCTCATGGGGC
This sequence comes from Dendrobates tinctorius, assembly GCF_039654945.1. NCBI lineage: Eukaryota > Metazoa > Chordata > Amphibia > Anura > Dendrobatidae > Dendrobates > Dendrobates tinctorius. The sequence continues at coordinate 24,719,908 of NW_027361829.1, read as the reverse complement.
AAGAGAAAATGTTGGCGTTCCAAGGTCAGGTACAGGGTTTATGCGTGACTGTAGGGCTGTGGATTTTCCAGAAAGTGCTCTTCCACCCAGCAGTGGCAGTGCATTATTGACACCTGGAACATTGGCCCACATGTGCGATTATGCCTTGCGGATCCTAAAAAGGGACGCCCACATTGCCAAAATAATAAAGGATAACGACTACTGGCTGGCCAGCATCCTCGATCCACGCTACAAAGGCAAATTACACAACATCATGCCACAGGAGAACCTAGAGATAATATTGGCTAACAAACAAGCAACTCTGGTAAACCGTTTGTTTGAGGCTTTTCCAGCACACAGCAGTAGTGCTGGTTCTCCCTGGAGCCGTAGTGGGCACAATGGAAGAGGTGTTTGTGGTGCACACTGCCGAAGTGGCGTTGGAGACAGGGGTTTCATGACCATGTTGAGGACTGATTTCTCAAGTACCACTCACATGACAGTTAATACTGCATCGATTCAAAGTGACAGGAGACATCAGTTGTCAACTATGGTTACAAACTATTTATCCTCCCATATCGATGTTCTCCCTCACAGGTCATTCCCCTTTGACTATTGGGCCGCTAAACTGGACACATGGCCTGAATTGGCACAATATGCCTTACAGGAGCTTGCCTGCCCTGCTGCTAGTGTGTTATCTGAAAGAGTCTTCAGTGCTGCTGGATCAATCCTGACAGAAAAAAGGACCCGTCTGTTGACCGAAAATGTTGATGATCTAACCTTCATTTAAATGAACCATGCATGGGTTTCCAAGGATTTTGTCCCACCTTCCCCTGATGGCACCTAGGTTGCCAGAAAACTGCCTCGCTTTTGTTCTCCTCTTCCTCTGACTTGCCCAATTCTGCCATTTACAGCTGCTGAATGTCCAGCCTACACATCAACATATGCCATTTTTTTAAACCTCCCTAACTGGGCTACCCCCCCCAAGGGCTGGGGTCAACACCTGGTGCACCGGGGCAAGTGACGTTGCTCTGAACAGGTGGATAGGCCCACTGATGGCCGACTGCCCTGGCCCAGGGCCCCTCATAGTACAACACAGTGTCTCTGATGTTGGGGGGCCCACTTGCCGTCAGACACACCAGCGTACTATGAGGGGCCCTGTGCCAGTACCGTCGCCCACGAGTGTGCCCCCCTGCCTGGTCATGACCACAGCACTTGCAAGTTGCAATACTTACCTCTCTGTGCTCCACCGCTGTGTAGTCTGGACAGTTAAATCCTTCACAGGGATGGCCAATAGAAATTTGGTGTATTGATCGATGATCGTTAAGATGTAGTTATGGAATGTCCTTCTGGCCTCTACCTTCAGATGATCAATGGCTACTAGAGTTGAGCGATACCATCCAATACTTCAAAGTATCGTATCGGATGGTATCGGCCGATCTTTAAAAAAAGTATCGGTATCGCCGATTCCGATACCGGAAGTCCCATTCAAGTCTATGGGACTTCCGGTATCGGAATAAGAAAAACCCTTTCCTGCCCTTGTACAGCCTCTCTGGGGTCTGTACGGGCCTTTCGGGGGGCTGTGCCGGCCTGCCAGGGGGTCTGTGCAGGCTCCGGTGGTCTGTGCCGGCCTGCCGGTGGTCTGTGCAGGCTCCGGGGGGCTGTGCCGGCCTGCCGGGGGGCTGTGCCGGCCTGCCGGGGGGCTGTGCCGGCCTGCCGGGGGGCTGTGCCGGCCTGCCAGGGGGTCTGTGCAGGCTCCGGTGGTCTGTGCCGGCCTGCCGGTGGTCTGTGCAGGCTCCGGGGGGCTGTGCCGGCCTGCCGGAGGGCTGTGCCGGCCTGCCGGGGGGCTGTGCCGGCCTGCCGGTGGTCTGTGCAGGCTCCGGGGGTCTGTGCAGGCATCGTCCGATGGGACTACAAGTCCCATCTGGCGATGCCTGCTACCATGACAGTGATTGACACATTAGCCAATGATGGGACAGTAGTAGTCCCATCATCCGGCTAATGTGTTAAATGTAAAAAAAAAAAAAAAATTACATGCTACATTCATACTACATACTACATACATGCTACATTCATACTACATACTACATACATGCTACATTCATACTACATGCAACATACATACTACATATATACTACATGCATGCTACATATATACTACATGCATGCTACATACATACTACATGATACATACTACATATATACTACATGCATGCTACATACATACTACATATATACTACATGCATGCTACATACATACTACATGCTACATGCATGCTACATACATACTACATGCTACATGCATGCTACATACATACTACATACATGCTACATATATACTACATACATACTACATATATACTACATGCATGCTACATATATACTACATGCATGCTACATACATACTACATATATACTACATGCATGCTACATACATACTACATGCTACATGCATGCTACATATATACTACATACATGCTACATATATACTACATGCATGCTACATACATACTACATATATACTACATGCATGCTACATACATACTACATGCTACATGCATGCTACATACATACTACATGCTACATACATACCACATATATACTACATACATACAATACATTCATACAATACATACATAGACATACAGTACATATAACATAGAGTAACATACTTACCAATACTTGTCACATTGTTCCCCGAAGCCATTGTCGTCTACGGAATAAATATTAACATAACAAACCACAAAAATACTCACCCACGATCCGAAGCAGTCCACGAGTGTGTCCCACGACGATCTTGGGTAGAGAACTGCAGCATCAGCTGATGCTGCCGTTCTCTACGGGCTGCAGGGATCCAATGACGGAAGGTAGGTATCCTTCCGCACTGTATTCCTCCGCCACTTAAAAAAAAAAAAAGTCCCTAGTCTCACTTTATGCCATTGCTGTGTGGGAATTTCCCACACAGCAATGGCATAAAGTGAGACTAGGGACTTTTTTTTTTTTAAGTGGCGGAGGAATACAGTGCGGAAGGATACCTACCTTCCGTCATTGGATTCCTGCAGCCCGTAGAGAACGGCAGCATCATCTGATGCTGCAGTTCTCTACCCAAGATCGTCGTGGGACACACTCGTGGACTGCTTCGGATCGTGGGTGAGTATTTTTGTGGTTTGTTATGTTAATATTTATTCCGGAAAGACAATGGCTTCGGGGAACAATGTGACAAGTATTGGTAAGTATGTTACTCTATGTTATATGTACTGTATGTCTATGTATGTATTGTATGAATGTATTGTATGTATGTAGTATATATGTGGTATGTATGTAGCATGTAGTATGTATGTAGTATGTATGTAGCATGCATGTAGCATGTAGTATGTATGTAGCATGCATGTAGTATATATGTAGTATGTATGTAGCATGCATGTAGTATATATGTAGCATGTATGTAGTATGTATGTGGTATGTATGTAGCATGTAGTATATATGTAGCATGCATGTAGTATATATGTAGTATGTATGTAGTATGTATGTAGCATGTATGTAGTATATATGTAGTATGTATGTAGTATATATGTAGCATGTATGTAGTATATATGTAGTATGTATGTAGTATATATGTAGCATGCATGTAGTATATATGTAGTATGTATGTAGTATATATGTAGCATGCATGTAGTATATATGTAGTATGTATGTAGTATATATGTAGCATGTATGTAGTATGTATGTAGCATGCATGTAGCATGTAGTATGTATGTAGCATGCATGTAGTATATATGTAGTATGTATGTAGCATGCATGTAGTATATATGTAGTATGTATGTAGTATATATGTAGCATGCATGTAGTATATATGTAGTATGTATGTAGTATATATGTAGCATGCATGTAGTATATATGTAGTATGTATGTAGTATATATGTAGCATGCATGTAGTATATATGTAGTATGTATGTAGTATATATGTAGCATGTATGTAGCATGCATGTAGCATGTAGTATGTATGTAGCATGCATGTAGTATATATGTAGTATGTATGTAGCATGCATGTAGTATATATGTAGCATGCATGTAGTATGTATGTGGTATGTATGTAGCATGTAGTATATATGTAGCATGCATGTAGTATGTATGTAGTATGTATGTAGTATGTATGTAGCATGCATGTAGTATATATGTAGTATGTATGTAGCATGCATGTAGTATATATGTAGCATGCATGTAGTATGTATGTGGTATGTATGTAGCATGTAGTATATATGTAGCATGCATGTAGTATGTATGTAGTATGTATGTAGTATGTATGTAGCATGCAGTATGTATGTAGTATGTATGTAGTATATATGTAGTATGTATGTAGCATGCATGTAGTATGTATGTAGTATGTATGTAGTATGTATGTAGTATATATGTAGTATGTATGTAGCATGTAGTATGTATGTAGTATTTTTTTTTTTTTTTTAACATTTAACACATTAGCCGGATGATGGGACTACTACTGTCCCATCATTGGCTAATGTGTCAATCACTGTCATGGTAGCAGGCATCGCCCGATGGGACTTGTAGTCCCATCGGACGATGCTTGCACAGACCCCCGGACATCAGCACAGCCCCCCGGCAGGCCGGCACAGCCCCCCGGCAGGCCGGTACAGACCCCCACAGGGTGCACAGCCCCCCGGCAGGCCGGCACAGCCCCCCGGCAGGCCGGCAGAGACCCCGGGCAGTCCACACAGCCCCCCGGCAGGCCGGCACAGCCCCCCGGCAGGCCGGCAGAGACCCCCGGAAGGCCCGAAATGACGGCGCATCATGATGCGCACACACCGCGCATCATGATGACGTCAGGCCGTCAATCAACTGAACTTCCGATTCCGATGCCGAATTCCGATATTGAAAAAATATCGGAAGTCGGTATCGGAATTCCGATACAGCAAGTATCGGCCGATACCCGATACTTGCGGTATCGGAATGCTCAACACTAATGGCTACCATTTGTAATGGACATCAACTTACAAGCGGATGCAGTGGTGCCTTATGGTAGCAGAAGCTGCAAGAGCCAGTGGCACTTCCGAGGACCAGCTGACGTTGCTGGAACCTGGTTACTAAGCAGGAGGTACCTGTGCTAGAAAGTACTATCAAGGACCAGCAGACGTTGCTGGAACTCGGATACCGAGAAGGAGGCACCTAAGCCAAAGGCACTGCCGAGAACCAGTTGACGGTGCTAGAAACTGGATGGGTAGCAGAAGGTACCCATGAAAAACAAACTTGTAAGGCCGCGAGCCGGCCGCAGTTACCGAAACCCACAGTCCTACAGGGGGTGCTTGTTCTATTGGCAATACGGAACCAGCCTTTGTTGCCAAATCCCGCAGCCCACATAGGAAGCCCATAAACTGCAGGCACCATAGACTCGGCAAACCCGACCGCAACACGACAGGACAACGTATTGGTGGCAAAGTGACGTTGACACTACCCGGAAACAGCAGGCGTGCTGGAACCAGGCTGGGCAGGAGGGAGTATCCGTGCCAAAGACAATGCCGGGAAACAGCTGGCGGTGCTGGAACCCAGGGAAAATACTACAAACAGAGTGGAGACAGGCCTAATTGGAGCAAGTTTAAAATCTGTAGTTGTGTGAATGTGGAGGCAGCAGTAGACATTGCCGGACACACAGCAGGGGAGCAGCTGGCATTACTGAATCCCACTAACACTAGAGCATGTGTTTTTCTCTGTGCAGTCGGCACTTCTGAGCAGCAGCTGGCAGTGTTGGAGCCCATGGTCAATCAAGGAGTAGGCTGAGGCCTACTTGGAACAAGTTTTATATCTGATGTAGTTTGAATGTGGAGGCAGCAGGAGACTTTGCCGGACACACAGCAGGGGAGCAGCTGGCATTACTGAACCCCACTAACACTGGAGCATGTGTTTTTCTCTGTGCAGATGGCACTTCTGAGCAGCAACTGGCAGTGTTGGAGCCCAGGATCTATCATGGTGTAGGCTAAGGCCTACTTGGAGCAAGTGTAAAATGTGATGTAGTTTGAATGTGGAGGGAGCAGGAGATATTGCTGGACACACAGCAGGGGAGCAGCTGGCGTTACTGAACCCCACTAACACAGGAGCTAGTGGATCGCCCTCCCAGGGCTGTGGGGTACTCAGTACCGGGCCGGTGTCAGGGGAATGTGTCACAGCAGCGGTGACCCGGTCCGTGGCCCTGGGCGCCCAAATCAATGGGGGGATGTAGCTAATGGAATGGAATAGTTCGTGACGCCACCTGTGGTGCTCAGCAAGGGAGGTTCTAAGCCGACGCTGCATGCAGACCCTATGGGACAGATGGTATGGTGCAGCAGTGATGGTATAGCCCTCCACGGGCAGGGCTGTTGTCCCAGGGCAGTGTAGATGTGGGGACACTTAGGTGGTGTAGTGTCTGGCGCAGGGGATGTAGCAGTGTCAGGCAGACGGATGCAGGAAGGAATGGAGGACACCAAGGCATGTAGTTCCAACGCTTTACTCACAGTCAGTAGTACCCGCTTCTGTGCCGTGTCCTCCGGGTCAGGGACCAAGCCAACCTCCAGGCCAGATGGGAAGCTCCTCTCCAACACTCCGTCAACATGTACCTTTCCTGAACGACTCCTCTATTGCGCCTTAAGGTGTGAAGATCTCCAATACCGTGGTACTCTGGAGTTCCTCCTGTCAGATGTTCCTAACAACTCTACTCGTATGGCAGACAGCTGTAGCCTCTCTCGGGGACTCCCTTCTCCGGAGTCCTGGCTCTCTATTCAGTTGCTGTTGTGCCCCAAGTCTTAGATGGGAGTAGTGCATTTACAGCCAACTACTCCACCGGTGTCTGCTGCAGAACCATAAGTGTCCATACAACCTCGGGGACCGGGCCCCGGCCTTGCGCTGAGAACCTATAGGCAGGGTTCCTCTTCCAACCCACGTCTCTTCTCTGTTCTCCTACTCCTTCGTTCCGCACTGTTCCTCCTCTCTCTTATGGAAGCTTAGGTTGCAGTTCTACGTCTTTCTCCTTCTGTTCCTTTCCCGTGCCAGCTGGCTCAGATCACTGAGGCAGCTGCAGCACTCCTTCCTCCATCCCTTCTTCCAGGGATCCTCACTCCTCCCGAGTGGCTTCCTTCCTCACTGACCTTCTGTCAGACTGAACCCCGACTGATCTGTCATCCTACACGTTCCCACTCTTTTATATATCTCAACTCCACCCACCTCCCAGCACATCCAGTGTTCCATGCAGGGAACCACCAGAGGTGCTCTGCTACTCTCTAAGCACTGAGCCGCAATGTGGTTGTGCAGAACTACCCTGTTGTGTGGGGTGCGAGTGTTGGAGCGTGGAAAGGAGTTCCCACCTTACCTGAATGGTGGGGCACTACATCTTAGGAGAAGGTGCAGTACCTCTGTGGCGACTAAGCCTCAGGGGCGCCACACTAGTGTTTTTCTCTTTGCAGACAGCACTTCTGAGCAACAACTGGCAGTGTTGGAGCCCAGGATCAATCATGGTGTAGGCTGAGGCCTACTTGGAGCAAGTTTAAAATCTGATGTAGTGTGATTTTGGAGGGAGCAGGAGATATTGCCGTACACACAGCAGGGGAGCAGCTGGCGTTACTGAACCCCACTAACACAGGAGCTAGTGTTTTTCTCTGTGCAGACGGCACTTCTGAGCAACAACTGGCAGTGTTGGAGCCCAGGATCAATCATGGTGTAGGCTGAGGCCTACTTGGAGCAAGTGTAAATTGTGATGTAGTTTGAATGTGGAAGGAGCAGGAGATATTGCTGGACACACAGCAGGGGAGCAGCTGACATTACTGAACCCCACTAACACAGGAGCTAGTGTTTTTTTCTGTGCAGACGGCACTTCTGAGCAACAACTGGTGGTGTTGCAGCTGTGAGGTAGCGCTGTCATTCAAGGTTGGGGGACACTTGCTTGGCAGCAAATAAATCACATCTGGTACGGGTTTTCAATAAAACCGTATCAGTCCGTGAGGTTTATTATTCAGCATAAACCAAAGGAAGCACCACAAAGTTCATATCAGCATAGCGTCCATTATATAGGCTATTCAGCCTCCTCATCATCTCCCCCATCAGGGTTCCTTATGCGGCTTCACCATCGCATACGTTAGTTCCCTCCAGGGAGCTCTCAGGCACACATCGCCAATGCTCACACAGCCGCTCCACAGGCTGTTAGCCAGCAGATCCTTCTCCTCACGGGACCTTCCAAACTGGACCAATCAGGTCCCAGCATTCACACCTTGTGACCTACCCTGGCCACCTTAAATGGTCCATAGCCACGCCCACTGGGTCACATGGCTATGACCTCATCACAGGTCCTTCACACACTTACAAAGCCTTTTACTATAGGCGTTTTCAGACACACCCCTGGGTGGATTTGTAGGTATCCAGAACCCGCCCATCTCTCTAGTTACCTGCAGACTTCCCCCTTACACTTAGAAGCAACACCTCAGCAATGATATTGCTGATCACACATACACAAGTCTCCATCTCAAAGCCACCCACTTTGAGATACATAACTATCCTTCAGGATTCTGCCAGTCATCCGTTCTCTTGGGACATCCACACAGCGCCCCCTAGTGAAAACAGTGGTCATTACACCACATACCCCGCCCCTCTGTTCAAACTTGCGGGGTTGAACACACAATCTTACACCAGGATCTCAAGACCGGGCACTCATTACACCTTGCCCCATAGGTCGAGAGAGCCGTCTCCCTCTGTCATCTGGCCTCATTTCTACGTTAGGCCTCCCCCGCCCCCAGCGGTCAAAATATCGGTCATTGTCTTTGACCCTCCAGTTGCAGTCTATCTGCGTCATCAGACACTGTTTAGTCACCACTAGAGTTGAGCGACTTTTGTTTTTTTAGGGTCGGGTTTCGTTTCGTGAAACCCGACTTTTCCATAAGTCGGGTCGAGCAAGATCGGCCGACTATAGGGAAAAGTCGGGGTCGTCCCGAAACACGAAACCCAATGTAAGTCAATGGGGAAAAAAAGTCGGCAGTGAGAGGACAGGAAACACACCTACAGTGCCCATTTGAATGCCAAAAGCATCAATTCTTCTTACTTAAGCTTGTCAACCTTAATTAACTTCATAATACTAGTTACGCACTGAAAAACGCACGCTCAGTACCTCAGCAGGACAAAAAAAAAATTGGGATTGCTTTTAAGGCTGTGTGCACACGCTGCGGATACTGCTGCGGTTCCGCAGCGGGTTTTGCTGCGGTGTACAGTACCATTATTCCCTATGGGAATCAAAAACCGCTGGGCAGACGGTGCGGAATTTTCCGCGCGGATTATCTGCGGTTTTCAATCCGCAGAAAGAATTGACATGTCAATTCTTTCTGCGGATTCTGCTGCGGTTTGCCATCTCCTCCATTGAGGAGATGAAAAACCGCAGGGCAAAACCGCAGAGCAATCCGCAGGTAAAACCGCAGGTCTTTTGAACTGCGGTTTCACCTGCGGATTTTACAAAATCCGCGAGGATGAATCCGCACCACAATCCGCAGCGTGTGCACGTACCCTTAAAAAGCAGTTTACAGAGCAGTGGGTAAACAGCAATGCAGCCGTCAGGAAGCCTTAGAAGGCAGCCTAACAACCAACACCGCTGATCCACCACAATATAGCCTCCCCTTGCACTGCACACACAGTGACTGGTGTGTTGTACAGGCAAAATCGCTAGCAGCAGAAGCAGTTTTTGGTGTCTTCTTACCTGCCTAACGCTTTCCCTACAGAATCATCAGCAGCAGCAGCAGCTCTCCCTATTTTGAGATCAGCATGAGGAACATGGCGGTCGGCGTGCACGCCCTTTTATACCCCCTGTGACGCCCACCAAAGCAAGCCAATCACTTGCATGCCCTTCTGAAAGATGGTGGTGACCCCTGCCTATGTCATCACGTTGCCCACAGTGTCCGTGGATCCTGATTGGCTGAAAAAGAGCGCAAAACAAACTTTTGAAACGCGACTTTGGCGCGTAAGTCGCCGACCTCGTGGCCGACCTCATCCTAGGGTCGGGTTTTGTTTCATGAAACCCGACTTTGCCAAAAGTCGGCGACTTTTGAAATTTTTCGACCCGTTTCGCTCATCTCTAGTCACCACCCTCCTAGTGTGCGCTTCGTCACCTGACCGTTCTCCCAGTGACCGGCTCTCCCGGTTGGTACGGTCAACAGTCTTAATCGGTCCTACTGTCTGGCCTGAGTCTGACCCATTCAGCGTCTCACAGGAACTGCAGTCTCTCAGCCTCGCACGGCCCGTCGAACTGCCACTTGCTGACATTCTTCGGCCACCTGCCATGTCACTACTTGGTGGAACCCTTTGGGTCCTTACATCTTGGGTTGGAGGTGGCCGCCACCTGGTATTCCGTACTTCTTTATTAATTCGCTGACGGTCCAGCCTCAACTGCTCAGTTTCTTGCAGGTACCCCACTCAATACTCCACGAGCATCCTAAAGTCTCTCAGGCTCTCCATGGAGCCAACCACGATGATGGGAATTCTACCCACTTCACTGGATACCGGGTCTTCATTATCAGGAGGGATCCTCACCCTCACCACACCGGAGATATTCACGAGGTCTTGCATCACCTTCCCGGATCTTCCAATGATTCTCCCAATCAGGGCTTTGGGTACCGGAACCACATCTTTCCGCAAACCCCACCGATCCATAGCCTCCCTGGCTAACTCCAGGCGTCGAGCAGCCTTCACATTACTCTGCCTGACCAACTGTTTGATGTGGAGACACTGCAAATGCATCTCTTTCAGGACAGCTTCCCGGTTTGCTGTATCTTCTCTGGCGGATATTATCACTAACTGCCGAGTCTCAGGTGCCTAGTGCACCTCACACGCCTTGACCGCCTCTTTGAAAGTCTCATGTACACCTTCCTCCGCACAGGCGTCTTGCATGTCTTCTGGAACGTCAATCACAGTCTTGAAGGACGTGGTCTTGCTCTCTTCCAGGCCAGGAGGCTCTGGCCTTACCACAGACACTTCCCTTACTACAGTTGACCCAACGGGGTGACAGTCTTCTTCAGTTCTTAACTCATCAACTTCACACGGTTGGATCACTTCATGACCCTTGGCCACTATGGCTACTGGCAGTTCTGTCTTATTATCACTCACACTCACCCGCGGTAAGCCTTCATCCAATTTCTCCCGCAGAAGACTGTTAACTACTCCTCTGAGTTCCTCCATCTCTTCCTTGAGGTTCTTGTTCACACTTTGCCAGGTGGACAGGTGACCTCTGAGCTCCAAGATCTCTTTCTTGAGCTCCTCAACCCTGTGCTCAGCCGTTTGTCTCAGGACTCTTTCTCATTTGACACATTCATCCACCTCCTCTCTGAGGGCCTTATTCAGTCCTTGCCATGTTACCATGTGGCCTTTGAGCTCAGCGACTTCTTTCTCTAGCCCTTCTATTCTGTGCTCCCTTTCTTTCTCAGAGCCACAGTCACCCCCAGAGATTAAGTCATCCCTCCAGTTACTCACTAACCATGTGACCACTTCCGCCGTCTTATCCACCAGGTCAGCGTCAGTTTTGTCACGAGTTTCAGTCAGCACAGCACTAGATTCTGTCCTAGTTGTGGCTACTGGCAACAACACGTCACAGTCACACCACATCGTACGGTGAACCCCCAAGACACTCTCTATCCGTGGGTCAGCTCTGCTCTTTTTGTTTACCACACCAATCTCATTCACACTGTGGTACCCTTCAGGTGACGTCAGGTCAGTAAATTCATCTGACGCAATTCTTTCACTGGTCGCCCCTACGCCTGGCCTGTCCACGTTAGGAGGCGTCAGCGTCTTTGTATTGGTTAGTCCAACAGTAGGAACATCTCCATCCTCGTACCATAGGTCATCCAACATGACAAAATCCCGGCCCCCCCTCCAAGGTATACACTAAGTCTGGTGGTATCCCGCCACCTTGGCACTCACTGCCTCCGGGCCCCTCAAACACCACTCTGTCTAGCACCTAGTTCACCGTGACCCCATGTTTACAGTGAACCTGGGCCATTTTCTCAGTCAGACAGAAAGTGAGAGGAGTTCCTACCAAAGTCACCTGACTCTTGGAGTCCAACCGTCCCGAGATTCCCTCCCGGTGCAGCATCACAGTACACACTTGCGGTCCGTCATGCTCCGGAAAGTATAACCCACATTCTGGAAACGACATACATGCACACTGCGGTTTCCCAGACATACCCACTGAGCCAACCGGTGTTGCCATTTCTTCACACTCGGCCCCTTTAATAATAATAATAATCTTTATTTTTATATAGCGCTAACATATTCCGCAGCGCTTTACAGTTTGCACACATTATCATCACTGTCCCCAATGGGGCTCACAATCTAAATTCCCTATCAGTATGTCTTTGGAATGTGGGAGGAAACTGGAGTACCCAGAGGAAACCCACGCAAACACGGGAAGAACATACAAACTCCTTGCAGATGTTGTCCTTGGTGGGCCCTTTCTGGACCACCACCCCAATTTGGGTCACCGCCCCCCTCTGGGACTCCACCCCCTTTTGGGCTACCACCCCGATTTGGGTCACCCCCTTTTGGGACTCCATCTCCTTTTGGGCTACTACCCCGATTTGGGTCACCGCCCCCTTTTGGGACTCCACTGCTGTTCACACACAGCGGCTGGCATCACTGCAGCTCCTGCTGCGCCATCTTCATTGACCCGCCGATCCACCGGAAGCCGCTTGTCACCTTCGTAACCACGCCGAGTTACCAAAAGCCGCTTGTCACCTTCGTGACCCCACTGAGCCACATCAAGCCGTTTGTCACCTTCTTGACTCCCACTAAGCCACCGCAGGCTGAGTTGAGAAAAAAGAAAAAAACACACCACAAAAAACTCACGTGTCCTGACTGTGTGCTATTCAGGACGCTCCTGTCTACACCTGAGACCGTCCAACACACAGGGCACACCGGGTGCGATTCAGGGAGGGACCCTCCTCCCAGGGTCTCCCCACACACTGGCCTCACCAGATCCAGGGGCTCGGCGGGTGCTCTTCAGGACATCTGTCTCTGCCTGAGACTGCCCAACACTCGCGCCTCACCAGGTCCAAGGTCACACCACGTGCTCCTGGGATCCGACTCTGCTCACAGGGCTGACCCTCCAGGACCTTTCCTCACTGAACCCTCCAGGTACACTGTCTTCCTCACTGACCCCTGTCAGTACCACAAGAATACATGTCCGATACCTGTGTCGGCCACACGGGTCACCGTTTTACTCATTGACCCAGGTCAGTACCACACGAACACCAGTCCGTTTCTCCTGTGTTGCCCACACAGGTCCTCAGGTACCTCTTCTCCGCAGAGGCACCCTAGCAATTACCAGTCCCTTTCTCCTGGGGAAGCAGCCGCACTGGGCTCACCGATCCGGACGGTGCCTTACTCACTAGGCCGCCCCACGGTTTCCAGAACCACAGCTGGACAGTGGCTTCCCCACTTGCAGGCCGTCACAGGCTCTGCTCACACGTGGCCGGTCATCAGCACCTCACACAGCTTCCACAACCGTCAGCGCTCCTTGCTCAGCGTTGCTCTTTGCCACCGAATTTAGCAGTCCTTATCCATTGCTCCCAGCAACAAGGCTACACCACTGCCCGCATTCTCCACCAATTGTGAGGTAGCGCTGTCATTCAAGGTTGGGGGACACTTGCTTGGCAGCAAATAAATCACATCCGGTACGGGTTTTCCATAAAACCATATCAGTCTGTGAGGTTTATTATTCAGCATAAACCAAAGGAAGCACCACAAAGTTCATATCAGCATAGCGTCCATTATATAGGCTATTCAGCCTCCTCATTATCTCACCCATCAGGGTTCCTTATGCGGCTTCACCATCGCATACGTTAGTTCCCTCCAGGGAGCTCTCAGGCACATATCGCCAATGCTCACACAGCCGCTCCACAGGCTGCTAGCCAGGAGATCCTTCTCCTCACGGGATCTTCCAAACTGGACCAATCAGGTCCCAGCATTCACACCTTGTGACCTACCCTGGCCACCTTATATGGTCCATAGCCACGCCCACTGGGTCACATGGCTATGACCTCATCACAGGTCCTTCACACACTTACAAAGCCTTTTACTATAGGCGTTTTCAGACACACCCCTGGGTGGATTTGTAGGTAACCAGAACCCGCCCATCTCTCTAGTTACCTGAAGACTTCTCCCTTACACTTAGAAACAACACCTCAGCAATGATATTGCTGATCACACATACACAAGTCTCCATCTCAAAGCCACCCACTTTGAGATACATAACTATCCTTCAGGATTCTGCCACTCATCCGTTCTCTTGGGACATCCACACAGTGCCCCCTAGTGGACACAGTGGCCATTACACCAGAGAGCCCAGGATCAATCATGGTGTAGGCTGAAGCCTACTTGGAGCAAGTTTAAAATCTGATGTAGTGTGATTTTGGAGGGAGCAGGAGATATTGCCGTACACACAGCAGGGGAGCAGCTGGCGTTACTGAACCCCACTAACACAGGAGCTAGTGTTTTTCTCTGTGCAGACGGCACTTCTGAGCAAACACTGGCAGTGTTGGAACCAAGGATCAATCATGGTGTAGGCTGAGGCCTACTTAGAGCAAGTGTAAATTGTGATGTAGTTTGAATGTGGATGGAGCAGGAGATATTGCCGGACACACAGCAGGGGAGCAGCTGGCGTTACTTAACCCCACTAAGGCTAGTTTCACACTTGCTTTTTTTTGCAGCGCGTTTTTCCCGCAAAAAAACGCATTGAAAAAACGCATACATAAGCATACAACTGCTGCGTTTTTTTCAAGCATTTTTATGAGCATGCATGAAAAAAACGCAGCGTTTTTATGCGTTTGTATGCGTTTTTAGTGCGTTTTTACCGCGTTCGCGTTTTTTTCCAACATTTTTAGGTGGCCCCTCACACTACCCAAACCATGACTTTACTAACCCTAACCCTGACCCTAACCCTAACCCTGACCCTAACCCTAACCCTAACCCTGACCCTAACCCTTAACCAAATCATACTTAACCCTAACCCAAACCCTAAACCCTAACTAACCCTAACCCTAACCCTAACCCTGACCCTAACCCTAACCCTAACCCTAACCCTAACCCTGACCCTAACCCTAACCCTAACCCTGACCCTAACCCTTAACAAAACCATACTTAACCCTAACCCTGACCCTAACCCTAACCCTAACCCTGACCCTAACCCTTAACCAAACCATACTTAACCCTAATCCTGACCCTAACCCTGACCCTAACCCTAACCCTAACCCTGACCCTAACCCTTAACAAAACCATACTTAACCCTAATCCTGACCCTAACCCTGACCCTAATCCTTAACAAAACCATACTTAACCCTAACCCTGACCCTAACCCTAACCCTGACCCTAACCCTAACCCTAACCCTAACCCTGACCCTAACCCTTAACAAAACCATACTTAACCCTAATCCTGACCCTAACCCTGACCCTAATCCTTAACAAAACCATACTTAACCCTAATCCTGACCCTAACCCTGACCCTAACCCTAACCCTAACCCTGACCCTAACCCTAACCCTAACCCTAACCCTGACCCTAACCCTAACCCTAACCCTGACCCTAACCCTTAACAAAACCATACTTAACCCTAATCCTGACCCTAACCCTGACCCTAACCCTTAACCAAACCATACTTAACCCTAACCCTGACCCAAACCCCAACCCTAACCCTGACCCTGACCATAACCCTAACCCTAAACCCCCTTAACTAACCCTAACTCTAACCCAAACCCCTAAATTCCATGGTTAAAAAAAAAAACGCATATGCAAAAAAACGCATACATGAGCATGCCAGTGCGCACATATGCGCATCCATAGGCTATAATGGCCATTTTTAGCGCAAAACTTGCGCATATGTGCGCATGCGCTTTTTTGCAGGGCCAAAAAATGCAACATGCTGCGTCTGGAAAATACCAACGCACACCCCAAAAAAACGCAGCGCATGAAAATCGCATACATGCGCTTACCAGCGCGCAGGTATGCGCACCCATGTTAAATATAGGGGAAAAAACGCATGCGCAGGTATGCGTTTTTTTCCAGCGCTAAAAAACGCAAATGTGAAACCAGCCTAACACAGGAGCTAGTGTTTTTTTCTGTGCAGATGGCACTTCTGAGCAACAACTGGCGATGTTGGAGCCCAGGATCTATCATGGTGTAGGCTGAGGCCTACTTGGAGCAAGTGTAAATGTGGCGCCCCTGAGGCTCAGTCGCCACAGAGGTACTGCACCTTCTCCTAAGGTGTAGTGCCCCACCACCTAGTTAAGTTGGGAGCTCCTTTCCACACTCCAACACTCGCATCCCACACGACAGGGTAGTTCAGCACAACCACATTGAGGGCTCTCTCTCCTCCTAGAAATTAGGAGTGCCTTGGTGGTTCCCTGCATGGAACACTGGATGTGCTGGGAGGTGGGTGGAGTTGAGATCCATATAAAAGGTTGGGAAGGTTTAGAATTACAGGTCTGTCTGACGGGAGGTCAGGCGAGAGAAGGACAGTCAGTCAGGAGAGTCTGAGGACGGGTCTGAGAAGAAGGAGTGCTGCAGCTGCCTCAGTGATCTGAGCCAGCTGGCACGGGAAAGGAACAGAAGGAGAAAGACGTGGAACTGCAACCTAAGCTTCCATAAGAGAGAGAAAGAACAGTGCGGAACGAAGGAGTAGGAGAACAGAGAGGAGTTGTGGGTTGGAAGAGGAACCCTGCCTATAGGTTCTCAGCGCAAGGCCGGGGCCCGGTCCCCGAGGTTGTGTGGACACTTATGGTTCTGCAGCAGACACCGGTGGAGTAGTTGGCTGTAAATGCACTACTCCCATCTAAGACTTGGGGCACAACAGCAACTGAATAGATAGCCAGGACTCCGGAGAAAGGGGTCCCCGACAGAGGCTACAGCTGTCTGCCATACGAGTAGAATTGCTAGGAACATCTGACGGGAGGAACTCCAGAGTACCACGGTACTGGAGCTCTTCACACCTTAAGGCGCAATAGAGGAGTCATTCAGGAAAGGTACATGTTGGCGGAGTGTTGGAGAGGAGAATCCTGACTTGCCCGGGAGTTTGATTGAGTCTCTGCCCCGGAGGACACGGCACGGAGGCAGGCACCAGTGTGTACCACGGACGGTGAGTAAAGCTTTGGAACTGCAAGCCCTGGTGTCTTCCATTCATTTGTGCACCAATACCGTCAGAACCGCTACATCTGGGTACCAGCATTCTCACACTGCCTGCGCCTATCCTCATCTATTGCAATTACACTGCCCTGGGGTTACAGCTTCACCTGTGGGGAGCTACACCATCTATGCTGCAACACACCATCAGCCCCAGAGGCTCTGCACGCAGCGTTGGCTTAACATCTTGCTTGCCAAACACCACAGGTGGCGTCATGAACTATTCCATTCCATTAACTACATCTCCCCATTACTTGGGCGCCCAGGGCCACGGACCGGGTCACCGCTGCTGTGACACATCCCACTGACACCGGCCCGGTACAGAGTACCCCACAGCCCTGGGAGGGTGACCCATAAAATGTGATGTAGTTTGAATGTGGAGGGAGCAGGAGATATTGTTGGACACACAGCAAGGGAGCAGCTGACGTTACTGAACCCCACTAACACAGGAGCTAGTGTTTTTTTCTGTGCAGTCGGCACTCCTGAGCAACAACTGGCGATGTTGGAGCCCAGGATCAATCATGGTGTAGGCTGAGGCCTACTTGGAGCAAGTGTAAAATGTGATGTAGTTTGAATGTGGAGGGAGCAGGAGATATTGCCGGACACACAGCAGGGGAGCAGCTGGCGTTACTGAACCCCACTAACACAGGAGCTAGTGTTTTTCTCTGTGCAGATGGCACTTCTGAGCAACAACTGGCGGTGTTGGAGCCCAGGGATTACAGTTCAGGTGGTAGAAACATGAACACAACAGGAGACCTGGATACTGTTGCCAACCAATTATTTATTCTTGAAGAGGACTGGCAAATTCCGGCGAGATCCAGGCCCTGTTTATTTTCAGAAAAGTATGCCGGTCAAAGTTATCGGAGGATAGTCGCGTGCGACGGTCTGTTAGTACACCACCTGCGGCACTAAAGACGCACTCCAATAATACACTGGCAGCAGGGCAAGCCAGCACCTCCAACGCATAGTGGCTAAGCTCTGGGCATGAATCCAGCTTAGAGACCCAAAACTGAAGGGGGAAGAGCTGTCTGGGAGTACACTGACAGGGCAAGACATGTAGTCTGTCACCATTTGATGAAAACGTTGCCTCCTGCTGACTGGAGCCGTCTGTGATGGTGTAGACATTTGTGGCGGGCACAAAAAACTTTGCCACATTTGGGCCATACTGGTCTTGCCTTTTGCTGAGGCGCTGCCTCTGCTCCCTCTTTGTGCAGAGCTTCCTCCACTGTCTCGATGCACAGAGCTGCTTTGTAAAGCACTAGCAGCACTGCTCTTGGGTGGAATGGAGAACATGATGGAATGCACCAGTGTGTCTTGGTACTCCCGCATTTTATGCTTTCGGTTCAATGGTGTTATGAAGCTTTGTAAGTTGTCCTGGTAGCGAGGATCTAGGAGGGTGTACACCCAATAATCAGCCGTGTTGAGAATGTGGGCGATGCGGCGGTCATTTCTCAGGCACTGCAGCATGAAATCAACCATGTGCTGCAGACTCCCAACTGCCCAAGAAACGCTGTCCCCTGCTTGAGGCTCTGCATCACCCCACCCTCGCTGTACATACTGACTACTAGAGCATTGTGTACCTCCCTCCTCTGGAGAGATGTCTTCCTCCTCCATTTACTCCTCCTCATCCTCCTCACAAAGTATCCCTTGCCTAGGCCTTTGTGAGGAACCACGTTGCGCAGACTGTCTAGAAGCAGAAGGCATTTATGACTCCTCATCCTCCACCTCTTCCAAAATCTCCTCCCTTAGTGCTTGCAGTGTTTTTTGAAGCAGGCAGATAAGGGGAACAGTCATGCTGACTAGTGCATCATCTGCACTCGCCAGCCGCGTGGAATCATCGAAGGCACGCAAAACGAGACAGATGTCCTTCATAGCGGCCCACTCAGTGGTGCTGAAGTGTGACCGGCGCACAGTGCGACTTGTTTGCGCCTGATGCAGCGGGTACTCCATTACTGCTGCTTGCTGCTCATACAACCGCTCCAACATATGTAACGTTGAATTCCACCTGGTGGGTAGGTCACATATGATGCGATGTTCCGGAAGGCGGAATCGGCACTGCAGAGCTGCAATGCGCGATCTTGCCATGCTGGAACGCCGCAAGTGATCGCACTCTATGCGGACGTTGTGCAGCAGTGCATCAAGATCTGGATAGTCCCTCAGAAAGCTCTGCATGACCAAGTTGAGCACATGTGCCTGACATGGGATGTGAGTGAGGTTGCCTAGGCCCAGAGCTGCCACCAGATTTCGGCCATTGTCACACACTACCAAGCCTGGCTGGAGATTCATTTTCACAAACCACACGTCGCTCTCCTGCTTGATGGCATTCCAGAGCTCCTGCGCTATGTGGCTTCGATTCCCCAAAGAAATTAATTTCAGTACGGCCTGTTGACGTTTGTCCACGGCTGTGCTCATATCGGTCATAACAGGCTCCTGCAGCGCTGATTCTGAGGAACTCGAGTATGAGGAGGAGTCAATGTGTACAGACTGGATTCCTGCAATCCTTGGAGTTGGCAGAACACGTACAGCGCCACTCTCAAGATCTGTACCCGGCTCCACAACATTGACCCAATGGGCAGTGAGGGAAAGGTATCGTCCCTGTCCATGGTTACTTGTCCACGCATCGGTGGTCAGGTGGACCTTGCTACTGACGGCGTTTAGTAGTGCATGTCTAATTTTCCCTCCACATGCTTTTGCAGGGCAGGGACGGCTTGCCTGCTGAAACAAAAGCGGCTGGGCATGGTGTATTGTGGGACTGCCAATGCCATGAAGTTACGGAAGGTGTCAGTCTCCACCAGCCTGAATGACAGCATTTCAAGGACCAGTAGTTTGGCAATGCCAGCATTCAGAGCCTGTGCTCGGGGATGGTTTGCCCAGTATGGCCGCCTTTTCTCCCATGCCTGTGCTACCGATGGCTGTAGAGTGGCCTGGGAGTGTGAGGATGACAGGGAACGTGGTGCTGTGGGTGGAATGTCACTGGGTCTCTGGACAACAGTGCCAGAGGTTCTTCCATGGCGATCCTGTGAGGAAGCCGAACAAGCTGTGTGTGAGCTGGAGGAAGAGGCTACAACACGAGCTGAAGAGGTGGTAGGTGGTGCTGCAGGTTGGCCTACGTCTTCAGTGTGTCTTTGTAACTCCACCACGTGCTTGGTCCGCACATGTTTCCACATATTTGTGGTATTCAGGTTGCTGACACTTTTCCCTCTTTTGACTTTCTGATTACACAGCTTGCATTTGACAAAGCAAATGTCATCTGCAACTGTGTCAAAAAAGGAACACGCACTGCAAGTTCTGGGAGCGCCCGTTTTGGGTTTTGGAAGAGGAATGCTCCTAACGGGTGCCGAAATGAAGGCTACAGGCAAACAAGTCTGCCCCCTCCCTCTCCCTCCTGTTTTGGCCATTCGGGGAATCTCTTCCTCAGAGCTGCTCCCACCACCTTCCTGTTCCTCACGCCATGATGGGTCAAGGACCCCATCATCTACACTCCCCTCTTCAAACACCTGCTTCTCCTGGGTAGTCTCACCAGCACCGTATGCACCAGAAAGTGGCACCTGAGTCTCATCATCTGATGCATACTGAGGTGTGCTGACTATAGGCACTGGCCCACCCACCTCTTCAGATTCAGAGGGACAAAGCAGTTGCGCATCACTGCATACTCCCTCTTCTTCACATTCTAGAATGCTGCTTGGCTGGCCCCCTCTTTCCAAGCCAACAGATTCAGAGGACAGAAGTAGAGAATGAGATGGCTCCTGTCCAGGGCTCTCTGGCTGCCTGGGTAATTTGGCAGGTGGTGAAGAGACAGATGGTTGCTCTTCAGTGCTCTCGCCCTGAGAGGATGTGGAAGTCATTGAAGTCTATGCGTTAGCTGCCATCCATCCGACAACGGCTTCAATTTGTTCATCCCGCAGCAGTGGGGTACGGCGAGATCCTACAAAGCTGCGCATAAAGGACTGTTGCCTGGTAAAACTGGGGGATGCTGAGTCACTGGTGCCCGCTGCAGGCACAGAATCCCCACGTCCTCTCCCTGCTGAAACTCCACGCCCACAACCACGTGCCTTACTCCCTGCCTTCTTCATCTTGGTAGACTGATAAAGATAGGCAGAAAAGTACAAAGGGGGGGCTTAGTGTGCTTTTTCCTGAACAGCTGCTAACAGGTATAAGAAACACTAATTTTATAAAGTGTGTGGACTACACTTTAATATGAGCTAATGTGGCCTACAAAACTGTCAAGTGGAGTGTTTGGTGAACTTTATTTTTGTGGGTTTTTTTAAAAAAAAAAACAAAAAGGATGTGACCAAAGATGTGAAAGCGTTAGTATCACAAACTTTTTGGAGCTATTACAATGCAGGAAGGTAACCTACAATGCAATAGATGAGGCTCCAAAAAATAGGCTAATACTAATCTGTCTGCGGCTGCAGGGCACAAGCCAGCAAAAAGGCTCCTCTATCTACTCGTGTTTGCAACCAACCAATGTAGATGGATACGGATGGAAGCACACTAATAGGAGAAAAAAATCTGGAAAAATGAGCTGCAATAAACCAAAAAAAGGACTATGTATGAGGCAGTGACGCACGTTGAGCGGACTACAACCAGAGGTGGCTGCAGAACACACTACAACGTGAGCTGCACTCACACACAGAGACCTCTCAGACAGCAGTGAACAGTGCAGAGTACTGTGCACTAGCACTGAAAGGCTGCAGAAAGGCTCCGCTGTCTACTCCTACAGTGTTTGCAACCAATGTACAGTATATGGATACGGATGGATGCACACTAATAGGAGAATCAATGAAAAATGAGCAGCAATAAAAGAAAAATATGTATGAGGCAGTGACGCACGCTGAGCGGCCTACAACCAGAGGTGGCTGCAGGACACACTACACAGCATGAGCTGCACTCACACAGACCTTGTAGACAGTTGTGAATAGTGCTGCAAGGCAAAAGAAAGCTACAGTGATTGATAATGTAGCCTGGGTAAAGCACAATATTATTTTGAAAATCGCTATCTCTAACTGTCCCTCAGAGTCTTGAACAGCAGCCTGTCCCTAACTGAATTCACAGCAGAGTGAACCCTAAATGGCGACGGCGGCTTTTATAGTGCATCATGACATCATTTCAACAGCCAATCACAGCCATGCCATTAGTTAACATGCCTACATGCCTAACAGGATGTGCCCACACTTCTGAGGATTCCTCATTGGCTGAATCAAATCAAACTGGCTCATAGCATTATGGGAACTTCCAATTCCGGTATTCGATCTGCTGAAAGTATCGGAACTCAGTATCGGAATTCCGATACCGCGAATATCGGCCGATACCCGATGGTGTATGATGGTGTCTCCGCGACTTGTGTTTTGCATGTTTTACATATTTCCCATAAGGGATGGGGGCATTGCTCTAGAATCACTGCGTTGAGAAACATGTGATGGTGTCTCCGCAGTGTTGGATGTTGATCTCCGTGAGTTCATTCATCCTCATTTTTCACAGTCTCCTACTAGGCATTGCTCCTACTGGCCAGTTTTCTACTCCACACTGATGACGGGCAGTACACCAAAACAGCTAGCTGTCTGTGGATGGATACCATGTTTTGGCATAGGTGGTTTCCTTCATTGGAGACTGCCCTTCCCGTGGTTGTTCCTTCCCAGGGAAAGACCTGACTAGTCATTGTTTGCGTTGAGAAGCATGTGATGGTGTCTCAGCGGCTTGTGTTTTGCATGTTTTACATATTTCCCATAAGGGATGGGGGCATTGCTCTAGAATCACTGCGTTGAGAAACATGTGATGTGTCTCAACAGTGTTGGATGTTGATCTCCATGAGTTCATTCATCCTCATTTTCACAGTCTTTTACTAGGCATTGCTCCTACCAGCCAGTTTCCTACTCCACACTGATGAGGGGCAATACCCCAAAACAGCTGTCTGTGGATGGATACCATGTTTTGGCATAGGTGGTTTCCTTCATTGGAGACTGCCCTTCCCGTGGTTGTTCCTTCCCGGGGAAAGACCTGGCTGGTCATTGTTTGCATTGAGAAACATGTGATGGTGTCTCCGCGGCTTCTGTTTTGCATGTTTTGCATATTTCCCATAAGGGATGGGGGCAGTGCTCTAGAATCACTGCGTTGAGAAACACGTGATGGTGTCTCCGCAGTGTTGGATGTTGATCTCCATGAGTTCATTCATCCTCATTTTCACAATCCCTGATTGTAGGCTGGATGTTTCATTTGGTATTTATGCACCTGTGCAGCTGCCATTTTACTTGGATCCGCCGCACCTTGTATTAGTGCAGATGCATTTAGGCCTGTCTGGTTTGTATCTGAATTTTTTGGAGGATTTTTTCCTCTTTTTGAGGTTTTCATGTTAGAGTAGGACTGGCAAGTGTAAGGAACTTGGTTGCAGTTTGCCAGCTTCCATATTAAGGCCTTAATATCAACCAATACCTTACATATATTGATATGTTTTTTGTGCACTTTTTATATTTCTTTCAGGGTGCAGTTGGGCCCAAATGGTTCTGCAAACTTGTGGCCTCTGTTCACACGGAATGCATTCTAGTTGGCACTGGGCAGCCTCCCTATATGGTGTTACTAAGAAGTTGTGAACCAGAAGCCCTGCATTCCCTGTGTGAACACTGCCACATGCGGATTATTTCTTCTGCATTGGTGTACCACACGGCCAATCCCTGATTTTAGGCTGGCTGATTCATTTGATATTTATGCACCTGTGCAGCTGCCATTTCACTTGGGTCCGCTGCACCTTTTATTAGTGCAGATGCATTTAGGCCTGTCTGGTTTGTATCTGAATTTTTTGGAGGATTTGTTCCTCTTTTTGAGGTTTTCATGTTAGAGTAGGACTGGCAAGTGTAAGGAACATTGACGCAGTTTGCCAGCTTCCGTATTAAGGCCTTAATATCAACCATTACCTTACATACACTCACTGGCCACTTTATTAGGTACACCTGTCCAACTGTGTGTTAAGACTTAATGTCTAATCAGCCAATCACATGTCGGCAACTCAGTGCATTTAGGCATGTAGACATGGTCAAGACAATCTCCTGCAGTTCAAACCGAGCATCAGTATGGGGAAGAAAGGTGATTTGAGTGCCTTTGAACGTGGCATGATTGTTGGTGCCAGAAGGGCTGGTCTGAGAATTTCAGAAACTGCTGATCTACTGGGATTTTCACGCACAACTAGTGTTGAGCATTCCGATACCGCAAGTATCGGGTATCGGCCGATACTTGCTGTATCGGAATTCCGATACCGACTTCCGATATTTTTTCAATATCGGAATTCGGCATCGGAATCGGAAGTTCAGTTGATTGACGGCCTGACGTCATCATGATGCGCGGTGTGTGCGCATCATGATGCGCCGTCATTTCGGGCCTTCCGGGGGTCTCTGCCGGCCTGCTGGGGGGCTGTGCCGGCCTGCCGGGGGGCTGTGTGGACTGCCCGGGGTCTGTACCGGCCTGCCGGGGGGCTGTGCCGGCCTGCCGGTGGTCTGTGCACCCTGTGGGGGTCTGTACCGGCCTGCCGGGGGGCTGTGCCGGCCTGCCGGGGGGCTGTGCTGATGTCCGGGGGTCTGTGCAAGCATCGTCCGATGGGACTACAAGTCCCATCGGGCGATGCCTGCTACCATGACAGTGATTGACACATTAGCCAATGATGGGACAGTAGTAGTCCCATCATCCGGCTAATGTGTTAAATGTTAAAAAAAAAAAAAATACTACATACATACTACATGCATGCTACATACATACTACATGCTACATACATACTACATATATACTACATACATACTACATACATGCTACATACATGCTACATACATACTACATGCATGCTACATACATACTACATATATACTACATACATGCTACATACATACTGCATGCTACATACATACTACATACATACTACATACATACTACATGCATGCTACATACATACTACATATATACTACATGCATGCTACATACATACTACATGCTACATACATACTACATATATACTACATACATACTACATACATGCTACATACATACTGCATGCTACATACATACTACATACATACTACATACATACTACATGCATGCTACATACATACTACATGCATGCTACATACATACTACATGCATGCTACATGCATGCTACATACATACTACATGCTACATACATACCACATACATACTACATACATACTACATACTACATATATACTACATGCATGCTACATACATACTACATGCTACATACATACCACATACATACTACATACATACTACATACATAATACATGCTACATACATACTACATATATACTACATGCATGCTACATACATACTACATGCTACATACATACCACATACATACTACATACATACTACATACATACTACATGCTACATACATACTACATATATACTACATGCATGCTACATACATACTACATGCTACATACATACCACATACATACTACATACATGCTGCATATATACTACATGCATGCTACATACATACTACATATATACTACATGCATGCTACATACATACTACATGCTACATGCATGCTACATACATACTACATACATACTACATGCTACATACATACCACATATATACTACATACATACAATACATTCATACAATACATACATAGACATACAGTACATATAACATAGAGTAACATACTTACCAATACTTGTCACATTGTTCCCCGAAGCCATTGTCTTTTCCGGAATAAATATTAACATAACAAACCACAAAAATACTCACCCACGATCCGAAGCAGTCCACGAGTGTGTCCCACAACGATCTTGGGTAGAGAACTGCAGCATCAGATGATGCTGCCGTTCTCTACGGGCTGCAGGAATCCAATGACGGAAGGTAGGTATCCTTCCGCACTGTATTCCTCCGCCACTTAAAAAAAAAAAAAGTCCCTAGTCTCACTTTATGCCATTGCTGCGTGGGAATTTCCCACACAGCAATGGCATAAAGTGAGACTAGGGACTTTTTTTTTTTTTAAGTGGCGGAGGAATACAGTGCGGAAGGATACCTACCTTCCGTCATTGGATTCCTGCAGCCCGTAGAGAACGGCAGCAACAGCTGATGCTGCAGTTCTCTACCCAAGATCGTCGTGGGACACACTCGTGGACTGCTTCGGATCGTGGGTGAGTATTTTTGTGGTTTGTTATGTTAATATTTATTCCGGAAAAGACAATGGCTTCGGGGAACAATGTGACAAGTATTGGTAAGTATGTTACTCTATGTTATATGTACTGTATGTCTATGTATGTATTGTATGAATGTATTGTATGTATGTAGTATATATGTGGTATGTATGTAGCATGTAGTATGTATGTAGTATGTATGTAGCATGCATGTAGCATGCAGTATGTATGTAGCATGCATGTAGTATATATGTAGTATGTATGTGGTATGTATGTAGCATGTAGTATGTATGTAGCATGCATGTAGTATGTATGTAGCATGCATGTAGTATGTATGTAGCATGTAGTATGTATGTAGCATGCATGTAGTATGTATGTAGCATGCATGTAGTATGTATATGGTATGTATGTAGCATGTAGTATGTATGTAGCATGCATGTAGTATATATGTGTTATGTATGTGGTATGTATGTAGCATGCATGTAGCATGCATGTAGTATGTATGTAGTATGTATGTAGTATATATGTAGTATGTATGTAGCATGTAGTATGTATGTAGTATGTATGTAGCATGCATGTAGCATGCAGTATGTATGTAGCATGCATGTAGTATATATGTGTTATGTATGTGGTATGTATGTAGCATGCATGTAGCATGCATGTAGTATGTATGTAGTATGTATGTAGTATATATGTAGTATGTATGTAGCATGTAGTATGTATGTAGTATGTATGTAGCATGCATGTAGCATGCAGTATGTATGTAGCATGCATGTAGTATATATGTAGTATGTATGTAGCATGTAGTATGTAGCATGCATGTAGTATATATGTAGTATGTAGCATGTAGTATGTATGTAGCATGCATGTAGTATATATGTGTTATGTATGTAGCATGTAGCATGCATGTAGCATGTATGTAGTATATATGTGGTATGTATGTAGCATGCAGTATGTATGTAGCATGCATGTAGTATATATGTAGTATGTATGTTGCATGTAGTATTTATGTAGTATGAATGTAGCATGTATGTAGTATGTAGTATGAATGTAGCATGTATGTAGTATGCATGTAGCATGTAATTTTTTTTTTTTACATTTAACACATTAGCCGGATGATGGGACTACTACTGTCCCATCATTGGCTAATGTGTCAATCACTGTCATGGTAGCAGGCATCGCCCGATGGGACTTGTAGTCCCATCGGACGATGCCTGCACAGACCCCCGGAGCCTGCACAGCCCCCCGGCAGGCCGGCACAGCCCCCCGGCAGGCCGGCACAGCCCCCCGGAGCCTGCACAGCCCCCCGGCAGGCCGGCACAGCCCCCCGGCAGGCCGGCACAGCCCCCCGGAGCCTGCACAGACCACCGGCAGGCCGGCACAGACCACCGGAGCCTGCACAGACCCCCTGGCAGGCCGGCACAGCCCCCCGAAAGGCCCGTACAGACCCCAGAGAGGCTGTACAAGGGCAGGAAAGGGTTTTTCTTATTCCGATACCGGAAGTCCCATAGACTTGAATGGGACTTCCGGTATCGGAATCGGCGATACCGATACTTTTTTTAAAGATCGGCCGATACCATCCGATACGATACTTTGAAGTATCGGACGGTATCGCTCAACTCTACGCACAACCATCTCTAGGGTTTACAGAGAATGGTCCGAAAAAGAAAAAAAATCCAGTGAGCGGCAGTTCTGTGGCCGGAAATGCCATGTTGATGCCAGAGGTCAGAGGAGAATGGGCAGACTGGTTCGAGCTGATAGAAAGGCAACAGTGACTCAAATTGCCACCCGTTACAACCAAGGTAGGCAGAAGAGCATCTCTGAACGCACAGTGCGTCGAACTTTGAGGCAGATGGGCTACAGCAGCAGAAGACCACACTGGGTACCACTCCTCTCAGCTAAGAACAGGAAACTGAGGCTACAATTTGCACAAGCTCATCGAAATTGGACAGTAGAAGATTGGAAAAACGTTGCCTGGTCTGATGAGTCTCGATTTCTGCTGCGACATTCGGATGGTAGGGTCAGAATTTGGCGTAAACAACATGAAAGCATGGATCCATCCTGCCTTGTATCAACGGTTCAGGCTGGTGGTGGTGGTGTCATGGTGTGGGGAATTTTTTCTGGGCACTCTTTGGGCCCCTTGGTACCAATTGAGCATCGTTGCAACGCCACAGCCTACCTGAGTATTGTTGCTGACCATGTCCATCCCTTTATGACCACAATGTACCCAACATCTGATGGCTACTTTCAGCAGGATAATGCGCCATGTCATAAAGCTCAAATCATCTCAGATTGGTTTCTTGAACATGACAATGAGTTTACTGTACTCAAATGGCCTCCTCAGTCACCAGATCTCAATCCAATAGAGCATCTTTGGGATGTGGTGGAACGGGAGATTCGCATCAGGGATGTGCAGCCGACAAATCTGCGCCAACTGTGTGATGCCATCATGTCAATATGGTCCAAAATCTCTGAGGAATGCTTCCAGCACCTTGTTGAATCTCTGCCACGAAGAATTGAGGCAGTTCTGAAGGCAAAAGGGGGTCCAACCCCTTACTAGCATGGTGTACCTAATAAAGTGGCCAGTGAGTGTATATTGATATGCTTTTTGTGCACTTTTTATATTTCTTTCAGGGTGCAGTTGGGCCCAAATGGTTCTGCAAACTTGTGGCCTCTGTTCACATGGGATGCATTCTAGTTGGCACTGGGCAGCCCCCCTATATGGTGTTACTAAGAGGTTGTGAACCAGAAGCCCTGCATTCCCTGTGTGAACACTGCCACGTGTGGATTATTTCTTCTGCACCGGTGTACCACACGGCCAATCCCTGATTGTAGGCTGGCTGTTTCGTTTGGTATTTATGCACCTGCGCAGCTGCCATTATACTTGGGTCCGCTGCACCTTGTATTAGTGCAGATGCATTTAGGCCTGTCTGGTTTGTATCTGAATTTTTTGGAGGATTTTTTCCTCTTTTTGAGGTAATCCATAATGAGCCTGTGAACGTCTGTCTGTTACTCCAAAAATATATTTGGAGATTTAAGATTACCCCAACACTATATACAGCTGTACGCTTGTGTTACATTACCCATTTACAGCTTTTCATATTCTTGTGTAATCCATACTAGGCCAGAGAGTGTTTGTGTGTGCCTCCTGAAATACATACGGAGATTCAGAATGTTTACACTATACTATATATACCTTGTATTTGGTGATACTGAACCCTTTTTCAACATGTTTTTTTATTGGGTAATCCATACTGAGCCTGTGAGCGTCTGTGTATGACTCATGAAATATATACGGAGAGTTACTGTTATCCGTTGACTGTATAGAGCTGTACGCTTCTGATACAGTACCATATATCTGCTGGTATTTTGGGACCATTTTAAAAAGCATGAGAACGTATGGTGGAAGAGGATGTGGGATGGGGGGCCACCTGTTAGTGATGGTGGTGGTGATGCATCTGCTGGTAGTGCCAAAAACACAATAGCAGCTAAGGCAGGAGGTGTTGAGCCTGCATCATGGTGTAGCTCCGGAAGGCCTGTAAGGCTCCCTTTTATGGGAGTAGGTATACTGCTTTTAAAGCCGGAGCATCAGGAACTGGTGTTGCCTTACATTGGTGAAACAGCCTCCAGCTCTATCACCTACTGTTCTGAAGTTTAGAAAAAAAACAAGCACTGAGTCGTCAGTGCAGGTTTTATGTCAGGAGCAACCCCTTTCCTTGTGTCCTTCACCCACATCAAAAGTGAAGGATGCGGCAGCACACCCTTAAGATAACTCCATGGAGCTCTTTTCATATACCATGCCTCAGTTCATTAAAAATGGGGCTCATCATATACTGGAGCATTCCAAATGGGGGACATCAAACACTGGAGCAGCATTTACAGGGCCCATTATACACTGGAGAATTAAATATGGAGCACATTATATATGGAGCATTAGTAGGGCCCATCATACACTGGAGCATCATCCATGAGTCCCATCATATACTGGAGCATTCCAAATGGGGGACATCAGACACTGGAGCAGCATTTACAGGGCCCATTATACACTGGAGAATTAGAAATGGAGCCCATTATATATGGAGCATTATTAGGGCCCATCATACACTGGAGCATCATCCATGAGACCCATCATATACTGGAGCATTCCAAATGGGGGACATCAGACACTGGAGCAGCATTTACAGGGCCCATTATACACTGGAGCATTACAAATGGAGCCCACTATATATGGAGCATTATTAGGGCCCATCATACACTGGAGCATCGTCCATGGGGACCATCATATACTGTGGCAATATGTGGAGCTCATCATATACTGTATGGAACATTTTATGTGACCAATTATTCTGTATGGAGAAATATATGGGGCTCATTATTCTGTATGGCGCACAATGTGGTGGCCATAATACTGTATGGAGTAATATACTGTCCTTTTTTTGAGCTATTGTACAATTTAAAATAGATCAGTCATGTTATGTCATTGAAGCAGTGAAGTATTTGTCATTGTACTATACCTATATTTCTGTGCCGTATCGGAGCATCATGAGTTGTGGTATGTGTTAAAAGGGCGCACTGACACTCTTTGGCCCAGGGCACACGAAAACCTGGAGCCAGCCCTACCCCCCACATCTTTAGCCAAATAACCCCCAGTTTTCAATGCATAACTATTATTATGAAGTAAGTTAAGGTTGACAAGCTTCAGTAATAAGAACTGATGTTTTTGGCATTGAAATGGGCACTGTAGGTGTGTTTACTATCCTCCACTCCCTGCCGACTTTGCTTCCCCATTGACTTGTATTGGGTTTCGTGTTTCAGTCGGACCTCCGAATTGTCCCTATAGTCGGCCGATTTAGTTCGACCCGACTTTTGCGAAAGTCGGGTTTCATGAAACCCGACTCGACCCTAAAAAAGGCAAAGTCACTCATCTCTATGTACCACTAGTTAACACCTTCAGTGAACACCATAAAAAAATGAGGCAATACTATGCTTTATCATCATACTGCAAAAAGTGCAATAAAACTCAATAAAAAGACGAAAGAAAAAAAATGGTACCTATAAAAACGTTCTCTTGTCCGATAAAAAAACAAGCCACCATAGAGCTCCGTCAGCAGAAAAATAAAAAAAGTTATAGCTCTAGGAATAACACAAAGCAATAATAGTTATTTTTTCTATAAAATACTTTATTTTGTAAAAGCACTAAAACATAAAAAAAATAAATGTAGTATCACTGTAATCGTACTGACCCATAGACTAAAGATGCCTTATCAATTTTAAAACATGCAGAACTGCATTAAAAAAGACAGTTATTGAATTGCTGGTTTTTGTTCATTCTGCCTTCCAAAAATAGGAATCGAAAGCGATCAAAAAAATACATGTGCCCGAAAATGGTACCAATAAAAACGTCAACTCGTCCCACAAAAACAAGACCTCTAATGACTCTGTCAGTCAAAATTTGGAAAAATGATTGTTATCTAAATATGGGAATGCAAAACCTTGCTTTTGCAATAAAAAGCGTCTTTTAGGCCCCCTTCACGCATCCGTTTTTCATTTTCCTTCAAAATGGGGTCACTTGCTGGGGGATGTTTCCACTGTTTAGGCACATCATGGGCTCTCCAAACATGACATGACGCCCCGCAGACCATTTCATTACAATCTGCTTTCCAAAATGTCACTCTTTCCTTGCTGAGTCCTGCCATGCTCCAAAACAGTTTTACCCCACATATTGGGTATCTGTGCACTTAGGTGAAATTGCACAACAAATTTTGGGCTTCATTTTCTACTGGTAACCTTGTGAAAATAAAAAATTTGATGCAAAAGAACATTTTTGCTGTAAAAATTTGATGTTTATTATTTTCACGGCTCAAAATTACAAACTTCTGTGAGGGTCATGGGGGTTCAAGGTGCTCACCACACATCTAAATAAGTTCCTTGAGGGGTCTAGCTTCCAAAATGATATCTGTTCTGTCCTCACTAAATGAAGCAGAATTCATGTAGCTATACAGGCAGCTAAACCGCTATACCGGGGGTCCAGTAAGGAGACTGTGGGTTGAATCTGTGCTTTATTGAACGTGATGGTATATTGGCGGGATGAAACTACAAACAAAAACATATATGCATACAATCAATACTGGGCTCATCAGAGATTCATATATACATAATACATCATCTGCACTAATAGCTAACCAGGGGAGAACTAACTAAGCAGGCTAGTATGAGACAGGAATTGGATACAGGAAACATAATGCACTGTAAATGGAGGGAAATAGAAAGTGAAAGTAAAAACACACAATAATACTGCGGTTATGACCGTGGTCACTAGATGGAGCCAGAAAACACTGTAAACATTAACAAGCAGCTAATAAATCAGATGTTGGAGACAGAACACTCCCCGTCTAGCATCAAAAGGATGTCACTATTCATTTTCTCTGAAGACAACAATAGGACCAGCTCAGTTACTGGTCTGAAGAATGTCTTAAGTTCATTCCCTTTGGCCATCCTCAGTTCGACTTTGCGGACACTGCCATCCTTACTCGGGAATGTTGCGGTCACTAGACCAAGTGGCCACTGGTTTCGGTGTACTTGACAGTCTTTCACAAGGATGAGGTCACCAATCCTCAAATTAGGCCTGGTAGATTGCCACTTCATACGTGGCTGCAGGGTAGGCAAATATTGCTTGCGCAAACTGGCCCAGAATGTGTTTGCAAGAATTTGTACCTGTCTCCACTGGCGCTTGTAGAGGTCCTTAGCGTTGAATCCTCCTGGAGGGGCACTGGATAGTCCTGTTTTCTGGGTGAGGAGAGTGGCTGGAGTCAATGTATAAAGTGCAGACACCTGAGGGTGGATTTCAGCACCTGAGTCCTCTCTCACTAGTTCAAAGGTGTCTGGACAACGTTCCTCAGTGTACAATAGTTTGGTCCTGAGAGCCATGTTGTAATTCCTAGTCGACTTGCGTCAACTGCTCTAGTTGCGTGATCTGCAGGATTTTGGTCCATGGGAATGTAATGCCACTGTTTTGGATGAACTGATCTCCTAATTGGTAGCACTCTGTTGTTGACATAAACAGAATCGTCTAGTTTCATTGTGCATGTATCCCAGGACTATTTTGCTGTCTGAGTAGAACTTGGCTTGTGTCAGGTCGATATCCATCTTGGATGCAATGAACTCTGCTAACTCGACGGCTAAGACTGCAGCATAAAGCTCTAACATTGGAATTGTGTGCTCTGGTTGTGGAGCAAGTTTGGCCTTCCACATAACGATTCCAATGTGGCTCTGACATTTGGAGTCTACAGTTTTGAGACAGGCAACAGCAGCAATTGCTTTGACAGAAGCATCTGCAAATACGTACAGTCTTTGGCTTTGTATTTCTGTAGACGGTACAGGGGTGTATGGTCTTGGCACATTCAGGTTGGATAGGGCTGCTAAAGAGTTCTTTTATACTTCCCATTGGATTCTCTTATCAGGTAGCAGAGGTGCATCCCAGTCAGATGTCTCCTTAGTTAAGTCTCTTAGTATGGCTTTGCCTTGTATAGTAACAGGGGCTGCGAAACCCAAAGGATGGTACAGGCTGCTGATTTTAGAGAGGATCTGCGTGCGAAAGGCTTTTCTTCCTGGCTGACCTGAAAGGTGAAAGTGTCTGATGGTAGATTCCAGAGAAGCCCAAGGCTGCATTGCATTTGTGTGGGGTCTGACCCCAGGTCCAGGTCTCTGATACCGTTGCACAAGTCTTGTGAAGGGAATTCTTTCATGAGTTCTTAGCTGCTTGAGGCTATTTTGTGAAGCCTGACGTTAGAGCAAGCAAGCATCTCTTGGGCTCTCCTGAGAAGACTGACAGCAGTCTCATTTGAAGGCATGGCTTTCAGACAGTCATCAACATAAAAGTCCTTTTCTATGAATTGTCTGACATCTGATCTGTATTCTGTTTCTCCTTCTTGAGCTGACCTTTTGAGTCCATAAATGGCAACTGCAGGAGAAGGACTATTGCCAAAGATGTGCACTCTCATGCGATACTCTGTGACCTCTTTAGTAGGATCATTGTCTCTGTACCAGAAGAATCTTAGGAAGTTCCTGTCTCTCTCTCTCACAAGGAAACAATGGAACATTTGTTGGATGTCAGCGATGAAGGCAATGGAATCCTTACGGAAGCGCATAAGTACTCCCAACAGTTTGTTATTGAGGTCTGGTCCTGTCAGTAGGACATCATTCAGGGAGACATCATCAAACACCACTCTAATCTGGCCCGGTTTCTTAGGGTGGTATACTCCAAACATGGGTAGGAACCAGCATTTTTCAGAGTCTTTGAGAGTGGGAGCTAGTTCTGCATGGCAGTTTTCAAAAATCTTTGACATGAAGGATAAAAAGAGATCTTTTATTTCTGGTTTCTTTTGTAGATTATGTTTGAGGGAGGAGAAACGCTTTAGTGCTTGATTTCTGTTGCTCGGTAAACGTGTTCTGTGGGTTCTGAAGGAAGAGGTGCGACCAAGCTGTTGGTCTCATCTTTTACAAGTCCCTTGTCCATTACCTCTAAGAACAACTTGTCCTCTACCGACATTGCTTTTTGGTTGTCTTGCTTAGTTCTCTGGAATACTGTGCACCCCAACTGATCTTCATAGCTTCCTGACACCATACTGTTGTCATGAGTAAAGTCTATTAAATTATTGGGCAGTTGGATGCTGTGTGGTAGTTCTTTGACATGGAACTCGTTGTTGCAAGGTTGAAACAGAGATCGGCGTCCTTTCTCCAATGTATTTGTTAGCATACTTGTCACAGAAGATGGGGCGTGCATATCTCCCAAGCATACGTTTCCTATTACGACCCATCCTAGGTCTAGCCTTTGGGCATAGGGAGCATTGTGGAGTCCATTGATGTGACTTCTCACTTTA
Source organism: Dendrobates tinctorius (assembly GCF_039654945.1). Taxonomy (NCBI): domain Eukaryota; kingdom Metazoa; phylum Chordata; class Amphibia; order Anura; family Dendrobatidae; genus Dendrobates; species Dendrobates tinctorius. The sequence continues at coordinate 24,684,724 of NW_027361829.1, read as the reverse complement.
TGAACCTGTAGGATATCTCTCCCCAACAGCAGTATTATCTGTGCCTGATGGTCGAGTTCCGGTATAAGGTGTGCTATGCTTTTCAAGTGAGCATGATGGATTGCCACATCTGGCGTAGGTATTTCAGATCTATTGTCTGGAATCTGGTTACACTCGATGAATGCAGGTAGTGGTAGGCAGAATTGTCTGTATAAGGACTCAATTTGGTAGTCAGTGGCTTTTCTACCTGCTGTTGTCACAGTAGCTGCACATGTCTTTAATGAGTATGGGGTGCTTGGCCCTTTGATGTTGAGTAGGTCAAAGAATGTTGATCTAGCCAAGGATCGATTACTTTGATGATCCAAGATAGTATACAGTCTTACAGCTTTGTCTCTATGACTCTTTGGGTACACTCTGACGAGGCAAATTTTTGAACAGGACCATCTAATGTCCCTTTACAGACTTCAGTAGATTGTGAAGTGATCTCTGGCGTAGCTGCATCAGTGCTCCTTTCCTCCCCGCCATACTCACTGTCAGCTGGCGTGTTTTGTGCACTCCATGGAGCTGGGCCAGGGTGTAGAGCAGTGTTATGATCTGTGGTGCTACACTCTGTGCATTTTACACTGATCTTACAATCCTTGGCGAGATGAGTTGTGGATGAGCAGCACTTGTAGCAGATACCATTCTCTTTCAGGAAGCTTCTGCAATCTGGCATAGATTTTCCCCTGAAGGCTCTGCATTTCAGGAGAGGATGAGGTTTCTGATGGAGCGGGCACTGCTTGTCAGGGTCCTGTACCTTTTGTCTCTGATTGAGAGCGGCCAGCAGACCTGTAATTGGAACTTGTAGAAGAAACATAAGTCTTTTGCACTGCCACAGATGTTCTGCGTGGGTTTGCAGCTGGTGTCGGTGTGGCATATGACATTGCAAAATCAAAGCTGGGATCATTTCTGATTGTCGCTTGTTTGTGTATAAAGTCTACAAAAACGGAGAAGGGAGGGAATGGAACACTGTGTTTGTATTTGTACGTGGAACCATGTGTGAACCACCTTTCCTGCAGATTGTAGGGCAACCTTTGGACTATAGGGTTAACACTAGAGATGAGCGACTTTGCCTTTTTTTAGGGTCGAGTCGGGTTTCATGAAACCCGACTTTCGCAAAAGTCGGGTCGAACTAAATCGGCCGATTATAGGGAAAAGTCGGAGGCCGACTGAAACGCAAAACCCAATGCAAGTCAATGGGGAAGCAAAGTCAGCAGGGAGTGGAGGACAGTAAACACACCTACAGTACCCATTTCAATGCCAAAAACATCAATTCTTATTACTGAAGCTTGTCAACATTAATTTACTTCATAATAATAGTTACGCATTGAAAACTGGGGGTTATTTGGCTAAAGTTGTGGGGAGAAGGGCTGGCTCCAGGTTTTCGTGTGCCCTGGGCCAAAGAGTGTCAGTGCGCCCCTTTAACACATACCACAACTCATGATGCTCCGATACGGCACAGAAATATAGGTATAGTACAATGACAAATACTTCACTGCTTACATGACATGACTGATCTATTTTAAATTGTACAATAGCTCAAAAAAAGGACAGTATATTACTCCATACAGTATTATGGCCACCACATTGTGCACCATACAGAATAATGAGCCCCATATAATTCTCCATACAGAATAATTCGTCACATATAATGTTCCATACAGTATATGATGAGTTCCACATAATGCTACAGTATATGATGGTCCCCATGGACGATGCTCCAGTGTTATGGGCCCAAATAATGCTCCATATATAATGGGCCCCATTTCTAATGCTCCAGTGTATAATGTGCCCCATAGATGCTTCTCCAGTGTCTGATCTCCCCATTTTGAATGCTCCAGTATATGATGAGCCTCATGGATGATGCTCCAGTGTATGATGGGCCCTAATAATGCTACTTATATAATGGGCTCCATTTCTAATGCTCCAGTGTATAATGGGCCCCGTAATGCTGCTCAAGTGTCTGATGTCCCCCATTTGGAATGCTCCAGTATATGATGGGCCCCATTTTTAATTAACGCTGGCCTGGTATGTGAAAAGAGCTCCATGGAGTAATCTGAAGTGTGTGCTGCCGCATCCTTCACTTTTGGTGTGGGTGAAGGACACAAGGAAAGGGGTTGCTCCTGGCCAGAAGCCTGCACTTACGACTCAGTGCTTGCATTTTTTTAAACTTCAGAAGAGGAGGCGATAGAGCTGGAGGCTGTATCAGCAGTGTAAGCCAAAAATAGTTCCCGATGCTCCGGTTTTAAAAGCAGTTTACCTACTCCCAGAAAATGGAGCCTTACAGGCCTTCCAGAGCTACACCATGACACAGGCTCAACACCTCCTGCTTTAGCTGCTATTGTGTTTTTGGCACTACCAGCAGATGCACCACCACCACCATCAGTACCAGGTGGCCCCCCACTCCCATGTCTGCGTCCTCTTCCACCATACTTCCTCATGTTTTGGAAAATGGACCCAAAATACCAGCAGATATATCGTACTGTATCAGAAGCGTACGGCTCTATACAGTCTAGGGATAACAGTAAATCTCCGTATATATTTCATGAGTCATACACAGATGCTCACAGGCTCAGTATGGATTACTCAATAAAATAAAAAGTTGAAAAAGGGTACAGTGTCACCAGATGCAAGGTATATATAGTATAGTGTAAACATTCTGAATCTCCGTATACATTTCAGGAGGTAGAAGCGTACAGCTGTATACAGTGTTGGCCAAATTTGAAATCTCGGTATATATTTCTGGAGTCACCCTCAGACGCTCACTCATTCTGGGTTTGACCATAATAAAAAATGTTGTAAAAAATGTACAGGATAACAAGATAGCAAGTATATATATTATAGGGTACAATTGAAATCTCTGTATACATAGTCCCGTAGTCACTCTCAGACGCTTACTCAGTATGGATTTGAACGTAATACTAAATGTCGAACAAAGGTACTGTATAACAAGATACAAGCTGTATCGAGTATAGGGTAAAAATTGGTATCTCCGATTCACCGTATATATAGAAGGCATAAACCACACACGCTGACTCACTATGGATGATACCGTAATACAAAATTTTGAACAAAGGTACTGCATCAGCACATACCAGGTGTATCCAGTCTAGGGGTAATTGTAAATTTCCATCTGTACTTCCGGAGTCAGACACAGAAACTCACATGCTCACTATGTATTACACCAGAATTTAAAAAGTAGAAAAAGGGAAAGGTAGTTGAAGCGTACAACAGTATACAGTGTTGTGGTACTTTTAAATCTTCGTATATTTTTCAATCTCAGTAAGCCAGTCCAGACTCTCCGCTACTGGAAACTACATGGATACAAGTACAGACGGAAAGTTGAGTGTTAGCAGAAATTTGGGAATTACTCATCGCGGGAAAACCTCCCGGAAGATGTTGCAGAGGCGATGCAGACCCTCAATAACTGTGTCTGTAGAGACAGCGAAAACGGTTCTTTGTGAAGAAAGGATTGCTTTATGGCAGTAGCGTGGATCACATCACCGTTACTCGTCTCCATCAAATTGTGATCACAGAGAGAGATGTAGACATGGTCCTCACTGCCTATCATGATGTGTCTGGTCATTTTGGAGTGCAAAAGACAGAAGCCACAGGCCGTAGGTGATTCTATTGAATTGGCATGAGAGGAGACATTGAAAAATGGTGGCAGGAATGTCACACGTCTGTGACTATTACAACTGTGAAAGATGGTCATAAGGCACCACTGCATCCGCTTGTAAGTTGATGTCCATTACAAATGGTAGCCATTGATCTTCTGAAGGTAGAGGCCAGAAGGACATTCCATAGCTACATCTTAACGATCATCGATCAATACACCAAATTTCTAGTGGCCGTCCCTGTGAAGGATTTAACTGCCCAGACTACGCAGCGGTGGAGCAGGGAGAGGTAAGTATTGCAACGTGCAAGTGCTGTGGCCATGACCAAGCAGGGGGGGCACACTCATGGGCGACGGTACTGGCACAGGGCCCCTCATAGTACGATGGTGTGTCTGACGGCGAGTGGGCCCCCCACTGTCAGAGACACTGTATTGTACTATGAGGGGCCCTGTGCAAGTGCCATCGGCCATCAGTGGGCCCATCCACCTGTTCAGAGCAACGGCACTTGCGCGGGTGCACCAGGTGTTGACTCCAGCCCTTGGGGGGTGGGTGGACAGCCCACTTAAGGAGGTTTAAAAAATGGCATATGTTGATGTGTTGGCTGGACATTCAGCTGCTGCAAAGGGCGGAATTGGGCAAGTCCGAGGAAAAGGAGGACAAAAGCGAGGCAGTTTTCTTGCAACCTATGTGTCATCAGGGGAAGGTGAGACAAAATCCTTTGAAACCCATGCATGGTTCATTTTAATGAAGGTTAGATCATCAACATTTTGGGTCGACAGACGGGTCCTTTTTTCTGTCAGGATTGATCCAGCAGCACTGAAGACTCTTTCAGATAACACACTAGCAGCAGGGCAAGCATGCTCCTGTAAGGCATATTGTATCAATTCAGGCCAGGTGTCCAGTTTAGAGGCCCAATAGTCAAAGGGGGATGACCTATGAGGGAGAACATCGATATGGGAGAGGTAGTTTGTAACCATAGTTGACAACTGCTGTCTCCTGTCACTTTTAATCGATGCAGTATTAGCAGTCGTGTGAGCGGTACTTGAGAAATCATTCCACAACAGGGTCATTAAACCCCTGTCTCCAACGCCACTTCGGCTGAGTGCACTGAGTGCCCACTACGACTCATGGGAGAACCAGCACTGCTGCTGTGTGCTGGGAAAGCCTCAAACTAGAGGTTTAACAGAGTTGCTTTTTTGTTTGCCAATATTAGCTCTAGGTTCTCCTGTGGCATGATGTTGTGTAATTTGCCTTTGTAGCATGGATCGAGGATGCTGACCAGCCAGTAGTCGTCATCCCTCATCATTTTGGCAATGCGGGGGTCCCTTTTTTAGGATCCGCAAGGCATAATCGCACATGTGGGCCAATGTTCCAATGCTGCACTGCCACTGCTGGGTGGAGGAGCACTTTCTGGAAAATCCACATCCCTACAGTCATGCCCAAACACTGTACCTGACCTTGAAACACCAGCATTTTCTCTTGCCCCCTGAGAAGCATCCTCCTCCCCATAATAATCATCCCCCTCATCCTCCTCCTCTTCCTCTTCTTCCTCCACCTCGTCCAGCACAGTTCCCTGCCCAGACAATGGCTGACTGTCAACAAGGCTTCCCTCTTCCTCCTCTGCAGATGCCTGATCCTTAATGTGCGTCAAAGTTTGCATGAGCAGACACATAAGTGTGATGCTTATGATGGCGTCGTCTGCGCTTACCAACCTTGTGCATTCCTCAAAACACTGAAGGAGTTTACAGAGGTCATTCAGCTTTGACCACTGCACACCCGACAATTCCATGTCTTCCCTCAAACTGCCTGCCCATGTATCCTTCCACAAATGCATTACAACCTGCCTCTGTTCGCACAGCTTCTCAACCATGTGCAGGGAAGTTCCACAGGAGTTCCACCCTGTTGCAATGTCTATGATTAGGCGGTGCTTGGGGAGGTGGAGCAATCGCTGCAGCTTCTGCATACGAGTGGAGTGGACGTTTGAGCGACGGATGTGCGAGCACAGACTTCGCACCTTATGTAGCAGGGTTGTTAACTCCGGATAATTATTAAGGAAGCACTGCACCACCAGGTTCAAAGTGTGAGCCAGGCAAGGTATGTGTGTGAGCGTTGCACAGGCTATGGCTGCCACAAAATTACGGCCGTTATCACTGACTACCTTACCTGCCTCATGATGTAGACTGCCCAGCCATGACTCAGTTTGTCGCTGCAAGTAGTCGGCCTGTACCTCCGCGGTGTGTCTGTTGTCACCCAATGACATCATCTTTAACACAGCCTGCTGACACTTACCACTAGCTGTTCGATAGTTGGACACATCGTGTGCAACACTGGCAGCTGCGGATGGAGTGCTCGTTCGACTGCGCGCTGTGGACGAGCTTTCACTGATGGAGGAGGAGGAGGGTCGAAAGCCTGCAGCCAACTGTTTCCTATACCGTGGGCTAGGCAGCACTGTTCCACCGCCGCTGTCCCCTGTGGAGCCTGCATCCACCACATTAACCCAGTGCACAGTGATGGACACGTAACGGCCCTGGCCATGCCTACTGGTCCATGCATCTATGGTGAGGTGCACCTTTCCACTCACTGACTGTTTTAGTGCATGTACAATGCGGTCTTTCACATGCCGGTGGAGGGCAGGGATGGCTTTTCGAGAAAAGAAGTGCCGACTGGGTAGGTCATAGCGTGGGACAGCGTAGGCCATGAGCTCGCGGAAAGCTTCGCTTTCAACCAAATGGTAGGGCATCATCTCTAATGAGATTAGTTTGGCAATGTAGGCGTTCAAACACAGTGTACGCGGATGAGAGGATGAGTACTTTCTTGTCCTACTCAGAGTGTCTGGTAGGGTGAGCTGGACTGGAGAGCTGCATATGGGGGAACTAGCGGTGGACCGGACGGAGTGAGAGGGGGTTGGTGATGGTATTGGTGGTGATGGCCTAGATTCAGTGTTGTGTTGCAAAACCATTGTGATTCCCTGAGTGCTTTGGCCTTGCAATGGCACCTCCATATTTAGTGCTGGTGGTGTGCTTAATGGTGGCGGTGGTCTTACAGTGGGGGAAGCGATGAAGTGTTCCTGGCTACCTTCAGTCGGAGCAGGTGCACATGTGCTACCTGACGTTTTGTAGCCCGTCCACACTTGCAAGTGCATGCTGATTAAATGTCTAAGCATGCAACTGGTATTCAAATTTCTGAGTTGTTTACCTCAGCTAAATGTCCTTCCGCACTTCTTACAGGTAACCATTGCCTCATCAAGAGGATTTTAGACAAAGAATTGCCACACTGCACTCTTCCTACTATGGTATACATTTTCTGGCCTTGCAAGCTGTGCTAAGTTTGACCGTCTGGCCAAGCTGTCCTGCAACTCTTTTAGTTTTTGGTCCACGTTTTTGGACAGCTACGGGCCTGCAAGATAACTGCTGCTGCGGTGTCAATGCCTGCTGCGATTCTTGTCCTTATCTGAACTATTGCCAGCGCCACCCTCCTCCCCCAATGGATGCCAATCCGGGTCAAGAACTGGGTCATCCATCACCTCCTCTTCAAAAGTCATCTTCATCTTCCTCTTTACCTTCCTCTGTGTCACCGTGTAAGGGGGTATAGTATGCGGGAAGGGGCACCTGAGTTTCATCAGGGTCAGATTCTTGCTCAATAGACTGCAAGGGCAATGTAGTGCTCTGGGTCAATGTACCAGCAGAATCAGCTAGCAGTGGCTGTGCATCAGTACACGCCATGTCAGATTCATCTTGGACTGGGGAATTCAGGATTTGACTGAATAACCCAGGCATGGTATGTGAGAAGAGCTCCATAGAGTAATCTGAAGTGTGGGCTGCCGCATCCTTAACTTTTGGTGGGGGTGAAGGACACAAGGAAAGGTGTTTTTCCTGACCAGAACCCTGCACTGATGACTCCGTGCTTGCAGGTTTTGAACGTTCAGAAGAGGAGTCAATAGAGCTGTTGGCTGTTTCGGCAATGTACGCCAAAACCTGTTCCTGATGCTCCGGCTTTAAAAGCGGTTTTCCTACACCAAGAAAAGGGAACCTTACAGGCCTTCTTTAGCCAGACGATGATGCAGGCTCAACACCTCCTGCCTTAGCTGCTATTATGCTTTTGCCAGAACCAGCTTATGCACCACCACCATCAGTACCAGCTGCACCCCCCTGCCCACGTCCGTGGCCTCTTCCACCATACTTCCTCATGTTTGGGAAAATGTACCAAAAGTACCAGCAGAGAGATGGTACTGTATAAGGAGCATCCACCTGTGTAGGGTGTATTAAAAAAATTAAATCTACGTATATATTTTGTTAGTCATAGACACTAGTCTCACAGTATGTATTGGACCGTAATCCAGCAAGCAGATATACGGAACTTTATCAGAAGTGTATAGCTGTATAAGTTTTTTGTGTAACTAACAATCTCCGTGTATGTATTTACGGAGTGTAACACACACGTTGACTCTGTATAGATGTGACTGTAATGCGAACGGCAGATATATAATACTGTTTGAGAATCGGACAGCTCTATACGGTGTGTGTATGGAAAATTGTCAGTCTCCATCTATTTGTATACGGACTGACACACGCTGTCTCTGTCTAGTTGACCGTAATCAAAAGCAGATATACGAAACTGTTTGAAAAGCGGTCAGCTGTCTAAGGTGTTGGTCTGGAAAAATGGAAAATCTCCTCGGCTTGTTTTTCCAGAGTCACACCCAGATAGCTTCTATTTGTCCGTGATACAAGGCGGTACATGGTAGTGTGTGAGGAGCGTACACCGCTATACGGTGTGTGAAAAAAGGAATGCTCAGTAACTCACCAGAACAAAATAATAAAAGTTGGAGTGCTTTGAAAAAAGTAGTTTGAACACCAGTGTGCACACAGCAATGCAGCTAGCAGGTAGCCTTAAAAGGCAGCCTAATCACCACCACCGCTGCTGCACACAACAAAAATCCTCCTCTTTCACTGCACACTAACTGTACAGTGAAAAGCGCTATCAGCAGAAGCAATATTTTTTCTTCTTCCCTGCCTAACGCTCTCCCTATTCAGAATCAGCAGCAGCAGCACCTCTCCCTATTCTAAGATTGGCAGAAGATGGCGGTCGGCGGTCATGGCCTTTTACACCCACTGTCACGCCACACAAAGCCAGCCAATCACTTCAATGAACTTCTCTAAAGCGGAGGTGGCCGCTGCGCATGTCATCGCGTTGCCCATAGTGTGCGTTTTCCATAATTGGCTGAGAAAATGCGCTGGAAGCATTATTTCAAACGCAACTTTGGCGCTCGGCGACCTCATGGCCGACCTCACGCTATGGTTGGGTTTCGAACGGCGAAACCCGACTATAGCTAAAGTCGGCTATTTTTTAAATTGACTGACCCCTTTTGCTCAACTCTAGTTAACACCTTTGGCTGTGTGGAGGAATGCAAGTCCTTGTAGGTCACCTTCACATTTGGCAACTAGGACTTCCTTTAGCAGGTCACCTAGTTCTCTAAGTTTCTGGAGACCTTTGTTAGATATTTTAGGAAAGTCATCGATTCTTTTGAACAAGGCTCTCTTTATTACCTCTGCTGAGCCGTAAGACTCATACAGCCTCTTCCAGATCTCTTTGAGGCCAATTTGAGGGTGGTTTATATTAAGGTCTCTGATCCTTACTGCGTGTTTGACTTACTCTTCTCCTAGGTATTTGACTAAGAGGTCTATCTCTTCCCTGTGTTGTAGCCCCAAGTCTCTAGTGACATTTTGGAAGGAAGCTTTCCTAGCTCTGTAACCTTCAGCGTGGTCAGTGAATTTCATGAGTCCCTTGGCAACCAGATCACGTTGTGTGAAGAACTTAGCAAATTCTGTTGTGAACCGGTTTTCAGCAGAGTATACTGGTGATGGGTCACCCTGACAGTGATGTGAGGTGCGTTCATACCTGTTAGTATCCTCAGGGTGGCGCCAACCAGTGTCATATTGCCTTGGTCTGATGTGTGGTGTGTCAGCAAGGTGATTCACGCTGGTTACCTGGTGAAGGGCCAGGTAGTCATTAGCAGATTTGTTTTTCTCCACGGTATCCTGGAGCTGAGCCTCATGATGACTCTCACTCGCTTCACTGGATGTGTCGTGTTCTTGGTTATAGTTTGGATCAGGAAGTTCATTAACATACTGAGATGTGTGTTGTTGTGAATCTTGCAGTGGCAACTTTAGACTTGACGTACTGCTTCGGCTATGCAGCTCAGGATTGTGCGCGGCTTCTAGCGATTCTGCTTCGGCTAGTGCTGCAGCAGCTTCTCTTTTTACTGCTTGGCTCTCTAAGGTGACATCCACGCGTGCCTTCTCTAACTGCATCTTTCTCTCTTGGTCATCTCTTTCTAACCGTAACCTTCTCTCTTGATCATCTCTCTCTATGCGTGACCTTCTCTCTTGGTCTTCTAGGCGTGCTTTCTCTAATTTAAGTTGCATCTCTTCTTCAGCATAGCTTGCTCACATTTTCGCAGCTTCAGCATTTGCGCATGCAATGGCGACTGTGCTGCTGATGGATATAGTCTTTGAGGAGACAGATGTAACAGATTTTGTCCTGTGTGATTTGTGGGACATGGTGTCTTGGAGGAATGCTTGGCTGTGCAGAGATTGCTGTATCTATGTTAGTCTCTGTGCAGCTGGTGTCTTGAATCTCACTAGGTGGGTGGCTGCAGTTTCGCTAGTTCCTGCAAGCTGGATGGAAGGTTGTCTTTTTTCTGAATTCCACTAGCTGGATGGCCGCTGTTTTACTGGCCCCTGCAGGATGGAAGACTCTTCTTTGTCTGAGTTCCCACTAGCTGGATAGCCGGTGTTTAACTGGTCTGTCCTCACTAAATGAAGCAGAATTCATGTAGCTATACAGGCAGCTAAACCACTATACCGGGGGACCAATAAGGAGACTGTAGGTTGAATCTGTGCTTTATTGAACGTGATGGTATATTGGGGCGTGAAACTACAAACAAAAACATATATGCATACAATCAATACTGGGTTCATATACATAATACATCATCTGCACTAATAGCTAACCAGGGGAGAACTAATTAAGCAGGCTTGTATGAGACAGGAATTGGATACAGGAAACATAAATACATACCAGCGATGCTGTCACAAGGGGAGAAGAGAAATGAGATGCTTCCTGAATGCAGGCAGAAGGAAAATGGTGAACTGGAGGGAAAATGGGGGCTGAACTAACCATAATCCTTTGCAAAAGGCTACCAGGGTGCATTGCAACCTTACCAGAATGCACTGTAAACGGAGGGAAATAGAAAGTGAAAGTAAAAACACACAATAACACTGCGGTTATGACCCTGGTCACTAGATGGAGCCAGAAAACACTGTAAACATTAACAAGCAGATAATAAATCAGATGTTGGATACAGAACAGTATTACTTGGGAGATTTCCACTGTTTAGACACATCAGGGGCTCTAGAATGCTATATAGGTCTCCAATGTGCTCTGCATAATACAAAAAAAATCACTATTTATCATACCCTACAGCCCAGTTTAGTTAGATTGCCTCCTCTCTTCTTGTGATCACTGTCCTCCTTCTTCCCTCATGTGGATGACACATCATACATCATCCACACAGTGTCTTTCATCGCACTCCTGAGCAGGCGGACTTCTCTCTGCTTTGTTGAGGGCAGCGCAAAGTATTAGGCTGTGTGCACACGCTGCGGATTCCGCTGCGTTTCCGCAGCGGTTTTGGCCGCTGCGGACACGCAGCAGTTTTAGCTGCGTTGTACAGTACCATTCATTTGAATGGGAATAAAAAAACGCTGTGCCGACGCTGCGGAAAAAACCGCGCGGATTTGCTGCGGTTTTGAATCCGCAGAAAGAATTGCATGTCAATTCTTTCTGCGGAAACCGCTGCGGGTTCCTATCTCCACCATTGTGGAGATAGTGAATCCGCAGGACCAAACCGCAGGCAAAACCGCAGATAATCCGCAGGTCTTTGGACCTGCGGATTATCTGCGGTTTTTGCGAAATCCGTGCGGATTAATCCGCAGCGGATTCCGCAGCGTGTGCACACAGCCTCATACAGCACGTCTTGGCTCTCTTTGCCCTTTCTCAGCACATGTGCATTACAGTACCTTGCTCCTCCCTTGACACTGCAGAGAAAAGTGCATTTGAGCAGGAGTGTGATGGAGCATACTGTATGGATGACCTGGGACACGTCATTCATACTAGGCAAGAAGGAGGAAGGCAGTTGCCAGAAGAGACGAGGTGCCAGATCAAGACCAGCGATGCCATTTGGACAGGACCGCCTCATAGGTGAGTATTATAAAAACTAATTTTTCAATTCTTACGGAATTAATTTTTGGACTTTCTGTGCTCTGCTTGACAAAATACACGATTCCAATCATTGGGAACACAAATCCCATAGATATAAGGTGATGAGGAGACAAGAGACAACCCAGCTCCAACACCCTAAGCGCAAGCGCAATACATGATATTAGTAAAAGGAGAAGCATGAGAGCACGCAGTAAATTTCATATAGAAAAAAGCAAATTTTTATTAAATATATACTGTAGCAACAATACAAAACGGATAGCAAAAGATGTGCTCATGAACAATGATGGACAATATGTCCCATGAAACAGCCTCACACATCCCCCCAGATGGAATACCCAGTGAGCAACAACCATGGAACATAGATCATATCTCAGATCAAGATGCCACACCAGCATCTATAGGGTAAATCGCAATAATAGCGGTAACAAAGTGTTATATGACCAATGCCTGCTATAAATGAAGGTAAAAAATAAACCCAATGCTGATTGAAGTAAAAAAAACGCAGGCAAAAAACCATGGAGCAACTTACCAGGGAGGGGAGGAGGAGGGGGTTCAGCAGTGAGGCCTCCGATGCGCATTTCGCGACGTCCCCCGCTGCATTATCAAGGAGAAGAGTGAGTGCAAAAGTCCCTGTAGGGCCTTCAAATAGCCCATGACCCCGGTCACATAACCGGCGTCCACCAGTGAAAATGGCACTAGCGGCGCATGCGCCATAGTGTCTGCAGGTCTACCTTGATTTTATATTTTACTGTATTGCTATATATATTATTGTGAGGGGGTCCTATGTATACTAATGAATATTTACAGCCTGTGATGAGTATCCCCTCCTCCTCCCCTCCCTGGTAAGTTGCTCCATGGTTTTTTGCCTGCGTTTTTTTTACTTCAATCAGCATTGGGTTTATTTTTTACCTTCATTGATAGCAGGCATTGGTCATATAACACTTTGTTACCGCTATTATTGCGATTTACCCTATAAATGCTGGTGTGGCATCTTGATCTGAGATATGATCTATGTTCCATGGTTGTTGCTCACTGGGTATTCCATCTGGGGGAATGTGTGAGGCTGGTTCATGGGACATATTGTCCATCATTGTTCATGAGCACATCTTTTGCTATCCGTTTTGTATTGTTGCTATATATTTAATAAAAATTAGCATTTTTCTATATGAAATTTACTGCGTGCTCTCATGCTTCTCCTTTTACTACGATTCCAATTATGATTGAAGATTAATCATTTATTCCCAACGCGTTTCGAAGTGAACACCACTTCTTCTTCAGGGGATCCCCTGAGGAAGAAGTGGTGTTCACTTTGAAACGCGTTGGGAATAAATGATTAATCTTCAATCATAATTGGAATCGTGTATTTTGTCAAGCAGCGCACAGAAAGTCCAAAAATTAATTCCGTAAGAATTGATATAGCAGCGGTTACTTGTCTGACCATTGGACGTGCAGCAGCTGACACTGATCATATATGCCCGATCTCTCCAATAATAGGTGAGTTTATTTCTTTTATTATTTAAATATTAACCCAGATAAGACCCTATTGCGCTTTTATGTTCCTATAGTGAATTATATAAAAACTAATTTTTGTGTTATGCAAAGCACATTGGGAACTTAGGCTGGTTTCACACTTGCGTTTTTTTGCGCTGTATTTTAGCGCTAAAAAACGCATGCGTTTTTTCCCCTAGATTTTGCATGGGATGCGCTTATGTGCGCATACACATGCGTTTGTATGCGTTTTTACACTCATGCGTTTTTTTGTGGTGTGCGCTCGGGCGCAAAAAATGCATACTGTTGCATTTTTTGGTCGTCCGACTTGCCTCAAAAAAACGCATGCACGCGCAATGCGTTTTTTTACAACAAGACACCCATTATAAGTCTATGGGTGCGCATATGTGCGCATTGGCATGCTCATGTATGCGTTTTTTTGCGCATGCGTTTTTTTGTTGACCATTAGTTAGACAATGGAAATTAGGGGTTTGGGTTAGAGTTAGGGTTAGTTAAGGGGGTTTAGGGTTAGGGTTAGGGTTTGGGTTAGGGTTAGTATGGTTTGGTTAAGGGTTAGGGTTTAGGGTTAGTTAGGGTTTAGGGTTAAGGTTTGGGTTAGGGTTAGTAGGGTTTGGTTAAGGGTTAGGGTTAGGGTTAGTATGGTTTGGTTAAGGTTTAGGGTTAGGGTCAGGGTTAGGGTTAGGGTCAGGGTTAGGGTATGGTTTGGTTAAGGGTTAGGGTTAGGGTATGGTTTGGTTAAGGGTTAGGGTTAGGGTTAGTAAAGTCATGGTTTGGGTTAGTGTGAGGGGCCAACTAATGTTGGAAAAAAACGCAAACGCAGTAAAAATGCACTAAAAACGCATACAAACGCATAAAAACGCTGCGTTTTTTCATGCATGCTCATAAAAATGCTTGAAAAAAACGCAGCATTTGTATGCATTTGTATGCGTTTTTTCCATGCGTTTTTTTTAGGGAAAAACGCGCTGCAAAACAAAGCAAGTGTGAAAGTAGCCTTACATACAGCATTTTAGAATGCTGTATTTGAGGCCGTGCAGGTGTGGACCCTACTTTATATGTGAAAAACCTGGTGAAAGATTCCCTTTAAGAAAATGAAAGTAGGTAAAAAAAAGGTCTAATTGCATGTATCTTAGGTAAGACTATCATGGAAGAGTTCCTATGTACTATACTGTATTTCTACTCATATATAGATATAGAATTTTTTTATTTTTTGTTAATGAATCTTCCTCTGCTTACGAATACACAAAAAGTGTGGCCCTGCTTCTGAGGGTAACTGTAAAAGTGAACACTAAATTTATAATGAATGATATGAGTCCCAAAAGTCTTCCAAATGCATTATCAGTGTACTTGGTACAGTAGCCATGTTCACAGCTCTAAAGCTCTGTTCACACTTGTGTTGTATCAGAAACAATGATGTATTGACCGACTTGTGCTATGAAGATTTGCCATGGCAATACATATCATTCCAACAATCTCTATGCATTCCAAAACCACCAGTCTGGACACCAGTAGTCCAGATAACATTGTTCTTTTATAAATTCAGATATAATTTGAGGCTCGAAGAAGATGACATGTCCAATCATGCAGGCCATCACAAAATTAACCTACAGCTCATATAGTCAGGAGTTATTACAACGTTGTACAATGAGTCTATGAGTCTGATGGCTGTGCTAATATGAGAGAGAAAAATAATTCTATTGGACATTGAAGCTGAAATGCATGTCACATCACAGTGCCACTTGACAAACCAACCTAAGGACGATTAAATTAGGCATCATATCAGGAATTTAGACAAGGACAACATGGAAAGTAGTCACTCCTAATAAACCACGGAGAGAACTAATGTGTTGGGACATAACATTCCCCTGTACAGATAAAAATAAGACACTTTTTTGCAATCAGCCAAAAACCTGGTATCCTGAGCTAATTAGTATCATTAGTGCATTTGTCATATATTTTATGCCCTAAAAGATTTTAATATAACTAAAGATTTAGCAATAATTTTCAGCATTATTATATTTAAAAAGTTGTTTTTTTAAAAAAAAATTAAGTATAAACATAGTATATTCTATGTCATATGCATCTACATGTAGGCAATAATATCACTTAGAAAGTATTGTACATAATGCATACTAACACATAGCATCCTTATAAATCTCATGTTAGAAGCAGAATAATACATTAGTGTCCTTCGCTGTGAATTCCTCACATTATAGGTACATATAATGCTGACATAATGGGGTCACGATGCGTGATAAAATGACAAAGGATATTACAATGTCCACATATCAGAGCACTTTTGGGGAAAGGGGAGTGTACAGTATCATGCTTTCTTCATCAAACTGGCAGCAAAATGTGACAAAATTTATCATAAGTGGTATTTTGCCACTTTGCTTAGTGGGGATTAGAAAAAGAGGTTTGGCTTATTTCCGCAGAACAAAGATGCTTTAATATATGACACCTTGAACATGAAATCTATTCTAACTCGTGGCTGATGTAGATTTTATTTTCTAGCAAAAGATGCACAGACTGTAGATTGAAGACCTAATATGCTAACCTTGATAAATTACCAGCTTTGGAAACATATCAAAAAGAATCAACGCTGTCCCTTAAATGGCCCCCCAATGTGTTTACACAACAGAAGACATAGGAACCCCATAACAAAATCAGTTCTACGTAACAGATCGACCTACATTAATTCCCCCAAAGGGATACTACCTATGTCCTCATAATGACAGTCATAGTGCTCCCATAATGACACCCACAAAAACAAAGTAGATCACATGTAGATAATAATGCACAACAAAACCAGTCATAGTGCCCATATAATAGTCCAGACCAGACATGGGCAAAGTGCGGCCTGCGGGCCACATCTGGCTCTCTGGCATCTCAGTCCCGCCCACGGTCCGAGACAGTCAAGGGGCTGGAAAACAGAGGCCCACGAGCCATACTGTGCCCACCCGCTCGCTGTCTACATCTGCGCCTCACTTCTTTGGTGGAGGAGGGGCATCTGGCCACTTCCTCCACCAATCAGTGTGTAAAACAGCTAACGCACTGACGTCATTTCACACATCAGCTGTGTACTGCAGAAAGTCTGCACCGGAGACGTGAAAAGAAGCAGAGCACCAGGTGAATGAGACTGAGGTGAGTATGTGGTGTTCATTTTTTTTCATGTGTATGGGATGTGTGGGTGAGCATGGGGATGTTATGGGGTGTGGTGCTGCACATGGGGAGGCTATAGGGGAGTTGTGTTCCCGCAAACTGCCACACAAGTAAGGTATGATGATCGCATTAGCTCACTCACTGTCAACGTGTTGTCAGGTGTCTCGGGACCAGGAGCTCCTTCCCTGTCCCTAACGCTAGTGGTGCCCTTGCTCACCCTGTTCCCTGGATTGCTTCTGATGGTGAAGATTCCAGGGCCACGTACCTTGCCTTAGCTCCTGAATCTGCCCTTAGTCTGTACCCTTCCCCCATCAAGGGAAGAGAAGAGTAGTAGTGTACCATAATACACCAACCAGACTAACAAGGTGATACAATCAGGAATAAAGGAAAATATCAATCATACAAATATACTCAAGCAAACAACATATGTAAACACTGGGAAGTGGAGGATGGGGTAAAACCAAAGTAGGAGATGGAGGGGAAATAGCACAGACCCAAAACCTAGGAACAGTCTCAGATAAATCCAACAAATGCTTTCTCAAACAACAACCACAAATCACCATCTCCTAACCATGTAGCATAAGCTATCTCTCTCTGCCAATGAGTGCTAGCCAGGGCCCAGATTATGTAGGAGATGGGAGTGTCTGACAGTTACACATGAGAGCCTTAATGCAAGAAGGCTTCCAAGAGTTCTCAACTGAGCAGATCAACCACTGCACTGCTAAAAGAAACCTGCACTGTTTAATATGCAGTATGATCTCTGCAATCACTGCACCCTTAATTTAATTCATTGAGGGTGTAGTTTATAAAATGGGGTCACGAATGAGAGGATTCTGCTGTTCTGGCACCTCAATGTGACATGGCACTCATAAAACATAACAGCTAAATATTCAGTATAATATGGCCACTCTTTGCCTTCTGAGCTTCGTACTGTGCATAATAAAGTTGGTGTGAGAATATTTACAGGCCTTGCAAAGCTCTTTTGTAAATTTTAATTTTCAGAGGAGTATGGCAGGACTTATAAGTCTCATAATGCCAATTTGGCACACTCCACTAGGCAACAACGTAATTTGAAAGGGCCAAATTCAAAAGCTGTGAGAGAAATCTTAACCTATGATTGGTGTCTACACAAAAACGGTAAAAACAAAATATTTTTGCTAAGCCTTTCAGGTGCCAAGGCTTGGATGCCACTGTTGCCACTGCAATCCTTAAAGTTATACCAAGTTACTATAATTGCCATCAATTCATATGAAATTTGAAAAATATTGTGGGAATTTCGGCTTTTTAGTAGCCACTAGGATATGGATAGACACAGGGTTTTTTTTATCAAAACAGTATAAAATGTATTGTCCTTTGTAAATTTTATAGCTCCAAAAATGAAAACAGCCTTTCGTTAGCACAAATGAATAACAAAACAGTCCTTTCTCTGCTCTGGGTAAGGCAAAGTAAATTAAATGGTCTCATCAACCTATTATTAAAGGCACTTCTCAATTTCTAACATAGACTATCCATTAATGGTCTTTCTCCAGCTCCAACACAACAGACTCTGCTGAGCTATTCCCAGTTACCTGTTATTAGTCTTGTAAGACCTGGTCTGGAGTATGGGAGCAACCTTTCCCACCCAGGTTCTTTTGGACATTCATATATCCTGGACCCAAAATCCAGTCAGCGTAAAAACCACCCCAGTAACACATACATGCCATCCAGGCCCTAACCTTGTGCGTTCTTACAATACGTAAAATTTTTGTTTATTTCACTTTTCTTGCAACCCTATGGACTGAAAACTGAAATCTAGACTCTTGAGAGTAATACAAAATAAAGCTTGAAGATCTTTAGCCCAATATCAATATCACCAAACATTTTCTTAGTTGACATGTTAGAAATGTGTACAGAAATATTTTTCACCTTTCTATCAATTTGAATGTTCTGAAAGAGCAGATTAAGTGTCAGCTCCTCCAGAATTTACAGTATCTTCTCATGTTTTTAAACCCACACACTTGAAGTGATTCATACATTGCTAGTCTGACAGCGCACACTGTGCGAGCACAAATGGCTTGGTATGAAGATAATGAATTTAAAAATATGTTGCATTATTTAAAAAATATGTTTAATTTAACAAGTAAAAGGTATAGGCATCAGCGTTAACTGCACTCTAAAACCACAATAATGGCTAGCAACTATTCAATTTTTTAGATATACAATGGATATAAAAAGTCTACACACCCGTTTAAAATGCCAGGTTTGGTCATGTAAAAATATAGTTTCAGAACTTTTTTCATCTTTCATGTCACCCATAATCTTTACAATTCATTTGAAAATAAACTGAAATCGTTTGTTTGGAAAAATAAAAAAATAAAATAATATGGTTGTATAAATATGCACCCCCTTAAACTAGTACTTTGTTGAAGTATGCTTTTAACCCCTTAATGAACAGGGGTATTTTTAGTTTTGCATTTTCATTTTTCCCTCCCCTTCTTCCCAGAGCCATAACTTTTTCATTTTTCCGTAAATATGGCCATGTGATGGCTTATTTTTTGCGGGACAAGTTGTACTTTTGAACAACACCATTGGATTTACCATGTAGTGTACTACAAAGTGGGGAAAAAATTCCAAGTGCGGTGAAATTCCAAAAAAAGTTCAATCCCACACTTATTTTTTGCTTGGCTTTTTTGCTAGTTTCACTAAATGCTAAAAGTGACCTGCCATTATGATTCTCCAGGCCATTATGAGTTCATAGACACTAAATATATCTAGGTTCTTTTTTAACCCCTTAAGCCCCAAGGGAGGTTTGCACGTTCATGACCGGGCCAATTTTTACAATTCTGACCACTGTCCCTTTATGAGGTAATAACTCTGAAACACTTCCATGGATCCCGGTTATTCTGACATTGTTTTCTCGTGACATATTCTACTTCATGGTAGTGGTAAAATTTCATTTAAATAACTTGCGTTTATTTGTGGAAAAAAATGGAAATTTGGCGAAAATTTTGAAAATTTTGCAATTTTCCAACATTGAATTTTTATGCCCTTAAATTACAGAGATATGGCACACAACACAAAAAACTTGATAAGTAACATTTCCCACATGTTTACTTTACATCAGCACAATTTTGGAACCAAAATTTTTTTTCGTTAGGAAGTTATAAGGGTTAAAAGTTGACCAGCGATTTCTCATTTTTGCAACACCATTTTATTTTTACGGACCACATCACATTTGAAGCCACTTTAAGGGGTCTATATGATAGAAAATACCAAAAAGTGACACCATTCTAAAAACTGCACCCCTTAAGGTGCTCAAAACCACATTCAAGAAGTTTATTAACCCTTTAGGTGCGTCACAGGAATTTTTTGAATATTTAAAAAAATGAACATTTAACTTTTTTTCGCAAAAAAAATAATTCAGGTTCAATTTTTTTTATTTTACCAAGGGTAACAGGCGAAATTGGACTGCAAAATTTATTGTGCAATTTGTCCTGAGTACCCTGATAGCTGATATGTGGGGGAAACCACTGTTTCAGCGCATGGCTGAGCTCAGAAGGGAAGGAGCGACGTTTGACTTTTTCAATGCAAAATTGGCTGGAATTCAGATCGGACGCCATGTCACATTTGGAGAGCCCCTGATGTACCTAAACAGTGGAAACCCCCCACAAGTGACCCTATTTTGGAAACTAGACCCCCCAAGGAACTTATCTAGATGTGTGGTGAGAACTTTGAACCCACAAGGGCTTCACAGAAGTTTATAACGTACAGCAGTACAATTAAAAAATCATATTTTTTCCACAAAAATGATCTTTTCACCCCCAATTTTTATTTTCCCAAGGGTAACAGGACCCTAAAAGTAATTGTGCAATTTGTCCTGAGTACGCTGATACCCCACATGTGGGGGTAAACTACTATTTGGGCGCATGGCAGAGCTCGGAAGGGAAGCAGCGCCATTTGACGTTTTTGGCTGGAATTGAGATCGGACACCATGTCGCGACTGGAAAACCCCTGATGTACCAAAACAGTGGAAACCCCCCACAAATGACACCATTTTGGAAACTAGACCCCCCAAGGAACTTATCTAGATGTGTGGTGAGCACTTTGACCCCTCCAGTGCTTCACAGAAGTTTATAACGCCCGGGCGTGAAAATAAAAAAATCGTATTTTTTCCACAAACATGATCTTTTAGTCACCAATTTTTTTTTTCCCAAGGGTACCAAGAGAAATTGGACCCCAAAAGTTGTTGTCCAATTTGTCCTGAGTACGCTTATACCCCATATGTGGGAGAAAACTACTGTATGGGCACACGTCGGGTCTCGGAAGGGAAGTAGTGACGTTTTGGAATGCAGACTTTGATGGAATGGTCTGCGGGTGTCATGTTGCTTTTGGAGAGCCCCTGATGTACCTACACAGTGGAAACCCCCACAAGTGACCCCATTTTGGTAACTAGACCCCCTAAGGAACTTATCTAGTTGTGTGGTGAGCACTTTGAACCACCCAGTGCTTCACAGAAGTTTATAACGACCGGGCGTGAAAATAAAAAAATCGTATTTTTTCCGCAAACATGATCTTTTACTCCCCATTTTTTTTATTTTCCCAAGGGTAACAGGAGAAATTGGACCCCAAAAGTTGTTGTCCAATTTGTCCTGAGTACGCTGACACCCCATATGTGGGAGAAAACTACTGTATGGGCACATGTCGGGGCTCGGAAGGGAAGTAGTGACGTTTTGGAATGCGAACTTTGATGGAATGGTCTGCGGGTGTCATGTTGCCTTTGGAGAGTCTCTAATGTACCTAACAGTGGAAACCCCCCACAAATGACACCATTTTGGAAACTAGACCCCCTCAGGAACTTATCTAGATGTGTGGTGAGCACTTTGAACCCCCAAGGGCTTCACAGACGTTTATAATGCCCGGGCATGAAAATAAAAAAATCGCATTTTTTCCACAAACATGATCAATTAGTCCCCAATTTTTTCATTTTCCCAAGGGTACCAGGAGAAATTGGACCCCAAAAGTTGTTGTCCAATTTGTCCTGAGTATGCTGATACCACATATGTGGGAGAAAACTACTGTATGGGCACACGTCGGGTCTCGGAAGGGAAGTAGTGACGTTTTGGAATGCAGACTTTGATGGAATGGTCTGTGGGTGTCATGTTGCTTTTGGAGAGCCCCTGTTGTACCTACACAGTGGAAACCCCCACAAGTGACCCCATTTTGATAACTAGACCCCCCACGGAACTTATCTAGATGTGTGGTGAGCACTTTGAACCCCCAAGTGCTTCACAGAAGTTTATAACGCCCGGGTGTGAAAATAAAAAAAAATCATTTTTTTCCACAAAAATTATATTTTTGCCCCCAATTTTTTATTTTCCTAAGGGTAACAGGAGAAATTGGACCCCAAAAGTTGTTTTGCAATGTCCTGAGTAGGCTGATACCCCATATGTGGTTGAAAAACACTGTTTGGGCGCATGGCAGAGCTTGGAAGGGAAGGACCACCATTTGACTTTTTCAACTCAGAACTGCCTGGGATTGAGATCAGACGCCATGTTGCATTTGGAGAGCACCTGATGTGCCCAAACAGTGGAAACCCCCAATTCTAACTCCAACCCTAACCCCAACACACCCCTAACCCTAATCTCAGCCCTAACCCTAGCCCTAACCCTAACCCTAGCCCTAACCCTAGCCGTAACCCTAGCCCTGGCCCTAGCCCTAGCCCTAACCCTAATGGGAAAATGGAAATAAATACATTTTCTTTTAATTTTATTATTTTTCCCTAACTAAGGGGGTGATAACGGGGGGTTTGATTTACTATTTATGGCGGGTTTTTATGTTTGGCAGCTGTCACACGCTAAAAGACGCTTTTTATTGTAAAAATAGTTTTTGCATCACCACATATTGAGAGCTATAATTTTTCCGTATTTTGACCCACCGAGTCATGTGAGGTCTTATTTTTTGCAGGACGAGTTGACGTTTTTATTAGTGCCATTTTCGGGCACGTGACATTTTTTGATCGCTTTTTATTCCGATTTTTGGGACGCAGAATGAACAAAAACCAGCGCTTCATGAATTTCTTGTGGGGGTGTGCGTTTACACCGTTCCGCGTGCGATATAATTGATAAAGCCCTTTTATTCTTCGGGTCAGTTCGGTTACAGCGATACCTCATTTAGGTCGTATTTTTATGTTTTGTCGGTTTTATGCAATGAAAACTATTTTATATAAAAAATAATTATTTTTGCATCGCTTTATTCTGCGAGCTATAATATAATTTTTTCGCTGATGATGCTGTATGGTGGCTTGTTTTTTGCGGGACAAGATAACGTGTTCAGCGGTACCATGGATATTTATATGCGTCTTTTTGATCACGCGGTATTGCACTTTTTGTTTGGCGGTATGATAATAAATCATTATTTTTTGCTTCGTTTTTCATTTTTATTTTTTAAGGGGTTCGCTAAAGGGGTTAACTAATGGGACAGTTTTATAGGGCAGGTCGTTACAGACACGGCGATACCAAATATGTGTACTTTTATTGTTTTTTTTTTATTTCCAAAAAATTAATTTATTGGGGGAATATTTTTTTTTTATCTAATTTATTTGGCGATTTTTTTTAAATTATTTTAACACTTTTTTTTTTTTAACTTTATTACATTGTCCCAGGTGGAACATCACTGTCCTGTGACAGATCGCTAATCTGTCACATCACAGATCGCTGATCTGTCACATCACAGATCACTGTGACAGATCAGCAATCTGTCACAGGCAGTGCAGCAGGCTTCCTCGTGCCTGCGCTTTGCAGGCACTGAGGAAGCCGGCTCCCTGTAGGCCCCCGAAGGTCCCCGTCGCCATCTTGGATTCGGGGGCCTGTAGGGAAGGAGCCCCCCGCAGCAGCGCTGCACATTGCGCTGCCGTGGGGGGCTCAGGGAAGCACGGAGGGAGCCCCCTCCCTGCCGATGCTTCCCTTTAACCCCCGGTACACCGCGATCGTGTTTGATCACGGTGTGCAAGGGGTTAACGTGTTGGGGGCGGTCCGTGACCGCCCCTGACATTGTGCCGGGTGTCAGCTGTGATAATCAGCTGACACCCGGCCGCGATCAGCGGCGCTCACCATGTGGGCGCCGCTGATCGCTATGACGTACTATCCCGTCCCTGGGAATTAAGTCCCAGGGCAAATGGACGGGATAGTACGTCATATGGGATTAAGGGGTTAACTAAGTCGGCAAAAAATCTCCAAAGTTTGTAAAAAAATTTAAATATTGCGCCATCTTCCGAGACCTGTAGCGTCTCCATTTTTCATGATCTCGGGTTGGATGCAGGCTTATTTTTTGTGTGCCGGGCTGACATTTAATGATACCACATTTGTGCAGATACGATCTTTTGATCGCCCGTTATTGCATTTTAATGCAATGTCACAGCGACCAAAAAAACGTAATTCTGGCGTTTTGATTTTTTTCTCGCTACGCCATTTAGCGATATGGTTAATCTTTTTTTATCGATAGATCGGGCAATTCTGAACACGGTGATACCAAATATGTGTATATTTGATTTTTTTAATTGGTTTATTTTGAATGGGGTGAAAGGGGGGTCATTTGAACGTTTATATGTTTTTTTTTTTTCATATTTTTAAAAACATTTTTTTTTACTTTTGGCATGTTTAAATAGCCTCCATGGGAGGCTAGAAGCATCCACTACTTGATCGGCTCTGCTATATATAGGCGATGCTCAGATCGCCTATATGTTTCAGAAATACAAGCATTGCTATGAGCGCCGAACACCGGGTGGAGCTCATAGCAATCAGGCAACAACAACCATAGAAGTCTCCAAGAGACCTCTGGTTGTTATGCCAATACATCGCTGGCCCCCGATCATGTGACGGGGGTCAGCGATGTGTGCATTTCTGGCTGCGCGGCCGGAAGCGCTAGTTAAATGCCGCTGTCAGCGTATGACATCGGTATTTAACTAGCTAGTAGGTGCGGGTGGATCATGATTCCACCTGCGCCTATTGCGGGCATATGTCAGCTGTTCAAAACAGCTGACATGTCCCGGCTTTGATGCGGGCTCACCGCTGGAGCCCTCATCAAAGCGGGGGAGACATCCAATGACAGATTGTGTCCATCACTGGACGTTAAGAGGTTAATATACTGCATTCCATATTATTATGCAAATCGGATTTAAGTGTGATTAAGATGCAACTTTATTTTTTTCAAATAAACTCATGGATGGTATTGTGTCTCAAGTCTCTTTGGTACACTGAAATCAATGTGAGACACATGTTATAATTAGTTTGCCAAGTGAGGTCAATTAAAGGAAAAATACTTAAGAAGGACATTCCACATTATTAACCCCTTAGTGACAGAGCCAATTTGCAGCTTAATGACCAGGCCCATTTTTACAATTCTGACCACTGTCACTTTATGCGTTTATAACTCTGGAACGCTTCAACGGATCCCGCTGATTCTAAGATTATTTTTTCGTGACTTACTGTACTTCATATTAGTGGTAAAATTTCTTCGATATGACTTGGGTTTATTTATGAAAAAAAAATGGAAATTTGGCGAAAATTTTAAAAATTTTGCAATTTTCAAACTTTTAATTTTTATGCCCTTAAATTAAAGAGATATGTCACCCAAAATACTTAATAAATAACATTTCCCACATGTCTACTTTACATCAGCACAATTTTGGAAATCAAATTTTTTTTGTTAGGACGTTATAAGGGTTAAAATTTGACCTGCGATTTCTCATTTTTGCAACAAAATTTACAAAACCGTTTTTTTAGGGACCACATTACATTTTAAGTCACTTTGAGGGGTCAGTCAATATGACAGAAAATACCCAAAAGTGACACCATTCTAAAAATTGCACCCCTCAAGATGCTCAAAACCACATTCAAGAACTTTATTAACCCTTTAAGGCTAGTTTCACACTAGCGTTTCCTAGAGCTGCGTCGGGCTGCGCACGGCCGCCGCTAAGCTCCGCCCATAGCCGCACCTCCTCCTGTCAGCTCCGCCTATGGGTGCATGATGCTGCATGCGACCTACGTATCCTATCTTTAGCATTGGGTACGCAGGCTGTGAGCAGGTATGAATTTGCCGGCGCATGCATCCTTTTGACTATGCGCCAACTTGCGCCAAATGCACCGTGTTGCATTTTGGTGCCAAAAGGACGCATGCGCTGGCAAACGCATACCTGCGCACGGCCTGCATGCCCAATGCTAAAGATAGGATATGCATGTCGTATGCAGCGTCATGTGCCCATAGGCGGAGCTGACAGGAGGAGGCACGGCCATGGGCGGAGCTTAGCGGTGGCCGTGCGCAGCCCGACGCAGCTCCACAGGAACTGAAGCAATGTGGAAGGGAAACAATTAACATTTAACTTTTTTTCAAACATTTTACTTCAGAACCAATAATTTTTATTTTCACAAGTGTAAAAAGAGAAAATGAACCACAAAATTTGTTTTGCAATTTCTCCTGAATACGCTGATACCCCATATGTGGGGGTAAACCACTGTTTGGGTGCACGGCATGGCTTGGAAGAGAAGGAGCACCGTTTGACTTTTTCAATGCAGAATTGGCTGGAATTGAGATCGGACGCCATATCGCGTTTGGAGAGCCCCTGATGTGCCTAAACAATGGAAACCCCCCATATGTGATGCCATTTTGAAAACTAGACCCCTTAAGGAACTTATCTAGATGTGTGGTGAGCACTTTGAACCCCAAAGTGCTTCACAGAAATTTATAACTTAGAGCTGTGAAAATAAAAAATCATATTTTTTTCCACAAAAATTATTTTTTAGCCCACTATTTTTTATTTTCACAAGGGTAACAGGAGAAATTGGACCTCAATAGTTGTCCAGTTTGTCCTGAGTATGCTGGTACCCCATATGTGGGGGAGCCACTGTTTGGGCACATGTCAGGGCTTGGAAGGGAAGTAGTGACGTTTTGATATGCAGACTTTGATGGAATGGTCTGCGGGCATTATGTTTAGAGATGAGTGACTTTGCCTTTTTTCGAGTCGAGTCGGGTTTCATGAAACCCGACTTTTTTCAAAAGTCGGGTCGAACTAAATCGGCCGATTATCGTGAAAAGTCGAAGGCCGACTGAAACACGAAACCCAATGCAAGTCAATGGGGAACCACGGTTGGCAGGGAGTGGAGGACAGGAAACACACCTACAGTGCCCATTTTAATGCCAAAAACATCAATTCTTATTACTTAAGCTTGTCAACCTTAATTTACTTTATAATAATAGTTAGGCATTGAAAACTGGGGGTTATTTGGCTAAAGTTGTGGGGGGGTAGGGCTGGCTCCAGATTTTCCTGGGCCCTGGGCCAAAGAGTGTCACTGGGCTCTTTTAACACATGCCACAATTCATGATCCTCTGATACGGCAGAGAAATAGCGGTATAGTGCAATGAAAAATACTTCACTTCTTACATCTCATGACTGATATCCATTTTAAATTCTCCAACAGGTCCAAAAACGGACAGTATATTACTTCATACAGTATTATGGCCACCGCATAGTGCGCTATACAGAGTAATGAGGCCCATGTATTTCTCCATACAGAATCAT
The DNA here is from genome assembly GCF_039654945.1 of Dendrobates tinctorius. Lineage (NCBI taxonomy): Eukaryota > Metazoa > Chordata > Amphibia > Anura > Dendrobatidae > Dendrobates > Dendrobates tinctorius. The sequence continues at coordinate 24,657,592 of NW_027361829.1, read as the reverse complement.
TGGTCCCATATAATGTTCGAAACAGTATATGATGAGCTCCACATAATGCTACAGTATATGTTGGTCCCCATGGATGAAGCTCCACTGTGTTATGGGCCCAAATAATGCTCCATATATAATGGGCCCCATTTCTAATGCTCCAGTGCATAATGGGCCCTGTAAATGCTGCTCCAGTGTCTGATGTCCACCTTTGGAATGCTCCAGTGTATGGTGGGCCTCATATATCATTCTCCAGAGTATAGTGCTCCCCAAAAATAGCTGTCCCAACAATTGAAAACAATTAAATAAGTCTCCTCGCTAGGGAATCTCTGTACTAGTCTGGACTCCTCGTCGTCCCCATCTTCAATCTCACTGCACTTGGACTGTTTAGGCAGAGGGCGTACAGACTTGATGTTATCGCGCTCTCTGACCAGAATGTCACTGTCAGGAAACGCGGAAGACATCACGGCGGTGGAGCAGGGAGAGGTATTTCAACTTTGCAAGTGCTGTGATCCTGAGCAACCAGGGGGGCCCACTCGTTAGCAACGTCACTGGCACAGGGCCCCTCATAGTACGGCGGTGTGTCTGACGCCCTCCCACCGGCAGAGACACTTTTACGTACTATGAGGGGCCCTGTACCGGTGCCATCGCCCATGAGTACGCCCCCCCACCTGCTCAAGGAACCTGCACTTTCATCTGCACCTTTCTCTTTGTCACCGTGTAAGGTGGTATAGGATGCGGCAAGGGGAACCTGAGTTTCATCAGGGTCAGATTCTGGCTGTGTAGAGTGCAAGGGGAATGTAGTGGTCTGGGTCAATGTACCAGCAGAATCATCTAGCAGTGGCTGGGCATCAGTGCACTTGTGGCGCCCCCAGGAGTACGGTCGCCACAGTGGCATTACCTTCCTCCTAGGGAGTGTGATGTCATGCTTGGGAGCAATGAAGGATCTTTCTAGCAGTTAACCCAACACACAACACAATTCCCACTCCAGGCCAGCAGGGAGACCTCTGAACTCCCTGTGGTCGGGAGGAGGTAAGTTAGGGCAGTCTGTGAAGGGAAGGGGAAGTGTGTGGATGTGAGAAGGGGAGCTGGAGGATGAGCAGAGTTAAGGCTTACTCCTAGCTGGAGCGCATGGTCGGGATTCCGGTCTCCGAGCTTGTAGGGACACTGACGGTCCTGCAGCAAAAACCGGAGGAAGTAGCAGCTGTAAATGCTCTGCTCCCAACTAAGGCTCGGAGGCTGCCTGCCATATGAGAAAGTTCCAAAGGAGAGTCAACAGGGGGAACTTCAGTGAACTCAGTACTGCGAGTACCTCAGATAAGCGCTAGAACGGAGGCCACACTACCTATCTGCAGAGAGAGAATTCCAAATTTGCTTCCAGGCTGACCAACTCCTTCTCCATCTGTACTCTGGGTCCAGGACGGCACTTACCAGGTAAAGGAACTGCACGACTGTGTCTGTCATCTTTCTCCTGCGCCTGGCGCACGGCTCTGCTACATCCTGCATTGCACACCATCTACCAACTCTTTCATCTGCCCTGCGACTACGGCCCTACCTGTGCAGGGCTTCTACATCTTAGCTGCACCACAACATCTGTCCCAGAGAAGCGATACTGCAGCATGGGTCAATCTGATCAGAAACCACAGGTGGCGTCACGTATCATTCACCTATAAACATTATTCACCCCTTTGCATGGACACCCGGGGCCACGGAACGGGTCATCACCACCGTGACACATCCCTCTGAGACACCGGCCCGGTGCCGATTAACCCCACTGCCCTGGTTGGCCACCCACACTCCATGTCAGATTCATCTTGGACTGGGGAATTCACGATTTGACTTGATAACCCAGGCATGGTATGATAGAAAGAGCTACATGGACTGATGTGAAGTGTGGCCTGCTGCATCATTCACTTTTGTTGGGGTTGAAGGACACAAGGAAAGGGGTTCTTCCTGACCAGAAGCCAGCACTTGACGACTCAGTGCTTGCATTTTTTGAAACTTCAGAAAAGGAGGGCATATTTGCTGGAGTCTGTTTCGGCAATGTAAGCCAAAACCAGTTCTTGATGCTCCAGCTTTAAAAGCGGTTAACCTACTCCCAGAAAAGGTAGCCTTCCAGGCGTTCCGGAGCCAGACAATGACGCAGGCTCAACACCTCCTGCCTTAGCTGCTATTGTGCTTTTGCCACTACCAGCAGATGCACCACCATCATCAGCACCAGCTGGCCCTCCCACGCCCATGTCTGCGGCCTCTTCCACCAAACTTCAAAATGTTGCAGAAAATGAACCCAAAATAACATCAGATATATGGTACTGTATCAGAAACATACAGCTCTATACAGTCAAAGGATGATTGTCAATCTCCCTATATTTACCATCAGTCACACAGAGATGCTCACAGGCTCAGTATGGATTAGACAAGAATATAAAAAGTAGAAAAAGTGTACAGTATCATCAGATAGCAGGTATATAGAGTATAGTTTAAACATTCTAAATCTCCGTAGATATTTCAGGAGGCAGACACAGATGCTCTCAGGCTCAGTATGGATTACAACACAATATAAAATGCCATAAAACGGTAATGGATCTGAAGAGTACAGCTGTACACAGTGTAGGGTCATTGTTGTCAATCTCAGTATTTATTTCCACAGTCAGAAAATAACTCTCACTTGGTTAGTTTGGATTAGACCAGAATATAAAAAGCAGTAAATGGGTAATGTATCACAAGCGTAGAGCTGTATACACTAGTGTTGGGGTAATTTTTAAATGTACACCTAAATTCCAGGAGTAACCCACAGACTGTCACACGCTCAGGATGGATCACACCACAATATGAAAAGAAGATCCGCAAGAAATAATCACACATGTGGGACAATGTTCCAGGTGTCAATGATACACTTAGAGTGGTGGGTGGAGGAGGACTTCCTGGCAGAAAGGGTACAGTATCACCAGATACCAGGTATATATAGCATAGTTTAAACATTAAAAATGTACATCTATATATTCAGGAGTAGTGATGAGCCACCCCGCTAGCGTTCAAGTTCGTTTTGGTTCGTCGAACACGAGGCAAGTTCGTCGAATGTTAGTCGAACGTTCGACGAACGTCGTCGAACACCATTGAAAACAATGGCAGGCAAACACAAACACATACAAACACATAGAAAACAATTACAAAACACCTTAAAAGGTGTCCCAAAGCAGACAAAATGCTCAGAATACAAAAATAACATATGGAAAACGGCAACTACATATAGAAAAGAGGTGGAGGAGTAAAAGGAGGAGGAGGAGACAAAGATATAGGCATGTCATGCCCTTATGAAGTCAAGAAAGGCTGGAATAAAAATGTAAAACACCAAAAAACAGTAAAAATCTGAAATCGAAGATGATCATATACCGTCGGACTTCCCACCATAAATTAGGCCAACAGCCGATCGGGCGGCGTTATTCCCACGAACCTCTGAACAGCGTCCATGAAGGCAAAGTGTTTGGTTTCCGGGGGCAGTATGGTTGCAAAGCTGAACCTTAAAGGAATGTCCAGAAGGGCACCACCAGGAGTGGAGCCTGCGGCTTAAATCGACTCCACCCGGGAAACCTCAACCATGCCAGCTACAGAAAAGATTGACAGATTGCAAGCTTTGTTGATTCTGTGGGTGGTGGTGGATGTCCGTTTTTAGTTGTGCTAGCGATTTGTCAGCTTAATTCCGTTAACGAATGAGACTCCAGCATGCCCCGCGGTATGCGTCAAGCTTACTAGAGGGACACGCAAGGCTCTGGCACGCGAGATCGATCAATAACAGGTCTGTCATGCTCTTACATGTCCAGGGCTGCATGCGCGCTACACTGAAAGGTCCAGCGTGTGTCGCTTACAGGTGCAGATAACCCGCTGAACCCCGTTAGTGATGGGGATCTGGGTTTCCAATTCTTCCCCGCGAACGAGGATTTCCCAGTAAGTGCAGGTCAACCGGAATTCCGGAATTAGGCCTAACCGGCATTCCAGAAAAAATTAAGTGTCCAAACCACAGGTGCTGTAGCTTGCTTAACAGCTGGGCTCCTATGCTGAGTAGCACGCAATTCTTACATAAACAGGCGGCATAGCTTGGTTCACTGGTGGGCTCCTCTGCTGAGTAGCAGACAGTGCTACAAGGCCCAAAAGGATTTTCTGGACAAGATGCGGTAAAAAATAATTAGAAACACACACGGTGTGGCTCCTTGACAGGTGTACTACACCGCTTGCTACCACAAACCGCTACTATGCCATGAAACAGTCTATTAACATTGAAAACCATGACATTGGAGTTGGCGATGTGCGGCTGGAATCCCCATCCAACCACCAACCTCCCAAGAAACTCCCCACCCCTTCGAGCCCCCCAAAAAACACCAGGACACAAAATGGAATATAATGGCCACAGCAGCCTTTTATTTAAGTAACGTACAAAATTCTGTAAAACTATAGCAAACTTGGGGAGGGTCCTTGAAGCTCCAAATCTGGTGACCAAAACGTAAAGAATACTTTTCGTGGACAAACACCTACCATAAATTACTCCCAGCCGTTACCCCACTGGCTCGGGAGCACCAAAACCCCGTCGGGGTTACACTGTCCACTTAATCCCTGGGGATCCGATGAACCACTGCCGGAATTCCCCCCAAATCACCAGACCCAAACCACGGATAATAACATTGAGGAATCCATATGACCACAGATCCCCCAAAAACAATTTAGCACCAACTTCAAGGACCCCCTCCCCCCACACGCCAACCAGCCGCCATGACCCGTGACATGGAAACAACCCCACCCTATGCAACCCTTCCTGCATAAAATTAGGGCGGGCGGGCGGGACAAACGCTCCTGTCTCCAGAGCGGGAACTGAGGTAACCGCCCCTCAGCCACTAAATATATATACCCCTCTAACCCCCATCCTCCACCCCCTGGGATTATTAACCCCTTCCCACCAACCCACCGTCATGAAGGGCCTCCACTTAGCCGCTGTGTGGTGGGGGGTTGCGCGGCTCGCTCCAGCCCTTGTCTTGACATTGGAGTTGGCGATGTGCGGCTGGATTCCCCATCCAACCACCAACCTCCCAAGAAACTCCCCACCCCTTCGAGCCCCCCAAAAAACACCAGGACACAAAATGGAATATAATGGCCACAGCAGCCTTTTATTTAAGTAACGTACAAAATTCTGTAAAACTATAGCAAACTTGGGGAGGGTCCTTGAAGCTCCAAATCTGGTGACCAAAACGTAAAGAATACTTTTCGTGGACAAACACCTACCATAAATTACTCCCAGCCGTTACCCCACTGGCTCGGGAGCACCAAAACCCCGTCGGGGTTACACTGTTCACTTAATCCCTGGAGATCCAACGAACCACTGCCGGAATTCCCCCCAAATCACCAGACCCAAACCACGGATAATAACATTGAGGAATCCATATGACCACAGATCCCCCAAAACCAATTTAGCACCAACTTCAAGGACCCCCTCCCCCCACACGCCACAACGAAGGCAATTGAAGACCTCGATTGCCTGAGACCCCCCATTCCGAAAAGCCATGGCCCTCTCAATCCCGTCCTGCAGACCCAAAGCCCATAAATCCATGCCCACATCATTTAAATGAACGCCGTCATCTCGCCAAAACTCCCCCCTCCCTCCTTCCAGGTCAAAGTGCCGAACCACCACCCCCCCGTTCCTAGTTACGAAATTAGACACTGCCCTATTGACCTTTATCCTTGCCCTATTCAATTTAATCACCGATCTCGCATGCCGCCAAGTCTTCCTCGGCACCATCTCCGACCACACCACAGTTAACCCTTTAAACGATAACCACAACCATAGAAGGTCGTGCTTAATATCTTTGACCAATTCCCGGAAAGGACGGACCCCCAAATCATTTCCCCCCACGTGGAGAACTAGAATATCAGGATCTCTGTCAAGCCTAGTCCTATTATGTACCTCCTGCAAAACCTTATTCCAACCCATACCCCTAAAGCCCAACCATCTAACTACCGCCACACTACGCAAAAAACCCAACTGCCGCCCGTCTCGCCGAACATCCGCACGCCGAGCTCCCCAATACACAAAGGAATGGCCCAGGATCCACACCAGCAAAGGAGTGCAACCTGTAACGACAAAAAACCACCATTAGCCACCGCACAAACAACTAACACCACCCCCTCCCCTTAACGTAGCTCCGCAACCAAAGCCCCAGTGCGTACGTAGGACCTATAACGGCCCGAATCCCACCTTCCAATCCGCTGTATTGCCTTTTAACCTAAACCACCAACAGCCGCCTCCGTAGCCGCCCCAATCCTGAAAGAGTGAGAAGCGAACCTAGAACCATCAATACCCAACCTGTCCAGGCCTTTACGCAAAACCGCCACAAACTGAAACCTTGACAAGAAAGAACCGTCAACATGCCGTAGCAACGGCCCATCGCCCCTCCGCTGCCACGACCTATAATCCTGCAAGCAGCGCACCGGGCACATCAGTGATCCAGGCACAGCGCCCAACACCACCCTTTTTCCCCTACCCTCCTGGTCCGTTTTCGACCTCTTTAACCAAAACTCCAAACCCCTGTCACCCACCAACATGTCCCTGTCCAACAAACCCCCACCGGAATACCGCCCTGGGGATACCAACTCCCCTACCCTCAATGCCCCAAAAAAGGCAAGTGAAAAAGCTGCCCGAAAAAGAGAACACTCAAACCGGGACACACATACCTCGTCCAACGCCGCCCCCAACCACTCAAGGATACCAAAAGACAGGGGACGACGGCAATCCACCCTATTGCCCCGACGTCTGAACCCCTTAAAAGCCTGGCTGACCAAGAAACACTTAGTTAAATCAACCTGTCCCCGCAATTTAAAACCGAAAGCTAAACCAGCCCTCACCTGCCCCACCCTATACACCGACCACCCTTCCTCCGCCCCAAAACCCAACCACGCTAGCAATGCGCCCAAATGATCCTCCCCAGAGTTGCTATACGAACGCGACCCCAACCAGTTTTACCACGAACTCCAAACCGACTCGTAGACTGACCAAGTACCAGCAGACAAAGACGCCCGTATCAAAGGTTCTGCAGCCCGGAGACCACCTTCCAAAGCCCGGCTGGACACTCGAGACCCGTTTTCTCCCCTCTGGGGCCAAAGTCCGAAAGCGCTCCCACTGCAAACGAGACAAAGAGTCAACAATGGAATTCCTCACTCCAGGCACATGAGAAGCCGTCACATGAGCATTGAGCGATAGACAAGTTAAAACTAGCTGCCGCAGAACTCGAATCACAGGAGGAGAAGACGCAGTCAAGCCGTTAATGGAGCACACCACTCCCATGTTGTCACAATTAAAACGGACTCTTTTATTACGAAACTCCTCCCTCCACAGGTACACCGCCACCAATATGGGAAAAATCTCCAACAAAGCAATATTCTTAACGAGACCCAGCTGAATCCACTCGTCGGGCCACGCCGCCGCGCACCATTGGCCCTTGAAATACGCCCCAAAACCCACTCCACCTGATGCATCCGTAAACAGGTCCAACTCCTCGTTCAAAACTACCTCCTCCATGAGCAATGATCTTCCATTATATTGCTCCAAAAACCTGTCCCACACCTCCAAATCCGCCTTATGATCACTAGTAAGTCGAACAAAATGGTGTGGGGCCTTCACTCCCGCCGTCGCACTCGCCAGACGCCGCGAAAAAACCCTTCCCATCGGAATGACCCGACAGGCAAAATTCAATTTACCAAGTAGCGACTGCACCTCTCGCAATGACAATTTCTTCACCCGTCTAGCTCGAGCCACCGCAACCCGCAACGCCTCAACCTTGTCGTCCGGTAAACGGAACTCCCAAGCCACTGAATCAATCACAATTCCCAAAAAGACAGGCACGTACACGGCCCCTCTGTCTTCCCTGGAACGAGCGGTACGCCAAAATGCTCAGCAACCCAGACCACAGCCCTAAGCAACCTCTCACAACAGCCTGAGTCACCCGGACCGATACACAAGAAGTCGTCCAGGTAATGAATCACCGAATCCAAACCCGACACGTCCCGGACAACCCATTCGAGAAAAGAGCTGAACGCCTCAAACAACGCACACGAAACCGAACAACCCATAGGCAAACACCTATCAACAAAAAATTCCCCCTCCCAATAACAGCCCAACAACCGAACACTCTCTGGATGAACCGGGAGCAAACGAAACGCCGATTCGATATCCGTTTTTGCCAATAGTGCCCCTTTTCCTCACCTCCGGACCAAATTCGCCGCCTCGTCAAACGACGTATACACCACCGAGCACAGTTCCGGATCAATGCCGTCATTCACCGACCTACCACGAGGGAAAGATAGGTGATGAATAAGCCTAAACTTATTCGGCTCTTTTTTTGGCACCACCCCCAGGGGCGAAACAACCAGATCCACAAACGGAGGATCCTTAAATGGCCCCGCCATCCGTCCCAACTTCACTTCCTTAGCTAACTTTTCTGACACCACCGCCCCATACAGGTCAGCTGACCTGAGATTCTTCCGCCCCCACGGTATTTCAAAAGGAGGATCGGGAATTCGAAAACCATCCGTAAAACCAGCCACCAATATTGCCGCCTTTTCACCATCCAGGTACCTACTTAGATAAGGGGCCATCGCGGTTATTCTCACTGGCGTCTCCCCCTTTGGAATTGCCACTCTCAGCCCTTCCTTTCTGCTTCTTAAAGCATTTGGAAGCCCCATGCGAAGATCCGCTGCAATGGGAGCACAGGTGCTTGAATTTGCAGTTTGATCCGAATTTGCATTGCCCATCATTAAATTGCCAGCAGAGTCCCTGCTTCTGGGTACCCGACTGACCCGACTGACCGCCTGCCCCTTGGCCGCCGCTTTGCACATTTGATGAGCTGGCCCCCCCAGCCCCCCACTGCCAAGAAAGGAATGGCCAAATTTAGACTGCGTCATGACCCTTAACCACAGACTTATGTCCTTCTGATCCCACCGAATCGCCGGACGAATCGCTTTTCTCTGCCTAAATAGCTCGTCGTAACGAAGCCAAGCCTGACCCCCGTATACTCTATATGCCTCCCCAATCGAATCCAAATAACAAAAAAGAGGAGAACAATTCTCAGGCGCCTTTTCACCAATCACGCTGGCCAGGATTGCAAATGCCTGTAGCCAATTAGCAAACGTCTGTGGAATCAAACGCCATCTTCGCTTTTCCTCCTCCTCCTTTTTGCTATCGTCCTTCCTTCCCTTATCCAAATTGAACTTCACTAGCGGTAACAGGGAAAAAATCTCGACATACTCATCCTTCCATATCTTTTCTCGCACCTCCTTTTTTAAATGAGCTCCCAACGGGCCCTCAAAACATACGTAAACCTCCCCGTGGGCCCTATCATCTAAATGGACCCGACAGTCCTTCTCTTTTTCCGTCTGCACCGACACAGATACGGGGTCCGATCGGCCCCCGGAAACCCCGATAGCCGCCCCCGACGAGCCAGCCCCTCGCTCCGCCGACCCTACCCAGGCAGCCAGAGGGGCCGACGGTTCTCTAACTCCCTCCATCCGCGCTAGCAAATCCCGCATGGATGCTAACACGTCCCCAAGCCCCCCAATCGGCGATGGGCCCTGCTCTCCCACTACTCGCCCCCCCGCCCCGGGCCAGCCCCCCACTCCGCACCTGACCGCAGGAGACCTTACTAAGGGTGATGACAGACAGGACACAGAAGCATACTCACCGGGCTGCGAGGACGCTGTGTCTCCTCCAGCCGCCACTCCCGAATCCCGCTGATCATCATGGCTGGAGCTGCGTGGAAGACCTACTGACCCCAGAGGTCCGATACTTGCGGAGGCAGGCTCTCTTGACCCCGCCGCACTCCCGGGCCACTCTCTTCTCGAATCTTCCACATTCTGACCCCCGCCAAGGCCAGCAGGATGCACAGGCTCAAGGGCTGCCGCCTGTGGCCACCCACTGCCCGCACCCCTCACCGCTTGTCTTCGGCTCCGACCACCATCTGCTTCCCCTCTGCCGGTCCAGTCAAGGGGCCCGCCGCGCAGGGTGCATCAGCCCGCCCCGTCTGCCGGGGGCTGCCGCCCGAGACTCCCCCCGCTCTCGTCCCCGTCAGACTGCGGCACGTTGCAGGGGCAGGCCGCCCGACTCCACCGCGGCCTGCCGTGACGACATCCATCAGCGCCGTCCTGGCGCGCGCAGGCCCCGCCTCCCGACGAGGCCTAGGAGAAGGCCTGCCGACCGCCGCTGCACCCGGGCCGGCCCGTGGATTCCTCCCGGCCCTGGGCCTGCCAGCGCGCTTACTGGCAGGCACCCTGGCCTGAGGGTCCCGAGAGGGGCTCCGACGCCGGCGCTGGGTGCTCGGTGCGGAACCCGGTGACAGGCGCTCAGGCGGCCGAACCCTCCTCCTCGTCCAGGGAGAATCTGCCGCAGCGGCCACCTGCTGCTCCAGCCACCCCACGGGCTGCGCCTCAGCTGCCGCCCGCAGCCTCTCAAGGACCGATTGGATGGACGCCATCAGGGTCTTCTGCAGGACAAACGCTCCTGTCTCCAGAGCGGGAACTGAGGTAACCGCCCCTCAGCCACTAAATATGTATACCCCTCTAACCCCCATCCTCCACCCCCTGGGATTATTAACCCCTTCCCACCAACCCACCGTCATGAAGGGCCTCCACTTAGCTGCTGTGTGGTGGGGGGTTGCGCGGCTCGCTCCAGCCCTTGTCTTTATTAATGTGAAAATGAAGTTACGCTTTTAGTGAACGAACTGTTCTCGAACGGAACCTCGAACAGCCGAATTTTAAGCAAAGTGTTCAAGTTCGACGAACGGCTCGAACACCGCCCAAAACAGCTGGAATTTTAACTTGGCGAACAGGTCAACTCAAACATCGCTCATCTCTAATCAGGAGGCAGACTCAGACGTTCTCAGGCCCAGTATGGATTCGACAAGATTGTAGAAAGTTGAGAAAGGGTACAGTATCACCAGATAACAGGTATATATGTAGCATAGTTTACACATGAAAAACCTATGTCTATATATCAGGAGGCAGACTCAGAGGGTCTCAGGACCAGTATGGATTTGACGTGATTGTACAAAGTTGAGAAAGGGTACAGTATCACCGGATAACAGGTATATATGTAGCATAGTGTACACCTGAAAAACCTATGTCTATATATCAGGAGGCAGACTCAGAGGGTCTCAGGACCAGTATGGATTTGACGTGATTGTACAAAGTTGAGAAAGGGTACAGTATCACCGGATAACAGGTATATATGTAGCATAGTGTACACCTGAAAAACCTATGTCTATATATCAGGAGGCAGACTCAGAGGGTCTCAGGCCCAGTATGGATTTGACGTGTTTGTACAAAGTTGAGAAAGGGTAGAGTATCACCGGATAACAGGTATATATAGCATAGTTTAAACATTAAAAACCTATGTCTATATATCAGGAGGCAAACTCAGAGGGTCTCAGGCCCAGTATGGATTTGACGTGATTGTACAAAGTTGAGAAAGGGTACAGTATCACCGGATAACAGGTATATATGTAGCATAGTGTACACCTGAAAAACCTATGTCTATATATCAGGAGGCAGACTCATATGGTCTCAGGCCCAGTATGGATTTGACGTGATTGTAGAAAGCTGAGAAAGGGTACAGTATCACTGGATAGCAGGTATATATAGCATAGTTTAAACATTAAAAATCTGCTTGTATATTTCCGGAGTCCGACATAGTCAGTAAGGATTAGACAAGAATCTAAAAAGTAGAAAAAGGGTTATGTATTCGAAGCGTACACCAGTATGCACTGTTGGGGTATTTTTCAATCTTCATATATATTTCAGTCTCAGTAAGACAGTCCAGACTCTCCGCAAGAGGAAACGAGATGGATACAAGTACAGACGGAAAGTCGACTGATTGCAGAAATTTTGGAATTACTAATCATGGTAAAAACTCCCGGGAGAATTCTTAGAGGCAATGCTGACCCTCAATTACTTTGTCTGTGGAGACAGCGAAAACAGTTCTTGTGAAGAAAGATTTGCTGTATCGCAGTAGCGTGGAACCCATCACCGTTACTCATCTCCATCAAATTGTGATCACAGGGACAGATGTAGACATTGTCCTCACTGCCTATCATGGTCTGTCAGGTAACTTTGGAGTGCAAAAGACAGAGGCCGTAGGCGATTCTATTGGATTGGCATGAGAGGACACATTTAAAAATGTGGGCAGGAATGTCATACGTATGTGAGTCAGAAAACCGTGAAAGCTGATGATAAACCACCACAGCATCTCATTGTGAGTCGACGTCCATAACAAATGGAAGCCATTGATCATCTGAAGATAGAGCCCAGCAGGACAGGGCATAGCTACGTCTTAACCATCATCTATCATTTCACTAAATTTGTATTGGCAGTCCCAGTGAAGTATTTAACAGGCCAGACTACACAGTGGTGGAACAGGGAGAGGTAAGTATTGCAAGTGCTGGTGCCCTGAGCAAGCGGGGGGCCCACTCGTGGGCGGCGGTACTGGCACAGAGCCCCTCATAGTACGCCGGTGTGTCTGACGGCGGGTGTGCATCCCCACCGTCAGAGACACTTGATTCTACTATGAGGGACCTTGTGCCAGTGCCGTTGCCAAAGTGTGTGCCCACCCACCTGTCCAGAGCAACGGCACTCGCATGGGTGCGTGCGCCAGGTGGTGACCCTGGCCCTGTGGGGGGAGGCAGCCCAGTTAGGGAGGTGGAAAAAATGGCATATGTTGATGTTGGACATTCAGCAGCTGCAAATGGAGTAATTGGAAAAGTCCACAGAAGAGGAGGATAAAAGCAAGCCATTTTTCAGGCAACCTACGTGTCAGCAAGGGAGGGTGGGACAAAATCCTTTGAAATCCATGCATGGTTCATTTTAATGACGGTTAGATCATCAACATTTTGGGTCGACAGATGGTCCTTTTTTCTGTCAGGATTGATCCAGCAGCACTGAAGACTCGTTCAGATAACTCACTAGCAGCAGGGCAAGCGAGCTCCTGTAAGGAATATTGTGCCAATTCAGGCCAGGTGTCAAGTTTACTGGCCCAGTAGTCAAAGGGGAATGACCGGTGAGGGAGAACATCGATATGGGAGGAGAAGTAGTTTGTTACCATAGTTGACAACTGCTGTCTCCTGTCACTTTCGATCGATGAAGTATTAGCTGTCGTGTGAGCGGTACTTGAAAAATCAGTCCACAACATGGTCATGAAACCCCTGTGTCCAACGCCACTTCGGCTGTGTGCACCAAGAACACCTCTTCCATGTTGCCCCCTACGGCTCGTTGGAAAAACATCACCGCCGCTGTGTGCTGGGAATGCCTCAAACAAACGGTTTACCAGAGTTGCTTGTTTGTCAGCCAATATTAGCTCTAGGTTCTCCTGTGGCATGATGTTTTGGAATTTGCCTTTATAGCATGGATCCAGGATGCTGGCCAACCAGTAGTCATCATCGTTCATCATTTTGGCAATGCGGGGGGTCCCTTTTTAGGATCTGCAAGGCATAATCAGACATGTGGGCCAATGTTCCAGGTGTCAATGATGCACAGCGAGTGCTGGGTGGAGGAGCACTTTCTGGCAAATCAACATCCCTCCAGTCACGCACACACAAAGTACTTGACCTTGCCATGCCATCATTTTTTCTTGCCCCGAGAAGCATCCTTCTCCCCAAAATAATCATCCCCATCATCCTCCTCCTCTTCCTCTTCTTCCTCCACCTCCTCCACGAGACTTCCCTGAGCAGGCAATGGCTGACTGTCATCAAGACTTCCCTCCTCCTCTTCCTCCTCGGCTGCAGATGCCTGCTCCTTAATGTGCGTCAAAGTTTGCATGAGCAGACGCATAAGTGGGATGCTCATGCTTATGATGGCATCGTTTGCGCTTACCAGCCGTGTGCATTCCTCAAAACACTGAAGGACTTTAAGGAGGTCTTTCAGCTTCAACCACTGCACACCAGACAACTCCATGTCTGCCTGCAAACTGCCTGCCCATGTATCCTCCCACAAATGAATTACAGCCTGTCTCTGTTCGCACAGCCTCTGAACCATGTGCAGGGCGGAGTTCCACCTTGTTGCAACGTCGATAATTAGGCGGTGCTTGGGAAGGTGGAGCAATCGCTGCAGCTTCTGCATACGACTGGAGTGTACAGGCGACCGGCGGATGTGGGAGCACAGTCTTCTCACCTTATGGAGCAGGGGTGTTAACTCAGGATAATTATTGAGGAAGCACTGCACCACCAGGTTCAAGGTGTGAGCCAGGCAAGGTATGTGTCTGAGTTTTGAAAGGGCTATGGCTGCCACAAAATTCAAGCCGTTATCACTAACTACCTTGCCTGCCTCAAGATGTAGACTGCCCAGCCATGATTCAGTTTGTCGCTGCAAGTAGTGGGCCAGTACCTCCGCGGTGTGTCTGTTGTCGCCCAAACATATCATCTTCAACACAGCCTGCTGACACTTACCACTAGCTGATCGATAGTGGGACACCTCGTGTGCAACACTGACAGCTGCGGATGGAGTGCTCGTGCGACTGCGCTCTGTGGACGAGCTTTCGCTTCTGGAGGAGGAGGGTCGAACGCCTACAGCCAACTGTTTCCTATACCATGGGCTAGGCAGCACTGTCCCACCGCCTCTGTCCCCTGTGGACCCTGCATCCACCACATTAACCCAGTGCACAGTGATGGACACGTAACGGCCCTGGCCATGCCTACTGGACCATGCATCTGTTGTGAGGTGCACCTTTCCACTCACTGATTGCTTGAGTGCATGGACAATGCGGTCTTTCACATGCACTTGGAGGGCTAGGATGGCTTTTTGCGAAAAGAAGTGCCGACTAGGTAGGTCATAGCGTGGTACTGCGTAGGACATGAGCTCGCTGAAAGCTTTGCTTTCAACCAACCGGTAGGGCATCATCTCTAACGAGATTAGTTTGGCAATGTGGGCGTTCAAAGCCAGTGTACGCGGATGAGAGGATGAGTACTTTCTTGTCCTACTCAGAGTCTCTGGTAGGGTGAGCTGGACTTGAGAGCTGCATATGGTGGAACTAGCGGTGGACATGGCGGACTGAGAGAGGGTTGGTGATGGTGTTGGTGGTGTTGCTGATGGCCTAGATTCAGTCTTTCGCAGCAATAACATTGTAATTCCATGACTGCTTTGCTCTTGCGACGGCACCTCGACATTTGCTGCTGGTGGTGTACTAACCGGTGGGCTTACAGTGGGGGAAGCGATGTAGCGTTGCTGACTACCTTCATTCGGAGCAGGTGCACATGTGGTACGTGAGGTTTGGTTGTCCATCCACGCTTGCAAGTGCATGGAGGTTAAATGTCTAAGCATGCAACCGGTATTCAAATTTCTCAGATTTTTCCATCGGCTAAAGGTCTTTGTGCACTTCTTACAGATCATTAGCATTTTGTTGAAAAAAGTGCCACACTGCACTCTTCCTACTATGGAAGACATTTTGAGACCTTGTACGCTGTGCTAATTTGACTGTCTGGCCAAGCTGTCCTGCAACTCTTTTGGTTTTTGTAACACATTTGTGGACTGCTACGGTCCTACCAGATAACAGCTGTTGCGATGTCGTTGCCTGCTGCGGATCCTCCTCCTCCTCTTCTGAGCTATTGGCAGTGGCACACTCTTCCCCCAATGGATGCCAATCTGGGTCAACAACTGGGTCATCCATCACCTCCTCTTCAATTTCATGTGCACCTTCCTCTGTGTCACCGTGTGAGGTCGTATAGTATGCGGGAAAGGGCACCTGAGTTTCATCAGGGTCTCATTCTGCCTCAGTGCACTGCGAGGACAATGTAGTACTCTGAGTGAATGTACCAGCAGAAAAATCTAGCAGCGGCTGTGCATCAGTGCACTCCATGTCAGATTCATCTTGGACTGGGGAATTCACGATTTGACTTGCTAACCCAGGCATGGTATGTGAAAAGAGCTCCATGGAGTAATCGGTAGTGTGGCCTGCCACGTCCTTCACTTTTGGTAGGGGTGAAGGACACAAGGAAAGGTGTTGTTCCTGACCAGGAGCCTCCACTGACGACTCAGTGCTTTTATCTTTTGAAACTTCAGAAGAGGAGGCGAGAGAGCTAGAGGTTGTGTCAGCAATGTAAGCCAAAACTTGTTCCTGAAACTCCGGCTGAAAAAAATGGTTTACCTACTCCCAGAAAAGAGAGCCTTCGAGGCCTTGTGGAGCCAGACGATGACGCAGGCTCCACACCTCCTGCCTTAGGTGCTATTGTGCTTTTGCCACTACCAACAGATGCAACACCACCATCGGGACCAGCTGGCAACCCCCGCCCACTTCCATGGTGTCTTCCACCATACTTCGTCATCTTTGTGAAAATGTATCCAAAATACCACCAGCTATATGGTACTGTAAAACAAGGTAGAAGGTGTATCTGCTATTGGTGAGAATTTGAATCTCACTATAGATTTGAGGACGCAGAACTATTGTTTCAGGCCCAGGAGAGATTACACCTCAATGTAACAGGCTGAAATTGGATGGTGTATGACAAGGTGGAGGGCGTCTATAGGATTGGTGAGAATTTGAATCTCACTATAGATTTGAGGACGCAGAACTATTGTCTAAGGCCCAGGAGAAATTACACCTCAATGTAACAGGTGTTATGAATGAGTCACCGTAGGAGGCAAAAACAGAAATGCTAGCTAAGTCCAGAAAACCAGAGAAGTTGGCAGCTATCAGATTGCAGACCCCTGAACCTATCAACACAACTAGCAGTAGCCATGGGGGGTTCCTACGATGCCCTAGACCCCTCGATCACAGCCGGAGAATTAAATAGGCCTAAAGAAAGAAAGGGGAAATCTAAACTGCCCCAGAGCAGACCCCAAAGCAATAGGCAGCCCCCAACATATAATGACGGTGAAGCAAGATGAAAACACTAACACAGACAGAAAGATAGACTGAGCAAAGACGGGGCCCAAGCTAACTAGGTAGGAAAGGACAGGAAGGCTGCTGTCTGCAATCCGTGAAAAACCCTATGAAAATAAGAGCCAACAGACTGACAGTGAAAAAGGCCCTGAAGACGCTAGGCTTCAAAAAGACTATGTCAGTACTCAGGAATATTCTGAAGACAGAGCAACCGGCAAAAGGAGATTCAGCTCACCCCAGCAGGGAATGGCAGAATCCAGAAAAGCAAGGAAAACAAAAACAAAACACAAATGCTAACAGGCAAAGCAGAAAACTTAGCTTTAGAGGAGCAGGAATCAGACTGGTGTCCTAGAAGTCCACAGAGAAATCACCCGCAGGGCAGCCTTATATCCAGTCCGTGACTCCACTCAGCCAGTCATCCTCATTAGGCTCAGGTGCCTGATAATCAGGCTCATTACCTTCCTTTACCAGAATAGGGAGTTGACCAGACCTCAGTGATGAAGGGGAAAATGAACTCACAACAGTACCTCCCCCTTGAGGAGGGGTCATCGGACCCTCAACCACGCCACCAGGGCGATCAGGGTGATCCCGATGAAAGGCATGCACCAATCTTTTGGCATGAATATCAGAGGCAGAGACCCAGGAATTATCCTCCTGACCATAACCCTTCCACTTAACCAAATACTGGAGTCTCCGTCTAGCCAGACGGGAATCCAGTATTTTCTCTACCTCATATTCCATGTTACCTTCAACCAATACAGGGTCTGGAGGTGCCACCCCAGGAACAACTGGTTCAACAAACCTCTTCAACAAGGACTTATGGAACACATTATGGATTTTAAATGTGACAGGAAGAGCCAAACGAAAAGAGACCGGATTAATAATCTCCAAAATCTTGTAAGGTCCAATAAATCTAGGCTTAAACTTAGGAGAAGCCACCTTCATAGCAATATTTTTTGATGATAACCACACCATATCACCAATCTTAAACTGGGGACCAATGGTCCTATGTCGATTGGAAAACCGCTGGGCCTTTTCCTGGGAGAGAGATAACTTATTCACCACTTGGTCCCAGATCTGGTGCATTCTCTCCACCACAGTGTCAACACCTGGGCAGGCAGAAGGCTCCACCTGCCCTGAAGAAAATCGAGGATGAAACCCAAAGTTACAAAAAAAGGTGACATCAAAGTGGCAGAACTAGCTCTATTATTTAAAGCAAATTCGGCCAAGGGCAAAAATGAAACCCAATCATCCTGATCAGCGGAAATAAAACATCTCAAATATGACTCCAAGGTCTGGTTTGTTCTCTCTGTCTGCCCATTGGTCTGAGGGTGAAAAGCAGAGGAGAAGGACAACTGAATTCCCAGCTTGGAACAGAAGGTCCTCCAAAATCTAGACACAAACTGAACTCCTCTGTCAGATACAATGTTCTCAGGAATCCCGTGTAAGCGAACCACTTGTTGCAAAAACAGGGGCACCAACTCAGAGGAAGATGGCAACTTAGGGAGTGGTACAAGATGAACCATCTTAGAGAACCTATCACAAATCACCCAAATAACAGTCATTCTTTGAGAGACCGGCATATCAGAGATGAAATCCATTGAAATATGGGTCCATGGCCTCCTGGGGACCGGCAAAGGCATCAACAACCCAATAGAGCGAGAACAAGATTTAGACCGGGAGCAAGTCCCACAGGACTGCACAAAATTCCTGACATCATGAGACAAGGTGGGCCACCAAAAAGAGCGACTCACCAGATCTCTAGTACCAAAAATACCTGGATGACCAGCCAATGCAGAGCAATGAACTTCAGACATCACTCTCTTCTTCCACTGGTCAGGAACATACAACTTTCCACTGGGACAACGCTCAGGTTTGTCCTCCTGGAACTCTTGCAGAGCAAGTCTCAAATCGGGCGAGATGGCAGAAAGAACTACCCCTTCGCCTAAGATGGTAGCAGGCTTGGTCACCACAGGAGAATCAGCAAAGAAACTCCTAGAGAGGGCGTCTGCCTTGACATTCTTAGTTCCAGGAAGAAAAGAGACCACAAAATCAAAACGTGTAAAAAACAAGGCCCACCTAGCCTGTCTAGGGTTCAAGCGTTTAGCCGACTATAGGTAAATCAAATTCTTGTGGTCAGTGAGGACCACAACTTGATGTTTAGCTCCCTCCAACCAATGTCTCCACTCCTCAAATGCCCATTTCATGGCCAACAGTTCCCGATTCCCCACATCATAGTTACATTCAGATGGAGAGAACTTTCGGGAAAAGAAAGCACAGGGATTCATTTTAGATGTTACAGGATCCTTTTGGGACAAAACAGCTCCTGCACCAATCTCAGAAGCATCCACCTCTACCTGGAACGGGAGTGAGACATCAGGTTGCCACAAAACCGGGGCGGAGGTAAATCTTCGCTTCAGCTCCTGAAAGGAAGCAACAGCCTCCGGAGACCAATTCAACACATCAGCACCCTTCTTAGTCAGATCAGTCAATGGCTTGGCAATACTAGAAAATTTTGCTATAAATTTCTGATAAAAATTAGCAAAACCCAAAAACTTCTGGAGGGCCTTCAAAGAAGTGGGCTGAACCCAATCATAAATGGCCTGTACCTTGGCTGGGTCCATTTCAATAGTTGACGGAGACAAAATAAATCCCAAAAATGAAATCCTCTGTACTCCAAAAAGGCATTTCGATCCTTTGACATACAGGGAATTCTCCCTCAAGATCCGGAACACAGTCCGAATATGTTCCACATGAGAATCCCAATCCTTGGAGAAGATCAAAATATCATCCAGATAGATAATCAAAAATTTATCGACAAAGTCTCGGAAAATATCGTTCATGAAGCACTGGAAGACAGAAGGGGCATTAGTGAGCCCAAAAGGCATTACCAGGTACTCAAAAAGTCCCTCCGGAGTATTAAACGCCGTCTTCCATTCATCCCCCTGCTTAATGCGGATAAGATTACACGCCCCCCTGAGGTCAAGCTTGGTGAACCAGCAAGCACCTCTAACTCTAGAGAATAGATCCGAAATCAGGGCTAATGGATACTGATATTTAATAGTGATTTTATTGAGGGCACGATAATCAATACAAGGCCTTAAAGAACCATCCTTTTTGGCCACAAAAAAAAAACCGGCACCTAAGGGTGAAGAGGATGGTCTAATATGACCCTTCTCCAACGCCTCCTTAATATAGGACCGCATAGCCTCGTGCTCGGGTACAGATAAATTGAAGAGCCGACCCTTGGGAAATTTACACCCCGGGCTCAGTTCAATTGCACAGTCATAACTCCTATGAGGAGGCAAGGACGCAGACTCATTCTCACTAAATACATCATAAAAGTCCGCCAAATAGTCAGGAACATCATGCAACTGAGGAGAGGTGGAAAAAACCGGAGCCTCACTAAAGGCACACCGACAACCCCAACTCACCACAGACACAGATTTCCAATCCAAAACTGGAT
The DNA here is from genome assembly GCF_039654945.1 of Dendrobates tinctorius. Classification (NCBI taxonomy): domain Eukaryota; kingdom Metazoa; phylum Chordata; class Amphibia; order Anura; family Dendrobatidae; genus Dendrobates; species Dendrobates tinctorius. Next base: position 24,637,250 of record NW_027361829.1, on the reverse strand, counting down.
TATGAATTTGCAACCAGGGAAACCCCAGAACAACGGCATCATGCAGACCATGCAACACCAAAAATCTGCAATTTTCTTGATGGTCTGGGGCGACACGCATGACCACCTGGGTCCAAAACTGAGGTTTATTTTTAGCCAAAGGAGTAGCATCAATCCCCCTCAAAGGGATAGGCGTCTGCAGAGGTGTCATCGGAAATCCACAACGTTTAGCAAAATCCAAGTCCATTAGGTTTAGCACTGCTCCCGAATCCACAAAAGCCTTGGCGGAAAATGTGGACAGGGAGCAGATCAGAGTAATTGCCAGAAGAAACTTAGGTTGAACACCACCAACAGAAAACGTGTGTGCAAAGCGTTTCTCTCGTTTAGGACAAACAGAAATAATATGCGAGGCATCTCCACAGAAAAAACACAGCTTATTACGCCTTCTGAACTCCTGACGTTGCGCCTTAGACAAAACTCTATCACATTGCATAGGTTCAGACGTCTGTTCAACCGGTGGCAACACCTCTCATGCAATCCTGCGTTCACGTAAACGCCGATCAACCTGAATGGCTATTGATATAGAATCGTCCAGACCAGAGGGAACAAGAAATCCCACCATAGTATCTTTTACGGCTTCTGACAAACCCTTCCAAAAGAGAGCAGCCAAGGCATTATCATTCCAGGTAGTAAGGACCGCCCACTTTCGGAACTTTTGACAGTACAACTCTGCAGAATCTCGACCCTGGTTCAATGCCAACAGGGTCTTTTCAGCCTGATCAATAGCATTAGGTTCGTCATACAACAACCCCAAAGTTTGAAAGAATGCGTTCACATTAGTCAGAATAGGATCATCTGGTTTCAAAGAAAACGCCCAATCCTGGGGATCGCCACGCTGCAAAAAGATGACAATTTTAACCTGCTGCGCGGAGCTCCCTGACGAGTTAGGCTTCAAGGCAAAAAATAATTTACAATTATTTTTGAAACTCAAAAATTTAGATCGATCCCCAAAAAATACATCAGGTGTAGGGATCTTTGGTTCAACAGCATGCGAACGAGCAAGGTAGGCGGAAATTCCCCAGAGAGCTGCTCCACACGATCAGACAATTGCTTTATCTCCATTGAGAGAAAAAAAAAAAAATTCCCCCTACGGCCTCAGAGATATAGAGGAAAGAAAATACACACACCTTTTTTTTTTTTTCTAAACACAATTCTTTCCTGCTATTGAGTACCCTAGGATCTGCGGTATGGCGGGTGATTCTGTTATGAATGAGTCACCGTAGGAGGCAAAAACAGAAATGCTAGCTAAGTCCAGAAAACCAGAGAAGTTGGCAGCTATCGGATTGCAGACCCCTGAACCTATCAACACAACTAGCAGTAGCCGTGGGGGGTTCCTACGATGCCCTAGACCCCTCGATCACAGCTGGAGAATTAAATAGGCCTAAAGAAAGAAAGGGGAAATCTAAACTGCCCCAGAGCAGACCCCAAAGCAATAGGCAGCCCCCAACATATAATGACGGTGAAGCAAGATGAAAACACTAACACAGACAGAAAGATAGACTGAGCAAAGACGGGGCCCAAGCTAACTAGATAGGAAAGGACAGGAAGGCTGCTGTCTGCAATCCGTGAAAAACCCTATGAAAATAAGAGCCAACAGACTGACAGTGAAAAAGGCCCTGAAGACGCTAGGCTTCAAAAAGACTATGTCAGTACTCAGGAATATTCTGAAGACAGAGCAACCGGCAAAAGGAGATTCAGCTCACTCCAGCAGGGAATGGCAGAATCCAGAAAAGCAAGGAAAACAAAAACAAAACACAAATGCTAACAGGCAAAGCAGAAAACTTAGCTTTAGAGGAGCAGGAATCAGACTGGTGTCCTAGAAGTCCACAGAGAAATCACCCACAGGGCAGAAGGGCGTCGGCAGCCTTATATCCAGTCCGTGACTCTACTCAGCCAGTCATCCTCATTAGGCTCAGGTGCCTGATAATCAGGCTCATTACCTTCCTTTACCAGAATAGGGAGTTCACCAGACCTCAGTGACGAAGGGGAAAATGAACTCACAACAAACAGGCTTAAATTGGATAGTGTATGACAAGTTGGAGGGTGTCTATAGGATTGGTGAGAATTTGAATCTCATTATAGATTTGAGGATGCAGAACTATTGTCTCAGGCCCAGGAGAGATTACACCTCAACGTAACAGGCTGAAATTGGTTGGTGTATGACAAGGTGGAGGGTGTCTATAGGATTGGTGAGATTTTGAATCTCACTATAGATGTGAGGATGCAGAACTATTGTCTCAGGCCCAGGAGAGATTACACCTCAATGTAACAGGCTGAAATTGGATGGTGTATGACAAGGTGGAGGGTGTCTATAGGATTGGTGAGATTTTGAATCTCACTATAGATTTGAGGACGCAGAACTATTGTCTCAGGCCCAGGAGAGATTACACCTCAATGTAACAGGCTGAAATTGGATGGTATATGACAAGGTGGAGGGTGTCTATAGGATTGGTGAGATTTTGGGTCTCACTAGAGATTTGAGGACGCTGAACTATTGTCTCAGGCCCAGTAGAGATTACACCTCAATGTTACAGGCTGAAATTGGATGGTGTATGACAAGGTGGAGGGTGTCTATAGGATTGGTGAGAATTTGGATCTCACTAGAGATTTGATGACGCTGACAATGATGCTCTCAGTCTAAGTATGGACGCAGGCAGCCTAACAAGCAGGACTGCTGCACACACAAAAGGGTGGAAAAATGAACGCTTGGTAACTTTGCAGAAAAGAGGAAGAAAAGTATTTTTGCTTTTAAAAAAGCAGTTTACACAGCAGTGTGCAAGCAGCAATGCAGCTATTAGGGAGCCTTATAAGGCAGCCTAATAACCAACAGAGCTGATGCACAAAAATAGAGCCTCCCCTGTCAGTACACACAAAGTGTTGTGTTGTAAGTGGAAATCGCTAACAGCAGAAGCAGTTTTTTGGTTCTTCTTCCCTGCCTAACACTCTCCCTTATCTGAATCAGCAGCAGCAACCTCTCCCTAATGCTAAGATCGGCAGAAGTAAGATGGCAGTTGGCGTTCACGCCCTTTTATAGCCCCTGTGACGCCACACAAAGCCAGCCAATCACTTGCATGCCCTTCTCAAAGAAGGTGGTGACTGATGCCTATGTCATCGCGTTGCCCACAGTGTGCATCCTCCATCATTGGCTGAAAAAGGGTGCTGGAAGCATCTTTTGAAACGCGACTTTGGCGCTCTGGTCCCCGACCTCACGCTATGGTCGGGTTTTGTTTCATGAAACCCGACTTCATCGAAAGTCGCCGACTATTGAATATGACCGACCCATTTCGCTCAACTCTAGTTATGTTGCATTTACAAAGCCCCTAATGTGCCTAAACAGTGGAAACCACTCAATTCTAACTCCAACCCTAATCCCAACACACCTCTAACCCTAATCCCAAGCCATAACCCTAACTACAACCCTAACCCTAATCCCAACCCTAACCATAACCTTACCCCTAACTACCACCCTACCCCAAAGCCTAACCCTAACCATAACCCTATCCACAAACCTAACCTCAACACACCCCTATCCCTAATCCCAACCTAACCCTAATCCCAACCCTAACCCTAATCCCAACCCTAACCCTAATTCCAACCCTAACCCCAACCCTAACCCTAATTCCAACGCTAACCATAATTCCAACCCTAACCCTAATTCCCACCCTAACCCTAACCCTAACTTTATCCCAACTCACTTTAGACTAACTTCAACCCTAATGGGAAAATGAAAATAAATGTTTTCTTTATTTCATTATTTTTCCCTAACTAAGGGGGTGATAAAGTGGTGGTTTATTTACTATTCTTTTTATTTAGATCACTGTGATAGACCCTATCACAGTGACCAAAATGAAAAATCTTCCTAATGTTGCCAGATGACAGCCAGCAGATCTCGGCGGGCACACTGCGCATGCGTCCACCATTTTCTTACCGGAAGAAGACGTCGGTGGCCGTGGGGGGGAGGCTTAAAGACCCAGGGAGGTACCGGGGGGATTGGGGACCCTATTTCTCTCTCCCCTGATGTGCGATCACATCAGAGGAGAGATAAATTAAATGGCACATCAGACTTTTCCTTTTTTTCGGCCACTGTTATATGGTTAATAATGGTAAAAACCGACCCAAATCATGTTCTCTGGAGTCTTGGCTACCCCTGGCAGCTAAGACTCCAGAGAAATTCTGACTCTCGGGGGCGCTATGCACTTTTTCCACAGCATCGTGAATTAACGGTCCTGTGGTTTAAGTACCCTTAACTACCACCGTTAAAAAGCATATCGGCAGTTGTTAAGGGATTATGCAGGCAACGGCTTTCAAGCAATGTTGGAAAGAAAAGCGTCAAGTAGTGCAATGCTTTGGCCAAGTATTGAAAACATTAGATATTTCACAAAAATTAAAGTGTGATTATTTCACAATCAAGAGATTTATGTCTGATACTAAGAACAGATAGGTGTTATGAATGAGTCACCGTAGGAGGCAAAAACAGAAAAGCTAGCTAAGTCCAGAAAACCAGAGAAGTTGGCAGCTATCGGATTGCAGACCCCTGAACCTATCAACACAACTAGCAGTAGCCGTGGGGGGTTCCTACGATGCCCTAGACCCCTCGATCACAGCCGGAGGACTATATAACAGACACCCAAGAACAAAGCAGTCAAAAATCCATAAAATGTAATATTTTATTGAATGTTATTTAAAACTTATATAAATATATCTCTCAAATATGGACATACAGTGTATGGATAGGGAGGAACAAAATTATGGACAAAAGTGGTCAAAGACCAACCATACTGCAGCCGCAGCAACAGGCAACAATAGTAATGGCTATAAAATAGAATAATAATGAATCAGAGACACTTGAAAAAATGGTAATCCTATAGAAGGAAGTGTTTGAAGAAAGATCACAATATAGAAAGTGCTACTGCAGTCATGAATAATGTACAAAGAGTCACTGATAGTTAAGCATATATTATATTATAGCCCAGGCGGTGCTCAAAGAGCAGCGCAATTAGAGTAGTAAATAACTATGTGCGTATACCTGGAGACAGCGGTGGCAGGAGGTCGGTCAAATCCCCGACGCGCGTTTCGGAGCCAAAGACAGACTCCTTCCTCAGGGGGCGTGGAAGGAGGCACGACCGTCCGGTTTATATAGTGCACCCACCCGAGGCCGTCTGCGCGCATGGTGAGCCCGCCCCGCACCAGCCGGATCCATGCTACGGCGTCACCGGAAACACGCGGGCCCACGTGATCCGGCGCGCCGAGCAGGGAACACAGATGACAGCAGAGCGGACACGGCGCATGCGCACAGACAGTGTCGGGTCAGGGCAACCATATCTGAAAAGGGCAAAAGCTGAGGGCAAACAACAGTGCAGCAGCCAATAGAATGGGCCATCTATGCACAGCATATTAATGCAAAGGAATAGTATAAAGATACGGGGCCTGGCAAGGTATATAGGACTAAATATATATAGTCCATATATCAATAGGTAGGCTACATCTATCACATATGATAACAGGACCGAAGCAAAGGACCCACAATAAGGGGTCCATTATCACGTACCATTGTATCATATCGCTATACAATATAGCCATAATAAGATGTAGATAACATAATTAAATCACACCTACTCATACCAGAAGGGAAAAATGGACAATGCCCCATAACAATGCACATATACATGTACAAAGAAAAATAGTAAAGAATAATAAAAGTAAAATAAATGAACAGTACAAATGTAACCCACATACACATACATATAGATGCACATATATTCTATAATAGTAAGGTAACACCAACCCATCACCCATTGCAGATGGATATAAACTGCCCCATATATATATATAAAACAGAAATATACACAAAAAATTGAAGCAATCACAAAACATCATCGTGGAGCAGTTCATGAAGCAGTGTTTTTTGAGCCCGGCGAATCCTCGGACACCTTCCATATATTCAAGAAACAGCATAACACGTACAGATAACTATAAAATGTAAAAACAGAAAAAAATTAAAAATAGAATTAAAAATCAAGACCACATTAGTCACATAAAAGTCCACCAAGATGGGTTATAGATATGGGGCATAGGAAATGTTTTCATTTAATCCACTTGGATGGATGGTCCCTAGAGTCCAAATCCATCTAGTTTCCAACCTGGCCAGCCGATTAGACAATTTGCCGCCCCTAATATCAATATTAAGAGCATCGATACCCATCACTTCAAGGAGTGTAGCATTGCACTGATGGAACTCCTTAAAGTGCCTGGGTAACGTCTTCAGACTGGAAACATCAGTACAGGTGGCAGCAGCCGATATGCCCAGTACATGCTCCCTTGTACGTACCTTTAACTGCCGTGTGGTCATACCAACATATATGAGCCCACACGGACAGGTAGCATAATATACCACGTACCGAGTGGAACACGATATGCGTTGCTTAATGGAGAATGTCCTAGTGCCATCAGAGTTGGTAAATGAGGTACTCCGTACGATATTAGGACAGGCTATACATCTGCCACAAGGAGAGCATCCATATCTACTAGGAAAATCATCCAGAAAAGTACGTACTGGATGATCTACATAATGACTGGCCACCAATTGGTCGCGAAGATTCCTAGCCCTTCTAAAGGTGATAGACGGATACTCCGGGAGAAATTTATTCAAGATGGGATCCACCATAAGGATAGGCCAAGCCCTCCTCATCGCATCACGCATCATTCCATGTTGTGGATGAAAAGAAGTAATAAACCTAACAACATCATTCCCCTTGGATTTATTGCGATCCCTATAGAGTAGCTCATTACGAGTGACATGTTTGGCATGTTGATAGGCCTTCTTTACACTCCGTTTGCTGTATCCACGTGATAAAAACCGAGTTTTTAATTCCTCGGCACGGTTCTCAAAATCTACATTAGTGGAACATATGCGGCGGAGGCGTAAGAACTGACCCACAGGGATAGCCTTAATAAGGTGATGCGGGTGACAGGATGAGGCATGTAATAGGGTATTAGTCGACGTCTCCTTGCGGTAGATGTCAGTCTGAACAATTCCCTCTGTATCCTTCCTGACGGAAACATCTAGGAAATTGATTTTATCTGGATCCCAGGTCAGTGTAAGCTTAATATTGAGATCATTGTCATTCAAAGTAGACATAAGTTGCAGGAGGTCGTTGGAGCTGCCCTGAAAAACGAAGAAGATATCGTCAATGTAGCGCGCCCAAAGATGGACACGCTCAATCAACCCCTCTCCGTCAGACAGGAAGAGATCCCTCTCCCACAGCCCCAAGAAGAGGTTGGCATAGGACGGCGCAAAGGCCGCACCCATGGCAGTCCCCTGGAGCTGTAGGTAGAAGGATCCCTTAAATACAAAAAAGTTGTGTGTGAGAGTGAACTCTAAGAGCTCCAGGATGAGGTCCCTAAGTCCCACTGAAATAGTGGAAGAGGTCAAATAGAATCGTACGGCACGTAGGCCGTCAACATGCTTTATATTAGTATATAGGGACTCAACATCCACAGAGGCAAGAAGAGAATCACTCTCCAAACAGAGTCCATCGACCTTCCGCAAGGGATCTCCAGTGTCCTTGAGGAAGGAAGGCAAACTGGACACCAACGGCTGAAGATGATGGTCAATCCATTTGTTAACATTCTCAAGGAAATTCCCACAACCAGATATAATGGGTCTGCCCGGTGGTAACTTAATGTGCTTGTGAATTTTAGGCAGGAGGTACAATGTAGCTATAGTGGGCTCTTTTACAGTGAGTGCTGAAGCCAGCTGTTTTGTGACAATGCCGTTAGTCATGGCTCTATTAATGATCAGATCTAATTTAGCAGTAAAAGCTGAGAGAGGATTATAAGTAAGTTTTTTATAACATGCTGAATTGTTTAATTGGCGAAATGCCTCTCTCTCGTACATAGCTATAGGCCAGACCACCACATTGCCACCTTTATCTGCCGGCTTCAGCACCACCTCTGGAAGATTTTTAAGGTACCTGAGCCTCGCCCTTTCGCTTTTAGTCAGATTATCAGATCTGCCATATTTAGGGATTTTATGAAACTCCTCGCTCACCACACGGAGGACTATATAGCCTAAAGACAGAAAGGGAAATCTAAACTGCCCCAGAGCAGACCCCAAAGCAAAAGGCAGCCCCCAACATATAATGACGGTGAAGCAAGAAGAAAGAACACTAACACAGACAGAAAGATAGACTGAGCAAAGACGGGGCCCAAGCTAACTAGATAGGAAAGGACAGGAAGGCTGCTGTCTGCAATCCGTGAAAAACCCTATAAAAATAAGAGCCAACAGACTGACAGTGAAAAAGGCCCTGAAGACGCTAGGCTTCAAAAAGACTATGTCAGTACTCAGGAATATTCTGAAGACAGAGCAACCGGCAAAAGGAGATTCAGCTCACCCCAGCAGGGAATGGCAGAATCCAGAAAAGCAAGGCAAACAAAAACAAAACACAAATGCTAACAGGCAAAGCAGAAAACTTAGCTTTAGAGGAGCAGGAATAAGACTGGTCTCCTAGAAGTCCACAGAGAAATCACCTGCAGGGCAGAAGGGCGTCGGCAGCCTTATATCCAGTCCGTGACTCAACTCAGCCAGTCATCCTCATTAGGCTCAGGTGCCTGATAATCAGGCTCATTACCTTCCTTTACCAGAATAGGGAGTTCACCAGACCTCAGTGACGAAGTGGAAAATGAACTCACAACAGTACCTCCCCCTTGAGGAGGGGTCACCGAACCCTCAACCACGCCACCAGGGCGATCAGGGTGAGCCCGATGAAAGGCATGCACCAATCTTTTGGCATGAATATCAGAGGCAGAGACCCAGGGATTATCCTCCTGACCATAACCCTTCCACTTAACCAAATACTGGAGTCTCCGTCTAGCCAGACGGGAATCCAGTATTTTCTCTACCTCATATTCCATGTTACCTTCAACCAGTACAGGGTCCGGAGGTGCCACCCCAGGAACAACTGGTTCAACAAACCTCTTCAACAAGGACTTATGGAACACATTATGGATTTTAAATGTGACAGGAAGAGCCAAACGAAAAGAGACCGGATTAATAATCTCCAAAATCTTGTAAGGTCCAATAAATCTAGGCTAGGGATGGGCGAGTCTACTCGCTAGGACTCGTTACTCGGCGAATAGTAAGGGACTCGCTGGACTCGTTACTCGGCGAGTCTCCCAGTGATTACTCGCACAGTAACGAGTCCAATGCAAGTCAATGGCAATCCTAGCTTTGTCAGAGTTTTTTTTTCTCACTCGCTAGACTCGCTATATCACATCGCTGTCAACAGCGAGTCTGAGCGAGTCTGAGCGAGTCTACGATTCCGAGTCCTGTATACTGGATTCGGGACTCGCTTATACAGAATCTGTTATGTTCCTACAAGTTTCCAAGACAGCCTATGTCAACACACAGCGATTGTGAGCGAGTCTGAGCGAGTCTACGAATCTCGAGTCCTGTATACTGGATTCGGGACTCGCAAATATAGAATCTGTTATGTTCCTACAAAGCTTCCGAGACAGCCTAGCGTGTTAGGTCAGAAAACTTTTTTAGATGGACAAGCATGTTAGCCAATCATATTCAGTAATGTTGGTTGTGGCAGGACTATGATTGGCTTCTGTCCATCGTGATGCCTATGTCATGTATGAGAGGCGAGGCTGTATATAAGCCTTTTCCACCGCCATTTCCTCTACATTCCTGAGAGATCTGAGATAGAGCAGGGTGAGGTAGATGCTTGAGCAGATCATAGGGATTGTCAGTTAGTGTAGGGAAACTTCAAGATTCCTTATATTAAACCCAAACAGCTCTTCTGAGAGCTACCAGGAGGACAGAGGAGTACTGTGTAGACTGTAGGCAGGCAGGCAGGGAGGATCAAGCCTTACAGTGCAGTGCACAGTGCAGGGACTAGTGTGCAGCTTCACTGCTAGGTGTCAGCACACACACTTACCCCGCCAGCAAGTGACGCCTACAGCACCACCTAACTCCATCTCGGTGACTGTGCATTTGTCAACAATGTCACAAAAACCACAATTTCCCAAAAAAGAGGTTGCAAAGTTACGAGGTCGTGGCCGTAGCAGTGCAGGGAACATCACTTGAGCGATCTTCCTCCAGGCTGTAGTCCGCTGGATGTTATGCCCATAGGCAGGGTCAGTGGGGAGCCAAAGCAGGGGCCGAGCCTCCACCAGATCAATCAACTGCAGCATGTTGACAGTGACACGGGCCATGATTGCTCTGTATTGCTCTGTGTGTGTGTGCGTATGTCAACTCGACTCGGATTATTTCCTGTTTGCTCAAAGCATGGTGTGTGCTAGAGAAAATCGCTTCCCTCGCCTCATCGGCGCTAAATAAGACAAACAAATGCGAGTTTGGACTCGGACACAGCAGCAACAAACTGTTGCGAGTGGGGTTTACAAATCGCCAATGCAAGCGCTTTCCGAGACACATCTGCGATTTGTAAATCGCACATTACTCACTAAGACTCACTTCCCCATTCATTAACATTGGACTCGCTAGACTCGCAACGAGTAGCGAGTCCCGGGCTCGGACTCGCTAGAGTCAAGCGATTCCGAGTAATTTAGGACTCACCCATCACTAATCTAGGCTTAAACTTAGGAGAAGCCACCTTCATAGCAATATTTTTTGATGATAACCACACCATATCACCAATCTTAACATGGGGACCAATGGTCCTATGTTGATTGGAAAACCACTGGGCCTTTTCCTGGGAGAGAGATAACTTATCCACCACTTGGTCCCAGATCTGGTGCATTCTCTCCACCACAGTGTCAACACCTGGGCAGGCAGAAGGCTCCACCTGCCCTGAAGAAAATCGAGGATGAAACCCAAAGTTACAAAAAAAAGGTGACATCAAAGTGGCAGAACTAGCTCTATTATTTAAAGCAAATTCGGCCAAGGGCAAAAATGAAACCCAATCATCCTGATCAGTGGAAATAAAACATCTCAAATACGACTCCAAGGTCTGGTTTGTTCTCTCTGTCTGCCCATTGGTCTGAGGGTGAAAAGCAGAGGAGAAGGACAACTGAATTCCCAGCTTGGAACAGAAAGTCCTCCAAAATCTAGACACAAACTGAACTCCTCTGTCAGATGCAATGTTCTCAGGAATCCCGTGCAAGCGAACCACCTGTTGCAAAAACAGGGGCACCAACTCAGAGGAAGATGGCAACTTAGAGAGTGGTACAAGATGAACCATCTTAGAGAACCTATCACAAATCACCCAAATAACAGTCATTCTTTGAGAGACCGGCATATCAGAGATGAAATCCTTTTAAATATGGGTCCATGGCCTCCTGGGGACCGGCAAGGGCATCAACAACCCACTAGAGCGAGAACAAGATTTAGACCGGGAGCAAGTCCCACAGGACTGCACAAAATTCCTGACATCATGAGACAAGGTGGGCCACCAAAAAGAGCGACTCACCAGATCTCTAGTACCAAAAATACCTGGATGACCAGCCAATGCAGAGCAATGAACTTCAGACATCACTCTCTTCTTCCACTGGTCAGGAAAATACAACTTTCCACTGGGACAACGCTCAGGTTTGTCCTCCTGGAACTCTTCCAGAGCAAGTCTCAAATCGGGCGAGATGGCAGAAAGAACTACCCCTTCGCCTAGGATGGTAGCAGGCTTGGTCACCACAGGAGAATCAGCAAAGAAGCTCCTAGAGAGGGCGTCTGCCTTGACATTCTTAGTTCCAGGAAGAAAAGAGACCACAAAATCAAAACGTGTAAAAATCAAGGCCCACCTAGCCTGTCTAGGGTTCAAGCGTTTAGCCGACTCTAGGTAAATCAAATTCTTGTGGTCAGTGAGGACCACAACTTGATGTTTAGCTCCCTCCAACCAATGTCTCCACTCCTCAAATGCCCATTTCATGGCCAACAGTTCCCGATTCCCCACATCATAGTTACATTCAGGTGGAGAGAAATTCGGGAAAAGAAAGCACAGGGATTCATTTTAGATGTTACAGGATCCTTTTGGGACAAAACAGCTCCTGCACCAATCTCAGAAGCATCCGCCTCTACCTGGAACGGGAGTGAGACATCAGGTTGCCGCAAAACTGGGGCGGAGGTAAATCTTCGCTTCAGCTCCTGAAAGGAAGCAACAGCCTCCAGAGACCAATTCAACACATCAGCACCCTTCTTAGTCAGATCAGTCAATGGCTTGGCAATACTAGAAAATTTTGCTATAAATTTCCGATAAAAATTAGCAAAACCCAAAAACTTCTGGAGGGCCTTCAAAGAAGTGGGCTGAACCCAATCGTAAATGGCCTGTACCTTGGCCGGGTCCATTTCAATATTTGACGGAGACAAAATAAATCCCAAAAACGAAATCCTCTGTACTCAAAAAAGGCATTTCGATCCTTTGACATACAGGGAATTCTCCCTCAAGATCCGAACACAGTCCGAATATGTTCCACATGAGAATCCCAATCCTTGGAGAAGATCAAAATATCATCCAGATAGATAACACAGGTCAACGAAAAAAAATTTTTTTTCTGGTGTCCAAAATATTTTAATGAATTTGGGGTATTTTTGGGGTGCTGATTCTGAATATGTCATCAGTTTTGCCAGATTGGCTCAAGTTTTTGAGATTTTTGGTATCTTATTTATAGCACTTGTTGGTAAATGCGACGCATCATCTCATTAATTTCTTTGGATTAGTACTTGAACTGAGCAGTTCTCAATATAGTTTTGTGTTAATTAGTGTTCTAAAAGTTTGTTCATAGCTTGATTTTTGCACTAACTTTATGTTGTTGTCTGTTTTCCAGTGAAAAGCATGAACTCATCATGAAGAAGTTGTCTTAACGATCCAGACTCATTCTGTTACATTTGTGGTGAATATACACTGCCAAAACATAGAAGAAACATAACAGACTTCGTAAAAAAAGTGTATTTTGCCTATTTTGGGGTTATGCTTGGGGACCAAGACAAGTTTTGGGCACCACACATAGTGTGCAAAGCATGTATCGAATTATTACGAAAATGGAGCAAAGGACAAAGAAAAAGCTTCAAATTTGGTGTTCCAATGGTGTGGAGAGAGCCAAAAAATCATCATGATGACTGTTATTTCTGTGCAGTGCAAGTGCAAGGATTCAATAAGCATAAGAAACGAAAATGGGAGTAACATGGAATCTGCAAGAAGGCCTGTCCCTCATTGTGAAGATGTGCCTGTACCTGTGTTTACCATAAATAACAGTCATCATGATGATTTTTTGGCTCTCTCCACACCATTGGAACACCAAATTTGAAGCTTTTTCTTTGTCCTTTGCTCCATTTTCGTAATAATTCGATACATGCTTTGCACACTATGTGTGGTGCCCAAAACTTGTCTTGGTCCCCAAGCATAACCCCAAAATAGGCAAAATACACTTTTTTTACGAAGTCTGTTATGTTTCTTCTATGTTTTGGCAGTGTGTATTCACCACAAATGTAACAGAATGAGTCTGGATCGTTAAGACAACTTCTTCTTGATGAGTTCATGCTTTTCACTGGAAAACAGACAACAACATAAAGTTAGTGCAAAAATCAAGCTATGAACAAACTTTTAGAACACTAATTAACTCAAAACTATATTGAGAACTGCTCAGTTCAAGTACTAATCCAAAGAAATTAATGAGATGATGCGTCGCATTTACCAACAAGTGCTATAAATAAGATACCAAAAATCTCAAAAACTTGAGCCAATCTGGCAAAACTGATGACATATTCAGAATCAGCACCCCAAAAATACCCTAAATTCGATGAAATATCTTTGGCACCAAAAATGCTGTTGACCAGTGTAATCAAAAATTTATCGACAAAGTCTCGGAAAATATCGTTCATGAAGCACTGGAAGACAGAAGGGGCATTAATGAGCCCAAAAGGCATCACCAGGTACTCAAAATGTCCCTCCGGAGTATTAAATGTCGTCTTCCATTCATCCCCCTGCTTAATGAGGATAAGATTATACGCCCCCTAAGGTCAAGCTTAGTAAACCAGCAAGCACCTCTAACTCTAGAGAATAGATCCGAAATCAGGGGTAACGGATACTGATATTTAATAGTAATTTTGTTGAGGGCACGATAATCAATACAAGGCCTTAAAGAACCATCCTTTTTGGCCACAAAAAAAACCCCCGGCACCTAAGGGTGAAGAGGATGGTCTGATATGACCCTTCTCCAACGCCTCCTTAATATAGGATCGCATAGCCTCTTGCTCGGGTACAGATAAATTGAAGAGCCGACCCTTGGGAAATTTACACCCCGGGCTCAGTTCAATTGCACAGTCATAACTCCTATGAGGAGGCAAAGATGCAGACTCATTCTCACTAAATACATCATAAAAGTCCGCCAAATAGTCAGGAACATCATGCGACTGAGGAGAGGTGGAAAAAACCGGAGCCTCACTAAAGGCACACCGACAACCCCAACTCACCACAGACACAGATTTCCAATCCAAAACTGGATTATGAATTTGCAACCAGGGAAACCCCAGAACAACGGCATCATGCAGACCATGCAACACCAAAAATCTGCAATTTTCTTGATGGTCTGGGGCGACCCGCATGACCACCTGGGTCCAAAACTGAGGTTTATTTTTCGCCAAAGGAGTACCATCAATCCCCCTCAAAGGGATAGGCGTCTGCAGAGGTGTCATCGGAAATCCACAACGTTTAGCAAAATTCAAGTCCATTAGGTTTAGCGCTGCTCCCGAATCCACAAAAGCCTTGGAGGAAAATGTGGACAGGGAGCAGATCAGAGTAACTGCCAGAAGAAACTTAGGTTGAACACCACCAACAGAAAACGTGTGTGCAAAGCGTTTCTCTCGTTTAGGACAAACAGAAATAATATGCGAGGCATCTCCACAGAAAAAACACAGCTTATTACGCCTTCTGAACTCCTGACGTTGCGCCCTAGACAAAACTCTATCACATTGCATAGGTTCAGACGTCTGTTCAACCGGTGGCAACACCTCTCGTGCAATCCTGCGTTCACGTAAACGCCGATCAACCTGAATGGCTAATGACATAGAATCGTCCAGACCAGAGGGAACAGGAAATCCCACCAAAGTATCTTTTACGGCTTCTGACAAACCCTTCCGAAAGAGAGCAGCCAAGGCACCATCATTCCAGGTAGTAAGGACCGCCCACTTTCGGAACTTTTGACAGTACAACTCTGCAGAATCTCGACCCTGGTTCAATGCCAACAGGGTCTTTTCAGCCTGATCAATAGCATTAGGTTCGTCATACAACAACCCCAAAGCTTGAAAGAATGCGTTCACATTAGTCAGAATAGGATCATCTGGTTTCAAAGAAAACGCCCAATCCTGGGGATCGCCACGCAGCAAAGAGATGACAATTTTAACCTGATGCGCGGAGCTGCCTGACGAGTTAGGCTTCAAGGCAAAAAATAATTTACAATTATTTTTGAAATTCAAAAATTTAGATCGATCCCCAAAAAACACATCAGGTGTAGGGATCTTTGGTTCAACAGCATGCGAATGAGCAAGGTAGGCGGAAATTCCCCGCACTTCCGCAGCGAGCTGCTCCACACGATCAGACAATTGATTTATCTCCATTGAGAGAAAAAAAAAATTCCCCCTACGGCCTCAGAGATATAGAGGAAAGAATATACACACTCTTTTTTTTTTTTTTTAAACACAATTCTTTCCTGCTATTGAGTACCCTAGGATCTGCGGTAGGGCGGGTGATTTTGTTATGAATGAGTCACTGTAGGAGGCAAAAACAGAAATGCTAGCTAAGTCCAGAAAACCAGAGAAGTTGGCAGCTATCGGATTGCAGACCCCTGAACCTATCAGCACAACTAGCAGTAGCCGTGGGGGGTTCCTACAGTGCCCTAGACCCCTCGATCACAGCCGGAGGACTATATAGCCTAAAGACAGAAAGGGAAATCTATACTGCCCCCGAGCAGACCCCAAAGCAAAAGGCAGCCCCCAACATATAATGACGGTGAAGCAAGAAGAAAGAACACTAACACTGACAGAAATGTTATGAATGAGTCACCGTAGGAGGCAAAAGCAGAAATACAAGCTAAGTCCAGAAAACCAGAGATGTTGGCAACTATCAGATTGCAGACCCCTGAACCTATCAACACAACTAGCAGTAGCCGTGGGGGGTTCCTACGATGCCCTAGACCCCTCGATCACAGCCGGAGAATTACATAGGCCTAAAAAAAGAAAGGGGAAATCTAAACTGCCCCAGAGCAGACACCAAAGCAATAGGCAGCCCCCAACATATAATGACGGTGAAACAAGATGAAAATACTAACACAAACAGAAAGATAGACTGAGCAAAGACGGGGCCCAAAACTACCTAGATAGGAAAGGACAGGAAGGCTGCTGTCTGCAAGCTGCCGAAACCCTATCAAAGACATAAGCCAACAAGCTGATATGAAAAAGGCCCTGAAGCAGCTAGGCTTCAAAAACTAAATCAGCACTCAGGTATTTTCAGAAGACAGAGCTAAATGAATTCAGCACACCCCAGCAGGGAATGGCAGAAATCCAGAAAAACAAAGCAAAACAAAGTCAAAGCACCAAAGCAAAAGGCCGAGCAGCAAACTTAGCTTTAGAGGAGCAGGAATTCAGACTGGTCTCCAAGGATCCCACAGAGAAATCACCCGCAGGGCAGAAGGGCGTCGGCAGTCTTATATCCAGTCAGTAACTCCACTCAGCCAGTCATCATCATCAGCCTCAGGTGTTTGACAATCAGGCTCACTACCTTTCTTTACCAGAAGAGGGAGTTCCTCGGGCCTCAGTAATGAAGGGGAAAATGAACTCACAACAGTACCTCCCCCTTGAGGAGGGGGTCACCGAACCCTCAACTACGCCACCAGGGCGATCAGGGTGAGCCCGATGAAAGGCACGCACCAATCTTTTGGCATGAATATCAGAGGCAGAGACCCAGGAATTATCCTCCTGACCATAACCCTTCCACTTAACCAAATACTGGAGTCTCCGTCTAGCCAGACGGGAATCCAGTACTTTCTCTACCTCATATTCCATGTTACCTTCAACCAATACAGGGTCTGGAGGTGCCACCCCCGGAACAACAGGTTCAACAAACCTCTTCAACAAAGATTTATGGAACACATTATGGATTTTAAATGTGACAGGAAGAGCCAAACGAAAAGAGACCGGATTAATAATCTCCACAATCTTGTAAGGTCCAATAAATCTAGGCTTAAACTTAGGAGAAGCCACCTTCATAGCAATATTTTTTGATGATAACCACACCATATCACCAACCTTAAACTGGGGACCAATGGTCCTATGTCGGTTGGAAAACCGCTGGGCTTTTTCCTGGGAGAGAGATAACTTATCCACCACTTGGTCCCAGATCTGGTGCATTCTCTCCACCACAGTGTCAACACCTGGACAGGCAGAGGGCTCCAGCTGCCCTGAAGAAAATCGAGGATGAAACCCAAAGTTACAAAAAAAAGGTGACATCAAAGTGGCAGAACTAGCTCTATTATTTAAAGCAAATTCGGCCAAGGGCAAAAATGAAACCCAATCATCCTGATCAGCAGAAATAAAACATCTCAAATATTCAAATATAACTCCAAGGTCTGGTTTGTTCTCTCTGTCTGCCCATTGGTCTGAGGGTGAAAAGCAGAGGAGAAGGACAACTGAATTCCCAGCCTGGAACAGAAAGTTCTCCAAAATCTAGACACAAACTGGACTCCTCTGTCAGATACAATGTTCTCAGGAATCCCGTGCAAACGAACCACCTGTTGTAAAAACAGGGGCACCAACTCAGAGGAAGACGGCAACTTAGGGAGTGGTACAAGATGAACCATCTTAGAGAACCTATCACAAATCACCCAAATAACAGTCATCCTCTGAGAGACAGGCATATCAGAGATGAAATCCATTGAAATATGGGTCCATGGCCTCTTGGGGACAGGCAAAGGCATCAACAACCCACTAGAGCGAGAACACGATTTAGACCGGGAGCACGTCCCACAGGACTGCACAAAATTCCTGACATCACGAGACAAGGAGGGCCACCAAAAAAACCGACTCACCAGATCTCTAGTACCAAAAATACCTGGATGACCAGCCAAAGCAGAGCAATGAACTTCAGACATCACTCTCTTCTTCTACTGGTCAGGAACATACAACTTTCCACTGGGACAACGCTCAGGTTTGTCCTCCTGGAACTCTTCCAGAGCACGTCTCAAATCGGGCGAGATGGCAGAAAGAACTACCCCTTCGCCTAAGATGGTAGCAGGCTTGGTCACTACAGGAGAATCAGCAAAGAAGCTCCTAGAGAGGGCGTCTGCCTTGACATTCTTTGTTCCAGGAAGAAAAGAAACCACAAAACAAAACGTGTAAAAAACAAGGCCCACCTAAGCGCTTAGCCGACTCTAGGTAAATCAAATTCTTTTGGTCAGTGAGGACCACGACTTGATGCTTAGCTCCCTCCAACCAATGTCTCCACTCCTCAAATGCCCATTTCATGGCCAACAGTTCCCGATTCCCCACATCATAGTTACGTTCAGATGGAGAGAACTTTCGGGAAAAGAAAGCACAGGGATTCATTTTAGAAGTTACAGGATCCTTTTGGGACAAAACAGCTCCTGCACCAATCTCAGAAGCATCCACTTCTACCTGGAATGGAAGTGAGACATCAGGTTGCCGCAAAACCGGGGCGGAGGTGAAACTTCGCTTCAGCTCCTGAAAGGAAGAAACAGCCTCCGGAGACCAATTTAACACATCAGCACCCTTTTTAGTCAAATCAGTCAATGGCTTGGCAATACTAGAAAATTTTGCTATAAATTTCCGATAAAAATTAGCAAAACCCAAAAACTTCTGGAGGGCCTTCAAAGAAGTGGGCTGAACCCAATCGAGAATGGCCTGTACCTTGGCCGGGTCCATTTCAATAGTTGACGGGGACAAAATAAATCCCAAAAAAGAAATCCTCTGTACTCCAAAAAGGCATTTAGATCCTTTGACACACAGGGAATTCTCCCTCAAGATCCGGAACACAGTCCGAACATGTTTCACATGAGAATCCCAATCCTTGGAGAAGATCAAAATATCATCCAGATAATTAATCAAAAATTTATTGACAAAATCTCAGAAAATATCGTTCATGAAGCACTGGAAGACAGAAGGGGCATTAGTGAGCCCAAAAGGCATCACCAGGTACTCAAAATGTCCCTCCGGAGTATTAAACGCCATCTTCCATTCATCCCCATGCTTAATGCGAATAAGATTATACGCCCCCCTGAGGTCAAGCTTGGTAAACCAGCAAGCACCTTTAACTCTGGAAAATAGATCAGAAATCAGGGGTAACGGATACTGATATTTAACAGTAATTCTGTTGAGGGCACGATAATCAATACAAGGTCTTAATGATCCATCCTTTTTGGCTACAAAAAAAAAAACGGCACCTAAGGGTGACGAGGATGGTCTAATATGACCCTTCTCCAATGCCTCCTTAATATAGGATCGCATAGCCTCGTGCTCGGGTACAGATAAATTGAAGAGCCGACCCTTGGGAAATTTACACCCCGGGCTCAGTTCAATTGCACAGTCATAACTCCTATGAGGAGGCAGAGACGCAGACTCATTCTCAATAAATACATCATAAAAGTCCGCCAAATAATCAGGAACATCATGCGACTGAGGAGAGGTGGAAAACACCGGAGCCTCACTAAAGGCACACCGACAACCCCAACTCACCACAGACACAGATTTCCAATCCAACACTGGATTATGAATCTGTAACCAGGGAAACCCCAGAACAATAATATCATGCAGATTATGCAACACCAAAAATCTGCAATTTTCTTGATGGTCTGGGGCGACCCGCATTACCACCTGGGTCCAAAACTGGGGTTTATTTTTAGCCAAAGGAGTAGCATCAATCCCCCTCAAAGGGATAGGCGTCTGCAGAGGTGTCATCGGAAATCCACAACGTTTAGCAAAATCCAAGTCCATTAGGTTAAGGGCTGCTCCCGAATCCACAAAAGCCTTGGCGGAAAATGTGGACAGGGAGCAGATCAGAGTAATTGCCAGAAGAAACTTAGGTTGAACACCCCCAACAGAAAACGTGTGTGCAAAGTGTTTCTCTCGTTTAGGACAGACAGAAATAATATGCGAGGCATCTCCACAGAAAAAACACAACTTATTACGCCTTCTGAACTCCTGACGCTGCTCTCTGGAAAAAACTCTATCACATTGCATAGGTTCAGACATTTGTTCAACAGGTGGCAACACCTCTCGTGCAGCTTTGCGTTCGCGCAAACGCCGATCAACCTGAATGGCTAATGACATAGAATCGTCAAGACCAGAGGGAACAGGAAATCCCACCATAGTATCTTTTACGGCTTCTGACAACCCCTTCCGAAAGAGAACAGCCAAGGCATTATCATTCCATGTAGTAAGTACTGCCCACTTTCGGAATTTTTGACAGTACAATTCTGCAGAATCACGACCCTGGCTCAATGCCAGCAGGGTCTTTTCAGCCTGATCAATGGCATTAGGTTCGTCATACAACAACCCCAAAGCTTGAAAGAATGCGTTCACATTAGTCAGAATAGGATCATCTGGTTTCAAAGAAAACGCCCAATCCTGGGGATCGCCACGCAGCAAAGAGATGACAATTTTAACCTGCTGCGCGGAGCTCCCTGACGAGTTAGGCTTCAAGGCAAAAAATAATTTACAATTATTTTTGAAATTCAAAAATTTAGACCGATCCCCAAAAAATACATCAGGTGTAGGAATCTTTGGTTCAGCAGCATGTGAATGAGCAAGGTAGGCGGAAATTCCCCGCACTTCCGCAGCGAGCTGCTCCACATGATCAGACAATTGCTTTATCTCCATTGAGAGAAAAAAAACTTCCCCCTACGGCCTCAGAGATATAGAGGAAAAAATATACACACTTTTTTTTTTTTTTTTTACAATTCTTTCCTGCTATTGAGTACCCTAGGATCTGCGGTATGGCGGGTGATTCTGTTATGAATGAGTCACAGTAGGAGGCAAAAGCAGAAATACAAGCTAAGTCCAGAAAACCAGAGATCTTGGCAACTATCAGATTGCAGACCCCTGAACCTATCAACACAACTAGCAGTAGCCGTGGGGGGTTCCTACGATGCCCTAGACCCCTCGATCACAGCCAGAGAATTACATGGGCCTAAAGAAAGAAAGGGGAAATCTAAACCGCCCCAGAGCAGACACCAAAGCAATAGGCAGCCCCCAACATATAATGACGGTGAACCAAGATGAAAATACTAACAAAGACAGAAAGATTGACTGAGCAAAGACGGGGCCCAAAACTACCTAGATAGGAAAGGACAGTAAGGCTGCTGTCTGCAATCTGCCAAAACCCTATCAAAGACATAAGCCAACAAGCTGATATGAAAAAGGCCCTGAAGCAGCTAGGCTTCAAAAACTAAATCAGCACTCAGGTATTTTCAGAAGACAGAGCTAAATGAATTCAGCACACCCCAGCAGGGAATGGCAGAAATCCAGGAAAACAAAGCAAAACAAAGTCAAAGCACCAAAGCAAAAGGCCGAGCAGCAAACTTAGCTTTAGAGGAGCAGGAATTCAGACTGGTCTCCAAGGATCCCAGAGAAATCACCCGCAGGGCAGAAGGGCGTCGGCAGTCTTATATCCAGTCAGTAACTCCACTCAGCCAGTCATCATCATCAGCCTCAGGTGTTTGACAATCAGGCTCACTACCTTTCTTTACCAGAAGAGGGAGTTCCTCGGGCCTCAGTAATGAAGGGGAAAATGAACTCACAACACAGAAAGATAGACTGAGCAAAGACGGGGCCCAAGCTAACTAGATAGGAAAGGACAGGAAGGCTGCTGTCTGCAATCCGTGAAAAACCCTATAAAAATAAGAGCCAACAGACTGACAGTGAAAAAAGCCCTGAAGACGCTAGGCTTCAAAAAGATTATGTCAGTACTCAGGAATATTCTGAAGACAGAGCAACCGGCAAAAGGAGATTCAGCTCACCCCAGCAGGGAATGGCAGAATCCAGAAAAGCAAGGCAAACAAAAACAAAACACAAATGCTAACAGGCAAAGCAGAAAACTTAGCTTTAGAGGAGCAGGAATAAGACTGGTCTCCTAGAAGTCCACAGAGAAATCACCCGCAGGGCAGAAGGGCGTCGGCAGCCTTATATCCAGTCCATGACTCCACTCAGTCAGTCATCATCATTAGGCTCAGGTGCCAGATAATAAGGCTCATTACCTTCCTTTACCAGAATAGGGAGTTCACCAGACCTCAGTGACGAAGGGGAAAATGAACTCACAACAGATAGCTTTGTGCAGACAAAGGCCCAATGAGGAAGGTTTCTGCCAGGCAAATTCATCAGATTAGAGAGCAGCTGTAGAAAAAGCATCACAAAGCAGCAGACAGGTATTTGGAGCTGCTGGTGCCTCTGGAGTTTCATGAACCTTTAGGTGTACGATTCTCCAGAGGCTTACAGTTGTGCATAAACTTAATATTTTGCCATCCTTAAACAGTGCTCACAAGCAGAAATAGTTGCAGTGGGCCTCGACGTACAATTTAAAATAGTCTTGTCTTTGCTTACTAAAAAGTGCCCTGCAACTCCAGGTGAATGGAGTATTGCATGGCTACCATGTCCCTACAAGCCTGCAACGTCAGCAAAAAGGTTGCGGAGTCATGTTTTGGGATGGAATCATGGGGAGTGAGCTGGGAGATTCCTTTGGAGTCTCTAAAGGTGTAAAAATGACCTCGCCAAAGCATATAGTATTGGACTGACCATTTTCTTCCATGGTACAAAAATAAGAACCCTGGCAATGCACCACCATCTGATGCTGCAAAACATACCTCTAAGTCATTGGGCATATGGGTTATGGGCATAAAAGAATAGGAACCCTGACCTCAACCTTATTGAGAACACATGGAGTATCATCAAGCAACAGATCTATGAAGGTGGGAAGCAGTTCACATCAAAACAGCAGCTCTGGGAGGATATTCTGACATCATGCAATAAAATTAAAGCAGAAACTGCCCAAAAATTCACAAGTTCAATGGATGCAAGAATAGTGAAAGTGATATAAAAGAAAGGGCCGTATGTTGATATATAACTTGACTTATTAAGATGCTTTTGATTGACAATTCTTTTGATTTCAATAACTGTGACCTTTTAATGTTCACAATTTGACAGATTCACCATTTTTAGTTCTTTAACCCCTTCACGACCAGTGACACAGCGTATGCGTCATGAAAGTCGGTGCCATTCCGACCAATGACGCATACCCTGTGTCATGACTTCAAAGCCCCCCCTGTGGGTCGGGTGACCGGGGTCAACGAAAGTTCACCCAACCCGCAGATACAGGGGGCTTTGTACTTCACCACAGGGGGCGTGGCTTCGCCCCCACGTGGCTACAATCGCTCTGATTGTCTGTTTCACTTTTAACAGCCAATCAGAGCGATAGTAATATTTCATCAATGAAAATTGATGAAATATTACAATCCAGCCATGGCCGATGCTGCAGCAGCATCGGACATGGCTGGAGACCCAGATCCGACCCCCCCACGACTCACGGGGTCGATCGGCCCCCGATACCGACTGATGTCGGCAATGTGCCGTCGTCATCATCTGCTCCCCACCCCCTTCTTTCCGCTCCCCCCACCTTCCGACCCTCCCTCACCCCCCGGTACCTCCGATGTCCCGCTCTGGCTCCCGGTGTCCTGCCTTCCTGCTTCATGGGCGCCGCCATCTTGGAAAATGGCAGGCGCATGCGCAGTGCGCCCGCCGGCTGCAGATTCATTCATTCATTTTGATCACTCTCACAGTGATTAAAATAAAATAAAAAGTAAATAAACCCCCGATAGGTAGGCACAACTAATAAAATAAAGAAAATATTTTTATTTTTCCGTTAGGGCTAGGGTTAGGGCTGGAATTAGGGTTAGGATTGTAATTAGGGTTAGGGTTGGAATTAGGGTTAGGGTTGGAATTAGGGGTAGGGTGGAATTAGGGTTAGGATTGGAATTAGGGTTAGGGTTGGAATTAGGGTTAGGGTTGGAATTAGGGTTAGGCTGGAATTAGGGTTAGGGTTGGAATTAGGGTTAGAGTGGAATTAGGGTTAGGGTTGGAATTAGGGTTAGGGTTGATATTAGGGTTAGGGTTGGAATTAGGGGTAGGGTGGAATTAGGGTTAGGATTGGAATTAGGGTTAGGGTTGGAATTAGGGTTAGGGTTGGAATTAGGGTTAGGCTGGAATTAGGGTTAGGGTTGGAATTAGGGTTAGAGTGGAATTAGGGTTAGGGTTGGAATTAGGGTTAGGGTTGATATTAGGGTTAGGGTTGGAATTAGGGTTAAGATTAAGGTTAGGGATGTGTTGGGGTTAGGGTTGGCATTAGGGTTACGCTTGTGGTTAGGGTTATTGTTAGGGGTGGGATTAGGGTTAGGGATGTGTTGGAGTTAGGGTTGTGGTTAGGAGTGTGTTGGGGTTAGGGTTGGAGTTAGAATTGAGGGGTTTCCACTGTTTAGGCACATCAGGGGGTCTACAAACGTGTCATGGTGCCACCATTGATTCCAGACAATTTTGCGTTCAAAAAGTCAACGGTGCTCCCTCCCTTCCAAGCCCCGACGTGTGCCCAAACAGTGGTCTACCCCAACATATGGGGTATCAGCGAACTCAGGAAAAATTGCACAACAACTTTGGGTGTCTATTTTCACCTGTTACCCTTGGGAAAATGAAAAATTGGGGGCTAAAAGTTATTTTTGTGGGAAAAAAATGATTTTTTTATTTTCACATCTCTGCATTATAAACTTCTGAGAAGCACTTGGGGGTTGAAAGTGCTCACCACACACCTAGATAAGTTCCTTGGAAGGTCTAGTTTCCAAAATGGGGTCACTTGTGGGGTCTTTCTACTGTTTAGG
This sequence comes from Dendrobates tinctorius, assembly GCF_039654945.1. Taxonomy (NCBI): domain Eukaryota; kingdom Metazoa; phylum Chordata; class Amphibia; order Anura; family Dendrobatidae; genus Dendrobates; species Dendrobates tinctorius. The sequence goes on along the minus strand of NW_027361829.1, from coordinate 24,612,332 downwards.
CACATCAGGGGCTCTGTAAACGTAACCACGACCGCAGACCATTCCATCAGTCTGCATTGCAAAACGTCACTACTTCCCTTCCGAGCCCCGACGTGTACCCAAACAGTGGTCCCCCCCACATATGGAGTACCAGCGTACTCAGGACAAACTGGACAACAACTGTTGGGGTCCAATTTATCCTGTTACCCTTGTAAAAAAAAAAATTGTGGGCTAAAAATCTTTTTTTTGAGGAAAAAAAAGATTTTTTATTTTCAAGGCTCTGCGTTATAAACGTCTGTGAAGCACTTGGGGGTTCAAGGTGCTCATCACACATCTAGATAAGTTCCTTGGGGTCTAGTTTCCAAAATGGGGTCACTTATGGGGGGTTTCCACAGTTTAGGTACATCAGGGGCTCTACAAATTTAACATGACGCCCACAGACCAGTCCATCAAAGTCAGCATTTCATAATGTCACTAATTCCCTTCCGAGCCCCGACGTGTGTTAGCCCAAACAGTGGTCCCCCCACATATGGGGTACCAGCATACTCAGGACAAACTGGACAACTTTTTGGGTCCAATTTATCCTGTTACCCTGCGGAAAAACAATTGCGGGCTAAAAATATTTTTTTGAGGAAAAAAATGATTTTTTATTTTCACAGCTCTGCGTTATAAACTTCTGTGAAGCACTTGGGGGTTCAATGTACTCACCACACACCTAGATAAGTTCCTCGGGGGGGTCTAGTTTCCAAAATGGGGTCACTTGTGGGGGGTTTCCACAGTTTAGGTACATCGGGGGCTCTGCAAATGTAACATGACGCCCGCAGACCATTCCATCAAAGTCAGCATTTCAAAATGTCACTAGTTCCCTTCCGAGCCCCGACGTGTGCCGAAACAGTGGTTCCCTCCCACATAGGGGGTACCAACGTACTCAGGACAAACTGGACAACAACTTTTGGGGTCCAATTTCTCCTGTTACCCTTGTGAAAATAAAAAATTACACACTAAAAAATAATTTTTTGATGAAAAAAAAATTTTTTTTATTTTCTCGGCTCTGCGTTATAAACTTCTGTGAAGCACCTGGGGGCTCAAAGTGCTCACTATGCATCTAGCTAAGTTCCTTAGGGGGTCTAGTTTCCAAAATGGGGTCATTTGTGGGGGAGCTCCAAAGTTTAGGCACACAGGGGCTCTCCAAACACGACATGGTGTCCGCTAACGATTAGAGATAATTTTCATTTCAAAAAGTCAAATGGCGCTCCTTCCCTTCTGAGCCCTGCCATGCGCCCAAACAGTGGTTCCCCCCGACATATTGGGTACCAGCGTACTCAGGACAAACTTGACAACAACTTTTGTGGTCCAATTTCTCCTGTTAGCCATGTGAAAATAAAAAGTAGCGTGCTAAAAATCATTTTTGAGGAAAAAAAATGATTTTTTTATTTTCACTGCTCTGCGTTATATACTTTTGTGACGCACTTGGGGGTTCAAAGTGCTCACTACACATCTAGATAAGTTCCATAAGGGGTCTAGTTTCCAAAATGGTGTCACTTGTGGGGGGTTTTCACTGTTTAGGTACACAGGGGCTCTCCAAACGCGATATGGTGTCCGATAACGATTGGAGCTAATTTTCCATTCAAAAAGTCAAATAGCGCTGCTTCCCTTCCGGACCCTGCCGTGCGCCCAAACAGTGGTTTATGACCATATATGAGGTATCGGTGTACTCAGGAGAAATTGCCCAACAAATTTTAGGATCCATTTTTTCCTGTTGCACATGTGAAAATGAAAAAACTGAGGCTAAAAGAAAATTTTTGTGAAAAAAAGTACTTTTTTTTTACGGATCAATTTGTGAAGCACCTGGGGGTTCAAAGTGATCACTATGCATCTAGATAAGTTCCTTGGGGGGTCTAGTTTCCAAAATGGGGTCACTTGTGGCGGAGCTCCAATGATTAGGCACACAGGGGCTCTCCAAACATGACATAGTAACCACTAAATATTCCATCATACAGTTGTGGCCAAAAGTATTGACACCCCTGCAATTTTGTCAGATAATACTCAGTTTCTTCCTGAAAATTATTGCAAACACAAATTCTTTGTTATTATTATCTTCATTTAATTTGTCTTAAATGAAAAAACACAAAAAGAATTGTCCTAAAGCCAAATTGGATATAATTCCATACCAAACATAAAAAAGAGGGTGGACAAAAGTATTGGCACTGTTCAAAAAATCATGTGATGCTTCTCTAATTTGTGTAATTATCAGCACCTGTAACTTACCTGTGGCACCTAACAGGTGTTGGCAATAACTAAATCACACTTGCAGCCAGTTGACATGGATTAAAGTTGACTCAACCTCTGTCCTGTGTCCTTGTGTGTACCACATTGAGCATGGAGAAAAGAAAGAAGACCAAAGAACTGTCTGAGGTCTTGAGAAACCAAATTGTGAGGAAGCATGAGCAGTCTCAAGGCTACAAGTCCATCTCTAAAGACCTGAATGTTCCTGTGTCTACCGTGCACAGTGTCATCAAAAAGTTTAAAGCCCATGGCACTGTGGCTAACCTCCCTAGATTTGGACAGAAAATAAAAATTGACAAGAGATTTCAACGCAAGATTGTGCGGATGTTGGATAAAGAACCTCGACTAACATCCAAACAAGTTCAAGCTGCCCTGCAGTCCGAGGGTACAACAGTGTCAACCCGTACTATCCGTCGGCGTCTGAATGAAAAGGGACTGTATGGTAGGAGACGCAGGAAGACCCCACTTCTTACCCTGAGACATAAAAAAGCCAGGCTGGAGTTTGCCAAAACTTACCTGAAAAAGCCTAAAACGTTTTGCAAGAATGTTCTCTGGTCAGATGAGACAAAAGTAGAGCTTTTTGGGCAAAGGCGTCAACATAGAGTTTACAGGAGAAAAAAAGAGGCATCCAAAGAAAAAAACACGATCCCTACAGTCAAACATGGTGGAGGTTCCCTGATGTTTTGGGGTTGCTTTGCTGCCTCTGGCACTGGACTGCTTGACCGTGTGCATAGCATTATGAAGTCTGAAGACTACCAACAAATTTTGCAGCATAATGTAGGGCCCAGTGTGAGAAAGCTGGGTCTCCCTCAGAGGTCATGGGTCTTCCAGCAGGACAATGACCCAAAACACACTTCAAAAAGCACTAGAAAATGGTTTGAGAGAAAGCACTGGAGACTTCTAAGATGGCCAGCAATGAGTCCAGACCTGAATCCCATAGAACACCTGTGGAGAGATCTAAAAATGGCAGTTTGGAGAAGGCACCCTTCAAATATCAGGAACCTGGAGCAGTTTGCCAAGGAAGAATGGTCTAAAATTCCAGCAGAGCATTGTAAGAAACTCACTGATGGTTACCGGAAGCGGTTGGTCGCAGTTATTTTGGCTAAAGGTTGTGCAACCAAGTATTAGGCTGAGGGTGCCAATACTTTTGTCTGGCCCATTTTTGGAGTTTTGTGTGAAATGATCAATGTTTTGCGTTTTGCTTCATTCTCTTTCGTGTTTTTTCATTTACGACAAATTAAATGAAGATAATAATACCAAAGAATTTGTGATTGCAATCATTTTCAGGAAGAAACTGAGTATTATCTGACAAAATTGCAGGGGTGTCAATACTTTTGGCCACAACTGTATTTTCCATTCAAAAAGTCAAATGGCGCTCCTTCCCTTCTGAGCCCTGCTGTGCGCCCAAACAGTGGTTTATGACCACATATGAGGTATCGGTGTACTCAGGAAAAATGCCCAACAAATTTTAGGATCCATTTTATCCTGTTGCTCACGTGAAAATGAAAAAATTGATGCTAAAAGAAAATTTTTGTTGGAAAAATTAAAATGTTCATTTTTTCTTTCCACGTTGCTTTAGTTAGTGTGAAGCACCTGAAGGGTTAATAATCTTCTTGAATATAGTTTTGAGTAGCTTGAGGGGTGCAGTTTTTAGAATGGTGTCACTTTTGGGTATTTTCTGCCATATAGACCCCTCAAAGTGGCTTCAAATGTGAGGTGGTCCCTAAAAAAATGGTTTTGTAAATTTTGTTGTAAAAATTAGAAATCACTGGTCAACTTTTAACCCTTATAATTTCCTAACAAAAAAAAATTGTTTCCAAAATTGTGCTGATGTAAAGTAGACATGTGGGAAATGTTATTTAGTAACTATTTTGTGTCACATAACTCTCTGGTTTAACAGAATAACAATTCAAAATTTGAAAATTGCGAAATTTTCTAAATTTTCTCCAAATTTCTGATTTTTTCACAAATAAATGCAAAAATTATCGACCTAAATTTACCACTAACATGAGGCCCAATATGACACGAAAAAACAATCTCAGAATCGCTAGGATGGGTTGAAGCGTTCCAGAGTTATTACCTCATAAAGGGACACTGGTCAGAATTGCAAAAAATGGCCTGGCCATTAAGGTCAAAATAGGCTTGGTCACGAAGAGGTTAAAACATTGTTTGGAAACAGCTTTTACATAGTAATTTGGAACAGTGCATTTTGAGGTTTTTTTTAATTTTGAAAAACTACTGTTATCAATGGGAGGCCTGTCCAATAAAATGTGATTTATCCTCTAAAGGTTGATGATTTGAGCATTGTACTGACTCATTTGCATCGATCATTTAGAAAAATCAGGGAAAAATAACACTTGCATAATAATTTGGAAAGCTGTGTTTATAATAGCATTCAAGTTTTTTGATAGAAGTGAATCAGAATGACTCATCTAGAATTAGCAATATTTGCTCATTGTTGCAGTAGCGCTGCAAATCTGTCAGAGTGCAAGGGTATCTATTGAGTACAGCCCTTTTTAGGCCAACTGACATATTTCCAATTCCGTTGTGGGCTCTGGCTTGGCCATTTCAAAACCTTGAACTTATTCTGGCAATGCCATTCTTTTTTGATTTGGAGGTATACTCATGGTTGTAGTCGGTTTGTTAGGTAAAATTCCACTTTATCTTCAGCTTTTAATCAGAGGCCTGAAGGTTTTATTGCAAAGTTGCCCGATATTTGGAACTGTTCCTTATTCTCCACATGTTGACTAAAGAGCTAGTTCAATCTGCCAGGAAAAAAATCCCCAAAGCATAATGCTGCTTCCACCATACTTTACTGTGGGCATAGTGTTTTGAAATTATAGTAAAAAATTCAACCCTGATTTTATCTGGCCATAACACATTTTCCCACATGCTTTTGGTGGACTTGATGTAGTTTTTGGAAAAACAAAGACAGGCTTGGATTTCTTTTTGTAAAAAAAGAGCTTCCATCGTGCTACCCAACCTTTCAGGTCAGCCATATGAAGAATACAGGAGATCGTTGACACATGTAGTATGCAACCAGTGCTTTCCAGCAGCTCTTTCAGGTTCTTTACTGTTGCTGTATGCATCATAGAAGCCACTAGTACCATTTTTTTGTCTTTTCATCAGTGTTTGAGGAACGTTCCATTCTCCTAGAAAATGTCACCTTTAAACATCTTCACATTGTTCCATAGTGCTAATGCTTTGGAAAAATCCCTTCTCCCGACTGATACATATCAACCATGAGATTCCTTTACTGTGTACTGTAAGATTATACATCTCACAAATGTCCTCAATAGTAATAGCACCACCTCAAATACAACTACGATGAACCATATCCACCATCACGAGATGGCAGAAGAAGCATAGGTAGATCAAGATAAAATTCAAACAACTTTTTATTTAAACAATCACAAGGTTAAAATTTGAACAAGGAATGTACACATAAATTGCACCGTGAGTACATCTCAAGGAACACCTGAGGATATAATTACTGGACCAGCATAAATATATTATTTACAATGTATGATAATCTGTATATAATTAGGATACACAATGCCCTTCCTGAATTATTATATACCTCCTTACCATACATAATGAGCCTGTTGTGAAAATGCGTGAAAGATGTAAAATTGAACTCACTACAAATAAATGGTAGTCACACTAATACAGGGGAACAGCACATATGTAAGTGAAGGATATTTTCTTACAGTTAAGTGACTAGCAATTGATTTGCAGCAAGAGGATTCTTTCACCTTTTTGTAGTTTGCACTTAGTGCTCTTTTGTGTCACAGCTATTTAACACATGTAAATGAAGATGTTGCACTGACCATGCTATTATTGCTGGTGACTCATTGAGTGCTATTGTGCAGGTACTGGATTAGTCCCTGTATTAGTGTGACTACCATTTATTTGTAGTGAGTTCAATTTTACATCTTTCACGCATTTTCACAACAGGCTCATTATGTATGGTACGGAGATACAGTATATGATAATTCAGGAAGAGCATTGTGTATCCTAATTATATACAGATTATCATACATTGTAAATAATATATTTATGCTGGTCCAGTAATTATATCCTCAGGTGTTCCCTTAGATGTACTCACGGTGCAATTTATGTGTACATTCCTTGTTCAAATTGTAACCTTGTGATTGTGTACTATAAAGGGCCTGTCACACTAAGCGATATCACTAGCAATATCGCTATAACGTCACTGGTTTTGTGACGCAGCAACGATATTGCTAGTGATATCGCTATGTCTGATACTTACCTCCGACCGCTCCCGCGCTGGTTATCGCTGATCACGCGAGAACGTCCTGAGCCGTTTCTCGTCGTCAGCTTCCTGCTGGGCTTCCTGTGGCGCCGACGAGTGACGCGTGGACGCGGGCGGGAGGACGTCAGGATCGCCTGGTCTGACAGGTAAGTAGCGACCCCCGACCCCTGCTATGTCGCTGGTGAGATCTGCCTGTGTGGCAGCTCACTAGCGACCACTTAGCGATGATGCACCAGCGATCCTGACCGCGTCATATCGCTGGTCGGGATCGCTGGTGCATCGCTAAGTGTGACAGTACCTTAAGATGTTTACAGATGATGACTTTTGCTATAAAACAAGGAAAATGTCAGGAAATCCCTACTAGAACAGCTAAGCTCGACATGGTGTTAATTAGAATCACTTTAAATGATGGCAGGTGTATACTGACTAATAACTGTAAACAGCTGCGGAATATGCTGGCGCTATATAAAACTCAATATCATTAATATTGTTAATATTATATTTAACTTAACTTTAAATGTGATTGGCTAATTCTGAACACAACCACACAACTATATTCCAAATTATAAGGGGATGTTCACACTTATGCAGCCACATTGTTTTAGTTTTGCTATTTTATCTTCTCCACTCCATCACTATAGAGCATAGTAAATAGCCAGAATGTGTGTGGATGACATGGCTGTGCAATGTTACTGTGGGAGTAGAGGCATGGTAGAATGCGAAGAAGGTGCTTGGCAGTTTAGGGCTAGCAACAGAAGGCCCAGCAGCAGTAGTCCAACAGTATAATTTACATGATGGACGGGAAGTAGTTGCATGACAGTGTGGTCCATTAGCACTGGTGGCAACATAACAGTGTAGACAACAGTCAATGGACAGGCAGGCAGATAGCCATTGATGCATGAAAGTCTGCAGTGACTCATACCTGATTCATTTTTACAAATGTTAGGTTTTCCAGGCTTGTGGCATATAACCTGGTCTGCTTTTATGTAATAAATCCAATGTCGTCACTGAATACCCTCTCTCACATGTCAGTGGAGGCTGGACATGACATTACTCGTATAGCAAACGAAGACAGTTCTTGTCACTTACCCAATTTGCTGCCCTAAAAGCCATGGGATTGGGGAACAGGATATATGCCTGAAGAAATAACACAGTCTAGGAATCACTGAAATTAGCTGTTCAGGTGGTGCATCTGTGTTTGCTATTTTGTCAATGTGGATCGCAGAGGAGTTTTCTGGTCAGTCATGAGGGTGGTAGGCTTGTGCTCAGTACAAGCTTTGAATATCAGGTAACAGAACTTATCCTGGAAGAAAGCCAATGTGAATTCCCTTTCAAAAACTGTAAAAAAAAAATCCTAAATTTTGCTTTTACATTGAGAGTTTAAAAACTTGACTATAGAATAGTCATCACAGCTTCATTTAACAATATGTTTGTTGTAAGGAGAACACCGGAGAGATCACATAGATCCCACCACTGCCACCAATTTGTCAGGGAGAACAGCTGCGAGATCACACAGATGCCTCTGCTGCCACCGATTTGTGAAGGAAACACAGATGGTGGCCTCCAATCATCAGGACAATCACGTGATTGAATGACAAGTGATAGACGAGGCCATGGTTGTTTTCACCACTAGGCCTGTTATTGGGGAGCTCACAATGAGCGTACAGTATATACACATTTACTTCCAAAGCATTGAATATATGAATATATATATATATATCCAGAGAGAAAGGTCGCACTCAATGAGCTGATGAAATTATAGGCCGTTGTCAGCTCTTTCTCCACTCCTGATATCACTTCCCCGGCCGACATGCAATTCATGTGCCAATAAATCAGCTATAATTTCATCAGCTTGTTGAGTGCGACCTTTCTCTCTGGACGTATACAGCATTGTGAATTTCCAGTTCCAGCACCCAAAGCTGCCAATTACCAGCGCTCCGAATGCCGCACACCACCTGAGCACATGCGGTAATAGCGGTGCTGTCCGCGTTTTCTTTGCTCTTTACTTTGATGCACATATATATATGTGTATATATATATATACCCTGATACAGTCAATGCCAAACTCCACAATAACAAAAAGAACTAGCTGCCACCACCAAACCAATTGGACACTACAGATAGTGCATTGCTTCAGGGGTGCAATTTATAGAGCAAGAGGAACTAATATATTACATTTTTTATAGTTAATCAGAAAAGTAGGCAGTGTTTATAAAAATATACAAAGATGTTGCATAATGGAGCTTTACAATACAGTATGTACAATTAAATAAAATAAAAATCATAAACAGATGAAATGCACTAAACCTGATGTAGTTTGTAGTGGAGGGAAGCACTCATTTTTGCGGAAAAGGACAGAACCATAGCGTACTGTGTCTTCCAGGACTGACACTATTTATAGTTTGGTATGTGCTTTTATTAACACAAGTCATGCCCACATACCTCACCTCTGATAACTTATAGCTGGGCTGGTCATTAGATGTCGCTCAGTCTTTAGAAAATTAAGGGATTCCCCAATGCCACAATATCTTTGCCCCTGAAGGTCCCTGGCAGAAGACATTAATGTCATATTTTCTATCACGATTTTCTCTTTCTATAGTTAGGAAGCATGGCATGGATATTGTCATCCATCTGATGATATTAATTTGTAGGGGTTGCTGCAATCGCCACAGTGATGTAAGACAATGTGTTGTGTTCATCATTTCGTAATAACATCGAAAATATGTCTCTCATCTCAAGGTCATAGCCTTGCTTCAATATTCATTATGAACTATCAAATGGCTTAAAGATTTTACAATTACATCTATGACACCTGTCTTCCTAAAAACATTGCAGAATACAGCTTGCTTTGTCTTCCAGCTTGACCAAGGGCCCTGTTGTGTCATTATCGTAACCCCACTGTAACAAGTCTATATCCTCCTCCTGTAACAATTTTGAAGATACTACGGAATCTGATTGCGTAGGATAAAAACAAATCTGAGACCTAAGTTGAGAAAAATAAACTCTATTAACAAGTAAGGTGTATAACAAAGTAACAGAGACAATCCTGAAATTACAGTGAAGTGCCACCAGCACAAAACGAAAATGTCCAGCAACTATGCTAGCGAAATGCAACCTCTTGTACAAGCAAGACCAACAGTTATATGAAGCAGGGTACAACCGACACTTAAATGTGCGTGTCCAGGAATATGCAGGCAGTGAAGCCAACACCTTTTATGGAAGTCCAGAAATATGCAGGTGGTGTACATCAAACAGGAGGCTTTCCAGTGTATTTCTTTTAGGGTTGAAAAAGACCCTCTAAGTCGAGCACCGCAGCCCGCACAGACACAGTCCAAGAATTATTACTCTGAAAATAATAATATAAAAAATTCTTAAGGACCACAGCAGCTCCAGAAATGTATAACTCCTCATTTAGGAGTCCGGACAATAGGTAACCACAGCTAAGATCAGGAAGCCGCACAGAGGACTGAAGGCAGCTGGAAGTGATGAGGCAGAGAACTGAGTAACGAGCAGCAGTAGGAACTACAGAAGCAAGCCAGGAGGAAGATCAGTACCCAACAGCAACAAAATACTCAGGCAAGGAGTATTCCCTGATCTGGACTTAAATAACAGGATTGACAGGACGTTTAAGGATAGGGCAAAGCACCAGACTCCATCTTGGACAAGGGCAAAACAGGCTCCATGGAAAATCCGGAATCCTTACACCTCCTCTTTCACCTGCTGCTTATCCTCCTCTTATTATTCCTCCATCTTCTTTTCCTCCTCCAAATCCTGCAAGATATTACCCGGATATTAAGGGATTCCAACAGACACAGGGTAATGCTGATTAGTTGCAAGTTAATGCTTTTCCTTCATGCCCTCTTGCTTGCTGGTAAGTATTTTTTTCCAGGATAAATATTAGCAGGACTACATTGGTGATTCCACATGTCCCTACTGACAAATTTTGTTGCCTCTTCAAAGAGTTTCAGTATGCAACAAACATTCATTAGCTGCCAATGTCGTAACTCAAAGTAACCCTTGCTCTAGTTTAACTACTGCATTATGTAGTTCATCGCTGCTTTAAGCTGTTCATACATAAGCTGCAACATGTAAAGTGACACATTTCAGTGGGATGCGACATTGCAAACCAGATGGTGCACTGGCAGCACTTTTCTTTTTTTTGCATTACTTTGCCACATAAGGCCTTTTGAAATGGGCTGTCATTGTTCTGGCCATAGCCACCAACCACCTTTCTAAAGTGTATATATTTGCAAAAAAAATCTTGCACTATTAAATTCAGAACATGGGCCATGCATGGAGCGTGAGTTATTTTGCCTGACCCAAAAGCAGGCTTAGTGTTCTGGTCATTGTGACACATGCCATTTATAAATTGCAATTCTTGGGGAGCCAGCCAGGGCGAGTTGAATATGAATACACAGCAGCAACTCTTTCACTGTGTGGCTTTTTCGCTCAGGCCTTCAAGCTGTAAAACTGCTTGACCATGCTTTGCCTTGCATGAGCAAAAAGAATTAAGGCCATTTTCAGAATCAACAATGTGCCCTCTGCTTTTTGGGGATGAGGACAAGTCAAACGAGCAACATCCAGAGAATGTATAATAGGAAACAAATAACCATCACTTGTCTTGTAGCTTCAAGTCTTGGAGGCCTCACCACCAGCCTCATATGAGGTGGTTTAACACTGTCACTGAAAATATTCACTGAGTGAGCTGTGAAATTCATGTATCATTACTGTCAATAGTTCTTGATCGAGGTATCTATAGTACAGTGGATTTTCTAGCTCAAAACAAGTCCAGTGAGTGGCATATGTTCTCCTGCACATGAAAACAGAGAGCGGGCACCCCTTTCTGTGAGAAATAATGGTCTCTTCTAGGTAGCCTGAGCGCACACCATAATTTCTGCAAAAGTCAGCAGAATTCACAAGCTGTTAAGGCAGCAAGAGACTGCACCATTACCAACTTGTGAAAATGCAAATTTTCTTCGTGACCCAGTGGTTGACTGTTAGTGGACATTGATTTACTCGACACACAATCAGTGATGGATATTTTGATGGAGAACAAAGTGGAGGAGCTGTACTTGGAGTATAACATTCAGTAGAAGAAGATGGCAAGGATTATGGTGGTGGTGATGACACCAAACTGCACCAAATTGTGATACCTAAGGGTGTGGCTTGGCTGCAAAAAGACAAAGCTGGAAATGTTAGTAGAACAACTTAAAGCATACTCTTGTTGCTGGCCAGCTTAAATTTGCCAAATATGCAGATGATGTCGCTTCATGTGCTGATGGAGAGCTTGTAGTTCATAAGAGCTGGGATGTCCATGGATTATTTTCCTCTTACAGAGCCTGCAGAGTGCTAAATAATTGTCTGGCGGCAGCGTGCAAAATAAACTCACACACACAAGAAGCCGGTGCGTATGATTCACTACCACCGCAACCAGACCTTTCAGAGACTGTAATGCCTCTTCCACCAAAAGCATTACCTACTCCAGAGCTGACCCAAAAAAATGCTGATCTGACTTCAGAAAATGTTTTGTAGGCATGCACTGTATATCACCGATACCAGCAATCTCCTCCTCTGATGACTCATCTCCTAGTCAGCCCTATCTGGTTCCCAGGTTTATTCCAACAGAGAATCGTCATTATTTTTCATCGTCATCGATGACCCGACTGACCGGTGTCTTTGTGTGTGAAGAGGCCAGCACTCCTTGTCCCACAATTTAATTCCCACCCAGAGGTTTGCCCTGAATCAGAGTGTTATTACCATGGACAGTGTCTATACCACCTCAGCTCGCAGAGCCTGCACTACAGATTGGTTTTAGAATCGTGTTATCTATCTCTTCTGGCAAAGGCTGAGAATATCTCTCAAAATATCAACTGTAAGATGTTCTTCTAGGATAGTATGTTCCTTAGCCCCCAGAGTGTTGTGAGTTCAGGGACTTTGGTGCAGGAAAAAAACAGGTGTCATTGATGGATTGTAAATTTCACTATGTCCATTTACTGTTATGGCGGTGGAGGAGATGGACTTAGCAGAAGGCTGACATGAGCTGGTGGTGTCGCTGTCACATCATCCTGCTGTGATTAAGATTTTGGATGGAAAATATATTCCAACATGCACTACACTTCCTCCCCTTTAATGTGAAGATTGCTGCCAGCACTATCAGTAGTGGTAGAGCTGCTGCTTGAACCACATGCGACCACATTCTTATCCGTGATATTCCTTTTTTTCTAACAACCTGCAACATCTGTCATGTGTGCTATATTTGAGTTTAGCATACATTTTGAACAAAAGTATAACATTTAATTTTTAAAAGAACTTTGTTAAGAAACTTAATGCTTTCGATTTAAAATTCTCCCATCCTTGGCAAAAACGCCTAACCCTTAACAAAGAGGTCACTACACAAGTACACGCACAGACAGCGTTTTGTAGCAGCAGACAGCAGTATTGTTCTTGCACCTACTGTATGTTTGTTAAATGCAAATAGTCGAACAGCTGCAAAATCTTATGCTCTTTTTTGTTTTTTTTTCTTTTGTGTTTTGTTTAATTTTTTAAAATTAGACATTCAATAAAAATTAACAGTAATTTAATAAAACGTAAAATGTATGGTTGTGAAATTGGTACGCATAGGCTCACAAGTGACTCACGACCAATAATGAATATGCGGCAAGGGTCATAGGGTATACTTGTATCTGGAGTTGACAATTAAAGCAAATATTACAAAAATAAAAAAAAACTTTTTTTTCCCTAAAAGTTCAAGGTAAAAAAAGTTTTTCTTACAAAATAGGATGACCCAGAAAATATAGGGAGAATTACTTCCCGGAAGTAAGCACATGCAACTGGCTGCTGTATATATGCCACCTGTGTACGTCACTAATATTAGACTGTAGAAGCAAAGATGAAAGCTCAAACACACTGCAGTAGGTTAACTTTTAGGTTTATGCAGTTTTGTATAAAAAGTAAAATTAAAAAGGACTCATGCCTTTGCAAAATAGGATAAGACCAGAAAATATAGGTAGACTTACTGTATATTCCAATAGCAAGTACATATAGCTAGCGGCTGTATTCAGGTAGTGTGTGAGCGCACACAGTTTGTTTACACTCAGTACATATAAAGGTGTGGCCTTCCTTTTCTTTGAACTAGACATTATATTCATGTAGTTCCCATGTGTGCGTGTGTCCACTAGCTAGATCTCAGGTCTTCTCAACCCTTATCCACCTTTGTGTCACTTGACAAATGTAAGGTTTTTATTAGAGGTTAGGACCATCCCGAATAGGATCACCGTGATGTGGTTGGATGACCTTTACATTTTTTTGCTCAAAATTATGTTAACTAAATATCCTATATTATTTTCATGCACAATTGCTGTTTTTTATTAACTGAAGGATTTACTCATCATGTTTTTATTTTGGGTTTTATGTATTGAAAACTAGTATTTCTAATAGCAAAATGCAAAATATTCATTTGTGTGTCTACATATTTTCTACTTAGCACATAACAGGAACATTACATACTGTTGCTTATTTTCTTTCCTTTTTGTTATTCATAACCTTAGATTTTCTCACATGAGTTTCTAATGTAATATATGTTTTAAAATGCGAATGAATATTATTTTTCTAATTCATATATGTATTTGATGTTTTCTATTGCTTTAGATACCAATATTTAAAGATGCAGAAGATACTTTTGTTGCCTTGTACAAATTTGTACCACAAGAAAATCAAGACTTAGCAATGAGGTAACTGTTTTTACTAAAATACTAGTTCAGAACAGATAATCTGCAAGGAGTTTGTATGTTCTCCCAGTGTTTGTGTGGGTCTCCTCTGGGTGCTCCAGTTTCCTCCCACATTCTAAGAGTACTGTCACACTTAGCGATGCACGAGCGATCCTGACCAGCGATATGATGCGGTCAGGATCGCTGGTGCATCATTAAGTGGTCGCTAGTGAGCTGCCACACAGGCAGATCTCACCAGCAACATAGCAGGGGTCGGGGGTCGCTACTTACCTGTCAGACGAGGCGATCCTGACGTCCTCCCACCTGCATCCACGCGTCACTCGTCTCCACAGCAGGAAGCCCAGCAGGAAGCTGACGACGAGAAACGGTCCAGGACGTTCTCACGCGATCAGCAATAGCCAGCGGGGGAGCGGTCGGAGGTAAGTATCAGAAATAGCGATATCGCTAGCAATATCGCTATAACATCACAAAAACCAGTGACGTTATAGCGATATTGCTAGCGATATCGCTAAGTGTGACAGGCCCTTAAAGACATACTGATAGGGAATTTAGATTGTGAGCCCCATCAAGGACATCGATGATAATGTGTGGAAACTGAAAAGTGCTGCAAAATATGTTGGCACTATATTAAAATAAAGATTATTATTATTATCTAAAACTTTTATTGGTAAAATGTATTTAAAGGGAATCTGAGAGCAGCATGATGTAGGCGCTGAGACCCTGGTTCCAGCAACGTGTTACTTGCAGGGCTGCATGTTGTCACTTTGGTCCCAACATTGCTTTCTCTGCTGAAGATATAGCAGTTCTCTGAATGTTGAGCCATGTATAACCCTGCCCAAACCACTGATGGGCAGCTGATCAAAAGTTGCTAAATATTGGTAGGGGACGGGTTACACAGAGCAATTGACTAGGAGACAGTTAAGGCCCTTTTACATTTAGCGATGCACCAGCGATCCGACCAGCGATACGACCCGGTCAGGATCGCTGGTGCATCGCTAAATGATCGCTAGCTTTCACACAGAAAAATCTCACAGCGATGCAGCAGCGACTCAGTGCACGATACTTACCTTTCACACACAGCAATCCTGACGTCCTCCCGCCCGCGTCCAGCGTCGCTCGTCTCACACAGCAGGAAGCCCAGCAGGAAGCGCCCGACGAGAAATGGAGCCGCCCGATCTCGCGCGATCAGCGATGGACAGCGGGGGAGCCGGTCGGAGGTAATTATCACACATAGCGATATCGCTATAATGTCACAAAACCTGTGATGTTTTAGCGATATTGCTAGCGATATCGCTATGTGTGAATCCCCCTTTAGTTCTCTAGTGATAATCTCCTGCTGACAAAACACTGATTTTATTGAAAAAACAACATATATCCCAGTAGGAGATACATTGCTGGAATCAGGATCTTGACCCCTAGATCATGCTGATATCAGATTACATTACGAAAATCTATTGAAAGATTCTGTTTAAAACCTTCACACATTGTCCTTTAATTGAAATAATGACAAAGACTCCTTTAATCAATTCTAATTAAACCATACTCACGTCACAGCCCATTCCAGTGAGGCCATTGTCCCCTGTAACAGAATTAAAATAATAAACAGCAATATCCTCAAATGTTCACCAAGAAGATAATAATTCATTTGTCCCATAACTGGTCTAACTCTGATACATCTAGATGGCAGGCTGCATTGTTGCATGATGCAACTATGCAGTCTACCATCCAACAGAGACAATGACCTAGAATCATAGAATCGTAGAGTTGGAAGGGACCTCCTGGGCCATCTGGTCCAACCCCCTGCTCAAAGCAGGATTCGCTAAATCATCCCAGTCAGATGTCTGTCCAGCCTCTGTTTGAAGACTTCCATTGAAGGAGAACTCACCACTTCTCGTGGCAGCCTGTTCCACTCATTGATCACTCTAACTGTCAAAAAGTTTTTTCTAATATCTAATCTGTGTCTCCTCCCATTCAGTTTCATCCCATTGCTTCTAGTCTTTCCTTGTGCAAATGAGAATAAAGTTGATCCTTCTACAATGTGACAGCCCTTCTTGCTAAGCTCAGTGTCTCGCGGTGAACTCCTATGACCTGGCTGATGTCACCAGTGAGTGTGAGAAAGGCCCTGGGAGTTCACAGCCAATGAAGTCACTTCACCTATTGACATCAGCTCAAACGCTGTGGGAAAATTTCTAACGCTCAGCTCAGTGTCTCTACTGGATGGCAGGATGCATAGTCTTATTGATGCACTTTTTCTGGAGCAGCAGAGAGCTGATGTTTTAGCCTGGGGGGGGCAATATCCATGACCCCTTCCTAGGCCATTATTATCAGCCCACACCTGATTGCCTAGCCTTTGCTGGTTAATAATTATAGGGGGATCGTACATCATTTTTTTGGTATCCTCCATTTTAGTAACCAATAAAGGCTAAGTATACAGCTGTGAGCTGATATTAACAGCCCGGGAAGCTCCATGGGTATTACCCCCTTCCCAGGCTATAAATATCTACTCCCAGGTGTCAGCTTTCCCTCTGCTTGTTTGGAAAATTACTCGGGAGCACACACCATTTTTTTGAGAAAAATAATAATTTATTAATTAAATACATGTACAGTAAGCTGCACACGCACTGTACTAATTATATATTTGACTGACATCTTTATATCTATCTATTCTATGTGAATATACAGTATGTAATCTATGTTTTCTATTCTGTTATGTCACGTGATTTTACTGTACTGTACTGTAATTGCCGGCTTTTCATCTTTCTGTTTATCTATCTAATCTCTCTGTCTCTCTGTATATAGATATATAAACTTATGTACTTGTGTCTCTTGTCTTACACATGTCTATTATACTTGTCTATATTTCCCCTTTTCACATGTCAAGCGCCATGGAATAAATGGCGCTATATAAATGCATAATAATAATAAATAATAATAATATATAGTACAGACCAAAAGTTTGGACACACCTTCTCATTCAAAGAGTTTTCTTTATTTTCATGACTATGAAAATTGTAGATTCACTCTGAAGGCATCAAAACTATGAATTAACACATGTGGAATTATACAATTAACAAAAAAGTGTGAAACAACTGAAAATATGTCTTATATTCTAGGTTCTTCAAAGTAGTCACCTTTTGCTTTGATTACTGCTTTGCACACTCTTGGCATTCTCTTGATGAGCTTCAAGAGGTAGTCACCGGAAATGGTTTTCACTTCACAGGTGTGCCCTGTCAGGTTTAATAGGTGGGATTTCTTGCCTTATAAATGGGGTTGGGACCATCAGTTGTGTTGTGCAGAAGTCTGGTGGATACACAGCTGATAGTCCTGCTGAATAGACTGTTAGAATTTGTATTATGGCAAGAAAAAAGCAGCTAAGTAAAGAAAAATGAGTGGCCATCATTACTTTAAGAAATGAAGGTCAGTCAGTCCGAAAAATTGGGAAAACATTGAAAGTGTTCCCAAGTGCAGTGGCAAAAACCATCAAGCGCTACAAAGAAACTGGCTCACATGAGGACCGTCCCAGGAAAGGAAGACCAAGAGTCATCTCTGCTGTGGAGGATAAATTCATCCGAGTCACCAGCCTCAGAAATCGCAGGTTAACAGCGGCTCAGATTGGAGACCAGGTCAATGCCACACAGAGTTCTAGCAGCAGACACATCTCTAGTCGTTAAGAGACTTTGTGCTGCAGGCCCTCATGGTAAAATAGCTGCTAGAAAACCACTGCTAAGGACAGGCAACAAGCAGAAGAGTCTTGTTTGGGCTAAAGAACACAAGGAATGGACATAAGACCAGTGGAAATCTGTGCTTTGGTCTGATGAGCCCAAATTTGAGATCTTTGGTTCCAACCACCGTGTCTTTGTGCGACGCAGAAAAGGTGAATGGATGGATTCCTCTTGCCTGGTTCCTACCGTGAAGCATGGAGGAGGAGGTGTGATGGTGTGGGGGTGCTTTGCTGGTGACACTGTTGGGGATTTATTCAAAATTGAAGGCATACTGAACCACCATGGCTACCGCAGCATCTTGCAGCAGCATGCAATTCCATCCGGTTTGCATTTAGTTGGACCATCAATTATTTTTCAACAGGACAATGACCCCAAACACACCTCCAGGCTGTGTAAGGGCTATTTGACCAAGAGGGAGAGTGATGGGGTGCTACGCCAGATGACATGGCCTCCACAGTCACCAGACCTGAACCCAATCGAGATGGTTTGGGGTGAGCTGGACCGCAGAGTGAAGGCAAAAGGGCCAACAAGTGCTAAGCATCTCTGGGAACTCCTTCAAGACAGTTGGAAGACCATTTCCGGTGACTACCTCTTGAAACTCATCAAGAGAATGCCAAGAGTGTGCAAAGCAATAATCAAAGCAAAAGGTGGCTACTTTGAAGAACCTAGAATATAAGACATATTTTCAGTTGTTTCACACTTTTTTGTTAATTATATAATTCCACATGTGTTAATTCATAGTTTTGATGCCTTCAGAGTGAATCTACAATTTTCATAGTCATGAAAATAAAGAAAACTCTTTGAATGAGAAGGTGTGTCCAAACTTTTGGTCAGAGGAAAAGCATAATAGAAACATTTGCACCACTTCTGAATTTTTCACCCACTCCTGGTTTTGGCTTACAAATACTGGGGTAAAAAACTCACCAAATACTCGATGTGTGCATGTGGCCTAACAGTAAAATTCTTACAGCTGCTTTATGTTAATAGCATCTGTATTCAGCTTTGGAAATATGGAATTCTTGCTTTTGTATCACTAGTTGTGCTATACTGTAGAATATTTTGCTGCTCCTCTATGACTTGATTTTCTTGGCTTCAGTAGATTTTGCAGGCGCAGATGAAGGATTTATTGCAGAACACTATATGAAATCTGCTACCTGAAATGTGTGCACAGTTTATTCATGGCCCAAATGTTACAACCTTGACAGATAAACAACTTCAAAGTAGACAGTGCTGAAAACTCGTTTACCATACACCAGCTGAGGCTTTTCATCACATCCCAACTTTAATACAGCGGTGACAAAAAGAATTACCATATGTAAAGTGTGTGTAGGGCAGCCAGTACCTAAAGCAAATCAAGCTCTGTCACCATGAAACAATAACTGTTAAAACTGTCACCAGTTTGACACTGCCCAGACTGCATGAATCAGTGCTTGTCTCTATGATTGCCAGAGCATTTAAGGCTACGTTCCCACAATGAGCTTTTGGTGAGTTTTTGATTTTGCAGAAGGTCTGCAACTACTATGTAAATTAGGTTACTTGTTTTTTTACATGTTTTCATTGCGTTTTTGACACTGCGTTTTTCCTCTTTTTGATGTGTCATGCTTAAAGTAATGCTGCTTTTGTTTTTACTCTTCCTGGCATTTGGCTTTGTTAAGGCTATGTGCCCACATTACGTTTAAATCCGGACACTGAAAACCGGACTCCTTCCCAGAAATCGCACGTTTTTTTCTGCGCGATTTTACCGCGATTATGTTTGCGATTTTCGCGTGCGATATTCAAGCACTTTCCAAGCGATTTGAAGCATCGCTTGGAAAGTGATTGACAGATTGGTCACACTCTTCAAACATAGTGTTTGACAAGTGTGACCAGGTTTTTACTATTGAGGCCGCCTATGCGGCCTCAATAGTAAAAGAAAGAATGTAAAAAATAATGAAAAAATAAAAAAATCGGGGTATATTTACCTTCCAACGTCCCGCGCAGTCTCAGCGACGCTCCCGTTCCCAGCGATGCCTTGCGAGACCTGTGATGACGTTGGTCTCGCGTTGCTCTAGTGATCTCACGAGACCGCTAGAGTCACGCGAGACTACGTCATCACAGGACCTTGCCGCAAGGCATTACTGGGAACGCTGAGGCCCGGGAAGGCAGCGCGGGATGTCGGAAGGTAAATAAAAACCAAATTTTTAATCCTTTTTTCTTACAGGGGTATGGTACCCAGGGCCTGGAGGACAGTCTCCTCTCCTCCACACCGTGGGTACCAACCGCACATGAGACGCTTAACTTCGCGCATGGTGGGCATAGCCACATGCGGGAAGTAAGCGATTCTCATGCATTCCTATGGGTGCGGAATCGCGGCAATTCTTTGCGATTCCGCACAAAAGAATGAACATGCTGCGATTTTTTCCGCGATGCGATTCCGCCACGGAAAAAAGCGCAGCATTAGCACAGCATGTGCGGAATGCCATAGGAATGCATGGGGGGCGTTCTGTAGAAGATTTTTAAATGTTTTCGCAGCGTTTTTGCGCCGAAAATCGCGGCAAAAACGCTTAAAAATTGCATCGTGGGCACACAGCCTAAAGCTTTATAGATACAGTCATATGAGGATTATATGCATTTTTAGTGTGTTTCTGCAGTGGAAACTCACTCAAAATCCAAGTGCATTTTTTTACCTGCTTTTTTTCCAAATCTGCACAGAAAACTCAGCGTACCGACAAGAGAAATTGACATGCTGCAGAATTTAAAAAAGAGTTAAAAAAGAGCACAATGGGAATGACTTTCCTATAAATCACATCCACTTTGCTGCAACTGTAAGATGCTGCAGTTTTGACATAGCTAAAATACGCAGCATGAAAAATTCCCCAAAAACTCATCCTTGGGCACACAGTCTAAGGGCAGAGACACACTGCCGTATTTCTCGTGCGAGAATCACATCGTAAAACTCGCACTGGCTGTCGGATCTCCTGACCTGAGCTTGACAGCTGCATAGTAATGCATCACGCTGTAATGCTCAGGTCAGGAGAGGTGCCGGCCAGTCCGTGCAGTGCGATGCGATTATGCGATTATCGCACGAGAAATACGGCAGTGTGACTCCAGCCTAAGAGAAATACTCTTTAAAGAGACTGCAACTGGATGTGAGACTAGCCCGGCAACACCATGGTTGACTTCACCCAGTAATGCTGTAGGTGAATTACAAGTCTCACATATAGTGAGAGGCCTGTCAATGACTTTGAGCGGTGATGAGAAAATCCCATCAGTGGCGTAACTGTAGAAGTCTTGTGTATGGCTTTGGTTTCTATAAAGTGTATTTTTTCCTAAACACTAGAGCTTTCCAGAGAAAATATAATATAATATAGAGGCCTTCTATTTGTGTCTGCCAGTGGTTTAAACACTGGTTTTACAGAGGCACGTTACAGCTACATGCAGATGTTGCAGATTAGGAGACAAGGACACAGGATCAGTTCCCATGTCTTGAGATCTTTAAGGGCAAAAACAGTACCGGAGCTATCTGTGTCCGTGGGCATACGTGGTACATCTGTGTAGCACACGTGTGGCAACCGTGTGCCACAGGTGTAATGCATCAGGACCACACGGATGGCCGCCGGGGAAGAAGCGCTACAGTAAGCGCTGTTCCCCGGCAGCTGGTGCTGAAGGGGCTGTCATTCTTCTCTCCTGCACTGCCAGCAACAGCAAGCAGGAGAGAATGAATGAAAAATAAAACGACGTGGGGTCCCCTTCTGTTTGTGAACCAACCCGGCAAAACTAACAGCTGGGGGATGCTATTATCAGGCTGGTAAGGGGCCATTGATCTTGCCCCCCCAGCCTAAAAACAGCAGCCCGCAGCTGCCCAGAAAAGGTGCATATCGCTATGTGTAAAACCCCCTTAATAGTACATTATTAGCATAGCGTGCCTCAAGACTCCACATTGTTTGTGTAGTGCGATTGCTCTCAATCACTTTGAGTAGTGCCCTACACAAATACCAAAGGTGCACATCGCTGCAATATGTTAAAGTAGTCAAGTTGGTCATTCTTACCTCTTGGCCGAGGTAACTAAGAAAAAGTGAGCTTTTTTAAAAAAAAATCATCTATGTAGAAAGAAAGCAAAGCAGAATACTGTATCTTCAAAACTCAGAGGATCCTCTGATAGATTGAAACATATAGCACAATATAATAATAAATTATCATAAATATGTAAATTAAAGTAAGCTAACAAATTGCCAATTCCAGCTATTTACAATAGTGCCAACAGCGTATGTTTTGTGTGTATACATCTCATAAATATACATCTCATGTAAAGAAAAATAAATCATTTTTGTTTGGTGGATTTCTTTTTTTTTAGACCTGGAGACAAAATAACTATATTGGATGATTCAAATGAAGACTGGTGGAAGGTAAATTTCATTTGGAAAACGTTGTCAGCATGTCATATTTTTAGATAATGATTACTGATAATTTTTGTCCTGTAGTCCAATAAACTGTCTATGAGCTACTATGGCAGATGTTTCGATATGGTAAAATTACCACAAAACAAAAAAATATGGATTCTCTTTATGAAGTCTGGGCTTAAGGGCTGAATCACATGGCCATTGATTCTATCATACAGGAGAATCAGGCTGATCATGCGAATGTCGGAGTTTGAGCCGAGTGGCACGTTAGTGTGATCCATTCTCTCGATGAGAGATGAGAGAATCGTAACCCAGATGCGAAGAAGATGGAGACCTTAATTTCTCCATCTTCTCCATTGTCTGTGTCTGCGGTAATCGGACAGAATTCAGATGTGATCCGAGTGCAGTCCAAAGTTTTAGACGCACCCATAGACTTGTATGGATGAACGTGATCCGATTATCGGATGCATATGAAAACAAGACCAAATCTGCCTGAGAAAGCTATTGCACACCTGCACTGCTTCGCAGAGGCGTATCTAGGCTTTCTGGCACCTGGGGCAAGAATTTGGTTCGGTGCCCCCCCCCAAGTACATATGTGACTTGCACACTTAGTCATGTACCCACAAGCTGCTCTCCCTAATGCTCTCAATGTTCAGTAAAAAACTGAAAGCAGGAAGAGAAGCTCGTTGTCACAGGACCATAACTATGAAAATCGCATATGAGTGAAGTGTCCGTGTGATGACACTGGAACCTGCAGCACTGAATCCTGACATTGCAGCTTCTGAATTTCCACAACGAATGCACCTGCACACTTTTAGGATTCTCCCTGGCCGATGTACAGTCATGTCAGCACAAGTATGTGATTTATATACCTCTGGCCACACTCCGACTAGACGTGCCCGGCCTCGCTCCGTTCACTTTCATTGAGTGAGGCCACACATGTCTAGTCAGCATGTGACCGTATGTATGTAAATTACCGGCACGAGAGAATCCTGACAGCGTTCAGTGAGCACTGTAAGAATTCAGAAGTCTGCAGTCACATAGAATGTCTGCAGACTCACCACAAACCTGGACAACCCCTGTAATGCTCCTAACAAATAAAAACATGAGAATTAGTCAGTAGCACAAATATTTACATCCAGGTACCTTATAGATGACGTCGTCTCTGCAGTCGGTCTCCTTTTCTTCTTCTTGTCTAGACCCCATGATGAGTTTTCTCATCCACAGCCGTCTCTGCAGACTTCCATCTTGCCCGGTCTTCTGCAGCAAATCTCCACACGATGCCCTTAAAGATAGAAGATGCTCCCAAATAAAAATATCTGCAATATACTGTGGCCTCACACTATTCCCCTCCCTCCTCATACTGTCTCCTCATATATTTACCCCCTCACTCTCTATACTGTCTGCTCACACATATCCCCGACTCCCCATACTGTGTCCACATGCATTCACCCTTTCGCACCCCTTACTGTCTGCACCTATCCCCAGCCACCGGGGAACCGGTGAATTCTCCGGTGGGCCCTGGCATCTGGTGGGCCCTGGCACCTGCTGGCATACAGGGCCAGCAGTTGCCTAGGGCCCCCGCTGCTCCAGGGGCCCCCAGCCACTGGTGTGTCGCACACCATGCAGCTGCTATGGGGGCCCCTGCCAGCGGAGCAGCAGCGGGTGTCAGGAGGCAGGAGCCCCTGTCCCCGCTGCTAAAGAGAAATGAATATTCACTGCGAAGCAGTGAATATCATTTCAGGTCTCCACACCCCCAGAGGCCCCGCCCCCAGCCCAGTAAGCTGCTCTGCATCAGGGCCGGCGCCGCCCTCAGTCCTCTCTGCTCCTGGCTCACAGCCAGTGCGCGATGACGTCACTACATCGCGCACCCGCTGTGTGTCTGGCAGAGGGGACAGCTCCTGACACTGAAGCCGGGATCAGCGTGGGAGCGAGGAGGAGAGGTGAGTATTGTGTTTGTTTGTTTTTTTTTTATATCTCTCTCGCTCTCTCTATCTGTCTCTATCTATCTATCTATCTATCTCTATATATCTCTCTCATATCTATCTATCTTTCTATCTCTATCTATTATCTATATCTATCTATCTCTATCTATCTCTATCTATTATCTATATCTATCTATTTCTATATCTATCTCTATCTATCGCTCTATCTTTCTATCTCTACATCTATCTCTATATCTATCTATCTATCTCTATATCTTTCTATATATATCTCTATATCTATCTATCTATTATGTCTATCTATCTATCTCTATATCTATCTATCTATCTTACTCTATCTATCTCTATATCTATTATCTCTATATTTATTATCTATCTAGCTACCATCTATATCTATCTATCTTTATCTATATATATATATATATCTATCTAATATCTATATCTATCTATCTCTATACCTATCTATCTATTTATCTATCCGTTATCTATCTCTATATCTTTTCTCTGTATCTATCTATCTCTATATCTCTCACTATCTATCGCTCTATCTCTATATCTATCTCTATATCTATCTTTATATCTATATCTATATATCTCTCTATCTATCTCTATATCTATCTCTATTTCTCTCTATATCTATCTCTATATCTCTATAGTTATCTATCTATATATCTCTATCTATCTCTATATCTATCTCTCTGTATATCTATCTATCGCTCTATCTCTATATCTATCTTTCTATCTCTATATCTATATATCTATCTATCTTTATCTATTTATCTCTATATCTTTTCTCTGTATCTATCTCTCTATATCTATATCTATCTATCTATATATATATATATCTATTATCTCTATATCTATATCTATTTCTCTCTGTATCTCTCTCTATATCTATCTATCTATTTATCTCTATCTCTATATCTATCTCTCTGTATATCTATCTATCTATCTATCTCTATATCTATCTCTATATCTATCTATCTTTCTCTATCTATCTATCTATCTATCTATCTATCTATCTATCTATCTATTTATCTCTATCTATTATCTCTATCTATCGCTCTATCTCTATATCTTTCTATCTCTACATCTATCTCTATATCTATCTATATCTATCTATTATGTCTATCTATCTAGCTATCTCTATTATCTATATCTACCTATCTCTATATCTTTCTATCTTACTCTATCTCTATATCTATCTGTTATCTCTATATTTATTATCTATCTTTATCTATCTATCTCTATCTATTATCTATATCTATATCTATCTCTCTATCTATTTATCGATCTCTGTATCTATCTCTCTCTATATCTATCTCTCTATCTACCGCTCTCTCTATCTCTATCTATCTTTATATCTATATCTATCTATCTCTATATCTATTATCTCTATATCTATCTACCTATCTATCTCTATATCTATCTATATATATATATCTGTTTCTCTCTATATCTATCTCTATATCTCTCTCTCTATAGCTATCTATATATTATCTCTATATCTATCTATCTATCTATCTATATATTATCTCTATATCTATCTATCTATCTATCTATCTATCTCTATATCTATCTATCTCTATATCTATCTATCTATCTATCTATCTCTATATCTGTTATCTCTATATCCATATCTATCTCTATATCCATATCTATCTCTACATCTATCTATCTATCTATCTATCTCTATATCTATCTTTCTATCTAACACTATATCTCTATATCTATCTCTATATCTCATTATCTATCAATCTCTATCTCTCTCTTTATCTATCTATTGATCTATCCATCTATCTCTATATCTATCTCTATATATATCTATTATATCTATCTATTATCTCTATTATCTATATCTATCTATCCATCTATCTATCTAGCTATCTCTATCTATCTCTATATATCTATCTATTATCTCTATTATCTATATCTATCTATCCATCTATCTATCTAGCTATCTCTATCTATCTCTATATCTGTCTATATTTATCTTTCTAACTCTATATCTATCTATCTCTATACATATCTCTATATCTAGCTATTATCTCTATATCTATCTCTATATCTATCTTTCTATATCTATCTGTCTCTATATCTATCTATCTCTATATCTATTATCTCTATATCTATCTATCTCTATATATCTCTATATCTATTTTTATTTATAGCCATCTATCTATATATATTTATCTCTATATCTATCTATATATGTCTATATTATTATTATTATTATTATTATTATTATTATTATTATTATTATTATATCTGTATATCTCTATCTATTATCTATCTCTATATATCTATCTCTATATCTTTCTATCTATAGCTATCTATCTATCTATCTATCTATCTATCTATCTATCTATCCATTATCTATTTTCTATCTATCTCTATATCTATCTACCTATCGATCTATCTATCTATCTATATTTCTTTCTATATCTATCTTTATATCTATCTCTATCTATCTCTATCTATCTCTATGAATCTTTCTATCTATATCTATCCATTATCTACTTTCTAGCCATTATCTACTATCTATCTCTATATCTATCTATTTCTACATCTATCTTTCTATCTATATCTATCTAACTCTATATCTATATATCTATATAGCATTATACCCTATGAGGGGGTGCATTATTCCCTATGAGGGGGGCAGTATTATACCCTATGAGGGGGTGCAGTATTATACCCTATGAGGGGGTGCAGTATTATACCCTATGAGGGGGGCAGTATTATACCCTATGAGGGGGTGCATTATTCCCTATGAGGGGGGCAGTATTATACCCTATGAGGGGGGCAGTATTATATTCTATGAGATGGCTGCATTATATTCTATGAGATGGCTGCATTATACTATGTGAGGGGGCTGCTCCCCACACACATTAAGTACCCCCCATCCCCACTCAATAACCCCTCGTCCCTACTCCCAAATCCCCCCACACATTATGTACCCCCCACTCCAAAGCCCCCCACACATTATGTACCCCCACTCCAAATCCCCCATCCCCAATCCCCCACACACATTAAGTACCCCCATCCCCACTCATTAACCCCTCCACACATTAACCCCCATTTCCACTCATTAATCCCCCATCTCCACTCATTAACCCCCATCTCCACTCATTAACCCCCACACTCATTAACCCCAATCCCCACATTAACCCCCACACATGCTGGAAATGATGGAGGGGCCTACAAATGATGCAGGGGGCTGCAAATGATGGATGGGGTGCTGGAAATAATGGAGGGGGCTGCAAATGATGCAGGGGGCTGCAAATGATGGAGGGGGTCCTGGAAATGATGGAGCGGGTGCTGTAAATGATGGAGGGAGCTGGAAATGATGGAGGGGTGCTGGAAATGATGGAGCGGGTGCTGGAAATGATGGAGGGGTGCTGGAAATGATGGAGGGGGCTGCAAATGATGAAGGGGGCTGCAAATGATGGAGGAGGTGCTGCAAATGATGGAGGGGGCTGCAAATGATGGAGGGGGCTGCAAATGATGAAAGGGGCTGCAAATGATGGAGGAGGTGCTGCAAATGATGGAGGGGGCTGCAAATGATGGAGGGGGTGCTGGAAATAATGGAGGGGGCTGCAAATGATGCAGGGGGCTGCAAATGATGGAGGGGGTCCTGGAAATGATGGAGCGGGTGCTGGAAATGATGGAGGGGGTGCTGTAAATGATGGAGGGAGCTGTAAATGATGGAGGGGTGCTGGAAATGATGGAGCGGGTGCTGGAAATGATGGAGGGGTGCTGGAAATGATGGAGGGGGCTGCAAATGATGAAGGGGGCTGCAAATGATGAAGGGGGCTGCAAATGATGGAGGAGGTGCTGCAAATGATGGAGGGGGCTGCAAATGATGGAGGGGGCTGCAAATGATGAAGGGGGAGCTGCAAATGATGGAGGGGGTGTTGGAAATGGAGGAGGCTGCAAATAATGGAGGGGGCTGCAAATGATGGAGGAGGTGCTGGAAATGATGGAGGGGGGCTGCAAATGATGGAGGGGGTGCTGGAAATGATGGAGGGGTGCTGGAAATAATGGAGGGGGCTGCAAATGATGCAGGGGGCAGCAAATGATACAGGGGGACCAAATGATGGAGGGGGTGCTGGAAATGATGGAGCAGGCCTGCAAATGATGGAGGGGTGCTGGAAATGATGGAGCGGGTGCTGGAAATGATGGAGCAGGTGCTGGAAATGATGGAGGGGTGCTGGAAATGATGGAGGGGTGCTGGAAATTATGAAGTGGCCTGCAAATGAAGGAGGGGGTGCTGAAAATAATGGAGGGGGCTGCAAATGATGGAGGGGGCTGCAAATGATGCACGGGGCTGCAAATGATACAGGGGGCGCAAATGATGGAGGGGGTGCTGGAAATGATGGAGCAGGCCTGCAAATTATGGAGGGGGTGCTGGAAATGATGGAGGGGTGCTGGAAATGATGGAGCAGGTGCTGGAAATGATGGAGGGGTGCTGGAAATGATGGAGGGGGTGCTGGAAATGATGAAGTGGCCTGCAAATGAAGGAGGGGGTGCTGGAAATGATGGAGGGGGCTGCAAATGATGGAGGGGGCTGCAAATGATGGAGGAGGTGCTGGAAATGATAAAGTGGGGATGTAAATGATAGAGGGGGCTGTCAATGATGGAGGGGGCTGCAAATAATGGAGCAGGCCTGCAAATGATGCAGGAGGTGCTGCAAATGATGTAGGGGGCTGCAAATGATGGAGGGGTGCTGGAAATGATGGAGCGGGCCTGCAAATGATGGGGGAGGTGCTGAAAATGATGGAGGGGGCTGCAAATGATGGAGGGGGTGCTGGAAATGATGGAGCAGGTGCTGGAAATGATGGAGCAGGTGCTGGAAATGATGGAGGGGTGCTGGAAATGATGAAGTGGCCTGCAAATGAAGGAGGGGGTGCTGATAATAATGGAGGGGGCTGCAAATGATGGAGGGGGCTGCAAATGATGCACGGGGCTGCAAATGATACAGGGGGCGCAAATGATGGAGGGGGTGCTGGAAATGATGGAGCAGGCCTGCAAATGATGGAGGGGGTGCTGGAAATGATGGAGCAGGTGCTGGAAATGATGAAGTGGCCTGCAAATGAAGGAGGGGGTGCTGGAAATGATGGAGGGGGCTGCAAATGATGGAGGGGGCTGCAAATGATGGAGGGGGTGCTGGAAATGATAAAGTGGGGCTGTAAATGATAGAGGGGGCTGCCAATGATGGAGGGGGCTGCAAATAATGGAGCGGGCCTGCAAATGATGCAGGAGGTGCTGCAAATGATGTAGGGGGCTGCAAATGATGGAGGGGTGCTGGAAATGATGGAGCGGGCCTGCAAATGATGGGGGAGGTGCTGAAAATTATGGAGGGGGCTGCAAATGATGGAGGGGGTGCTGGAAATGATGGAGCAGGCCTGCAAATGATGGAGGGGTGCTGGAAATGATGGAGCGGGTGCTGGAAATGATGGAGCAGGTGCTGGAAATGATGGAGGGGTGCTGAAAATGATGGAGGGGTGCTGGAAATTATGAAGTGGCCTGCAAATGAAGGAGGGGGTGCTGAAAATGATGGAGGGGGCTGCAAATGATGGAGGGGGCTGCAAATGATGCACGGGGCTGCAAATGATACAGGGGGCGCAAATGATGGAGGGGGTGCTGGAAATGATGGAGCAGGCCTGCAAATTATGGAGGGGGTGCTGGAAATGATGGAGGGGTGCTGGAAATGATGGAGCAGGTGCTGGAAATGATGGAGGGGTGCTGGAAATGATGGAGGGGGTGCTGGAAATGATGAAGTGGCCTGCAAATGATGGAGGGGGTGCTGGAAATGGAGGAGGCTGCAAATAATGGAGGGGGCTGCAAATGATGGAGGAGGTGCTGGAAATGATGGAGGGGGGCTGCAAATGATGGAGGGGGTGCTGGAAATGATGGAGGGGTGCTGGAAATAATGGAGGGGGCTGCAAATGATGCAGGGGGCAGCAAATGATACAGGGGGAGCAAATGATGGAGGGGGTGCTGGAAATGATGGAGCAGGCCTGCAAATGATGGAGGGGTGCTGGAAATGATGGAGCGGGTGCTGGAAATGATGGAGCAGGTGCTGGAAATGATGGAGGGGTGCTGGAAATGATGGAGGGGTGCTGGAAATTATGAAGTGGCCTGCAAATGAAGGAGGGGGTGCTGAAAATAATGGAGGGGGCTGCAAATGATGGAGGGGGCTGCAAATGATGGAGGGGGCTGCAAATGATGCACGGGGCTGCAAATGATACAGGGGGCGCAAATGATGGAGGGGGTGCTGGAAATGATGGAGCAGGCCTGCAAATTATGGAGGGGGTGCTGGAAATGATGGAGGGGTGCTGGAAATGATGGAGCAGGTGCTGGAAATGATGGAGGGGTTCTGGAAATGATGGAGGGGGTGCTGGAAATGATGAAGTGGCCTGCAAATGAAGGAGGGGGTGCTGGAAATGATGGAGGGGGCTGCAAATGATGGAGGGGGCTGCAAATGATGGAGGAGGTGCTGGAAATGATAAAGTGGGGATGTAAATGATAGAGGGGGCTGTCAATGATGGAGGGGGCTGCAAATAATGGAGCAGGCCTGCAAATGATGCAGGAGGTGCTGCAAATGATGTAGGGGGCTGCAAATGATGGAGGGGTGCTGGAAATGATGGAGCGGGCCTGCAAATGATGGGGGAGGTGCTGAAAATGATGGAGGGGGCTGCAAATGATGGAGGGGGTGCTGGAAATGATGGAGCAGGTGCTGGAAATGATGGAGCAGGTGCTGGAAATGATGGAGGGGTGCTGGAAATGATGAAGTGGCCTGCAAATGAAGGAGGGGGTGCTGAAAATAATGGAGGGGGCTGCAAATGATGGAGGGGGCTGCAAATGATGGAGGGGGCTGCAAATGATGCACGGGGCGCAAATGATGGAGGGGGTGCTGGAAATGATGGAGCAGGCCTGCAAATGATGGAGGGGGTGCTGGAAATGATGGAGCAGGTGCTGGAAATGATGGAGCAGGTGCTGGAAATGATGGAGGGGTGCTGGAAATGATGGAGGGGGTGATGGAAATGATGAAGTGGCCTGCAAATGAAGGAGGGGGTGCTGGAAATGATGGAGGGGGCTGCAAATGATGGAGCGGGCTGCAAATGATGGAGGGGGTGCTGGAAATGATAAAGTGGGGCTGTAAATGATAGAGGGGGCTGCCAATGATGGAGGGGGCTGCAAATAATGGAGCGGGCCTGCAAATGATGCAGGAGGTGCTGCAAATGATGTAGGGGGCTGCAAATGATGGAGGGGTGCTGGAAATGATGGAGCGGGCCTGCAAATGATGGGGGAGGTGCTGGAAATGATGGAGGGGGCTGCAAATGATGGAGGGGGTGCTGGAAATGATGGAGCAGGCCTGCAAATGATGGAGGGGTGCTGGAAATGATGGAGCGGGTGCTGGAAATGATGGAGCAGGTGCTGGAAATGATGGAGGGGTGCTGAAAATGATGGAGGGGTGCTGGAAATTATGAAGTGGCCTGCAAATGAAGGAGGGGGTGCTGAAAATAATGGAGGGGGCTGCAAATGATGGAGGGGGCTGCAAATGATGCACGGGGCTGCAAATGATACAGGGGGCGCAAATGATGGAGGGGGTGCTGGAAATGATGGAGCAGGCCTGCAAATTATGGAGGGGGTGCTGGAAATGATGGAGGGGTGCTGGAAATGATGGAGCAGGTGCTGGAAATGATGGAGGGGTGCTGGAAATGATGGAGGGGGTGCTGGAAATGATGAAGTGGCCTGCAAATGAAGGAGGGGGTGCTGGAAATGATGGAGGGGGCTGCAAATGATGGAGGGGGCTGCAAATGATGGAGGGGGTGCTGGAAATGATAAAGTGGGGATGTAAATGATAGAGGGGGCTGTCAATGATGGAGGGGGCTGCAAATAATGGAGCGGGCCTGCAAATGATGCAGGAGGTGCTGCAAATGATGTAGGGGGCTGCAAATGATGGAGGGGTGCTGGAAATGATGGAGCGGGCCTGCAAATGATGGCGGAGGTGCTGAAAATGATGGAGAGGGCTGCAAATGATGGAGGGGGTGCTGGAAATGATGGAGCAGGTGCTGGAAATGATGGAGCAGGTGCTGGAAATGATGGAGGGGTGCTGGAAATGATGAAGTGGCCTGCAAATGAAGGAGGGGGTGCTGAAAATAATGGAGGGGGCTGCAAATGATGGAGGGGGCTGCAAATGATGCACGGGGCTGCAAATGATACAGGGGCGCAAATGATGGAGGGGGTGCTGGAAATGATGGAGCAGGCCTGCAAATGATGGAGGGGGTGCTGGAAATGATGGAGGGGTGCTGGAAATGATGGAGCAGGTGCTGGAAATGATGGAGGGGTGCTGGAAATGATGGAGGGGGTGCTGGAAATGATGAAGTGGCCTGCAAATGAAGGAGGGGGTGCTGGAAATGATGGAGGGGGCTGCAAATGATGGAGGGGCTGCAAATGATGGAGGGGGTGCTGGAAATGATAAAGTGGGGCTGTAAATGATAGAGGGGGCTGCCAATGATGGAGGGGGCTGCAAATAATGGAGCGGGCCTGCAAATGATGCAGGAGGTGCTGCAAATGATGTAGGGGGCTGCAAATGATGGAGGGGTGCTGGAAATGATGGAGCGGGCCTGCAAATGATGGGGGAGGTGCTGCAAATGATGGAGGGGGCTGCAAATGATGGAGGGGGTGCTGGAAATGATGGAGCAGGCCAGCAAATGATGGAGAAGGTGCTGGAAATGATTGAGGGGAGCTGGAAATGATAGTGGGGCTACAAATCATAGAGGGGGCTGCCAATGATGGAGGGGGGCTGCAGTGCAAATGAAGGAGGGGGTGCTGGAAATGATGGAGGGGGGCTGCAAATTATCGAGGGGGTGCTGGAGATGATGGAGGGGGTGCTGGAAATAATGGAGGGGGCTGCAAATGATGGAGGGGCTGCAAATGATGCAGGGGGCTGCAAATGATACAGGGGGCTGCAAATGATGGAGGGGGTGCTGCAAATGATGGAGCAGGCCTGCAAATGATGGAGGGGGTGCTGGAAATGATGGAGCGGGTGCTGGAAATGATGAAGGGGTGCTGCAAATGATACAGGGGGCTGCAAATGATGGAGGGGGTGCTGGAAATGATGAAGCAGGCCTGCAAGTGATGGAGGGGGTGCTGGAAATGATGGAGCGGGTGCTGGATATGATGAAGGGGTGCTGGAAATGATGGAGGGGCCTGCAAATGATGGAGGGGGTGCTGTAAATGATGGAGGGGGCTGCAAATGATGGAGAGGGCTGCAAATAATGGAGGGGGTGCTGGAAATGATAAAGTGGGGCTGCAAATGATGGAGAGGGCTGCAAATGATGGAGGGGGTGCTGGAAATGATGGAGGAGGTGCTGCAAATGATGGAGCGGGCTGCAAATGATGGAGGGGGTGCTGGAAATGATAGAGGAGGTGCTGGAAATGATGGAGGGGGCTGCAAATGATGGAGGGGGCTGAAAATGATGGAGGGGGTGCTGGAAATGATGGAGCAGGCCAGCAAATGATGGAGGGGAGCTACAAATGATGGAGGGTGTGCTGAAAATGATGAAAGGGGGATGCAAATGATGGAGGGGGGTGGTGCAATTTGCAAATTATGAAATGGGGCTTGCAAATGTTGGAGCGGGCTGCAAATGATGGAGGGGGTGCTGGAAATGATGGAGGAGGTGCTGGAAATGATGGAGGGGGCTGCACATGATGGAGGGGGCTGAAAATGATGGAGGGGGTGCTGGAAATGATGGAGCAGGCCAGCAAATGATGGAGGGGTGCTGGAAATGATGGTGGGGAGCTGGAAATGATAGTGGGGCTGCAAATGATAGAGGGAGCTGCCAATGATGGAGGGGGCTGCAGTGCAAATGATGGAGGGGTGCTGCCAATGATGGAGGGGGGTGCTGCCAATGATGGAGGGGGGTGCTGCCAATGATGGAGGGGGGTGCTGCCAATGATGGAGGGGGGTGTTGCAAATGATGGAGAGGGTGCTGCAGTGCAAATGATGGAGGGGGTGTTGCCAATGATGACAGTGGGGCTGCCAATGATGAAGGGGGGCTACAAATGATGGAGGGGGTGCTGAAAATGATGAAAGGGGGATGCAAATGATGGAGGGGGGTGGTGCAATTTGCAAATTATGAAATGGGGCTTGCAAATGATGGAGGGGGTGCTGGAAATGATGGAGGAGGTGCTGGAAATGATGGAGGGGGCTGCACATGATGGAGGGGGTGCTGGAAATGATGGAGCAGGCCAGCAAATGATGGAGGGGTGCTGGAAATGATGGAGGGGAGCTGGAAATGATAGTGGGGCTGCAAATGATAGAGGGAGCTGCCAATGATGGAGGGGGGCTGCAGTGCAAATGATGGAGGGGTGCTGCCAATGATGGAGGGGGGTGCTGCCAATGATGGAGGGGGGTGCTGCAAATGATGGAGAGGGTGCTGCAGTGCAAATGATGGAGGGGGTGTTGCCAATGATGACAGTGGGGCTGCCAATTATGAAGGGGGGCTACAAATGATGGAGGGGGTGCTGAAAATGATGAAAGGGGGATGCAAATGATGGAGGGGGGTGGTGCAATTTGCATATTATGAAATGGGGCTTACAAATGTTGGATGGGGCTGCAAATGATGGAGGGGGGCTGCATATGATGATGTGAGGGAGGGGATAGGGGACTGCACATGAACGAAAGGGGACTGCACATGAAATGGGGGGAGAATGGGGGACTGCAAATGATGAAGAGAGGGGGGAAGGGGGACAGCGAATGATGAGGTGAGGGGGACTGCAAATGATGAAATGATTGACGGGGACAGCAATTGAATTGAAGGTGGGGGATGAGGAGAACAAATGAGGACCTTGGGGGGAGCAAATAATGAATTTTCAGGGTGATGGGAGTAAATGATGTATTGAATGTGGGGTAGAGCAGTTGATAATGAATAGAGGGTGGGAGAGAAAGAAGATATGACAATGAATTGGGGCGGAAGGGGCATATAAATATAATTAATTGGGGGAGCGGGAGGCACATATTGGGGGACATTGAGGATGCAGTGACTGGTAATGAATTGGAGGAAGAGTACAGGGGCTAATTAATGTATATATTTATTAGGTGGGGAAATTGCTATTTATTGTTGGTGGGAGCGCAGTGGTGAAATATAATTTATATTTGGAATGGCAGCAAACTTGGTTCTGCTCCCATATCTCTGTAGTAAGCTCTGTTCTGCTCCCATATCTCTGTAGTAAGCTCCGCTCTTTTCCCATTTCTCTGTAGTAAGCTTGGTTCTGCTCCCATATCTCTGTAGTAAGCTCCAGTCAATTTCCTTGTCTACGTAGCAATCTTGGTTCCGGTCTCGTGTCTATGTGGTAAGCTTGCTTCTGTTACAGCATCTATGTAGGCAGCAAACTTGGCTCTGCTCCCATATATATGCAGCTAGCTCCGTTCTGTTCCCATATCTATGTACCAGCCTGTTATTAAAGCCTATTATCTCTGCTGCTTTAATGCAGCGGCCAGAGATAAGCAGGGCAAAAGCACCGCAACTGAAGGGCCTCTGGCTTGTGATTGCCCCCCAGGCTGAAAAGTGCCAGCCAGCCCCTGCTGATGTTACCTTACCACCAGTGAAAGTGCTGCAGTTCCCATGCTGTCACAGCTTTGATCTTCAGTGAAAAGGTTATCACCGGTCAGGTGTCACCTGATGACTATTTCTCCCATCAGCTTACGCTTGGTCTCGCTAATAGCAGATGAGAGTATTCACCAGCTGGCGCCTGTGCATAGTGAGAAATGTGTCAGTGAGATAACTACTGCAGTGCATGTGTAGCTAACTGTACATATATATACCTAATAAAAAAATCAATAAAAGAAAAAAATGATGTGGGTTTATTTTTACTTTTTACTATCCAGCTGAGGGAAAGCAGAAAGATGGGGGCTAGTGTTATTATTCTGGGAAGGAGCCAATATCCATGAAGCTTCCCAGGCTATTAATATTAGCTCACAGCTGTCTGCATAGTCTTTACTGGTTATTATAATGAGAGACATAAAAAAATAACGTAGGGTCCCCACTAAATTTAATAACCAGCAAAGTCAA
Source organism: Dendrobates tinctorius (assembly GCF_039654945.1). Classification (NCBI taxonomy): domain Eukaryota; kingdom Metazoa; phylum Chordata; class Amphibia; order Anura; family Dendrobatidae; genus Dendrobates; species Dendrobates tinctorius. The sequence goes on along the minus strand of NW_027361829.1, from coordinate 24,575,934 downwards.
AACATACAGGTGCGGGTTGATATTAATAGGCTGGGAAGTGGATATGGCCCCCTTCCAGACTAAAAACATCAGCCCTCAGGCACCCCAGATATGATGCTTAGCCTCGTCTCTCCGAACTTGCCCTGATGTCTTGGCAAGTTGGGTAATGGTTCTGGAGTTAATGTCAGCTGTTTTATGTTCGCTGACATCAAGCCCAGAGGTTAGTAATAGAGTGTGACATCTATCAGATACACCCATTATTAACTTTGCAGTGAAAAGTAATAAAGACACACACAGTAAAAAGGTTTTTAATTGAACAAAACACTCCCCGAGAAATCCCCTCTAGCTGAGCGGTGAAATCAGTAATGTTACCGCTCAGCACTGCAACCAGATTACACTGAGCTGAGTGAGAGAACGCAGCTGTGTGTGACCAACGATGACGTCATTAGGGCTACTGCCGGTCATACGCAGCCGCATTCATATGCTCACTCAGTGTCATCTGGCTGTCTTGCTGAGTGGTAACATTACTGATTTTACCACTCAGCAATGCAACCAGATATAGCAGAGTTTGTGTTCATCATGGGACATCAGTATTATGGATTGTCAGCGTACAAGTGAGGATCAGTTTAATTTTTTTTATATTAATAAATAGGAAAAGAGGGGGTTTGTTGTGAGTGTTTTGTTCAATTAAATAACTTTTTTCTGTGTGTGTATTTATTATTTTTCACTATGGTGCTAGCAATGGGGGTGTCTGATAGACATGTCTCCATTACTAATCCCTGGGCTGTCATTACAAAGCTGACATCAACCTCAAAATATTACCCTGCAGGGTAAGTGGGAGGAGCCAAGCAAAGCTCTAGAATTGGTGCATCTAATGGATATTGGCCCCTGTCAGACTAAGAAAACCAGCCCTTAGCCGCCCCAGAAATGGCGAATCCATTAGATGTGCCAATTTTGGAACCTAGCCTTGGCTCTTCCCACTTGCACTGGTGCATTGGCAAGTGGGGTGATTGTTTTGGGGTTGATGTCCGCTGACATCAAGACCAGCAGTTTGTAATAGAGAAGCGTCTATCAGAAACCCCAATACTAACCCAGTAACTAAAAAGTAATAAAGTACTTTAATTGAATAAAACTCTCCCCATCAAATCCTTTCTTTTTCCCATTTATTAACAAAAAAATTAAAGAAATCCTAACCTGTCCGCCAATAATCCATAATGCTGATGTACCACAATGAATGCCAACTCTCCTGTATCTGGTTGCTCAATAAAAAATAAAAAGCAAATAATGCATAAACGTAATAATAATAATAAGGGTATTTAGTAAACATAATTTTGATCAAAAGAATGTACAAGCCATCCCGCCACGTCAGGGCAACCCTTGTGGGATGTCACTTGGCAAGTGGAAAGGTTTTAAATACTAGAGTTAGGACTGTCCCACAAGGGTTGCCTTGACGTGGCAGGATGGCTTGTACATTCTTTTGATCAAAATTATGCTTACTAAATACCCTTATTATTATTATTATTATTATTATTATTATTACCTTTATGCATTATTTGCAGTTTATTTTTTAAGTTTTTATTTTAGGATACTTGTGTTTTTTGTTTTTGTTTTCTCTGTGTAATGGTCACGTGTTAATATGCCCTGACATTGTGCATACACATTAACTTACTTTCTCAGTTCAGACTCCAGTATTTTGTATCTGGTTGCTGACATGTTCCAGGCCGGGTTTTGTTTCCGGTCTCCCTTTCCCGGTCTGATCACGTCAAGGGTTAACTTTTCTCTGCCTCGTTCTGACTTCAGGCCGGCTATTTCTCTCCACTGCATTCTGCAGGCGATGTCAGTTATAGTTTCTTCCTACAGCGTGTGTAGCTGACTCTGCTTGCCCTAATTTGTCTTGCTGTTTTTGCTGACTGTACCCATGTACGTTCATTCCCCTCTTCCTGTCCCGACTCTGTGTTCCCCTTCTTGTGTTTTGACTCCCTGGTATTTGACTTGGCTTGGATCCTGACCTGCTGTTTGTCTCTTGTTTTTGGCATATCTGCTCCTGACCGATGTTGACCCATTTGGCTTGTTTCTGACTCTGTGCTTGTTTATTCTTTTGGTACTGCACTACAGACTAATATCAACCCGGCTTGTTTTACTATTCCGCTGCCACCTGGTTGTAGCCTCGCTGCTGTGCTGCAGACTGCAGATCTGCTCATGCTGTGTGCAGTCCTCCCTCCACTCTATTGCCATCTAGTGGAGCTGCATCTATCTGCATAGCAGCAGCGTGACATTATATCTGACCGCAGACAGTTTTTTTTCCTTACTTCTCTGTTTATGGATCCGATCCGTGCCCTGGCGGATCAGATGTCTAGTCTGACATTAATGATGCAGGATTTGTCTGTGGAACATTGAGCCCTGGCCATGTACCATAACCAACTACAGAGGGAGCTTTCTGTGACTGTTAACACCCTTCAGGGTTCTATCTCCCAATCTACCTGTAAGCACTCTGACCCTGTAGATGTTTTGCTACACTCTTCTAAACCTATGGTCAGGCTCCCAGATACCTTCTCCAGGGAAAACTCTGACCCTGTAGATGTTTTGCTACACTCTTCTAAACCTATGGTCAGGCTCCCAGATACCTTCTCCAGGGAAAAGGAGAAAATCCATATGTTCAGGGAGAGTTGTAAGCTGCTGTTCTTCGACCCCGATCCTTTGGGGACCCTCCCACAGTAACAAAATTATCCTCACCTGTTGACTCTCGTCTCCAATCGGGAGATTTCTCTTTACCTGCTTCTGCCCCTGAACTTGTGTCTATGGATAGGCTCTTTGAGGCCTTAGGACTGATTTTTGATGAACCGGACCGTGTCAAGGTGGCAGTGGATACAATCATGGCTCTCTCCCAGGGTAAACTCACTGCCGAATGGTATTGCTCAGAGTTTAGGCGATAGTCCACTGAAGTGACCTGGGATGACTCTGTGCTTAGATGCCAGTTCAGGATGGCACTGTCAGATCATCTTAAGGATGCTTTGGCTCCCTATTCACCACCCAGCTCCTTGGAGGAGGCTATGACTCAGGCCATTCGTATGGATCGGTGGTTGCGGGAAAGATGTATAATACAGCGAGAGATTCTGTTACATACAGCTAACTCTGATGTGGTACCTCACACGGAACCTATGGAGGTTGGGGCCACCAACCTCAAGGAAAAGGAGAGGAGGTGACGACTAGAGGGGAGATGGTGCTCTTTTATTGTGGAGATCCTGGACATTGGATAAAGGACTGTCTTCTTGTCTACTGACTAACAAGCTGCTGAGTCTGGGTGATTGTCGAGGAGGTTACCCAGACTCTCAGGTACCTTTTTCCTCATTTCAAAAAATATTGTTGGAGGTGGAACTTTGTTGTGGGAGTTGCTATACACCCACTACAGCTTTTGTAGATTGTGGGTCATCCATGAACTTTATTGACTTTAACTTGGTGACCAAGTGTAAGTTACGGACAGTTAGGCTTGAGACTCCAATTCATATTATTGCCATTGACAAAACACCGCTGGTTAAGAATTTTGTTAATTTTGCCTGAGAGGAGTTCCTCCTCAAGATGGGTTCCTTGCATCAGGAACGTATCTCATGTTATGTCCTGGACAATCTTCCAGCGGGACTGGTGTTGGGATTTCCTTGGTTACAGTTACACAACCCTGTTATAGACTGGGAATCTCGGGATATTGTAAAATGGGGTCCTAATTGTTTTAAGGGTTATCTTTCTACTGTACTTGTGTCATTTGTTAATCTGGAGGGTATTCCGGAGTACCTGAAGAATTTTGAGGATGCATTTTCCGAAAAGGAGGCCGAGGTCTTACCACCACACCGCTCTTTTGATTGTACGATTAATCTGATTCCAGGTGCTTAAGGCACGTCTGTGCAACCTCTCCAGCCCGGAGCAAACCGCTATGAAAGAGTATATCTCAGAAAGCCTACGTAAGGGCCACATCCATCCCTCTGTCTCTCCTGTGGAGGCTGGATTCTTTTTTGTAAAAAAAGATGGTGGTTTATGCCCTTGCCTCGATTTTCAGGAATTAAATAAAATTACGGTGAGAAATACCTATCCCCTCCTGCTCATTTCTGATCTGTACAACTAATTATCTGGGGTCAAGTGGTTTTCTAAATTGGACCTCAGGGGAGCATAAAACCTTATCCATATTCGGGAGGGGGATCAGTGGAAAACAGCATTTCTCACCTCTGAGGGTTTGTTTGAGAATTTGATCATGCCCTTTGGTCTCACGAATGCGCCAGCAGTTTTTCAGAATTTTATTAACTGTGTCTTTGCTGACTTCTTTGGGTGCTTTATGGTGGTTTACTTAGATGATATTCTTGTATTTTTATTGGACAAACAAGCTCACATGGGTCATCTATATGCAGTTCTCCAGAGGTTACGGGAGAACTCCCTGTTTGCTTAGCCTAAAAAGTGCTGATTTTCGTCCAGGAGCTTTCCTTTCTGGGGTTCATCTTGTCTGCCAAGGGGTTTAGTATGGACCCTGGAAAGGTACAGGACATTGTTGATTGGGCACAACCCAGAGACCTTAAGGGTCTTCAGTGTTTTTTGGGTTTTTCCAATTATTACTGTAAATTCATTAAGGGGTTTTCTCAGGTGGTCAAGCCCCTCACTGATCTCACTCAGAATTGGGCTGATCTCAAAAACTGGTCTGCTCCAGCAGTGGCGGCTTTTTCTTCATTAAAAGAAGGTTTTATGTCTGCCCCTGTGTTGATCCAGCCCGATCCATCTGAACTGTTCATTGTTGAAGTGAACGCATTTGAGGTGGGGGTGGTGTTGTCCCAAGGACCCATCACTTTAACTAATTAAGACTTTGTGCCTTGTTTTTCTCATATCTGCTCCTGACCGATATTGACCCATTTGGCTTGTTTCTGACTCTGTGCTTGTTTATTCCTTTGGTACTGCGCTACAGACTAATATCGACCGGCTTGCTTTACTCTTCTGCTGCCACCTGGTGGTAGCCTTGCTGCTGCGCTGCAGGTCTGCTCCTATCATGTGCAGTCCTCTCTCCTCTCTATTGCCATCTAGTGGAGCTGCATCTACCTGCATAGCAGCAGCGTGACAGTTGCATTGCTGAGCGGACACATCAGTAAGGATTTTTTCTGTGTGTCCATATTACTTTTTACTTACTGAGTTAATAATGGGGGTGTCTGATAGGTGCCCCTCCATTACTAACCCTTGAGCTTGATGTCAGCTGACATTACAAAGCTGACATCAACCCCAAAATGTTACCCACCTTGCTAACACACCAGAGGAAGCAGGAAGAGCCAGGCAAAGCACAAGGATTGGTGCATACAATGGATGTGCCTTTTCTGGGGCAGCAGTGGGCTGCTATTTTTAGGCTGCAGAGGGCCAAATATTCATGAACCCTTCCTAGCCTGAGAATACCAGCCCCCCTGTCTGCTTTAGCTTGGCTGGTTAACAAAAATGGGGGACCCATTTATTTAAATAATTTAAAAAAATGGCATAGGTACCCCTCTATTTTTTATAACAATCCAAGATAAAGCTGAGAGCTGCAGCCTTCAGCTTTGAGCTTTACCTGCGCTTGCTGCCAAAAGAATAGAGGAGAATCGACATCTTTTTCATTATTATTTTTTCACACTGTGTGCCTGCCAATCACAACTATACCAATACATGGCTGTGATGGTGTCAGAAGTGCCCATACAGAAAAAGCTTGGTGATTGGTTACTCTGCAGCCTTTCAACAAGCTTTGTTTGGGCTGCCGTACCAAAACGGTAACATGGACTTCTGGGACGGACCTCGAACTTTACCCATCTCTAATAATTTCAAAAAATCCTAATTAAACAAGATAAATCCACAAAAAGAAATGCATGATGAGTTACAATGTATTTACAAAAGCTCACAAAAATACATAGATACCACAGAACACCACATAATGCAATATCCATATCATACTAACTCTCAATTCTGCCTGAATGTAATGAACACAAAATAAGTCCCTAATAATACGAACATTTCAATTTAAGGAGGATGTATAAGTACAAAGCACGATGAAATATATGCATGTATATTAACCAGACAAAGTTTATAGTTGTAAAAAATCATAATCCAGAAAGTCATGATGCCACATGAAGTAATGATACTAAGGACATTCTTAGCTTCATGTGGACCTGTCATGCTAATGCCCCCTGCTCAGTGTTTCTTACATGTCTCACACTGGTAACTCCCCCTTTCATTTACAAAGAGATCTGGAGGCAAAATCTCATGCCGATCAGTTTCCGGCCCATAAATATTAACAGCTTATTTACATATAAGAAAAACACTTCTCTGGAATAAGACATCAAATCACAGATATCAAGGTGTAATTTTATTCAGCTTCCTATGATTTCTGTGAACATACAGGTGGTTTAGGAGGGTTAGTCCTACTGACTGACTCCCTTTAACCTAATGCATCTGAAACAAGAACCTTAGCAAGAGATTGTCTTCATGAAGAAAATGTGCTTAAAATATATGCATTACTTTTCTTAACACAACTAGTTTCTCAGATAGGAGACGTCAAACACATCAAAGAACTTAGCTTGTTTACTAGCTCTATTTTCTGCACTGATACATTTGTACTCTGCTTTTTCAACCCCCTGATATGACAAACAAGCTAGATACTTGGTGTACAATACAATAAACTAAAAAATATGCTTTAAGTGCTTAAAGGGAACTTGTCACCACTTTTGGCTGTTATAAGATGCGGTCACCCCCTTTCAGGGCTGATATACAGCATTCTATAATGCTGTAGATAAGCCCCCGTTCCAACCTGAAAGATAAGAAAAATAACTTTTATTATACTCACCCGGGGGGTGGTCCAGTCCTAGGGGTGTCACAGGTCCGAGTCCGGCGCTTCCCATCTTCTTGCGACGACACCCTCCTGCTTCACGCTTCCGCGCAGGCGTACTTCTCTGCCCTGTTGAGGGCAGAGCAAAGTACTACAGTGAGAAGGTGCTGGGCCTCTCTGACCTTTCCCAGCACCTGTGCACTGCAGTCCTTTGCTCCGCCCTCAACAGGGCAGAGAAGTGTGCCTGCGCACGAGTGCGATTCCGGAGAGCGATAATGCAAGCAGGAGGGCAGTGGCACAAGAAGATGGGAGGCGCCGGACCCGGACGTGAGACACCCATTGTACCGGACTGCAGCGGACCGCCCCACCGGGTTAATATCATAAAGATATCTTGCAGGTCGGATAGGGGGCTTATCTACAGCATTATAGAATGCTGTAGATAAGCCCTGAAAGGCTGTGTCCGCATCTTATATCAACCAAAAGAGGTGACAAATTCCCTTTAAAACACATACAGCACAGTTGCCAAGAAAACCCTGAAATGCACTGTTGCTTTTATCACATTCATTGTCAATAATTGCAGGATTTGATTCTATCAAAACTGCACGTCATGTACAGGATGCTTAAAGAGGTTCTTTGGTTTCAGAAAACCCCTACTTCCAGGTTTAATTTGCTTTTTTTTTAAATAAGCTGTGTTTTATTTCTTCCCATTATGAAGTTATGAAGACCTGTTGTTGTCTGTATTTTTTATTGTTTGGAGCGCTAATGTCATGTCGACAATTCTGCAGCAAATCAGTGAGCTTAGCAGCTCTGAGCAACTTGTGCCCTCCACTCGGGCAGGGCCAATGAACTCACTATTTGGCTGCAGTGCTGTCAATGCAACATCAGCATTACAGATTATAGCAGACACCGGGAGCAGCGACGGACACTGTACCCTTGGAGGATGAGTAAAGCATATTTTAAATAAACAACCGTACCAAGAGATTAGGGTTTTCTGAAACTAGAGTCTTTCCAAGGATCATTAAGGATATGATCATTTATCGAGATGCATTTGGGAATTTTAACTTGAAACATTAGTGGATTAAAAAAAGTTAAAAAGGAAAACTAAATATACAAGCAAAAATACTTCTTGGGTTGAACACTCCAAGATCGATTTATTGGAAAAATAAAGTCATCACATGAAATTGGCATGGTGGCACACATCAACCATATGAGAACCATTTGTTCACTAATTTTCTGCCATTTCTGATTCATTTTACTATAGTTCCACTGGCCAAACTCACTGACATACCACTTCTTTGAGAAGATTAGCCCCTTATCCAGCCCAGATATCCTGTGACGAATTTCAATTCCATCAGATATGCTTTAGGATGCACATTTTAACATATATTAATAGAGAATTAATAATATAATATAGTAATGTGGTTTATTAGAAAGAAATGATAGGGGGTTAGCAAAATTGTCACATGTATAATGGAACGTGTCACATCTATGCATTATACCAACAACCTATTAACTTCAGTTGGATCAAGCAACATGAATCTAAAGACAGGTTTGTAGGAGCATACATAGAAATCATGGGGCCCCATAGTATAAGTCCTAATTGCCCCCCCACCCCTTCATTAAGGATGCAGATACAGTTGAATGTGTAATATCTAGGAGACCCCACCCCGACTTATGGGATCCATAGCGGCTGAGTAGTCAGTTGCTATTAGAGGTACGCCACTGACAGGTTCCCTTTAATGTGTTATAGCTTTGTAAATGCTCTCGGTGTTAACGAAAGTGGGGCTACATGGGTATATCAGCATTGATAGGCTGTGATCTCTATGAACTATGTTTATAGATATCTCTCACAGAAAAGTTTAAAATTGACATTTCAGGTAATAATTTATTAAATCTCATAACTTACCACATGTTTTTTCACAGGGTAAAATAGAGGACAGGATTGGATTTTTCCCTGCTAATTTTGTACAAAAGGTCCAAAACAATGAGATACTTTTTCGTTGTACTAGAACATTCATTGGGTGCAAAGAACAAGGAGAGATAACTTTAAAGGAAAATCAGGTAATGATTTATCAGTGTTTCCACAGAACAGTCTTAGCTTCTCTAAAGATGGGGAGATCTTTACAAATGTGATTAAAAAATAGAAACTTTCACGCCAACTCGTGTTTGACTATAATGCTTTGAAAAGTATCAACATTTTTGCGCAACCTGGAGTTTTTGATGTTTTAAATCCATTTTTTGCCAGCTCCACCAAAATTTCTGAAAAAGAATTTGTGGCAAGGAGCATCTAGAACTCCAGTCACCTCTTATGGCAGTGCTCGACACTGAAGCTACAGTCATATGTTAAAGTTTGGGCACCCCTATTAATGTTAACCTTTTTTCTTTATAACAATTTTGGTTTTTGCAACAGCTATTTCAGTTTCATATATCTAATAACTGATGGACTCAGTTATATTTCTGGATTCAAATGAGGTTTATTGTACTAACAGAAAATGTGCAATCTGTATTTAAACAAAATTTGACCGGTGCAAAAGTATGGGCACCTCAACATAAAAGTGACATTAATATTTCGAAGATCCTCCTTTTGCAAAAATAACAGCCTCTAGTTGCTTCCTGTAGCTATTAATGAGTTCCTGGATCCTGGATGAAGGTATTTGTGACCATTCCTGTTTACAAAACAATTCCAGTTCAGTTAAGTTTGATGGTCACCGAGCATGGACAGCCCGCTTCAAATCATCCCACAGATGTTCAATGATATTCAGGTCTGGGTGTTGTGAGTTCATTTTTCCCTTCACCGTTGAGGTCTGATGAACTCCCTCCTCTGGTGAAGGAAGGTAGTGAGGCTGATTACCAAACACCTGGGCAGCTAGATGATGACTGGGTGGCTGGAATTGAGGACTGGATATAAGGCAGTCGACGCCCTTCTGCCTTGCTGGTGATCCTGCTGGATTCTTGGAGACCAGTCTGATTCCTGCATCTCAAAGCTAAGTTTTTCTGCTCTGCTTTGTACACTTCAGTTTTGTTTTTGTTTTGCCTTGTTTTTTGGGAGTTCTGCCATCCCCGGCCGGGGGTGAGCTGAATTCCGTTTTTGTCTCTGATCTGTTGATCTTTTGCTCTGTCTTCAGAATATACCTGAGTGCTGATATAGTCTTTTGAAGCCTAGCGACTTCAGGGCCTGTTTTTCCTATCAGTCGGTTGGCACATTTTGGATAGGGTTTTTGCGGATGGCAGACAGCAGCTTTCCTATCCTGTCCTATTTTAGTTAGCTTGGGCCCCATCATTTGCTCAACCTATCTTTCTATCTGTGTTAGTGTTTTCATCTTGCTTCACCGTCATTATATTTTGGGGGCTGCCTATTGCTTTGGGGTCTGCTCTGGGGCAGTTTAGTTTTTCCCCTTTCTGTCTTTAGGCTATGTAGTTCTCCGGCTGTGATCGAGGGGTCTAGGGCACCGTAGGAACCCCCCACGGCTACTGCTAGCTGTTGTGGATAGGTTCAGGGGTCTGCAATCCGATAGCTGCCAACCTCTCTGGTTTTTCTGGACTTAGCTAGTATTTTGTTTTTTCCTCCTTCGGTGACTCATCATAACATCTGGGGACTGGGATGGCCATTCCAGAACATTGTAATTGTTCCTCTCAGTGACTCATTGTTCCATTTTGTCACTGTTCATATATATTTCTAGTGTGTATGGCTCTTGTGATTATTTGTCATCTTGCTGACTTTTGCCTTGCAGGGTTCAGAGGTTCAGATCAGATATAATATATGGTTTTTTGTATCCTTGGTAGGGCATTTTATACTGTTAACCACTATTTGGTATGCTGTTTTTATGATCATTTGGCTGACACTTGCACAATCTTTTTTGGAGTATTGCTATAGGTTGCAGGCTGTATTATGAGCCTAGGGTTGTTATAGCTATGTCACATGGATGACTTTTAAATGTTTTTAAATGTGTGTGTTGGTGCATTCATGTCCAATAAAATTTGCTTCTAAACGCTATCTCCTGGTTTGTGGTGATTCCCCTTTTATGGCCTAGCTTTTTCTTTGTTTTTGTTATAGTTTAGTTTTTCCCCTTTCTGTCTTTAGGCTATGTAGTTCTCCGGCTGTGATCGAGGGGTCTAGGGCACCGTAGGAACCCCCCACGGCTACTGCTAGTTGTTGTGGCTAGGTTCAGGGGTCTGCAATCCGATAGCTGCCAACCTCTCTGGTTTTTCTGGACTTAGCTAGTATTTTGTTTTTTCCTCCTTCGGTGACTCATCATAACATCTGGGGACTGGGATGGCCATTCCAGAACATTGTAATTGTTCCTCTGCATGAATGCCTGAGTAGATTTTGAGCTGTGTTTTGGATCATTGTCTTGCTGAAATATCCATCCCTTACGTAACTTCAACTTCATCACTGATTCTTGCCCATTATTGTCAAGAATCTGTTGATACTGAGTTGAATCCATGCGACCCTCAACTTTAACAAGATTCCCGGTGCCGGCATTGGCCACACAGCCCCAAAGCATGATGGAACCTCCACCAAATTTTACTGTGGGTAGCAAGTGTTTTTCTTGGAATGCTGTGTTTTTTAGCCTCCGTGCATAACGCCTTTTTGTATGACCAAACAACTCAATCTTTGTTTCATCAGTCCACAGGACCGTCTTCCAAAATGTAACTGGCTTGTCCAAATGTGCTTTTGCATACCTCAGGCGACTCTGTTTGTGGCGTACTTGCAGAAACGGCTTCTTTCGCATCACTCTCCCATACAGCTTCTCTTTGTGCAAAGTGCGCTGTATTGTTGACCGATGCACAGTGACACCATCTGCAGCAAGATGATGCTGCAGGTCTTTGGAGGTGGTCTGTGGATTGTCCTTGACTGTTCTCACCATTCTTCTTCTCTGCCTTTCTGATATTTTTCTTGGCCTGCCACTTCTGGGCTTAACAAGAACTGTACCTGTGTTCTTCCATTTCCTTACTATGTTCCTCACAATGGAAACTGACAGGTTAAATCTCTGAGACAACTTTTTGTATCCTTCCCCTGAAAAGCTATGTTGAATAATCTTTGTTTTCAGATCATTTGAGAGTTGTTTTGAGGAGCCCATGATGCCACTCTTCATAGGAAAATCAAATAGGAGAACTACTTGCAAGTGGCCACCTTAAATACCTTTTCTCATGATTTGATACACCTGGCTATGAAGTTCAAAGCTCAATGAGGTTACAAAACCAATTTAGTGCTTCAGGAAGTCAGTAAAAAGTAGTTAGGAGTGTTCAAATCAAGAAAATGATAAGGGTGCCCATACTTTTGCACCGGTCAAATTTTGTTAAAATGCAGATTGCACATTTTCTGTTAGTACAATAAACCTCATTTGAATCCAGAAATATAACTGAGTCCATCAGTTATTAGATATATGAAACTGAAAAAGCTGTTGCAAAAAACAAAATTGTTATAAAGAAAAAAGGTTAACATTAATAGGGGTGCCCAAACTTTAACATATGACTGTATGTTCTCACCCTCAGCTCAGTGTCTCCTGGATGCTTGGCTGGGCAGTCGCATTTTTGTGATGGCTTTGCAAAGCATTCAGATGTAGTTGAGTTGGGCTCATTGTGGGACAAATGGATTATTGGCAGAGAGGTGAGGATTATTTTGGTTTATTATTTTTCTTTAAATACTTATAAATGGATAACAGAGGGTCGGGAAGTTTTTTTTTAAATAAGAACCTTACTCTGTTTTTGATTTTATTACATTTAACTATGAGGTTAGTAATTGGGGTGTCTTATAGATGCCTCTCCAATGCCAATGCTCTCCAATGGGCTTGATGTCAGCTGACAGAACAAAGGTGATATCAACCCCAATACTATTACCCCAATTGCCACTGCACCAGGGCAAATGCAAAGAGTGGAGGCTAAGTGCCCGAACTGGTGCATCTAAAGGATGCTTAATTTCTCAGGCGGCTGAGGGCTGTTGTTCTTAGTCTGGGAGGGGGCCAATATTCATGGCCCCTTCCTAGGCTATTGATATCATCCCGCAGCTCTCTACATAGCCTTTTCTGTTTACTTATAATAGGGGATATCCCAGGTCATTTTTGGGGAGTAACCCCTTATTAATAACAAGTAAAGGCTAAGTACAATAATACACATCCACTCTACGGGCTGTTCTTGAATCAGAAGAGCACATTCAGCAGCCATCTAATCCTACTAAGGTGCAAGAAGGAGAAATTCAGGAAATCGTTGGTGCCTACTGCTATGGGGAAGTATAACAATTCACTAAGGGTGAAAGATGGCTATGACCTAGGGAAGTATAACAATTCACTAAGGGTGAAAGATGGCTATGACCTAGGGCCGGCGCACTAATGTAAAGAATCAGAGACTTGTGTACCTTTGTTTGTTACGTATTGTGGTTAGTCATGCGCAGGATCTGTGTCTAGTAATTATTCTATGTAATTCTTTTCTTAATCTTTTGTTTGTAATGCTATTGTAACGTTGCTGTGATACCATAATTTCCCTCGGGATCAATAAAGTGTTTCGTATTGTATCGTATAAGTGGACAGCTGATAGCTGATATTAATAGCCTGGGAAGTGACATGTGTATTACCCCCTTCCCAGACTATTAATAGCAGCCTGCAACTGTCTGTTTAGCCTGTGCTGGTTATTAAAGGAAATCTGTCACCCCATTTAAGCCCTGTCAGCTGCGGCCACTGCCATAAGGGGCTTATCTACAGCATTCTGTAATGCTGTAGATAAGCCCACGATGTAACCTGAAAGAGGTGACACCCATTGGACCGAACCGAACACCAGGGTGAGTATAATCTAACTCTTTTTTCTTCTTTCAGGTTACATTGGGGGCTTATCTACAGCATTACAGAATGCTGTAGATAAGCCCCTGATGGCGGTGGCCGCATCTTATAGGCCGAAAATGGGGTGACAGATTCCCTTTAACCCCTTCCCGATCTGTGACACAGCGTATGCGTCATGAAAGTCGGTGCCAATCCGACCTATGACGCATACCCTGTGTCATGAATTCAAAGCCCCCCTGCGGGTCGGGTGACCGGGGTCAATGAAAGGTCACATGACCCGCAGATGCAGGGGGCTTTGTAATTCACCACAGGGGGCGTGGCTTCGCCCCCACGTGGCTACGATCGCTCTGATTGGCTGTTAAAAGTGAAACAGCCAATCAGAGCGATAGTAATATTTCATCAATGAAAATTGATGAAATATTACAATCCAGCCATGGCCGATGCTGCAATAGCATCGGACATGGCTGGAGACACCGATTCGACCCCCCCACCGGCGATCGCCCCCCCACCACTGAATGACAGCGGCGATCTGCCGCCGCTGTCATCATCTGCCCCCCCTCCCATTCCCTCCGCTCCCCGCCAGCTTCCGATCCCCCCTCACCCACTTTCACTGCCCCCGGCACCTTCTAAGTCCCCCTGTCGCTCCCGGTGTCCAGCGGGTCCGGTTCATGAGCACCGCCATCTTGGAAAATGGCGGGCGCATGCGCAGTGCGCCCGCCCGAATCTGCCGGCTGCAGATTCCATTATTTCATTTTGATCACTCTCACAGTGATAGGGTTAGGGTTGAAAAGAGGGTTAGGGTTGGAAAGAGGGTTAGGGTTGGAAAGAGGGTTAGGGTTGGAAAGAGGGTTAGGGTTGGAATTAGGTTTAGGGTTGGAATGAGGGTTAGGGTTGAAAAGAGGGTTAGGGTTGGAATTAGGGTTAGGGTTGGAATTAGGGTTAGAATTAGGGTTAGGCTTGTGGTTAGTGTTATGGTTAGTGTTGGGGTTAGGGGTGTGTTGGGGTTAGGCTTATGGTTAGGGTTGGGATTAGGGTTAGGGATGTGTTGGGGTTAGGGTTGTGGTTAGGGGTGTGTTGGGGTTAGGGTTGGAGTTAGAATTGAGGGGTTTCCACTGTTTAGGCACATCAGGGGGTCTCCAAACGCGATATGGTGCAACCTTTGATTACAGCCAATTTTGCGTTCAAAAAGTCAAACAGTGCTCACTCCCTTCCAAGCCCCGACGTGTGCCCAAACAGTGGTTTACCCCCACATATGGGGTATCAGCGTACTCAGGAAAAATTGCACAACAACTTTTGGGGTCTAATTTCTCCTGTTACCCTTGGGAAAATAAAAAATTGGGGGCTAAAAAATTATTTTTGTGGAAAAAAAATGTTTTTTTCATTTTCATGTCTCTGCATTATAAACTTCTGTGAAGCACTTGGGGGTTGAAAGTGCTCACCATACATCTACATAAGTTCCTTGGAAGGTCTAGTTTCTAAAATGGTGTCACTTGTGGGGGGTTTCCACTGTTTAGGCACATCAGGGGCTCTGCAAACGTAATGACGACTGCAGACTATTCCATCAAAGTCTGCATTTCAAAACGTCACTACTTCCATTCCGAGCCCTGACGTGTGCCCAAACAATGGTTCCCCCACACATATGGGGTATCAGCGTACTCAGGACAAACTGGACAACAACTTTTGGGGTTCAATTTATCCTGTTACCCTTGTGAAAAAAAAAATTGCGGGCTAAAAATCATTTTTTTTGAGGGAAAAAAATGATTTATTATTTTCACGGCTCTGCGTTATAAACTTCTGTGAAGCACTTGGGGGTTCAAGGTGCTCACCACACATCTAGATAAGTTCCTTGGGGGGTCTAGTTTCCAAAATGGGGTCACTTGTGGGGGGTTTCTACTGTTTAGGCACACAGGGGCTCAGCAAATGTAACATGACGCCCGCAGACCATTCCATCAAAGTCAGCATTTCAAAATGTCACTACTTCCCTGCTGAGACCCAACGTGTGCCCAAACAGTGGTTCCCCCCCACATATGGGGTACCAGCGTACTCAGGACAAACTGGACAACAACTTTTGGGGTCCAATTTCTCCTGTTACCCTTGTGAAAATAAAAAATTGCGAGCTAAAAATTCATTTTTTGAGGAAAAAAAAGATTTTTTATTTTCATGGCTCTGCGTTACAATCTTCTGTGAAGCACTTCGGGGTTAAAGGTGCTCACCACACATCTAGGCAAGTTCCTTATGGGGTCTAGTTTCCAAAATGGGGTCACTTGTGGGGGGTTTCCACAGTTTAGGTACATCAAGGGCTCTGCAAATGTAACATGATGCCCGCAGACCATTCCATCAAAGTCTGCATACCAAAATGTCACTATTTCCCTTCCGAGCCCTGATGTGTGCCCATACAGTGGTCATCCCCCACATATGGGGTATCAGCATACTCAGGACAAACTAGACAACAACTTTTGGGGGCTAAAAATCATTTTTTTTGAGGGAAAAAAGTGATTTTTTATTTTCACGGCTCTGCGTTATAAACTTCTGTGAAGCACTTGGGGGTTCAAGGTGCTCACCACACATCTAGATAAGTTCCTTGGGGGGTCTAGTTCCCAAAATGGGGTCACTTGTGGGGGGTTTCTACTGTTTAGGCACACAGGGGCTCAGCAAATGTAACATGACGCCCGCAGACCATTCCATCAAAGTCAGCATTTCAAAATGTCACTACTTCCCTTCCGAGCTCCGACGTGTGCCCAAACAGTGGTCCCCCCCCACATATGGGGTACCAGCGTACTCAGGACAAACTGGAAAACAACTTTTGGGGTCCAATTTCTCCTGTTACCCTTGTGAAAATAAAAAATTGCCAACTAAAAAATTTTTTTTTTAGGAAAAAAAAGATTTTTTATTTTCACTGCTCTGCATTATAAACTTCTGTGAATCACCTGGGGGTTCAAAGTGCTCACTATGCATCTAGATAAGTTCCTTAGGGGGTCTAGTTTCCAAAATGGGGTCATTTGTGGGGGAGCTCCAAAGTTTAGGCACACAGGGGATCTCCAAACACGACATGGTGTCCGCTAACGATTGGAGCTAATTTTCATTTCAAAAAGTCAAATGGCGCTCATTCCCTTCTGCGACCTGCCGTGCACCCAAACAGTGCCCCCCCCACATATGGGGTACCAGCGTACTCAGGACAATCTGGACAACAACTTTTGTGGTCCAATTTCTCCTGTTACCCTTGTGAAAATAAAAAATAGCGTGCTAAAAAATCATTTTTGAGGAAAAAAAATGATTTTTTATTTTCACTGCTCTATGTTATAAACTTTTGTGAGGCACTTGGGGGTTCAAAGTGCTCACTACACATCTAGATAAGTTCCTTAAGGGGTCTAGTTTCCAAAATGGTGTCACTTGTGGGGGAGCTCCAATGTTGAGGCACACAGGGGCTCTCCAAATGCGACATGGTGTCCGATAACGATTGGAGCTAATTTTCCATTCAAAAAGTCAAATGGCGCTCCTTCCCTTCCGGGCCCTGCCGTGCACCCAAACAGTGGTTTATGACCACATATGAGGTATTGGTGTGCTCAGGAGAAATTGCCCAACAAATTTTAGGATCCATTTTATCCTGTTGCCCATGTGAAAATGAAAAAACTGAGGCTAAAAGATAATTTTTGTGAAAAAAAAGTCCTTTTTTTTTTTATGGATCAATTTGAGAAGCACCTGGGGGTTCAAAGTGATCACTATGCATCTATATAAGTTCCTTGGGGGGTCTAGTTTCCAAAATGGGGTCACTTGTGGGGGAGCTCCAGTGTTTAGGCACACAGCGACTCTCCAAACGCGACATGGCAAGCGCTAAATATTCCAGCATATTTTCCGTTCAAAAAGTCAAATGGCGCTCCTTCCCTTCTGAGCCCTGCCGTGCACCCAAACAGTGGTTTATGACCACATATGAGGTATCGGTGTACTCAAGGGAAATTGCCCAACAAATTTTAGGATCCATTTTATCCTGTTGCCCATGTGAAAATGAAAAAATTGATGCTGAAAGGAAATTTGTGTTGGAAAAATTAAAATGTCCATTTTTTCCTTCCACATTGCCTTAGCTGCTGTGAAACATCTGAAGGGTTAATAATCTTCTTGAATGTGGTTTTGAGTAGCTTGAGGGGTGCAGTTTTTAGAATGGTGTCACTTTTCGGTATTTTCTGCCATATAGACCCCTTAAAGTGACTTCAAATGTGAGGTGGTCCCTAAAAAAAATGGTTTTGTAAATTTTGTTGTAAAAATGAGAAATCACTGGTCAACTTTTAACCCTTATAACTTCCTAACAAAAAAATATTTTGCTTCCAAAATTGTGCTGATGTAAAGTAGACATGTGGGAAATGTTATTTAGTAACTATTTTGTGTCACATAACTCTCTAGTTTAACAGAATAAAAATTCAAAATTTGAAAATTGCGAAATTTTCAAAATTTTCGCCAAATTTCTGATTTTTTCACAAATAAACGCAAAAATTATCGACCTAAATTTACCACTAACATGAAGCCCAATATGTCACGAAAAAACAATCTCAGAATCGCTAGGATGCGTTGAAGCGTTCCAGAGTTATTACCTCATAAGGGACACTGGTCAGAATTGCAAAAAATGGCCAGGTCATTAAGGTCAAAATAGGCTGGGTCATGAAGGGGTTAAAAATAGGGGGGGAACCATGACATTTTTTAAAGAGGCCCCCAATAAAGGCTTTGCAGACAGCTGTGAGTTGTTATAAATGAGCTGAGAAGATTCATGGATAGTAGACCCTTCCCAGAATAGTAACACCAGCCCCAAGTTATCTGCTTTCTCTCAGCTGGTTATGAAAAATGAGTGGGATCCTACACCATTTTTTAATTGAAAATACTCAAATTTGTGACAATTTAAAACCACGCAAAAATGTGGTAGACTAAAATACACATTAAAAGACAATATATAAGGTCTCAAGTTACTTGGCCAAGTCATGCCTTCTACAGCTATACTTATGTATTTAAAGTCCCCCTTTTTCCCAATCTATCTAATAAATTTAATTACCCCTAGATTAATGTGAAATGTACATATTTTTGAACATTACATTTATTGTCCTCTTTGGATTAGCTGGTAAAGAAGAAAACAAACAAAATTAAGGGAGACAGAGACTTTGCATCAGTATCCCTTCCTAACAGCAGAGATTCGCACCCTAGGGAATTCGCTATGGTGCCCCCGCTCCACGGAGGCTATCCCTACCTGACCCTAAAAGGACTTCCCTAGCCAAAGCCAACACCACCACTGTTATGAATGAGTCACCGTAGGAGGCAAAAACAGAAATACTAGCTAAGTCCAGAAAACCAGAGAAGTTGGCAGCTATCGGATTGCAGACCCCTGAACCTATCAACAACAACTAGCAGTAGCCGTGGGGGGTTCCTACGGAGCCCTAGACCCCTCGATCACAGCCGGAGAACTACATAGCCTAAAGACAGAAAGGGAAATCTAAACTGCCCCAGAGCAGACCCCCAAGCAATAGGCAGCCCCCAACATATGACGGTGAAGCAAGATGAAAAAACACTCACACAGATAGAAAGATAGGCTGAGCAAATGATGGGGCCCAAGCTAACTAAATAGGACAGGATAGGAAAGCTGCTGTCTTCAATCCGCCAAAAACCCTATCAAAACAAGGGCCAACAGGCTGATACGGAAAAAGGCCCTGAAGACGCTAGGCTTCAAAGAGACTATATCAGCGCTCAGGTATTTTCTGAAGACAGAGCAAAAAGGAATTCAACTCACCCCAGCAGGGAATGGCAGAAATTCAGAAAAACAAGGCAAAACAAAACAAAACACAAATGCAAAAAGCAGTGCAGAAAACTTAGCTTTTGAGGAGCAGGAATCAGACTGGTCTCCTAGAATCCCTCAGAGAGATCACCAGCAAGGTAGAAGGGCGTCGGCTGCCTTATATCCAGTCAGCAATTCCCGTCACCCAGTCATCATCATCATACCCAGGTGCTTGGTAATCAGCCTCACTACCTTCCTTCACCAGAAGAGGGAGTTCATCAGACCTCAATGGTGAAGGGGAAAATGAACTCACAACACACCACCCAAATAAAGTGATTATGTGTGCTACAATGTCCACATCTGATGAAGCCTCATATATGTTTCTGTTTTTTTTCCTGATAATCCTAATATACCATGTAGATTTGATGTACTTACTTACAGTGGGGAAGAAAAGTATTTAGTCAGCCACCAATTGTGCAAGTTCTACCACTTAAAAAGAAGAGAACGGCCTGTAACTGACATCGTAGGTAGACCACAACTATGAGAGTCAAAATGAGAAAACAAATCCAGAAAATCACCTTGTCTGATTTGGAAAGATTTAGTTTGCAAATTATGGTGGAAAATAAGTATTTGGTCATTAACAAAAGTTCATCTCAATATTTTGTTATATATCCTTTGTTGGCAATGACAGAGGTCAAACGTTTTCTGTAAGTCTTCACAAGGTTGGCACACACTGTTGGTGGTATGTTGGCCCATTCCTCCATGCAGATCTCCTCTAGAGCAGTGATGTTTTGGGAATGTTGCTGGGTGACACGGATTTCAATCCCTCCAAAGGTTTTCTATGGGGTTGAGATCTGGAGACTATCTAGGCCACACCAGGACCTTCATATGCTTCTTACGAAGCCACTCTTTTGTTGCTGTGGCGGTGTGCTTGGGATCATTATTATTCTGAAAGACCCATCCACGTTTCATCTTCAATGCCCTTGCTGGTGGAAGGAGGTTTGCACGCAAAATCTCACTATACATGGCCCCATTCATTATTTCATGTACACAGATCAGTTGTCCTGGTCCCTTTGCAGAGAAACAGCCCCAAAGCATGATGTTGCCACCCCCCATGCTTCACAGTAGGTATGGTGTTCTTTGGATTGAGCTCAGCATTCTGTCTTCTCCAAACACGACAAGTTTTGTTTCTACCAAACAGTTCTACTTTGGTTTCATCAGACCATATGATATTCTCCCAATACTATTCTGGGTAATACAAACGCTCTCTAGTAAACTTCAGATGGGCCTGGACATGTACTTGCTTAACCCCTTTCTGCCATAAGATGTACTATCCTGTCCATGTGACCTGGGTTCTTAATTCCCTTGGACGGGATAGTATGTCACGGGGGGGGAGCGCCGCTGATCGCGGCCGGGTGTCACTATTTGGCATTTGGCACATTAACCCCTGGCACACTCTGATCAAACATGATCAAACATGATCGCAGTGTACCGGGGCACAGGGAAGCATCGGGCAGGGAGGGGGCTCCCTGCGTGC
The DNA here is from genome assembly GCF_039654945.1 of Dendrobates tinctorius. NCBI lineage: Eukaryota > Metazoa > Chordata > Amphibia > Anura > Dendrobatidae > Dendrobates > Dendrobates tinctorius. The sequence continues at coordinate 24,555,082 of NW_027361829.1, read as the reverse complement.
TTCCCTGAGACCTTTGGAACAGCGCGATGTGATCGCGCTGTTCCGAGGGCCTCCTCTCTACATGTCCCTGGATCCAATATGGCCACGGGGGCCTTCGGGGTCCTGCAGGGAGGCAGCTTTCTCAGTGCCTGCTGAAAGCAGGCGTTGAGAAAGCCTCCTCAGTGCCTGTCAGATTGCTGATCTGACACAGTGCACTGCAAAGTGTCAGATCAGCGATCTGACACTTTACAGTGATGTCCCCACCTGGGACAACATCATAAGGTTTTTAAAAAATTACGTATAAAAATAATTTAAAAAAAACCCTAAATAAAAAAATTCCCTAATAAAATCTTTTGTTTGTAAATAAAAAAAAAAACAAAATAATAAAAATACACATATTTAGTCGTCTGTAACGACCGGCCCTATAAAACTATCCCACTAACCCCTTTAGTGAACCCCTTAAAAAAAAGCAAAAAACAATGCTTTATCATCATACCGCCGATCAAAAACTGCAATAACACGTGATCAAAAAGGTGAATATAATTAAACATAGTACCACTGAAAACGTCATCTTGTCCCGCAAAAAATGAACCACCATACAGCGCCATCAGCGAAAAAATTAAAAAGTTATAGCTCGCACAATAAAGCGATGCAAAAATAATTATTTTTTATATAAAATTGTTTCTATTGTATAAAAGCGCCAAAACATTAAAAAATGATATAAATGAGGTGTCGCTGTAATCGTACTGACCCGAAGAATGAAACCGCTTTATCAATTTTACCACATGTGGAACGGTGTAAACGCCCCCCACCAAAAAGAAATTCATGAAATGCTGGTTTTTGTTCATTCTGCCTCCTAAAAATTGGAATAAAAAGCGATCAAAAATGTCAGGTGCCCGAAAATGGTACCAATAAAAATGTCAACTCTTCCCACAAAAAATAAGACCTCACATGACTCTGTGAGCCAAAATATGGAAAAATTATAGCTCTCAAAATGTGGGGATGGAAAAACTATTTTTACAACAAAAAGCGTATTTTAGCGTGTGACAGCTGCCAAACATAAAATCCCGCTATATATAGTAAATCAAACCCCCCCTTTATCACCCCATTAGTTAGGGAAAAATAAGAAAATTTAAAAAATGTATTTATTTCCATTTTCCCATTAGGGTTAGGGTTAGGGCTAGTGTTAGGATTAGGGCTAGGGTTAGAGTTAGGGGTGTGTCAGGGTTAGGGTTAGGGGTGTGTTACAGTTAGGGCTAGCATTAGGGCCATGGTTAGGGTTAGGGGTGAGTTGGGGATAGGGTTAGGGCTAGGTTTAGGGTTGGGATTAGGGTTAGGCATGTGTTAAGGTTAGGGTTAGGGCTAGGGTTAGGGGTGTGTTGGGGTTAGAGTTGGAGTTAGAATTTGGGGGGTTTCCACTGTTTATGCACATCAGGGGCTCTCCAAATGTGACATGGCATCTGATCTAATTTCCAGCCAAAAGTCAAACAGTGCTCCTTCCCTTCCAAGCTCTGCCATGCACCCAAACAGTGGTTTACCATCACATATGGGGTATCAGCCTACTCAGGACCAATTGCACAACAACTTTTGGGGTCCCATTTCTCCTGCTACCCATGGGAAAATAAAAAATTGAGGGCAAAAATATCATTTTTGTGGAAAAAAAATTTGACTTTTTTTATTTTTATGGCTCTACGTTCTAAACTTCTGTGAAGCACTTGGGGGTTCAAAGTGCTCTCCACACATCTAGATAAGTTCCTTTGGGGGTCTAGTTTCCAAAATGGGGTCACTTGTGGGGGGTTTCCACAGTTTAGGCACATCAGGGGCTCTCCAAATGCGACATGACACCCGCAGACCATTCCATCAAAATCTGCATTCCAAGACGTCACTACTTCTCTTCCGAGCCCCGACGTGTTCCCATACAGTAGTTTTCTCCCACATATGGGGTATCAGTGTACTCAGGACAAATTGGACAACAACTTATGGGTTCCAATTTCTCCTGTTACCCTTAGGAAAATAAAAAAAATTGTGGACTAAAAGATCATGTTTGTGGAAAAAATATGATTTTTTTATTTTCATGCCTGTGCGTTATAAACTTCTGTGAAGCACTTGGGGGTTCAAAGTGCTCACCACACATCTAGATAAGTTCCTTGGGGGGTCTATTTTCCAAAATGGGGTCATTTGTGGGGGCTTTCCACTGTTTAGGCACATCAGGGGCTCTCCAAACCCAACATGACACCTGCAGCCATTCCATCAAAGTCTGCATTCCAAAATGTCACCCCTTCCCTTCCGAACCCCAATGTGTGCCCATACAGTAGTTTTCTCCCACACATGGGGTATCAGCGTACTCAGGACAAATTGGACAACAACTTTTGGGGTCCAATTTTTCCTGTTACCCTTGGGAAAATAAAAAAATTGGAGACTAAAAGATCATGTTTGAGGAAAAAATATGATTTTTTTATTTTCACCCCTGGGCATTATAAACTTCTGTGAAGCACTTGGGGGTTCAAAGTGCTCACCACACATCTAGATAAGTTCCTTGGGGGGTCTAGTTTCCAAAATGTAGCCACTTGTGGGGGATTTCCACTGTTCAGGCACATCAGGGGCTCTCCAAACGCGACATGGTGTCCAATCTCAATTCCAGCCAATTTTACGTTGAAAAAGTCAAACGTCACTCCTTCCCTTCCGAGCTCTGCCATGCGCCCAAACAGTGGTTTACCCCCACATATGGGGTATCATACTCAGGACAAATTGCACAATAAATTTTGGGGTCCTGTTTCCCTTGGGAAAATAAAAATTGGGAGTGAAAAGATCATTTTTATGGCAAAATATGATTTTTTAACTTTACGGCTGTATGTTATAAACTTATGTGAAGCCCTTGGGGGTTAAAAGTTCTCAACACACATCTAGATAAGTTCCTTGAGGGGTCTAGTTTCCAAAATGGTGTCATTTGTGGGGGGGTTTCCACTGATTAGGCACATCAGGAGCTCTCCAAATGCAATATGGCGTCAAGCCAATTCTGTGTTGAAAAAGTCAAATGGCGCTCATTCCCTTCCGAGCTCTGCCATGCACCAAAACTGTGGTTTACCCCCACATATGGGGTATCAGCGTACTCAGGACAAATTGCACAATAACTTTTGGGGTCCTGTTTCCCTTGGGAAAATTAAAATTGGGGGGTGAAAAGATCATTTTTGGGGCCATTCCATGGTAACTTACGTTACATTCACTAGCCAAAAACTGAGTTAATAATGGCTACAGACTATTCTTTGAAGGCAGGCACAAAAATGAGTGAATGTATATTGTACATTAAACTATTCTCAATAGATTTCAACACAGTTTGATTTTTCAACAATACAAATTAAATACAAAATACAGTGTTATTACTTGGTAACTTACATTGCACAAAAAGATAAGGCAATTGTCCATATCATGGGGCTGCCAAATTTTCTGTTCTGGTAAACAGGGGAGAAGCACTATTTTTATTGTATTAAAACACCATAGTCCAAGCAACTTTAATAAATTTATTTTAACCTCACAAGTTAAATGCAACAGTTTTTATTACAAGAAATGTAGGTAACTTACGTTAGAACACAATATAGTTGTCAGGGTCCTGACAGCACCTGCGTACAGCCTCCACTAAGCAGGGACTCACCCGCACCGTAGGGACCCCTGGGGACAAGAACAGCCGGACAATAAAGATCCATGGGACCTGAATGTAGAAGATTAGAAAGCCAGCACAGGACCTGCGGTCATGTGAACGGTCATGTGACTGCAAGGGGGCGGGGCTTAGCGTCCTGCTTTCAGAGGAGGAAGAAAACTCAGAGTCGGGCAAAGCAGAGGTCAGGCACAATACAGGCAAACGAGGTACAGGAGGGATAAACAGACGGGAGGTCAGACAAAGCCAAAGGTCATACACAAGATATCAATACAGTACCATGGATGAGACAGAACGGACAGTCAGGGCCAAGCAGAGATCAAAAACCAAACGGACATAGAAGGTACCAAGCAGAATCCAAAGCGATGTCCAGAGAACAGACCGAGTCATACACAGAGAATCAAGCAACCTGAACACAGCACAAACACACTCTGGGGTCACCACACAATGCCAAGGGCGAAAGTATAACTGACGGGGGATGGGAGCTTCCTGAGGCAATAAGAAGCCTCCCCAGAACCAATGAGAGGCCACCCTAATAGGTCCCAGGTGTGCAGGTGAGAGTCTGCACTGCAATCAGAACATTAACCCCAGAAGTGCCGGTCACCCAGCACTGGTATCATGACAATAGTAACTTACGTTATTAAACAAAGAATGTGTTCAACTTTGTGAGTTTTCATATTTGAGAAGGCAAACTGACTTTATTTAGACAAAACATAGGCTGTATATGAATTCATTGGTGTGAACAACATACTGTATGTAGACTAAAACTTAGTATAAAAATGTAATCAATCAATATTCATACTTCAGTTGTCAAGATTTTTGCAGAGTGGAAATTTTGATTACAAAATATGACCGTTGATCAATTACATAATGTAGACTAAATTTTAATCTAGATAAAAACACAAATGTGACATGCACAATTGTGAACACGTCGATCAGACAATGCTCACACCACCCACTAACTGAGATACAAAAAAAAAACACAAAATGACAGATTTGCAAAAATACTCTGCAAAAAAAAATGGCAGTAATCAGCAAGTGCTGGATAACAAATACAGGGTATTTAGTCGATACGTTTTTTGCAAAAAAATACATCAAGCTGCTCCACCACGTCAAGGTAACCCCTATCGAAGCAGTCCCTATCTAATGCATTAAAAACCTGAACATGTGAACAGTGTCTAATATGAACAGGATTCAGACAGGCCGCTCCCTAGTATGGGCTTGTGGTCTGAGACAGCTCTTATGTGCACGTCACACAAGAGAGGGGTGGGGTCTCCCAATCCATGCAAAGCAAGGAAAAAAAACAGATTAAAAACACAAATGTGACATGCACAATTGTGAACACGTCGATCAGACAATGCTCACACCACCCACTAACTGAGATACAAGAAAACACAGAATAACAGATTTGCAAAAATACTCTGCAATAAAAAATGGCAGCAATCAGCAAGTGCTGGATAACAAATACAGGGTATTTAGTCAATACTTTTTTGCGCAAAAAAATGTACATCAAGCTGCCCCACCACGTCAAGGTAAACCCTATCGAAGCAGTCCCTATCTAATGCATTAAAAACCTGAACATGTGAACAGTGTGTAATATGAACAGGATTTAGACAGGCCACTCCCTAGTATGGGCTTGTGGTCTGAGACAGCTCTCACGTCACACAAGAGAGGGGTGGGGTCTCCCAAACCAAGCAAAACAAGGAAAAAAACGGATTAAAAACACAAATGTGACATGCACAATTGTGAACACGTCGATCAGACAATGCTCACACCACCCACTAACTGAGATACAACAAGAAAACACAGAATGACAGATTTGCAAAAATACTCTGCAATAAAAAATGGCAGTAATCAGCAAGTGCTGGATAACAAATACAGTGTATTTAGTCGATACGTTTTTTTGCGAAAAAAAATGTACATCAAGCTGCTCCACCACGTCAAGGTAACCCCTATCGAAGCAGTCCCTATCTAATGCAATAAAAACCTGAACATGTGAACAGTGTCTAATATGAACAGGATTCAGACAGGCCGCTCCCTAGTATGGGCTTGTGGTCTGAGACAGCTCTTATGTGCACGTCACACAAGAGAGGGGTGGGGTCTCCCAAACCATGCAAAGCAAGGAAAAAAAACGATTAAAAACACAAATGTGACACTGTTCACATGTTCAGGGTTTTAATGCATTAGATAGGGACTGCTTCGATAGGGGTTACCTTGACGTGGTGGAGCAGCTTGATGTACTTTTTTTGCGCAAAAAAACGTATCGACTAAATACCCTGTATTTGTTATCCAGCACTTGCTGATTACTGCCATTTTTTATTGCAGAGTATTTTTGCAAATCTGTCATTCTGTGTTTTCTTGTTGTATCTAAATTTTAATCTAGGCTTACATATGTGGTCCAGTCCAATGAATTCAGACACAGCTAATGAAGAACTTCAACAAGGATGTAAATTTGTGCTCACTGCTCATTTAACTTCCTGGCTAATCAAAAAATTCCCAAATGTCCCTAGAACCCATTTTCAGGGGAGGATCAACCTTTCTTAAAATTTGACAGACATCATAACAAATTTCATCATCTTTAGATGGCCATTTCCAGGCATTTTTATTTTTGCCATAGAATTCCATAGTTTTCACTTTCATCTCATTGCATGTAACCTCAGTAACCACTCCACGATATTTTCTGCCATCATACATTACTTTAACCCATTCATCAACTTTGTATTCAATATCAGGGTAGTTGCAATTATTAGAATTGTAATAGACCATGTTTTTAGTGGTTCTAAAGCCAATAAATTTGCCTGCAAAATAGCGTATGGCATGAAATTTGGAAATTCCTTCAACAGGCTTTGCATTGCTTGCCAACTGCTTTAACCCCTTCCCGACCTTTGACACCACATAGGCATCATGAAAAGTCATGCCAATATGACCCATGATGCCTATGTGGCATCATGAATTGATTGCCCCCCTGCGGGTCGGGTGACCGGGGTCACTGTAAGGTCACCTGACCCGCACACAGAGGACCCTTCATAGTTAACCCCAGGGAGCGTGGCTTAGCCCCCACATGCCTACGATCGCTCTGATTGGCTGTTAAAAATCACAAAACAGTCACTGACCTCAGGGAGACCAGTCAAAGAAAACACTGCGGCAGCCGGCAAAGGCGCTCAATCAGTGAAATCCTAGGTGCATTGCTCCCTGGGAAATACGAATATGCAAATAAAGTCCGTGGAGCCTCATTTAAGAGTCTCAAACACGGGGCTAGCCAGATCTTCCTCCAGGGAAGGACCCAGCCAAGGAGTGGCTCCTTTCGGAAGCCACCATTACCACCATATTAAGTGGCCCTTTAAGTCAATATCCAGCTCTTTACGAGTTTACAGATATGACAAGGGAAATACCAAGGCCAGGTATCCATCCACAGACAGCTGTTTTGGGGTGATTGTTTTGTGATGTTTGTCTACTAGGCATTGCTCCCACTTAGCCAGAATCCTACTCCACACTGATGAGGGGCAACACCCTGAAACAGCTGTCTGTTGATGGATACCTGAGCCCCAACGTGTGCCCAAACAGTGGTTTACCCCCACATATGGGGTATCAGCATACTCAGGCCCTAATTGCACAACAACTTTAGGGGTCTAATTTCTCCTGTTACCCTTGGGAAAATAAAAAATTGGGGGCTAAAAAAATAATTTTTGTGAAAAAAAATGATTTTTTATTTTCACGGCTCCGCGTTATAAATTTCTGTGAAGCACTTAGGGGTTCAAAGTGCTCACCACACATCTAGATAAGCTCCTTGGGCAGTCTACTTTCCAAAATGGGGTCACTTTTGGGGAGTTTCCACTGTTTGGGCATATCAGGGGCTCTGCAAACGTAACATGACGCCCGCAGACCATTCCATCAAGTCGGCATTTCAAAACGTCAATACTTCCCTTCCAAGCCCTGACTTGTGCCCAAACAGTGGTCCTCCCCCACATATGGGGTACAAGCGTACTCAGGACAAACTGTACAACATCTCTTGGGGTCCAATATCTCCTGTTACCCTTGTGAAAATAAAAAATTGTTAGCTAAAATTCATTTTTTAAGGAAAAAATGATTTTTTATTTTCACGGCTCTGCGTTATAAACTTCTGTGAAGCACTTGGGGGTTCAAAGTGCTCAACACACATCTAGATAGGTTCCTTGGGGGGGTCTAGTTTCCAAAATGGGGTCACTTGTGGGGAGTTTCTACTGTTTAGGCACATCAGGGGCTCTGCAAACGTAACATGACGCCCGCAGACCATTCCATCAAGTCGGCATTTCAAAACATTACTACTTCCCTTCCGAGCCCCAATGTGTGCCCAAACAGTGCCCCCCCACATATGGGGTATCAGCTTACTCAGGACAAACTGGACAACAATTTATGGGTCCAATTTCTCCTGTTACCCTTGTGAAAATAAAAAATTGCGAGCTAAAAAATCATTTTTTGAGGAAAATTTTTTTTTATTTATTTTCATGGCTCTGCATTATAAACTTCTGTGAAGCACCTGGGGGTTCAAAGTGCTCACTATGAATCTAGATAAGTTCCTTAGGGGGTCTAGTTTCCAAAATGGGGTCATTTGTGGGGGAGCTCCAAAGTTTAGGCACACAGGGGCTCGCCAAACATGACATGGTGTCCGCTAACGATTGGAGCTAATTTTCCATTCAAAAAGTCAAATGACTCTCCTTCCCTTCTGAGCCCTGCCGTGCACCCAAACAGTGGTTCCCCCCCACATATGGGGTACCAGCGTATTCAGAACAAACTGGACAACAACTTTTGTGGTCCAATTTCTCCTGTTACCCTTGGGAAAATAAAAAATAGCGGGCTAAAAAATCATTTTTGAGGAAAAAAAAATGATTTTTTATTTTCATGGCTCTGCGTTATAAACTTCTGTGAAGCACTTGGGGGCTCAAAGTGCTCACTACACATCTAGATAAGCTCCTTGGGGGGTCTAGTTTCCAAAATGGGGTCACTTGTGGGGGGTTTCTACTGTTTAGGCACATCAGGGGATCTGCAAACGCAACATGACACCCGCAGAACATTCCATCAAAGTCTGCATTCCATTCCTTCCCTTCTGAGCTCTCCCATGCGCCCAAACAGTGGTTTCCCCCACATATGGGGTATTGGTATACTCAGGACAAATTGCACAACAACTTTTGTGGTCCAATTTCTCCTGTTAGCCTTGTGAAAATAAAAAATAGTGGGATAAAAAATCATTTTTGAGGAAAAAAATGTTTTTTTCATTTTCATGTCTCTGCATTATAAACTTCTGTGAAGCACTTGGGGGTTCAAAGTGCTCACCACACATCTAGATAAGTTCCTTCAGGGGTCTAGTTTCCAAAACGGGGTCACGTGTGGGGAAGCTCCAATGTTTAGGCACACAGGGGCTTTCCAAACGCGACATGGTGTCCGCTAACTATTGGAGCTAATTTTCCATTCAAAAAGTCAAATGGTGTTCCTTCCCTTCCGGGCCCTGCCGTGTGCCCAAACAGTGGTTTATGACCACATATGAGGTATCGGTGTACTCAGGAGAAATCGCCCAACAAATTTTAGGATCCATTTTATACTGTTGCCCATGTGAAAATGAAAAAACTTAGGCTAAAAGAAAATTTTCGTGATAAAAAGTATTTTTTTTTATTTATGGATCAATTTGTGAAACAGCTTGGGGTTCAAAGTGCTCACTATGCATCTTGATAAGTTCTTTGGAGGGTCTAGTTTCCAAAATGGGGTCACTTGTGGGGGAGCTCCAATGTTTAGGCACACAGGGACTCTCCAAACGCGACATGGCAACTGCTAAATATTCCAGCATATTTTCCATTCAAAAAGTCAAACGGCGCTCCTTCTCTTCTGAGCCCTACCGTGCGCCCAAAAAGTGGTTTATGACCACATATGAGGTATCGGTGTACTCAGAAGAAATTGCCCAAGAAAGAAATTTTATGATCCATTTTATCCTATTACCTATGTGAAAATGAAAAAATTGATGCTAAAAGAAAATTTTTGTTGGAAAAATTAAAATGTCCACTTTTTCCTTTCATGTTGCTTTAGTTCCTGTGAAGCACCTGAAGGGTTAATAATCTTCTTGAATGTAGTTTTGATTAGCTTGAGGGGAGCAGTTTTTAGAATGGTGTCACTTTTGGGTATTTTCTGCCATACAGACCCCTCAAAGTGACTTCAAATGTGAAGTGGTCCCTAAAAAAATGGTTTTGTAAATTTAGTTGTAAAAATGAGAAATCTCTGGTCAACTTTTAACCCTTATAACTTCCTAACGAAAAAAAATGTTGTTTCCAAAATTGTACTGGTGTAAAGTAAACACGTGGGAAATGTTATTTATTAACTATTTTGTGTCACATATCTCTCTGGTTTAACAGAATAAAAATTCAAAATTTGAAAATTCAAAATTTTAAAAATTTTCGCCAAATTTCCATTTTTTTCACAAATAAACGCAAAATTATTGACCTAAATTTACCACTAACATGAAGTCTAATATGTCACAAAAAAATAAATCTCAGAATCGCTAGGATGCATTGAAGCTTTCCTGAGTTATTACCTCATAAAGGGACACTGGTCAGAATTGCAAAAAACGGCCTGGTCATTAAGGTCAAAATAGGCTGGGTCATGAAGAGGTTAAATCCAGAGCCAAATTCCTGTAATCAATCTCAGTGTTGCTTATGTCTAGGCATTAATGGCATTGTGACTCTAAAAATACAAAGAATGACCTTATAATATAAAGTAAAATGATAGTATTTAATTATTTCAAAAGCTGACTGTAAGGCTATGTGCACACATTACGGAACTTTCGCGGAAGTTACCACGGGAATTCCGGAATTCCATTCCGCGGGTAAACCACATTTTAAGTTCCCGCGGAAAAACTAGCAATTTGCAAGCGTTATTAGCTTGCAGAATGCTAGCGTTTTCCAAGCGATCTGTAGCATCGCTTGGAGAACTGATTGACAGGTTGGTCACACTCGTCAAACATAGTGTTTGACTACTGTGACCAACTTTTTACTATTGAGGGTGCCTATGCAGCATCAGTAGTAAATAGATCTAATGTTAAAAACAATAAAAAAAAATAAAAAATCGTGTTTTTCTCACCTTCCGACGTCCCGCACAGTGTTCCCGATCATCACGACGCTCCCATTCCCAGTAATGCCTTGTGAGACCTTTAATGACGTAGCGGTCTCGCGATACTGTAGCTGTCTCACGAGACCGCTACGTCATCACAGGTCCTTGCCGGAAGGCATTACTGGGAACGAGAGTTGGTGGGAGCATCGGTAAGGCCTGTTTCACACATCTGTTTGTCACCATCAGTCAAAATCCGCCGTTTTGGAAAAAAAACGGATCCGCCATTTTTCTTTGCGGATCCGTTTTTTCCCCCATTGACTTTCATTATCGGCGGATTTTGACTGATTGCCGTCTGTAGCATCCGCATTTTTGCGGATCCGCCAATATTTTGGTGTCTGCTGACCTGACCGGACGGACCCTGCAATGTTTTTTCTCTCTCCGGAGCCGCTATTTTCTGCTTTAACCCGCAATCCTGTCTGGCTGCTGGATGAAAGTCTCTCTCATCGCGCGATCTCCAGCCCCATTTCTCTCATCGCGCGATCTCCATGCTCTCACCCACATCCCGCGAGATGATCGCTCACCGCAGATGCCCGCTCACTACATCCGCCGGTATTAATTTTTTTTCTTTTTCCCCAGGCGCGGCTCCTCTAAATTTTTAACATCGGCGGATCCGTACATTCGCCAATCCGCTGACCCCCGTTTCTGTCAGTCCGCCTGCGGATCCGTTTTCCGCTATTTTGGCGGATTGAGACTGACAGAAAAGACTGATGTGTGAAACAGGCCTATGGCTGCGCGGGACTCCGGAAGGTGAATATAACCTGATTTTTTATTTTAATTCTATTTTTTACAGCGATATGGTACCCAGAGCCTGGAGCAGAATGTCCTCTCCTCCACGCCCTGGGTACCATCTGCAAATGTTATACACAAACAAGAAGTATTCAGCTCACCCCTCTTCACTCCTGATCACACCTCCGACGCACGGAAACACCCTGACCCGGGTGTATAGTGCATGCACAACATAAAGAAGGATTTTTCCAGCGTCTCCAGGAGATAAAATAATAATTGCTTTATTGAGAATATAAAATCTTCATACCATCAGGTAAAAACGACATAAAGAGGCGTATGGAGGGGAGCAATTTCCTACGCGTTTCACCCTGAAAGGGCATTCCATGATTAAGCCCTTTCAGGGTGAAACGCGTAGGAAATTGCTCCCCTCCATACGCCTCTTTATGTCGTTTTTACCTGATGGTATGATGGTATGCAACCTTCTGCCATCTTGGAAATATATGGAATTTGAAAGAAACAGTGTTGCCACCTTATGCCATGTGTAATGAAGTACCAACTTATAAAAAATTAACTATTTCCAAAGTATTTGAAAATTTGGAAAATATTCCTTCTCAGCATGGAACTGCCCTTTGAGGAAACAATATGATTTTGTAATTGAGCGGCTGTACGTTATAAACTTATGTGAAGCCCTTGGGGGTTAAAAGTTCTCAGCACACATCTAGATAAGTTCCTTGGGGGTATAGTTTCCAAAATGGGGTCACTTGTGGGGGGTTTCCACTGTTTAGGCACATCAAGGGCTCTCCAAGCGTGACATGGCATCCGATCTCAATTCCAGCTAATTTTGCATTGAAAAAGTCAAACGGCGCTCCTTCCCTTCTGAGCTCTGCCATGCGCCGAAACAGTGGATCCCTCCACAAATCAGGTATCAGCGCACTCAGGACAAATTGCACAATAACTTTTGTAGGCCAATTTCTCCTGTTACCCTTGGTAAAATAAAAAAATTGGACCTGAATAATTTTTTTGTGGAAAAAAAGTTAAATGTTCATTTTTTTTTTTTTTTAAACCTTCGAAAAATTCCTGTGAAGCACCTGAAGGGTTAATAAACTTCTTGAATGTGGTTTTGTGCACCTTGAGGGATTCTGTTTTTAGAATGGTGTCACTTTTGGGTATTTTCTGTCATATAGACCCCTCAAAGTGACTTGAAATGTGATGTGGTCCCTAAAAAAGAAGGTGCTGTAAAAATGAGAAATCTCTGGTCAACTTTTAACCCTTATAACTTCCTAACAAAAAAAAATGTTGGTTCCAAAATTGAGCTGATGTAAAGTAAACATGTGGGAAGCGTTACTTATTAAGTTTTTTTGTGTGCCATATCTCTGTGATTTAAGGGCATAACAATTCAAAGTTGGAAAATTGCAAAATTTTCAAAATTTCTGGCAAACTTCCTTTTTTTTCCACAAATAAACGCAAGTTATGTGAATTAAATTTTACCACTAACATGAAGTACAATATGTCACGAGAAAACAATGTCAGAAGCACCAGGATCAATGGAAGCATTCCAGAGTTATTACCTCATAAAGGGACAGTGGTCAGAATTGTAAAAATTGGCCCGGTCATTAATGTGCAAGCCACCCTCGGGGGTAAAGGGGTTAAGCAGGTGGACACGACTGGCACTGCAGGGTCTGAGACCCTAGCAGCGTAGTGTGTTACTGATGGTAGCCTTTGTTACGGTGGTCCCAGCTCTATGCAGGTCATTCACTAGGTCCCCCCGTGTGATTCAGGAATTTTTGCTCACCGTTCTTGTGATCATTTTGACCCCATGGGGGGACTTGCATGCAGCCCCAGATCAAGGGAGATTATCAGTGGTCTTGTATGTCTTCCATTTTCTTATTATTGCTCCCACAGTTGATTTCATCACACCAAGCTGCTTGCCTATTGCAGGTTCAGTCTTCCCAGCCTGATGCAGGGCAACAATTTTGTTTCTGGTGTCCTTTGACAGCTTTTTGGACTTCACCATAGAGTAGAGTTTGGAGTGTGACTGTTTGAGGCTGTGGACAGGTGTCTTTTATACTGGTATCAAGTTCAAACAGGTCCCATTACTACAGATAATGAGAGGAGGACAGAGGAGCCTCTTACAGAAGAAGTTACAGGTCTGTGAGAGCCAGAAATCTTGCATGTTTTTCAGTGACCAAATACGTATTTTCCACCATAATTTGCAAAATAAATCTTGCCAAATCAGACAAGGTGATTTTCTGGATTTGTTTTCTCATTTTGACTCTCATAGTTGTGATGTCAATTACAGGCCTCTCTCATCTTTTTAAGTGGGAGAACTTGCATAATTGGTGGCTGACTAAATACTTTTTCCCCCACTGTATATCATCTTGAACCTGCTGTGAGCTGCCTTCAAAATTGGGATACAGTTGGCAGTGAATATAGGTCCACGCTTCTTGCCTGTGACTCTGGTCCCCATACCTGGAATAGGGTCACAGGGCTAAGGGTTGGTGTTTCAGGAGGCATCAGGTGGCTGGCGCCGGCAGGAGTGGGGTGATGCTGTGGGCCATGGACTCCTGAGATCTCAATCTGCACATGCACCGCCTCCGGCGGCCATTTTACCGAAGCCCACTACATGGAAATCAATGGAAAAGTAGACTTTGCTCACCATCGACAACATCTTATGAGAGCTCAGGGCCTGGAGCATTGTCTCACTATTGCTGGCCTACTTAAGCAGTGACTTTGCCTTTGGGGACCCCAATCCTCTGCAGCCACCCCCTTCAGTAAGCTACCTTTGGATTCTAAGACTCACCCTCATCCTCATTTTCCTCCTAAATTTGGGGGGTCCTATATCTCGAAAAATACAATATATATTTATGCATATATTTCTGTCCACTGAACTACTGTCCACTGTCATACTGAACTACGTTACAGACATTTACATAAGCAGACAGTCACATTAGTAAGGATCTATGAGGCTTACATGTGCCTTTGTCTTCTATGTAGTAATATAAATTAATGCAGTCAGATTTTAGTTTGATTTTGGTGCATATGACACAATATACGCTTGCGTCCATCCTGACATTATTGTTGCTACTATGTACACATGATATTTTCAAATGAAGTACATATGACATTTTACAAGACGTTACATATGCTTTTAATTTGCCGATTTAGCATTGGATTCTGTAATAATGTCAATCTGATTTACTTTAAAATGAAATTGCATATTTTAAAGCGCTAATTGGTTGAAATAGAGTACACATTATCCCAGTCTATAGCATGGGAATAATACACTGCCTGTTGATAAAAATCATAATAGGTGGCTGCTGTTTTTCCGTTAACATATTGTTGATGTACGTGTATGTGTTAATTGATCACTACAAGTGCAAATGGATAATCAACATTATATCTTTTGCCTTTGCACAAAGATTTTATTTATTTGACTCTTATTACAGTTCTTTTCTCTCCACAATAACTGATTGGTTGTGCTTTCTCCTAGAAACATTATTGACCGTGGGATTAGTGTGGTATTGCAGAGCAATACCATTGCTTTAATACCATAATTTATAATCTTACTAAAACCTTAAAGAAGCCCTCCTTTGAACTTTCATTTAGCTTTAACATGTGTTTAAGTGCATGTACTGAAGTGTTAGTGTCACTGCACTACATGCATATATACACAGATTTAACAGGGAAAAAACTTAATGGGAGTGCTTCTTTAAGAACTGGGGAGACACGGGGACTTTTGCCGTGACACCTATCGTGCACCCAAAGTTTACTTGGTGTTGCTACTACAACACAGTGCAATACAAGTTAATGTCTTTGCATTATAACCCCAAGGATACTACGACTGTGGCAGATAAGCTGCAGAAAATATGATGCGGTTACACTTCTTGTTACTTGCTTGTCACAGATGCAATACCCTCGGAATCATAATGTGACCCCGTTCACTTGTATTTTACTGAGATGTAGCAGCAACACCTATCACACTTTTGATTGAGGGGCAGGTGTCACAGACTCATAGCCAAAGCCACCGTGTAGCCCCATCCTTACAGGGAACCTATGAGATCAAATAGCTTTACTAATCTGCAGTTATTGGATTAATCTGTAGATCATAGCATTATGAAGATGCCTGGCAACTGTACTGAAAGTTTGGCACCTGGAAAAAATGAGCTTTTTTCTTCCCAGGAGCAGTCAATTTTCAGTCACGCAGGCGAGGCTACACTTATCGCTCACTATTCTGTAAGTGGCAACTGTAAGAACACCCCGTCACTTTGACTGACAGACAGCGGGGCACTGATGCACTGCAAAACCAGCTGTCAGTCAATGTGCCAGGTCATGTTTACAGCACGCCTATGTGGTGCCCCTGAGGGTTCAGTCGCCACAGAGGTACTGCACCTCCTCCTGAGGTGTGGTGCCCCACCATCCAGGTAAGGTGGAGACATCTGACCACACTCCAACACCTGCATCCCACACAACATAGTAGTGTAGCAAAGCACCCTTTGGTGGCTCCCTGCTTGGAACACGAAGTGTGCTGCGAGGCGGGTGGAGTTTAGTTTTGCATCAAAAGAGCGGGAAGAGTTTAGGAGTCAGTCAGTTAGTCAGTCTGACAGAGTCAGAGGAGGAGTGAAGATCCCCTGAGAGGGATGGATGAAGGAAGTGCTGCAGCCGACCTCAGTGACATGGGTCCGCTGGCACAGGAAAGGAATACTGATAGAAAGCCTGACTCTCCATTAGAAGGAAAGGATAAGTACGGAACGTGAGAAGAAGAGAACTAAGGATTAGGGTTAGAGGAGAACCCTTCCCAAGTTCTAAGTGCAAGGCCGGGGTCCAGTCCCCGAGGTTGTATGGATACAAATGGACCTGCAGCAGACACCGGAGGAATAGAAGTTGTCACCACTTTATTCCCACACCTGACTTGGGGGCACAACAGCATCGTGATAGAGCTGGGACTAGGTAGTAAGGAGTCCCTGAAGCAGGCTACAGCTGTCTGCCGTACAAGTAGAGTTCATAGGAACATCTGACAGGAGGAACTCAAGTGTAACTCAGTACTGTGAGTACTTCACTAAAGGCGCTAAGAGGGAGACGTTCAGAAAAGGCACATATGTTGGTGGAGTGTTGGAAAGGAGTACTTCATCTTGCCTGGAAGTTGGCTGAGCTCCTGACCTGGAGGACATGGCACGGAGGCGGGCTCTTGTGCCACAACAGACTGTGAGTAAAGCTTTGGAACTACATGCCCTGGTGTCCTCCACTTATTCCTGCGTCAACCTGCCCGGCACTACTACATCCCCTGCGCCCAACACTACACCATCTAAGTGTCACTTCACCTACTCTGCCCTGGGACTACAGCCCTGCCTGTGGAGGGCTATAACATCATTGCTGCACCACACCATCTGTCCCAGAGGATCTGTCTGCAGCGTCGGCTTAACAGCTTCATTGCCGAACACCACAAGTGGCGTCACGACTAGTGTTGAGCATTCCGATACCGCAAGTATCGGGTATCGGCCGATACTTGCTGTATCGGAATTCCGATACCGACTTCCGATATTTTTTCAATATCGGAAGTCGGCATCGGAATCGGAAGTTCAAAGTTGATTGACAGCCTGACGTCATCATGATGCGCGGTGTGTGCGCATCATGATGCGCCGTCATTTCGGGCCTTCCGGGCGTCTCTGCCGGCCTGCCGGGGGGCTGTGTGGACTGCCCGGGGTCTGTACCGGCCTGCCGGGGGGCTGTGCCGGCCTGCCGGTGGTCTGTGCACCCTGTGGGGGTCTGTACCGGCCTGCCGGGGGGCTGTGCCGGCCTGCCGGTGGTCTGTGCACCCTGTGGGGGTCTGTACCGGCCTGCCGGGGGGCTGTGCCGGCCTGCCGGGGGTCTGTGCTGATGTCCGGGGGTCTGTGCAAGCATCGTCCGATGGGACTACAAGTCCCATCTGGCGATGCCTGCTACCATGACAGTGATTGACACATTAGCCAATGATGGGACAGTAGTAGTCCCATCATCCGGCTAATGTGTTAAATGTAAAAAAAAAAAAAATACTACATACATACTACATGCATGCTACATACATACTACATGCTACATACATACTACATATATACTACATGCATGCTACATACATACTACATGCTACATACATACTACATATATACTACATGCATACTACATACATACTACATGCATGCTACATACATACTACATGCTACATACATACCACATACATACCACATACATACTACATACATACTACATACATACTACATGCTACATACATACTACATATATACTACATGCATGCTACATACATACTACATGCTACATACATACTACATATATACTACATGCATACTACATATATACTACATGCATGCTACATACATACTACATGCTACATATATACTACATATATACTACATGCATGCTACATACATACTACATGCTACATACATACTACATATATACTACATGCATACTACATACATACTACATGCTACATACATACTACATATATACTACATGCATGCTACATACATACTACATGCTACATACATACTACATGCTACATACATACTACATACATACTACATGCATGCTACATACATACTACATGCTACATACATACTACATATATACTACATGCATGCTACATACATACTGCATGCTACATGCATGCTACATACATACTACATACATACTACATGCTACATACATACCACATATATTACATACATACTACATACAATACATTCATACAATACATACATAGACATACAGTACATATAACATAGAGTAACATACTTACCAATACTTGTCACATTGTTCCCCGAAGCCATTGTCTTTTACGGAATAAATATTAACATAACAAACCACAAAAATACTCACCCACGATCCGAAGCAGTCCACGAGTGTGTCCCACGACGATCTTGGGTAGAGAACTGCAGCATCAGCTGTTGCTGCCGTTCTCTACGGGCTGCAGGAATCCAATGACGGAAGGTAGGTATCCTTCCGCACTGTATTCCTCCGCCACTTAAAAAAAAAAAAGTCCCTAGTCTCACTTTATGCCATTGCTGTGTGGGAAATTCCCACGCAGCAATGGCATAAAGTGAGACTAGGGACTTTTTTTTTTTTAAGTGGCGGAGGAATACAGTGCGGAAGGATACCTACCTTCCGTCATTGGATTCCTGCAGCCCGTAGAGAACGGCAGCAACAGCTGATGCTGCAGTTCTCTACCCAAGATCGTCGTGGGACACACTCGTGGACTGCTTCGGATCGTGGGTGAGTATTTTTGTGGTTTGTTATGTTAATATTTATTCCGTAAAAGACAATGGCTTCGGGGAACAATGTGACAAGTATTGGTAAGTATGTTACTCTATGTTTTATGTACTGTATGTCTATGTATGTATTGTATGAATGTATTGTATGTAGTATGTATGTAGTATATATGTGGTATGTATGTAGCATGTAGTATGTATGTAGTATGTATGTAGCATGCATGTAGCATGCAGTATGTATGTAGCATGCATGTAGTATATATGTAGTATGTATGTAGCATGTAGTATGTATGTAGTATGTATGTGGTATGTATGTAGCATGTAGTATGTATGTAGCATGCATGTAGTATGTATGTAGTATGTATGTAGTATATATGTAGTATGTATGTAGCATGTAGTATGTATGTAGTATGTATGTAGCATATATGTAGTATGTATGTAGCATGTAGTATGTATGTAGTATGTATGTGGTATGTATGTAGCATGTAGTATGTATGTAGCATGCAGTATGTATGTAGTATATATGTAGTATGTATGTAGCATGTAGTATATATGTAGTATGCATGTTGCATGCATGTAGTATATATGTAGTATGTATGTTGCATGTAGTATGTATGTTGCATGTAGTATATATGTAGTATGCATGTTGCATGCATGTAGTATATATGTAGTATGTATGTTGCATGTAGTATATATGTAGTATGAATGTAGCATGTATGTAGTATGTAGTATGAATGTAGCATGTATGTAGTATGCATGTTGTATGTATGTAGCATGTATGTAGCATGTAATTTTTTTTTTTTTTTTTTTACATTCAACACATTAGCCGGATGATGGGACTACTACTGTCCCATCATTGGCTAATGTGTCAATCACTGTCATGGTAGCAGGCATCGCCCGATGGGACTTGTAGTCCCATCGGACGATGCCTGCACAGACCCCCGAAGCCTGCACAGCCCCCCGGCAGGCCGGCACAGCCCCCCGGAGCCTGCACAGCCCCCCGGCAGGCCGGCACAGCCCCCCGGCAGGCCGGCACAGCCCACCGGAGCCTGAACAGCCCCCCGGCAGGCCGGCACAGACCACCGGAGCCTGCACAGACCCCCTGGCAGGCCGGCACAACCCCCCGAAAGGCCCGTACAGACCCCAGAGAGGCTGTACAAGGGAAAAACAGGATTTTTCTTATTCCGATACCGGAAGTCCCATAGACTTGAATGGGACTTCCGGTATCGGAATCGGCGATACCGATACTTTTTTTTTTTTAAGATCGGCCGATCCATTCCGATCCGATACTTTGAAGTATCGGACGGTATCGCTCAACTCTAGTCACGACTCATTCATCCTAATCGTCATAAGCACACTGAACATTCCCCCTTTTACAATGGGCGCCCAGGGCCACGGGCCGGGTACCAGCTGCCGTGACATCTCCCATTGAAGCTCATCGGGCCCGATACCGAGTACCCCACAGCCCTGGGAGGGCGACCCACCTGCATGACTGAAAGCCAGCAGCTCCAGGGAGGAATACATTTCATTTTCTCCCAGGTGCTGCACTATCAGCGAGACATCTTCATAGTGCTTTTAACCTGCAGATTAACCCTACATCTGCAGGATAATAGCGTTATCTGCTCTGGAAGGTTTCATTTAAACTTTCTATATTGTATTGCCATTCTTTTAAACCTTAGGCAATGACTAAGTGATTTTTTAGCCATTCACACACTGGTTTTTAGTGTCTGAAAAATTTATCATGAATCTTGAAGCAGAACAGGCCAACGCTTGGAAATCTTCTGTAGATTTGCAGCTGCACATGCCACAGATCTCCAGATCGGATTCTATATGAACGACGACAAGATAAGATGTCACATTGTAAAAAAGGAAGACAGAAATACAAGAGTGTTTCATTGTGGCTATCATCATAGAATATTGAAAATCTGCATATAATTTCCACCATGTGAATATGCTCTAGCCAATCTTAAGATGATTTCTCATTTCATATAGTTGATGGAAAATTATATCAATAAAAAAAAAAAATGAATAGAATACATATTTACACCTTATGCACACAGAGCAGAACTGAAGACACTTTGTTATATCGCTGTATTATCTCACTTGAAGCAATGCTAAGTGAATAAATAGGATATAATATGGTATGTCATTGAATTTAATGAAATCTGTTTGAAGCTCTAGGCATATGGAGGAATAATAAAGTCTTTTCAAAGTCTATGGTTTTCTGAAAAGGGTATGCTCACTTTCCTTTCTTGGTGAAACCTTCTTCACAAAGTTGCCAGTACTTCAGTCCATAAAATGGCTGCTGGGGGAAAAACATGTGACCCGTCCTGTCCATCAGCCTCCTCTAATAGTAAAACACCTCACTGGGGAATGCTGCTTTTCTATTAGAGGAGGCTGTCTAGTCACATGCTCCTCCACCAGCAGCTTTTTATTATGGAGAGAAATGTTAGTCATTTTGTGAGAATTGTGCGAACAAGTGAAAGTCACCAATCCCTTTAATACAGCCTTATAAGTTTTCCTGTGCATGAAAGCATGAAATCTTCTCTGTCTTCTAACTTGCGGCAGTTAAAAAACAAGACAATATAGATAATTTAAACAATTTTTTGTCACTACTTTCCTCACATTCTTGTTGCAAGTTGTAGTATGTGAGCTCTCTAAGGTTTAATTCCCTTGATGAGTTTTTGGTGTTGCATATTTTCACTGGGCAAAAAACGCAGGGTCTTACAGTTACAGCAAAGCGGATGGGATTTACAGTATAGAAATCTTATGCCCATTGTGCTTTTTCTATGCAGTGTAAACTGACCTGCGGTGCGTTTTTCAAATCTGCAACATGTCAATTTTTCTTCCTAGTACGCTGACTTTTATGTGGAAATTATACCCTAGAATAACCTGGAAAATCCATAGGTAAAAAAATGCATATATGTTGTTAGTGCGTTTCTACTGAAGAAACCCACTAAAATGCATTTAATCTGCACATGATTATATCAATAAAGTTTTGTCAAATTCAAATACCAGGAACAAAGCAACATGACTTACAAAAAGGAGATAAAAAAGCAAAGCATCAAAAACATGATAAAATGGATGTAAAAATGCAATGAAAAAAAACACATTATCCTAATATAAAAAAAGGTGCAGAAATAGTGGCGAAAATCTTAGATATGCAAGAGTAGCAAATTTGCTCTGCTTTTCCACTGTTTCATCACTACATGTATTGTGACAACTATTCAGAGGAAGAGATGCGAACCAATGTTCAGCAGAGAGCAAAGTAACTTCACCAGATTTGAACATTTTTTGGATTATAAAATACACTTGTTTTCCCCCACAATTTTGGGGGAAAATTGGGTTTTGTCTTCTAATCCGAATATAGCTTACAGAGGGGGGTTACTGTGGTGGAGCAGAGTCCAGGAGGCAGAGGTGTTGACGCAGGAAGCTGGCAGTGACAGCATAAGTGGGGCATTGCAGCGGGCCCTGGACAGTGAGGAGGGGGTGTTCAGCGTTGCAAGTCTGCGTGGTCTCCGGACTTTCAGAAAATGTCTGGAGTCCCTGCACTTCACATACTTCTCACTGCGATTTAACATTTTTGATGTGCAGATTGAGATCTCTGTTCCGAGATCTCAGTCTCCACTTGCGCTGTCTCCGGTGGCCATTTTCCTGAAATCCACTGCAGTGAAATGAATAGAAAGTGTGGGGACTCCTGACATTTTCTGAAAGCCCGGTGTCACGGCTACGACCACGATCACGGCGCCTCCATATTGACCGACCACGACGACGTGGGGCGAGCGTCCCAGGTGGGGACGAAGTGTGGACCCACTGGACCACAGGGGGGACCCGGGCCTACCCAGACTAGGGAAGAGTAGCGACCGGGGTCTGTGGCAGCTGAGCATGTGGACGAGGAGGCAGAATGACACGACACTGCACAGCTTCAGGTATAGACAAAGTTTACTTGAACAAGACATGGTACAGAAACGAAACAGTTATGCAAGGCTCACGGTTCCACACATCAGGGAAGGGTACACATCTCAGGATAACAGACGAAGGCAGGAGAACATCACGGGTTGATGCAGTCCAGGGTTGTCTGGCACGGGCATACTAGGGTTGCCTCTTCCTCGGCTCAGGCGTAGCACAGGCTCAGCAGGAGAACATCAGACACCGACCTCAGACTGACTTCAGACGATGGCAGGGGTCATCATGGGTTGATGCAGTCCAGGGTCGTCTGGCATGGGCATATCAGGACGGCCTCTCAGGCCTCAGGCATAGCACTGGCTCAGCAGGAGAACATCAGACACATACCCAGGACAGATGTCAGACGATGGCAGGAGTCATCACGGGTTGATGCTGTCCAGGATCCTCTGGCACGGGGATACTAGGATGGCCTCTCTCTCAGGCCTCAGGTATAGCACAGGCTCAGCAGGAAAACATCAAACACCAATCCCAGAAGGACGTCATCACTGGGTGGACCTCAGGGAGTCGGCGGAACATCGGGACACAGGCAGGACATCAGGAACACGGACTGGACATCAGGAACACGGACTGGACATCAGGAACACGGACTGGACATCAGGAACACGGACTGGACATCAGGAACACGGACTGGACATCAGGAACACGGACTGGACATCAGGAACACGGACTGGACATCAAGAACACGGACGTCAGGCCACCAAGAACACGGACGTCAGGCCACCAGGAACACGGACATCAGGCCACCAGGAACACGGACATCAGGCCACCAGGAACACGGACATCAGGCCACCAGGAACACGGACTGGACAACAGGACACCAGGCAGGACATCAGGACACAGGCAGGGCATCAGGACTCGGATCTCAGATAGAGCATCAGCACACTGGCATCGGACTCCGGACATCTGGCAGCGATCAACAGGATTCGGACATCAGGCCGCAGTCATCAGGCTCCGGAACACTGGCAGCGATCGGCAGGCTCTGGACATCGGGCAGGGAAGCATAGGATCCGGACATCTGGCAGAGGACATCAGGCACAGCACATCTGAAAGAGGTCATCAGACACCGGGCATCAGGCCGTGGTCATCAGGCTCCGGACGAGAGGCCACGGTCATCAGGCTCCAGTCATCTGGTAGTGACCTAGAAAGGAACCCCAGCAGTCTGGTGCAAACCCTGCTGGGTTGGACTGGAACCGGCAGGGAATTGCACTGAATCCCCAGCTAAGCACAGAGTGGCAGAAACTCAACAGAAACACCAGACTCTTACTTCCAAGATGAAACCAGGTTAAATCACAGCAAGTCAGGTAGCAAAGAGTCACAGTCACTGGGCACAGGGATCAAGACACGGAAGGAACTCAGGAACATCCCACAGAGGACACAGTTCAGACAGGGGCAAGTAAAGGAGCAGGTTCAGAATTCAGGGAACAAGACACAACATAGACGGGCCTGAATATGCAGCCTCCAGGAAGGGCGATCTTGGTATTACTGCCCCCAGAGCAGGCGAAGAAACAAGACACAATTCAGACAGGGTCGGGTGCAGGAACAAATCCAGGATTCAGAAAACGAGACAGGTGCAAGGCAAGACTCCACACATAAACACAGGGACCAGGATACTCTGCCTCCTGGCAGGGCGGGCAAGGGCCAGGATATTCTGCCTCCTGGGAAGGCGGACAGGGACGAGGGCAATGATATTCTGCCTCCTGGGAGGGCGGACAGGGACGAGGGCCAGGATATTCTGCCTCCTGGCAGGCAGCAAAAACACAGTTCACACGGGGACAAAGAGCAACAGCTCCCCAGAACTGATCACAATCAGAGCAGGAGCTGAACACACATACTCACGTGGCTAGGTTCAGGAACTCAATGTGAAGCTCTGGCGACACCCCAAAGGGGGAGGGAACTTTATATAGCAGCTGCCTCACAGCGATAGGCTGGAGCAGCAATTGTAGCACACACCCATTCCTCATAAAAGCAGGGGAGGTGTGGCCGCGTGCACCCTAAGCAAGGCCAAACAGAAATCAGTATTGCAGAGGACACCTGGCGAGAGCTGCAAGCCTGAACACAAGTGGTAAGCCATACATAATCCAGAGGACCTATACCCATGGATAGCTTTCCAGAGCAGCAGCCAGGGACCGTACCAGTGGGTGCAGAAAAGAAGCAGCCAACAGCACACGAATTGAATGGGATGCACGTTCCAAAGATCCCAGGACCCAAAGGGACCAACATATAGCCAAAAGACATAAGGGGAACAGCATCCACTCCAGGTGAAGAGGTAAATATCTTTTATTCCCCCAAAAATAGATACAACGTTTCGACCATAAGGTCTTTATCAAGTACATGATAAAGACCTTATGTTCGAAACGTATCTATTTTTGGCGGAATAAAAGATATTTACCTCTTCACCTGGAGTGGATGCTGTTCCCCTTACGTCTTTTGGCTATATGTTCGTACCAACGGGTGGTCTTGCAAAGCAGAGGAGCCACGCACGCATGTACGGCTACGCAGCAGGGCAGGGAACTGAGCAGCATCCATAACGGTAACAGGCAACAGTATCCCTGCTAGTTAGGAGGAGAGGAGCAAAGGGTTAATGCAGACATGCAGAGTAACGCCAGGGAAGCAAAGTACAAACACATCGGCGTTACACCCGGAGACCACACAGCCTTGCATCGTTGAACACCCCCTCCTCCCAGCCTGGGGTCCCACCACATTGCCTCTCTCATGCAGTCACTGCCTGCTTCCTGCAGCAGTGACTCTGCCTCCTGAGACCACTCACCACCGCAGCCACCCTCCTCTAGTAAGCTATCGTAAAAGTAGATTATAAGCAGCACCACCATTTAATTACATAATGGTTTTCCTAGTTTCCTCCCCAAAATTTGGGATGTGTTCATGGTCCATTGCGTCTTATAATCCACAAAAGATGGTATTTGTAAAAGACAGTGAATAAACATAACTGATAAATATAACTGAACTTATGACCAGTTTTCTAAGTTATACAGTATGCTAAAGCAGAAATGATCAATGCTGAAAATTAGCTTTGCTATCATTTCACAGATGGGTAACTTCCCTTTTATACAGCTACATTTATGTGATAAAGTAGGTTGACATACTTAGTCTATATTCCAGTCTTCATTGTTTTATGTGGGATATCTAACTTTCTATAATATTAAATTTGCATGTTGTTGAACTTGAAACACTTTAAAATTTTAATTTCTACAGTGTGCCAAACTATATGTTACTATTACCAATGCTAGGAATATATTGTGGCTGAAGATATTGTTAACATACTGTATATATAAACAGAAACACACATTTTTTAATTTTTATTTAATGAAACAATAGTACTCATGAAAATAAGCAGCTTGGTAATAAATATTATCAGAGAAATGGGCTTCTTTCTCCTCGTGGACTGATCATTCACTTTGAAAATTCTCAAATAAAATCTGTAATGTAAAAATCTGTCTTCTCTGAATACAGATTTTACCCATGAATTGAAAATTTTGAAAAAGAATGATCAGTCCATGAGGAGAAAGAAGCAGATTTATCTGATACTATATACTACAAAGTCTATTTTTTTCATATCTACTATTGATCTATGAAATAATTAAAACAATTAAATAGATTTATTTTTTCCAATATGTCATTGTGATCAATGAGATATATGAGTATATACATTATTTTATATTTTTTCACATCCAGATATGTGCCAGTTCTGAGAAGGAGAACAATGGCTTTCTAAAAGTCATCAGTGGGAAGAAAAATGGATTTGTACCCATTGATATTTTGGAAAATATCTGACTCTGGGATTTGGATGATGGATTCAAGCTTTCTACAGAGAAGTGTGTGAATCGTGTAGTGTCATATGATTTGGAAGGGTTTGAAGAAACCAACAGGAAATAGCTGCATGGTTGTAAGAGATTCAAAACAGAAGACTTGAACTGTTATGGCATTGAAAACATACAATAAATGAGTTAGAAATACATAAAATATATTCTTATTTCCCAACCTGGAAAAACAGTAAATGCTGCATTGGTGACCATTAACTTTAGTAATGAAGTTATAGCCTCTGTCTATGTCTTAAAAACTATTCCAGTCAAGGTTTTTTTTTAAGATCAGGGTTCAAGGAGTAGAAAAGTGAGTAGGTTATTGCCTTTACTGGGACAATCGTGGCTCCATTTCACACCCATTTTTAAACATTGGAGCTGTGACCTTACCTCTTTATGAACTGTACAGTAGACTATAAGCTCTATAGGGCACAAAACTGTGCCTGCAACATTTTTCGGTTATGGATGCGTCATTTTCTGTAACATACAACTCTATTTTATGTTTCAAAAGGAGTTGAAGACTTGAATTAGTATTGATGGACGACTCTGCCACACACTCATTTCTGCCACTATCTTTCTATTGCATTTACTAATCAACAGTTGATGGTAGTTTTGTTTGCACCATTATTAATTTATTAAATAATAGTAAATTCATATTTTCAAATATTAACATTAAGAATACATTAGAGAAATGTTGTGTGATAATTTTGAGTTCGATTTTGACATAATTACAAATAGATGTAATATGAATTTGGATGAGTTTTAGAACGCTTTTTATCTGAGACTTTATATTAAAGGAGTTTATTATATCTTATTTAATCAATGCTAAGTAGTATTTTCCTGTGTAAAAAAAATAATTATATTTTCATTTGCAATTAAAAATCTATGTCAGAAAAGTACATCCTTTCTAATATCAGTTGCAAAAATATCCAGGTGTATTGGTATACATACCGTAACTGGTTGCTATCAAGTAAAATGAAGATTTAATTTTGTATTCTCCAACCTAAAAGTTTACAAATCTTCGATATCAAAATGATAATTTACATACTATGTGAATAACCTTTTAAATGCTTTATAGTGCATGGATTATTTGTAATATCTAAAACAAAAATATAACATAATTCTGGGTTGCACCAGAGAGTTCTTTGCTAAAGGTGCTGTCAAAAAATGCTTGGCATGGATGTTTTAAAAATAAGAAACAGAGGCATACCCCGGTTGATCCAGCACACACCACTCCAAAGTTCTGCACTGGCGTCTGAAGCAAGGTTTGCATCATCTGGAAGGGCAGTTTCACACGTCCAGATAATTCCGGTACCGGAAAAACTGGTACCGGAGCTATCCGTGTCCGTGTGTCTGTGTGCATACGGAGGTCATCCGTGTGACATCCGTATACTATCCGTATGTCCATGTGTACAATCCGTGTGCTGTCCGTATGCTATCCGTGTGTCCGTGTCCATGTTTTTGAAAAATTATTTTCAATGTTAACCCTTTGACTTTTAAAAATGCACACGGATCGCACACGGTCAGCATCCGTGTGCAGTACGTGTTTACACGGACCCATTGACTTGTATTGGTCCTTGTGATCCGTGCTGTTGCACAAAAATGGACATGTCAGCATGTTTTGCACACGGACACACAGTCCGTGAAAACACGCTGACATCTGCATAGACACATTCATTCGAAGTCAATAGTTTTCACTAGAAGAGCATCCGATGACCTCTAGTCACCTGACCACTGCAGGCTTAAGTAGTACTGTTGATATTCAGACAGTGGAGACATTGCATTTTAGAGTTGGCACAAGCTTCTAAAGTTGCAGTAGTGGATCCATGGGACTGGTGGAATGTAAGTATGTTTTTTTAGCATTTGACAGCCCCTTTAGTATTGGTATATGAAGATAATATTAACTACAGAGATAAAACAATATATTATCACAGATATATGCAAATAAACTAAATATTTACAATATACTGTACAATAAAATTGAAAACCTAAATAATTTGCTTATGTCTTAACAATAACAATTTACAAACACAAGGAGTGCTAAAAGTCAAGAATTCATGAGTGCTAAAAGACAATAATTATAGTGCTTTGAAGAAAGCACTATCTTGTAATCCGAACGCTGCTAACTTATTCTTCTTCGTCTTATTATTCAGTTGTTTTTCCGCAATTAATACGGCCCGAAGCGCTACACGCACAGACTCCGTTGAGGTGTCGTTTCGAAGCCAGCGTCCACGAATGGTGTGCTAAGTAATTTTCGTGTCAATCGGATTTGTAGTTTTTGCGCAATTTGCGTTTGAAAAAACATGTTCCTCAATGCATTTCAATGGGAAAATGTTGTCACAGGGAAAACATGCCCTGAGGCCTTAGGGGAGACTTAATATATATGTACAAGTATATCAGAGGGTAATACAGAGATCTCTCCAATGACCTGTTTGTACCAAGGACTGTGACAAGAACAAGGGGGCATTCTCTTCGTTTGGAGGAAAGACAATTTCTGCACCAGCATAGAAGAGGGTTCTTCATGGTAAGAGCAGTGAGGCTCTGGAATTCTCTTCCTGAGGCAGTGGTGATGGCCAACTCACTGAATGAATTTAAGGGGTTGTCCGGGCTTTTTACATAATCTCAGTACATATCTGGGCTGCAGAATTATGACAATAAGTAATTTACTTTCTGTCACTAGTTTGCACGGTTTTCTAGATATTCTGTACAGAACGTCCAAGGGGGGGGTGTTATGGCATTGAAATGAGAACTAGTCGTAACCTCCTACTCTACTCCAAACTTGCCCTCTATAGCAACAACCCTACCCTCCAAAGCTACAGGCCCTCCCCATCCACATGAAGCAGCCCTCCTCACACAGTAACGAATTCTTCCCGTCCAGCAGCCTCAGTGCAGAGAGCATAGAGCTGCTCCTCTCCCAGACACACACAGTTATCTATATCTATGGAAAGTGAAACCAGTGAGGAAGAGGGAAAATCGTCCTGTATTCTAATCTGCACAGGGGATGGCAGTCACTGATGTAATCTGTTCTGTGACAAAGCCTCAGCTGTGTGAATGAGACAGCTTTGTGTCACTGATGTCTCCACACAGCAGCAGATTTGGTGCAGTGTATGTGTGAAGCTCCACCAAACTCCCAGCAAGCTGTGGAATGACCAATTCCTTTGTTTTATATTAGAGCGTTTCTATGGTAGCATTGGTCCAGTAATAGATGTCATTCCACATTTTTTGAATGAATTCTGGTTACATTTTTTATTTGATATTCCCACAAAAAATAATGTAAATAATTGAATACAACTTTCTTCTTTTTTCATTCCTCCCTGGTAGCGATCCTGCTCCCACATGTTGTTTTTTGGTGATATCTTTGTAGGTCCCTGCCTCATACTTGGTACTAATGGATCCTCTTGAAATCCATTGAGAAATTTACCCAGAGTCATACTCTTATTTTTAGATCATATATATTTTTTTATTTCACATGTTTTATATATATATACAATTTTATATATATTTATTTTATTTTATTTTTATCTCATTTTATTTTTAATAAACAATTTTTAACCAATTTTTCTATATATATAAAAATAGTCCCCTTCTCCCAAGCGTATCTTCTTCCAGTATAATGGTTCTGACTCTGGACTTGGAGTCTTTTCCCCTTTTTTAAAGGGTTCGTTATTCCCAGTTTAATCTTTTTTATATATTTTCATTTTTTTCCCTCTTCTCTTTTTTTTCCTTTCCTTTTTCCAATATAATGTCTTTCCTGTAACAAAAAAACAAAAGAAAAAGCATTTAATACGATTGCAAATGTATTAATATACTGTGCGTAGTTCTAACCTGTGAACTTTGACATTTGTCTCCCTATCACATGTACTTTTGGCGCCCAATTTCAAATAATGTATGTATATAACTGGAGATGGCTGTATCTGTTCACTTCATGTCATCCCCTGAGGAAGAAGTGATAAACACTTCGAAACGCGTTGGGAATTAAACAGTTAAAACTTCTCATGTCGTACTAATTGAACTTTGTCAAGCAGCGCACAGTAAGTCAGAGAAAAATATCTTATCCATAAGGATTCACAATGATTCAAATGGCAGTAAAGCTCATTGATATGCGCAGGCACACCCAGTTACTATGCTAACGCCTACGAACTTCATATGACCCCCCCAGGACACAGTTTCTGCCAGATAATTTCGGCTCTTAAAGCGAAACCCACAGCACAAATGCAAGTCTAGCTTCATCACATGACGCATGCCCCTGAGAGAGAATGTGCGCCAATGTGAATTTAGCCCAGTGAGCCAAACTGGCTTTTAAAGGGCCGACGCGCCAAAGTGATTATTAAAGGGCCGGTGCACCGAAATGAGTCTTAAAGGGCCGGCGCGCCAAATTGAAAGCTGAGTGACCCCAGGCTCCAAATCGGAACCTGAGCCACCCCGGCCTCCAAATCGGAGGATGTTCGACCCTGGCCTACAAATCAGAGGCTGAGCCACCCTGGCCTCCAAATCGGACCCAGAGTGGCCCCACCCACCAAATCGGACCCAGAGTGGCTCCGCCCACCAAATCGGACCCAGAGGGGCCCCGCTCACCAAATCAGACCCAGAGTGGCCCCGCCCACCAAATCAGACCCTGAGGGGCCCCGCCCACCAAATCAGACCCTGAGGGGCCCCGCCCACCAAATCGGACCATGAGGGGCCCAGCCCACCAAATCAGACCCTGAGGGGCCCAGCTCACCAAATCGGACCCTGAAGGGCCCCGCCCACCAAATCGGACCCAGAGTAACTCCGCCCACCAAATGAGACCAAGAGTGGCCCCGCCCACCAAATTGGATCCAGAGGGGCTCGCCCAAAAAATCAGACCCTAAGGGGCCCCACCCACAAAATCGGACCCTGAGGGGCCACGGCCGGCCACAAAGTAAGACCCTGAAGGGCCCCACCCACAAAATCGGACTCTGAGGGACACCAGACACAAAATCAGACCCTGAGGGGCCCACCCACAAAATCGGACCGTGAGGGGCCCCACCCACAAAATCGGACCCTGAGGGGCCCCAAGCACCAAATCGGACCCTGAGGGGCCCTGCCCACCAAATCGGACCCCGAGGGGCCCCGCCCACCAAATCAGAACCAGAGTGGCCCTGCCCACCAAATCGGACCCTGAGGGGCCCCACCCACAAAATCAGACCCTGAGGGGCCCCACCCATCAATTCACCCTGAGGGGCCCTGCCCACCAAGTTGGATCCTGGGGGGCCCCACCCAACAAATAAGACCCTGAGGGGCCCCACCCACCAAATCAGATCCTGAGGGGCCCCGTCCACAAAATAGGACCCTGAGTGATCCCGTCCACCAATTCAAGCCCTGAGGAGCCTAGGCCACTGAATCGGATCCTGAGGGGCCCCACCCACCAAATCAGACCCTGAGCGGGCCCACAGGCCGAAGTGGCCCCTGAGAGGCACCCACAGTTAAAACGGATCCTGAGTTGAAAGTCTTGCAGGGGCAGCAGGCAATTCTCTCTTAAAGGGGCAGCCCGGGCACGATTTCAAAGCACTATCTGTACTTCCTTCAGGAAATACACATCTAGTTCTTTTTATTATTATTATAGTGGTTTGAAAAAACCACTATATTGTAATCCGAACGCTGCTAACTTATTATAGTGGTTTGAAAAAACCATTATATTGTAATCCGAACGCTGCTAACTTATTCCTCTTATTATTCAGTTGTTTTCCGCAATTAATGCGGCCCGAACCGCTACACGCACAGACTCCGTTGAGGTGTCATTTCAAAGCCAGCGTCCACGAGAGGTGTGCTGTGAAAATTCCCACACAGCTTTTACCATAAAGTGAGACTAGGGACTTTTTTTTTTTAAGTGGCGGAGGAATACAGTGCGGAAGGATACCTACCTTCCGTCATTGGATTCCTGCAGCCCGTAGAGAGCGGCAGCATCAGCTGATGCTGCAGTTCTCTACCCAACATCGTCGTGGGACACACTCGTGGACTGCTTCGGATCATGGGTGAGTATTTTTGTGGTTTGTTATGTTAATATTTATTCCGTACACGACAATGGCTTCGGGGAACAATGTGACAAGTATTGGTAAGTATGTTACTCTATGTTATATGTACTGTATGTCTATGTATGTATTGTATGAATGTATTGTATGTAGCATGCATGTAGTATGTATGTAGCATGTAGTATGTATATAGCATGCATGTAGTATGTATGTAGTATGTATGTAGCATGTAGTATGTATGTAGCATGCATGTAGTATGTATGTAGTATGTATGTAGCATGTAGTATGTATGTAGCATGCATGTAGTATGTATGTAGCATGTAGTATGTATGTAGCATGTAGTATGTATGTAGCATGCATGTAGTATATATGTAGTATGTATGTAGCATGTAGTATGTATGATGCATATATGTAGTATGTAGTATGTATGTAGCATGTAGTATGTATGTAGCATGCATGTAGTATATATGTAGTATGTATGTAGCATGCATGTAGTATATATGTAGTATGTATGTAGCATGTAGTATGTATGTAGTATGTATGTAGCATGTAGTATATATGTGGTATGTATGTAGCATGTAGTATGTATGTAGCATGCATGTAGTATGTATGTAGTATGTATGTAGCATGTAGTATGTATGTAGCATGCATGTAGTATGTATGTAGTATGTATGTAGCATGTATGTAGCATGCATGTAGTATATATGTAGCATGTAGTATGTATGTAGCATGCATGTAGTATATATGTACTATGTATGTAGCATGCATGTAGTATGTATGTACGTAGTATTTTTTTTTTTTTTACATTTAACTCATTAGCCGGATGATGGGACTACTACTGTCCCATCATTGGCTAATGTGTCAATCACTGTCATGGTAGCAGGCATCGCCCGATGGGACTTGTAGTCCCATCGGATGATGCCTGCACAGCCCCCTGGACATCAGCACAGCCCCCCGGCAGGCCGGCACAGCCCCCCGGCAGGCCGGTACAGACCCCCACAGGGTGCACAGACCACCGGCAGGCCGGCACAGCCCCCCGGCAGGCCGGTACAGACTCCGGGCAGTCCGCATAGCACACCGGCAGGCCGGCACAGACCCCCGGCAGGCCGGCAGAGACCCCCGGAAGGCCCGTACAGACCCCCGAGAGGCTGTACAAGGGCAGGAAAGGGTTTTTCCAATTCCGATACCGGAAGTCTCATAGACTTGAATGGGACTTCCGGTATCGGCATCGGCGATACCGATACTTTTTTTAAAGATCGGCCGATCCATTCCGATCCGATATTTTGAAGTATCGGACGGTATCGCTCAACTCTACCAGTGAGCCAAACTGGCTCTTAAAGGGCCAACGCGCCAAAGTGATTCTTAAAGGGCCGGCGCACCGAAATGAGTCTTAAAGGGCCGGCGCGCCAAATCGAAAGCTGAGCGACCCAAGGCTCCAAATTGGAGGCTGATCCACCCCGGACTCCAAATCGGAGGCTGAGCCACCCCGGCCTCCAAATCGGAGGCCGATCGACCCCGGACTCCAAATCGGAGGCTGAGCCACCCCGGCTCCAAATCGGAGGCCGAGCCACCCCGGCCTTCAAATCGGAGGCTGATCGACCCCGGCCTCCAAATCGGAGGCTGATCGACCCCGGCCTCCAAATCGGAGGCTGATCGACCCCGGCCTCCAAATCGGAGGCTGAGCCACCCCAGGCTCCAAATCGGAGGCTGAGCCACTCCGGCCTCCAAATCGGAGGCTGATAGACCACGGCCTCTAAATCGGAGGCTGAGCAACCCCGGGCTCCAAATCGGAGGCTGATCGACCCCGGCCTCCAAATCGGAGGCTGATCGACCCCGGCCTCCAAATCGGAGGCTGATCGACCCCGGCCTCCAAATCAGAGTCTGATCGAGCCCGGCCTCCAAATCAGAGTCTGATCGAGCCCGGCCTCCAAATCGGAGGCTGAGCCACCCCGGCCTCCAAATCGGAGGCTGAGCCACCCCAAGCTCCAAATCGGAGGCTGAGCCACTCCGGCCTCCAAATCAGAGGCTGATCGACCCTGGCCTCCAAATCGGAGGCTGATCGACCCCGGCCTCCAAATCGGAGGCTGATCGACCCCGGCCTCCAAATCGGAGGCTGATCGACCCTGGCCTCCAAATCGGAGGCTGATCGACCTCGGCCTCCAAATCGGAGGCTGAGCCACCCCGGCCTCCAAATCGGAGGCTGAGCCACCCCAGCCTCCAAATCGGAGGCTGAGCCACCCTGGCCTCCAAATCGGAGGCTTAGCCACCCCGGCCTCTAAATCAGAGACTGAGCCACCCCGGCCTCCAAATCGGAGGCTGATCCACCCCGGCCTCCAAATCGGAGGCTGATCGACCCTGGCCTCCAAATCGGAGGCTGATCGACCCCGGCCTCCAAATCGGAGGCTGATCGACCCCGGCCTCCAAATCGGAGGCTAATCCACCCCGGCCTCCAAATCGGAAGCTGATCGACCTCGGCCTCCAAATCAGAGGCTGAACGACCCCAGCCTGCAAATCTTACCCAGAGTGGCCCCACCCACCAAATCGGACCCAGAGAGGCCCTGCCCACCAAACCGGACCGTGAGGGGCCCCGCCCACCAAATCGGACACAGAGGGGCCCCACCCACCAAATTGGACCCAGAGGGGCTCCGCCCACAAAATCGGACCCTAAGGGGCCCCACCCACAAAATCGGACCGAGAGGCCCCAGCCACAAAATCTGACCCTGAGGGATCCTGTCCACCATTTCAAGCTCTGAGGAGCCCAGGCCACTGAATTGGATCCTGAGGGGCCCCACCCACAAAATCAGACCCTGAGGTGCCCCGCCCACAAAATCAGACCCTGATGGGCCCCTGCCACAAAATCAAACCCTGAGGGGCCCCAACAAAATCGGACCCTGAGAGGCATTGGCCACAAAATCGGAACCTGATGGGCCCCAGCCACAAAATCGGACCCTGTGGGGCCCCGGCCACAAAATCGGACCCTGAGGGGCCTCAACCACAAAATCAGACCCTGAGGGGTCCAACCACAAAATCGGACCCTGAGGGGCACAACCCACAAAATCGGACCCTGAGGGGCCCCGCCCACCAAATCAGACCCTGACGGGACACGCCCACCAAATCGGACCCTGAGGGGCCCCGCCCACCACATCGGACCCTGAGTAGCCCCGCCCAACAAAACGGACCCAGAGTAGCCCCACCCACCAAATCGGACCCAGAGTGGCCCCACCCACAAAATCAGACCCTGAGGGGACCCAACCACAAAATCGGACCCTGAGGGGACCCGGCCACTAAATCGGGCCCTGAGGGGCCCCGGCCACAAAATCAGACCCTGGAGGGCCCCACCCACCAAATCGGACCCTGAGGGGCCCCGGCCACCAAATCGCACCCTGTGGGGCCCCACCCACAGAATCAGACCCTGAGGGGCCCTGGCCACAAAATTGGACCCTGAGGGGCCCCGGCCACACAATCGGACCCTGAGGGGCCCTACTCACAAAATCAAACCCTGAGGCCAACGTGGCCCATTGAGAGGCACCCACAGTGAGAACGGATCCTGATTTGAAAGTCTTGCAGGGGCAGCAGGCAAGTCTCTCTTAAAGGGGCAGCCCGAGCACCATTTCAAACCACTATCTGTACTTCCTTCAGGAAATACACATCTAGTTATAGTGGTTTGAAAAAACCACTATATTGTAATCCGAATGCTGCTAACTTATTCTTCTTATTATTATTAAGTTGATTTCCCCAATTAATACAGCCCGAACTGCTACACGCACAGACTCCGTTGAGGTGTCGTTTCGAAGCCAGCGTCCATGAGAGGTGTGCTAAGTATTTTTTGTGTCGATCGGATTTGTAGTTTTTGCGCAATTTGCGTTTGAAATTTTTTTTCCCGTCATTGGAATGCACTGTCTCCAATGCTTTTCAATGGGAAATGGCAAAAACGTGCTCTGAGGCGATTGAAATGGCAGTTAAGCTCATTGATATGCGCAGGCACACCCAGTTACTATGACAACGCCTACGAACGTCACATGTCGCCCCCAGAACAGAGCTTCTGCCACATAATATCAGCTCTTAAAGCGAAACCCACAGCACAAATGCAATTCTAGCTTCATCACATGACACATGCCCCTGAGAGAGAATGTCCGCCAAAGTTGATTTAGAAGAAGCCCAGTGAGCTAAACTAGCTCTTAAAGGGCTGACGCGCCAAAGTGATTATTAAAGGGTCGGCGCACCGAAATGAGTCTTAAAGGGCCGACACGCCAAATCGAAAACTGAGTGACCCCAGGCTCCAAATCGGAGGCTGAGCCACCCCGGACTCCAAATTGGAGGCTGAGCCACCCCGGCCTCCAAATCGGAGGCTGATCGACCCCGGACTCCAAATCGGAGGCTGAGCCACCCCGGCCTCCAAATCGGAGGCCGAGCCACCCCGGCCTTCAAATCGGAGGCTGATCGACCCCGGCCTCCAAATCGGAGCCTGAGCCACCCCGGCCTCCAAATCGGAGACTGAGCCACCTCGGCCTCCACATCGGAGGCTGATCGACCCCGGCCTTCAAATCGGAGGCTGAGACACCCCGGCCTCCAAATCGGAGGCTGAGCCACCCCGGCCTCCAAATCGGAGGCTGAGCCACCCCGGCTGCCAAATCGGACGCTGAGCCACCCCGGCCTCCAAATCGGAGGCTGAGCCACCCCGGCCTCCAAATCGGACTCTGAGGGGCCCCGCCCACCAAGTCAGACCCTGAGGGGCCACACCCACAAAATCAGACCATGAGGGGCCCCACCCACCAAATTGGACACTGAGGGGCCTCGCCCACCAAATCGGACCATGAGGGTCCCCGCCCAACAAATCGGACCCAGAGTGGCCCCGCCCACCAAATCGGACACAGAGTGGCCCCGCCCACCAAATCGGACCCAGAGTGGCCTTGCCCATCAAATTGGACCCCGAGGGGCCCCACTCACCAAATCGAACTCTATGGGGCCCCGCCCACCAAATCGGACCTGAGGGGCCCCGCCCAACAATTTGGACCCTGAGGGGCCCCCGCCCACCAAATCAGACCCAGAGGGGCCCCGCCCACCAAATCGGATCCTGAGGGGCCCCGCCCACCAAATTGGACCCTGAGAGGCCCCACCCACAAAATCAGACCTTGAGTGATCCCGTCCACCAATTCAAGCCCTGAGGATCCCAGGCCACCGAATCGGATCCTGAGGGGCTCCACAGGCCAAAGTGGCCCCTGAGAGGCACCCACAGTAAAAACGGATCGTAAGTTGAAAGTCTTGCAGGGGCAACAGGGAAGTCTCTCTTAAAGGGGCAGCCCGGGCACCATTTCAAACCACTATCTGTACTTCCTTCAGGAAATACACATCTAGTTATAGTGGTTTGAAAAAACCACTATATTGTAATCCGAACGCTGCTAACTTATTCTTCTTATTATTTTCCAGTTGATTTCCGCAATTAATACGGCCCGAACCGCTACATGCACAGACTCCGTTGAGGTGTCGTTTCGAAGCCAGCGTCCATGAGAGGTGTGCTAAGTATTTTTCGTGTCGATCGGATTTGTAGTTTTTGCGCAATTTGCGTTTGAAAATTTTTTTTCCCGTCATTGGAATGCACTGTCTCAATTCTTTTCAATGGGAAACTTAAAACGTGCCCTGAGGCAATTCAAATGGCAGTAAAGCTCATTGATATGCGCAGGCACACCCAGTTACTATGCCAACGCCTACGAACGTCACATGACTCCCCAGGACAGAGCTTCTGCCACATAATATCAGCTCTTAAAGCGAAACCCACAGCACAAATGCAAATCTAGCTTCATCACATGACGCATGCCTCTGAGAGAAAATGTGCGCCAAAGAGCGCCCCCGCCCACCAAATCGGACCCTGAGGGGCCCCGCCCACCTAATCGGACCCTGAGGGGCCCCGCCCACCAAATCGGACCCTGAGGGGCCCTGCCCACCAAATCGGACCCTGAGGGACCCGCTCACCAAATCGGACCCTGTGGGGCCCCAATCACCAAATTGGACACTGTGGGGCCCGCCCACCATATCGGACCCATAGTGGCCCCGCCCACCAAATCAGACCCTGTAGGGCCTCGCCCACCAAATCGGACCCTGTGGGGCCCCACACACCAAATCGAACCCTCAGGGGCCCCGCCCACCAAATCAGACACTGAGGAGCCCCGCCCACCAAATCGGACCCTGAGGGGCCCCACAAACCAAATCAGACCCTGAGGGGACCCGGCCACTAAATCGGGCCCTGAGGGGCCCCGGCCACAAAATCAGACCCTGGAGGGCCCCACCCACCAAATCGGACCCTGAGGGGCCCCGGCCACCAAATCGCACCCTGTGGGGCCCCACCCACAGAATCAGACCCTGAGGGGCCCTGGCCACAAAATTGGACCCTGAGGGGCCCCGGCCACACAATCGGACCCTGAGGGGCCCTACTCACAAAATCAAACCCTGAGGCCAACGTGGCCCATTGAGAGGCACCCACAGTGAGAACGGATCCTGATTTGAAAGTCTTGCAGGGGCAGCAGGCAAGTCTCTCTTAAAGGGGCAGCCCGAGCACCATTTCAAACCACTATCTGTACTTCCTTCAGGAAATACACATCTAGTTATAGTGGTTTGAAAAAACCACTATATTGTAATCCGAACGCTGCTAACTTATTCTTCTTCTTATTATTAAGTTGATTTCCCCAATTAATACAGCCCGAACTGCTACACGCACAGACTCCGTTGAGGTGTCGTTTCGAAGCCAGCGTCCATGAGAGGTGTGCTAAGTGTTTTTTGTGTCGATCGGATTTGTAGTTTTTACGCAATTTGCGTTTGAAATTTTTTTTCCCGTCATTGGAATGCACTGTCTCCAATGCTTTTCAATGGGAAATGGCAAAAACGTGCTCTGAGGCGATTGAAATGGCAGTTAAGCTCATTGATATGCGCAGGCACACCCAGTTACTATGACAACGCCTACGAACGTCACATGTCGCCCCCAGAACAGAGCTTCTGCCACATAATATCAGCTCTTAAAGCGAAACCCACAGCACAAATGCAATTCTAGCTTCATCACATGACACATGCCCCTGAGAGAGAATGTCCGCCAAAGTTGATTTAGAAGAAGCCCAGTGAGCTAAACTAGCTCTTAAAGGGCTGACGCGCCAAAGTGATTATTAAAGGGTCGGCGCACCGAAATGAGTCTTAAAGGGCCGACACGCCAAATCGAAAACTGAGTGACCCCAGGCTCCAAATCGGAGGCTGAGCCACCCCGGACTCCAAATTGGAGGCTGAGCCACCCCGGCCTCCAAATCGGAGGCTGATCGACCCTGGACTCCAAATCGGAGGCTGAGCCACC
Organism: Dendrobates tinctorius; assembly: GCF_039654945.1. Taxonomy (NCBI): domain Eukaryota; kingdom Metazoa; phylum Chordata; class Amphibia; order Anura; family Dendrobatidae; genus Dendrobates; species Dendrobates tinctorius. The sequence goes on along the minus strand of NW_027361829.1, from coordinate 24,515,228 downwards.
CCGGCCTCCAAATCGGAGGCCGAGCCACCCCGGCCTTCAAATCGGAGGCTGATCGACCCCGGCCTCCAAATCGGAGCCTGAGCCACCCCGGCCTCCAAATCGGAGACTGAGCCACCTCGGCCTCCACATCGGAGGCTGATCGACCCCGGCCTTCAAATCGGAGGCTGAGACACCCCGGCCTCCAAATCGGAGGCTGAGCCACCCCGGCCTCCAAATCGGAGGCTGAGCCACCCCGGCTGCCAAATCGGACGCTGAGCCACCCCGGCCTCCAAATCGGAGGCTGAGCCACCCCGGCCTCCAAATCGGACTCTGAGGGGCCCCGCCCACCAAGTCAGACCCTGAGGGGCCACACCCACAAAATCAGACCATGAGGGGCCCCACCCACCAAATTGGACACTGAGGGGCCTCGCCCACCAAATCGGACCATGAGGGTCCCCGCCCAACAAATCGGACCCAGAGTGGCCCCGCCCACCAAATCGGACACAGAGTGGCCCCGCCCACCAAATCGGACCCAGAGTGGCCTTGCCCATCAAATTGGACCCCGAGGGGCCCCACTCACCAAATCGAACTCTATGGGGCCCCGCCCACCAAATCGGACCTGAGGGGCCCCGCCCAACAATTTGGACCCTGAGGGGCCCCCGCCCACCAAATCAGACCCAGAGGGGCCCCGCCCACCAAATCGGATCCTGAGGGGCCCCGCCCACCAAATTGGACCCTGAGAGGCCCCACCCACAAAATCAGACCTTGAGTGATCCCGTCCACCAATTCAAGCCCTGAGGATCCCAGGCCACCGAATCGGATCCTGAGGGGCCCCACAGGCCAAAGTGGCCCCTGAGAGGCACCCACAGTAAAAACGGATCGTAAGTTGAAAGTCTTGCAGGGGCAACAGGGAAGTCTCTCTTAAAGGGGCAGCCCGGGCACCATTTCAAACCACTATCTGTACTTCCTTCAGGAAATACACATCTAGTTATAGTGGTTTGAAAAAACCACTATATTGTAATCCGAACGCTGCTAACTTATTCTTCTTATTATTTTCCAGTTGATTTCCGCAATTAATACGGCCCGAACCGCTACATGCACAGACTCCGTTGAGGTGTCGTTTCGAAGCCAGCGTCCATGAGAGGTGTGCTAAGTATTTTTCGTGTCGATCGGATTTGTAGTTTTTGCGCAATTTGCGTTTGAAAATTTTTTTTCCCGTCATTGGAATGCACTGTCTCAATTCTTTTCAATGGGAAACTTAAAACGTGCCCTGAGGCAATTCAAATGGCAGTAAAGCTCATTGATATGCGCAGGCACACCCAGTTACTATGCCAACGCCTACGAACGTCACATGACTCCCCAGGACAGAGCTTCTGCCACATAATATCAGCTCTTAAAGCGAAACCCACAGCACAAATGCAAATCTAGCTTCATCACATGACGCATGCCTCTGAGAGAAAATGTGCGCCAAAGAGCGCCCCCGCCCACCAAATCGGACCCTGAGGGGCCCCGCCCACCTAATCGGACCCTGAGGGGCCCCGCCCACCAAATCGGACCCTGAGGGGCCCTGCCCACCAAATCGGACCCTGAGGGACCCGCTCACCAAATCGGACCCTGTGGGGCCCCAATCACCAAATTGGACACTGTGGGGCCCGCCCACCATATCGGACCCATAGTGGCCCCGCCCACCAAATCAGACCCTGTAGGGCCTCGCCCACCAAATCGGACCCTGTGGGGCCCCACACACCAAATCGAACCCTCAGGGGCCCCGCCCACCAAATCAGACACTGAGGGGCCCCACAAACCAAATCAGACCCTGAGGGGCCCCACCCAACAAATCGGACCCTGAGGGGCCCCACCCACCAAATCGGACCCTGAGGGGCTCCGGCCACAAAATCGGACCCTGAGGGGCCCCACCCACAACATCGGGCCCTGAGGGGCTCCACCAACAAAATCGGACCCTGAGGCCAAAGTGGCCCCTGAGAGGCACCTACAGTTAAAACGGATCCTGAGTTGAAAGTCTTGAAGGGGCAGCCCGGGCACCATTTCAAACCACTATCTGTACTTCCTTCAGGAAATACACATCTAGTATTATTATTATTCAGTTGATTTCCGCAATTAATGCGGCCCGAACCGCTACACGCACAGACTTCGTTGAGGCGTTGTTTCGAAGCCAGCGTCCAGGAGTTGTGTGCTAAGTATTTTTCGTGTCGATCACATTTGTAGTTTTTGCTCAATTTGCGTTTGAAAAAACATTTTCCTGTCATTGGAATGTATTGTCTCAATGCATTTCAATGGGAAAATTTTGCCATAGGGAAAACATGGGGCAGTCTTGAGGTGGCAGTTAAGCTCATTGATATGCGAAGGCACACCCAGTTACTATGCCAACGCCTACGTACTTTACATGACCCCAGCAGGACAGAGTTTCTGCCAGATAATATCAGCTCATAAACTGAAACCCAAGCACAAATGCAAATCTGATCGACCCTGGCCTACAAGTTGGAGGCTGAGCCACCCAGGCCTCCAAATCGGACCCAGAGTGGCCCCGCCCGCCAAATCAGACCCAAAGTGGCCGCGCCCACCAAATCGGACTCTGAGGGGCCCCGCTCACCAAATCGGAACCTGAGGGGCCCCGCTCACCAAATCGGAACCAGTGGGGTCCCGTCCACCAAATCGGACCCAGAGTGGCCCCGCCCACCAAATCGGACCCGGAGGAGCCCCGCCCACCAAATCGGACCCTGAGGGGCCCCGCCCACCAAATCAGACACTGAGGGGCCACGCCCAAAAAATAAGACTCAGGGGCCTTGCCCACCAAACCGGACCCTGAGGGGCCTCACCCACCAGATCGGACCCAGAGGGGCTCCGCCCACCAAATTGGACCCAGAGGGGCTCCGCCCACAAAATCAGACCTTGAGGGGCCCCAACAAAATCGGACCCTGAGGGGCCTCAACCACAAAATCGGACCCTGAGGGGCCCCGGCCACAAAATTGAACCCTAATGGGCCCCGGCCACAAAATTGGACCCTGAGAGGCCCCACCCACAAAATAGGACCCTGAGGGGCCCCAAACACAAAATCGAACCCTGAGGGGCCTCAACCACAAAATCGGACCCTGAGGGGCCCCACCCACAAAATTGGACCCTGAGGGACATCACCCACAAAATCAGACCCTGAGGGGCCCCACCCACAAAATTGGACCCTGAGGGGCCCCGGCTACAAAATCGGACCCTGAGGGGCACCACCCACAAAATCGGACTCTGAGTGGCCATACCCACAAAATCGGACCCTGAGGGATCCCGGCCACCATTTCAAGCCCTGAGAAGCCCAGGCCACCGAATCGGATCCTGAGGGGCCCCAGCCACCAAATCAGACCCTGAGGCCAAAGTGGCCCCTGATAGGCACCCACAGTTAAAACGGATCTTGAGTGGAAAGTCTTGCAGGGGCAGCAGGCAAGTCTCTCTTAAAGGGGCAGCCTGGGCACCATTTCAAAGCACTATCTGTACTTCCTTCAGGAAATACACATCTAGTTCTTATTATTCAGTTAATTTCCGCAATTAATGCGTCCCGAACCGCTGCACACACAGATTCTGTTGAAGTGTCATTTCGAAGCTAGCGTCCATGAGTGGTGTGCTAAGTATTTTTCGTGTCGATCGGTTTTGTAGTTTTTACGCAATTTGCATTAGAAAATTTTTTTTCCCGTCATTGGAATGAATTGTCTCAATGCTTTTCAATGGGGAAATGTTGCTGCAGACAAAACATGCCCTGCGGCGATTGAAATGGCAGTTAAGCTCATTGATATGCGCAGGCAGACCCAGTTATTATGCCAACGCCTACGAACTATACATGACCTCTCCAGGACAGAGTTTCTGGCAGATATCAGCTCTTAAAGCGAAACCCACAGCACAAATGCAAATCTAGCTTCATCACATGACGCATGCCCATGAGAGAGAATGTGCGCCAAAGTGGATTTTGAAGCCCAGTGAGCCAAACTAGGTCTTAATCGGCCGACGCACCTAATTGATTCTTAAAGGGCCGGCGAACCAAAATGATTCTTAAAGGACCGGCGCGCCAAATCGAAAGCTAAGTGACCCCAGGCTCCAAATCAGAGGCTGAGCCACCCCGACCTCCAAATCGGAGGCTGATCGACCCTGGCCTACAAATCGGAGGCTGAGACACCCTGGCCTCCAAATCGGACCCAGAGTGGCCCCGCTCACCAAATCGGACCCAGAGTAGCCTCGCCCACCAAATCGGACCCTGAGGGGCCCCGCCCGCCAAATCAGACCCAGAGTGGCCCCGCCCACCAAATCAGACCCAGAGTAGCCCTCCCACCAAATCGGACCCTGAGGGGCCCCACCCACCAAATCAGACCCTGAGGGTCCCCGCCCACAAAATCTGACCCTGAGGGGCCCTGCCACCAAATCGGACCCTGAGGGGCCCCGCCCTCTAAATTGAACCAAGAGTGGCCCCAGATACAAAATCGGACCCTAATGGGTCCCGCTCACCAAATCGGACCCAGAGTGGCCCCGCCCACAAATTGGACCAAGAGGGGCTACGCCCGAAAAATCAGACCCTAAGGGGCCCCACCAACAAAATCGGACCCTGATGGGCCCCACCCACAAAACTGGACTCTGAGGGACCACGGCCACAATATCGGACCCTGAGGGGCCCCACCCACAAAAAAGGACCCTGAGGGGCCCCGCCCACAAAATTGGAAGCAGAGTGGCCCCGCCCACCAAATCGGACCCTGAGGGGCTCCGCCCACAAAATCAGACACTAAGGTGCTCCACCCACAAAATCGGACCCTGAGGGGCCCCGGCCACAATATCGGACTCTGAGGGGCCCCAACCAGAAAACCGGACCCTGAGGGGCCCTGGCCACAAAATCAGACCCTGAGGGGCCCCACCCACAAAATCGGACCCTGAGGGGCCCCACCCACCAAATCAGACCCTGAGGGGTCCCGCCCACCAAATCAGACCCTGAGGGGTCCTGCCCACCAAATCGGACCCTGAGGGGCCCCACTCACCAAATCGAACTCTGAGGGGCCCTGCCCACCAAATCAGATTCAAAGGGGCCCCGCCCACCAAGTCGGACCCTGAGGGGCCCCACCCACCAAATCAGACCCTGAGGGTCCCCGCCCACAAAATCTGACCCTGAGGGGCCCTGCCACCAAATCGGACCCTGAGGGGCTCCGCCCTCTAAATTGAACCAAGAGTGGCCCCAGACACAAAATCGGACCCTGAGGGGCCCCGGCCACAAAATTGGACCCTAATGGGTCCCGCTCACCAAATCGGACCCAGAGTGGCCCCGCCCACCAAATTGGACCAAGAGGGGCTACGCCCGAAAAATCAGACCCTAAGGGGCCCCACCAACAAAATCGGACCCTGATGGGCCCCACTCACAAAACTGGACTCTGAGGGACCACGGCCACAATATCGGACCCTGAGGGGCCCCACCCACAAAAAAGGACCCTGAGGGGCCCCGCCCACAAAATCGGAAGCAGAGTGGCCCCGCCCACCAAATCGGACCCTGAGGGGCTCCGCCCACAAAATCAGACACTAAGGTGCTCCACCCACAAAATCGGACCCTGAGGGGCCCCGGCCACAATATCGGACTCTGAGGGGCCCCAACCACAAAACCGGACCCTGAGGGGCCCTGGCCACAAAATCAGACCCTGAGGGGCCCCACCCACAAAATCGGACATTGAGGGGCCCCACCCACCAAATCAGACCCTGAGGGGTCCCGCCCACCAAATCAGACCCTGAGGGGTCCTGCCCACCAAATCGGACCCTGAGGGGCCCCACTCACCAAATCGAACTCTGAGGGGCCCTGCCCACCAAATCAGATTCAAAGGGGCCCCGCCCACCAAGTCAGACCCTGAGGGGCCCCGCCCAACAAATAAGACCCTGAGGGGTCCCGCACACCAATTCAAGCCCTGAGGAGCCCAGGCCACTGAATCGGATCCTGAGGGGCCCCGGCCACAAAATTGGACCCTAATGGGTCCCGCTCACCAAATCGGACCCAGAGTGGCCCCGCCCACCAAATTGGACCAAGAGGGGCTACGCCCGAAAAATCAGACCCTAAGGGGCCCCACCAACAAAATCGGACCCTGATGGGCCCCACTCACAAAACTGGACTCTGAGGGACCACGGCCACAATATCGGACCCTGAGGGGCCCCACCCACAAAAAAGGACCCTGAGGGGCCCCGCCCACAAAATCGGAAGCAGAGTGGCCCCGCCCACCAAATCGGACCCTGAGGGGCTCCGCCCACAAAATCAGACACTAAGGTGCTCCACCCACAAAATCGGACCCTGAGGGGCCCCGGCCACAATATCGGACTCTGAGGGGCCCCAACCACAAAACCGGACCCTGAGGGGCCCTGGCCACAAAATCAGACCCTGAGGGGCCCCACCCACAAAATCGGACCCTGAGGGGCCCCACCCACCAAATCAGACCCTGAGGGGTCCCGCCCACCAAATCAGACCCTGAGGGGTCCTGCCCACCAAATCGGACCCTGAGGGGCCCCACTCACCAAATCGAACTCTGAGGGGCCCTGCCCACCAAATCAGATTCAAAGGGGCCCCGCCCACCAAGTCAGACCCTGAGGGGCCCCGCCCAACAAATAAGACCCTGAGGGGTCCCGCACACCAATTCAAGCCCTGAGGAGCCCAGGCCACTGAATCGGATCCTGAGGGGCCCCACCCAACATATCAGACCCTGAGGGGCCCCATAGGCCAAAGTGGCCTCTGAGAGGCACCCACAGGTAAAACGGATCCTGAGTTGAAAGTCTTGCAGGGGCAGCAGGAAAGTCTCTCTTAAAGGGGCAGCCCGGGCACCATTTTAAAGCACTATCTGTACTTCCTTCAGGAAATACACATCTAGTTCTTCTCATTATAGTGGTTTGAAAAAAACACTATATTGTAATCCGAACGCTGCTAACTTATTCTTCTTATTATTCAGTTGATTTCCGCAATTAATGCGGCCCGAACCGCTACACGCACTCCGTTGAGGTGTCGTTTCGAAGCCAGCGTCGAAAGGTGTGCTAAGTATTTTTCGTGTCGATCGGAATTGTAGTTTTTTTGCAATTTGCGTTAGAAAATTTTTTTTCCCGCTCATTAATATGCACAGGCAGACCCAGTTACTATGCCAACGCCTATGAACGTCACATGACCTCTCCAGGACAGAGTTTCTGGCAGATAATTTCAGCTCTTAAAGCGAAACCCACAGCACAAATGCAAATCTAGCTTCATCACTAGTGTTGAGCGATACCGTTCGATACCCAAAAATATCGTATCGGATGGTATCGCCCAATACGAAAAAAATATCGGGTATCGCCGATTCCGATACCGGAAGTCCCATTCAAGTCAATGGGACTTCCGGTATCGGAATTAAAAAAAGCCCTTTATTTCCTTGTTGGCTAATTCTACATAATTGAAAACAAATAAGAATCATGTAGAATGTATTGTGGGAGGTGGAGGAGACATTAAAGGCATAGTGGTTAATTCAAATCACATGGCATAGCATTAATTCCAATTTTTTTTTTCAAGACGTTCGGAGTTAAAAAGATGTTGACGATGTTAACTTTTTTATATTTTGTCAGATATGTATGTTTCACAACTTCCATGCTCTTCACCTTCTTTTGTACTTCTCCCACACTTTCTCCTTCATTATCCGCAGCAGTAGCATTTTTTTCATCAACTTTTTCTTCACCTTATTCATCTTCTTCTTCTTCTTCACCTTCTTCCCATTATTTTTGTTTCCATTCTTCATATTCTTCTTATTCAGCTATTATTAATTTTCATATGCTATTTCTTCATCTTCTTCCTATTCTTCTTTTTCTTCATTTTCTTATGGTGACAGGCATTCCTGTAGTACTTATCTATAAAAGTTATAAGATTACACCTTACGTTCTGCCTGTCACAAAAGATTTACAACAGGATTTGTCCGCGTTCAGTTTGGCCTGCAGCAGCAGGCATTTTCCAGGGGCACCACAAGGAGGAACGGACTCACCCCCATTTACTGCTTAGTCTTCTTCTGCTTTTAATTTTGATATCTTCTATGCTGATTTTTAGTCTTATGCTTAATGTTCTTCTGCTTTCTGTTCTTCTGCTTTTGCTTCTTGTTCTTCTGTCTTTTGTTCTGTATCTTGGTGGTTGTCTTCATGTTCTTTGTCCTCTTGGTCATATTATTTAGGGTCATATTTCTGGTCTTCTTTGGTGTGGTCTTCAGGGTCGTCGTCATGCAGATCAATAAGGATTACCAAAGACAATTTCAAAAAGCTTGATCTTGGAAATGTAGCAGAAGGTACAAGAAGGCTGAGAAACTGGCGAGAACCAGCTGACAGTACTGGAACCCGTAGTGGCAGCAGAAGGAACAAGAGCCAATGGCACTACCGAGGACCAACTGACGGTGCTGGACCACGGTTACTAAGCAGAAGGTACCTGTGCTAAAAAGCACTACCAAAGACCAGCTGACGGTGCTGGACCTCGGATACCGAGATGGAGGCACCTAGGCCAAAGGCTCTGGCGAGAACCAGCAGACAGTGCTGGAACCCGGGTGGGTAGCAGAAGGAACAAGAGCCAATGGCACTACCGAGGACCAACTGACGGTGCTGGACCACGGTTACTAAGCAGAAGGTACCTGTGCTAAAAAGCACTACCAAGGACCAGCTGACGGTGCTGGACCTCGGATACCGAGATGGAGGCACCTAGGCCAAAGGCTGTGGCGAGACACAGCAGAAAGTGCTGGCACCCGGATGGGTAGCAGAAGGAACAAGAGCCAATGGCACTACCGAGGACCAACTGACAGTGCTGGACCACGGTTACTAAGCAGAAGGTACCTGTGCTAAAAAGCACTACCAAGGACCAGCTGACGGTGCTGGACCTCGGATACCGAGATGGAGGCACCTAGGCCAAAGGCTCTGGCGAGAACCAGCAGACAGTGCTGGAACCCGGGTGGGTAGCAGAAGGTACCCATTCAAAGCAAAGTAGCCAGGCCGCAAGCCGGCCGCAGTTACCGAAACCCACAGTCCTACAGGGGGTCCATGTCCCATTGGCACTACGGATCCAGCCTTCAGTGCCAGTTCCCGCAGCCCACATAGGAGTCACCTAAACTGCAGGAACCGTAGAGTCGGCTAACCCGGCCGCAAGACGACAGGACAACGGATTGGTGGCATAGTGACCTTGACACTACCTGGAAACAGCAGGCGTGCTGAAAACAGGCTGTGCAACAGGGAGTACCCGTGCCAAAGACACTGCCGAGAACCAGCTGACGGTGCTGGAACCCAGATGGGTAGCAAAAGCTACAAGAGCCAATGGCACTACCGAGGAACAGCTGACGGTGCTGGACCACGGTTACTAGGTACCTGTGCTAGAAAGCACTACCAAGGACCAGCTGACGGTGCTGGACCTCGGATACCGAGATGGAGGCACCTAGGCCAAAGGCTCTGGCGAGAACCAGCAGACAGTGCTGGAACCCGGGTGGGTAGCAGAAGGTACCCATTCAAAGCAAAGTAGCCAGGCCGCAAGCCGGCCGCAGTTACCGAAACCCACAGTCCTACAGGGGGTCCATGTCCCATTGGCACTACGGATCCAGCCTTCAGTGCCAGTTCCCGCAGCCCACATAGGAGTCACCTAAACTGCAGGCACCGTAGAGTCGGCTAACCCGGCCGCAAGACGACAGGACAACGGATTGGTGGCATAGTGACCTTGACACTACCTGGAAACAGCAGGCGTGCTGAAAACAGGCTGGGCAACAGGGAGTACCCGTGCCAAAGACACTGCCGAGAACCAACTGGCGTTGTTGGAGCCCAGGGACAATCATGGTGTAGGCCGAGTCCCACTTGGTGGTAGTTTTAGATTGTTTGTAGGCTACAACAGACTGTCAACATGCTCCAATTAGGCATCTGTCTCCACTCTGTTTCCAGGATTTCACGTGACCACCAACACCGCCAGTTTATGCGTACAGTAGCCGTCTGCCCAATCCACACGTGTTCCTGTGTTATTGGTGTTCTGTAATGTCAGCAGATCCCCTGATGTTTGTCTGCCACTGTCTCCTGCTCTGTCCACATTTCCACCACTTGCAGTGGGAAGGTGGACAGCGCAGGAGACAGTGCCGGACACACATTGGGGGATCAGCTCACGTTACAGAACACCAGGAACACAGGAACACGTGTGGAATGCGTGGACGGGAACTGTGAGCAGGAACTGGCGGTGTTGGAGGTCGGGGGAAATACTAGAGACAGAGTGGAGACAGAGGCCAAATCAGAGAATGTTTAAATCTGAAGTAGTTACAATTTGGAGGCAGCAGCAGTTTGCCCTCCACACAGCAGGGGATCAGCTGACGTTACTGAACCCCACTTTCACATGAACGAGTGTTTTTTTCTGTGTGGACAGCACTTCCGAGCACCAACTAGCGTTGTTGGAGCCCAGGGAGAACCAGGGTGCAGGCCGAGGCCTACTAGGAGCCAGGTGTAAATCGGAGTTATTTTGACTTTGGAGGCAGCAGCAGTTTGCCCTCCACACAGCAGGGGATCAGCTGACGTTACCGACCCCCACTTTCACATGAACAAGTGTTTTTTTCTGTGTGGACAGCACTTCCGAGCACCAACTAGCGTTGTTGGAGCCCAGGGAGAACCAGGGTGCAGGCCGAGGCCTACTTGGTGGCAGTTTTAGATTGTTTGTAGGCTACAACAGACTGTCAACGTGCTCCAAATAGGCATCTGTCTCCACTCTGTTTCCAGGATTTCACGTGACCACCAACACCGCCAGTTTATGCGTACAGCAGCCATCTACCCAATCCACACGTGTTCCTGGGTTACTGGGGTTCTGTAATGTCAGCATATCCCCTGATGAGTGTCTGCCACTGTCTCCTGCTCTGTCCACCTTCCCACTGCTTGCAGTGGGAAGGTGGACAGCGCAGGAGACGGTGGCGGACACATATTGAGGGATCTGCTGACGTTACAGAACCCCAGTAACACAGGAACACGTGTGGAATGCGTGGACGGCAACTGTGAGCAGGAACTGGCGGTGTTGGAGGTCAGGGGAAATACTAGAGACAGAGTGGAGACAGAGGCCAAATCAGAGAATGTTTAAATCTGAAGTAGTTACAATTTGGAGGCAGCAGCAGTTTGCCCTCCACACAGCAGGGGATCAGCTGACGTTACCAAACCCCACTTTCACATGAACGAGTGTTTTTTTCTGTGTGGACAGCACTTCCGAGCACCAACTAGCGTTGTTGGAGCACAGGGAGAACCAGGGTGCAGGCCGAGGCCTACTAGGAGCCAGGTGTAAATCGGAGTTATTTTGCCTTTGGAGGCAGCAGCAGTTTGCCCTCCACACAGCAGGGGATCAGCTGACGTTACTGAACCCCACTTCCACATGAACGAGTGTTTTTTTCTGTATGGACAGCACTTCTGAGCACCAACTAGCGTTGTTGGAACCCAGGGACAATCAGGGTGCAGGCCGAAGCCTACTAGGAGCCAGGTGTAAAGCAGAGGTATTTTGACTTTGGAGGGAGCAGGACACTTTGCCCTCCACACAGCAGGGGATCAGCTGACGTTACTGAACCCCACTTTCACATGAACAAGTGTTTTTTTCTGTGTGGACAGCACTTCCGAGCACTAACTAGCGTTGTTGGAGCCCAGGGAGAACCAGGGTGCAGGCCGAGGTCTACTTGGTGGCAGTTTTAGATTGTTTGTAGGCTACAACAGGCTGTCAACGTGCTCCAATTAGGCATCTGTCTCCACTCTGTTTCCAGGATTTCACGTGACCACCAACACTGCCAGTTTATGCGTACAGCAGCCATCTACCCAATCCATACGTGTTCCTGGGTTACTGGGGTTCTGTAATGTCAGCATATCCCCTGATGAGTGTCTGCCACTGTCTCCTGCTCTGTCCACATTCCCACCGCTTGCAGTGGGAAGGTGGACAGCGCAGGAGACAGTGGCGGACACATATTGGGGGATCTGCTGACGTTACAGAACCCCAGTAACACAGGAACACGTGTGGAATGCGTGGACGGCAACTGTGAGCAGGAACTGGCGGTGTTGGAGGTCAGGGGAAATACTAGAGACAGAGTGGAGACAGAGGCCAAATCAGAGAATGTTTAAATCTGAAGTAGTTACAATTTGGAGGCAGCAGCACTCTGCCCTCCACACAGCAGGGGATCAGCTGACGTTACCGAACCACACTTTCACATGAGCGAGTGTTTTGTCTGTGCGGACAGCACTTCTGAGCACCAACTGGCGGTGTCGGAGCCCAGGGAAAATCAGGTAGTAGGCCGAGGCCTACTTGGAGCCAGGTGTAAATCTGAGTTTGTTTGACTGTGGAGGGAGCAGGACACTTTGCCCTCCACACAGCAGGGGATCAGCTGACGTTACCGAACCCCACTTACACATGAGCGAGTGTTTTGTCTGTGCGGACAGCACTTCTGAGCACCAACTGGCGGTGTCGGAGCCCAGGGAAAATCAGGTAGTAGGCCGAGGCCTACTTGGAGCCAGGTGTAAATCTGAGTTTGTTTGACTGTGGAGGGAGCAGGACACATTGCCATACACACAGCAGGGGATCAGCTGACGTTACCGAACCCCACTTACACATGAGCGAGTGTTTTGTCTGTGCGGACAGCACTTCTGAGCACCAACTGGCGGTGTCGGAGCCCAGGGAAAATCAGGTAGTAGGCCGAGGCCTACTTGGAGCCAGGTGTAAATCTGAGTTTGTTTGACTGTGGAGGGAGCAGGACACTTTGCCATACACACAGCAGGGGATCAGCTGACGTTACCGAACCCCACTTACACATGAGTGAGTGTTTTGTCTGTGCGGACAGCACTTCTGAGCACCAACTGGCGGTGTCGGAGCCCAGGGAAAATCAGGTAGTAGGCCGAGGCTTACTTGGAGCCAGGTGTAAATCTGAGTTTGTTTGACTGTGGAGGGAGCAGGACACTTTGCCATACACACAGCAGGGGATCAGCTGACGTTACCGAACCCCACTTACACATGAGCGAGTGTTTTGTCTGTGCGGACAGCACTTCTGAGCAACAACGGGCGTTGCTATAGCCCAGGAAATAAAGTTCAGGTCATAGAAACATGAACACAACAGGAGACCTGGATCCTGTTGCCAGCCAATTATTTATTCTGGAAGAGGACTGGCAAATTCAGGTGAGATCCAGGCCTTGTTCATTTTCAGAAAAGTAAGCCGGTCAACATTATCGGCGGATAGTCGCGTGTGACGGTCTGTTACCACACCACCTGCAGCACTAAAGACACGTTCCGATAATACACTGGCAGCAGGGCAAGCCAGCACCTCCAATGCATACTGGCTAAGCTCTGGCCATGTATCCAGCTTAGAGACCCAATACTTGAACGGGGAAGAGCCGTCTGGGAGAACACTAACAGGGCAAGACAAGTAGTCTGTCACCATCTGACGGAAACGTTGCCTCCTGCTGACTGGAGCCGTCTGTGATGGTGTAGCCGTTTGTGGCGGTCCCACAAAACTTTTCCACATTTGGGCCATACTGGCTTTGCCTTGTACTGCGGCACTGCCTCTGCTACCTCTTTGTGCAGAGCTTCCTCCACTGCCTCTACCCACATGGCTGCTTTGAAAAGCACTACCAGCAACACTTGCAGGGGGAATGGAGAACATGATGGCCTGCACAAGTGTTTCTTGGTACTCCCGCATTTTTCGCTCCCGGTTCAACTGTGGTATGAGGCTTTGTAAGTTGTCCCGGTAGCGAGGATCTAGGAGGGTGTACACCCAATAATCAGCCGTGTGGAGAATGTTGGCGATGCGGCGGTCATTTAACAAGCACTGCAGCATGAAATCAACCATGTGCTGCAGACTGCCAACTGGACCCGAAACGCTGTCCCCAGCTTGAGGCAGCATCTCTGCCTGCTCAGCATCACCCCACCCTCGCTGTACACACTGACTACTAGAGCCTTGTGTACCTCCCTCCTCTGGAGAGATGTGTTCCTCCTCCTCCATTGACTCCTCGTCATCCTCCTCACTAAGTGTCCCCTGCCTGGGCCTTTGTGTGGAGGCACGTTTCGCAGACTTGTCAGAAGCAGATGGCATTTCTGACTGCTCATCCTCGACCTCTTCAAAAACCTCCTCACTTAGTGCTTGTAAGGTTTTTTGAAGCAGACAGATGAGGGGGACAGTCATGCTGATTAGTGCATCATCTGCACTGGCCATCCGCGTGGAGTCATCGAAGGCACGCAAAACTTGGCAGATGTCCCTCATAGTGGCCCACTCAGTGGTGTTGAAGTGTGTTCGGCGCACAGTGCGACTTGTTTGCGCCTGATGCAGCTGGTACTCCATTACTGCTGCCTGCTGCTCACACAACCGCTCCAACATATGTAACGTTGAATTCCACCTGGTGGGGAGGTCACATATGATGCGATGTTCTGGCAGGCGGAATCGGTGTTGCAGAGATGCAATGCGCGATCTTGCCATGCTGGAACGCCGCAAGTGAGCACACTCTAGGCGAACCTTGTGCAGCAGTGCATCAAGATCCGGATAGTCCCTCAGAAAGCTCTGCACGACCAAATTGAGCACGTGTGCCAGACATGGTATGTGAGTGAAGTTGCCTAGGCCCAGAGCTGCCACTAGATTTCGGCCATTGTCACTCACTACCAAACCTGGCTGGAAATTCGCTGCCACAAACCACACATCGCTCTCCTGCTTGATGGCATTCCAGAGCTCCTGTGCTGTGTGGCTCCGATTCCCCAAAGAAATTAATTTAAGGACGGCCTGTTGACGTTTGGCCACACCTGTGCTCATATCTGGCCTAACAGGCTCACGCAGTGCTGATTCCGAGGAACTAGAGTAGGAGGAGGACTCAATATGTACAGACTGCATTCCTGCAATCCTTGGAGTTGGCAGAATACGTACAGAGCCACTCTCCAGATCTGTACCCGGCTCCACAACATTGACCCAATGGGCAGTGAGGGAAAGGTATCGTCCCTGTCCATGGCTACTGGTCCACGCATCGGTGGTCAGGTGGACCTTGCTACTGATGGCATTTAGTAGCGCATTTTTAATTTTTCCCTCCACATGCTTTTGCAGGGCAGGGACGGCTTGCCTGCTGAAATGAAAGCGGCTGGGCACATTGTATTGTGGAACTGCCAATGACATAAAGTTCCGGAAGGTGTCAGTCTCCACCAGCCTGAATGACAGCATCTCAAGGGCCAGTAGTTTGGCAATGCCGGCATTCAGAGCCAGTGCTCGGGGATGGTTTGCCGAGTATGGCCGCTTTTTCTCCCATGCCTGTGCTACCGATTGCTGGTGAGTGGCCTGGGAGTGTGATGATGACTGCGAACGTGGTTCAGTGGGTGGAATTTCACTGGGTCTCTGGACAACAGTGGCAGTGGTTCTTCCATGGCGTTCCAGTGAGGAAGCCGAACCAGCTGTGTGTGAGCTAGAGGAAGAGGCCCCAACACGAGCTGAAGAGGTGGTAGGTGCTGCTGAAGGTTGGCCTACATCTTCAGTGTGTCTGTGTAACTCCACCTCGTGCTTGGTACGCACATGTTTCCACATATTTGTGGTATTGAGTAGAGTTGAGCGAAACGGGTCGAAAAAATTCAAAAGTCGCCGACTTTTGGCAAAGTCGGGTTTCATGAAACGAAACCCGACCCTAGGATGAGGTCGGCCACGAGGTCGGCGACTTACGCGCCAAAGTCGCGTTTCAAAAGTTTGTTTTGCGCTCTTTTTCAGCCAATCAGGATCCACGGACACTGTGGGCTACGTGATGACATAGGCACGGGTCACCACCATCTTTCAGAAGGGCATGCAAGTGATTGGCTTGCTTTGGTGGGCGTCACAGGGGGTATAAAAGGGCGTGCACGCCGACCACCATCTTACTTCTGCCGATCTTAGTATAGGGAGAGGTTGCTGCTGATTCTGTAGGGAGAGCGTTAGGCAGGGAAGAAGACAAAAAAACTGCTTCTGCTGCTAGCGATTTGGCCTGCACAACACACCAGTCACTGTGTGTGCAGTGCAAGGGGAGGCTATATAGTGGTGTATCAGTGGTGTTGGTTGTTGGGCTGCCTTTTAAGGCTTCCTGACAGGCTGGCATTGCTGTTTACCCACTGCTCCGCAAACTGCTTTTTTAAAAGCAATCCCAATTTTTTTTTTTTGTCCTGCTGAGAAGAAAAAAAAACTGCTTCTGCTGCTAGCAATTTGGCCTGCACAACACACCAGTCACTGTGTGTGCAGTGCAAGGGGAGGCTATATAGTGGTGTATCAGTGGTGTTGGTTGTTGGGCTGCCTTCTAAGGCTTCCTGACAGGCTGGCATTGCTGTTTACCCACTGCTCCGCAAACTGCTTTTTTAAAAGCAATCCAATCTCCCTTATCCTCTAGTCACTTTTGTCACAGCTGTGCCATCGAGCCTGTCTCATAGCGCTCAGATATTCATTGGGCCTCACACAATCCAAAAGTGTCCAGTGTCCAAAAGTGTGTGAAGAGATTCAAAATCTCCCTTATCCTCTAGTCACTTTTGTCACAGCTGTGCCATCGAGCCTGTCACATAGCGCTCAGATATCAGTGGGCCTCACACAATCCAAAAGTGTCCACTATCCACAAGTGTGTGCAGAAATTCAAAATCTCCCTTATCCTCTAGTCACTTTTGTCACAGCAGTGCCATCGAGCCTGTCACATAGCGCTCAGATATCAGTGGGCCTCACACAATCCAAAAGTGTCCAGTGTCCAAAAGTGTGTGCAGATATTCAAAATCTCCCTTATCCTCTAGTCACTTTTGTCACAGCAGTGCCATCGAGCCTGTCACATAGCGCTCAGATATCAGTGGGCCTCACACAATCCAAAAGTGTCCAGTGTCCAAAAGTGTGTGCAGATATTCAAAATCTCCCTTATCCTCTAGTCACTTTTGTCACAGCAGTGCCATCGAGCCTGTCACATAGCGCTCAGATATCAGTGGGCCTCACACAATCCAAAAGTGTCCAGTGTCCAAAAGTGTGTGCAGATATTCAAAATCTCCCTTATCCTCTAGTCACTTTTGTCACAGCAGTGCCATCGAGCCTGTAACATAGCGCTCAGATATCAGTGGGCCTCACACAATCCAAAAGTGTCCAGTGTCCAAAAGAGTGTGCAGATATTCAAAATCTCCCTTATCCTCTAGTCACTTTTGTCACAGCAGTGCCATCGAGCCTGTCACATAGCGCTCAGATATCAGTGGGCCTCACACAATCCAAAAGTGTCCAGTGTCCAAAAGTGTGTGCAGATATTCAAAATCTCCCTTATCCTCTAGTCACTTTTGTCACAGCAGTGCCATCGAGCCTGTCACATAGCGCTCAGATATCAGTGGGCCTCACACAATCCAAAAGTGTCCAGTGTCCAAAAGTGTGTGCAGAAATTCAAAATCTCCCTTATCCTCTAGTCACTTTTGTCACAGCAGTGCCATCGAGCCTGTCACATAGCGCTCAGATATCAGTGGGCCTCACACAATCCAAAAGTGTCCAGTGTCCAAAAGTGTGTGCAGATATTCAAAATCTCCCTTATCCTCTAGTCACTTTTGTCACAGCAGTGCCATCGAGCCTGTCACATAGCGCTCAGATATCAGTGGGCCTCACACAATCCAAAAGTGTCCAGTGTCCAAAAGTGTGTGCAGATATTCAAAATCTCCCTTATCCTCTAGTCACTTTTGTCACAGCAGTGCCATCGAGCCTGTCACATAGCGCTCAGATATCAGTGGGCCTCACACAATCCAAAAGTGTCCACTGTCCACAAGTGTGTGCATAAATTCAAAATCTCCCTTATCCTCTCGTCACTTTGGTCACAGCTGTGCCATCGAGCCTGTCACATAGCGCTCAGATATCAGTGGGCCTCACACAATCCAAAAGTGTCCACTGTCCACAAGTGTGTGCAGAAATTCAAAATCTCCCTTATCCTCTAGTCACTTTTGTCACAGCAGTGCCATCGAGCCTGTCACATAGCGCTCAGATATCAGTGGGCCTCACACAATCCAAAAGTGTCCAGTGTCCAAAAGAGTGTGCAGATATTCAAAATCTCCCTTATCCTCTAGTCACTTTTGTCACAGCAGTGCCATCGAGCCTCTCACATAGCGCTCAGATATCAGTGGGCCTCACACAATCCAAAAGTGTCCAGTGTCCAAAAGTTTGTGCAGAAATTCAAAATCTCCCTTATCCTCTAGTCACTTTTGTCACAGCAGTGCCATCGAGCCTGTCACATATCGCTCAGATATCAGTGGGCCTCACACAATCCAAAAGTGTCCAGTGTCCAAAAGTGTGTGCAGATATTCAAAATCTCCCTTATCCTCTAGTCACTTTTGTCACAGCAGTGCCATCGAGCCTGTCACATAGCGCTCAGATATCAGTGGGCCTCACACAATCCAAAAGTGTCCAGTGTCCAAAAGTGTGTGCAGATATTCAAAATCTCCCTTATCCTCTAGTCACTTTTGTCACAGCAGTGCCATCGAGCCTGTCACATAGCGCTCAGATATCAGTGGGCCTCACACAATCCAAAAGTGTCCACTGTCCAAAAGTGTGTGCAGATATTCAAAATCTCCCTTATCCTCTAGTCACTTTTGTCACAGCAGTGCCATCGAGCCTGTCACATAGCGCTCAGATATCAGTGGGCCTCACACAATCCAAAAGTGTCCACTGTCCACAAGTGTGTGCAGATATTCAAAATCTCCCTTATCCTCTAGTCACTTTTGTCACAGCTGTGCCATCGAGCCTGTCACATAGTGCTCAGATATTCATTGGGCCTCTCACAATCCAAAAGTGTCCAGTGTCCAAAAGTGTGTGCAGAGATTCAAAATCTCCCTTATCCTCTAGTCACTTTTGTCACAGCTGTGCCATCGAGCCTGTCACATAGCGCTCAGATATCAGTGGGCCTCACACAATCCAAAAGTGTCCACTGTCCACAAGTGTGTGCAGAAATTCAAAATCTCCCTTATCCTCTAGTCACTTTTGTCACAGCAGTGCCATCGAGCCTGTCACATAGCGCTCAGATATCAGTGGGCCTCACACAATCCAAAAGTGTCCAGTGTCCAAAAGTGTGTGCAGATATTCAAAATCTCCCTTATCCTCTAGTCACTTTTGTCACAGCAGTGCCATCGAGCCTGTCACATAGCGCTCAGATATCAGTGGGCCTCACACAATCCAAAAGTGTCCAGTGTCCAAAAGTGTGTGCAGATATTCAAAATCTCCCTCATCCTCTAGTCACTTTTGTCACAGCAGTGCCATCGAGCCTGTCACATAGCGCTCAGATATCAGTGGGCCTCACACAATCCAAAAGTGTCCAGTGTCCAAAAGTGTGTGCAGATATTCAAAATCTCCCTTATCCTCTAGTCACTTTTGTCACAGCAGTGCCATCGAGCCTGTCACATAGCGCTCAGATATCAGTGGGCCTCACACAATCCAAAAGTGTCCAGTGTCCAAAAGTGTGTGCAGATATTCAAAATCTCCCTTATCCTCTAGTCACTTTTGTCACAGCAGTGCCATCGAGCCTGTCACATAGCGCTCAGATATCAGTGGGCCTCACACAATCCAAAAGTGTCCAGTGTCCAAAAGTGTGTGCAGATATTCAAAATCTCCCTTATCCTCTAGTCACTTTTGTCACAGCAGTGCCATCGAGCCTCTCACATAGCGCTCAGATATCAGTGGGCCTCACACAATCCAAAAGTGTCCAGTGTCCAAAAGTGTGTGCAGATATTCAAAATCTCCCTTATCCTCTAGTCACTTTTGTCGCAGCAGTGCCATCGAGCCTGTCACATAGCGCTCAGATATCAGTGGGCCTCACACAATCCAAAAGTGTCCAGTGTCCAAAAGTGTGTGCAGATATTCAAAATCTCCCTTATCCTCTAGTCACTTTTGTCACAGCAGTGCCATCGAGCCTGTCACATAGCGCTCAGATATCAGTGGGCCTCACACAATCCAAAAGTGTCCAGTGTCCAAAAGTGTGTGCAGATATTCAAAATCTCCCTTATCCTCTAGTCACTTTTGTCACAGCAGTGCCATCGAGCCTGTCACATAGCGCTCAGATATCAGTGGGCCTCACACAATCCAAAAGTGTCCAGTGTCCAAAAGTGTGTGCAGATATTCAAAATCACCCTTATCCTCTAGTCACTTTTGTCACAGCTGTGCCATCGAGCCTGTCACAAAGCGCTCAGATATCAGTGGGCCTCACACAATCCAAAAGTGTCCACTGTCCACAAGTGTGTGCAGAAATTCAAAATCTCCCTTATCCTCTAGTCACTTTTGTCACAGCAGTGCCATCGAGCCTGTCACATAGCGCTCAGATATCAGTGGGCCTCACACAATCCAAAAGTGTCCAGTGTCCAAAAGTGTGTGCAGATATTCAAAATCTCCCTTATCCTCTAGTCACTTTTGTCACAGCAGTGCCATCGAGCCTGTCACATAGCGCTCAGATATCAGTGGGCCTCACACAATCCAAAAGTGTCCACTGTCCACAAGTGTGTGCAGAAATTCAAAATCTCCCTTATCCTCTCGTCACTTTGGTCACAGCTGTGCCATCGAGCCTGTCACATAGCGCTCAGATATCAGTGGGCCTCACACAATCCAAAAGTGTCCACTGTCCACAAGTGTGTGCAGAAATTCAAAATCTCCCTTATCCTCTAGTCACTTTTGTCACAGCAGTGCCATCGAGCCTGTCACATAGCGCTCAGATATCAGTGGGCCTCACACAATCCAAAAGTGTCCAGTGTCCAAAAGTGTGTGCAGATATTCAAAATCTCCCTTATCCTCTAGTCACTTTTGTAACAGCAGTGCCATCGAGCCTGTCACATAGCGCTCAGATATCAGTGGGCCTCACACAATCCAAAAGTGTCCAGTGTCCAAAAGTGTGTGCAGATATTCAAAATCTCCCTTATCCTCTAGTCACTTTTGTCACAGCAGTGCCATCGAGCCTGTCACATAGCGCTCAGATATCAGTGGGCCTCACACAATCCAAAAGTGTCCAGTGTCCAAAAGTGTGTGCAGAAATTCAAAATCTAGTCACTTTTGTCACAGCAGTGCCATCGAGCCTGTCACATAGCGCTCAGATATCAGTGGGCCTCACACAATCCAAAAGTGTCCAGTGTCCAAAAGTGTGTGCAGATATTCAAAATCTCCCTTATCCTCTAGTCACTTTTGTCACAGCAGTGCCATCGAGCCTGTCACATAGCGCTCAGAAATCAGTGGGCCTCACACAATCCAAAAGTGTCCAGTGTCCAAAAGTGTGTGAAGATATTCAAAATCTCCCTTATCCTCTAGTCACTTTTGTCACAGCAGTGCCATCGAGCCTGTCACATAGCGCTCAGATATCAGTGGGCCTCACACAATCCAAAAGTGTCCACTGTCCACAAGTGTGTGCAGAAATTCAAAATCTCCCTTATCCTCTCGTCACTTTGGTCACAGCTGTGCCATCAAGCCTGTCACATAGCGCTCAGATATCAGTGGGCCTCACACAATCCAAAAGTGTCCACTGTCCACAAGTGTGTGCAGAAATTCAAAATCTCCCTTATCCTCTAGTCACTTTTGTCACAGCAGTGCCATCGAGCCTGTCACATAGCGCTCAGATATCAGTGGGCCTCACACAATCCAAAAGTGTCCAGTGTCCAAAAGTGTGTGCAGATATTCAAAATCTCCCTTATCCTCTAGTCACTTTTGTCACAGCAGTGCCATCGAGCCTGTCACATAGCGCTCAGATATCAGTGGGCCTCACACAATCCAAAAGTGTCCAGTGTCCAAAAGTGTGTGCAGATATTCAAAATCTCCCTTATCCTCTAGTCACTTTTGTCACAGCAGTGCCATCGAGCCTGTCACATAGCGCTCAGATATCAGTGGGCCTCACACAATCCAAAAGTGTCCAGTGTCCAAAAGTGTGTGCAGAAATTCAAAATCTCCCTTATCCTCTAGTCATTTTTGTCACAGCAGTGCCATCGAGCCTGACAAATAGCGCTCAGATATCAGTGGGCCTCACACAATCCAAAAGTGTCCAGTGTCCAAAAGTGTGTGCAGATATTCAAAATCTCCCTTATCCTCTAGTCACTTTTGTCACAGCAGTGCCATCGAGCCTGTCACATAGCGATCAGATATCAGTGGGCCTCACATAATCCAAAAGTGTCCAGTGTCCAAAAGTGTGTGCAGATATTCAAAATCTCCCTTATCCTCTAGTCACTTTTGTCACAGCAGTGCCATCGAGCCTGTCACATAGCGCTCAGATATCAGTGGGCCTCACACAATCCAAAAGTGTCCAGTGTCCAAAAGTGTGTGCAGATATTCAAAATCTCCCTTATCCTCTAGTCACTTTTGTCACAGCAGTGCCATCGAGCCTGTCACATAGCGCTCAGATATCAGTGGGCCTCACACAATCCAAAAGTGTCCAGTGTCCAAAAGTGTGTGCAGATATTCAAAATCTCCCTTATCCTCTAGTCACTTTTGTCACAGCAGTGCCATCGAGCCTGTCACATAGCGCTCAGATATCAGTGGGCCTCACACAATCCAAAAGTGTCCAGTGTCCAAAAGTGTGTGCAGATATTCAAAATCTCCCTTATCCTCTAGTCACTTTTGTCACAGCAGTGCCATCGAGCCTGTCACATAGCGCTCAGATATCAGTGGGCCTCACACAATCCAAAAGAGTCCAGTGTCCAAAAGTGAGTGCAGATATTCAAAATCTCCCTTATCCTCTAGTCACTTTTGTCACAGCAGTGCCATCGAGCCTGTCACATAGCGCTCAGATATCAGTGGGCCTCACACAATCCAAAAGTGTCCAGTGTCCAAAAGTGTGTGCAGATATTCAAAATCTCCCTTATCCTCTAGTCACTTTTGTCACAGCAGTGCCATCGAGCCTGTCACATAGCGCTCAGATATCAGTGGGCCTCACACAATCCAAAAGTGTCCAGTGTCCAAAAGTGTGTGCAGATATTCAAAATCTCCCTTATCCTCTAGTCACTTATGTCACAGCAGTGCCATCGAGCCTGTCACATAGCGCTCAGATATCAGTGGGCCTCACACAATCCAAAAGTGTCCAGTGTCCAAAAGTGTGTGCAGAAATTCAAAATCTAGTCACTTTTGTCACAGCAGTGCCATCGAGCCTGTCACATAGCGATCAGATATCAGTGGGCCTCACACAATCCAAAAGTGTCCAGTGTCCAAAAGTGTGTGCAGATATTCAAAATCTCCCTTATCCTCTAGTCACTTTTGTCACAGCAGTGCCATCGAGCCTGTCACATAGCGCTCAGAAATCAGTGGGCCTCACACAATCCAAAAGTGTCCAGTGTCCAAAAGTGTGTGAAGATATTCAAAATCTCCCTTATCCTCTAGTCACTTTTGTCACAGCAGTGCCATCGAGCCTGTCACATAGCGCTCAGATATCAGTGGGCCTCACACAATCCAAAAGTGTCCACTGTCCACAAGTGTGTGCAGAAATTCAAAATCTCCCTTATCCTCTCGTCACTTTGGTCACAGCTGTGCCATCAAGCCTGTCACATAGCGCTCAGATATCAGTGGGCCTCACACAATCCAAAAGTGTCCACTGTCCACAAGTGTGTGCAGAAATTCAAAATCTCCCTTATCCTCTAGTCACTTTTGTCACAGCAGTGCCATCGAGCCTGTCACATAGCGCTCAGATATCAGTGGGCCTCACACAATCCAAAAGTGTCCAGTGTCCAAAAGTGTGTGCAGATATTCAAAATCTCCCTTATCCTCTAGTCACTTTTGTCACAGCAGTGCCATCGAGCCTGTCACATAGCGCTCAGATATCAGTGGGCCTCACACAATCCAAAAGTGTCCAGTGTCCAAAAGTGTGTGCAGATATTCAAAATCTCCCTTATCCTCTAGTCACTTTTGTCACAGCAGTGCCATCGAGCCTGTCACATAGCGCTCAGATATCAGTGGGCCTCACACAATCCAAAAGTGTCCAGTGTCCAAAAGTGTGTGCAGAAATTCAAAATCTCCCTTATCCTCTAGTCATTTTTGTCACAGCAGTGCCATCGAGCCTGTCAAATAGCGCTCAGATATCAGTGGGCCTCACACAATCCAAAAGTGTCCAGTGTCCAAAAGTGTGTGCAGATATTCAAAATCTCCCTTATCCTCTAGTCACTTTTGTCACAGCAGTGCCATCGAGCCTGTCACATAGCGATCAGATATCAGTGGGCCTCACATAATCCAAAAGTGTCCAGTGTCCAAAAGTGTGTGCAGATATTCAAAATCTCCCTTATCCTCTAGTCACTTTTGTCACAGCAGTGCCATCGAGCCTGTCACATAGCGCTCAGATATCAGTGGGCCTCACACAATCCAAAAGTGTCCAGTGTCCAAAAGTGTGTGCAGATATTCAAAATCTCCCTTATCCTCTAGTCACTTTTGTCACAGCAGTGCCATCGAGCCTGTCACATAGCGCTCAGATATCAGTGGGCCTCACACAATCCAAAAGTGTCCAGTGTCCAAAAGTGTGTGCAGATATTCAAAATCTCCCTTATCCTCTAGTCACTTTTGTCACAGCAGTGCCATCGAGCCTGTCACATAGCGCTCAGATATCAGTGGGCCTCACACAATCCAAAAGTGTCCAGTGTCCAAAAGTGTGTGCAGATATTCAAAATCTCCCTTATCCTCTAGTCACTTTTGTCACAGCAGTGCCATCGAGCCTGTCACATAGCGCTCAGATATCAGTGGGCCTCACACAATCCAAAAGAGTCCAGTGTCCAAAAGTGAGTGCAGATATTCAAAATCTCCCTTATCCTCTAGTCACTTTTGTCACAGCAGTGCCATCGAGCCTGTCACATAGCGCTCAGATATCAGTGGGCCTCACACAATCCAAAAGTGTCCAGTGTCCAAAAGTGTGTGCAGATATTCAAAATCTCCCTTATCCTCTAGTCACTTTTGTCACAGCAGTGCCATCGAGCCTGTCACATAGCGCTCAGATATCAGTGGGCCTCACACAATCCAAAAGTGTCCACTGTCCACAAGTGTGTGCAGAAATTCAAAATCTCCCTTATCCTCTCGTCACTTTGGTCACAGCTGTGCCATCGAACCTGTCACATAGCGCTCAGATGTCAGTGGGCCTCACACAATCCAAAAGTGTCCACTGTCCACAAGTGTGTGCAGAAATTCGAAATCTCCCTTATCCTCTAGTCACTTTTGTCACAGCAGTGCCATCGAGCCTGTCACATAGCGCTCAGATATCAGTGGGCCTCACACAATCCAAAAGTGTCCAGTGTCCAAAAGTGTGTGCAGATATTCAAAATCTCCCTTATCCTCTAGTCACTTTTGTAACAGCAGTGCCATTGAGCCTGTCACATAGCGCTCAGATATCAGTGGGCCTCACACAATCCAAAAGTGTCCAGTGTCCAAAAGTGTGTGCCGATATTCAAAATCTCCCTTATCCTCTAGTCACTTTTGTCACAGCAGTGCCATCGAGCCTGTCACATAGCGCTCAGATATCAGTGGGCCTCACACAATCCAAAAGTGTCCAGTGTCCAAAAGTGTGTGCCGAAATTCAAAATCTCCCTTATCCTCTAGTCACTTTTGTCACAGCAGTGCCATCGAGCCTGTCACATAGCGCTCAGATATCAGTGGGCCTCACACAATCCAAAAGTGTCCAAAAGTGTGTGCAGAGATTCAAAATCTCCCTTATCCTCTAGTCACTTTTGTCACAGCTGTGCCATCGAGCCTGTCACATAGCGCTCAGATATCAGTGGGCCTCACACAATCCAAAAGTGTCCAAAAGTATGTGCAGAGATTCAAAATCTCCCTTATCCTCTAGTCACTTTTGTCACAGCAGTGCCATCGAGCCTGTCACATAGCGCTCAGATATCAGTGGGCCTCACACAATCCAAAAGTGTCCACTGTCCACAAGTGTGTGCAGAAATTCAAAATCTCCCTTATCCTCTCGTCACTTTGGTCACAGCTGTGCCATCGAGCCTGTCACATAGCGCTCAGATATCAGTGGGCCTCACACAATCCAAAAGTGTCCACTGTCCACAAGTGTGTGCAGAAATTCAAAATCTCCCTTATCCTCTAGTCACTTTTGTCACAGCAGTGCCATCGAGCCTGTCACATAGCGCTCAGATATCAGTGGGCCTCACACAATCCAAAAGTGTCCAGTGTCCAAAAGTGTGTGCAGATATTCAAAATCTCCCTTATCCTCTAGTCACTTTTGTCACAGCAGTGCCATCGAGCCTGTCACATAGCGCTCAGAAATCAGTGGGCCTCACACAATCCAAAAGTGTCCAGTGTCCAAAAGTGTGTGCAGATATTCAAAATCTCCCTTATCCTCTAGTCACTTTTGTCACAGCAGTGCCATCGAGCCTGTCACATAGCGCTCAGATATCAGTGGGCCTCACACAATCCAAAAGTGTCCACTGTCCACAAGTGTGTGCAGAAATTCAAAATCTCCCTTATCCTCTCGTCACTTTGGTCACAGCTGTGCCATCGAGCCTGTCACATAGCGCTCAGATATCAGTGGGCCTCACACAATCCAAAAGTGTCCACTGTCCACAAGTGTGTGCAGAAATTCAAAATCTCCCTTATCCTCTAGTCACTTTTGTCACAGCAGTGCCATCGAGCCTGTCACATAGCGCTCAGATATCAGTGGGCCTCACACAATCCAAAAGTGTCCAGTGTCCAAAAGTGTGTGCAGATATTCAAAATCTCCCTTATCCTCTAGTCACTTTTGTAACAGCAGTGCCATCGAGCCTGTCACATAGCGCTCAGATATCAGTGGGCCTCACACAATCCAAAAGTGTCCAGTGTCCAAAAGTGTGTGCAGATATTCAAAATCTCCCTTATCCTCTAGTCACTTTTGTCACAGCAGTGCCATCGAGCCTGTCACATAGCGCTCAGATATCAGTGGGCCTCACACAATCCAAAAGTGTCCAGTGTCCAAAAGTGTGTGCAGAAATTCAAAATCTCCCTTATCCTCTAGTCATTTTTGTCACAGCAGTGCCATCGAGCCTGTCAAATAGCGCTCAGATATCAGTGGGCCTCACACAATCCAAAAGTGTCCAGTGTCCAAAAGTGTGTGCAGATATTCAAAATCTCCCTTATCCTCTAGTCACTTTTGTCACAGCAGTGCCATCGAGCCTGTCACATAGCGATCAGATATCAGTGGGCCTCACATAATCCAAAAGTGTCCAGTGTCCAAAAGTGTGTGCAGATATTCAAAATCTCCCTTATCCTCTAGTCACTTTTGTCACAGCAGTGCCATCGAGCCTGTCACATAGCGCTCAGATATCAGTGGGCCTCACACAATCCAAAAGT
The DNA here is from genome assembly GCF_039654945.1 of Dendrobates tinctorius. Taxonomy (NCBI): domain Eukaryota; kingdom Metazoa; phylum Chordata; class Amphibia; order Anura; family Dendrobatidae; genus Dendrobates; species Dendrobates tinctorius. The sequence continues at coordinate 24,488,022 of NW_027361829.1, read as the reverse complement.
GTCCAGTGTCCAAAAGTGTGTGCCGAAATTCAAAATCTCCCTTATCCTCTAGTCACTTTTGTCACAGCAGTGCCATCGAGCCTGTCACATAGCGCTCAGATATCAGTGGGCCTCACACAATCCAAAAGTGTCCAGTGTCCAAAAGTGTGTGCAGATATTCAAAATCTCCCTTATCCTCTAGTCACTTTTGTCACAGCAGTGCCATCGAGCCTGTCACATAGCGCTCAGATATCAGTGGGCCTCACACAATCCAAAAGAGTCCAGTGTCCAAAAGTGAGTGCAGATATTCAAAATCTCCCTTATCCTCTAGTCACTTTTGTCACAGCAGTGCCATCGAGCCTGTCACATAGCGCTCAGATATCAGTGGGCCTCACACAATCCAAAAGTGTCCACTGTCCACAAGTGTGTGCAGAAATTCAAAATCTCCCTTATCCTCTCGTCACTTTGGTCACAGCTGTGCCATCGAACCTGTCACATAGCGCTCAGATGTCAGTGGGCCTCACACAATCCAAAAGTGTCCACTGTCCACAAGTGTGTGCAGAAATTCGAAATCTCCCTTATCCTCTAGTCACTTTTGTCACAGCAGTGCCATCGAGCCTGTCACATAGCGCTCAGATATCAGTGGGCCTCACACAATCCAAAAGTGTCCAGTGTCCAAAAGTGTGTGCAGATATTCAAAATCTCCCTTATCCTCTAGTCACTTTTGTAACAGCAGTGCCATTGAGCCTGTCACATAGCGCTCAGATATCAGTGGGCCTCACACAATCCAAAAGTGTCCAGTGTCCAAAAGTGTGTGCCGATATTCAAAATCTCCCTTATCCTCTAGTCACTTTTGTCACAGCAGTGCCATCGAGCCTGTCACATAGCGCTCAGATATCAGTGGGCCTCACACAATCCAAAAGTGTCCAGTGTCCAAAAGTGTGTGCCGAAATTCAAAATCTCCCTTATCCTCTAGTCACTTTTGTCACAGCAGTGCCATCGAGCCTGTCACATAGCGCTCAGATATCAGTGGGCCTCACACAATCCAAAAGTGTCCAAAAGTGTGTGCAGAGATTCAAAATCTCCCTTATCCTCTAGTCACTTTTGTCACAGCTGTGCCATCGAGCCTGTCACATAGCGCTCAGATATCAGTGGGCCTCACACAATCCAAAAGTGTCCAAAAGTGTGTGCAGAGATTCAAAATCTCCCTTATCCTCTAGTCACTTTTGTCACAGCAGTGCCATCGAGCCTGTCACATAGCGCTCAGATATCAGTGGGCCTCACACAATCCAAAAGTGTCCACTGTCCACAAGTGTGTGCAGAAATTCAAAATCTCTCTTATCCTCTCGTCACTTTGGTCACAGCTGTGCCATCGAGCCTGTCACATAGCGCTCAGATATCAGTGGGCCTCACACAATCCAAAAGTGTCCACTGTCCACAAGTGTGTGCAGAAATTCAAAATCTCCCTTATCCTCTTGTCACTTTTGTCACAGCAGTGCCATCGAGCCTGTCACATAGCGCTCAGATATCAGTGGGCCTCACACAATCCAAAAGTGTCCAGTGTCCAAAAGTGTGTGCAGATATTCAAAATCTCCCTTATCCTCTAGTCACTTTTGTAACAGCAGTGCCATCGAGCCTGTCACATAGCGCTCAGATATCAGTGGGCCTCACACAATCCAAAAGTGTCCAGTGTCCAAAAGTGTGTGCAGATATTCAAAATCTCCCTTATCCTCTAGTCACTTTTGTCACAGCAGTGCCATCGAGCCTGTCACATAGCGCTCAGATATCAGTGGGCCTCACACAATCCAAAAGTGTCCAGTGTCCAAAAGTGTGTGCAGAAATTCAAAATCTCCCTTATCCTCTAGTCATTTTTGTCACAGCAGTGCCATCGAGCCTGTCAAATAGCGCTCAGATATCAGTGGGCCTCACACAATCCAAAAGTGTCCAGTGTCCAAAAGTGTGTGCAGATATTCAAAATCTCCCTTATCCTCTAGTCACTTTTGTCACAGCAGTGCCATCGAGCCTGTCACATAGCGATCAGATATCAGTGGGCCTCACATAATCCAAAAGTGTCCAGTGTCCAAAAGTGTGTGCAGATATTCAAAATCTCCCTTATCCTCTAGTCACTTTTGTCACAGCAGTGCCATCGAGCCTGTCACATAGCGCTCAGATATCAGTGGGCCTCACACAATCCAAAAGTGTCCAGTGTCCAAAAGTGTGTGCAGATATTCAAAATCTCCCTTATCCTCTAGTCACTTTTGTCACAGCAGTGCCATCGAGCCTGTCACATAGCGCTCAGATATCAGTGGGCCTCACACAATCCAAAAGTGTCCAGTGTCCAAAAGTGTGTGCAGATATTCAAAATCTCCCTTATCCTCTAGTCACTTTTGTCACAGCAGTGCCATCGAGCCTGTTACATAGCGCTCAGATATCAGTGGGCCTCACACAATCCAAAAGTGTCCAGTGTCCAAAAGTGTGTGCAGATATTCAAAATCTCCCTTATCCTCTAGTCACTTTTGTCACAGCAGTGCCATCGAGCCTGTCACATAGCGCTCAGATATCAGTGGGCCTCACACAATCCAAAAGTGTCCAGTGTCCAAAAGTGAGTGCAGATATTCAAAATCTCCCTTATCCTCTAGTCACTTTTGTCACAGCAGTGCCATCGAGCCTGTCACATAGCGCTCAGATATCAGTGGGCCTCACACAATCCAAAAGTGTCCAGTGTCCAAAAGTGTGTGCAGATATTCAAAATCTCCCTTATCCTCTAGTCACTTTTGTCACAGCAGTGCCATCGAGCCTGTCACATAGCGCTCAGATATCAGTGGGCCTCACACAATCCAAAAGTGTCCACTGTCCACAAGTGTGTGCAGAAATTCAAAATCTCCCTTATCCTCTCGTCACTTTGGTCACAGCTGTGCCATCGAACCTGTCACATAGCACTCAGATATCAGTGGGCCTCACACAATCCAAAAGTGTCCACTGTCCACAAGTGTGTGCAGAAATTCGAAATCTCCCTTATCCTCTAGTCACTTTTGTCACAGCAGTGCCATCGAGCCTGTCACATAGCGCTCAGATATCAGTGGGCCTCACACAATCCAAAAGTGTCCAGTGTCCAAAAGTGTGTGCAGATATTCAAAATCTCCCTTATCCTCTAGTCACTTTTGTAACAGCAGTGCCATTGAGCCTGTCACATAGCGCTCAGATATCAGTGGGCCTCACACAATCCAAAAGTGTCCAGTGTCCAAAAGTGTGTGCAGATATTCAAAATCTCCCTTATCCTCTAGTCACTTTTGTCACAGCAGTGCCATCGAGCCTGTCACATAGCGCTCAGATATCAGTGGGCCTCACACAATCCAAAAGTGTCCAAAAGTGTGTGCAGAGATTCAAAATCTCCCTTATCCTCTCGTCACTTTGGTCACAGCTGTGCCATCGAACCTGTCACATAGCACTCAGATATCAGTGGGCCTCACACAATCCAAAAGTGTCCACTGTCCACAAGTGTGTGCAGAAATTCGAAATCTCCCTTATCCTCTAGTCACTTTTGTCACAGCAGTGCCATCGAGCCTGTCACATAGCGCTCAGATATCAGTGGGCCTCACACAATCCAAAAGTGTCCAGTGTCCAAAAGTGTGTGCAGATATTCAAAATCTCCCTTATCCTCTAGTCACTTTTGTAACAGCAGTGCCATTGAGCCTGTCACATAGCGCTCAGAAATCAGTGGGCCTCACACAATCCAAAAGTGTCCAGTGTCCAAAAGTGTGTGCAGATATTCAAAATCTCCCTTATCCTCTAGTCACTTTTGTCACAGCAGTGCCATCGAGCCTGTCACATAGCGCTCAGATATCAGTGGGCCTCACACAATCCAAAAGTGTCCAAAAGTGTGTGCAGAGATTCAAAATCTCCCTTATCCTCTAGTCACTTTTGTCACAGCTGTGCCATCGAGCCTGTCACATAGCGCTCAGATATCAGTGGGCCTCACACAATCCAAAAGTGTCCACTATCCACAAGTGTGTGCAGAAATTCAAAATCTCCCTTATCCTCTAGTCACTTTTGTCACAGCAGTGCCATCGAGCCTGTCACATAGCGCTCAGATATCGGTGGGCCTCACACAATCCAAAAGTGTCCAGTGTCCAAAAGTGTGTGCAGATATTCAAAATCTCCCTTATCCTCTAGTCACTTTTGTCACAGCAGTGCCATCGAGCCTGTCACATAGCGCTCAGATATCAGTGGGCCTCACACAATCCAAAAGTGTCCACTGTCCACAAGTGTGTGCAGATATTCAAAATCTCCCTTATCCTCTAGTCACTTTTGTCACAGCAGTGCCATCGAGCCTGTCACATAGCGCTCAGATATCAGTGGGCCTCACACAATCCAAAAGTGTCCAGTGTCCAAAAATGTGTGCAGAAATTCAAAATCTCCCCTGTCCTATAGACACCTTGTACCTTGTTTTACATTACTATATAGTTTGTTGGATTTTGTCTACATTTCTACCAAAAATGAGGAAGGCTGGTGGAAGAGGCCGTGGAATTGGGCGGGGGTTGGCAGCTGGTAATGATAGTGTTGGTGGTGGATCTGATGGTAGTGGCAAGAGCAAAATAGGACCGAATGCAGGAGGTGCTGACCCTGCATCATCGACTGGCTACATAAGGCCTCGAACGCTTAGTTTTCTAGGAGTTGGCAAACCGCTTTTAAAGCCAGAGCATCAGGAAAAAGTTTTGTCTTACATTGCTGACTCAGCCTCCAGCTCTATCGCCTCCTCTTCTTCAGTTGTAAAAAGTAAAAGCACTGAGTCGTCATTGGAGGCTCATGTTCATGAACCACACCTTTCCTTGTGTCCTTCACCCCAACCAAGATTGAAGGATGACGCAGGCCATACTACTGATTACTCCATGGAGCTGTTTTCACATACCATGCCTGGATTATCAAGTCAAATGGTGAATTACCCAGGCCAAGATGAATCTGACATGGAGTGCACTGATGCACAGCCGCTGATGGATGATTCTGCTGGTACATTCACTCAGAGCACTACATTGTCCTCGCAGTGTACAGAGCCAGATTCTGACCCTGATGAGACTCAGGTGCCCCTTCCCGCACACTATACCACCATACACGGTGACACAGAGAAAGGTGCACATGACATAGAAGAGGAGGTGATGGATGACCCAGTTGTTGACCCAGATTGGCATCCATTGGGGGAAGAGGGTGCTGCTTCCAATAGCTCAGATGAGGAGCATCCACAGCAGACATCGACATCGCAACAGCTGTTATCTGGCAGGCCCGGAGCACTCCAAAGACAGGTTCCAAACATCAAAAGAGTTGCTGGACAGCTTGTCCAGAGGGTCAAAAGATCACAGCGTTCTAGGCCGCAAAATGTCTGCCAAAGTAGGAAGAGTGCAGTGTGGCACTTTTTTGAACAAAATCCTCATGATCAGGCCAAGATTAACTGTAAGAAGTGCGCAAAGACCTTTAGCCGAGGGAAAAATCTGAAAAATTTGAATACCAGTTGCATGCTTAGACATTTAACCAGCATGCACTTGCAAGCGTGGACACAACACCAAACCTCAAGTGCCACATGTGCAACTGATCACAACGAAGGTAGTCAGCAACGCTACATTGTTTCCCCCACTGTAAGCCCACCGGTTAGCACAGCAGCAAATGTTGAGGTGTCGTTGCAAGACCACAGCAGTCAGGGAATCCCACTGTTATATCAACGAAAGACTGATTCTAGGCCATCAGAAAGAACACCAACTCCATCACCATCATCAACCCTCTCTCAGTCCACCCTGTCCACCGCTACTTCCACCATATGCAGCTCTCAAGTCCAGCTCACCCTCCCAGACACTATGAGTAGGTCAAGAAAGTACTCAGTCTCTCATCCGCATACACTGGGTTTGAACGCCCACATTGCCAAACTAATCTTGTTTGAGATGATGCCCTTTCGGTTGGTGGAAAGCACAGCTTTCCGCGAACTCATGGCCTATGCAGTACCACGCTATGACCTACCCAGTCGCCACTTCTTCTCTCGCAAAGCCATCCCAGCCCTCCAACATCATGTGAAAGACCGCATTGTCCATGCACTCAAGCAGTAAGCGGAAAGGTGCACCTCACAACTGATGCATGGTCCAGTCGGCATGGCCAGGGCCGTTACGTGTCCATCACTGCGCACTGGGTTAATGTGGTGGATTCAGGGTCCACAGGGGACAGCGGTGGTGGGACAGTGCTGCCTAGCCCACGGTATAGGAAACAGTTGGCTGTAGGCGTTCGACCCTCCTCCTCCTCCTCCAGAAGCGAAAGCTCGTCCACAGAGCGCAGTCGTACGAGCACTCCATCTGCAGCTGCCACTGTTGCACACGATGTGTCCCCCTATCGAGCAGCTAGTGGAAAGCGTCAGCAGGCTGTGTTGCAGATGATGTGTTTGGGCGACAGACACACCGCCGAGGTGCTGGCCGAGTACTTGAAGCGACAAACTGAGTCATGGCTGGGCAGTGTACATCTTGAGGCAGGCAAGGTAGTTAGTGATAACGGCCGTAATTTTGTGGCAGCCATAGCCCTTTCAAAACTCAGCCACATACCTTGCTTGGCTCACACCTTGAACCTGGTGGTGCAGTGCTTCCTCAAAAATTATCCGGAGTTAACAGCCCTGCTCCAGAAGGTGCGAAGACTGTGCGCGCACATCCGCCGGTCGCCTGTACACTCCGTTCGTATGCAGAAGCTGCAGCGATTGCTCCACCTTCCCAACCACCGCCTCATTATCGACATTGCAACAAGGTGGAACTACACCCTGCACATGGTGGAGCGGCTGTGCGAGCAGAGGCAGGCCATAATGCATTTGTGGGAGGATACACGACCAGGCACTTTGAGAGCAGACATGGAGTTGACAGGTGTGCAGTGGTCGAAGCTGAAAGACCTTTGTAAAGTCCTTCAGTGTTTTGAGGAATGCACACGGCTGGTAAGCGCAGACGATGCCATCCTAAGCATGAGCATCCCACTTATGCGTCTGCTCATGCAAACTTTGACGCACCTTAAGGAGCAGGCGTCTGCAGCCAATGTTGATGAGGAGGAAGAGGAGGAGGGAATCCTTGATGACATTCAGCCATTGTCTGCTCAGGGACCTCTCCTGGACGAGGTGGAGGAAGAAGAGGAGGAGGAGGATGATGATGGGGATGATTACTTAGGGGAGGAGGATGCATCTCGTGGGGCAAGTGAAAATGTTGGCGTGGCAAGGTCTGGTACAGGGTTTGTGCGTGACTGGAGGGATGTGGATTTGCCAGAAAGTGCTCCTCCACCCAGCACTCGCAGTGCATCATTGACACCGGGAACATTGGCCCACATGTCAGATTATGCCTTGCGGATCCTAAAAAGGGACCCCCGCATTGCCAAAATGATGAACGATGACGACTACTGGTTGGCCAGCATCCTGGATCCACGCTATAAAGGCAAATTACAAAACATCATGCCACAGGAGAACCTTGACCTAATATTGGCTAATAAACAAGCAACTCTGGTAAATCGGTTGCTTGAGGCATTCCCAGCACATAGCAGCGGTGATGGTTCTCACACGAGCCGTACGGGCCGGGGGCAGCTTGGCAGAGGTGTTCGTGGTGCACACAGCAGAAGTGGCGTTGGAGACAGGGGTTTCATGACAATGTTGTGGACTGATTTTTCAAATACCGCTCACACAACTGGTAATACTGCATCGATGGAAAGTGACAGGAGACAGCAGTTGTCAACTATGGTTACAAACTACTTTTCCTCCCATATCGATGTTCTCCCACACAGGTCATTCCCCTTTGACTATTGGGCCGCTAAACTGGACACCTGGCCTGAATTGGCCCAATATGCCTTACAGGAGCTCGCTTGCCCAGCTGCAAGTGTGCTATCGGAAAGAGTCTTCAGTGCAGCTGGATCAATCCTGACAGAAAAAAGGACCCGTCTGTCAACCCAAAATGTGGATGATCTAACCTTCATTAAAATGAACCACGCATGGGTTTCCAAGGATTTTGTCCCACCTTCCCCTGATGACACATAGGGTGACAGAAAAATGGCTTGCTTTGGTCCACCTCTTCCTGGTACTTCACCTATTTCGCCTTTTGCATCAGCTGAATGTCCAACATCAACATATGCCACTTTCTAAAACTCCCTAACTGTGCTGCCTCCCCCCCCATGGCCGGGGTCACCACCTACCGCACGACACCGTGCGAGTGCCGTTGCCCTGGACAGGTGGGTAGGCCGACTCTTGGGCGCGGGCACTGGCACAGGGTCCCTCATAGTGCAATCAAGTGTCTCTGACGGTGGTGGTGCACACCCGCCATCAGACACACCGCTGTACTATGAGGGGCCCAGTGCCAGTACCGACGCCCACGAGTGGGCCCCCCTTGCTTGGGCAGGGCCCCAGCATTTGCAATCTTTACCTCTCCCTGCTCCTCCGCTGTGTATTCTGGGCCGTCAAATCCATACTGTGCCTGACACCGTCTGAGCCTGCCTCCTGAGACATATATTTTGAATGTGTACGCTATCCATACATGTTATCCAGGGATACGGTACCCTTTCTAACCTTTGTGCAATCACGTGCAATCCATACTGGGCCTAACACCGTCTGAGCCTGCCTCATGCTGTATAGACATATATTTTGAATGTGTACGCTATCCATACATGTTATCCGGGGATACGGTACCCTTTCTAACCTTTGTGCAATCATGTGCAATCCATACTGGGCCTAACACCGTCTGAGCCTGCCTCATGCTGTATAGACATATATTTTGAATGTGTACGCTATCCATACATGTTATCCAGGGATACGGTACCCTTTCTAACCTTTGTGCAATCACGTGCAATCCATACTGGGCCTAACACAGTCTGAGCCTGCCTCATGCTGTATAGACATATATTTTGAATGTGTACGCTATCCATACATGTTATCCAGGGATACGGTACCCTTTCTAACCTTTGTGCAATCACGTGCAATCCATACTGGGCCTAACACCGTCTGAGCCTGCCTCCTGAGACATATATTTTGAATGTGTACGCTATCCATACATGTTATCCGGGGATACGGTACCCTTTCTAACCTTTGTGAAATCACGTGCAATCCATACTGGGCCTAACACCGTCTGTGCCTGCCTCCTGAGACATATATTTTGAATGTGTACGCTATCCATACATGTTATCCAGGGATACGGTACCCTTTCTAACCTATGTGCAATCACGTGCAATCCATACTGGGCCTAACACCGTCTGAGCCTGCCTCATACTGTATAGACATATATTTTGAATGTGTACGCTATCCATACATGTTATGCGGGGATACGGTACCCTTTCTAACCTTTGTGCAATCACGTGCAATCCATACTGGGCCTAACACCGTCTGAGCCTGCCTCATGCTGTATAGACATATATTTTGAATGTGTACGCTATCCATACATGTTATCCGGGGATACGGTACCCTTTCTAACCTTTGTGCAATCACGTGCAATCCATACTGGGCCTAACACCGTCTGAGCCTGCCTCATGCTGTATAGACATATATTTTGAATGTGTACGCTATCCATACATGTTATCCAGGGATACGGTACCCTTTCTAACCTTTGTGCAATCACGTGCAATCCATACTGGGCCTAACACCGTCTGAGCCTGCCTCATGCTGTATAGACATATATTTTGAATGTGTACGCTATCCATACATGTTATCCAGGGATACGGTACCCTTTCTAACCTTTGTGCAATCACGTGCAATCCATACTGGGCCTAACACCGTCTGAGCCTGCCTCATGCTGTATAGACATATATTTTGAATGTGTACGCTATCCATACATGTTATCCAGGGATACGGTACCCTTTCTAACCTTTGTGCAATCACGTGCAATCCATACTGGGCCTAACACCGTCTGAGCCTGCCTCCTGAGACATATATTTTGAATGTGTACGCTATCCATACATGTTATCCGGGGATATGGTACCCTTTCTAACCTTTGTGCAATCACGTGCAATCCATACTGGGCCTAACACCGTCTGAGCCTGCCTCCTGAGACATATATTTTGAATGTGTACGCTATCCATACATGTTATCCGGGGATACGGTACCCTTTCTAACCTTTGTGCAATCACGTGCAATCCATACTGGGCCTAACACCGTCTGAGCCTGCCTCCTGAGACATATATTTTGAATGTGTACGCTATCCATACATGTTATCCAGGGATACGGTACCCTTTCTAACCTTTGTGCAATCACGTGCAATCCATACTGGGCCTAACACCGTCTGAGCCTGCCTCATGCTGTATAGACATATATTTTGAATGTGTACGCTATCCATACATGTTATCCGGGGATACGGTACCCTTTCTAACCTTTGTGCAATCACGTGCAATCCATACTGGGCCTAACACCGTCTGAGCCTGCCTCATGCTGTATAGACATATATTTTGAATGTGTACGCTATCCATACATGTTATCCAGGGATACGGTACCCTTTCTAACCTTTGTGCAATCACGTGCAATCCATACTGGGCCTAACACCGTCTGAGCCTGCCTCCTGAGACATATATTTTGAATGTGTAAGCTATCCATACATGTTATCCGGGGATACGGTACCCTTTCTAACCTTTGTGCAATCACGTGCAATCCATACTGGGCCTAACACCGTCTGAGCCTGCCTCCTGAGACATATATTTTGAATCTGTACGCTATCCATACATGTTATCCGGGGATACGGTACCCTTTCTAACCTTTGTGCAATCACGTGCAATCCATACTGGGCCTAACACCGTCTGAGCCTGCCTCCTGAGACATATATTTTGAATGTGTACGCTATCCATACATGTTATCCAGGGATACGGTACCCTTTCTAACCTTTGTGCAATCACGTGCAATCCATACTGGGCCTAACACCGTCTGAGCCTGCCTCATGCTGTATAGACATATATTTTGAATGTGTACGCTATCCATACATGTTATCCGGGGATACGGTACCCTTTCTAACCTTTGTGCAATCACGTGCAATCCATACTGGGCCTAACACCGTCTGAGCCTGCCTCATGCTGTATAGACATATATTTTGAATGTGTACGCTATCCATACATGTTATCCAGGGATACGGTACCCTTTCTAACCTTTGTGCAATCACGTGCAATCCATACTGGGCCTAACACCGTCTGAGCCTGCCTCATGCTGTATAGACATATATTTTGAATGTGTACGCTATCCATACATGTTATCCAGGGATACGGTACCCTTTCTAACCTTTGTGCAATCACGTGCAATCCATACTGGGCCTAACACCGTCTGAGCCTGCCTCCTGAGACATATATTTTGAATGTGTACGCTATCCATACATGTTATCCGGGGATACGGTACCCTTTCTAACCTTTGTGCAATCACGTGCAATCCATACTGGGCCTAACACCGTCTGAGCCTGCCTCCTGAGACATATATTTTGAATGTGTACGCTATCCATACATGTTATCCGGGGATACGGTACCCTTTCTAACCTTTGTGCAATCACGTGCAATCCATACTGGGCCTAACACCGTCTGAGCCTGCCTCCTGAGACATATATTTTGAATGTGTACGCTATCCATACATGTTATCCAGGGATACGGTACCCTTTCTAACCTTTGTGCAATCACGCGCAATCCATACTGGGCCTAACACCGTCTGAGCCTGCCTCATGCTGTATAGACATATATTTTGAATGTGTACGCTATCCATACATGTTATCCAGGGATACGGTACCCTTTCTAACCTTTGTGCAATCCATACTGGGCCTAACACCGTCTGAGCCTGCCTCATGCTGTATAGACATATATTTTGAATGTGTACGCTATCCATACATGTTATCCAGGGATACGGTACCCTTTCTAACCTTTGTGCAATCACGTGCAATCCATACTGGGCCTAACACCGTCTGAGCCTGCCTCCTGAGACATATATTTTGAATGTGTACGCTATCCATACATGTTATCCGGGGATACGGTACCCTTTCTAACCTTTGTGCAATCACGTGCAATCCATACTGGGCCTAACACCGTCTGAGCCTGCCTCCTGAGACATATATTTTGAATGTGTACGCTATCCATACATGTTATCCGGGGATACGGTACCCTTTCTAACCTTTGTGCAATCACGTGCAATCCATACTGGGCCTAACACCGTCTGAGCCTGCCTCATGCTGTATAGACATATATTTTGAATGTGTACGCTATCCATACATGTTATCCGGGGATACGGTACCCTTTCTAACCTTTGTGCAATCACGTGCAATCCATACTGGGCCTAACACCGTCTGAGCCTGCCTCATGCTGTATAGACATATACACTCACTGGCCACTTTATTAGGTACACCTGTCCAACTGTGTGTTAAGACTTAATTTCTAATCAGCCAATCACATGGCGGCAACTCAGTGCATTTAGGCATGTAGACATGGTCAAGACAATCTCCTGCAGTTCAAACCGAGCATCAGTATGGGGAAGAAAGGTGATTTGAGTGCCTTTGAACGTGGCATGATTGTTGGTGCCAGAAGGGCTGGTCTGAGTATTTCAGAAACTGCTGATCTACTGGGATTTTCACGCACAACCATCTCTAGGGTTTACAGAGAATGGTCCGAAAAAGAAAAAAAATCCAGTGAGCGGCAGTTCTGTGGCCGGAAATGCCTTGTTGATGCCAGAGGTCAGAGGAGAATGGGCAGACTGGTTCGAGCTGATAGAAAGGCAACAGTGACTCAAATTGCCACCCGTTACAACCAAGGTAGGCAGAAGAGCATCTCTGAACGCACAGTGCGTCGAACTTTGAGGCAGATGGGCTACAGCAGCAGAAGACCACACCGGGTACCACTCCTCTCAGCTAAGAACAGGAAACTGAGGCTACAATTTGCACAAGCTCATCGAAATTGGACAGTAGAAGATTGGAAAAACGTTGCCTGGTCTGATGAGTCTCGATTTCTGCTGCGACATTCGGATGGTAGGGTCAGAATTTGGCGTAAACAACATGAAAGCATGGATCCATCCTGCCTTGTATCAACGGTTCAGGCTGGTGGTGGTGGTGTCATGGTGTGGGGAATTTTTTCTTGGCACTCTTTGGGCCCCTTGGTACCAATTGAGCATCGTTGCAACGCCACAGCCTACCTGAGTATTGTTGCTGACCATGTCCATCCCTTTATGACCACAATGTACCCAACATCTGATGGCTACTTTCAGCAGGATAATGCGCCATGTCATAAAGCTCGAATCATCTCAGATTGGTTTCTTGAACATGACAATGAGTTCACTGTACTCAAATGGCCTCCTCAGTCACCAGATCTCAATCCAATAGAGCATCTTTGGGATGTGGTGGAACGGGAGATTCGCATCAGGGATGTGCAGCCGACAAATCTGCGCCAACTGTGTGATGCCATCATGTCAATATGGTCCAAAATCTCTGAGGAATGCTTCCAGCACCTTGTTGAATCTCTGCCACGAAGAATTGAGGCAGTTCTGAAGGCAAAAGGGGGTCCAACCCGTTACTAGCATGGTGTACCTAATAAAGTGGCCAGTGAGTGTATTTTGAATGTGTACGCTATCCATACATGTTATCCAGGGATACGGTACCCTTTCTAACCTTTGTGCAATCACGTGCAATCCATTCTGGGCCTAACACCGTCTGAGCCTGCCTCATGCTGTATAGACATATATTTTGAATGTGTACGCTATCCATACATGTTATCCAGGGATACGGTACCCTTTCTAACCTTTGTGCAATCATGTGCAATCCATACTGGGCCTAACACCGTCTGAGCCTGCCTCCTGAGACATATATTTTGAATGTGTACGCTATCCACACATGTTATCCGGGGATACGGTACCCTTTCTAACCTTTGTGCAATCACGTGTAATCCATACTGGGCGTGAGAACGGCTGGCGAGCTGTTAAGCAAGCTACAGCACCTGTCCAGACAAGTACAGGGATTCCCTAGCGAGGAGACTTATTTGATTGTTTTCAATGTTGGGACAGCAATTTTTGGGGGAGCACTATACTCTGGAGAATGATAGATGGGCCCCACCATACACTGGAACATTCCAAAGGTGGACATCAGACACTGGAGCAGCATTTACAGGGCCCATTATACACTAGAGCATTAGAAACGGGGCCCATTATGTTTGGAGCATTATTTGGGCCCATAAGACAGGTGGAGCTTCATCCATGGGGACCAACATATACTGTAGCATTATGTGGAGCTCATCATATACTGTTTCAAACATTATATGGGACCAATGATTCTGTATGGAGAAATAGATGGGCCTCGTCATGAGATGTAAAAAGTGAGGTATTTTTCATTGGACTATACCGCTATTTCTCTGCCGTATCGGAGCATGATGAGTTGTGGTATGTGTTAAAGGGGCGCTCTTTCGCCCAGGGCACATGAAAACCTGGAGCCAGCCCTCCCCCCCCACAGTTTGTAGCCAAATAACCCCCATTTTTCAGTGCGTAACTTGTATTATGAAGTTAATTAAGGTTGACAAGCTTAAGAAAGAAGAATTGATGCTTTTGGCATTCAAATGGGCACTGTAGGTGTGTTTCCTGTCCTCCTCTCACTGCCGACTTTTATTCCCCATTGACTTACATTGGGTTTCGTGTTTTGGGACGACCCCGACTTTTCCCTATAATCGGACGATCTTGCTCGACCCGACTTTTGGAAAAGTCGGGTTTCACGAAACGAAACGCGACCCTAAAAAACCAAAAGTCGCTCAACTCTAGTATTGAGGTTGCGCACATTTTTCCCTCGTTTCACTTTCTGATGACACAGCTTGCATTTGACAAAGCAAATGTCATCTGCAACTGAGTCAAAAAAAGACCACGCACTGCAAGTCCTGGGAGCGCCCGTTTTGTGTTTTGGAAGAGGATTGCTCCTCACGGGTGCCAAAGTGGAGGCTACAGGCAACCAAGTCTGCCCCCGCCCTCTCCCTCCTCGTTTGGCCGTTCGGGGAATCTCTTCCTCAGAGCTGCTCCCACCACCTTCCTGTGGCTGACGCCATGATGGGTCAAGGACCTCATCATCTCCACTCCCCTCTTCAAGCACCGGCTGGTCCTGGGTTGTCTCGCCAGCACCGTACGCACCAGAAATTGGCAACTGAGTCTCATCATCATCAGATGAGCACTGAGGTGTGCTGACAATAGGCACTGGCCCACCCGCCTCTTCAGATTCAGAGGGACAAAGCAGTTGCGCATCACTGCATACTCCCTACTCCCTCTTCTTCATGCTCTAGAATGCTGCTTGGCTGGCCACCTCTTTCCAAGCCAACAGATTCTGAGAACAGAAGTAAAGATTGAGATGGCTCCTGTCCAGGGCTCTCAGACTGCCTGGGCAATTTGGCAGGTGGTGAAGAGACAGATGGTTGCTCTTCAGTGCTCTGGCCTTGGAAGGATGCGGAAGTCATTGAAGTGGATGCGTTAGCTGCCATCCATCCGACAACGGCTTCAATTTGTTCGTCACGCAGCAGTGGGGTACGGCGAGGTCCTACAAAGCTGCGCATGAAGGACTGTTGCCTGGTAAAAGTGGGGGATGCCGGGTCACTGGTGGCCGCAGCAGACACCGAATCCCCACGTCCTCTCCCTGCTGAATCCCCCCGTCCTCTCCCTGCTGAAACTCCACGGCCACGACCACGTGCCTTACACCCTGCCTTCTTCATCTTGGTAGACTGATAAAGATAGGCAGAAAAGTAAAAAAGGGGTGGCTTAGTGTTCTTATTCCTGAACACCTGCTAACCAGTATAAGAAACACTAATTTGGCTAAGAGTGTGTGTACTACATTTTAATATGATCTAATGTGGCCTAGACAACTGTAAAGTGGAGTGTTTGGTGAACTTTATTTCCTTTTTTTTTGGGGGTGGGGAAAGAAAAGGATGTGACCAAAGTTTGAAAGCTATAGTATCACAAACTTTTTGGAGCGATTACAATGCAGGAAGCTAACCTACAATGCAATTGATGAGGCTCCAAAAAATAGGGTGATACTAGCCTGGCTGGCCCTGAAGGGCACAAGCCAGCAAAAAGGCTCCTCTATCTAATCCTATATAGTGTTTGCAACCAACCAATGACAATGGATGCGGTTGGAAGCACACTAATATAGGAGCAAAAATCTGGCTAAATTAGCTGCAAAAAAAGGACTATGTATGAGGCAGTGACGCACGCTGAGCGGACTACAGCTAGCGGTGGCTGTAGAACACACTGCAACGTGAGCTGCACTCACACACAGAGAGACCTATCAGACAGCCAAAAACAGTGCAGAGAAATGGGCTATAGCACTGAAAGGCTGCTGAAAGGCTCCGCTGTCCACTCCTTTAGTGTTTGCAACCAACGTATATGGATACGTATGGAAGCACACTATACAGGAGAAAAAAAAAGCAGCAATAAAAGAAAAATGTGTATGAGGCAGAGACACACGCTGGGCGACCTACAAGCAGACGTGCCTGCAGGACACACTACACAGCGTGGGTCTGCACTCACACAGCCCTTGCAGATAGCTGTGAAAACAGCACTGCTAGGGAAAAGCAAGCTACAGTGGTGGTTTATGTAGCCTGGGTTAAGCACTATATGTTTTGTGGAATCGCTATTTCTAACTGTCCCTCACAGTCTTCAACAGCAGCCTGTCCCTAACTGAATTCACAGCAGAGTGACCAGAAATGGCGGCTGCAGCGCTTTTTATAGTGCATCATGACATCATTTCAGCAGCCAATCACAGCCATGCCAGTAGTTAACATGCCTACATGCCTAACAGGATATGCCCACACTTCTGAGGATCCCCATTGGCTGAATCAAATCGAGCGGGCTCCTAGCATTATGGGAACTTCCGATTCCGGTATTCGATATGAAAAAAGTATCGGAACTAAGTATCGGAATTCCGATACAGCTAATATCGGCCGATACCCGATACTTGCGGTATCGGAATGCTCAACACTATTCATCACATGACGCATGCCCCTGAGAGAGAATGTGCGCCAAAGTGGATTTAGAAGCCCAGTGGGCCAAACTGGCTCTTAAAGGGCCAACGCGCGAAAGTGATTCTTAAAGGGCCGCGCACCGAAATGAGTCTTAAATGGCCGGCGCGCCAAATCGAAAGCTGAGTGACCCCAGGCTCCAAATCGTAGGCTGAGCCACCCCGGCCTCCAAATCGGAGGCTGAGCCATCCAGGCCTCCAAATCGGACCCAGCGTGGCCCCGCTCAAAAGAATGGACCCAGAGTGGCCCCGCCCACCAAATCGGACCCAGAGTGGCACAGCCCACCAAATCGGATGCTGAAGAGCCCCGCCCACCAAATCGGACCCAGAGTGGCCCCGCCCACCAAATCGGACCCTGAAGAGCACCGCTTACCTAATCGGACCCTGAAGGGCCCCGCCCACCAAATCGGACCCAGAGTGGCCCCGCCCACAAAATCGGACCCAGAGTGGCCCCGCCACAAAATCGGACCCTGAGGGGCCCCGGACGCAAAATCGGACCCTGAGGGGCTCCACCCACAAAATCGGACCCTGAGGGGCCCCAACCACAAAATCGGACCCTGAGGGGCCCTGGACACAAAATCGGACCCTGAGGGGCTCCATCCACAAAATCGGACCCTGAGGGGCCCCAACCACAAAATCAGACCCTGAGGGGCCCCAACCACAAAATCAAACCCTGAGGGGCCCCGGCCACAAAATTGGACCCATAGGGGCTCCACCCACAAAATCGGACCCTGAGGGGCCCCACCCACAAAATCAGACCCTGAGGGCCCCCACCCACCAAATCGGACCCTGAGGGGCCCCGCTGACCAAATCGGACCCTGAGGGGCCCCGCCCACCAAATCGGACCCTGAGGGGCCCCGCTCACCAAATCGGACCCCGAGGGGCCCTGACCACCAAATCGGATTCTGAAAGGCCCCAACCACAAAATCGGACCCTGTGGGGCCCCGGACACAAAATCGGACCCTGAGGGGCCCCGGACACAAAATCGGACCATGAGGGGCTCCACCCACAAAATCGGACCCTGAGGGGCCCCAACCAAAAAAATCGGTCCCTGAGGGCCCCGCCCACCAAATCGGACCCTGAGGGGTCCCGCTGACCAAATCGGACTATGAGATGCCCCACTGACCAAATCGGACCCTGAGGGGCCCTGGACACAAAATCGGACCCTGAGGGGCTCCACCCACAAAATCGGACCCTGAGGGGCCCCAACCACAAAATCAGACCCTGAGGGGCCCCGCCCACCAAATCAGACCCTGAGGGGCCCCACCAAGCCGGACTCTGAGGGGCCCCGCCCACCAAATCAGACCCTGAGGGGCCCCGATC
Source organism: Dendrobates tinctorius (assembly GCF_039654945.1). Classification (NCBI taxonomy): domain Eukaryota; kingdom Metazoa; phylum Chordata; class Amphibia; order Anura; family Dendrobatidae; genus Dendrobates; species Dendrobates tinctorius. The sequence goes on along the minus strand of NW_027361829.1, from coordinate 24,469,759 downwards.
ACCAAATAGGACCCTGAAAGGCCCCGCTCACCAAATTGAACTCTGAGGGGCCCCGCTCACCAAATCGGACCCTGAGGGGACCCGACCAAATCGGACCCTGAGGGGCCCCGCCCACCAAATCAGACCCTGAGGGGCCCCGCCCACCAAATCGGACCCTGAGTGGCCCCGCCCACCAAATCGGACCCTGAGGGGCCCCGCTCACCAAATTGAACTCTGAGGGGCCCCTCTCACCAAATCGGACCCTGAGGGGCCCCGCCCACCAAATCGGATTCTGAAATGCCCCAACCACCAAATCAGACCCTGAGGGGCCCCGCTCACCAAATTGAACTCTGAGGGGCCCCTCTCACCAAATCGGACCCTGAGGGGCCCCGCCCACCAAATCGGATTCTGAAAGGCCCCAACCACCAAATCGGACCCTGAGGGGCCCCTCCCACCAAATCGGACCCTGAGGGGCCCCGTCCACCAAATCGAACCATGAGGGGCCCTGCCTACCAAATCGCACCCTGAGGGATCCCGCCCACCAAATAGGACCCCGAGTGGCCCCGCAACACCAAATCAGACCCTGAGTGGCCCCGCCCACCAAATTGGACCCTGAGTGGCCCCGCCTGCCAAATCGGACCATGAGGGGCCCCGCCGACCAAATCGGACTCTGAGAGATCCTTCCCACCAAATCAGTCCCTGAGGGGCCACGCTCACCAAATCGGACCCTGAGGGGCCCTGCTCACCAAATTGAACTCTGAGGGGCCCCGCTCACCAAATCAGACCCTGAGCGGCCCCGCCCACCAAATCGGTTTCTGAAAGGCCCCAACCACAAAAATCAGACCCTGAGGGGCCCCGGACACAAAATCGGACCCTGAGGGGCCCCACCCACAAAATCGGACCCTGAGAGGCCCCAACCACAAAATCGAACCCAGAGTGGCCCAGCCAACCAAATCAGACCCTGATGGGCCCCACCTACAAAATCGGACCCTGAGGGGCCCCGGCCACAAAATCGGACCCTGAGGGGCCCCGGCCACAAAATCGGACCCTGAGACGCCCCGCCCACCAAATCGGACCCTGAGGGGTCCCGCTGACCAAATCGGACGCTAAGGGGCTCCACCCACCAAATCAGACCCTGAGGGGCCCCGCCCACCATATCAGACCCTGAGGGGTCCCGACATCCAAATCGGACCCTGAGGGGCCCCACTCACCAAATCGAACTCTGAGGGGCCCTGCCCACCAAATCAGATTCAAAGAGGCCCCGCCCACCAAATCAGACCCTGAGGGGCCCCGCCCAACAAATTGAACTCTGAGGGACCCCTCTCACCAAATCGGACCCTGAGGGGCCCCGCCCACCAAATCGGATTCTGAAAGGCCCCAACCACCAAATCGGACCCTGAGGGGCCCCGCCCACCAAATCGGACCCTGAGGGGCCCGGCCCACCGAATCGGACCCTGAGGGGCCCCATCCACCAAATCGAACCATGAGGGGCCCTGCCTACCAAATCGCACCCTGAGGGTTCCCGCCCACTAAGTCGGACCTCGAGTGGCCCCGCCCACCAAATCAGACCGAGTGGCCCCGCCCACCAAATTGGACCCTGAGTGGCCCCGCCCGCCAAATCGGACCCTGAGGGGCCCCGCCGACCAATTCGGACTCTGAGAGATCACTCCCACCAAATCAGTCCCTGAGGGGCCACTCTCACCGAATCGGACCCGGAGGGGCCCTGCTCACCAAGTTGAACTCTGAGGGGCCCCGCTCACCAAATCAGACCCTGAGCGGCCCCGCCCACCAAATCGGATTCTGAAAGGCCCCAACCACAAAAATAGGACCCTGAGGGGCCCCGGACACAAAATCGGACCCTGAGGGGCCCCAACCACAAAATCGGACCCTGAGAGGCCCCAACCACAAAATCGAACCCAGCGTAGCCCATCCAACCAAATCGGACCCTGAGGGGCCCCACCCACAAAATCGGACCCTGAGGGGCCCCAGCCACAAAATAGGACCCTGAGGGTCCCCGGCCACAAAATCGGACCCTGAGGGGCCCCGGCCACAAAATCGGACCCTGAGGGGCCCCACCCACAAAATCGGACCCTGAGGTGCACCGCCCACCAAATCAGAGCCAGAATGGCCCCAACCCACCAAATCGGACCGTGAGGGGCCCCGCAGACCAAATCGGACCCTGAGGGGCCCCGCCCACCTAATCGGACCCTGAGGAGCCCCGCTCACCAAATTGGACCCTGAGGGGCCCCGCTCACCAAATTGAACTCTGATAGGCCTCGCTCACCAAATCGGACCCTGAGGGGCCTCGCCCACCAAATCAGATTCTGAAAGGCCCCAACCACAAAATCGGACCCTGTGGGGCCCCGGACACAAAATCGGACCCTGAGGGGCTCCACCCACAAAATCAGACCCTGAGGGGCCCCCACCACAAAATCGGACCCTGAAAGGCCCCGACCACAAAATTGGACCCAGTGGGGCTCCACCCACAAAATCGGACCCTGAGGGGCCCACTCACAAAATCAGAGCCAGAATGGCCCCCGCACACCAAATCGGACCCTGAGGGGCCCCACAGACCAAATCGGACCCTGAGGGGCCCCGCCCACCTAATCGGACCCTGAGGGGCCCCGCTCACCAAATCGGACCCTGAGGGGCCCCGCTCACCAAATTGAACTCTGATAGGCCTCGCTCACCAAATCGGACCCTGAGGGGCCCTGTCCACCAAATCGGATTCTGAAAGGCCCCAACCACAAAATCGGACCCTGTGGGGCCCCGGACACAAAATCGGACCCTGAGGGGCTCCACCCACAAAATCGGACCCTGAGGGGCCCCAACCACAAAATCGGACCCTGAGGGGCCCCGCCCACCAAATCGGACCCTGAGGGGTCCCGCTGACCAAATCGGACCCTGAGGGGCCCCACTGACCAAATCGGACCCTGAGGGGTCCTGGACACAAAATCGGACCCCGAGGGGATTCACCCACAAAATCAGACCCTGAGGGGCCCCAACCACAAAATCAGACCCTGAGGGGCCCCAACCACAAAATCGGACCATGAGGGGCCCCGGCCACAAAATTGGACCCTGAGGAGCTCCACCCACAAAATCGGACCCTGAGGGACCCCACCCACAAAATCAAACCCTGAGGGGCTCCACCCACAAAATCGGACCCTGAGGGGCTATACCCACCAATTTGGACCCAGAGGGGTTCCGCCCACCAAATCAGACCCCGAGGGGCCCCACCCACCAAATCAGACCCAGAGTTGCCCCGCCGCCAAATCAGACTCTGATGGGCCCCGCCCACCCAATCAGACCCTGAGATGCCCAACCCACCAATTCAGACCCTGATTGGCCCCGCCCACCAAATCGGACCCTGAGGGGCCCCACCCACAAAATCAGACCATGAGGGGCCTCTGCCACAAAATCGGACCCTGAGGGGCCCCTGCCACAAAATCGGACCCTGAGGGGCCACGCCCACTAAATCGGACATTGAGGGGCCCCGCCCACCAAATCGGACCCTGAAGGGCCCCGCTCACCAATTCAGACTCTGAGGGGTCCGTCCCACTAAATCGGACCCTGAGGGGCCCCGCTCACCAAATCGGACCCTGAGCGGCCCCGCTCACCAAATTCGACCCTGATGGGCCCCGCCCACCAAATCGGACACTGAGGGGCCCCGCTCACCAAATTGAACCCTGAGGGGCCCCGCTCACCAAATTGAACTCTGATAGGCCTCGCTCACCAAATCGGACCCTGAGGGGCCCTGTCCACCAAATCGGATTCTGAAAGGTCCCAACCACAAAATCGGACCCTGTGGGGCCCCGGACACAAAATCAGACCCTGAGGGGCTCCACCCACAAAATCGGACCCTGAGGGGCCCCAACCACAAAATCGGACCCTGAGGGGCCCCGCCCACCAAATCGGACCCTGAGGGGTCCCGCTGACCAAATCGGACCCTGAGGGGCCCCACTGACCAAATCGGACCCTGAGGGGTCCTGGACACAAAATCGGACCCTGAGGGGATTCACCCACAAAATCAGACCCTGAGGGGCCCCAACCACAAAATCAGACCCTGAGGGGCCCCAACCACAAAATCGGACCATGAGGGGCCCCGGCCACAAAATTGGACCCTGAGGAGCTCCACCCACAAAATCGGAACCTGAGGGACCCCACCCACAAAATCAAACCCTGAGGGGCTCCACCCACAAAATCGGACCCTGAGGGGCTATACCCACCAATTTGGACCCAGAGGGGCTCCTCCCACCAAATCAGACCCCGAGGGGCCCCACCCACCAAATCAGACCCAGAGTTGCCCCGCCCGCCAAATCAGACTCTGATGGGCCCCGCCCACCCAATCAGACCCTGAGATGCCCAACCCACCAATTCAGACCCTGATGGGCCCCTCCCACCAAATCGGACCCTGAGGGGCCCCACCCACAAAATCAGACCATGAGGGGCCTCTGCCACAAAATCGGACCCTGAGGGGCCCCTGCCACAAAATCGGACCCTGAGGGGCCACGCCCACTAAATCGGACATTGAGGGGCCCCGCCCACCAAATCGGACCCTGAAGGGCCCCGCTCACCAATTCAGACTCTGAGGGGTCCGTCCCACCAAATCGGACCATGAGGGGCCCCGCTCACCAAATCGGACCCTGAGCGGCCCCGCTCACCAAATTCGACCCTGATGGGCCCCGCCCACCAAATTGGACACTGAGGGGCCCCGCTCACCAAATTGAACCCTGAGGGGCCCCGCCCACCAAATCGGACCCTGAGGTGTCCCGCCCACCAAATCGGACCCAGAGGGGCCCCACCCACCAAATCAGACCCTGAAGGGCCCCGGCCACCAATTCAATCCCCCAGGAGCCCAGGCCACCGAATTGGATCCTGAGGGGCCCCACAGGCCAAAGTGTCCCCTGAAGGGCCCCGCTCACCAAATCAGACCCTGAGGGGCCCCGCTCACCAAATCGGACTCTGAAAAGCCCTGCCCACCAAATCGGACCCTGAGGGGCCCCGCCCACCAAATCGGACACTGAGGGGTCCGAACCACCAAATCGGACCCTGAAGGGCCCCGCCCTCCAAATCGGATCCTGAGAGGCTAAGCCCACATAATTGGACCCAGAGTGGCGCCACCCACCAAATCGGACCCTGAGGGGCCCCGCTCACCAAATCGGACTCTGAGGGGCCCCGCCCACCAAATCGGACCATGAGTGGCCCCGCCCACCAAATTGGACCCTGAGTGGCCCCGCCCGCCAAATCGGACCCTGAGGGGCCCCGCCGACCAAATCGAACTCTGAGAGATCCCTCCCACCAAATCAGTCCCTGAGGGGCCACGCTCACCAAATCGGACCCTGAGGGGCCCTGCTCACCAAATTGAACTCTGAGGGGCCCCGCTCACCAAATCAGAGCCTGAGCGACCCGGCCCACCAAATCGGATTCTGTAAGGCCCCAACCACAAAATCGAACCCTGAGGGGCCCCGGACAAAAAAATCGGACCCTGAGGTGCCCACCCACAAAATCGGACCCTGAGGGGCCCCAACCACAGAATCGAACCCAGAGTGGCCCAGCCAACCAAATCGGACCCTGAGGGGCCCCACCCACAAAATCGGACCCTGGCCACAAAATCGGACCCTGAGGAGCCCCGGCCACAAAATCGGACCCTGAGGGGCCCCGGCCACAAAATCGGACCCTGAGGGGCCCCGCCCACCAAATCGGACCCTGAAGGGCCCCGCTCACCAAATCAGACTCTGAGGGGTCCGGCCCACCAAATCGGACCCTGAGGGGCCCCGCTCACCAAATCGGACCCTGAGCGGCCCCGCTCACCAAATTGGACCCTGATGGGCACCGCTCACCAAATCGGACCCTGAGGGGACCCGCCCACCAAATCGAACCCTGAGGGGCCCCGCCCACCAAATCGGACCCTGAGGTGTCCCGCCAACCAAATCGGACCCATAGGGGCCCCACCCACCAAATCAGACCCTGAAGGGACCCGGCCACCAATTCAATCCCCCAGGAGCCCAGGCCACCGAATTGGATCCTGAGGGGCCCCACAGGCCAAAGTGTCCCCTGAAGGGCCCCGCTCACAAAATCAGACCCTGAGGGGCCCCGCTAACCAAATCGGACTCTGAAAAGCCCTGCCCACCAAATCGGACCCTGAGGGGTCCCACCCACCAAATCGGACCCTGAGGGCCCCGCCCTCAAAATCGGATCCTGAGGGGCTCCGCCCACATAATTGGACCCAGAGTGGCGCCGCCCACCAAATCGGACCCTGAGGGGCCCCGCTCACCAAATCGGACTCTGAGGGGCCCCGCCCACCAAATCGGACCCTGAAGGGCCCCGCCCAGCAAATTAGACCCAGAATGGCCCCGTCCATCAAATCGAACCATGAGGGGCCCCACCCACCAAATCAGACCCTGAGGGGTCCCGCATACCAAATCGGATCCTGAGGGGCCTCGCCCACCAAATCGGGTCCTGAGTGGCCCCACCCACCAAATCGGACCGTGAGGGGCCATGTTCACCAAATCAGACTCTGAGGGGCCCCGCCCACCAAATCGGACCCTGAGGGGCCCCGCTCACCAAATCGGTCCCTGAGGGGCCCCGGCCACCAAATCGGACCCTGAGGGGTTCCACCCACCAAATCGGACCCTGAGGGGCCCCAACCACCAAATCGGACCCTGAGGGGCCCCGCCCACCAAATCGGATTCTGAAAGGCCCCAACCACCAAATCGGACCCTGAGGGGCCCCGCTCACCATATCGGACTCTGAGGGGCCCCGCCCACCAAATCGGACCCTGAAGGGCCCCGCCCAGCAAATTAGACCCAGAATGGCCCCGTCCATCAAATCGAACCATGAGGGGCCCCACCCACCAAATCAGACCCTGAGGGGTCCCACATACCAAATCGGATCCTGAGGGGCCTCGCCCACCAAATCGGGTCCTGAGTGGCCCCACCCACCAAATCGGACCGTGAGGGGCCATGTTCACCAAATCAGACTCTGAGGGGCCCCACCCACCAAATCGGACCCTGAGGGGCCCCGCTCACCAAATCGGTCCCTGAGGGGCCCCGGCCACCAAATCGGACCCTGAGGGGCTCCACCCACCAAATCGGACCCTGAGGGGCCCCAAGCACCAAATCGTACCCTGAGGGGCCCCGGCCACAAAATCGGACCCTGAGGGGCCCCACCCACAAAATCAGAACCTGAGGGGCCCCAGGCACAAAATCGGACCCTAAGGGGCCCCACCCACAAAATCAGTCCCTGAGGGGCCCCAGGCACAAAATCGGACCCTGAGGGGCCCCACCCACATCATCGGACCCTGTGGCAAAAGTGGCCCCTGAGAGACACCCACAGTTAAAACGGATCCTGATTTGAAAGTCTTGCAGGGGCAGCAGGCAAGTCTCTCTTAAAGGGGCAGCCCGGGCACCATTTCAAACCACTATCTAAACTTCCTTCAGGAAATACACATCTAGTTATAGTGGTTTGAAAAAACCACTATATTGTAATCCGCATGCTGCTAACTTATTATAGTGGTTTGAAAAAACCACTATATTGTAATCCGAACGCTGCTAACTTCTTCTTATTATTATTTTCCAGTTGATTTCCGCAATTAATGCGGCCCGAACCGCTACACGCACAGAGGCAGTTGAGTTGTCGTTTCGAAGCCAGCGTCCACGAGAGGTGTGCTAAGTATTTTTCGTGTCGATCGGATTTGTAGTTTTTGCGCAATTTGCGTTTGAAAACGTTATTTCCCGTCATTGGAATGCACTGTCTCCAATGCTTTTCAATGGGAAATGACAAAACGTGCCCTGAGGCGATTGAAATGGCAGTTAAGCTCATTGATATGCGAAGGCACACCCAGTTACTATGCCAACGCCTACGAACGTCACATGACGCCCCAAGGACAGAGCTTCTGCCACATAATATCAGCTCTTAAAGCGAAACCCACAGCACAAATGCAAATCTAGCTTCACCACATGACACATGCCCCTGAGAGAGAATGTCTGCCAAAGTTGATTTAGAAGAAGCCCAGTGAGCCAAACTAGCTATTAAAGGGCCGACGCGCCAAAGTGATTGTTAAAGGGCCGGCGCACCAAAATGAGTCTTAAAGGGCCGACACGCCAAATCGAAAGCTGAGCGACCCCAGGCTCCAAATCGGAGGCTGAGCCACCCCAGGCTCCAAATCGGAGGCCGAGCCACCCCAGCCTCCAAATCGGAGGCTGATCGAACCCGGCCTCCAAATCGGAGGCTTATCGACCCTGGCCTCCAAAACGGAGGCTGATCGACCACGGCCTCCAAATCAGAGCCTGAGCGACCCCTGCCTCCAAATCGGAGGCTGAGCCACCCCGGCCTCCAAATCGGAGGCTGAGCCACCCCAGCCTCCAAATCGAAGGCTGAGCCACCCCGGCCTCCAAATCGGAGGCTGAGCCACCCCGGCCTCCAAATCGGAGGCTGAGCCACCCCGGCCTCCAAATCGGAGGCTGAGCCACACCGGCCTCCATATTGGAGGCTGAGCCACTCCGGCCTCTAAATCAGAGGCTGAGCCAAACCGTCCTCCAGATCAGAAGCTGATCGACCCTGGAGTCCAAATCGGAGGCTGAGCGACCCCGGCCTCCAAATCGGAGGTTGAGTCACTCCGGCCTCCAAATCGGAGGCTGAGCCAAACCGACCTCCAGATCGGAAGCTGATCGACCCTGGGGTCCAAATCGGAGGCTCAACGACCCCGGCCTCCAAATCGGAGGCTTAGCCACCCCGGCCTACAAATCGGAGGCTGAACCACCCCGGCCTCCAAATCGGAGATGAGCCACCCCGGCCTCCAAATCGGAGGCTGAGCCAAACCGACCTCCAGATCGGAAGCTGATCGACCCTGGGGTCCAAATCGGAGGCTCAACGACCCCGGCCTCCAAATCAGAGGCTCGACGACCCCGGCCTCCAAATTGGAAGCTCATCGACCCCGGCCTCCAAATCGGAAGCTCATCGACCCCGGCCTCCAAATCGGAGGCTCTTTGACCTGGGCCTCCAAATCAGAAGCTCATCGACCCCGGCCTACAAATCGGAGGCTGAGTGACCCTAGCCTCCAAATCTTACACAGAGTGACCGCACCCACCAAATCAAACCCAGAGAGGCCCTGCCCACCAAACAGGACCCTGAGGGGCCCCGCCCACCAAATTGGACCCCGTGGGGCCCTGCCCAATAAATCGGACCCAGAGTGGCCCCGCCCACCAAATCGGACCCTGAGAGGTCCCGTCCACCAAATCGGACCCTGAGGTGTCCCGCCCACCAAATCGGACCCAGAGGGGCCCCACCCACCAAATCAGACCCTGAAGGGCCCCGGCCACCAATTCAATCCCCCAGGAGCCCAGGCCACCAAATTGGATCCTGAGGGGCCCCACAGGCCAAAGTGTCCCCTGAAGGGCCCCGCTCACCAAATCAGACCCTGAGGGGCCCCGCTCACCAAATCGGACTCTGAAAAGCCCTGCCCACCAAATCGGGCCCTGAGGGGCCCCGCCCACCAAATCGGACCCTGAGGGGTCCCAACCACCAAATCGGACCCTAAGGGGCCCCACCCACAAAATCGGTCCCTGAGGGGCCCCACGCACAAAATCGGACCCTGAGGGGCCCCACCCACAACATCGGACCCTGTGGCAAAAGTGGCCCCTGAGAGGCACCCACAGTTAAAACGGATCCTGATTTGAAAGTCTTGCAGGGGCAGCAGGCAAGTCTCTCTTAAACGGGCAGCCCGGGCACCACTTCAAACCACTATCTAAACTTCCTTCAGGAAATACACATCTAGTTATAGTGGTTTGAAAAAACCACTATATTGTAATCCGCATTCTGCTAACTTATTATAGTGGTTTGAAAAAACCACTATATTGTAATCCGAATGCTGCTAACTTCTTATTTTCCAGTTGATTTCCGCAATTAATGCGGCCCGATCCGCTACACGCACAGACGCCGTTGAGGTGTCGTTTCGAAGCCAGCGTCCACGAGAGGTGTGCTAAGTATTTTTCGTGTCGATCGGATTTGTAGTTTTTGCGCAATTTGCGTTTGAAAATGTTTTTTCCCGTCATTGGAATGCACTGTCTCCAATGCTTTTCAATGGGAAATGACAAAACGTGCCCTGAGGCGATTGAAATGGCAGTTAAGCTCATTGATATGCGAAGGCACACCCAGTTACTATGCCAACGCCTACGAACGTCACATGACGCCCCAAGGACAGAGCTTCTGCCACATAATATCAGCTCTTAAAACGAAACCCACAGCACAAATGCAAATCTAGCTTCATCACATGACACATGCACCTGAGAGAGAATGTCCGCCAAAGTTGATTTAGAAGAAGCCCAGTGAGCCAAACTAGCTCTAAAAGGGCCGACGCGCCAAAGTGACTGTTCAAGGGCCGGCGCACCGAAATGAGTCTTAAAGGGCCGACACGCCAAATCGAAAGCTGAGCGACCCCAGGCTCCAAATCGGAGGCTGAGCCACCCCAGGCTCCAAATCGGAGTCTGAGCCACCCCAGCCTCCAAATCGGAGGCTGATCGACCCCGGCCTCCAAATCGGAGGCTTATCGACCCTGGCCTCCAAATCGAAGGCTTATCGACCCCGGCCTCCAAATCGGAGGCTGATCGACCCCGGCCTCCAAATCGGAGGCTGATCGACCCCGGCCTCCAAATCGGAGGCTGATCGACCCCGTCCTCCAAATCGGAGACTGATCGACCCCGGCCTCCAAATCGGAGGCTGATCGACGCCGGCCTCCAAATCGGAGGCTGATCGACCCCGGCCTCCAAATCGGAGGCTGATCGACCCCGGCCTCCAAATCGGAGGCTGATCGACCCCGACCTCCAAATCGGAGGCCGATAGACCCCGGCCTCCAAATCGGAGGCTGATCGACCCCGGCCTCCAAACCGGAGGCTGAGCCACCCCAGCCTCCAATTCGGAGGCTGAGCCACCCCGGGATCCAAATCGGAGGCTGAGCCACACCGGTCTCCAAATCGGAGGCTGAGTCACTCCGGCCTCTAAATCGGAGGCGGAGCCAAACCGTCCTCCAGATCGGAAGCTGATCGACCCTGGGGTCCAAATCGGAGGCTCAACGACCCCGGCCTCCAAATCGGAGGCTCGACGACCCCGGCCTCCAAATTGGAAGCTCATCGACCCCGGCCTCCAAATCGGAAGCTCATCGACCCCGGCCTCCAAATCGGAGGCTCTTTGACCTGGGCCTCCAAATCAGAAGCTCATCGACCCCGGCCTTCAAATAGGAGGCTGAGTGACCCTAGCTTCCAAATCTTACCCAGAGTGACCCCACCCACCAAATCAAACCCAGAGAGGCCCTGCCCACCAAACCGGACCCTGAGGGGCCCCGCCCACCAAATTGGACCCCGTGGGGCCCTGCCCAATAAATCGGACCCAGAGTGGCCCCGCCCACCAAATCGGACCCTGAGAGGTCCCGTCCACCAAATCGGACCCTGAGGTGTCCCGCCCACCAAATCGGACCAAGAGGGGCCCCACACACCAAATCAGACCCTGAAGGGCCCCGGCCACCAATTCAATCCCCCAGGAGCCCAGGCCACCGAATTGGATTCTGAGGGGCCCCACAGGCCAAAGTGTCCCCTGAAGGGCCCCGCTCACCAAATCAGACCCTGAGGGGCCCCGCTCACCAAATCAGACTCTGAAAAGCCCTGCCCACCAAATCGGACCCTGAGGGGCCCCGCCCACCATATTGGACCCTGAGGGGCCCCGCCCTCCAAATCGGATCCTGAGGGGCTCCGCCCACATAATTGGACCCAGAGTGGCGCCGCCCACCAAATCGGACCCTGAGCGGCCCCGCTCACCAAATCGGACTCTGAGAGGCCCCGCCCACCAAATCGGACCCTGAAGGGCCCCGCCCAGCAAATTAAACCCAGAATGGCCCCACCCATCAAATCGAACCCTGAGGGGCCCCACCCACCAAATCAGACCCTGAGGGGTCCCGGTCAACAAATCGGATCCTGAGGGGCCTCGCCCACCAAATCGGGCCCTGAGTGGCCCCGCCCGCCAAATCGGATCCTGAGGAGCCCCGCCCACCAAATCGGACCCTGAAGGGCCCCGCCCAGCAAATTAGACCCAGAATGGCCCCGCCCATCAAATCGAACCCTGAGGGGCCCCACCCACCAAATCAGACCCTGAGGGGTCCCGCTCACCAAATCGGATCCTGAGGGGCCTCGCCCACCAAATCGGGCCCTGAGTGGCCCCGCCCACCGAATCGGACCCTGAAGGGCCCCGCCCAGCAAATTAGACCCAGAATGGCCCCACCCATCAAATCGAACCCTGAGGGGCCCCACCCACCAAATCAGACCCTGAGGGGTCCCGCTCACCAAATCGGATCCTGAGGGGCCTCGCCCACCAAATCGGGCCCTGAGTGGCCCCGCCCGCCAAATCGGACCCTGAGGGGCCCCGCCGACCAAATTGGACTCTGATAGATCCCTCCCACCAAATAAGACCCTGAGGGGCCACACTCACCAAATCGGACCCTGAGGGGCCCTGCTCACCAAATTGAACTCTGAGGGGCGAACCGGCCCACCAAATCGGATTCTGAAAGGCCCCAACCACAAAATCGGACCCTGAGGGGCCCTGGACACAAAATCGGACCCTGAGGGGCCCCACCCACAAAATCGGACCCTGAGGGGCCCCAACCACAGAATCGAACCCAGAGTGGCCCAGCCAACCAAATCGGATCCTGAGGGGCCCCACCCACAAAATCGGACTCTGGCCACAAAATCGGACCCTGAGGAGCCCCAGGCCACAAAATCGGACCCTGAGGGGCCCTGGCCACAAAATCGGACCCTGAGGAGCCACGCCAACTAAATCGGACACTGAGGGGCCCCGCCCACCAAATCGGACCCTGAAGGGCCCGCTCACCAAATCAGACTCTGAGGGGTCCGGCCCACCAAATTGGACCCTGAGGGGCCCCGCTCACCAAATCGGACCCTGAGCGGCCCCGCTCACAAAATTGGACCCTGATGGACCCCGCTCACCAAATCGGACCCTGAGGGGCCCCGCCCACCAAATCGAACCCTGAGGGGCCCCGCCCACCAAATCGGACCCAGAGGGGCCCCACCCACCAAATCAGACCCTGAAGGGCCCCGGCCACCAATTCAATCCCCCAGGAGCCCAGGCCACCGAATTGGATCCTGAGGGGCCCCACAGGCCAAAGTGTCCCCTGAAGGGCCCCGCTCACCAAATCAGACCCTGAGGGGCCCCGCTCACCAAATCGGACTCTGAAAAGCCCTGCCCACCAAATCGGACCCTGAGGGGTCCCACCCACCAAATCGGACCCTGAGGGCCCCGCCCTCCAAATCGGATCCTGAGGGGCTCCGCCCACATAATTGGACCCAGAGTGGTGCCGCCCACCAAATCGGACCCTGAGGGGCCCCGCTCACCAAATCGGACTCTGAGGCGCCCCACCCACCAAATCGGAACCTGAAGGGCCCCGCCCAGCAAATTAGACCCAGAATGGCCCCGCCCATCAAATCGAACCATGAGGGGCCCCACCCACCAAATCAGACCCTGAGGGGTCCCGCATACCAAATCGGATCCTGAGGGGCCTCGCCCACCAAATCGGGCCCTGAGTGGCCCCACCCACCAAATCGGACCCTGAGGGGCCATGTTCACCAAATCAGACTCTGAGGGGCCCCGCCCAACAAATCGGACCCTGAGGGGCCCCGCTCACCAAATCGGTCCCTGAGGGGCCCCGGCCACCAAATCGGACCCTGAGGGGCCCCGGCTGCAAAATCGGACCCTGAGGGGCTCCACCCACCAAATCGGACCCTGAGGGGCCACAACCACCAAATCGTACCCTGAGGGGCCCCGGCCACAAAATCGGACCCTGAGGGGACCCACCCACCAAATCAGAACCTGAGGGGCCCCACCCAGCAAATTAGACCCAGAATGGCCCCGCCCATCAAATCGAACCCTGAGGGGCCCCTCGCACAAAATCGGACCCTGAGGAGCCCCACCCACCAAATCAGAACCTGAGGGGCCCCGGGCACAAAATCGGACCCTAAGGGGCCCCACCCACAAAATCGGTCCCTGACGGGCCCCACGCACAAAATCGGACCCTGAGGGGCCCCACCCACAACATCGGACCCTGAGGCAAAAGTGGCCCCTGAGAGGCACCCACAGTTAAAACGGATCCTGAGTTGAAAGTCTTGCAGGGGCAGCAGGCAAGTCTCTCTTAAAGGGGCAGCCCGGACACCATTTCAAACTACTATCTAAACTTCCTTCAGGAAATACACATCTAGTTATAGTGGTTTGAAAAAACCACTATATTGTAATCCGCACGCTGCTAACTTATAGTGGTTTGAAAAAAACACTATATTGTAATCCGAACGCTGCTAACTTATTATAGTGGTTTGAAAAAGCCACTATATTGTAATCCGAACGCTGCTAACTTATTCTTCTTCTTATTATTATTAAGTTGATTTCCGCAATTAATGCGGCCCGAACCGCTACACGCACAGACTCCGTTGAGGTGTCGTTTCGAAGCCAGCGTCCATGAGAGGTGTGCTAAGTATTTTTCGTGTCGATCGGATTTGTAGTTTTTGCGCAATTTACGTTTGAAATTTTTTTTTCCCGTCATTGGAATGCACTGTCTCCAATGCTTTTCAATGGGAAATGGCAAAACGTGCCCTGAGGCGATTGAAATGGCAGTTGAGCTCATTGATATGCGCAGGCACACCCAGTTTCTATGCCAACGCCTACAAACGTCACATGATGCCCCAAGGACAGAGCTTCTGCCACATAATATCACCTCTTAAAGCGAAACCCACAGCACAAATGCAAATCTAGCTTCATCACATAACGCATGCCCCTGAGAGAGAATGTACGCCAAAGTGGATTTAGAAGCCCAGTGAGTCACCCTGGCTCTTAAAGGGCCGACGCGCCAAAGTGATTCTTAAAGAACCGGCGAACCAAAGTGAGTCTTAAAGGGCCGGCGCACCAAATCGAAAGCTGAGTGACCCAAGGCTCCAAATTGGAGGCTGATCGACCCTGGCCTCCAAACCGGACCCAGAGTGGCCCCGCTCACCAAATTGGACCCAGAGTGGCCCTGCCCATCAAATCAGACCCAGAGTGGCCCCGCCCACCAAATTGGACCCAGAATGGCTCCACCCACAAAATCAGACCGTGAGGGGCCACGCCCACCAAATCAGACCCAGAGTGGCCTCGCCCACCAAATCGGACCCAGAGTGGCCCCGCCCACCAAAATGGACCCAGGGGCTCCACCCACAAAATCGGACCCTGAGGGGCCCCACCCACAAAATCGGACCCTTAGGGGCCCCGGCCACAATATCAGATCCTGAGCAGCCCCGCCCACCAAATCGGACCCTGAGGGGCCCCAACCACAAAGTCGGACACTGAGGGGCCCCGGCCACAAAATCGGAGCCTGAGGGTCCCCACCCACAAAATCAGACCATGAGGGGCCCCACCCACAAAATCAGACCCAGAGTGGCCCCGCGCACCAAAATGGACCCAGGGTGCTCCACCCACAAGATCAGACCCTGAGGGGCCCCTCCCACAAAATCGGACAATGAGTGGACCCGGCCACAAAATCAGACCCTGAGGGGCCCCTGCCACAAAATCGGACCCTGAGGGGACCCGCACAACAAATCAGACCCAGAGTGGCCCCCGCCCACCAAATCGGACCCTGAAGGGCCCCGCCCACCAAATTAGACCCTGAGGGGCACCACCCACAAAATCGGACCCTGAGGGGCCACACCCACAAAATCGGACCCTGAGGAGCCCCACCCACAAAATCGCACTCTGAGGGCCCCCAGCCACAAAATCGGAACCTTAGGGGCCCCGGCCACAAAATCGGACTCTGAGGGGCCCCGGCCACAAAATCGGACACTGAGGGGCCCCGGCCACAAAATCAGACCCCGAGTTAAGCCAACCACAAAATCGGACCCTGAGGGGCCCCAGCCACAAAATCGGACCCTGAGGGGCCCCACCCACAAAATCAGACCATGAGGGGCCCCACCCACAAAATCAGACCCTGAGGGGCCTCACCCACAAAATCAGACCCTGAGGGGCCCCACCCACAAAATCAGACCATGAGGGGCCCCACCCACAAAATCAGACCCTGAGGGGTCCCACCCACAAAATCAGACCATGAGGGGCCCCACCCACAAAATCAGACCCTGAGGGAACCCACACACAAAATCGAACCCTGACGGGCCCACCCACAAAAACAGACCCTGAGGGGCCCCGGCCACCAAATCAGACCCAGAATGGCTCCCGCCCTCCAAATCGGACACTGAGGGGCACCGCCCACCAAATCGGACCCTGAGGGGCCCCGCCCACCATATTGGACCCTGAGGGGCCCCGCCCACCAAATCGAACCCTGAGGGGCCCCACCCACCAAATAGTACCCTGATGTGCCCCGCCCACCAAATCGGACCCTGAGGGACCCCACCCACCAAATCATACCCTGATGTGCCCCACCCACCAAATCAGACCCTGAGGGGCCCCACCCACCAAATTGGACCCTGAGGGGCCCCGCCTACCAAATTGGATCCTGAGAGGCCCCGTCCACCAAATCGGACCCTGAGGGGCCCCGCTCACCAAATCGAACTGAGGGGCCCCGCTCACTAAATAGGATTCTGAAAGGCCCCAACCACAAAATCGGACCCTGACGGGTCCCACCCACAAAATCGGACCCAGAGGGGCTCCACCCACAAAATCGGACCCTGAGGGCCTCGGCCACAAAATCGTTGCCTGAGGGGCCCCACCCACAAAATCGGACCCTGAGGGGCCCCGTCCTCCAAATCTGACTCAGAATGGCCCCCGCTCAGCAAATCGGACCCTGAGGGGCACCGCTCACCAAATTGAACTCTGAGAGGCCCCGCTCACCAAATCGGACCTTGAGGGGCCCAGCCCACCAAATCGGATTCTGAAAGGCCCCAAACCCAAAATCAGACCCTGAGGGGCCCCGGACAGAAAATCGGACCCTGAGGGGCTCCACCTACAAAATCAGACCCTGAGGGGCCCCAACCATAAAATTCGGACCCTGAGAGGCCCCACCCACCAAATCTGACCCTGAGGAGCCCCGCTAACCAGATCGGACCCTGAGGGGCCCCACTGACCAAATCGGACCCTGAGGGGCCCCGCTCACCAAATTGAACTCTGAGAGGCCCCGCTCACCAAATCGGACCCTGAGGGGCCTCGCTCACGAAATCGGATTCTGAAGGGCCCCAACCACAAAATCGGACCCTGAGGGGCCCCACCCACAAAATCAGACCCTGAGGGGCCCCAACCACAAATTCAGGCCCCGAGGAGCACCGCTCACAAAATCGGACCCTGAGGGGCCCAGCCCATCAAATCGGATTCTGAAAGGCCCCAACCACAAAATCAGACCCTGAGGGGCCCCGGACACAAAATCGGACCCTGAGGGGCCGCAACCATAAAAATCGGACACTGAGTGGCCCCACCCACCAAATCTGACCCTGAGGAGCCCCACTGACCAAATCGGACCCTGAGGTGCCCCACTGACCAAATCGGACCCTGAGGGGCCCCGCTCACCAAATTGAACTCTGAGGGGCCCCGCTCACTAAATGGGACCCTGAGGGGCCCCGCCCACCAAATCAGATTCTGAAGGGCCCCAACCACAAAATTGGACCCTGAGGGGCCCCGGACACAAAATAGTACCCTGAGGGGCCCCACCCACAAAATCAGACCCTGAGGGGCCCCAACCACAAATTCAGACCCTGAGGAGCACTACCCACCAAATTGGACCCAGAGTGGCCCCGCCCACCAAATCAGACCCAGGGGGCCCCACCCACAAAATCGGACCCTGAGGGGCCCCGGCCACAAAATCGGATCCTGAGGGGCCCCACCCACCAAATCGGACCCTGAGGGGTCCCGGCCACAAAATCGGACCCTGAGGGGCCCCACCCACCAAATCGGACCCTGAGGTGCCTGGCCACAAAATCGGATCCTGAGGGGCCCCACCCACAAAATCGGACCCTGATGCCAAAGTGGCACCTGAGAGGCACCCACAGTTAAAACGGATCCTGAGTTGAAAGTCTTACAGGGGCATCAGGCAAGTCTCTCTTAAAGGGGCAGCCAGGGCGCCATTTCAAACCACTATCTGTACTTCCTTCAGGAAATACACATCTAGTTCTTCTTATTATTATTTTCCAGTTGATTTCCGCAATTAATGCGGCCCGAACCGCTACACGCACAGACGCCGTTGAGGTGTCGTTTCGAAGCCAGCGTCCACGAGAGGTGTGCTAAGTATTTTTCGTGTCGATCGGATTTGTAGTTTTTGCGCAATTTGCGTTTGAAAATGTTTTTTCCCG
The DNA here is from genome assembly GCF_039654945.1 of Dendrobates tinctorius. Lineage (NCBI taxonomy): Eukaryota > Metazoa > Chordata > Amphibia > Anura > Dendrobatidae > Dendrobates > Dendrobates tinctorius. Next base: position 24,451,469 of record NW_027361829.1, on the reverse strand, counting down.
TCATTGGAATGCACTGTCTCCAATGCTTTTCAATGGGAAATGACAAAAACGTGCCCTGAGGCGATTGAAATGGCAGTTAAGTTCATTGATATGCGCAGGCACACCCAGTTACTATGCCAACGCCTACGAATATCACATGACGCCCCAAGGACAGAGCTTCTGCCACATAATATCAGCTCTTAAACCGAAACCCACAGCACAAATGCAAATCTAGCTTCATCACATGACACATGCCCCTGAGAGAGAATGTCCACCAAAGTTGATTTAGAAGAAGCCCAGTGAGCCAAACTAGCTCTTAAAGGGCCGATGCGCCAAAGTGATTGTTAAAGGGCCGACGCACCGAAATGAGTCTTAAAGGGCCGACACGCCAAATCGAAAGCTGAGCCACCCCAGGCTCCAAATCGGAGGCTGAGCCACGCCAGCCTCCAAATCGGAGGCTGATCGACCCCGGCCTCCAAATCGGAGGCTTATCGACCCCGGCCTCCAAATCAGAGGCTGATCAACCCCGGCCTCCAAAACGGAGGCTGATCGACCCCGTCCTCCAAACCGGAGGCTGATCGACCACGGCCTCCAAATCAGAGCCTGAGCGACCCCGGCCTCCAATTCAGAGGCTGAGCCACCCGGCCTCCAAATCGGAGGCTGAGCCACCCCGGCCTCCAAATCGGAGGCTGAGCCAAACCGTCCTCCAGATCGGAAGCTGATCGACCCTGGGGTCCAAATCGGAGGCTGAGTGACCCCGGCCTCCAAATCGGAGGCTGAGTCACTCCGGCCTCCAAATCAGAGGCTGAGCCAAACCGACCTCCAGATCGGAAGCTGATCGACCCTGGGGTCCAAATCGGAGGCTCAATGACCCCGGCCTCCAAATCGGAGGCTTAGCCACCCCGGCCTCCAAATCGGAGGCTGAGCCACCCCGGCCTCCAAATCGGAGGCTGAGCCAAACCGACCTCCAGATCAGAAGCTGATCGATCCTGGGGTCCAAATCGGAGGCTCAATGACCCCGGCCTCCAAATTGGAGGCTCGACGACCCCGGCCTCCAAATCGGAAGCTCATCGACCCCGGCCTCCAAATCGGAGGCTCTTTGACCTCGGCCTCCAAATCAGAAGCTCATCGACCCCGGCCTCCAAATCGGAGGCTGAGTGACCCCAGCCTCCAAATCTTACCCAGAGTGACCCCACCCACCAAATCAAACCCAGAGAGGCCCTGCCCACCAAACCGGACCCTGAGGGACCCCGCCCACCAAATTGGACCCCGTGGTTCCCTGCCCAATAAATCGGACCCAGAGTGGCCCCGCCCACCAAATCGGACACTGAGAGGTCCCGCCCACCAAATTGGACCCAGAGTGGTCCCGCCCACCAAATCGGACCCAGAGTGGTCCCGCCCACCAAATCATACCCTAAGGGCCCAACAAAACGGACCCAGAGTGGCACCACCCACCAAATCGGACCCAGAGTGGCCCCACCCACAAAATCGGATCCAGAGTGGCCCCACCCACAAAATTGGACCCTGAGGGGCCCTGGCCACAAAATCGGACCCTGAGGGGCCCCACCCACAAAATCGGACCCTGAGGGGCCCCACCCACAAAATCGGACCCTGAGGGGCCCCACCCACAAAATCGGACCCTGAGGGGCCCCACCCACAAAATCGGAGCCTGAGGGATCCCCGCCAACAATTCAAGCCCTGAGGAGCCCAGGCCAAGGAATCAGATCCTGAGGCGCCCCACCCACCAAATCAGACCCTGAGGCCAAAGTGGCCCCTGAGAGGCACTCACAGTTAAAACGGATCCTGAGTTGAAAGTCTTGCAGAGGCAGCAGGCAAGTCTCTCTTAAAGGGGCAGCCTGGGCACCATTTCAAACCACTATCTGTACTTCCTTCAGGAAATACACATCTAGTTCTTCTTATTATCATTATTAAGTTGATTTCCGCAATTAATACGACCCGAACCGCTACACGCACAGACTCCGTTGAGGTGTCGTTTCGAAGCCAGCGTCCACGAGAGGTGTGCTAAGTATTTTTCGTGTCGATCGGATTTGTAGTTTTTGCGAAATTTGCGTTTGAAATTTTTTTTCCCATCATTGGAATGCACTGTCTCAATGCATTTGAATAGGAAAACTAGATGTGTATTTCCTGAAGGAAGTACAGATAGTGGTTTGAAATGGTGCCCGGGCTGCCCCTTTAAGAGAGACTTGCCTGCTGCCCCTGCAAGACTTTCAACTCTGGATCCACTTTAACCGTGGGGGCCACTCGGGGGCCGATTTTGTGGGCGGGGCCAGAGAGAGAAAAAACAGAGAAAGAAAGATTCTATAAAGATACTATAGCACCCCAGCTCCCATTGTAGTGTCCACCTGAGCCTCCTGGTGCAGGACATATCATGATCCGCTCACATGGCCGACATCCCCGATTCCAAGGCGATCCCGCTGTCCGCTCTGTCAGAGGAGGACACTTTGATGGATCTGAAGCATTCCCTGAAGTGCCTCCATGGTTCCGTCACAATCTCCTACTAAAATTACCTAATTTCTGGTCAGCTTCCAGCACGTCAATTCCGGCAGAACGTTACGTGCAAGTTTTAAATTGCTCCTTGGGGCTCCGCTGTGTACTCCTGTGTCCCGCGGGGAAAGTAAGCTCCCGGCTGGGGCAGTCTCTCTCTCAAAATCGGGACTGTCTCGATCCGGGACGGTTGGGACTCGGGAGGTATAAATGCTCCCCACCATACACCTCGTACACACACAGCTCCGCTTCGTACACCTTGTACACACGCAGCTTCACTCCGTACACCCCCGGCTCTGCTCCGCTCCATAAACACACAGCTCTGCTCCATAAACACACGGCTCCGCTCTGTACACCTCGTACACACATGGCTCTGCTCCGTACACCTTGTAAACCCCTCCTGACCCCACCCAGGAACACACATGGCTCTGCTACATCCACCTTGTAAAACCCCTCCTGACCCCACACAAGTACACACACGGCTCTGCTACATCCACCTTGTTAAACCCCTCCTGACCCCACCCAAGAACACATACGGCTACATCCACCTTGTAAAACCCCTCCTGACCCCACACAAGTACACACACGGCTCTGCTACATCCACCTTGTTAAACCCCTCCTGACGCCACACAATTACACACATGGCTCTGCTACATCCACCTTGTAAAACACTTCCTGACCCACACAAGTACACACACGGCTCTGCTACATCCACCTTGTAAACCCCTCCTGACCCCACACAAGTACAGACACGGCTCTGCTACATCCACCTTGTAAAACCCCTCCTTACCCCACACAAGTACACACACGGCACTGCTACATCCACCTTGAAAAACCCCTCCTGACCCCACACAAGTACACACACGGCTCTGCTACATCCACCTTGTAAACCCCTCCTGACCACACACAAGTACACACACGGCTCTGCTACATCCACCTTGTAAACCCCTCCTGATCCCACACAAGTACACACACGGCTCTGCTACATCCACCTTGTAAAACCCCTCCCTGACCCAACACAAGTACACACATGGCTCTGCTACATCCACCTTGTAAAACCCCTCCTGACCCCACACAAGTACACACTGCTCTGCTACATCCACCTTATAAAACACCTCCTGACCCACACAAGTACACACACGGCTCTGCTAAATCCACCTTGTAAAACACCTCCTGACCCACACAAGTACACACACGGCTCTGCTACATCCACCTTGTAAACCCCTCCTAACCCCACACAAGTACACACACGGCTCTGCTACATCCACCTTGTAAACCCCTCCTGACCCCACACAAGTACACACACGGCTCTGCTACATCCACCTTGTAAAACACCTCCCTGACCCCACACAAGTACACACGGCTCTGCTACATCCACCTTGTAAACCCCTCCTAACCCCACACAAAGTACACACACGGCTCTGCTACATCCACCTTGTAAACCCCTCCTAACCCCACACAAAGTACACACACGGCTCTGCTACATCCACCTTGTAAAACCCCTCCTGACCCCACACAAGTACACACACGGCTCTGCTACATCCACCTTGTAAACCCCTCCTGACCCCACACAAGTACACACATGGCTCTGCTACATCCACCTTGAAAAACCCCTCCTGACCCCACACAAGTACACACACGGCTCTGCTACATCCACCTTGTAAACCCCTCCTGACCCCACACAAGTTCACACACAGCACTGCTACATCCACCTTGTAAAACCCCTCCTGACCCCATACAAGTACACACACAGCTCTGCTACATCCACCTTGTAAAACTCCTCCTGACCCCACACAAGTACACACACGGCACTGCTACATCCACCTTGTAAACCCCTCCTGACCCCACACAAGTACACACACGGCTCTGCTACATCCACCTTGTAAAACCCCTCCTGACCCCACACAAGTACACGCACGGCTCTGCTACATCCACCTTGTAAACCCTTCCCTGACCCCACTGTCCCACACATAAACGTTACCTCATCCATCCAGACCAGCACCATAATGACAATTGACAAGCGACCAGCACAGCAGAGTACTGCAGCCGCCCTGATCATGTAACCCCTGACTCCTCCCCTCCTGTGACCTCATCACAGGTCCTGTGCTGGCACCGCACACAAGATTACAGCTGAAGGAAGCGATGATCATTGCTGGCAGTAAGGCTGTGTGCACACGATGCAGATTTGCAGCGGATCCGCAGCGGATTTTACCACACAGAAAGTTGCATATCCGCATTGTGATGTACAGTAGCCTTAAAATCAATGGAAAAAAAAAACCGCTGTGCAGATGCTGCGGATTTTTCCGCGCGGTTTTCCTGCGGTACAAAATCCGCAGCATGTTACTTCTTACGCAATAAAACCGCAGGAAAAATGGAAGAAATCCACAGGGCTAAAAAGTCCATCTGCACTCAGCCTAAGGGGCTACGTCACTGCGTGGGTCCCTCGCGGAGGGCGCAGGATGGGGTCAGTACATGGGGGGCGTGGCGGCAGACAGGGTGTCCCAGACAGCGCGAGTGGGCCCTCCCATCTCGCCAGGGCCCCGTCACTTGCCCAGGTGCGCCGGGTGCTGACGCCGGCCCTGGCCTACGCATATCAATTAGCTTAACTGCCACCTCACGACTGCCCCATGTTTTCCCTATGGCAAAGTTTTCCCATTAAAATGCATTGAGACAGTGCATTCCAATGACAGGAAAATGTTTTTTTCAAACGCAAATTGCGCAAAAACTATAAATCTGATCAACATGAAAAATACTTAGCACACCTCTCGTGAATGCTGGCTTCAAAACGACACCTCAACGGAGTGTAGCGGTTCGGGCCGCATTAATTGCGGAAATCAACTGAATAGTAATAATAATACTAGATGTGTATTTCCTGAAGGAAGTACAGATAGTGGTTTGAAATGGTGCCCGGGCTGCCCCTTTAAGAGAGACTTGCCTGCTTGCCCTGCAAGACTTTCAACTCCGTATCCTCTCAGGGGTCACTTTGGCCTCAGGGTCTGATTTGGTGGGTGGGGCCCCTCTGGATCTGATTCCTTGGCCTGGGCTCCTCAGGGCTTGAATTGTTGGCCGGGATCCCTCAGGCTCCTATTTTGTGGGTGTGGCCCCTTAGGGTCCGATTTTGTGGGTGGGGCCCCTCAGGGTCCGATTTTGTGGGTGGGGCCCCTCAGGGTCCGATTTTGTGAGTGGGGCCCCTCAGGGTCCGATTTTGTGGCCGGAGCCCCTCAGAGTCCGATTTTGTGGCTGGATCCCCTCAGGGTCTGATTTTGTGGGTGGGGCGCCTCAGGGTCCGATTTTGTGGGTGGGGCCACTCTGGATCCGATTTGGTGGGTGGGGATACTCTGGGTCCGTTTTGTTGGGCGGGGCTACTCAGGGTCCGATTTGGTGGGTGGGGCCCCTTAGGGTCTGATTTTGTGGGCGGAGCCTCTCTGGGTCCGATTTGGTGGGCGGGACCACTATGGGTCTGATTTGGTGGGCAGGGGACCTCTGGGTCCGATTTGGTGGGCGGGGCCCTTCAGGGTCCAATTTGGTGGGCGGGGCTCCTCAGGGTCCGATTTGATGGGTGGGGCCCCTCTGGGTCCGATTTGTTGGGCGGGGCCACTCTGGATCCGATTTGGTGGGCGGGGCCCCTCAGGATCCGATTTGGTGGGCTGTGCCACTCTGGGTCTGATTTTTTGAACGGGGCCACACTGGGTCCGATTTGGAGGCCAGGGTGGCTCAGCCTCCGATTTGGATGCTGGGGTGGTTCAGCCTCCGATTTGGAGGCTGGGGTGGCTCAGCCTCCGATTTGGAGGCCGGGGTCACTCAGCTTTCGATTTGGCGCGCCGGCCCTTTAAGACTCATTTCGGTGCGCCGGCCCTATAAGAATCACTTTGGCACGTCGGCCCTTTAAGAGCCAGGTTGGCTCACTGGGCTTTTAGATCCACTTTGGCGCACATTCCCTCTCAGGGGCATGCGTCATGTGATGAAGCTAGATTTGCATTTGTGCTGTGGGTTTCGCTTTAAGAGCTGATGTTATGTGGCAGAAGCTCTGTCCTTGGGGCGTCATGTGACGTTCGTAGGCGCTGGCATAGTAACTGGGTTTGCCTGCGCATATCAATGAGCTTAACTGCTATTTCAATCGCCTCAGGGCACGTTTTGCCATTTCTCATTGAAAAGCATTGGAGACAGTGCATTCCAATGACGGTAAAAAAAAATTTCAAATGCAAATTGCGCAAAAACTACAAATCCGATCGACACGAAAAATACTTAGCACACCTCTCGTGGACGCTGGCTTCGAAACGACACCTCAACGGCATCTGTGCGTGTAGCGGTTCGGGCTGCATTAATTGCGGAAATCAACTGGAAAATAAGAAGAAGAAGAAGAACTAGATGTGTATTTCCTGAAGGAAGTACAGACAGTGGTTTGAAATGGTGCCCGGGCTGCCCCTTTAAGAGAGACTTGCCTGCTGCCCCTGCAAGACTTTCAACTCAGGATATGATTTAACTGTGGGTGCCTCTCAGGGGCCACTTTGGCCTCATGGTCTGATTTTGTGGGTGGGGCCCCTCAGGGCCTGATTTTTTGGGTGGGGCCCCTCAGGGTCCGATTTTTTTGGGTGGGGCCTCTCAGGGTCCGATTTTGTGGCCGGGGCCACTCAGGGTCCGATTTGGTGGCCGGGGCCCCTCAGGGTCCGATTTGGTGGCCGGGGCCCCTCAGGGTCTGATTTGGTGGGTGGGGCCCCTCAAGGTCCGATTTTGTGGCTGGGGCCCCTCGGGGTCCGATTTTGTGGCCGGGGCCAATCAGGATCCGATTTTTATGGCCGGAACCCCTCAGGGACCAATTTTGCAGGTGGGGCCCCTCAGGGTCCGATTTTGTGGCCGGGGCCCGTCAGGGTCCGATTTTGTGGGTGGGACCTCTCAGGGTCCGATTTGGTGGGCGGGGCCCCTCAGGGTCCAATTTGGTGGGCAGGTCCCCTCAGGGTTCGATTTTGTGGGTTGGGCCCCTCAGGGTCCGATTTTGTGGCCGGGGCCCCTCAGGGTCCGATTTTGTGTCAGGGGCCCCTCAGGGTCCGATTTTGTGGTTGGGTCCCCTCAGGGTCCGATTTTGTGGTTGGGGCCCCTCAGGGTCCGATTTTGTGGCCGCGGCCCCTCAGGGTCTGATTTTGTGGCCGCGGCCCCTCAGGGTCCGATTTTGTGGCAGGGGCCCCTCTGGGTCCGATTTTGTGGGTGGGGCCCCTCTGGGTCCAATTTGGTGGGCGGGACCACTCTGGGTCCAATTTGGTGGGCGGGGCCTCTCAGGGTCCGATTTTGTGGTTGGGTCCCCTCAGGGTCCGATTTTGTGGTTGGGGCCCCTCAGGGTCCGATTTTGTGGCCGGGGCCTACCAGGGTCCAATTTTGTGACTGGGGCCCATCAGGGTCCGATTTTGTGGCCGCGGCCCCTCAGGGTCTGATTTTGTGGCAGGGGCCCCTCTGGGTCTGATTTTGTGGGCGGAGCCCCTCTGGGTCCAATTTGGTGGGCGGGACCACTCTGGGTCCAATTTGGTGGGCGGGACCACTCTGGGTCCGATTTGGTGGGCGGGGCCTCTCAGGGTCCGATTTGGTGGGCGGGGCCCCACAGGGTCCGATTTGGTGGGCGGGGCCACTCTGGGTAAGATTTGGAGGCTGGGGTCGCTCAGCCTCCAATTTGGAGGCCGGGGTCGTTGAGCTTCCGATTTGGAGGCCGAGGTCAAAAAGCCTCTGATTTGGAGGCCGGGGTCGATGAGACTCCGATTTGGAGGCCGGGGAGGATTAGTCTCCGATTTGGAGGCCGGGGTGGCTCAGCCTCCGATTTGGAGGCCGGGGTGGCTCAGCCTCCGATTTGGAGGCCGGGGTGGCTCAGCCTCCGATTTGGAGGCCGAGGTGGCTCAGCCTCCGATTTGGAGGCCGGGGTGGATCAGCCTCCGATTTGGAGGCCGGGGTGGATCAGCCTCCGATTTGGAGGCCGGGGTGGCTCAGCCTCCGATTTGGAGGCCGGGGTGGCTCAGCGTCCGATTTGGTGTGTCGGCCCTTTAAGACTCATTTGGGTGCGCTGGCCCTTTAACAATCACTTTGGCGCGTTGGCCCTTTAAGAGCTAGTTTGGCTGACTGGGCTTCTTTTAAATCCACTTTGGCGCACACATTCTCTCTCAGGGGCATGTGTCATGTGATGAAGCTAGATTTGCATTTGTGCTGTGGGTTTCGCTTTAAGAGCTGATATTATGTGGCAGAGGCTCTGTGCTGGGGTTCAAGTGAAGTTCGTAGGCGTTGGCATAGTAACTGGGTCTGCCTGCGCATATCAATGAGCTCAACTGTCATTTCAATCGCCTCAGGGCACGTTTTGCCATTTCCTATTGAAAAGCATTGGAGACAGTGCATTCCAATGACGGGAAAAAAAATTTTCAAACGCAAATTGCGCAAAAACTACAAATCCGATCGACACGAAAAATACTTAGCACACCTCTCATGGACGCTGGCTTCGAAACGACACCTCAACGGAGTCTGTGCGTGTAGCGGTTCGGGCCGCATTAATTGCGGAAATCAACTTAATAATAATAAGAAGAAGAAGAATAAGTTAGCAGCGTTCGGATTACAATATAGTGGTTTTTTCAAACCACTATAATAAGTTAGCAGCGTTCGGATTACAATATAGTGTTTTTTTCAAACCACTATAACTAGATGTGTATTTCCTGAAGGAAGTACAGATAGTGGTTTGAAATGGTGCCTGGGCTGCCCCTTTAAGAGAGACTTGCCTGCTGCCCCTGCAAGACTTTCAACTCTGAATCCGTTTTAAGTGTGGGTGCCTCTCAGGGGCCACTTTGGCCTCAGGGTCCGATTTTGTGGTTGGGGCCTTTCAGAATCCGATTTGGTGGGCGGGGCCCCTCAGGGTCCAATTTGGTGGGCGGGACCCCTCAGGGTCCGATTTGGTGGGCGGGGCCCCTCAGGGTCTGATTTGGTGGGCGGAGCCCCTCAGGTTCCGATTTGGTGGGCGGGGCCCCTCAGGGTCCGATTTGGTGGGCGAGGCCCTTCTGGGTCCAATTTGGTGGGCGGGGACACTGAGTCTGATTTTGTGGGTGGGGCCCCTCAGGGTCCGATTTGGTGGGCTGTGCCACTCTGGGTCCGTTTTGGTGGGCGGGGCCACTCAGGGTCTGATTTTATTCGCGTGGCCACGCTGGGTCCGATTTGGTGGGCAGGGCATTTCAGGGTCCAATTTGGTGGGCGGGGACACTCTGAGTCTGATTTGGTGGGTGGGGCCCCTCAGGGTCCGATTTGGTGGGCTGTGCCACTCTGGGTCCGTTTTGGTGGGCGGGGCCACTCAGGGTCTGATTTTTTTAGCGGGGCCACGCTGGGTCCGATTTGGAGGCCAGGGTGGATCAGCCTCTGATTTGGAGGTCGGGGTGGCTCAGCCTCCGATTTGGAGACATGGGTCACTCAGCTTTCGATTTGGCGCGCCGGCCCTTTAAGACTCATTTCGGTGCACCGGCCCTTTAAGAATCACTTTGGCGCGTCGGCCCTTTAAGAGCCAGTTTGGCTCACTGAGCTTCTAAATCCACTTTGGCGCACATTCTCTCTCAGTGGCATGCGTCATGTGATGAACCTAGATTTGCATTTATGCTGTTGGTTTCGCTTTAAGAGCTGAAATTATCTGCCAGAAACGCTGTCCTAGAGAGGTAATGTGAAGTTCGTAGGCGTTGGCATAGTAACTGGGTGAGCCTGCGCATATCGATGAGCTTAACTGCCACCTCACGACTGTCCCATGTTTTCCCTATGGCAACATTTTCCCATTGAAATGCATTGAGGAAAATGTTTTTTCAAATGCAAATTGCGCAAAAAATCCGATCTACATGAAAAATACTTAGCACACCACTCGTGGACGCTGGCTTCGAAACGAGGCCTCAACGGAGACTGTGCGTGTAGCGGTTCGGGCCGCATTAATTGCGGAAATCAACTGAATAGTAATAATAATACTAGATGTGTATTTCCTGAAGGAAGTACAGATAGTGGTTTGAAATGGTGCCCGGGCTGCCCCTTTAAGATAGATTTGCCTGCTGCCCCTGCAAGACTTTCAACTCAGGATCCGTTTTAACTGTGGGTGCCTCTCAGGGGCCACTTTGGCCAGTGGGGCCTCTCAGGGTCTGATTTGGTGGGTGGGGCACCTCAGGATCCGATTTGGCGGGCGGGGCCACACTGGGTCTGATTTGGTGGGCGTGGCCACTCTGGGTCCAATTTGGTGGGCAGGGCACCTCAGGGTCCGATTTGGTGGGCGGAGCACCTCAGGGTCTGATTTGGTGGGTGGGGCCCCTCAGGGTCCGATTTGGAGGCCGGGGTGGCTCAGCCTCCGATTTGGAGCCTGGGGTCACTCAGCTTTCGATTTAGCACGCTGGCCCTTTAAGACTTATTTCGGTACGCCGGCCCCTTAAGAATTACTTTGGCGCGTCAGCCCTTTAAGAGCCAGTTTGGCGCACTGGGCTTCTAAATCCACTTTGGCGCACATTCTCAGGGGCATGCATCATGTGATGAAGCTAGATTTGCATTTGTGCTGTGGGTTTCGCTTTAAGTGCAGAAATTATCTGCCAGAAACTGTGTCCTGGAAAGGTCATGTGACGTTCGTAGGCGTTGGCATAGTAACTGGGTGTGCTTGCGCATATCAATGAGCATAACTGCCATTTCAATCGCCTCAGGGCATGTTTTGTCTGTGGCAACATTTCCCCATTGAATTGCATTGAGGAAAATGTTTTTTCAAATGCAAATTGCGCAAAAACTACAAATCCGATCGACACGAAAATTACTTAGCACACCTATCATGGACGCTGGCTTCAAAACGACACCTCAACGGAGTCTGTGCGTGTAGCGATTTGGACCGCATTAATTGCGGAAATCAACTGAATAATAAGAATAAGTTAGCAGCGTTCGGATTACAACATTAATACTAGATGTGTATTTCCTAAAGGAAGTACAGATAGTGGTTTGAAATAGTGCCTGGGCTGCCCCTTTAAGAGAAACTTGCCTGCTGCCCCTGCAAGACTTTCAACTCAGGATCCGTTTTAAGTGTGGGTGCCTCTCAGGGGCCACTTTGGCCTCAGGGTCTGATTTGGTGGGTGGGGCCCCTCAGGATCCGATTCGGTGGCCTGGGCTCCTCAGGGTTTTTATTGGTGGCCGGGATGCCTCAGGGTCCAGTTTTGTGGGTGGGGCCCCTCATGGTCTGATTTTGTGGGTGGGGCCCCTCAGGGTCTGATTTTGTGGGTGGGGCCCCTTATGGTCCAATTTTGTGGGTGGGGCCTCTCAGGGTCCGATTTTGTGGCCGGGGCCCCTCAGGGTCCGATTTTGTGGCCGGGGCCCCTCAAGGTCCGATTTTGTGGCCGGGGCCCCTCAGGGTCCGATTTTGCAAGTGGGACCCCTCAGGGTCCGATTTTGCGGGTGGGGCCCCTCAGGGTCCGATTTTGTGGCCGGGACCCCTCAGGGTCCGATTTTGTGGCCGGGGTCCCTCAGGGTCCGATTTTGAGGGTGAGGCCCCTCAGGGTCCAATTTGGTGGGTGGGTCCCCTCAGGGTCCGATTTTGTGGGTGGGGCCCCTCAGGGTCCAATTTTGTGGGTGGGGCCCCTCAGGGTCCAATTTTGTGGGTGGGGCCCCTCAGGATCCGATTCGGTGGCCTGGGCTCCTCAGGGTTTTTATTGGTGGCCGGGATGCCTCAGGGTCCAGTTTTGTGGGTGGGGCCCCTCATGGTCTGATTTTGTGGGTGGGGCCCCTCAGGGTCTGATTTTGTGGGTGGGGCCCCTTATGGTCCAATTTTGTGGGTGGGGCCTCTCAGGGTCCGATTTTGTGGCCGGGGCCCCTCAGGGTCCGATTTTGTGGCCGGGGCCCCTCAAGGTCCGATTTTGTGGCCGGGGCCCCTCAGGGTCCGATTTTGCGGGTGGGGCCCCTGAGGGTCCGATTTTGTGGCCGGGGCCCCTCAGGGTCCGATTTTGTGGCCGGGGCCCCTCAGGGTCCGATTTTGTGGCCGGGGCCCCTCAGGGTCCGATTTTGTGGCCGGGGTCCCTCAGGGTCCGATTTTGAGGGTGAGGCCCCTCAGGATCCAATTTGGTGGGCGGGTCCCCTCAGGGTCCGATTTTGAGGGTGAGGCCCCTCAGGGTCCAATTTTGTGGGTGGGGCCCCTCAGGGTCCGATTTTGTGGCTGGGGCCCCTCAGTGTCGGATTTTGTGGCTGTGGTCCCTCAGGGTCTGATTTTGTGGGTGGGGCCCCTCAGGGTCCAATTTTGTGACCGGGGCCCCTCAGGGTCTGATTTTGTGGTTGGGGCCCCTCAGTGTCCGATTTTGTGGCCGGGGTCTCTCAGGGTCCGATTTTGTGGGTGGGGCCCCTCAGGGTCTGGATTTGTGGGTGGGGCCCCTCAGGGTCTGATTTTGTGGCTGGGGTCCCTCAGGGTCTGATTTTGTGGGTGGGGCCCCTCAGGGTTCTATTTTGTGACCAGGGCCACTTAGGGTCTGATTTTGTGACTGGGGCCCCTCTGGGTTCGATTTTGTGGCCGGGGTCTCTCAGGGTCCGATTTTGTGGGTGGGGCCCCTCAGGGTCTGATTTTGTGGGTGGGGCCCCTCAGGGTCTGATTTTGTGGGTGGGGCCCCTCAGGGTCTGACTTTGTGGGTGGGGCCCCTCAGGGTCCGATTTTGTGGGTGGGGCCCCTCAGGGTCTGATTTTGTGGTTGGGGCCCCTCAGGGTCCTATTTTGTGACTGGGGCCCCTCTAGGTTCGATTTTGTGGCCGGGGTCTCTCAGGGTCTGATTTTGTGGTTGGGGCCTCTCAGGGTCCGATTTTGTGGTTGGGGCCCCTCAGGGTCTGATTTTGTGGCCGGGCCCACTCAGGGTCCGATTTTGTGGGTGGGGCCCTTTAGGGTCTGATTTTGTGGGTGGAGCCCCCTGGGTCCATTTTGATGGGCGGGGCCCTTCAGGGTCCGATTTGGTGGGTGGGGCCCTTCAGGGTCCGATTTGGTGGGCGGGGTCACTCTTGGTCCGATTTTGTGGACGGGGCTCCTCAGGGTCCGATATGGTGGGCGGGGCTCCTCAGGGTCCGATTTGGTGGATGGGGCCCTTCAGGATCCGATTTGGTGGGCTGTGCCACTCTGGGTCTGATTTTTTGAGCGGGGCCACACTGGGTCCGATTTGGAGGCCAGGGTGGCTCAGCCTTCGATTTGGAGGCTGGGGTGGTTCAGCCTCCGATTTGGAGGCCGGGGTGGCTCAACCTCCGATTTGGAGGCCGGGGTCACTCAGCTTTCGATTTGGCGCGCCGGTTCTTTAAGAATCACTTTGGCATGTCTGCCCTTTAAGAGCCAGGGTGGCTCACTGGGCTTCTAAATCCACTTTGGCGCACATTCTCTCTCAGGGGCATGTGTCATGTGATGAAGCTAGATTTGCATTTGTGCTGTGGGTTTCGCTTTAAGAGCTGATAATATGTGGCAGAAGCTCTGCCTTGGGGCGTCATGTGACGTTCGTAGGCGTTGGCATAGTAACTGGGTCTGCCCGCGCATATCAATGAGCTTAACTGCCATTTCAATCGCCTCAGGGCACGTTTTGCCATTTCCCATTGACAAGCATTGGAGACAGTGCATTCCAATGACGGGAAAAAAAATTTTCAAACGCAAATTGCGCAAAAACTACAAATTCGATCGACACTAAAAATACTTAGCACACAGCTCATGGACGCTGGCTTCGAAACGACACCTCAACGGCGTCTGTGCGTGTAGCGGTTCGGGCCGCATTAATTGCGGAAATCAACTGGAAAATAATAAGAAGAAGAATAAAAAGAAAAAGTTAGCAGCGTTCGGATTACAACATTAATACTAGATGTGTATTTCCTGAAGGAAGTACAGATAGTGGTTTGAAATGGTGCCCGGGCTGCCCCTTTAAGAGAGACTTGGCTGCTGCCCCTGCAAGACTTTCAACTCAGGATCTGTTTTAACTGTGGGTGCCTCTCAGGGGCCACTTTGGCTTCAGGGTCCGATTTTGTGGGTGGGACCCCTCAGGGCCCGATTTTGTGGGTGGGGCCCCTCTGGGTCCGATTTTGTGGCCGGGGCACCTCAGGGTCCGATTTTGTGGGTGGAGCCCCTCAGGGTCCAATTTGGTGGGCGGGGCCACTCAGGGTCCAATTTGGTGGGCGGGGCCACTCAGGGTCCGATTTGGTGAGTGGGGCCCCTCAGAGTTCAATTTGGTCAGCGGGGCCCCTCAGGGTCCGATTTTGTGGGTGGGGCCACTCAGGGTCCGATTTTGTGGTTGGGGCCTTTCAGAATCTGATTTAGTGGGCGGGGCCCCTCCGGGTCTGAATTGGTGGGCGGGGCCCCTCAGGGTCCGATTTGGTGGGCGGGGCCCCTCAGGGTCCGATTTGGTGGGCGGGGCCCCTCAGGGTCCGATTTTGTGGGTTGGGCCCCTCAGGGTCTGATTTTGTGTCCGGGGCCCCTCAGGGTCCGATTTTGTGGCCGGTGCCTCTCAGGGTCCTATTTTGTGGTTGGGGCCCCTCAGGGTCCGATTTTGTGTCCGGAGCCTCTCAGGGTCCGATTTTGTGGTTGGGGCCCCTCAAGATCTGATTTTGTGGCCGGGGTCCCTCAGGGTCTGATTTTGTGGCCGGGGCCCCTCAGGGTCCAATTTTGTGGATGGGGCCCCTCAGGGTCCAATTTTTTGGCCGGGGCCCCTCAGGGTCCGATTTTGTGGTTGGGGCCCCTCAGGGTCCGATTTTGTGGTTGGGGCCCCTCAGGGTCCGATTTTGTGAGTGGGGCCCCTCAGGGTCCGATTTTGTGGCCGGGGCCCCTCAGGGTCCGATGTTGTGGCCGGGGCCCCTCGGTCTGATTTTGTGGCCGTATCCCCTCAGGGTCCGATTTTGTGGGTGGGGCCCCTCAGGGTCTGATTTTGTGGCCAGGGTCCCTCAGGGTCCGATTTTGTGGCCGGGGCCCCTGAGGGTCCAATTTTGTGGGTGGGGCCCCTCAGGGTCCAATTTTTTGGCCGGGGCACCTCAGGGTCCAATTTTGTGGGTGGGGCCCCTCAGGGTCCAATTTTGTGGGTGGGGCCCCTCAGGGTCCGATTTTGTCGGTGGGGCCCCTCAGGGATCGATTTTGTGGTTGGGGCCCCTCAGGATCCAATTTTGTGACCGGGGCCCTCAGGGTCTGATTTTGTGGGTGGGGCCCCTCAGGGTCCGATATTGTGGGTGGGGCCCCTCAGGATCCGATTTTGTGGGTGGGGCCCCTCAGGATCCAATTTTGTGTTTGGGGCCCCTCAGGGTTCAATATTGTAGGCGGGGCCCCTCAGGGTCCGGATTTTGTGGCAGGGCCCCTCAGGGTCCGATTTTGTGGCCGGTGCCCGTGAGGGTCCGATTTTGTGGTTGGGGCCCCTCAGGGTCCGATTTTGTGGCCGGGGCCCCTCAGGGTCCGATTTTGTGGTTGGGGCCCCTCAGGGTCCGATTTTGTGAGTGGGGCCCCTCAGGGTCCGATTTTGTGAGTGGGGCCCCTCAGGGTACGATGTTGTGGCCGGGGCCCCTCAGGGTCTGATTTTGTGGCCGGATCCCCTCAGGGTCCGATTTTGTGGGTGGGGCCCCTCAGGGTCCAATTTTTTGGCCGGGGCCCCTCAGGGTCCGATTTTGTGGTTGGGGCCCCTCAGGGTCTGATTTTGTGGTTGGGGCCCCTCAGGGTCCGTTTTTGTGAGTGGGGCCCCTCAGGGTCCGATGTTGTGGCCGGGGCCCCTCAGGGTCTAATTTTGTGGCCGGATCCCCTCAGGGTCCGATTTTGTGGGTGGGGCCCCTCAGGGTCCGATTTTGTGGCCGGGGTCCCTCAGGGTCCGATTTTGTGGCCGGGGCCCCTCAGGGTCCAATTTTGTGGGTGGGGCCCCTCAGGGTCCAATTTTTTGGCCGGGGCCCCTCAGGGTCCAATTTTGTGGGTGGGGCCCCTCAGGGTCCAATTTTGTGGGTGGGGCCCCTCAGGGTCCAATTTTGTGGGTGGGTCCCCTCAGGGTCCAATTTTGTGGGTGGGGCCCCTCAGGGATCGATTTTGTGGTTGGGGCCACTCAGGATCCAATTTTGTGACCGGGGCCCTCAGGGTCTGATTTTGTGGGTGGGGCCCCTCAGGGTCCGATATTGTGGGTGGGGCCCCTCAGGATCCGATTTTGTGGGTGGGGCCCCTCAGGATTCGATTTTGTGGTTGGGGCCCCTCAGGGTTCGATTTTGTAGGCGGGGCCCCTCAGGGTCCGATTTTGTGGCCGGGGCCCCTCAGGGTCTGATTTTGTGGCCGGGGCCCCTCAGGGTCCGATTTTGTGGCCGGGGCCCCTCAGGGTCCGATTTTGTGGCCGGGGCCCCTCAGGGTCCGATTTTGCGGTTGGGGCCCCTCAGGGTCCGATTTTGTGGTTGGGGCCCCTCAGGGTCCGATTTTGTGAGCGTGGCCCCTCAGGGTCCGATGTTGTGGCCGGGGCCCCTCAGGGTCTGATTTTGTGGCCGGGGCCCCTCAGGGTCCGATTTTGTGGGAGGGGCCACTCAGGGTCCGATTTTGTGGCCGGGGTCCCTCAGGGTCCGATTTTGTGGCCGGGGCCCCTCAGGGTCCAATTTTTTGGCCGGGGCCCCTCAGGGTCCAATTTTTTGGCCGGGGCCCCTCAGGGTCCGATTTTGTGGTTGGGCCCCCTCAGGGATCGATTTTGTGGTTGGGGCCCCTCAGGATCCAATTTTGTGACCGGGGCCCTCAGGGTCTGATTTTGTGGGTGGGGCCCCTCAGGGTCCGATATTGTGGGTGGGGCCCCTCAGGATCCGATTTTGTGGGTGGGGCCCCTCAGGATCTGATTTTGTGGTTGGGGCCCCTCAGGGTTCAATTTTGTAGGCGGGGCCCATCAGGGTCCGATTTTGTGGCCGGGGCCCCTCAGGGTTTGATTTTGTGGGTGGGGCCCCTCAGGGTCAGATGTTGTGGCCGGGGCCCCTCAGGGTCTGATTTTGTGGCCGGATCCCCTCAGGGTCCGATTTTGTGGGTGGGGCCCCTCAGGGTCCGATTTTGTGGCCGGGGTCCCTCAGGGTCTGATTTCGTGGGTTGGGCCCCTCAGGGTCCAATTTTGTGGGTGGGGCCCCTCAGGGTCCAATTTTGTGGTCGGGGTCCCTCAGGGTCTGATTTTGTGGCTGGGGCCCCTCAGGGTCCAATTTTGTGGGTGGGGCCCCTCAGGGTCCAGTTTTGTGGGTGGGGCCCCTCAGGGTCCAGTTTTGTGGGTGGGGCCCCTCAGGGATCGATTTTGTGGTTGGGGCCCCTCAGGATCCAATTTTGTGACCGGGGCCCTCAGGGTCCAATTTTTTGGCCGGGGCCCCTCAGGGTCCGATTTTGTGGTTGGGGCCCCTCAGGGTCCGATTTTGTGGTTGGGGCCCCTCAGGGTCCGTTTTTGTGAGTGGGGCCCCTCAGGGTCCGATGTTGTGGCCGGGGCCCCTCAGGGTCTGAATTTGTGGCCGGATCCCCTCAGGGTCTGATTTTGTGGGTGGGGCCCCTCAGGGTCCGATTTTGTGGCCGGGGTCCCTCAGGGTCCGATTTTGTGACCGGGGCCCTCAGGGTCTGATTTTGTGGGTGGGGCCCTTCAGGGTCCGATATTGTGGGTGGGGCCCTCAGGATCCGATTTTGTGGGTGGGGCCCCTCAGGATCCGATTTTGTGGTTGGGGCCCCTCAGGGTTCAATTTTGTAGGCGGGGCCCCTCAGGGTCCGATTTTGTGGCCGGGGCCCCTCAGAGTCCAATTTTGTGGCCGGGGCCCCTCAGGGTCCGATTTTGTGGCCGGGGCCCCTCAGGGTCCGATTTTGTGGCCGGGGCCCCTCAGGGTCCGATTTTGTGGTTGGGGCCCCTCAGGGTCCGATTTTGTGGTTGGGGCCCCTCAGGGTCGGATTTTGTGAGTGGGGCCCCTCAGGGTCCGATGTTGTGGCCGGGGCCCCTCAGGGTCCGATTTTGTGGTTGGGGCCCCTCAGGGTCCGATTTTGTGGTTGGGGCCCCTCAGGGTCGGATTTTGTGAGTGGGGCCCCTCAGGGTCCGATGTTGTGGCCGGGGCCCCTCAGGATCCAATTTTGTGACCGGGGCCCTCAGGGTCTGATTTTGTGGGTGGGGCCCCTCAGGGTCCGATATTGTGGGTGGGCCCCCTCAGGATCCGATTTTGTGGTTGGGGCCCCTCAGGGTCGGATTTTGTGAGTGGGGCCCCTCAGGGTCCGATGTTGTGGCCGGGGCCCCTCAGGATCCAATTTTGTGACCGGGGCCCTCAGGGTCTGATTTTGTGGGTGGGGCCCCTCAGGGTCCGATATTGTGGGTGGGCCCCCTCAGGATCCAATTTTGTGTTTGGGGCCCCTCAGGGTTCAATTTTGTAGGCGGGGCCCCTCAGGGTCCGGATTTTGTGGCAGGGCCCCTCAGGGTCCGATTTTGTGGCCGGTGCCCGTGAGGGTCCGATTTTGTGGTTGGGGCCCCTCAGGGTCCGATTTTGTGGCCGGGGCCCCTCAGGGTCCGATTTTGTGGTTGGGGCCCCTCAGGGTCCGATTTTGTGAGTGGGGCCCCTCAGGGTACGATGTTGTGGCCGGGGCCCCTCAGGGTCTGATTTTGTGGCCGGATCCCCTCAGGGTCCGATTTTGTGGGTGGGGCCCCTCAGGGTACAATTTTTTGGCCGGGGCCCCTCAGGGTCCGATTTTGTGGTTGGGGCCCCTCAGGGTCTGATTTTGTGGTTGGGGCCCCTCAGGGTCGGATTTTGTGAGTGGGGCCCCTCAGGGTCCGATGTTGTGGCCGGGGCCCCTCAGGATCCAATTTTGTGACCGGGGCCCTCAGGGTCTGATTTTGTGGGTGGGGCCCCTCAGGATCCGATATTGTGGGTGGGCCCCCTCAGGATCCGATTTTGTGGGTGGGGCCCCTCAGGATCTGATTTTGTGGTTGGGGTCCCTCAGGGTTCAATTTTGTAGGCGGGGCCCCTCAGGGTCCGATTTTGTGGCCGGGGCCCCTCAGGGTCCGATTTTGTGGTTGGGGCCCCTCAGGGTCCGATTTTGTGGTTGGGGCCCCTCAGGGTCCGATTTTGTGAGTGGGGCCCCTCAGGGTCCGATTTTATGAGTGGGGCCTCTCAGGGTCCGATTTTGTGGCCGGGGCCCCTCAGGGTCTGATTTTGTGGCCGGATCCCCTCAGGGTCCGATTTTGTGGGTGGGGCCCCTCAGGGTCCGATTTTGTGGCCGGGGTCCCTCAGGGTCTGATTTTGTGGCCGGGGCCCCTCAGGGTCCAATTTTGTGGGTGGGGCCCCTCAGGGTCCAATTTTTTGGCCGGGGCCCCTCAGGGTCCAATTTTGTGGGTGGGGCCCCTCAGGGTCCAATTTTGTGGGTGGGGACCCTCAGGGTCCGATTTTGTGGTTGGGGCCCCTCAGGGTCCGATTTTGTGGTTGGGGCCCCTCAGGATCCAATTTTGTGACCGGAGCCCTCAGGATCTGATTTTGTGGGTGGGGCCCCTCAGGGTCCGATATTGTGGGTGGGGCCCCTCAGGATCCGATTTTGTGGGTGGGGCCCCTCAGGATCTGATTTTGTGGTTGGGGCCCCTCAGGGTTCAATTTTGTAGGCGGGGCCCCTCAGGGTCCGATTTTGTGGCCGGGGCCCCTCAGGGTCCGATTTTGTGGGTGGGGCCCCTCAGGGTCCAATTTGGTGGACGGGGCCACTCTGGGTCTGATTTGGTGGACGGGGACATTCTGGGTCTGATTTGGTGGACGGGGCCACTCTGGGTCCGATTTGGTGGGCGGGGCCACTCTGGGTCCAATTTGGATGCCAGGGTGGCTCAGCCTCCTTTTTGTAGGCCAGGGTCTATCAGCCTCCGATTTGGAGCCTTGGGTCACTCAGCTTTCGATTTGGCGCGCCGGCCCTTTAAGACTCATTTTGGTGCGCCGGCTCTTTAAGAATCACTTTGGCGCGTCGGCCCTTTAAGAGCCAGGGTGGCTCACTGGGCTTCTAAATCCACTTTGGCGCACATTCTCTCTCGGGGCAAGTGTCATGTGATGAAGCTAGATTTGCATTTGTGGTGTGGGTTTCGCTTTAAGAGCTGATATTATGTGGCAGAGGCTCTGTGCTGGGGTTCAAGTGAAGTTCGTAGGCGTTGGCATAGTAACTGGGTCTGCCTGCGCATATCAATTAGCTCAACTGCCATTTCAATCGCCTCAGGGCACGTTTTGCCATTTCCTATTGAAAAGCATTGGAGACAGTGCATTCCAATGACGGGAAAAAAAATTTTCAAACGCAAATTGCACAAAAACTACAAATCCGATCGACACGAAAAATACTTAGCACACCTCTCATGGGCGCTGGCTTCGAAACGACACCTCAACGGAGTCTGTGCGTGTAGCGGTTCGGGCCGCATTAATTGCGGAAATCAACTTAATAATAATAATAAGAAGAAGAAGAAGAATAAGTTAGCAGCGTTCGGATTACAATATAGTGGTTTTTTCAAACCACTATAACTAGATGTGTATTTCCTGAATGAAGTACAGATAGTGGTTTGAAATGGTGCCCGGGCTGCCCCTTTATGAGAGACTTGCCTGCTGCCCCTGCAAGACTTTCAACTCAGGATCTGTTTTAACTGTGGGTGCCTCTCAGGGGCCACATTGGCCTCAGGGTCCGATTTTGTGGGTGGGGCCCCTCACGGCCCGACTTTGTGGGTGGGGCCCCTCAGGGTCCGATTTTGTGGCCGGGGCCCGTCAGGGTCTGATTTTGTGGGTGGGACCTCTCAGGGTCCGATTTGGTGGGCGGGGCCCCTCAGGGTCCAATTTGGTGGGCAGGTCCCCTCAGGGTCCGATTTTGTGGGTTGGGCCCCTCAGGGTCCGATTTTGTGGCTGGGGCCCCTCAGGGTCCGATTTTGTGGCCGGGGCCAATCAGGATCCGATTTTTGTGGCCGGAACCCCTCAGGGACCAATTTTGCAGGTGGGGCCCCTCAGGGTCCGATTTTGTGGCCGGGGCCCGTCAGGGTCCGATTTTGTGGGTGGGACCTCTCAGGGTCCGATTTGGTGGGCGGGGCCCCTCAGGGTCCAATTTGGTGGGCAGGTCCCCTCAGGGTCCGATTTTGTGGGTTGGGCCCCTCAGGGTCCGATTTTGTGGCCGGGGCCCCTCAGGGTCCGATTTTGTGTCAGGGGCCCCTCAGGATCCAATTTTGTGACCGGGGCCCTCAGGGTCTGATTTTGTGGGTGGGGCCCCTCAGGGTCCGATATTGTGGGTGGGCCCCCTCAGGATCCAATTTTGTGTTTGGGGCCCCTCAGGGTTCAATTTTGTAGGCGGGGCCCCTCAGGGTCCGGATTTTGTGGCAGGGCCCCTCAGGGTCCGATTTTGTGGCCGGTGCCCGTGAGGGTCCGATTTTGTGGTTGGGGCCCCTCAGGGTCCGATTTTGTGGCCGGGGCCCCTCAGGGTCCGATTTTGTGGTTGGGGCCCCTCAGGGTCCGATTTTGTGAGTGGGGCCCCTCAGGGTACGATGTTGTGGCCGGGGCCCCTCAGGGTCTGATTTTGTGGCCGGATCCCCTCAGGGTCCGATTTTGTGGGTGGGGCCCCTCAGGGTACAATTTTTTGGCCGGGGCCCCTCAGGGTCCGATTTTGTGGTTGGGGCCCCTCAGGGTCTGATTTTGTGGTTGGGGCCCCTCAGGGTCGGATTTTGTGAGTGGGGCCCCTCAGGGTCCGATGTTGTGGCCGGGGCCCCTCAGGATCCAATTTTGTGACCGGGGCCCTCAGGGTCTGATTTTGTGGGTGGGGCCCCTCAGGATCCGATATTGTGGGTGGGCCCCCTCAGGATCCGATTTTGTGGGTGGGGCCCCTCAGGATCTGATTTTGTGGTTGGGGTCCCTCAGGGTTCAATTTTGTAGGCGGGGCCCCTCAGGGTCCGATTTTGTGGCCGGGGCCCCTCAGGGTCCGATTTTGTGGTTGGGGCCCCTCAGGGTCCGATTTTGTGGTTGGGGCCCCTCAGGGTCCGATTTTGTGAGTGGGGCCCCTCAGGGTCCGATTTTGTGAGTGGGGCCTCTCAGGGTCCGATTTTGTGGCCGGGGCCCCTCAGGGTCTGATTTTGTGGCCGGATCCCCTCAGGGTCCGATTTTGTGGGTGGGGCCCCTCAGGGTCCGATTTTGTGGCCGGGGTCCCTCAGGGTCTGATTTTGTGGCCGGGGCCCCTCAGGGTCCAATTTTGTGGGTGGGGCCCCTCAGGGTCCAATTTTTTGGCCGGGGC
Organism: Dendrobates tinctorius; assembly: GCF_039654945.1. Taxonomy (NCBI): domain Eukaryota; kingdom Metazoa; phylum Chordata; class Amphibia; order Anura; family Dendrobatidae; genus Dendrobates; species Dendrobates tinctorius. The sequence goes on along the minus strand of NW_027361829.1, from coordinate 24,428,813 downwards.
CCCTCAGGGTCCAATTTTGTGGGTGGGGCCCCTCAGGGTCCAATTTTGTGGGTGGGGACCCTCAGGGTCCGATTTTGTGGTTGGGGCCCCTCAGGGTCCGATTTTGTGGTTGGGGCCCCTCAGGATCCAATTTTGTGACCGGAGCCCTCAGGATCTGATTTTGTGGGTGGGGCCCCTCAGGGTCCGATATTGTGGGTGGGGCCCCTCAGGATCCGATTTTGTGGGTGGGGCCCCTCAGGATCTGATTTTGTGGTTGGGGCCCCTCAGGGTTCAATTTTGTAGGCGGGGCCCCTCAGGGTCCGATTTTGTGGCCGGGGCCCCTCAGGGTCCGATTTTGTGGGTGGGGCCCCTCAGGGTCCAATTTGGTGGACGGGGCCACTCTGGGTCTGATTTGGTGGACGGGGACATTCTGGGTCTGATTTGGTGGACGGGGCCACTCTGGGTCCGATTTGGTGGGCGGGGCCACTCTGGGTCCAATTTGGATGCCAGGGTGGCTCAGCCTCCTTTTTGTAGGCCAGGGTCTATCAGCCTCCGATTTGGAGCCTTGGGTCACTCAGCTTTCGATTTGGCGCGCCGGCCCTTTAAGACTCATTTTGGTGCGCCGGCTCTTTAAGAATCACTTTGGCGCGTCGGCCCTTTAAGAGCCAGGGTGGCTCACTGGGCTTCTAAATCCACTTTGGCGCACATTCTCTCTCGGGGCAAGTGTCATGTGATGAAGCTAGATTTGCATTTGTGGTGTGGGTTTCGCTTTAAGAGCTGATATTATGTGGCAGAGGCTCTGTGCTGGGGTTCAAGTGAAGTTCGTAGGCGTTGGCATAGTAACTGGGTCTGCCTGCGCATATCAATTAGCTCAACTGCCATTTCAATCGCCTCAGGGCACGTTTTGCCATTTCCTATTGAAAAGCATTGGAGACAGTGCATTCCAATGACGGGAAAAAAAATTTTCAAACGCAAATTGCACAAAAACTACAAATCCGATCGACACGAAAAATACTTAGCACACCTCTCATGGGCGCTGGCTTCGAAACGACACCTCAACGGAGTCTGTGCGTGTAGCGGTTCGGGCCGCATTAATTGCGGAAATCAACTTAATAATAATAATAATAAGAAGAAGAATAAGTTAGCAGCGTTCGGATTACAATATAGTGGTTTTTTCAAACCACTATAACTAGATGTGTATTTCCTGAATGAAGTACAGATAGTGGTTTGAAATGGTGCCCGGGCTGCCCCTTTATGAGAGACTTGCCTGCTGCCCCTGCAAGACTTTCAACTCAGGATCCGTTTTAACTGTGGGTGCCTCTCAGGGGCCACATTGGCCTCAGGGTCCGATTTTGTGGGTGGGGCCCCTCACGGCCCGACTTTGTGGGTGGGGCCCCTCAGGGTCCGATTTTGTGGCCGGGGCCCGTCAGGGTCTGATTTTGTGGGTGGGACCTCTCAGGGTCCGATTTGGTGGGCGGGGCCCCTCAGGGTCCAATTTGGTGGGCAGGTCCCCTCAGGGTCCGATTTTGTGGGTTGGGCCCCTCAGGGTCCGATTTTGTGGCTGGGGCCCCTCAGGGTCCGATTTTGTGGCCGGGGCCAATCAGGATCCGATTTTTGTGGCCGGAACCCCTCAGGGACCAATTTTGCAGGTGGGGCCCCTCAGGGTCCGATTTTGTGGCCGGGGCCCGTCAGGGTCCGATTTTGTGGGTGGGACCTCTCAGGGTCCGATTTGGTGGGCGGGGCCCCTCAGGGTCCAATTTGGTGGGCAGGTCCCCTCAGGGTCCGATTTTGTGGGTTGGGCCCCTCAGGGTCCGATTTTGTGGCCGGGGCCCCTCAGGGTCCGATTTTGTGTCAGGGGCCCCTCAGGGTCCGATTTTGTGGTTGGGTCCCCTCAGGGTCCGATTTTGTGGTTGGGGCCCCTCAGGGTCCGATTTTGTGGCCGCGGCCCCTCAGGGTCTGATTTTGTGGCCGCGGCCCCTCAGGGTCCGATTTTGTGGCAGGGGCCCCTCAGGGTCCGATTTTGTGGCAGGGGCCCCTCAGGGTCCGATTTTGTGGTTGGGGCCCCCTGGGTCCGATTTGGTGGGCGGGACCACTCTGGGTCCGATTTGATAGGTGGGACCACTCTGGGTCCAATTTGGTGGGCGGGACCTCTCAGGATTTGATTTGGTGGGCGGGGACCCTCAGGGTCCGATTTGGTGGGCGGGGCCCCTCAGGGTCCGATTTGGTGGGCGGGGCCCCTCAGGGTCCGATTTGGTGGGCGGGGCTCCTCAGGGTCCGAATTTGTGGTTGGAGCCCCTCAGGGTCCGGTTTTGTGTCCGGGACCCCTCAGGGTCCGATTTTGTGGTTGGTGCCCTTGAGAATCCGAATTGGTGGGCGGGGCCCCTCAGGGTCCGATTTGGTGGGCGGGGCCCCTCAGGGTCCGATTTGGTGGGCGGGGCCCCTCAGGGTCCGATTTTGTGGCCGGGGCCCCTCATGGTCTGATTTGGTAGTGTGGGTCCCTCAGGGTCTGATTTTGTGGGTGGGGCCCCTCAGGGTCCGATTTTGTGGCCGGGGCCCCTCAGGGTCCAATTTTGTGGCCGGGGCCCCTCAGGGTCCGATTTTGTGGGTGGGGCCCCTCAGGGTCCGATTTGGTGGGTGGGGCCCCTCAGGGTCCGATTTTGTGGCCGGGGCCCCTCAGGGTCCAATTTTGTGGTCGGGGCCCCTCAGGGTCCGATTTGGTGGCCAAGGCCCCTCAGGGTCTGATTTTGTGGGTGGGGCCCCCTGGGTCTGATTTGGTGGACGGGGCCACTCTGGGTCAAATTTGGTGGGGGCCCCTCAGAGTCCGACTTGGTGGGCGGGTCCCCTCAGGGTCCGATTTGGTGGGCGGGGCCCCTTAGGATCCGATTTGGTGGGTGGGGCTCCTCAGGGTCCGAATTTGTGGCTTGGGCCCCTCAGGGTCCGATTTTGTGTCCGGGGCCAATCAGGGTCTGATTTTGTGGTTGGGACCCTTCAGAATCCGATTTGGTGGGTGAGGCCCCTCAGGGTCCGATTTGGTGGGTGGGGCCACTCAGGGTCCGATTTGGTGGGCGGGGCCCCTCATGGTCCGATTTGGTGAGCGGGACCACTCGGAATACTATTTGGTGGGCGGGGCCCCTCAGGGTCCGATTTGGTGAGCTGGGCCCCTCAGAGTCCAATTTGGTGAGCGGGGCCCCTCAGGGTCCGATTTGGTCAGTGGGGCCCCTCAGGGACCAATTTGGTCAGCGGGGCCCCTCGGTCAGATTTGGTGGGCGGGGCCCCTCAGTGTCAGATTTTGTGATTGGGCCCCTCAGGGTCCGAATTTGTGGGTGGAGCCCCTTAGGGTCCGATTTGGTGGCCGGGGCCCCTCAGTGTTTGATTTTGTGGGTGGGGCCCCCGGGTCTGATTTGGTGGGCGGGGCCACTCTGGGTCCAATTTAGTGGGGGGCCCCTCAGTTGTCCGATTTGGTGGGCGGGGCCCCTCAGTGTACAATTTGGTGGGCGGGGCCCCTTAGGGTCTGAATTTGTGGTTGGGGCCCCTCAGGGTCTGATTTTGTGGGCGGGGCCCCTTAGGGCCCGATTTGGTGGGCGGGGCCACTCAGAATCCGATTTGGTGGGCGGGGCCCCTCAGGGCCCGATTTGGTGAGCAGGGCCCCTATGGGTCCGATTTGGTCAATTGGGCCCCTCAGGGTTCGATTTGGTCAGCGGGGCCCCTGAGATTCAAATTTGGTGGGCGGGTCCCCTCAGGGTCCGATTTTTTGGTTGGGGCCCCTCAGGGTCCGATTTTGTGGGTGGGGCCCCTCAGGGTCTGATTTTGTGTCCGGTCCCCTCAGGGTCCGATTTTGTCGTTGGGGTCTTTCAGAATCTGATTTGGTGGGCGGAGCCCCTCAGGGTCCGATTTGGTGAGCGGGGCTACTCAGAATCTGATTTGGTGGGCGGGGCCCCTCAGGGTCTGATTTGGTGAACGGGGCCTCTTAGAGTTCAATTTGGTGAGCAGGGCCCCTCAGGGTCCGATTTGGTGAGCGGTGCCCCTCAGGATCCGATTTGGTGGGTGGGGCCCCTCAGGGTCTGATTTGGATGGGTCCCCTCAGGGTCCGATTTTGTGGGTGGGGCCCCTCAGGGTCCGATTTGGTGGACTGGGCCACTGTGGGTTCGATTTTGTGGTTGGGGCCCATCAGGGTCCGATTTTGTGTCCGGGGCCCCTCAGGGTCCGATTTTGTGCTTGGGGCCATTCAGAATCCGATTTGGTGGGCGGGGCCCCTCAGGGTCCGATTTGGTGAGCGGGGCCCCTCAGAGTTCAATTTGGTGAGCAAGGCCCCTCAGGGTCCGATTTGATGAGCAGGGCCCCTCAGGGTCCGATTTGGTTAGTGGGGCCCCTCAGGGTCTGATTTGGTGGTCAGGATCTCTGAATCCGTTTTGGTGGGCGGGGCCCCTCAGGGTCTGATTTGGTGGGCGGGGCCCATCAGGGTCCAATTTGGTGGGCGGGGCCCCTCAGGGTCCAATTTGGTGGGCGGGGCCCCTCAGGGTCCGATTTGGTGGGCGGGGACCCTCGGGGTCCAATTTGGTGGGCGGGGACCCTCGGGGTCCGATTTGGTGGGCGGGATCCCTCAGGGTCCGATTTGGTGGGCAGAGCCCCTCAGGATTCGATTTGGTGGGCGGGGCCCCTCAGGGTCAGATGTGGTGGGCGGGGCCCCTCAGGGTCCGATTTGGTGGGCGGGGCCCATAAGGGTCCGATTTGGTGGGCGGGGCCCCTCAAGGTCCGATTTGCTGGGTGGAGTCCCTCAGGGTCCTGTTTGGTGGGTGGGGCCCCTCAGGGTCCGACTTGGTGGGCGGGGCCCCTCAGGGTTCGATTTGGTGGGCGGGGCCCCTCAGAGTCCGATTTGGTGGGTGGGGCCCCTCAGGGTCTGATTTGGTGGACGAGGCCCCTCGGGGGTCCGATTTGGTGGGCGGGATCCCTCAGGGTCCAATTTGGTGGGCAGGGCCCATCAGCGTCCGATTTGGTGGGCGGGGCCCCTCAGGGTCCGATTTAGTGGGTGGGGCTCCTCAGGGTCCGAATTTGTGGTTGGAGCCTCTCAGGGTCTGATTTTGTGGTTGGGGCCCTTCAGAATCCGATTTGGTGGGGGGCCCTCAGGGTCCGATTTTGTGGCCGGGGCTCCACAGGGTCCAATTTGGTGGGGGGCCCCTCAGGGTCCGATTTGGTGTGCGGGGACCCTCATGGTCTGATTTGGTGGGCGGGGCCCCTCAGGGTCCGATTTGGTGGGCGGGATCCCTCAGGGTTTGATTTGGTGGGCGGGGCCCCTCAGGGTCCGATTTGTTGGGTGGGGCCCCTCAGGGTTCGATTTGGTGGGCGGGGCCCATCAGGGTCCGATTTGGTGGGCGGGGCCCCGCAGGGTCCGATTTGGTGGGCGGGGCTCCTCAGGATCCGAATTTGTGGTTGGAGCCCCTCAGGGTCCGATTTTGTGTCAGGGGCCCCTCAGGGTCCGATTTTGTGGTTGGGGCCCTTGAGAATCCGAATTGGTGGGCGGGGCCCCTCAGGGTCCGATTTGGTGGGCGGGGCCCCTCAGGGTTCGATTTGGTGGGCGGGGCCCCTCAGGGTCCGATCTTGTGTCCCGGGCCCCTCATGATCTGATTTGGTAGTGTGGGTCCCTCAGGGTCCGATTTTGTGGGTGGGGCTCCTCAGGGTCCGATTAATTGGCCGGGGCCCCTCATGGTTTGATTTTGTGGCCAGGGCCCCTCAGGGACCGATTTGGTGGGTGGTGCCCTCAGAGTCCGATTTTGAGGCCAGGGCCCCTCAGGGTCCGATTTGGTGGGTGTGGCCCCCCAGGGTCCGATTTGGTGGGTGGAGCCCCTCAGTGACCGATTTGGTGGGTGGGGCCCCTCAGGGTCCGATGTGGTGGCCGGGGCCCCTCAGGGTACGATTTTGTGGCCGAGGCCCCTCAGGGTCCGATTTGGTGGCCGGGGCCCTTCAGGGTCCGATTTTGTGGTTGGGGCCCCCTGGGTCCGATTTGGTGGGCGGGACCACTCTGGGTCCGATTTGGTAGGTGGGACCACTCTGGGTCCAATTTGGTGGGCGGGACCTCTCAGGATTTGATTTGGTGGGCGGGGCCCCTCAGGGTCCGATTTGGTGGGCGGGGCCCATCAGGGTCCGATTTGGTGGGCGGGGCCCCTCAGGGTCCGATTTGGTGGGCGGGACCTCTCAGGATTTGATTTGATGGGCGGGGCCACTCTGGGTCTGATTTAGTGGTCGGGGCCCCACGGGGTCCAATTTGGTGGGCGGGGTCCCTCGGTCCGGTTTGGTGGGCAGGGCCTCTCTGGGTTTAATTTGGTGGGTGGGGTCAATCTGGGTAAGATTTGGAGGCTGGGGTCGCTCAGCCTCCGATTTGGAGGCCGGGGTCGATGAGCTTCCGATTTGGAGGCCGGGGTCGATGAGCTTCCGATTTGGAGGCCGGGGTCGATGAGCTTCCGATTTGGAGGCCGTGGTCGATGAGCTTCCGATTTGGAGGCCGGGGTCGTCGAGCCTCCGATTTGGAGGCCGGGGACATCGAGCCTCCGATTTGGAGGCCGGGGTCGTTGAGCCTCCGATTTGGAGGTCGGGGTCGTTGAGCCTCCGATTTGGAGGCCGGGGTGGCTCAGCCCCCGATTTGGTCAGCGGGGCCCCTCAGGGTCAGATTTGGTGGGCGGAGCCCCTCAGGGTCCGGTTTTGTGGTTGGGGCCCCTCAGGGTCCGATTTTGTGGGTGGAGCCCCACAGGGTCCGATTTTGTGTCCAGGGCCCCTCATGGTACGAATTTGTGGTTGGGGCCTTTCAGAATTCGATTTGGCGGGCGGGGCCCCTTAGGGTCCGATTTGGTGGGCGGGGCCTCTCAGAGTTCAATTTGGTGAGCGGGGCCCTTCAGGGTCAAATTTGGTGGGTGGGGCCCATCAAGGTCCGATCATGTGGCCGGGGCCCCTCAAGGTCTGATTTTGTGGGTGGGGCACCTCAGGGTCCGATTTGGTGGGTGGGGCCCCTTAGGGTCCAATTTTGTGGTCGAAGCCCCTCAGGGTCCGATTTGGTGGCCGGAGCCCCTCAGGGTCTGATTTTGTGGGTGGGGCCCCCTGGGTCTGATTTGGTGGGCGGGTCCACTCTGGGTCCAATTTGGTGGGGGCCCCAAAGGGTCTGATTTGGTGGGCGGGGCCCCTAAGGGTCCGATTTGGTGGGCGGGGCACCTTAGGGTCCGATTTGGTGGGTGGGGCTCCTCAGGGTCTAATTTTGTGGGTGGGGCCCCTCAGGGTCCGATTTTGTGTCCGGGGCCCCTCAGGGTCCGATTTTGTGGTTGGGGCCCTTCAGAATCCGATTTGGTGGGCGGGGCCCCTCAGGGTCCGATTTGGTGGCAGGGCCCCTCAGGGTCCGATTTTGTGGGTGGGACCCCTCAGGGTCTGATTTTGTGGCCAGGGCCCCTCAGGGTCCAATTCTGTAGGTGGGGCCCCTCAGGTCCCGATTTTGTAGCCGGGGCTCCTCAGGGTCCAATTTTGTGGTTGGGGCCCCTCAGGGTCCGATTTTGTGAGTGGGGCCCCTCAGGGTCCGATTTGGTGGGTGGGGCCACTCTGGGTCCGTTTTGTTGGGCGGAGCTACTCTGGGTCCGATTTGGTGGGCGGGGCCCCTCAGGGTCCAATTTGGTGAGCGGGGCCCCTTAGGGTCCGATTTGGTGGGCGGGGCTCCTCAGGGTCCGATTTTGTGGCCGGGGCCCCTCAGGGTCCGATTATGTGTCCGGGGCCCCTCAGGGTCCGATTTTGTGATTGGGACCCCTCAGGGTTCAATTTAGTTGGCGGGGCCCCACAGTGTCCGATTTGGTGGGCGGGGCCCCTCAGGACCTATTCGGTGGCCTGGGCTCCTCAGGGCTTGAAATGGTGGACAGGATCCCTCAGTGTCAGATTTTGTGGCCGGAGCCTCTCGGTCCTGTCTTGTGGGCGGGGCCCCTTAGAGTCCAATTTTGTGGGTGGGGCCCCCTGGGTCTGATTTGGTGGGCAGGGCCACTCTGGGTCCAATTTGGTGGGGGGCCCTTCAGGGTCCGATTTGGTGGGCGGGGCCCCTCAGGGTTCGATTTGGTGGGCGTGGTCCCTTAGGGTCTGATTTGGTGGGTGGGGACCCTCAGGGTCCGATTTGGTGGACGAGGCCTCTCAGGGTCCGATTAGGTGGGTGGAGTCCCTCAGGGTCCAATTTGGTGGGCAGGGCCCCTTAGGGTCTGATTTTGAGGCTGGGGCCCCTCAGGGTCTGATTTTGTGGGTGTGTCCCCTCAGGGTTCGATTTTGTGGGTGCGGCCCCTCAGGGTCCGATTTTGTGGTTGGGGCCCCTCAGGGTCCGATTTTGTGGGTGGGGCCCTTTAGGGTCCGATTTTGTGGGTGGGGCCCCTCAGGGTCCAATTTGGTGGGCGGGGCCACTCTGGGTCTGATTTGGTGGGCGGGGCCACTCTGGGTCTGATTTGGTGGGCGGGGCCACTCTGGGTCCGATTTGGATGCCAGGGTGGCTCAGCCTCTTTTTTGTAAGCCAGGGTCTATCAGCCTCCGATTTGGAGCCTTGGGTCACTCAGCTTTCGATTTGGCACGCCTGCCCTTTAAGACTCATTTTGGTGCGCCGGCTCTTTAAGAATCACTTTGGCGCGTCGGCCCTTTAAGAGCCAGGGTGGCTCACTGGGCTTCTAAATCCACTTTGGCGCACATTCTCTCTCAGGGGCATGCGTCATGTGATGAAGCTAGATTTGCATTTGTGCTGTGGGTTTTGCTTTAAGAGCTGATATTATGTGTCAGAAGTTCTCTCCTGGGGGCGTCATGTGACTTTCGTAGGTGTTGGCATAGTAACTGGGTGGGCCTGTGCATATCAATGAGCTCAACTGCCATTTCAATCGCCTCAGGGCATGTTTTAAGATTCCCATTGAAAAGCATTGGAGACAGTGCATTCCAATGACGGGAAAAAAAAATTTCAAACGCAAATTGCGCAAAAACTTCAAATCCGATCGACACGAAAAATACTTAGCACACCTCTCATGGACGCTTGCTTCGAAACGACACCTCAACGGAGTCTGTGCATGTAGCGGTTCGGGCCGCATTAATTGCGGAAATCAACTGAATAGTAATAATACTAGATGTGTATTTCCTGAAGGAAGTACAGATAGTGGTTTGAAATGGTGCCTGGGCTGCCCCTTTAAGAGAGACTTGCCTGCTGCCCCTGCAAGACTTTCAACTCAGGATCCGTTTTAACTGTGGGTGCCTCTCAGGGGCCACTTTGGCCTCAGGGTCCGATTTTGTGGGTGGGGCCCCTCAGGGTCAGATTTTGTGGACGGGGCACCTCAGGGTCCGATTTGGTGGGTGGGGCCCCTCAGGGACCGATTAGGTGGCTGGGGCCGCTCAGGGGCTGATTTGGTGGGTGGGCCCCCTCAGGGTCCGATTTTGTGGCCGGGGCCCGTCAGGGTCCAATTTTGTGGCCGGAACCCCTCAGGGTCCGATTTTGTGGGTGGGGCCCCTCAGGGTCCGATTTTGTGGCCGGGGCCCCTCAGGGTCCGATTTTGTGGCCGGGGCCCCTCAGGGTCTGATCTGGTGGGAGGGGCCCCTCAGGGTCCGATTTTGTGGCCGGAACCCCTCAGGGTCCGATTTTGTGGGTGTGGCCCCTCAGGGTCCGATTTTGTGGCCGGGCCCCCTCAGGGTCCGATTTTGTGGCCGGAACCCCTCAGGGTCCGATTTTGTGGGTGTGGCCCCTCAGGGTCCGATTTTGTGGCCGGGCCCCCTCAGGGTCCGATTTTGTGAGTGGGGCCCCTCTGGGTCCGATTTGGTGGGTGGGGCCCCTCAGGGTCCGATTTTGTGGCCAGGGCCCCTCAGGGTCCAATTTTGTGGTCGGGGCCCCTCAGGGTCCGATTTGGTGGCCAAGGCCCCTCAGGGTCTGATTTTGTGGGTGGGGCCCCCTGGGTCTGATTTGGTGGATGGGGCCACTCTGGGTCAAATTTGGTGGGGGGCCCCTCAGGGTCCGAGTTGGTGGGCGGGTCCCCTCAGGGTCCGAGTTGGTGGGCGGGGCCCCTTAGGATCCGATTTGGTGGGTGGGGAACCTCAGGGTCCGAATTTGTGGCTTGGGCCCCTCAGGGTCCGATTTTGTGTCCGGGGCCAATCAGGGTCCGATTTTGTGGTTGGGACCCTTCAGAATCCGATTTGGTGGGTGAGGCCCCTCAGGGTCCGATTTGGTGGGTGGGGCCCTCAGAGTCTGATTTTGAGGCCAGGGCCCCTCAGGGTCCGATTTGGTGGGTGTGGCCCCCCAGGGTCCGATTTGGTGGGTGGAGCCCCTCAGTGTCCGATTTGGTGGGTGGGGCCCCTCAGGGTCCGATGTGGTGGCCGGGGCCCCTCAGGGTACGATTTTGTGGCCGGGGCCCCTCAGGGTACGATTTGGTGGCCGGGGCCCTTCAGGGTCCGATTTTGTGGTTGGGGCCCCCTGGGTCCGATTTGGTGGGCGGGACCACTCTGGGTCCGATTTGGTGGGCGGGACCACTCTGGGTCCAATTTGGTGGGCGGGACCACTCTGGGTCCAATTTGGTGGGCGGGACCACTCAGGATTTGATTTGATGGGCGGGGCCACTCTGGGTCCAATTTGGTGGGCGGGGCCCCTCGGTCCGGTTTGGTGTGCAGGGCCTCTCTGGGTTTAATTTGGTGGGTGGGGTCAATCTCGGTAAGATTTGGAGGCTGGGGTCGCTCAGCCTCCGATTTGGAGGCCGGGGTCGATGAGCTTCCGATTTGGATGCCGAGATCAAAGAGCCTCCGATTTGGAGGCCGGGGTCGATGAGCTTCCGATTTGGAGGCCGGGGTCAATGAGCTTCCGATTTGGAGGCCGGGGTCGATGAGCTTCCGATTTGGAGGCCGTGGTCGATGAGCTTCCGATTTGGAGGATGGGGTCGTCGAGCCTCCGATTTGGAGGCCGGGGTGGCTCAGCCCCCGATTTGGTCAGCGGGGCCCCTCAGGGTCAGATTTGGTGGGCGGAGCCCCTCAGGGTCCGGTTTTGTGGTTGGGGCCCCTCAGGGTCCGATTTTGTGGGTGGAGCCCCACAGGGTCCGATTTTGTGTCCAGGGCCCCTCAGAGTCCGAATTTGTGGTTGGGACCTTTCAGAATTCGATTTGGCGGGCGGGGCCCCTTAGGGTCCGATTTGGTGGGCGGGGCCTCTCAGAGTTCAATTTGGTGAGCGGGGCCCTTCAGGGTCCAATTTGGTGGGTGGGGCCCATCAACGTCCGATTTTGTGGCCGGGGCCCCTCAAGGTCTGATTTTGTGGGTGGGGCACCTCAGGGTCCGATTTGGTGGGTGGGGCCCCTTAGGGTCCAATTTTGTGGTCGAAGCCCCTCAGGGTCCGATTTGGTGGGCGGGGCCCCTCAGGGTTCGATTTGGTGGGCGTGGTCCCTTAGGGTCTGATTTGGTGGGTGGGGACCCTCAGGGTCCGATTTGATGGATGAGGCCTCTCAGGGTCCGATTAGGTGGGTGGAGTCCCTCAGGGTCCAATTTGTTGGGCAGGGCCCCTTAGGGTCTGATTTTGTGGCTGGGGCCCCTCAGGGTCCGATTTTGTGGTTGGGGCCCCTCAGGGTCCGATTTTGTGGTTGGGGCCCCTCAGGGTCCGATTTTGTGAGTGGGGCCCCTCAGGGTCCGATGTTGTGGCCGGGGCCCCTCAGGGTCTGATTTTGTGGCCGGATCCCCTCAGGGTCCGATTTTGTGGGTGGGGCCCCTCAGGGTCCGATTTTGTGGCCGGGGTCCACCAGGGTCTGATTTTGTGGCCGGGGCCCCTCAGGGTCCAATTTTGTGGGTGGGGCCCCTCAGGGTCCAATTTTTTGGCCGGGGCCCCTCAGGGTCCAATTTTGTGGGTGGGGCCCCTCAGGGTCCAATTTTGTGGGTGGGGCCCCTCAGGGTCCAATTTTGTCGGTGGGGCCTCTCAGGGTCCGATTTTGTGAGTGGGGCCCCTCAGGGTCCGATGTTGTGCCCGGGGCCCCTCAGGGTCTGATTTTGTGGCCGGATCCCCTCAGGGTCCGATTTTGTGGGAGGGGCCCCTCGGTCCGATTTTGTGGCCGGGGTCCCTCAGGGTCTGATTTTGTGGCAGGGGCCCCTCAGGGTCCAATTTTGTGGGTGGGGCCCCTCAGGGTCCAATTTTTTGGCCGGGGCCCCTCAGGGTCCAATTTTGTGGGTGGGGCCCCTCAGGGTCCAGTTTTGTGGGTGGGGCCCCTCAGGGATCGATTTTGTGGTTGGGGGCCCTCAGGATCCAATTTGTGACTGGGGCCCTCAGGGTCTGATTTTGTGGGTGGGGCCCCTCAGGGTCCGATATTGTGGGAGGGGCCCCTCAGGATCCGATTTTGTGGGTGGGGCCCCTCAGGATCTGATTTTGTGGTTGGGGCCCCTCAGGGTTCAATTTTGTAGGCGGGGCCCCTCAGGGTCCGATTTTGTGGTTGGGGCCCCTCAGGGTCCGATTTTGTGGTTGGGGCCCCTCAGGGTCCGATTTTATGGCCGGGGCCCCTCAGGGTCCGATTTTGTGGCCGGATCCCCTCAGGGTCCGATTTTGTGGGTGGGGCCCCTCAGGGTCCGATTTTGTGGCCGGGGTCCCTCAGGGTCTGATTTTGTGGGTGGGGTCCCTCAGGGTCCAATTTTTTGGCCGGGGCAACTCAGGGTCCAATTTTGTGGGTGGGGCCCCTCAGGATCCAATTTTATGGGTGGGGCCCCTCAGGGTCCGATTTTGTGGTTGGGGCCCCTCAGGGATCGATTTTGTGGTTGGGGCCCCTCAGGATCCAATTTTGTGACCGGGGCCCTCAGGGTCTGATTTTGTGGGTGGGGCCCCTCAGAATCTGATTTTGTGGGTGGGTCCCCTCAGGATCTGATTTTGTGGTTGGGGCCCCTCAGGGTCCAATTTTTTGGCCGGGGCCCCTCAGGGTCCAATTTTGTGGGTGGGGCCCCTCAGGGTCCAATTTTCTGGGTGGGGCCCCTCAGGGTCCAATTTTGTGGGTGGGGCCCCTCGGGGTCCAATTTTGTCGGTGGGGCCCCTCAGGGTCCAATTTTGTCGGTGGGGCCCCTCAGGGTCCGATTTTGTGGTTGGGGCCCCTCAGGGATCGATTTTGTGGTTGGGGCCCCTCTGGATCCAATTTTGTGACCGGGGCCCTCAGGGTCTGATTTTGTGGGTGGGGCCCCTCAGGGTCCGATATTGTGGGTGGGGCCCCTCAGGGTCCGATATTGTGGGTGGGGCCCCTCAGGATCCGATTTTGTGGTTGGGGACCCTCAGGGTTCAATTTTGTAGGCGGGGCCCCTCAGGGTCCGATTTTGTGGCCGGGTCCCCTCAGGGTCCGATTTTGTGGCCGGGGCCCCTCAGGGTCCGATTTTGTGGCCGGGGCCCGTGAGGGTCCGATTTTGTGGCTGGGGCCCCTCAGGGTCCGATTTTGTGGCCGGGGCCCCTCAGGGTACGATTTTGTGGTTGGGGCCCCTCAGGGTACGATTTTGTGGTTGGGGCCCCTCAGGGTCCGATTTTGTGAGTGGGGCCCCTCAGGGTCCGATGTTGTGCCCGGGGCCCCTCAGGGTCTTATTTTGTGGCCGGATCCCCTCAGGGCCCGATTTTGTGGGAGGGGCCCCTCAGGGTCCGATTTTGTGGCCGGGGTCCCTCAGGGTCCGATTTTGTGGCCGGGGCCCCTCAGGGTCCAATTTTGTGGGTGGGGCCCCTCAGGGTCCAATTTTGTGGGTGGGGCCCCTCAGGGTCCAATTTTGTGGGTGGGGCCCCTCAGGGTCCAATTTTGTGGGTGGGGCCCCTCAGGGATCGATTTTGTGGTTGGGGGCCCTCAGGATCCAATTTTGTGACCGGGGCCCTCAGGGTCTGATTTTGTGGGTGGGGCCCCTCAGGGTTCGATATTGTGGGTGGGGCCCTCAGGATCCGATTTTGTGGGTGGGGCCCCTCAGGATCTGATTTTGTGGTTGGGGCCCCTCAGGGTTAAATTTTGTAGGCGGGGCCCCTCAGGGTCCGATTTTGTGGCCGGGGCCCCTCAGGGTCCGATTTTGTGGTTGGGGCCCCTCAGGGTCCGATTTTGTGGTTGGGGCCCCTCAGGGTCCGATTTTATGGCCGGGGCCCCTCAGGGTCCGATTTTGTGGCCGGATCCCCTCAGGGTCCGATTTTGTGGGTGGGGCCCCTCAGGGTCCGATTTTGTGGCCGGGGTCCCTCAGGGTCTGATTTTGTGGGTGGGGCCCCTCAGGGTCCAATTTTTTGGCCGGGGCCCCTCAGGGTCCAATTTTGTGGGTGGGGCCCCTCAGGATCCAATTTTGTGGGTGGGGCCCCTCAGGGTCCGATTTTGTGGTTGGGGCCCCTCAGGGATCGATTTTGTGGTTGGGGCCCCTCAGGATCCAATTTTGTGACCGGGGCCCTCAGGGTCTGATTTTGTGGGTGGGGCCCCTCAGGGTCCGATATTGTGGGTGGGGCCACTCAGGATACGATTTTGTGGGTGGGTCCCCTCAGGATCTGATTTTGTGGTTGGGGCCCCTCAGGGTTCAATTTTGTAGGCGGGGCCCCTCAGGGTCCGATTTTGTGGCCGTGGCCCCTCAGGGTCCGATTTTGTGGGTGGGGCCCCTCAGGGTCCAATTTGGTGGGTGGGGCCACTCTGGGTCTGATTTGGTGGGCGGGGCCACTCTGGGTCCGATTTGGTGGGCGGGGCCACTATGGGTCCGATTTGGTGGGCGGGCCACTCTGGGTCCAATTTGGATGCCAGGGTGGCTCAGCCTCCTTTTTGTAGGCCAGGGTCTATCAGCCTCCGATTTGGAGCCTTGGGTCACTCAGCTTTCGATTTGGCGCGCCGGCCCTTTAAGACTCATTTTGGTGCGCCGGCTCTTTAAGAATCACTTTGGCGCGTCGGCCCTTTAAGAGCCAGGGTGGCTCACTGGGCTTCTAAATCCACTTTGGCGCACATTCTCTGTCAGGGGCAAGTGTCATGTGATGAAGCTAGATTTGCATTTGTGCTGTGGGTTTTGCTTTAAGAGCTGATATTATGTGGCAGAAGCTCTGTCTTGGAGAGATCATGTGACTCTCGTAGGTGTTGGCATAGTAACTGGGTCTGCCTGCGCATATCAATGAGCTCAACTGCCATTTCAATCGCCTCAGGGCACGTTTTGCCATTACCCATTGAAAAGCATTTGAGACAGTGCATTCCAATGACGGGAAAAAAAAATTTCAAACGCAAATTGCGCAAAAACTACAAATCCGATCGACACGAAAAATACTTAGCACACCTCTCATGGACGCTGGCTTCGAAACGACACCTCAACGGAGTCTGTGCGTGTAGCGGTTCGGGCCGCATTAATTGCGGAAATCAACTTAATAACTAGATGTGTATTTCCTGAAGGAAGTACAGATAGTGGTTTGAAATGGTGCCTGGGCTGCCCCTTTAATAGAAACTTGCCTGCTGCTCCTGCAAGACTTTCAACTCAGGATCCGTTTTAACTGTTGGTGCCTCTCATGGGCCACTTTGGTCTCAGGGCCCGATTTTATGGGTGGGGCCCCTCAGGGCCCGATTTTGTGGGTGGGGCCCCTCAGGGTCTGATTTTGTGGCCGGGGTCTCTCAGGGTTCGATTTTGTGGCCGGGGTCTCTCACGGTTCGATTTTGTGGCTGGGGCCTCGCAGGGTCTGATTTTGTGGGTGGGGCCCCTCAGGGTCTGATTTTGTGGGTGGGGCCCCTCAGGGTCCGATTTTGTGGCTGGGGCCCCTCAGGGTCTGATTTTGTGGCTGGGGCCCCTCAGGGTCCGATTTTGTGGGTGGGGCCCCTCAGGGTCCGATTTTGTGGCCGGGGCCCCTCAGGGTCCGATTTTGTGACTGGGGCCCATCAGGGTCCGATTTTGTGGCAGAGGCCCCTCAGGGTCTGATTTTGTTGGGGCCCCTCAGGTCTGATTTTGTGGCCGGGGACCCTAAGGGTCCGATTTTGTGGGTGGGGCCCCATAGGGTCTGATTTTGTGGGCGGAGCCCATCTGGGTCCGATTTGGTGGGCGGGACCACTCTGGGTCCAATTTGGTGGGCGGGGCCACTCGGGGGCCGATTTGGTGGGTGGGGCCACTCGGGGGTCGATTTGGTGGGCGGCGCCACTCGGGGCCCGATTTGGTGCGCGGGGCCACTCGGGGGGCCGATTTGGTGGGCGGGGCCACTCGGGGGCGATTTGGTGGGCGGGGCCCCTCAGGGTCCAATCTGGTGGGCGGGGCTACTCTGGGTCTGATTTGATGAGCGGAGCCCCTCTGGGTCCGATTTCTTGAGCGGGGCCACGCTGGGTCCGATTTGGAGGCCAGGGTCGATCAGCCTCCAATTTGGAGGCTGGGGTGGCTAAGCCTCCGATTTGGAGCCTGGGGTCACTCAGTTTTCGATTTGGCGCGCTGGCCCTTTAAGAATCACTTTGGCGCGTCGGCCGTTTTAGAGACAGGGTGGCTCACTGGGCTTCTAAATCCACTTTGGCGCACATTCTCTCTCAGGGGCATGCTTCATGTGATGAGGCTAGATTTGCATTTCTGCTGTGGGTTTCGCTTTAAGAGCTGATATTATGTGCCAAAAGCTCTGTCCTGGGGGCGTCATGTGACATTCGTAGGCGTTCGCATAGTAAATGGGTGTGCCTGCGCATATCAATGAGCTTTACTGCCATTTGAATTGCCTCAGGGCACGTTTTAAGTTGCCCATTGAAAAGCATTGAGACACGCATTCCAATGACGGGAAAAAAAAATTTCAAACGCAAATTGCGCAAAAACTACAAATCCGATCGACACGAAAAATATTTAGCACATCTCTCGTGGACGCTGGCTTCGAAACAACACCTCAACGGAGTCTGTGCGTGTAGCGGTTCGGGCCGCATTAATTGCGGAAATCAACTGAATAAAAAGAAAAAGTTAGCAGCGTTCGGATTACAATATAGTGGGTTTTTCAAACCACTATAACTAGATGTGTATTTCCTGAAGGAAGTACAGACAGTGGTTTGAAATGGTGCCCGGGCTGCCCCTTTAAGAGAGACTTGCCTGCTGCCCCTGCAAGACTTTCAACTCAGGATCCATTTTAACTGTGCCTCTCAGGGGCCACTTTGGCCTCAGGGTCTGATTTTGTGGGTGGGACCCCTCAGGGCCCGATTTTGTGGGTGGGGCCCCTCAGGGTCCGATTTTGTGGGTGGGGCCCCTTAGGGTCCGATTTGGTGGACGGGGCCACTCGGTCCGATTTGGTGGGCGGGGCCCCTCAGGGTCCAATTTGGTGGGCGGGGCAACTCAGGGTCCGATTTGGTGAGTGGGGCCCCTCAGAGTTCAATTTGGTCAGCGGGGCCCCTCAGGTTCCGATTTTGTGGGTGGGGCCCCTCAGGGTCCGATTTTGTGGTTGGGGCATTTCAGAATCTGATTTAGTGGCCGGGGCCACTCAGGGTCCGAATTGGTGGGCGGGGCCCCTCAGGGTCCGATTTGGTGGGTGGGGCCCCTCAGGGTCTGATTTGGTGGGCGGGGCCCCTCAGGGTCTGATTTGGTGGGCGGGGCCACTCTGGGTCCGATTTGGTGGGTGGGGCACTTCAGGGTCCGATTTGGTGGGCGGGGACACTGAGTCTGATTTTGTGGCCGGGGCCACTCAGGGTCCGATTTTGTGTCCGGGGCCCCTCAGGGTCCGATTTTGTGGCCGGTGCCTCTCAGGGTCCGATTTTGTGGTTGGGGCCCCTCAGGGTCTGATTTTGTGTCCGGAGCCTCTCAGGGTCCGATTTTGTGTTTGGGGCGCCTCAGGATCTGATTTTGTGGCCGGGGCCCCTCAGGGTCCAATTTTGTGGGTGGGGCCCCTCAGGGTCCGATTTTGTGGGTGGGGCCCCTCAGGGTCTGATTTTGTGGCCGGGGTCTCTCAGGGTTCGATTTTGTGGCCAGGGTCTCTCACGATTCGATTTTGTGGCTGGGGCCTCACAGGGTGATTTTGTGGGTGGGGCCCCTCAGGGTCTGATTTTGTGGGTGGGGCCCCTCAGGGTCCGATTTTGTGGCTGGGGCCCCTCAGGGTCTGATTTTGTGGCTGCGGCCCCTCAGGGTCCGATTTTGTGGGTGGGGCCCCTCAGGGTCCGATTTTGTGGCCGGGGCCCCTCAGGGTCCGATTTTGTGACTGGGGCCCATCAGGGTCCGATTTTGTGGCAGAGGCCCCTCAGGGTCTGATTTTGTTGGGGCCCCTCAGGGTCTGATTTTGTGGCCGGGGACCCTAAGGGTCCGATTTTTTGGGTGGCGCCCCATAGGGTCTGATTTTGTGGGCGGAGCCCATCTGAGTCCGATTTGGTGGGAGGGACCACTCTGGGTCCAATTTGGTGGGCGGGGCCACTCGGGGGCCGATTTGGTGGGTGGGGCCACTCGGGGGTCGATTTGGTGGGCGGCGCCACTCGGGGCCCGATTTGGTGGACGGGGCCACTCGGGGGCCGATTTGGTGGGCGGGGCCACTCGGGGGCGATTTGGTGGGCGGGGCCCCTCAGGGTCCAATCTGGTGGGTGGGGCTACTCTGGGTCTGATTTGATGAGCGGAGCCCCTCTGGGTCTGATTTCTTGAGCGGGGCCACGCTGGGTCCGATTTGGAGGCCAGGGTCGATCAGCCTCCAATTTGGAGGCTGGGGTGGCTAAGCCTCCGATTTGGAGCCTGGGGTCACTCAGTTTTCGATTTGGCGCGCTGGCCCTTTAAGAATCACTTTGGCGCGTCGGCCGTTTTAGAGACAGGGTGGCTCACTGGGCTTCTAAATCCACTTTGGCGCACATTCTCTCTCAGGGGCATGCTTCATGTGATGAGGCTAGATTTGCATTTCTGCTGTGGGTTTCGCTTTAAGAGCTGATATTATGTGCCAAAAGCTCTGTCCTGGGGGCATCATGTGACATTCGTAGGCGTTCGCATAGTAAATAGGTGTGCCTGCGCATATCAATGAGCTT
Source organism: Dendrobates tinctorius (assembly GCF_039654945.1). Lineage (NCBI taxonomy): Eukaryota > Metazoa > Chordata > Amphibia > Anura > Dendrobatidae > Dendrobates > Dendrobates tinctorius. Next base: position 24,409,947 of record NW_027361829.1, on the reverse strand, counting down.
TACTGCCATTTGAATTGCCTCAGGGCACGTTTTAAGTTGCCCATTGAAAAGCATTGAGACACGCATTCCAATGACGGGAAAAAAAAATTTCAAACGCAAATTGCGCAAAAACTACAAATCCGATCGACACGAAAAATACTTAGCACACCTCTCGTGGACGCTGGCTTCGAAACAACACCTCAACGGAGTCTGTGCGTGTAGCGGTTCGGGCCGCATTAATTGCGGAAATCAACTGAATAAAAAGAAAAAGTTAGCAGCGTTCGGATGACAACATTAATACTAGATGTGTATTTCCTGAAGGAAGTACAGATAGTGGTTTGAAATGGTGCCCGGGCTGCCCCTTTAAGAGAGACTTGCCTGCTGCCCCTGCAAGACTTTCAACTCAGGATCCGTTTTAACTGTGGGTGCCTCTCAGGGGCCACTTTGGCCTCAGGGTCTGATTTTGTGGGTGGGGCCCATCAGGGCCTGATTTTGTGGGTGGGGCCCCTCAGGGTCCGATTTTGTGGCCGGGGCCCCTCAGGGTCCGATTTGGTGGCCGGGTCCCCTCAGGGTCCGATTTGGTGGCCGGGGCCCCTCAGGGTCCGATTTGGTGGGTGGGGCCCCTCAGGGTCTGATTTTGTGGCTGGGGCCCCTCAGGGTCCGATTTGGTGGTTGGGGCCCCTCAGGGTCCGATTTTGTGGCCGGGGCCCCTCAGGGTCTGATTTTGTGGGTGGGGCCTCTCAGGGTCCGATTTGGTGGGTGGGGCCCCTCAAGGTCCGATTTGGTGGGTGGGGCCTCTCAGGGTCCGAAGTGGTGGGAGGGCCCCGCAGGGTCCGATTTGGTGGCCGTGGCCCCTCAGGGTCCAATTTTGTGGTCGGGGCCCCTCAGGGTCCGATTTGGTGGCCGTGGCGCCTCAGGGTCCAATTTTGTGGATGGGGCCCCTCAGGGTCTAATTTGGTGGCCGGGGCCCCTCAGGGTCTAATTTGGTGGGTGGGGCCATCTGGGTCTGATTTGGTGGGTGGGGCCACTCTGGGTCCAATTTGGTGGGGGCCCCTCAGGGTCCAAGTTGGTGGGCGGGGCCCCTCAGGGTCTGATTTGGCGGGCGGGGCCCCTCAGGGTCCGATTTGGTGGGTGGGGCTCCACAGCATCCGATTTGGTGGGCGGGATCCCTCAGGGTCCGATTTGGTGGGCGGGGCCCCTCAGGGTTTGATTTGGTGGGCGGGGCCCCTCAGGGTCTGATTTGGTGGGCGGGGCCCCTCAGGGTCTGATTTGGTGGACAGGGCCCCTCAGGGTCTGATATGGTGGGTGGGGCCCCTCAGGGTCCGATTTGGTGGGCAGAGCCCCTCAGGGTTCGATTTGGTGGGAGGGGCCCCTCAGGGTCTGATTTGGTGGGCGGGGCCGCTCAGAGTCCGATTTGGTGAGCGGGGCCCCTGAGAGCTCAATTTGGTGAGCAGGGCCCCTCAGGGTCCGATTTGGTGAGCGGGGCCCCTCAGGGGCTGATTTGGTGGGCGGGATCTCTCAGTGTCCGATTTGGTGGGCGGGGCCCCTCAGGGTCCGATTTGGTGGGCGGGGGCGCACTTTGGCGCACATTCTCTCTCAGGGGCATGCGTCATGTGATGAAGGTAGATTTGCATTTGTGCTGTGGGTTTCGCTTTAAGAGCTGATATTATGTGGCAGAAGCTCTGTCCTGGGGGCGTCATGTGACGTTCGTAGGCGTTGGCATAGTAACTGGGTGTGCCTGTGCATATCAATGAGCTTTACTGCCATTTCAATCGCCTCAGGGCACGTTTTGCCATTTCCCATTGAAAAGCATTGGAGACAGTGCATTCCATTGACGGGAAAAAAAAATTTCAAATGCAAATTGCGCAAAAACTACAAATCTGATCGACACGAAAAATACTTAGCACACCTCTCATGGACGCTGGCTTCAAAACGACACCTCAACGGAGTCTGTGCGTGTAGCGGTTCGGGCCGCATTAATTGCGGAAATCAACTGAATAACTTGTGATTGGCGCATTATAATTGTAATAGTAGATGTGTATTTCCTGAAGGAAGTACAGATAGTGGTTTGAAATGGTGCCCGGGCTGCCACTTTAAGAGAGACTTGCCTGCTGCCCCTGCAAGACTTTCAACTCAGTATCCGTTTTACCTGTGGGTGCCTCTCAGGGGCCACTTTGGCCTGTGGGGCCCCTCAGGGTCTGATTTGGTGGGTGAGGCCCCTCAGGATCCGATTCAGTGGACTGGACTCCTCAGGGCTTGAATTGGTGGGCCGATTTGGTGGGCGAGGCCCCTCAGGGTCCGGTTTGGTGGGCACGGCCCCTCAGGGTCTGATTTGGCGGGTGGGACCCCTCTGGGTCCGATTTGGTGGGCGGGGCCCCTCAGAGTTCGATATGGTGGGTGGGGCACCACAGGGTCTGATTTGCAGGGTGGGGCCCCACAGGGTCTGATTTGGTGGGAGGGGCCACTCTGGGTCCAATTTGGTGAGCGGGGCCCCACAGGGTCCGATTTGGTGAGTGGGGCCCCACAGGGTCCAATTTCATGGGCGGAGCTCCTCTGGTTCCGATTTGGTAGACGGGGCCTCTCAGGGTCCGATTTGGTGGGCGGGTCCCCTCAGGATCCGATTTGGTGGGTGGGGCTCTTCAGGGTATGATTTGGCAGGCGGGGCCCATGAGGGTCTGATTTGGTGGGCGGTGCCCCTCATGGCCTGATTTGGTGAGCGGGGCCACTCTGGGTCTGATTAGGTGGGTGGGGCCCCTTAGGGTCAGATTTGGTGGGTGGGACCCCTCAGGGTCTGATTTGGTGGGCGGGGCCACTCTGGGTCCAATTTGGTGGGCGGGGCCCTTCAGGGTACAATTTGGTAGGCGGGACCAATCTGAGTCTGATTTGGTGGGAGGGGCCCCTCAGGGTTCAATTTGGTGGGCGGGCCACTCTGGGTCCGATTTGGAGGGCGGGGCCACTACGGGTCTGATTTGGTGAGCGGGGCCCCTCAGGGTCCAATTTGGTGGGCGGGGCCTCTCTGTGTCTGATTTGGAGGGCGGTGCCACTTCGGGGCCAATTTGTTGGCCTGGGTGGCTCAGCCTCCGATTTGTAGGCCAGGGTCGATCAGCCTCCGATTTGGAGCCTGGGGTCACTCAGCATTCGATTTGGCGCGCCAGCCCTTTAAGGCTCATTTTGGTGCGCCGGCCCTTTAAGATTCACTTAGGCGCGTCGACTGTTTAAGAGCTAGTTTGGCGCACTGGGCTTCTAAATTCACTATGGCGTACATTCTCTCTCAGGGGCACGCGTCATGTGATGAAGCTAGATTTGCATTTGTGCTGTGGGTTTCGCTTTAAGAGCTGATATTATCGCCAGAAACTGTGTCCTGCTGGGGTCATGTGAAGTTCTTTGGCGCTGGCATAGTAACTGGGTCTGCCTGCACATATCAATGAGCTAAACTGCCATTTGAATCGCCTCAGGGCATGTTTTCTCTAAGGCAAAATTTCCCCATTGAAAAGCATTGAGACAATACATTCAAATGACGGGAAAAAAAAATTTCTAATGCAAATTGCGCAAAAACTACAAATCCAATCGACACGAAAATTACTTAGCACACCTCTCATGGATGCTGGCTTCGAAACGACACCTCAACGGAGTCTGTGCGTGTAGCGTTTCGGGCCGCATTAATTGCGGAAATCAACTGAATAATAAGAATAAGTTAGCAGCGGTCGGATTACAACATTAATACTAGATGTGTATTTCCTGAAGGAAGTACAGATAGTGGTTTGAAATGGTGCCCGGGCTGCCCCTTTAAGAGAGACTTGCCTGCTGCCCCTGCAAGACTTTCAACTCAGGATCCGTTTTAACTGTGGGTGCCTCTCAGGGGCCACTTTGGTCTGTGGGGCCGCTCAGGGTCTGATTTGGTGGGTGGGGCCCCTCAGGATCCGATTTGGTGGGCGGGGCCACTCTGGGTCCGATTTGGAGGCCAGGGTGGCTCAGCCTCCGATTTGTAGGCCAGGGTCGATCAGCCTCCGATTTGGAGCGTGGGGTCACTCAGCTTTCGATTTGGCGCGCCGGCCCTTTAAGACTCATTTCGGTGCGTCAGCCCTTTAAGAATCCCTTAGGCGCGTCGGCCCTTTAAAAGCTAGTTTGGCGCACTGGGCTTCTAAATCCACTTTGGCGGACATTCTCTCTCAGGGGCATGCATCATGTGATGAAGCTAGATTTGCATTTGTGCTTTGGGTTTCGCTTTAAGAGCTGATATTATCTGGCAGAAACTGTGTCCTGCTGGGGTCATGTAAAGTTCGTATTCGTTGGCATAGTAACTGGGTGTGCCTGCGCCAGGGCCGACTCCAGGTTTTTGAGGTCCCCGGGCGAAAAAGTCTCAGTGGGCCCCCCCTTAACACATACCACGACTCATGCCGTGTGACATCCGTGGTGACCGCCAAAAACGGACTTGTCTCCGCGTGGATCACACGGACACGCATGTGATCCACACAGACACTCGCTCTGTGGCAAAACACGTTCATCTGAAGGAGGCTACTGATTAGTAGTGTACGCATGAAAGAAAGAAGAGAGCGAGAGAAAGAACAGAGAGAGAACAGAAAGAAAGAAAGAGGGGAAATAAAGAACAGAGAAAGAAAGAGAGAAAGAATGGAAGGAAGAACAGAGAGAGAAAGCTACAGAGAGCGAGAGAAAGAAAGAAAGAACATAGAAAGAAAGAGAAAGAAAGAAAATAAAGAACAAAGAGAAAGAAAGGAAGAACAGAGAGAGAAAGAGAAAGAAAAGAACAGAGAGAAAGAGAAAGAAAGAGGGTAAAGAAAGAAAGAACAGAGAGAAGGAAAAAAGAAAGAAAAAGAACAAAGAGAAAGAAAGAGTGGACGGAAAAAAAGAACAGAGAGAGAAAGAAAGAAAGAAAGTAAGAGGGGAAAAAAGAACAGAGAGGGAGAGAGTAAAAAAGAGGGGAAGAAAGAACGGAGAGAGAAAGAACACAGAGAAAAAGCGTCAACAGAAAAAAAGAACGGAGAGAGAGAAAGAAGGAGGGGAAAGAAAGAAAGAACAGAGAGGTAGAGAGAAAATGAAAGAGGGGAAAGAACAGATAGAAAGAAAGAGGGGAAAGAAAGATCAGAGAGAGAGAAAGAAAAAGAGGAAAGAGAGAACAGAGAGAGAGAGAGAGAAAGAACAGAGAAAGAAAGAAGGAAAGAAAGAAAGAACAGAGAGAGAGAAAAAAAGATTAGAGAGAAAGAACAGAGAGAGAAAGAAACAGAGAAAGAAAAATTCTATAAAGATACTATAGCAGCCCAGCTCCCATTGTAGTGCCCACCTGAGCCTCCTGGTGCAGGACATATCATGATCCGCTCACATGCCCGACATGCCCGATTCCAAGGCGATCCCACTGTCCGCTCTGTCAGAGGAGGACACGGTGATGGATCTGAAGCATTCCCTGAAGTGCCTCCATGGTTCCGTCACAATCTCCTACTGAAATGACCTAATTTCTGGTCAGCTTCCAGCACCTCACTTCCGGCAGAACGTTACGTGCAAGTTTTAAATTGCTTCTTGGAGCTCCACTGTGTACTCCTGTGTCCCGCGGGGAAAGTATGCTCCCGGCTGGGGCAGTCTCTCTCTCAAAATCAGAACTGTCTCGCTGGATCCGGGACGGTTGGGACTCGGGAGGTATAAATGCTCCCCACCATACACCTCGTACACACACGGCTCCGCTCCGTACACCCCCGGCTCTGCTCCGCTCCATAAACACACGGCTCAGCTCCGTACACACAGGGCTCCGTTCCGTACATCTCGTACACACACGGCTTCGCTCCGTACACATCGTACACACACGGCTCTGCTCCGTACACCTCGTACACACACGGCTCTGCTCCGTACACCTTGTAAACCCCTCCTGACCCCACCAAACAACACACACGGCTCTGCTACATCCACCTTGTAAAACCTCTCCTGACCCCACACAAGTACACACACGGCTCTGCTACATCTACCTTGCAAAACACCTCCTGACCCCACACAAAGTACACACATGGCTCTGCTACATCCACCTTGTAAACCCCTCCTGACCCCACACAAGTACAAACACGGCTCTGCTACATCCACCTTGTAAAACCCCTCCTGACCCCACACAAGTACACACACGGCTCTGCTACATCCACCTTGTAAACCCCTCCTGACCCCACACAAGTACACACACGGCTCTGCTACATCCACCTTGTAAACCCCTCCTGACCCCACACAAGTACACACACGGCTCTGCTACATCCACCTTGTAAAACCTCTCCTGACCCCACACAAGTACACACACGGCTCTGCTACATCCACCTTGTAAACCCCTCCTGACCCCACAGAAGTACACACACGGCTCTGCTACATCCACCTTGTAAAACCCCCTCCTGACCCCACACAAGTACACACACGGCTCTGCTACATCCACCTTGCAAAACCCCTCCTGACCCCACACAAGTACACACACGGCTCTGCTACATCCACCTTGTAAAACCCCCTCCTGACCCCACACAAGTACACACACGGCTCTGCTACGTCCACCTTGTAAACCCCTCCTGACCCCACAGAAGTACACACACGGCTCTGCTACATCCACCATGTAAAACCTCTCCTGACCCCACACAAGTACACACACGGCTCTGCTACATACACCTTGTTAAACCCCTCCTGACCCCACACAAGTACAAACACAGCTCTGCTACATCCACCTTGTAAAACCCCCTCCTCCTGACCTCACACAAGTACACACACGGCTCTGCTACATCCACCTTGAAAAACACCTCCTGACCCCACACAAGTACACACACGGCTCTGCTACATCCACCTTGAAAAACACCTCCTGACCCCACACAAGTACACACACGGCACTGCTATATCCACCTTGTAAAACACCTCCTGACCCCACACAAAGTACACAAACAGCTCTGCTACATCACTTTGTGTACTTGTGTTGGGTCAGGAGCGGTTTACAAACGGCACTGCTACATCCACCTTGTAAACCCCTCCTGACCCCACACAAGTACACACACGGCACTGCACCATCCACCATGTAAAACCCCTCCTGACCCCACACTAGTACACACACGGCTCTGCTACATCACCTTGTAAACCCCTCCTGACCCCACACAAGTACACACATGGCTCTGCTACATCCACCTTGTAAAACACCTCCTGATCCCACACAAATTACACACACGGCTCTGCTACATCCACCTTGTAAAACACCTCCTGACCCCACACAAAGTACACAAACAGCTCTGCTACATCACCTTGTAAACCCCTCCTGACCCCACACAAGTACACACACGGCACTGCTACATCCACCATGTAAAACCCCTCCTGACCCCACACAAGTACACACACGGCTCTGCTACATCCACCTTGTAAAACACCTCCTGACCCCACACAAAGTACATACACGGCTCTGCTACATCCACCTTGTAAAACACCTCCTGACCCCACACAAAGTACACAAACAGCTCTGCTACATCACCTTGTAAACCCCTCCTAACCCCACACAAGTACACACATGGCACTGCTACATCCACCTTGTAAAACACCTCTTGACCCCACACAAAGTACACACATGGCTCTGCTACATCACCTTGTAAACCCCTTCTGACCCCACACAAGTACACACACGGCTCTGCTACATCCACCTTGTAAACCCCTCCTGACCCCACACAAGTACACACACGGCTCTGCTACATCCACCTTGTAAACCCCTCCTGACCCCACACAAGTACACACACGGCTCTGCTACATCCACCTTGTAAACCCCTCCTGACTCCACACAAGTACACACACGGCTCTGCTACATCCACCTTGTAAAACCTCTCCTGACCCCACACAAGTACACACACGGCTCTGCTACATCCGCCTTGTAAAACCCCCTCCTGACCCCACACAAGTACACACACGGCTCTGCTACATCCACCTTGCAAAACCCCTCCTGACCCCACACAAGTACACACACGGCTCTGCTACATCCACCTTGTAAAACCCCCTCCTGACCCCACACAAGTACACACACGGCTCTGCTACGTCCACCTTGTAAACCCCTCCTGACCCCACAGAAGTACACACACGGCTCTGCTACATCCACCATGTAAAACCCCTCCTGACCCCACACAAGTACACACACGGCTCTGCTACATACACCTTGTTAAACCCCTCCTGACCCCACACAAGTACAAACACAGCTCTGCTACATCCACCTTGTAAAACCCCCTCCTCCTGACCTCACACAAGTACACACACGGCTCTGCTACATCCACCTTGAAAAACACCTCCTGACCCCACACAAGTACACACACGGCTCTGCTACATCCACCTTGAAAAACACCTCCTGACCCCACACAAGTACACACACGGCACTGCTATATCCACCTTGTAAAACACCTCCTGACCCCACACAAAGTACACAAACAGCTCTGCTACATCACCTTGTAAACCGCTCCTGACCCCACACAAGTACACAAACGGCACTGCTACATCCACCTTGTAAACCCCTCCTGACCCCACACAAGTACACACACGGCACTGCACCATCCACCATGTAAAACCCCTCCTGACCCCACACTAGTACACACACGGCTCTGCTACATCACCTTGTAAACCCCTCCTGACCCCACACAAGTACACACATGGCTCTGCTACATCCACCTTGTAAAACACCTCCTGACCCCACACAAATTACACACACGGCTCTGCTACATCCACCTTGTAAAACACCTCCTGACCCCACACAAAGTACACAAACAGCTCTGCTACATCACCTTGTAAACCCCTCCTGACCCCACACAAGTACACACACGGCACTGCTACATCCACCATGTAAAACCCCTCCTGACCCCACACAAGTACACACACGGCTCTGCTACATCCACCTTGTAAAACACCTCCTGACCCCACACAAAGTACATACACGGCTCTGCTACATCCACCTTGTAAAACACCTCCTGACCCCACACAAAGTACACAAACAGCTCTGCTACATCACCTTGTAAACCCCTCCTAACCCCACACAAGTACACACATGGCACTGCTACATCCACCTTGTAAAACACCTCTTGACCCCACACAAAGTACACACATGGCTCTGCTACATCACCTTGTAAACCCCTTCTGACCCCACACAAGTACACACACGGCTCTGCTACATCCACCTTGTAAACCCCTCCTGACCCCACACAAGTACACACATGGCTCTGCTACATCCACCATGTAAAACCCCTCCTGACCCCACACAAGTACACACACGGCACTGCTACATCCACCTTGTAAAACCCCTCCCTGACCCCACACAAGTACACACACGGCTCTGCTACATCACCTTGTAAAACACCTCCTGACCCCACACAAGTACACACACGGCTCTGCTACATCCACCTTGTAAACCCCTCCTGACCCCACACAAGTACACACACGGCTCTGCTACATCCACCTTGTAAACCCCTCCTGACCCCACACAAGTACACACATGGCTCTGCTACATCACCTTGTAAACCCCTCCTGACCCCACACAAGTACACACACGGCTCTGCTACATCCACCTTGTAAACCCCTCCTGACCCCACACAAGTACACACATGGCTCTGCTACATCCACCATGTAAAACCCCTCCTGACCCCACACAAGTACACACACGGCACTGCTACATCCACCTTGTAAAACCCCTCCCTGACCCCACACAAGTACACACACGGCTCTGCTACATCACCTTGTAAAACACCTCCTGACCCCACACAAGTACACACACGGCTCTGCTACATCCACCTTGTAAACCCCTCCTGACCCCACACAAGTACACACACGGCTCTGCTACATCCACCTTGTAAACCCCTCCTGACCCCACACAAGTACACACACGGCTCTGCTACATCCACCTTGTAAACCCCTCCTGACCCCACACAAGTACACACACGGCTCTGCTACATCCACCTTGTAAAACCCCTCCTGACCCTACACAAGTACACACACGGCTCTGCTACATCCACCATGTAAAACCCCTCCTGACCCCACACAAGTATACACACGGCACTGCTACATCCACCTTGTAAAACCCCTCCCTGACCCCACACAAGTACACACACGGCACTGCTACATCCACCTTGTAAAACACCTCCTGACCCCACACAAAGTACACACATGGCTCTACTACATCCACCTTGTAAACCCCTCCTGACCCCACACAAGTACACACACGACTCTGCTACATCACCTTGTAAACCCCTTCTGACCCCACACAAGTACACAAACAGCTCTGCTACATCCACCTTGTTAAACCCCTCCCTGAGCCCACCATCCCACACATAAACGTTACCTCATCCATCCAGACCAGCACCATAATGACAAGCGACCAGCACAACAGAGTCCTGCAGCCACCCTGATCATGTGACCCCTGACTCCTCCCCTCCTGTGACCTCATCACAGGTCCTGTGTCAACACCGCACACAAGATTACAGCCGAAGGAAGCGATGACCATTGCTGGCAGTAAGGCTGTGTGCACACGATGCAGATATCCAGTGGATCCGCAGCGGATTTTACCGCGCAGAAACGTTGCATATCCGCATTGTGATGTACAGTAGCCTTAAAATCAATGAAAAAAAAACGCTGTGCAGACGCTGCGGATTTTTCCGCGCGGTTTTCCTGCGGTTCAAAATCCGCAGCATGTTACTTCTTTTGTGCGGTTTTCCATCTCCCCTGTCTCCAAATCCGCAGGGGGAAAACCGTACAAAAACCGCAATAAAACCGCAGGAAAAATGGAAGAAATCCGCAGGAAAAATGCAGGTCATTTGACCAGTGGATTTATTCCATTCTGAGCGGAAAAATCCGCAGGGCCAAAAAGTCGTCTGCACTCAGCCTAAGGGGCTGCGTCACTGCGTGGGTCCCTCGCGGAGGGCGCAGGTTGGGGTCAGTACATGGGGGCATGGCGGCGGCCGGGGGGTATCCCAGACAGCGTGAGTGGGTCCTCCCATTTCGCCAGGGCCCTGGCATTTGCCCGGGTGCTGACGCCGGCCCTGGCCTACGCATATCAATGAGCATAACTGCCACCTCACGACTGCACCGTGTTTTCACTATGGCAACATTTTCCCATTAAAATGCATTGGAGACAGTGCATTCCAATGACAGGAAAATGTTTTTTAAAACGCAAATTGCGCAAAAACTACAAATCTCATCGACACGAAAAATACTTAGCACACCACTCGTGGACGCTGGCTTCGAAACAACACGTCAACGGAGTCTGTGCGTGTAGCGGTTCGGGCCACATTAATTGCGGAAAATCAACTGAATAATAATAATAATACTAGATGTGTATTTCCTGAAGGAAGTACAGATAGTGGTTTGAAATGGTGCCCGGGCTGCCCCTTTAAGAGAGACTTGCCTGCTGCCCCTGCAAGACTTTCAACTCAGTATCCGTTTTAACTGTGAGTGCCTCTCAGGTGCCACTTTGGCCTCAGGGTCTGATTTGGTGGGTGGGGCCCCTCATGATCTGATTCCTTGGCCTGGGCTCCTCAGGGTTTGAATTGTTGGCAGGGATCCCTCAAGCTCCGATTTTGTGGGTGTGGCCCCTCAGGGTCCGATTTTGTGGGTGGGGCCCTCAGGGTCCGATTTTGTGGCCGGGGCCCCTCAGGGTCTGATTTTGTGGCCAGATCCCCTCAGGGTCTGATTTTGTGGGTGTGGCCCCTCATGGTCCGATTTTGTGGGTGGGGCCCCTTAGGGTCTGATTTTGTGGGTGGAGCCCCCTGGGTCCATTTTGGTGGGCAGGTCCACTCTGGGTCCGATTTTGTGGTTGGGGCCCCTCAGGGTCCGATTTTGTGGTTGGGGCCCCTCAGGGTTCGATTTTGTGGGTGGGGCCCCTCAGGGTCCGATTTTGTGGGTGGGGCCCCTCAGGGTCCGATTTTGTGGGTGGGGCCGTCAGGGTCCGATTTTGTGGGTGGGGCCCCTCAGGGTCCAATTTGGTGGGCGGGGCCACTCTGGGTCTGATTTGGTGGGCGAGGCCACTCTGGGTCCGATTTCGTGGGCGGGGCCACTCTGGGTCCGATTTGGATGCCAGGGTTGCTCAGCCTCCTTTTTGTAGGCCAGGGTCTATCAGCCTCCGATTTGGAGCCTTGGGTCACTCAGCTTTCGATTTGGTGCGCCGGCCCTTTAAGACTCATTTTGGTGCGCCGGGTCTTTAAGAATCACTTTGGCGCGTCGGCCCTTTAAGAGCCAGGGTGGCTCACTGGGCTTCTAAATCCACTTTGGCGCACACATTCTCTCTCAGGGGCATGTGTCATGTGATGAAGCTAGATTTGCATTTGTGCTGTGGGTTTAGCTTTAAGAGCTGATATTATGTGGCAAAAGCTCTGTTCTGGAGATGTCATGTGACGTTCGTAGGCGTTGGCATAGTAACTGGGTCTGCCTGCGCATATCAATGAGCTCAACTGCCATTTCAATCGCCTCAGGGCACGTTTTAAGCTTCCCATTGAAAAGCATTGACACAGTGCATTCCAATGACGGGAAAAAAAATTTTCAAACGCAAATTGCGCAAAAACTACAAATCCGATCGACACGAAAAATACTTAGCACACCTCTCATGGACGCTGGCTTCGAAACGACACCTCAACGGAGTCTGTGCGTGTAGCGGTTCGGGCCGCATTAATTGCGGAAATCAACTTAATAATAATAATAATAATAAGAAGAAGAATAAGTTAGCAGCGTTCGGATTACAATATAGTGGTTTTTTCAAACCACTATAACTAGATGTGTATTTCCTGAAGGAAGTACAGATAGTGGTTTGAAATGGTGCCCAGGCTGCCCCTTTAAGAGAGACTTGCCTGCTGCCCCTCTAAGACTTCCAACTCAGGATCCGTTTTAACTGTGGGTGCCTCTCAGGGTCCACTTTGGCCTGTGGGGCCCCTCAGGAACTGATTTGGTGGGTGGGGCCCCTCAGGATCCGATTTGGCTGGCGGGGCCACTCTGGGTCCGATTTGGTGGGCGGGGCCACTCTGGGTCCGATTTGGAAGCCAGGGTGGCTCAGCCTCCGATTTGTAGGCCAGGGTCGATCAGCCTCCGATTTGGAGGCTGGGGTGGCTCAGCCTCCGATTTGGAACCTGTGGTCACTCAGCTTTCGATTAGGCGCACCGGCCCTTTAAGACTCATTTTGGTGCGCCGGCCCTTTAGGAATCACTTAGGCGCGTCGGCCCTTTAAGAGCCAGTTTGGCGCATTGGGCTTCTAAATCCACTTTGGCGTACATTATCTTTTAGGGGCATGCATCATGTGATGAAGCTAGATTTGCATTTGTGCTTTGGTTTCGCTTTAAGAGCTGATATTATCTGGCAGAAACTGTGTCCTGCTGGGGTCATGTAAAGTTCGTAGGCATTGGCATAGTAACTGGGTGTGCCTGCGCATATCAATGTGCTTACCTGCCACCTCTCGACTGCCCCATGTTTTCCCTATGGCAAAATTTTTTGAGACAATGCATTCCAATGACAGGAAAATGTTTTTTCAAACGCAAATTGCGCAAAAACTACAAATCCGATCAACACGAAAAATACTTAGCACACCACTCGTGGACGCTGGCTTCGAAACGACACCTCAACGGAGTCTGTGCGTGTAGCGGTTCGGGCCGCATTAATTGCGGAAATCAACTGAATAGTAATAATAATACTAGATGTGTATTTCCTGAAGGAAGTACAGATAGTGGTTTGAAATGGTGCCCGGGCTGCCCCTTTAAGAGAGACTTGCCTGCTGCCCCTGCAAGACTTTCAACTCAGGATCCGTTTTAAATGTGGGTGCCTCTCAGGGGCCACTTTTGCCTCAGGGTCTGATTTGGTTGGTGGGGCCCCTCAGTATCCGATTCAGTGGCCTGGGCTCCTCAAGATTTGAATTAGTGGCCGGGATTCCTCAGGGTCCAATTTTGTGGGTGGGGCCCCTCACGGTCTTATTTTGTGGGTGTGGCCCCTCAGGGTCCGATTTTGTGGGTGTTGCCCCTCAGGGTCCGATTTTGTGGGTGGGGCCCCTCAGGATCCGATTTTGTGGGTGGGGCCACTCTGAGTCTGCTTTGGTGGGCGGGCCCTTCAGTGTCCGATTTGGTGGGCTGTGCCACTCTGGGTCCGTTTTGGTGGGTGGGGCCACTCTGGGTCTGACTTTTTGAGCGGGGCCACACTGGGTCCGATTTGGAGGCCAGGGTGGCTCAGCCTCCGATTTGTAGGCCGGGGTGGCTCAGCCTCCGATTTGGAGCCTGGGGTCACTCAGCTTTCGATTTGGTGCGCCGGCCCTTTAAGACTCATTTCGGTGCACCGGCCCTTTAAGAATCACTTTGGCGCGTCGGCCCTTTAATAGCCAGTTTGGCTCACTGGGCTTCTAAATCCATTTTGGCGCACATTCTCTTTCAGGGGCATGCGTCATGTGATGAAGCCAGATTTGCATTTGTGCTGTGGGTTTCGCTTTAAGAGCTGATATTATGTGGCAGAAGCACTGTCCTTGGGGCGTCATGTTACTTTCGTAGGCGTTGGCATAGTAATTGGGTGTGCCTGCGCATATCAATGAGCTCAACTGCCATTTCAGTCGCCTCAGGGCATGTTTTGTCTATGGCAAAATTTCCCCATTCAAATGCATTGAGACAATTCATTCCAATGACGGGAAAAAAAATTTTCTAACGCAAATTGCGCAAAAACTACAAATCGATCAACACGAAAAATACTTAGCACACCTCTCGTGGACGCTGGCTTCGAAACGACACCTCAACGGAGTCTGTGCGTGTAGCGGTTCGGGCCGCATTAATTGCGGAAATCAACTGAATAAAGATAACAAAATTAACACTAGATGTGTATTTCCTGAAGGAAGTACAGATAGTGGTTTGAAATGGTGCCTGGGCTGCCCCTTTAAGAGAGACTTGGCTGCTGCCCCTGCAAGACTTTCAACTCAGGATCCGTTTTAAATGTGGGTGCCTCTCAGGGGCCACTTTGGCCTCAGGGTCTGATTTGGTGGGTGGGGCCCCCAGGATCCGATTCGGTGGCCTGGTCTCCTCAGGATTTGAATTAGTGGCCGGGATTCCTCAGGGTCCAATTTTGTGGGTGGGGCACCTCAGGGTTTGATATTGTGGGTGTGGCCTCTCAGGGTCCGATTTTGTGGGTATGGCCCCTCAGGGTCCTATTTTGTGGGTGGGTCCCCTCAGGGTCCGATTTTGTGGCCGGGGCCCTTCAGGTTCCGATTTTGTGGCCGGGGCCCCTCAGGGTCCGATTTTGTGGGTGGGGCCCCTCAGGGTCCGATTTTGTGGTTGGGGCCCCTCAGGGTATGATTTTGTGGCCAGGACCCCTCAGGGTCCGATTTTGTGGACGGGGCCCTTCAGGGTCCGATTTTGTGGCCGGGGCCCCTCATGGTCCGATTTTGTGGCCAGAGCCCCTCAGGGCCCGATTTTGTGGCTGGGGCCCCTCAGGGTCCGATTTTGTTGGTTGGGCCACTCAGGGTCCGATTTTGAGGGTGGGGCCCCTCAGGGTCCGATTTTGTGGCCGGGGCCCCTCAGGTTCCGATTTTGTGGCTGGGGCCCCTCAGGGTCAGATTTTGTGGGTGGGGCCCCTCAGGGTTCGATTTTGTTGGTTGGGCCCCTCAGGATCCGATTTTGAGGGTGGGGCCCCTCAGGGTTCGATTTTTGTGGCCGGGGCCCCTCTGGGTCCGATTTTGTGGTTGGGGGCCCTCAGGGTCTGATTTTGTGGCCGGGTCTACTCAGGGTCCGATTTTGAGGGTGGGGCCCCTCAGGGTCCTATTTTGTGGTTGGGGGCCCTCAGGGTCCTATTTTGTGGGTGGGGCCCCTCAGAGTCCGATATGGTCGGCGGGGCCCCTCAGGGTCCGATTTGTTGGGAGGGCCTCTCAGGGTCCGATTTTGAGGGCGGGGCCCCTCAGGTTCCGATTTTGTGGGTGGGGCCCCTCTGGGTCCGATTTTGTGGCTGTGGCCCCTCAGGGTCCGATTTTGTGGTTGGGGCCCCTCAGGGTCCGGTTTTGTGGTTGGGGCCCCTCAGGGTCCGATTTTGTGGCCGGCGCACCTCAGGGTCCGATTTCGTGGCCGGGGCCCCTCAGGGTCAGATTTTGTGGCCGGGGCCCCTCAGGATCCGATTTTGAGGGTGGGGCCCCTCAGGGTCCGATTTTGTGGTTGAGGCCCCTCAGGGTCTGATTTTGTGGCCGGGTCTACTCAGGGTCCGATTTTGTGGCTGGGGTCTCTCAGGGTCCGATTTTGTGGCCGGGGCCCCTCAGGGTCCGATTTTGTGGCTGGGCCCCTCAGGATCCGATTTTGTGGCCGGGGCCCCTCAGGGTTCGATTTTGTGGCCGGGGCCCCTCAGGGTCCGATTTTGTGGTTGGGGCCCCTCAGGGTCTGATTTTGTGGCCGGGTCTACTCAGGGTCCGATTTTGAGGGCGGGGCCCCTTAGGGTCCTATTTTGTGGTTGGGGCCCTCAGGGTCCGATTTTGTGGGTGGGGCCCCTCAGAGTCCGATATGGTTGGCGGGACACCTCAGGGTCCGATTTGGTGGGCGGGGCCCCTCAGGGTCCAATTTTGAGGGCGGGGCCCCTCAGGGTCCAATTTTGTGGTTGGGGCCCCTCTGGGTTCGATTTTGTGGCCGGGGTCTCTCAGGGTCCGATTTTGTGGACGGGGCCCCTGAGTATCCGATTTTGTGGCCGGGGCCCCTCAGGGTCCGATTTTGTGGCCAGGGCCCCTCTGGACCCGATTTTGTGGCTGGGGCCCCTCAGGGTCCGATTTTGTTGATTGGGCCCCTCAGGGTCGGATTTTGAGGGTGGGGCCCCTCAGGGTCCGATTTTGTGGGTGGGGCCCCTCAGGGTCCGATTTGGTGGGCGGGGCCCCTCAGGGTCTGATTTTGTGGCCGGATCCCCTCAGGGTCTGATTTTGTGGGTGGGGCCCCTCAGGGTCCGATTTTGTGGCCAGGGCCCGTCAGGGCCCGATTTTGTGGCTGGGGCCCCTCAGGGTCCGATTTTGTTGGTTGGGCCCCTCAGGGTCCGATTTTGAGGGTGGGGCCCCTCAGGGTCCGATTTTGTGGGTGGGGCCCCTCAGAGTCCGATTTGGTTGGCGGGGCCCCTCAGGGTCCGATTTGGTGGGCGGGGCCCCTCAGGGTCCGATTTTGAGGGCGGGGCCCCTCAGGGTCCGATTTTGTGGGCGGGGACCCTCAGGGTCCGATTTGGTGGGCGGGGCCCCTCAGGGTCCAATTTTGTGGGTGGGGCCCCTCTGGGTTCGATTTTGTGGCCGGTCTCTCACGGTCTGATTTTGTGGCCGGGGCCCCTCATGGTCCGATTTTGTGGTTGGGGCCCCTCAGGGTCTGATTTTGTGGTTGGGGCCCCTCAGAGTCCGGTTTTGTGGTTGGGGGCCCTCAGGGTCCGATTTTGTTGCCGGGGCCCCTCAGGATCCGATTTTGTGGCCGGGGCCCCTCAGGGTCCGATTTTGTGGCTGGGGCCCCTCAGGGTCCGATTTTGTTGGTTGGGCCCCTCAGGATCCGATTTTGAGGGTGGGGCCCCTCAGGGTCCGATTTTGTGGCCGGGGCCCCCCCAGGGTCCGATTTTGTGGTTGGGGCCCCTCAGGGTCTGATTTTGTGGCCGGGTCTACTCAGGGTCCGATTTTGAGGGCGGGGCCCCTCAGGGTCCGATTTTGTGGTTGGGGCCCCTCAGGGTCTGATTTTGTGGCCGGGTCTACTCAGGGTCCGATTTTGTGGGCGGGGCCCCTCAGGGTCCAATTTTGTGGGTGGGGCCCCTCAGGGTCTGATTTTGTGGCCGGATCCACTCAGGGTCTGATTTTGTGGGTTGGGCCCCTCAGGGTCCGATTTTGTGGCCGGGGCCCCTCAGGGTCCAATTTTGTGGGTGGGGCCACTCTGGATCCGATTTTGTGGGTGGGGCCACTCTGGGTCCGATTTGGTGGGTGGAGCCACTCTGGGTCTGTTTTGTTGGCCGGGGCCCCTCAGGGTCCGATTTTGTGGCCAGGGCCCCTCAGGACCCAATTTTGTGGCTGGGGCTCCTCAGGGTCCGATTTTGTTGGTTGGGCCCCTCAGGGTCCGATTTTGAGGGTGGGGCCCCTCAGGGTCCGATTTTGTGGGTGGGGCCCCTCAGAGTCCAATTTGGTTGGCGGGGCCCCTCAGGGTCCAATTTGGTGGTCGGGGCCCCTCAGGGTCCGATTTTGAGGGCGGAGCCCCTCAGGGTCCGATTTTGTGGGCGGGGCCCCTCAGGGTCCGATTTGGTGGGCGGGGCCCCTCAGGGTCCAATTTTGTGGGTGGGGCCCCTCTGGGTTCGATTTTGTGGCAGGGGTCTCTCAGGGTCTGATTTTGTGGCCGGGGCCCCTCAGGGTCCGATTTTGTGGTAGGGGCCCCTCAAGGTCCGATTTTGTGGTTGGGGCCCCTCAGTGTCCCGTTTTGTGGTTGGGGGCCCTCAGGGTCCGATTTTGTGGCCGGGGCCCCTCAGGGTCTGATTTTGTGGTTGTGGCCCCTCAGGGTCCGATTTCGTGGCTGGGGCCCCTCAGGGTCCGATTTTGTGGCCGGGGCCCCTCAGAGTCCGATTTTGTGGTTGGGCCGCTCAGGGTCCGATTTTGTGGCCGGGGCCCCTCAGGATCCGATTTTGTGGCCGGGGCCCCTCAGGGTCCGATTTTGTGGGTGGGGCCCCTCAGGGTCCGATTTTGTGGCTGGGGCCCCTCAGGGTCCGATTTTGTTGGTTGGGCCCCTCAGGATCCGATTTTGAGGGTGGGGCCCCTCGGTCCGATTTTGTGGCCGGGGCCCCCCAGGGTCCGATTTTGTGGTTGGGGCTCCTCAGGGTCTGATTTTGTGGCCGGGTCTACTCAGGGTCCGATTTTGAGGGCGGGGCCCCTCAGGGTCCGATTTTGTGGTTGGGGCCCCTCAGGGTCTGATTTTGTGGCTGGGTCTACTCAGGGTCAGATTTTGTGGGCGGGGCCCCTCAGGGTCCAATTTTGTGGGTGTGGCCCGTCAGGGTCTGATTTTGTGGCCGGATCCCCTCAGGGTCTGATTTTGTGGGTGGGGCCCCTCAGGGTCCGATTTTGTGGCCGGGGCCCCTCAGGGTCCAATTTTGTAGGTGGGGCCACTCTGGATCCGATTTTGTGGGTGGGGCCACTCTCGATCCGATTTGGTGGGTGGAGCCACTCTGGGTCTGTTTTGTTGGGCGGGGCTACTCAGGGTCCGATTTGGTGGGCGGGGCCCCTCAGAGTCCGGTTTTGTGGTTGGGGGCCGTCAGGGTCCGATTTTGTGTCCGGGGCCCCTCAGGGTCTGATTTTGTGGTTGTGGCCCCTCAGGGTCCGATTTCGTGGCTGGGGCCCCTCAGGGTCCGATTTTGAGGCCGGGGCCCCTCAGGGTCCGATTTTGTGGTTGGGCCGCTCAGGGTCCGATTTTGTGGCCGGGGCCCCTCAGGATCCGATTTTGTGGGTGGGGCCCCTCAGGGTCCGATTTTGTGGCTGGGGCCCCTCAGGGTCCGATTTTGTTGGTTGGGCCCCTCAGGATCCGATTTTGAGGGTTTGGCCCCTCAGGGTCCGATTTTGTGGCCGGGGCCCCCCCAGGGTCCAATTTTGTGTTTGGGGCCCCTCAGGGTCTGATTTTGTGGCCGGGTCTACTCAGGGTCCGATTTTGAGGGCGGGGCCCCTCAGGGTCCGATTTTGTGGTTGGGGCCCCTCAGGGTCTGATTTTGTGGCCGGGTCTACTCAGGGTCCGATTTTGTGGGCGGGGCCCCTCAGGGTCCAATTTTGTGGGTGGGGCCCCTCAGGGTCTGATTTTGTGGCCGGATCCCCTCAGGGTCTGATTTTGTGGGTGGGGCCTCTCAGGGTCCGATTTTGTGGCCGGGGCCCCTCAGGGTCCAATTTTGTGGGTGGGGCCACTCTGGATCCGATTTTGTGGGTGGGGCCACTCTGGGTCCGATTTGGTGGGTGGAGCCACTCTGGGTCTGTTTTGTTAGGCGGGGCTACTCAGGGTCCAATTTGTGGGCGGGGCCCCTCAGGGTCCGATTTGGCGGGCGGGTCCCCTCAGGGTCCAATTTGATGGGCGAGGCCCCTCTGGGTCCAATTTGGTGGGCAGGGCCCCTCAGGTCTGATTTGGTGGGCGGGGCCCCTCAGGGTCCGATTTTCTGGCCGAGGCCTCTCAGGGTCTGATTTTGTTGGGGCCCTTCAGGGTCTGATTTTGTGGCAGGGGCCCCTCAGGGTCCGATTTTGTGGGTGGGGCCCCTTAGGGTCTGATTTGGTGGGCGGGACCACTCTGGGTCCGATTTGGTGGACAGGACCACTCTGGGTCCAATTTGGTGAGCGGGACCTCTCAGGGTCCGATTTGGTGGGCGGGGCTAATCTGGGTCCGATTTGCTGGGCGGGGCCACTCTGGGTCTGATTTGGTGAGCGGAGCCCCTCTGGGTCCGATTTCTTGAGCGGGTCCACGCTGGGTCCGATTTGGAGGCCAAGGTCGATCAGCCTCCAATTTGGAGGCCGGGGTGGCTAAGCCTCCGATTTGGAGCCTGGGGTCACTCAGGTTTCGATTTGGCACGCTGGCCCTTTAAGAATCACTTTGGCGCGTCGGCCGTTTTAGAGACAGGGTGGCTCACTGGGCTTCTAAATCCACTTTGGCGCACATTCTCTCTCAGGGGCATGCGTCATGTGATGAGGCTAGATATGCATTTGTGCTGTGGGTTTCGCTTTAAGAGCTGATATTATGTGCTAAAAGCTCTGTCCTGGGGTGTCATGTGATGTTCGTCGGCGTTGGCATAGTAAATGGGTGTGCCTGCGCATATCAATGAGCTTTACTGCCATTTGAATTGCCTCAGGGCACGTTTTAAGTTGCCAATTGAAAAGCATTGAGACACGCATTCCAATGGCGGGAAAAAAAATTTTCAAACGCAAATTGCGCAAAAACTACAAATCCGATCGACACGAAAAATACTTAGCACACCTCTCGTGGATGCTGGCTTCGAAACAACACCTCAACGGAGTCTGTGCGTGTAGCGGTTCGGGCCGCATTAATTGCGGAAATCAACTGAATAAAAAGAAAAAGTTAGCAGCGTTCGGATTACAACATTAATACTAGATGTGTATTTCCTGAAGGAAGTACAGATAGTGGTTTGAAATGGTGCCCGGGCTGCCCCTTTAAGAGAGACTTGCCTGCTGCCCCTGCAAGACTTTCAACTCAGGATCCGTTTTAAGTGTGGGTGCCTCTCTGGGGCCACTTTGGCCTCAGGGTCTGATTTGGTGGGTGGGGCCCCTCAGGATCCGATTCGGTGGCCTGGGCTCCTCAGGGTTTTTATTGGTGGCCGGGATGCCTCAGGGTCCAGTTTTGTGGGTGGGGCCCCTCAGGGTCTGATTTTGTGGGTGGGGCCCCTCAGGGTCCGATTTTGTGACCGGGGACCCTCGGTCTGATTTTGTGGTTGGGGCCCCTCAGGGTCCGATTTTGTGGCCGTGGTCTCTCAGGGTCCGATTTTGTGGCCGGGGCCCCTCAGGGTCTGGATTTGTGGGTGGGTCCCCTCTGGGTCCCCTCAGGGTCCGATTTTGTGGGTGGGGCCCCTCAGGGTCCGATTTTGTGGCTGGGGTCCCTCAGGGTCTGATTTTGTGGGTGGGGCCCCTCAGGGTCCGATTTTGTGACTGGGGCCCCTTAGGGTCCGATTTTGTGACTGGGGCCCCTCTGGGTTCAATTTTGTGGCCGGGGTCTCTCAGGGTCCGATTTTGTGGGTGGGGCCCCTCAGGGTCTGATTTTGTGGTTGGGGCACCTCAGGGTCTGACTTTGTGGTTGGGGCCCCTCAGGGTCCGATTTTGTGGCTGGGGCCCCTCAGGGTCTGATTTTGTGGGTGGGGCCCCTCAGGGTCCGATTTTGTGACCGGGGACCCTCAGGGTCCGATTTTGTGGTTGGGGCCCCTCAGGGTCCGATTTTGTGGCCGGGGTCTCTCAGGGTTCGATTTTGTGGCCGGGGCCCCTCAGGGTCTGGATTTGTGTGTGGGTCCCCTCAGGGTCCGATTTTGTGGGTGGGGCCCCTCAGGGTCCGATTTTGTGACCGGGGCACCTCAGGGTCTGATTTTGTGGTTGGGGCCCCTCTGGGTCCGATTTTGTGGCTGGGGCCCCTCAGGGTCTGATTTTGTGGGTGGGGCCCCTCAGGGTCCGATTTTGTGACCGGGGACCCTCAGGGTCTGATTTTGTGGTTGGGGCCTCTCTGGGTTCGATTTTGTGGCCGGGGTCTCTCAGGGTCCGATTTTGTGGGTGGGGCCCCTCAGGGTCTGATTTTGTGGCTGGGGCCCGTCAGGGTCTGATTTTGTGGGTGGGGCCCCTCAGGGTCTGATTTTGTGGGTGGGGCCCCTCAGGGTCTGATTTTGTGGGTGAGGCCCCTCAGGGTCCGATTTTGTGACCGGGTCACCTCAGGGTCTGATTTTGTGGTTGGGGCCCCTCAGGGTCCTATTTTGTGACTGGGGCCCCTCTAGGTTCGATTTTGTGGCCGGGATCTCTCAGGGTCCGATTTTGTGGTTGGGGCCCCTCAGGGTCTGATTTTGTGGCCGGGCCCACTCAGGGTCCAATTTTGTGGGTGGGGCCCCTTAGGGTCTGATTTTGTGGGTGGAGCCCCCTGGGTCCATTTTGGTGGGCGGGGCCACTCTGGGTCCGATTTAGTGGTCGGTGCCCCTTATGGTCCGATTTGGTGGGCGGGGCCCCTCTGGGTCCGATTTGGTGGGCGGGGCCCATCAGGGTCCGATTTGGTGGACGGGGTCACTCTTGGTCCGATTTGGTGGGCGGGGCTCCTCAGGGTCCGATTTGATGGGCGGGGCCCCTCTGGGTCCGATTTGGTGGGCGGGGCCACTCTGGGTCCGATTTGGTGGACGGGGCCCTTCAGGGTCCGATTTGGTGGGCGGGGCTCCTCAGGGTCCAATTTGGTGGGCGGGGCTCCTCAGGGTCCAATTTGGTGGACGGGGCCATCCAGGGTCCGATTTGGTGGGCGGGGCCACTCAGAGTCTGATTTAGTGGGCGGGGCCCCTCAGGATCCGATTTGGTGGGCTGTGCCACTCTGGGTCTGATTTTTTTAGCGGGGCCACACTGGGTCCGATTTGGAGGCCAGGGTGGCTCAGCCTCCGATTTGGAGCCTGGGGTCACTCAGCTTTCGATTTGGCGCGCCGGCCCTTTAAGACTCATTTCGGTGCGCCGGCCCTTTAAGAATCACTTTGGCACGTCGGCCCTTTAAGAGCCAGGGTGGCTCACTGGGCTTCTAAATCCACTTTGGCGGACATTCTCTCTCAGGGGCATGCGTCATATTATGTGGCAGAAGCTCTGTCCTAGGGGCATCATGTGACGTTCGTAGGCGTTGGCATAATAACTGGGTGTGCCTGCGCATATCAATGAGCTCAACTGCCATTTCAATCGCCTCAGGGCACGTTTTGCCATTTCCCATTGAAAAGCATTGGAGACGGTGCATTCCAATGACGGGAAAAAAAATTTTCAAACGCAAATTGCGCAAAAACTACAAATCCGATCGACACGAAAAATACTTAGCACACCTCTCATGGACGCTGGCTTCGAAACGACACCTCAACGGCGTCTGTGCGTGTAGCGGTTCGGGCCGCATTAATTGTGGAAATCAACTGGAAAATAATAATAATAACTAGATGTGTATTTCCTGAAGGAAGTACAGATAGTGGTTTGAAATGGTGCCCGGGCTGCCCCTTTAAGAGAGACTTGCCTGCTGCCCCTGCAAGACTTTCAACTCCGGATCCGTTTTAACTGTGGGTGCCTCTCAGGGGCCACTTTGGCCTCAGGGTCTGATTTGGTGGGTGGGGCCCCTCAGGATCCGATTCGGTGGCGTGGGCTCCTCAGGGTTTGTATTGGTGGCCGGGATGCCTCAGGTTCCAGTTTTGTGGGTGGGGCCCCTCATGGTCTGATTTTGTGGGTGGGGCCCCTCAGGGTCCAATTTTGTGGGTGGGGCCCCTTATGGTCCGATTTTGTGGGTGGTGCCCCTTATGGTCCGATTTTGTGGGTGGGGCCCCTCAGGGTCCGATTTTGTGGCCGGGGCCCCTCAGGGTCCGATTTTGTGGCCGGGGCCCCTCAGGGTCCGATTTTGTGGCCGGGGCCCCTCAGAGTCCGATTTTGCGGGTGAGGCCCTTCAGGGTCCGATTTTGCGGGTGGGGCCCCTCGGGGTCCGATTTTGTGGCCGGAGCCCCTCAGGGTCCGATTTTGTGGCCGGGGCCCCTTAGGGTCCGATTTTGTGGCCGGGGCCCCTTAGGGTCCGATTTTGTGGCCGGGGCCCCTCAGGGTCCGATTTTGTGGCCGGGGCCCCATCAGGGTCCGATTTTGAGGGTGGGGCCCCTCAGGGTCTAATTTAGTGAGCGGGGCCCCTCAGGGTCCGATTTTGTGGGTGGGGCCCCTCAGGGTCCGATTCTGTGGGTGGGGCCCCTCAGGGTCCGATTTTGTGACCGGGCCCCTCAGGGTCTGATTTTGTGGTTGGGGCCCCTCAGGGTCCGATTTTGTGGCCGGGGTCTCTCAGGGTCCGATTTTGTGGCCGGGGCCCCTCAGGGTCTGGATTTGTGGGTGGGGCCTCTCAGGGTCCGATTTTGTGGGTGGGGCCCCTTAGGGTCCGATTTTGTGGCTGGGGCCCCTCGGGGTCTGATTTTGTGGGTGGGGCCCCTCTGGGTCCGATTTTGAGGGTGGGGCCCCTCAGGGTCTAATTTGGTGGGCGGGGCCCCTCAGGGTCCGATTTTGTGGGTGGGGCCACTCTGGGTCTGATTTGGTGGGCAGGGCCCCTCAGGGTCTGATTTGGTGGGTGGGGCCACTCTGGGTCTGATTTGGTGGGCGGGGCCGCTCTGAGTCCGATTTTTTTGGTCGGAGCCCCTCAGGGTCCGATTTAGTGGGCGGGGAAACTCTGGGTCTGACTTGGTGGGTGGGGCCCCTCAGGGTCTGATTTGGTGGGCTGTGCCACTCTGGGTCCGATTTGGAGGCCAGGGTGGCTCAGTCTCCGTTTTGTAGGCCAGGGTCGATCAGCCTCCGATTTGTAGGCCAGGGTCAATCAGCTTTCGATTTGGCGCGCCGGCCCTTTAAGACTCATTTTGGTGCGCCGGCCCTTTAAGAATCACCTAGGCGCGTCGGCCGTTTAAGAGCCAGTTTGGTGCACTGGGCTTCTTAATCTACTTTGGCGCATATTCTCTCTCAGGGGCATGCGTCATGTGATGAAACTAGATTTGCATTTGTGCTCTGGGTTTCGCTTTAAGAGCTGATATTATCTGCCAGAAACTGTGTCCTGGAGGGCTCATGAAAAGTTTGTGCCTGCGCATATCAATGAGCTTAACTGCTATTTGAATCGCCTCACGACTGCCCCATGTTTTCCCTATGGCAAAATTTTCCATTTGAAATGCATTGACAGGAAAATGTTTTTTCAAACTCAAATTGCGCAAAAACTATAAATCTGATCGACACGAAAAATACTTAGCACACCTCTCGTGAACGCTGGCTTCGAAACGAAACCTCAATGGAGTCTGTGCGTGTAGCGGTTCAGGCCGCATTAATTGCGGAAATCAACTGAATAGTAATAATAATACTAGATGTGTATTTCCTGAAGGAAGTACAGATAGTGGTTTGAAATGGTGCCCGGGTTGCCCCTTTAAGAGAGACTTGCCTGCTGCCCCTGCAAGACTTTCAACTCAGGATACGATTTAACTGTGGGTGCCTCTCAGGGGCCACTTTGGCCTCATGGTCTGATTTTGTGGGTGGGGCCCCTCAGGGCCTGATTTTGTGGGTGGGGCCCCTCAGGGTCCGATTTTTTTGGGTGGGGCCTCTCAGGGTCCGATTTTGTGGCCGGGGCCACTCAGGGTCCGATTTGGTGGCCGGGGCCCCTCAGGGTCCGATTTGGTGGCCGGGGCCCCTCAGGGTCTGATTTGGTGGGTGGGGCCCCTCAAGGTCCGATTTTGTGGCTGGGGCCCCTCAGGGTCCGATTTTGTGGCCGGGGCCAATCAGGATCCGATTTTTGTGGCCGGAACCCCTCAGGGTCCAATTTTGCAGGTGGGGCCCCATCAGGGTCCGATTTTGTGGCCGGGGCCCGTCAGGGTCCGATTTTGTGTCAGGGGCCCCTCAGGGTCCGATTTTGTGGGCTGGGCCCCTCAGGGTCCGATTTTGTGGCCGGGGCCCCTCAGGGTCCGATTTTGTGGCCGGGGCCCCTCAGGGTCCGATTTTGTGTCAGGGGCCCCTCAGGGTCCGATTTTGTGGTTGGGGCCCCTCAGGGTCCGATTTTGTGGTTGGGGCCCCTCAGGGTCCGATTTTGTGGTTGGGGCCCCTCAGGGTCCGATTTTGTGGCCGCGGCCCCTCAGGGTCCGATTTTGTGGCCGCGGCCCCTCAGGGTCCGATTTTGTGGGTGGGGCCCCACTGAGTCCAATTTGGTGGGCGGGACCACTCTGTGTCCAATTTGGTGGGCGGGACCTCTCAGGGTCCGATTTTGTGGTTGGGTCCCCTCAGGGTCCGATTTTGTGGTTGGGGCCCCTCAGGGTCCGATTTTGTGTCCGGGGCCTATTAGGGTCCAATTTTGTGGCCGCGGCCCCTCAGGGTCTGATTTTGTGGCAGGGGCCCCTCTGGGTCTGATTTTGTGGGCGGAGCCCCTCTGGGTCCAATTTGGTGGGTGTAACCACTCTGGGTTCGTTTTGGTGGGTGGGACAACTCTGGGTCCAATTTGGTGGGCGGGGCCACTCAGGGGCCGATTTGGTGGGCGGGGCCACTCGGGGGGCCGATTTGGTGGGCGGGGCCACTCGGGGGGCCGATTTGGTGGGCGGGGCCACTCGGGGGCCGATATGGTGGGCGGGGCCACTCGGGGGCCGATTTGGTGGGCGGGGCCATTCTGGGTCTGATTTGGTGAGCGGAGCCCCTCTGGGTCCGATTTCTTCAGCGGGGGCCACGCTGGGTCCGATTTGAAGGTCAGGGTCGATCAGCCTCCAATTTGGAGGCTGGGGTGCCTAAGCCTCCGATTTGGAGCCTGGGGTCACTCAGTTTTCGATTTGGCGCGCTGGCCCTTTAAGAATCACTTTGGCGCGCCGGCCGTTTTAGAGACAGGGTGGCTCACTGGGCTTCTAAATCCACTTTGGCGCACATTCTCTCTCAGGGGCATGCACCATGTGATGAAGCTAGATTTGCATTTGTGCTGTGGGTTTCGCTTTAAGAGCTGATATTATGTGCCAGAAGCTCTGTCCTGGGGTCGTCATGTGATGTTCGTAGGCGTTGGCATAGTAAATGGGTGTGCCTGCGCATATCAATGAGCTTTACTGCCATTTGAATTGCCTCAGGGCACGTTTTAAGTTGCCCATTGAAAAGCATTGAGACATGCATTCCAATGACGGGAAAAAAAAATTTCTAACGCAAATTGCGCAAAAACTACAAATCCGATCGACACGAAAAATACTTAGCACAGCTCTCATGGACGCTGGCTTCGAAACAAAACCTCAACGGAGTCTGTGCGTGTAGCGGTTCGGGCCGCATTAATTGCGGAAATCAACTGAATAAAAAGAAAAAGTTAGCAGCGTTCGGATTACAACATTAATACTAGATGTGTATTTCCTGAAGGAAGTACAGATAGTGGTTTGAAATGGTGCCCGGGCTGCCCCTTTAAGAGAGACTTGCCTGCTGCCCCTGCAAGACTTTCAACTCAGGATACGATTTAACTGTGGGTGCCTCTCAGGGGCCACTTTGGCCTCATGGTCTGATTTTGTGGGTGGGGCCCCTCAGGGCCTGATTTTGTGGGTGGGGCCCCTCAGGGTCCGATTTTGTGGTTGGGTCCCCTCAGGGTTCGATTTTGTGGTTGGGTCCCCTCAGGGTCCGATTTTGTGGCCACGGCCCCTCAGGGTCCGATTTTGTGGCCGGGGCCCCTCTGGGTCCGATTTTGTGGCAGGGGCCCATCTGGGTCCGATTTTGTGGGTGGGGCCCCTCTGGGTCCAATTTGGTGGGCGGGACCACTCTGGGTCCAATTTGGTGGGTGGGGCCTCTCAGGGTCCGATTTTGTGGTTGGGTCCCCTCAGGGTCCGATTTTGTGTTTGGGGCCCCTCAGGGTCCGATTTTGTGGCCGGGGCCCCTCAGGGTCCAATTTTGTGACTGGGGCCCATCAGGGTCCGATTTTGTGGCCGCGGCCCCTCAGGGTCTGATTTTGTGGCAGGGGCCCCTCTGGGTCTGATTTTGTGGGCGGAGCCCCTCTGGGTCCAATTTGGTGGGCGGGACCACTCTGGGTCCAATTTGGTGGGCGGGACCACTCTGGGTCCGATTTGGTGGGCGGGGCCCCACAGGGTCCGATTTGGTGGGCGGGGCCCCACAGGGTCCGATTTGGTGGGCGGGGCCACTCTGGATAAGATTTGGAGGCTGGGGTCGCTCAGCCTCCAATTTGGAGGCCGGGGTCGTTGAGCTTCCGATTTGGAGGCCGAGGTCAAAGAGCCTCTGATTTGGAGGCCGGGGTCGATGAACTTCCGATTTGGAGGCCGGGGTGGCTCAGCCTCCGATTTGGAGGCTGGGGTGGCTCAGCCTCCGATTTGGAGGCCGGGGTGGGTCAGCCTCCGATTTGGAGGCCGGGGTGGATCAGCCTCCAATTTGGAGGCCGGGGTCGATCAGACTCCGATTTGGAGGCCGGGGTCGATCAGACTCCGATTTGGAGGCCGGGGTCGATCAGACTCCGATTTGGAGGCCGGGGTCGATCAGACTACGATTTGGAGGCCGGGTTCGATCAGACTCCGATTTGGAGGTCGGGGTCGATCAGACTCCGATTTGGAGGCCGGGGTCGATCAACCTCCGATTTGGAGGCCGGGGTCGATCAGCCCCCGATTTGGAGGCCTGGGTCGATCAGCCTCCGATTTGGAGGCCTGGGTCGATCAGCCTCCGATTTGGAGCCTGGGGTCACTCAGCATTCAATTTGGCGCGACGGCCCTTTAAGGCTTATTTTGGTGCGCTGGCCTTTTAAGAATCACTTAGGCGCGTCGTCTAAGAGCTAGTTTGGCGCACTGGACTTCTAAATCCACTTTGGCGTACATTCTCTCTCAGGGGCATGCGTCATCTGATGAAGCTAGATTTGCATTTGTGCTGTGGGTTTCGCTTTAAGAGCTGATATTATCTGCCAAAATCTGTGTCCTGGGTGAGTCATGTAAAGTTCGTAGGCGTTGGCATAGTAACTGGGTGTGCCTGCGCATATCAATGAGCTTAACTGCCATTTGAATCGCCTCAGGGCTTGTTTTCTCTATGGCAAAATTTCCCCATTGAAAAGCATTTAGACAATACATTCCAATGACGGGAAAAAAAATATTTCTAATGCAAATTGCGCAAAAACTACAAATCCGATTGACATGAAAATTACTTAGCACACCTCTCGTGGACACTGGCTTCGAAACGACACCTCAACGGAGTCTGTGCGTGTAGCGGTTCGGGCCACATTAATTGCAGAAATCAACTGAAAAAAAAGAATAAGTTAGCAACGTTCGGATTACAAGATTAATACTAGATGTGTATTTCCTGAAGGAAGTACAGATAGTGGTTTGAAATGGTGCCCGGGCTGCCCCTTTAAGAGAGACTTGCCTGCTACCCCTGCAAGACTTTCAACTCAAGATCCGTTTTAACTGTGGGTGCCTCTCAGGGGCCACTTTGGCCTCAGAGTCTGATTTGGTGGGTGGGGCCCCTCAGGATCCGATTCGGTGGCCTGGGCTCCTCAGGGCTTGGATTGGTGGCCGGGATCCCTCAGGGTCCGATTTTGTGGGTGTGGTCCCTCAGGGTCCGATTTTGTGGGTGTGGCCCCTCAGGGTCCGATTTTGTGGGTGGGGCCCCTCAGGGTCCAATTTTGTGGGTGGGGCCCCTCAGGGTCCAATTTGGTGGGCGGGTCCACTCTGGGTCTAATTTAGTGGGCAGGGCACCTCAGGGTCCGATTTGGTGGGCGGAGCACCTCAGGGTCTGATTTGGTGGGTGGGGCCCCTCAGGGTCCGATTTGGAGGCCGGGGTGGCTCAGCCTCCGATTTGGAGCCTGGGGTCACTCAGCTTTCGATTTAGCACGCTGGCCCTTTAAGACTTATTTCTGTACGCCGGCCCCTTAAGAATCACTTTGGCGCGTCAGCCTTTTAAGAGCCAGTTTGGCGCACATTCTCAGGGGCATGCATCATGTGATGAAGCTAGATTTGCATTTGTGCTGTGGGTTTCACTTTAAGTGCAGAAATTATCTGCCAGAAACTGTGTCCTGGAAAGGTCATGTGACGTTCGTAGGCGTTGGCATAGTAACTGGGTGTGCTTGCGCATATCAATGAGCATAACTGCCATTTCAATCGCCTCAGGGCATGTTTTGTCTGTGGCAACATTTCCCCATTGAATTGCATTGAGGAAAATGTTTTTTCAAACGCAAATTGCACAAAAACTACAAATCCGATCGACACGAAAATTACTTAGCACACCTCTCATGGACGCTGGCTTCGAAACGACACCTCAACGGAGTCTGTGCATGTAGCGGTTCGGGCCGCATTAATTGCGGAAATCAACTGAATAATAAGAATAAGTTAGCTTTGTTCGGATTACAACATTAATACTAGATGTGTATTTCCTGAAGGAAGTACAGATAGTGGTTTGAAATGGTGCCCAGGCTGCCCCTTTAAGAGAGACTTGCCTGATGCCCCTACAAGACTTTCAACTCAGGATCCGTTTTAACTTTGGGTGCCTCTCAGGGGCCACTTTGGCCCCAGGGTCCGATTTTGTGGGTGGGGCCCCTCAAGGCCCGATTTTGTGGGTGGGGCCCCTCAGGGTCCGATTTTGTGGCCGGTGCCCCTCAGGGTCCGATTTGGTGGGTGGGGCCCCTCAGGGTCCGATTTGGTGGGTGGGGCCCCTCAGGGTCCGATTTTGTGGGTGGGGCCTCTTAGGATCCGATGTGGTGGGTGGGGCCCCTCAGGGTCCGATTTTGTGGCCGGGGCCCCTCAGGGTCCGATTTTGTGGTCGGGACCCCTCAGGGTCCGATTTTGTGGCCGGAAACCCTCAGGGTCCGATTTTGTGGCCAGAAACCCTCAGGGTCCGATTTTGTGGCCGGAAACCCTCAGGGTCCGATTTTGTGGCCGGAAACCCTCAGGGTACGATTTGGTGGCCGGAAACCCTCAGGGTCCGATTTGGTGGCCGGAAACCCTCAGGGTCCGATTTTGTGGCCGGAAACCCTCAGGGTCCGATTTTGTGGCCGGAAACCTTCAGGGTCCGATTTTGTGGCCGGAAACCCTCAGGGTACGATTTGGTGGGCGGGGCCCCTCAGGGTTCAATTTTGTGGTCGGGGCCCTTCAGGGTCCGATTTTGTGGCCGGAACCACTCAGGGTACGATTTGGTGGGTGGGGCTCCTCAGGGTCCGATTTGGCGGGCGGGGCCACTCTCGGTCCGATTTAGTGGGCGGTGCCCCTTAGGGTCCGATTTGGTGGGTGGAGCCCCTCAGGGTTCGAATTGGCGAGCGGGGCCCCTCAGGGTCCGATTTGGTGGGCGGGACCCCTCAGGGTCCGACTTTGTGGGTGGGGCCCCCTGGGTCTGATTTGGTGGGCAGGGCCACTCTGGGTCCAATTTGGTGGGGGGCCCCTCAGGGTACGATTTGGTGGGTGGGGCTCCTCAGGGTCCGATTTGGTGGGTGGAGCCACTCTCGGTCCGATTTAGTGGGCGGTGCCCCTCAGGGTCCGATTTGGTGGGCGGAGCCCCTCAGGGTCCGATTTGGTCAGCGGGGCCCCTCAGGGTCCGATTTGGTCAGCGGGGCCCCTCAGGGTCCGATTTGGTGGGCGGGGCCCCTAAGGGTCTGATTTTGTGGTTGGGGCCCCTTAGGGCCCGATTTTGTGGGTGGAGCCCATCACGGTCCGATTTTGTGTCCGGGGCCCCTCAGGGTCCGATTTTGTGTCCGGGGCCCCTCAGGGTCCGATTTTGTGGTTGGGGCCTTTCAGAATCCGAATTGGTGGGCGAGGCTCCTCAGGGTCCGATTTGGTGAGCGGGGCCTCTCAGGGTCCGATTTGGTGAGCGGGGCCCCTCAAGGTCTGATTTGGTGGGCGGGGGAGCACTTTGGCGCACATTCTCTCTCATAGTCATGCGTCATGTGATGAAGTTAGATTTGCATTTGTGCTGTGGGTTTCGCTTTAAGAGCTGATATTATGTGTCAGAAGCTCTGTCCTGGGGGCGTCATGTGACGTTCGTAGGCGTTGGCCTAGTAAGTGGGTGTGCCTGCGCATATCAATGAGCTTTGCTGCCATTTCAATCGCCTCAGGGCACGTTTTAAGTTTCCCATTGAGAAGCATTGAGACAGTGCATTCCAATGACGGGAAAAACGCAAATTGCGCAAAAACTACAAATCCGATCAACACGAAAAATACTTAGCACACCTCTCGTGGATGCTGGCTTCGAAACGACACCTCAACGGAGTCTGTGCGTGTAGCGGTTCGGGCCGCATTAATTGCGGAAATCAACTGAATAAAAAGAAAAAGTTAGCAGCGTTCGGATTACAACATTAATACTAGATGTGTATTTCCTGAAGGAAGTACAGAGAGTGGTTTGAAATGGTGCCTGGGCTGCCCCTTTAAGAGAGACTTGCCTGCTGCCCCTGCAAGACTTTCAACTCAGGATCTGTTTTAAATGTGGGTGCCTCTCAGGGGCCACTTTGGCCTCAGGGTCTGATTTGGTGGGTGGGGCCCCTCAGGATCCGATTCGGTGGCCTGGGCTAATAAGGATTTGAATTAGTGGCCGGGATTCCTCAGGGTCCAATTTTGTGGGTGGGGCCCCTCAGGGTCCGATTTTGTGGGTGGGTCCCCTCAGGGTCCGATTTTGTGGGTGGGGCTCCTCAGGGTCCGATTTTGTGGGTGGGGCCCCTCATGGCTGATTTTGTGGGTGGGGCCCCTCATGGCTGATTTTGTGGGTGGGGCCCCTCAGGGTCCAATTTTGTGGGTGGGGCCCTTCTGGGTTCGATTTTGTGGCCGGGGCCCCTCAGGGTCTGGATTTGTGTGTGGGTCCCCTCAGGGTCCGATTTTGTGGGTGGGGCCCCTCAGGGTCCGATTTTGTGACCGGGGCACCTCAGGGTCTGATTTTGTGGTTGGGGCCCCTCTGGGTCCGATTTTGTGGCTGGGGCCCCTCAGGGTCTGATTTTGTGGGTGGGGCCCCTCAGGGTCCGATTTTGTGACCGGGGACCCTCAGGGTCTGATTTTGTGGTTGGGGCCTCTCTGGGTTCGATTTTGTGGCCGGGGTCTCTCAGGGTCCGATTTTGTGGGTGGGGCCCCTCAGGGTCTGATTTTGTGGCTGGGGCCCGTCAGGGTCTGATTTTGTGGGTGGGGCCCCTCAGGGTCTGATTTTGTGGGTGGGGCCCCTCAGGGTCTGATTTTGTGGGTGAGGCCCCTCAGGGTCCGATTTTGTGACCGGGTCACCTCAGGGTCTGATTTTGTGGTTGGGGCCCCTCAGGGTCCTATTTTGTGACTGGGGCCCCTCTAGGTTCGATTTTGTGGCCGGGATCTCTCAGGGTCCGATTTTGTGGTTGGGGCCCCTCAGGGTCTGATTTTGTGGCCGGGCCCACTCAGGGTCCAATTTTGTGGGTGGGGCCCCTTAGGGTCTGATTTTGTGGGTGGAGCCCCCTGGGTCCATTTTGGTGGGCGGGGCCACTCTGGGTCCGATTTAGTGGTCGGTGCCCCTTATGGTCCGATTTGGTGGGCGGGGCCCCTCTGGGTCCGATTTGGTGGGCGGGGCCCATCAGGGTCCGATTTGGTGGACGGGGTCACTCTTGGTCCGATTTGGTGGGCGGGGCTCCTCAGGGTCCGATTTGATGGGCGGGGCCCCTCTGGGTCCGATTTGGTGGGCGGGGCCACTCTGGGTCCGATTTGGTGGACGGGGCCCTTCAGGGTCCGATTTGGTGGGCGGGGCTCCTCAGGGTCCAATTTGGTGGGCGGGGCTCCTCAGGGTCCAATTTGGTGGACGGGGCCATCCAGGGTCCGATTTGGTGGGCGGGGCCACTCAGAGTCTGATTTAGTGGGCGGGGCCCCTCAGGATCCGATTTGGTGGGCTGTGCCACTCTGGGTCTGATTTTTTTAGCGGGGCCACACTGGGTCCGATTTGGAGGCCAGGGTGGCTCAGCCTCCGATTTGGAGCCTGGGGTCACTCAGCTTTCGATTTGGCGCGCCGGCCCTTTAAGACTCATTTCGGTGCGCCGGCCCTTTAAGAATCACTTTGGCACGTCGGCCCTTTAAGAGCCAGGGTGGCTCACTGGGCTTCTAAATCCACTTTGGCGGACATTCTCTCTCAGGGGCATGCGTCATATTATGTGGCAGAAGCTCTGTCCTAGGGGCATCATGTGACGTTCGTAGGCGTTGGCATAATAACTGGGTGTGCCTGCGCATATCAATGAGCTCAACTGCCATTTCAATCGCCTCAGGGCACGTTTTGCCATTTCCCATTGAAAAGCATTGGAGACGGTGCATTCCAATGACGGGAAAAAAAATTTTCAAACGCAAATTGCGCAAAAACTACAAATCCGATCGACACGAAAAATACTTAGCACACCTCTCATGGACGCTGGCTTCGAAACGACACCTCAACGGCGTCTGTGCGTGTAGCGGTTCGGGCCGCATTAATTGTGGAAATCAACTGGAAAATAATAATAATAACTAGATGTGTATTTCCTGAAGGAAGTACAGATAGTGGTTTGAAATGGTGCCCGGGCTGCCCCTTTAAGAGAGACTTGCCTGCTGCCCCTGCAAGACTTTCAACTCCGGATCCGTTTTAACTGTGGGTGCCTCTCAGGGGCCACTTTGGCCTCAGGGTCTGATTTGGTGGGTGGGGCCCCTCAGGATCCGATTCGGTGGCGTGGGCTCCTCAGGGTTTGTATTGGTGGCCGGGATGCCTCAGGTTCCAGTTTTGTGGGTGGGGCCCCTCATGGTCTGATTTTGTGGGTGGGGCCCCTCAGGGTCCAATTTTGTGGGTGGGGCCCCTTATGGTCCGATTTTGTGGGTGGTGCCCCTTATGGTCCGATTTTGTGGGTGGGGCCCCTCAGGGTCCGATTTTGTGGCCGGGGCCCCTCAGGGTCCGATTTTGTGGCCGGGGCCCCTCAGGGTCCGATTTTGTGGCCGGGGCCCCTCAGAGTCCGATTTTGCGGGTGAGGCCCTTCAGGGTCCGATTTTGCGGGTGGGGCCCCTCGGGGTCCGATTTTGTGGCCGGAGCCCCTCAGGGTCCGATTTTGTGGCCGGGGCCCCTTAGGGTCCGATTTTGTGGCCGGGGCCCCTTAGGGTCCGATTTTGTGGCCGGGGCCCCTCAGGGTCCGATTTTGTGGCCGGGGCCCCATCAGGGTCCGATTTTGAGGGTGGGGCCCCTCAGGGTCTAATTTAGTGAGCGGGGCCCCTCAGGGTCCGATTTTGTGGGTGGGGCCCCTCAGGGTCCGATTCTGTGGGTGGGGCCCCTCAGGGTCCGATTTTGTGACCGGGCCCCTCAGGGTCTGATTTTGTGGTTGGGGCCCCTCAGGGTCCGATTTTGTGGCCGGGGTCTCTCAGGGTCCGATTTTGTGGCCGGGGCCCCTCAGGGTCTGGATTTGTGGGTGGGGCCTCTCAGGGTCCGATTTTGTGGGTGGGGCCCCTTAGGGTCCGATTTTGTGGCTGGGGCCCCTCGGGGTCTGATTTTGTGGCTGGGGCCCCTCAGGGTCCGATTTTGTGGGTGGGGCCACTCTGGGTCTGATTTGGTGGGCAGGGCCCCTCAGGGTCTGATTTGGTGGGTGGGGCCACTCTGGGTCTGATTTGGTGGGCGGGGCCGCTCTGAGTCCGATTTTTTTGGTCGGAGCCCCTCAGGGTCCGATTTAGTGGGCGGGGAAACTCTGGGTCTGACTTGGTGGGTGGGGCCCCTCAGGGTCTGATTTGGTGGGCTGTGCCACTCTGGGTCCGATTTGGAGGCCAGGGTGGCTCAGTCTCCGTTTTGTAGGCCAGGGTCGATCAGCCTCCGATTTGTAGGCCAGGGTCAATCAGCTTTCGATTTGGCGCGCCGGCCCTTTAAGACTCATTTTGGTGCGCCGGCCCTTTAAGAATCACCTAGGCGCGTCGGCCGTTTAAGAGCCAGTTTGGTGCACTGGGCTTCTTAATCTACTTTGGCGCATATTCTCTCTCAGGGGCATGCGTCATGTGATGAAACTAGATTTGCATTTGTGCTCTGGGTTTCGCTTTAAGAGCTGATATTATCTGCCAGAAACTGTGTCCTGGAGGGCTCATGAAAAGTTTGTGCCTGCGCATATCAATGAGCTTAACTGCTATTTGAATCGCCTCACGACTGCCCCATGTTTTCCCTATGGCAAAATTTTCCATTTGAAATGCATTGACAGGAAAATGTTTTTTCAAACTCAAATTGCGCAAAAACTATAAATCTGATCGACACGAAAAATACTTAGCACACCTCTCGTGAACGCTGGCTTCGAAACGAAACCTCAATGGAGTCTGTGCGTGTAGCGGTTCAGGCCGCATTAATTGCGGAAATCAACTGAATAGTAATAATAATACTAGATGTGTATTTCCTGAAGGAAGTACAGATAGTGGTTTGAAATGGTGCCCGGGTTGCCCCTTTAAGAGAGACTTGCCTGCTGCCCCTGCAAGACTTTCAACTCAGGATACGATTTAACTGTGGGTGCCTCTCAGGGGCCACTTTGGCCTCATGGTCTGATTTTGTGGGTGGGGCCCCTCAGGGCCTGATTTTGTGGGTGGGGCCCCTCAGGGTCCGATTTTTTTGGGTGGGGCCTCTCAGGGTCCGATTTTGTGGCCGGGGCCACTCAGGGTCCGATTTGGTGGCCGGGGCCCCTCAGGGTCCGATTTGGTGGCCGGGGCCCCTCAGGGTCTGATTTGGTGGGTGGGGCCCCTCAAGGTCCGATTTTGTGGCTGGGGCCCCTCAGGGTCCGATTTTGTGGCCGGGGCCAATCAGGATCCGATTTTTGTGGCCGGAACCCCTCAGGGTCCAATTTTGCAGGTGGGGCCCCTCAGGGTCCGATTTTGTGGCCGGGGCCCGTCAGGGTCCGATTTTGTGTCAGGGGCCCCTCAGGGTCCGATTTTGTGGGCTGGGCCCCTCAGGGTCCGATTTTGTGGCCGGGGCCCCTCAGGGTCCGATTTTGTGGCCGGGGCCCCTCAGGGTCCGATTTTGTGTCGGGCCCCTCAGGGTCCGATTTTGTGGTTGGGGCCCCTCAGGGTCCGATTTTGTGGTTGGGGCCCCTCAGGGTCCGATTTTGTGGTTGGGGCCCCTCAGGGTCCGATTTTGTGGCCGCGGCCCCTCAGGGTCCGATTTTGTGGCCGCGGCCCCTCAGGGTCCGATTTTGTGGGTGGGGCCCCACTGAGTCCAATTTGGTGGGCGGGACCACTCTGTGTCCAATTTGGTGGGCGGGACCTCTCAGGGTCCGATTTTGTGGTTGGGTCCCCTCAGGGTCCGATTTTGTGGTTGGGGCCCCTCAGGGTCCGATTTTGTGTCCGGGGCCTATTAGGGTCCAATTTTGTGGCCGCGGCCCCTCAGGGTCTGATTTTGTGGCAGGGGCCCCTCTGGGTCTGATTTTGTGGGCGGAGCCCCTCTGGGTCCAATTTGGTGGGTGTAACCACTCTGGGTTCGTTTTGGTGGGTGGGACAACTCTGGGTCCAATTTGGTGGGCGGGGCCACTCAGGGGCCGATTTGGTGGGCGGGGCCACTCGGGGGGCCGATTTGGTGGGCGGGGCCACTCGGGGGCCGATTTGGTGGGCGGGGCCACTCGGGGGCCGATATGGTGGGCGGGGCCACTCGGGGGCCGATTTGGTGGGCGGGGCCATTCTGGGTCTGATTTGGTGAGCGGAGCCCCTCTGGGTCCGATTTCTTCAGCGGGGGCCACGCTGGGTCCGATTTGAAGGTCAGGGTCGATCAGCCTCCAATTTGGAGGCTGGGGTGCCTAAGCCTCCGATTTGGAGCCTGGGGTCACTCAGTTTTCGATTTGGCGCGCTGGCCCTTTAAGAATCACTTTGGCGCGCCGGCCGTTTTAGAGACAGGGTGGCTCACTGGGCTTCTAAATCCACTTTGGCGCACATTCTCTCTCAGGGGCATGCACCATGTGATGAAGCTAGATTTGCATTTGTGCTGTGGGTTTCGCTTTAAGAGCTGATATTATGTGCCAGAAGCTCTGTCCTGGGGTCGTCATGTGATGTTCGTAGGCGTTGGCATAGTAAATGGGTGTGCCTGCGCATATCAATGAGCTTTACTGCCATTTGAATTGCCTCAGGGCACGTTTTAAGTTGCCCATTGAAAAGCATTGAGACATGCATTCCAATGACGGGAAAAAAAAATTTCTAACGCAAATTGCGCAAAAACTACAAATCCGATCGACACGAAAAATACTTAGCACAGCTCTCATGGACGCTGGCTTCGAAACAAAACCTCAACGGAGTCTGTGCGTGTAGCGGTTCGGGCCGCATTAATTGCGGAAATCAACTGAATAAAAAGAAAAAGTTAGCAGCGTTCGGATTACAACATTAATACTAGATGTGTATTTCCTGAAGGAAGTACAGATAGTGGTTTGAAATGGTGCCCGGGCTGCCCCTTTAAGAGAGACTTGCCTGCTGCCCCTGCAAGACTTTCAACTCAGGATACGATTTAACTGTGGGTGCCTCTCAGGGGCCACTTTGGCCTCATGGTCTGATTTTGTGGGTGGGGCCCCTCAGGGCCTGATTTTGTGGGTGGGGCCCCTCAGGGTCCGATTTTGTGGTTGGGTCCCCTCAGGGTTCGATTTTGTGGTTGGGTCCCCTCAGGGTCCGATTTTGTGGCCACGGCCCCTCAGGGTCCGATTTTGTGGCCGGGGCCCCTCTGGGTCCGATTTTGTGGCAGGGGCCCATCTGGGTCCGATTTTGTGGGTGGGGCCCCTCTGGGTCCAATTTGGTGGGCGGGACCACTCTGGGTCCAATTTGGTGGGTGGGGCCTCTCAGGGTCCGATTTTGTGGTTGGGTCCCCTCAGGGTCTGATTTTGTGTTTGGGGCCCCTCAGGGTCCGATTTTGTGGCCGGGGCCCCTCAGGGTCCAATTTTGTGACTGGGGCCCATCAGGGTCCGATTTTGTGGCCGCGGCCCCTCAGGGTCTGATTTTGTGGCAGGGGCCCCTCTGGGTCTGATTTTGTGGGCGGAGCCCCTCTGGGTCCAATTTGGTGGGCGGGACCACTCTGGGTCCAATTTGGTGGGCGGGACCACTCTGGGTCCGATTTGGTGGGCGGGGCCCCACAGGGTCCGATTTGGTGGGCGGGGCCCCACAGGGTCCGATTTGGTGGGCGGGGCCACTCTGGGTAAGATTTGGAGGCTGGGGTCGCTCAGCCTCCAATTTGGAGGCCGGGGTCGTTGAGCTTCCGATTTGGAGGCCGAGGTCAAAGAGCCTCTGATTTGGAGGCCGGGGTCGATGAACTTCCGATTTGGAGGCCGGGGTGGCTCAGCCTCCGATTTGGAGGCTGGGGTGGCTCAGCCTCCGATTTGGAGGCCGGGGTGGGTCAGCCTCCGATTTGGAGGCCGGGGTGGATCAGCCTCCAATTTGGAGGCCGGGGTCGATCAGACTCCGATTTGGAGGCCGGGGTCGATCAGACTCCGATTTGGAGGCCGGGGTCGATCAGACTCCGATTTGGAGGCCGGGGTCGATCAGACTACGATTTGGAGGCCGGGTTCGATCAGACTCCGATTTGGAGGTCGGGGTCGATCAGACTCCGATTTGGAGGCCGGGGTCGATCAGCCTCCGATTTGGAGGCCGGGGTCGATCAGCCTCCGATTTGGAGGCCTGGGTCGATCAGCCTCCGATTTGGAGGCCTGGGTCGATCAGCCTCCGATTTGGAGCCTGGGGTCACTCAGCATTCGATTTGGCGCGACGGCCCTTTAAGGCTTATTTTGGTGCGCTGGCCTTTTAAGAATCACTTAGGCGCGTCGTCTAAGAGCTAGTTTGGCGCACTGGACTTCTAAATCCACTTTGGCGTACATTCTCTCTCAGGGGCATGCGTCATCTGATGAAGCTAGATTTGCATTTGTGCTGTGGGTTTCGCTTTAAGAGCTGATATTATCTGCCAAAATCTGTGTCCTGGGTGAGTCATGTAAAGTTCGTAGGCGTTGGCATAGTAACTGGGTGTGCCTGCGCATATCAATGAGCTTAACTGCCATTTGAATCGCCTCAGGGCTTGTTTTCTCTATGGCAAAATTTCCCCATTGAAAAGCATTTAGACAATACATTCCAATGACGGGAAAAAAAATATTTCTAATGCAAATTGCGCAAAAACTACAAATCCGATTGACATGAAAATTACTTAGCACACCTCTCGTGGACACTGGCTTCGAAACGACACCTCAACGGAGTCTGTGCGTGTAGCGGTTCGGGCCACATTAATTGCAGAAATCAACTGAAAAAAAAGAATAAGTTAGCAACGTTCGGATTACAAGATTAATACTAGATGTGTATTTCCTGAAGGAAGTACAGATAGTGGTTTGAAATGGTGCCCGGGCTGCCCCTTTAAGAGAGACTTGCCTGCTACCCCTGCAAGACTTTCAACTCAAGATCCGTTTTAACTGTGGGTGCCTCTCAGGGGCCACTTTGGCCTCAGAGTCTGATTTGGTGGGTGGGGCCCCTCAGGATCCGATTCGGTGGCCTGGGCTCCTCAGGGCTTGGATTGGTGGCCGGGATCCCTCAGGGTCCGATTTTGTGGGTGTGGTCCCTCAGGGTCCGATTTTGTGGGTGTGGCCCCTCAGGGTCCGATTTTGTGGGTGGGGCCCCTCAGGGTCCAATTTTGTGGGTGGGGCCCCTCAGGGTCCAATTTGGTGGGCGGGTCCACTCTGGGTCTAATTTAGTGGGCAGGGCACCTCAGGGTCCGATTTGGTGGGCGGAGCACCTCAGGGTCTGATTTGGTGGGTGGGGCCCCTCAGGGTCCGATTTGGAGGCCGGGGTGGCTCAGCCTCCGATTTGGAGCCTGGGGTCACTCAGCTTTCGATTTAGCACGCTGGCCCTTTAAGACTTATTTCTGTACGCCGGCCCCTTAAGAATCACTTTGGCGCGTCAGCCCTTTAAGAGCCAGTTTGGCGCACATTCTCAGGGGCATGCATCATGTGATGAAGCTAGATTTGCATTTGTGCTGTGGGTTTCGCTTTAAGTGCAGAAATTATCTGCCAGAAACTGTGTCCTGGAAAGGTCATGTGACGTTCGTAGGCGTTGGCATAGTAACTGGGTGTGCTTGCGCATATCAATGAGCATAACTGCCATTTCAATCGCCTCAGGGCATGTTTTGTCTGTGGCAACATTTCCCCATTGAATTGCATTGAGGAAAATGTTTTTTCAAACGCAAATTGCACAAAAACTACAAATCCGATCGACACGAAAATTACTTAGCACACCTCTCATGGACGCTGGCTTCGAAACGACACCTCAACGGAGTCTGTGCATGTAGCGGTTCGGGCCGCATTAATTGCGGAAATCAACTGAATAATAAGAATAAGTTAGCTTTGTTCGGATTACAACATTAATACTAGATGTGTATTTCCTGAAGGAAGTACAGATAGTGGTTTGAAATGGTGCCCAGGCTGCCCCTTTAAGAGAGACTTGCCTGATGCCCCTACAAGACTTTCAACTCAGGATCCGTTTTAACTTTGGGTGCCTCTCAGGGGCCACTTTGGCCCCAGGGTCCGATTTTGTGGGTGGGGCCCCTCAAGGCCCGATTTTGTGGGTGGGGCCCCTCAGGGTCCGATTTTGTGGCCGGTGCCCCTCAGGGTCCGATTTGGTGGGTGGGGCCCCTCAGGGTCCGATTTGGTGGGTGGGGCCCCTCAGGGTCCGATTTTGTGGGTGGGGCCTCTTAGGATCCGATGTGGTGGGTGGGGCCCCTCAGGGTCCGATTTTGTGGCCGGGGCCCCTCAGGGTCCGATTTTGTGGTCGGGACCCCTCAGGGTCCGATTTTGTGGCCGGAAACCCTCAGGGTCCGATTTTGTGGCCGGAAACCCTCAGGGTCCGATTTTGTGGCCGGAAACCCTCAGGGTCCGATTTTGTGGCCGGAAACCCTCAGGGTCCGATTTTGTGGCCGGAAACCCTCAGGGTACGATTTGGTGGCCGGAAACCCTCAGGGTCCGATTTGGTGGCCGGAAACCCTCAGGGTCCGATTTTGTGGCCGGAAACCCTCAGGGTCCGATTTTGTGGCCGGAAACCTTCAGGGTCCGATTTTGTGGCCGGAAACCCTCAGGGTACGATTTGGTGGGCGGGGCCCCTCAGGGTTCAATTTTGTGGTCGGGGCCCTTCAGGGTCCGATTTTGTGGCCGGAACCACTCAGGGTACGATTTGGTGGGTGGGGCTCCTCAGGGTCCGATTTGGCGGGCGGGGCCACTCTCGGTCCGATTTAGTGGGCGGTGCCCCTTAGGGTCCGATTTGGTGGGTGGAGCCCCTCAGGGTTCGAATTGGCGAGCGGGGCCCCTCAGGGTCCGATTTGGTGGGCGGGACCCCTCAGGGTCCGACTTTGTGGGTGGGGCCCCCTGGGTCTGATTTGGTGGGCAGGGCCACTCTGGGTCCAATTTGGTGGGGGGCCCCTCAGGGTACGATTTGGTGGGTGGGGCTCCTCAGGGTCCGATTTGGTGGGTGGAGCCACTCTCGGTCCGATTTAGTGGGCGGTGCCCCTCAGGGTCCGATTTGGTGGGCGGAGCCCCTCAGGGTCCGATTTGGTCAGCGGGGCCCCTCAGGGTCCGATTTGGTCAGCGGGGCCCCTCAGGGTCCGATTTGGTGGGCGGGGCCCCTAAGGGTCTGATTTTGTGGTTGGGGCCCCTTAGGGCCCGATTTTGTGGGTGGAGCCCATCACGGTCCGATTTTGTGTCCGGGGCCCCTCAGGGTCCGATTTTGTGTCCGGGGCCCCTCAGGGTCCGATTTTGTGGTTGGGGCCTTTCAGAATCCGAATTGGTGGGCGAGGCTCCTCAGGGTCCGATTTGGTGAGCGGGGCCTCTCAGGGTCCGATTTGGTGAGCGGGGCCCCTCAAGGTCTGATTTGGTGGGCGGGGGAGCACTTTGGCGCACATTCTCTCTCATAGTCATGCGTCATGTGATGAAGTTAGATTTGCATTTGTGCTGTGGGTTTCGCTTTAAGAGCTGATATTATGTGTCAGAAGCTCTGTCCTGGGGGCGTCATGTGACGTTCGTAGGCGTTGGCCTAGTAAGTGGGTGTGCCTGCGCATATCAATGAGCTTTGCTGCCATTTCAATCGCCTCAGGGCACGTTTTAAGTTTCCCATTGAGAAGCATTGAGACAGTGCATTCCAATGACGGGAAAAACGCAAATTGCGCAAAAACTACAAATCCGATCAACACGAAAAATACTTAGCACACCTCTCGTGGATGCTGGCTTCGAAACGACACCTCAACGGAGTCTGTGCGTGTAGCGGTTCGGGCCGCATTAATTGCGGAAATCAACTGAATAAAAAGAAAAAGTTAGCAGCGTTCGGATTACAACATTAATACTAGATGTGTATTTCCTGAAGGAAGTACAGAGAGTGGTTTGAAATGGTGCCTGGGCTGCCCCTTTAAGAGAGACTTGCCTGCTGCCCCTGCAAGACTTTCAACTCAGGATCTGTTTTAAATGTGGGTGCCTCTCAGGGGCCACTTTGGCCTCAGGGTCTGATTTGGTGGGTGGGGCCCCTCAGGATCCGATTCGGTGGCCTGGGCTAATAAGGATTTGAATTAGTGGCCGGGATTCCTCAGGGTCCAATTTTGTGGGTGGGGCCCCTCAGGGTCCGATTTTGTGGGTGGGTCCCCTCAGGGTCCGATTTTGTGGGTGGGGCTCCTCAGGGTCCGATTTTGTGGGTGGGGCCCCTCATGGCTGATTTTGTGGGTGGGGCCCCTCATGGCTGATTTTGTGGG
The DNA here is from genome assembly GCF_039654945.1 of Dendrobates tinctorius. NCBI lineage: Eukaryota > Metazoa > Chordata > Amphibia > Anura > Dendrobatidae > Dendrobates > Dendrobates tinctorius. The sequence continues at coordinate 24,366,212 of NW_027361829.1, read as the reverse complement.
TGGGGCCCCTCAGGGTCCAATTTTGTGGGTGGGGCCCTTCTGGGTTCGATTTTGTGGCCGGGGTCTCTCAGGGTCCAATTTTGTGGGTGGGGCCCCTCAGGGTCCGATTTTGTGGTTGGGGTCCCTCAGGGTTCGATTTTGTGGTTGGGGCCCCTCAGGATCCAATTTTGTGCCGGGGCCCTCAGGGTCTGATTTTGTGGGTGGGGCCCCTCAGGGTCCGATATTGTGGTTGGGGCCCCTCAGGATCCGATTTTGTGGGTGGGACCCCTCAGGATCCGATTTTGTGGGTGGGGCCCCTCAGGGTTCAATTTTGTAGGCGGGGACCCTCAGGGTCCGATTTTGTGGCCGGGGCCCCTCAGGGTCCGGTTTTGTGGCCGGGGCCCGCGAGGGTGCGATTTTGTGGCCGGGGCCCCTAAGGGTCCGATTTTGTGGTTGGGGCCCCTCTGGGTCCGATTTTGTGGGTGGGTCCCCTCAGGGTCCGATTTTGTGAGTGGGGCCCCTCAGGGTCCGATGTTGTGGCCGGGTCCCCTCAGGGTCTGATTTTTTGGCCGGATCCCCTCAGGGTCCGATTTTGTGGGTGTGGCCCCTCAGGGTCCGATTTTGTGGCCGGGGCCCCTCAGGGTCCAATTTGGTGCGCCGGGCCCCTCATGGTCAGATTTGGTGGGCGGGGCCCCTCAGGGTCTGATTTTGTGGCCGGATCCCCTCAGGGTCTGATTTTGTGGGTGGGGCCCCTCAGGGTCCGATTTTGTGGCCAGGGCCCGTCAGGGCCCGATATTGTGGCTGGGGCCCCTCAGGGTCCGATTTTGTTGGTTGGGCCCCTCAGGGTCCGATTTTAAGGGTGGGGCCCCTCAGGGTCCGATTTTGTGGGTGGGGCCCCTCAGGGTCCGATTTTGTGGGTGGGGCCCCTCAGAGTCCGATTTGGTTGGCGGGGCCCCTCAGGGTCCGATTTGGTGGGCGGGGCCCCTCAGGGTCCGATTTTGAGGGCGGGGCCCCTCAGGGTCCGATTTTGTGGGCGGGGACCCTCAGGGTCCGATTTGGTGGGCGGGGCCCCTCAGGGTCCAATTTTGTGGGTGGGGCCCCTCTGGGTTCGATTTTGTGGCCGGTCTCTCACGGTCTGATTTTGTGGCAGGGGCCCCTCAGGGTCCGATTTTGTGGTTGGGGCCCCTCAGGGTCTGATTTTGTGGTTGGGGCCCCTCAGAGTCCGGTTTTGTGGTTGGGGGCCCTCAGGGTCCGATTTTGTTGCCGGGGCCCCTCAGGATCCGATTTTGTGGCCGGGGCCCCTCAGGGTCCGATTTTGTGGGTGGGGCCCCTCAGGGTCCGATTTTGTGGCTGGGGCCCCTCAGGGTCCGATTTTGTTGGTTGGGCCCCTCAGGATCCGATTTTGAGGGTGGGGCCCCTCAGGGTCCGATTTTGTGGCCGGGGCCCCCCCAGGGTCCGATTTTGTGGTTGGGGCCCCTCAGGGTCTGATTTTGTGGCCGGGTCTACTCAGGGTCCGATTTTGAGGGCGGGGCCCCTCAGGGTCTGATTTTGTGGGTTGGGCCCCTCAGGGTCCGATTTTGTGGCCGGGGCCCCTCAGGGTCCAATTTTGTGGGTGGGGCCACTCTGGATCCGATTTTGTGGGTGGGGCCACTCTGGGTCCGATTTGGTGGGTGGAGCCACTCTGGGTCTGTTTTGTTGGCCGGGGCCCCTCAGGGTCCGATTTTGTGGCCAGGGCCCCTCAGGACCCAATTTTGTGGCTGGGGCTCCTCAGGGTCCGATTTTGTTGGTTGGGCCCCTCAGGGTCCGATTTTGAGGGTGGGGCCCCTCAGGGTCCGATTTTGTGGGTGGGGCCCCTCAGAGTCCAATTTGGTTGGCGGGGCCCCTCAGGGTCCAATTTGGTGGGCGGGGCCCCTCAGGGTCCGATTTTGAGGGCGGGGCCCCTCAGGGTCCGATTTTGTGGGCGGGGACCCTCAGGGTCCGATTTGGTGGGCGGGGCCCCTCAGGGTCCAATTTTGTGGGTGGGGCCCCTCTGGGTTCGATTTTGTGGCCGGGGTCTCTCAGGGTCTGATTTTGTGGCCGGGGCCCCTCAGGGTCCGATTTTGTGGTAGGGGCCCCTCAAGGTCCGATTTTGTGGTTGGGGCCCCTCAGTGTCCCGTTTTGTGGTTGGGGGCCCTCAGGGTCCGATTTTGTGGCCGGGGCCCCTCAGGGTCTGATTTTGTGGTTGTGGCCCCTCAGGGTCCGATTTCGTGGCTGGGGCCCCTCAGGGTCCGATTTTGTGGCCGGGGCCCCTCAGAGTCCGATTTTGTGGTTGGGCCGCTCAGGGTCCGATTTTGTGGCCGGGGCCCCTCAGGATCCGATTTTGTGGCCGGGGCCCCTCAGGGTCCGATTTTGTGGGTGGGGCCCCTCAGGGTCCGATTTTGTGGCTGGGGCCCCTCAGGGTCCGATTTTGTTGGTTGGGCCCCTCAGGATCCGATTTTGAGGGTGGGGCCCCTCAGGGTCCGATTTTGTGGCCGGGGCCCCCCAGGGTCCGATTTTGTGGTTGGGGCTCCTCAGGGTCTGATTTTGTGGCCGGGTCTACTCAGGGTCCGATTTTGAGGGCGGGGCCCCTCAGGGTCCGATTTTGTGGTTGGGGCCCCTCAGGGTCTGATTTTGTGGCTGGGTCTACTCAGGGTCCGATTTTGTGGGCGGGGCCCCTCAGGGTCCAATTTTGTGGGTGTGGCCCGTCAGGGTCTGATTTTGTGGCCGGATCCCCTCAGGGTCTGATTTTGTGGGTGGGGCCCCTCAGGGTCCGATTTTGTGGCCGGGGCCCCTCAGGGTCCAATTTTGTAGGTGGGGCCACTCTGGATCCGATTTTGTGGGTGGGGCCACTCTCGATCCGATTTGGTGGGTGGAGCCACTCTGGGTCTGTTTTGTTGGGCGGGGCTACTCAGGGTCCGATTTGGTGGGCGGGGCCCCTCAGAGTCCGGTTTTGTGGTTGGGGGCCGTCAGGGTCCGATTTTGTGTCCGGGGCCCCTCAGGGTCTGATTTTGTGGTTGTGGCCCCTCAGGGTCCGATGTCGTGGCTGGGGCCCCTCAGGGTCCGATTTTGTGGCCGGGGCCCCTCAGGGTCCGATTTTGTGGTTGGGCCGCTCAGGGTCCGATTTTGTGGCCGGGGCCCCTCAGGATCCGATTTTGTGGCCGGGGCCCCTCAGGGTCCGATTTTGTGGGTGGGGCCCCTCAGGGTCCGATTTTGTGGCTGGGGCCCCTCAGGGTCCGATTTTGTTGGTTGGGCCCCTCAGGATCCGATTTTGAGGGTTTGGCCCCTCAGGGTCCGATTTTGTGGCCGGGGCCCCCCCAGGGTCCGATTTTGTGGTTGGGGCCCCTCAGGGTCTGATTTTGTGGCCGGGTCTACTCAGGGTCCGATTTTGTGGGAGGGGCCCCTCAGGGTCCAATTTTGTGGGTGGGGCCCCTCAGGGTCTGATTTTGTGGCCGGATCCCCTCAGGGTCTGATTTTGTGGGTGGGGCCTCTCAGGGTCCGATTTTGTGGCCGGGGCCCCTCAGGGTCCAATTTTGTGGGTGGGGCCACTCTGGATCCGATTTTGTGGGTGGGGCCACTCTGGGTCCGATTTGGTGGGTGGAGCCACTCTGGGTCTGTTTTGTTGGGCGGGGCTACTCAGGGTCCAATTTGTGGGCGGGGCCCCTCAGGGTCCGATTTGGCGGGCGGGTCCCCTCAGGGTCCAATTTGATGGGCGAGGCCCCTCTGGGTCCAATTTGGTGGGCAGGGCCCCTCAGGTCTGATTTGGTGGGCGGGGCCCCTCAGGGTCCGATTTTCTGGCCGAGGCCTCTCAGGGTCTGATTTTGTTGGGGCCCTTCAGGGTCTGATTTTGTGGCAGGGGCCCCTCAGGGTCCGATTTTGTGGGTGGGGCCCCTTAGGGTCTGATTTGGTGGGCGGGACCACTCTGGGTCCGATTTGGTGGACAGGACCACTCTGGGTCCAATTTGGTGAGCGGGACCTCTCAGGGCCCGATTTGGTGGGCGGGGCTAATCTGGGTCCGATTTGCTGGGCGGGGCCACTCTGGGTCTGATTTGGTGAGCGGAGCCCCTCTGGGTCCGATTTCTTGAGCGGGTCCACGCTGGGTCCGATTTGGAGGCCAAGGTCGATCAACCTCCAATTTGGAGGCCGGGGTGGCTAAGCCTCCGATTTGGAGCCTGGGGTCACTCAGGTTTCGATTTGGCACGCTGGCCCTTTAAGAATCACTTTGGCGCGTCGGCCGTTTTAGAGACAGGGTGGCTCACTGGGCTTTTAAATCCACTTTGGCGCACATTCTCTCTCAGGGGCATGCGTCATGTGATGAGGCTAGATATGCATTTGTGCTGTGGGTTTCGCTTTAAGAGCTGATATTATGTGCTAAAAGCTCTGTCCTGGGGTGTCATGTGATGTTCGTCGGCGTTGGCATAGTAAATGGGTGTGCCTGCGCATATCAATGAGCTTTACTGCCATTTGAATTGCCTCAGGGCACGTTTTAAGTTGCCAATTGAAAAGCATTGAGACACGCATTCCAATGACGGGAAAAAAAATTTTCAAACGCAAATTGCGCAAAAACTACAAATCCGATCGACACGAAAAATACTTAGCACACCTCTCGTGGATGCTGGCTTCGAAACAACACCTCAACGGAGTCTGTGCGTGTAGCGGTTCGGGCCGCATTAATTGCGGAAATCAACTGAATAAAAAGAAAAAGTTAGCAGCGTTCGGATTACAACATTAATACTAGATGTGTATTTCCTGAAGGAAGTACAGATAGTGGTTTGAAATGGTGCCCGGGCTGCCCCTTTAAGAGAGACTTGCCTGCTGCCCCTGCAAGACTTTCAACTCAGGATCTGTTTTAACTGTGGGTGCCTCTCAGGGGCGACTTTGGCCTCAGGGTCCGATTTTGTGGGTGGGGCCCCTCTGGGTCCGATTTTGTGGCCGGGGCACCTCAGGGTCTGATTTTGTGGGTGGGGCCCCTTAGGGTCCGATTTGGTGGACGGGGCCACTCAGGGTCCAATTTGGTGGACGGGGCCACTCAGGGTCCAATTTGGTGGGCAGGGCCACTCAGGGTCCGATTTGGTGAGTGGGGCCCCTCAGAGTTCAATTTGGTCAGCGGGGCCCCTCACGGTCCGATTTTGTGGGTGGGGCCCCTCAGGGTCCAATTTTGTGGTTGGGGCCTTTCAGAATCTGATTTAGTGGGCGGGGCCCCTCAGGGTCCGAATTGGTGGGCGGGGCCCCTCAGGGTCCAGTTTGGTGGGCGGGCCCCCTCAGGGTCCGATTTAGTGGGCGGGGCCCCTCAGGGTCCAATTTGGTGGGCGGGGCCCCCAGGGTCTGATTTGGTGGGCGGGGCCACTCTGAGTCTGATTTGGTGGGCGGGCCACTCTGGGTCCGATTTGGTGGGCGGGGCACTTCAGGGTCCAATTTGGTGGGCAGGGACACTGAGTCTGATTTTGTGGGTTGGGCCCCTCAGGGTCCGATTTTGTGGCCGGGGCCCCTCAGGGTCCGATTTTGTGGCCGGTGCCTCTCAGGGTCCGATTTTGTGGTTGGGGCCCCTCAGGGTCCGATTTTGTGTCCGGAGCCTCTCAGGGTCCGATTTTGTGGTTGGGGCCCCTCAGGGTCCGATTTTGTGGCCGGGGCCCCTCAGGGTCCAATTTTGTGAGTGGGGCCCCTCAGGGTCCAGTTTTTTGGCCGGGGCCCCTCAGGGTCCAATTTTGTGGGTGGGGCCCCTCAGGGTCCAATTTTGTGGGTGGGGCCCCTCAGGGTCCAATTTTGTGGGTGGGGCCCCTCAGGGTCCAATTTTGTGGTTGGGGTCCCTCAGGGTTCGATTTTGTGGTTGGGGCCCCTCAGGATCCAATTTTGTGCCGGGGCCCTCAGGGTCTGATTTTGTGGGTGGGGCCCCTCAGGGTCCGATATTGTGGTTGGGGCCCCTCAGGATCCGATTTTGTGGGTGGGACCCCTCAGGATCCGATTTTGTGGTTGGGGCCCCTCAGGGTTCAATTTTGTAGGCGGGGCCCCTCAGGGTCCGATTTTGTGGCCGGGGCCCCTCAGGGTCCGGTTTTGTGGCCGGGGCCCGCGAGGGTGCGATTTTGTGGCCGGGGCCCCTAAGGGTCCGATTTTGTGGTTGGGGCCCCTCTGGGTCCGATTTTGTGGGTGGGGCCCCTCAGGGTCCGATTTTGTGAGTGGGGCCCCTCAGGGTCCGATGTTGTGGCCGGGTCCCCTCAGGGTCTGATTTTTTGGCCGGATCCCCTCAGGGTCCGATTTTGTGGGTGTGGCCCCTCAGGGTCCGATTTTGTGGCCGGGGCCCCTCAGGGTCCAATTTGGTGTGCCGGGCCCCTCATGGTCAGATTTGGTGGGCGGGGCCCCTCAGAGTCCGATTTGGTGAGCGGGGCCCCTCAGGGTCCAATTTAGTGAGCGGGGCCCCACAGGGTCCGATATGGTGGGCGGGGCCCCTCAGGGTCCGATATGGTGGGCGGGGCCCCTCAGAGTCCAATTTTTGTGGCCATGGCCCCTCGGGGTCCGATTTTGTGGCAGGGGCCCCATAGGGTCTGATTTTGTGGTTGGGGCCTTTCAGAATCCGATTTGGTGGGCGGGGCCGCTCAGGGCCCGATTTGGTGAGCAGGGCCCCTCAGAGTTCAATTTTGTGAGCAGGGCCCCTCAGGGTCAGATTTGGTGAGCGGGGCCCCTCAGGGTCCGATTTGGTGGGCGGGGCCACTCTGGGTCCGATTTTGTGGCCGGGGCCCCTCAGAGTCCGATTTTGTGGTTCGGGCCCCTCAGGGTCCGATTTTGTGGGTGGGGCCCCTCAGGGTCCGATATTGTGGGTGGGGCCCCTCAGGGTCCGATGCTGTGGCCGGGGCCCCTCAGGGTCTGATTTTGTGGCCGGATCCCCTCAGGGTCCGATTTTGTGGGTGGGGCCCCTCAGGGTCCAATTTGGTGGGTGGGGCCACTCTGGGTCTGATTTGGTGGGCGGGGCCACTCTGGGTCCGATTTGGTGGGCGGGGCCACTCTGGGTCCAATTTGGATGCCAGGGTGGCTCAGCCTCCTTTTTGTAGGCCAGGGTCTATCAGCCTCCGATTTGGAGCCTTGGGTCACTCAGCTTTCGATTTGGCGCGCCGGCCCTTTAAGACTCATTTTGGTGCGCCGGCTCTTTAAGAATCACTTTGGCGCGTCGGCCCTTTAAGAGCCAGTGTGGCTCACTGGGCTTCTAAATCCACTTTGGCGCACATTCTCTCTTAGGGTCATACGTCATGTGATGAAGCTAGATTTGTCTTTGTGCTGTGGGTTTTGCTTTAAGAGCTGATATTATGTGGCAGAAGCTCTGTTTTGGAGAGGTCATGTGATGTTCGTAGGCGTTGGCATAGTAACTGGGTCTGCCTGCGCATATCAATGAGCTCAACTGCCATTTCAATCGCCTCAGGGCACGTTTTGCCATTTCCCCATTCAAATGCATTGGAGACAATGCATTCCAATGACAGGAAAAAAAATTTTCAAACGCAAATTGCGCAAAAACTACAAATCCGATCAACACGAAAAATACTTAGCACACCTCTCATTGACGCTGGCTTCGAAAAGACACCTCAACGGAGTCTGTGCGTGTAGCGGTTCGGGCCGTATTAATTGCCGAAATCAACTTAATAATAAGAAGAAGAACTAGATGTGTATTTCCTGAAGGAAGTACAGATAGTGGTTTGAAATGGTGCCCGGGCTGCCCCTTTAAGAGAGACTTGCCTGCTGACTCTGCAAGACTTTCAACTCAGGATCCGTTTTAACTGTGAGTGCCTCTCAGGGGCCACTTTGGCCTTAGGGTCTGATTTGGTGGGTGGGGCCCCTCAGGATCCGATTCCTTGGACTGGGCTCCTCAGGGCTTGAATTGTTAGCGGGGATCCCTCAGGCTCCGATTTTGTGGGTGGGGCCCCTCAGGGTCCGATTTTGTGGGTGGGGCCCCTTAGGGTCTGATTTGGTGGGTGGGGCCCCTCAGGATCCGATTCCTTGGCCTGGGCTCCTCAGGGCTTGAATTGTTAGCGGGGATCCCTCAGGCTCCGATTTTGTGGGCGGGGCCCCTCAGGGTCCGATTTTGTGGGTGGGGCCCCTTAGGGTCCGATTTTGTGGGTGGGGCCCCTCAGGGTCCAATTTTGTGGGTGGGGCCCCTCAGGGTCCGATTTTGTGGGTGGGGCCCCTCAGGGTCTGATTTTGTGGCCGGATCCCCTCAGGGTCTGATTTTGTGGGTGGGGCCCCTCAGGGTCCGATTTTGTGGCCGGGGCCCCTCAGGGTCCAATTTTGTGGGTGGGGCCACTTTGGATCCGATTTTGTGGGTGGGGCCACTCTGGGTCCGATTTGGTGGGTGGAGCCACTCTGGGTCTGTTTTGTTGGGCAGGGCTACTCAGGGTCCAATTTGGTGGGCGGGGCCCCTCAGGGTCCGATTTGGCGGGCGGGTCCCCTCAGGGTCCAATTTGATGGGCAGGGCCCCTCTGGGTCCAATTTGGTGGGCAGGGTCCCTCAGGGTCTGATTTGGTGGGCGGGGCCCCTCAGGGTCCGATTTTCTGGCCGAGGCCTCTCAGGGTCCGATTTTGTTGGGGCCCCTCAGTTTCTGATTTTGTGGCAGGGGCCCCTCAGGGTCCGATTTTGTGGGTTGGGCCCCTTAGGGTCTGATTTGGTGGGCGGGACCACTGGGTCCGATTTGGTGGGTGGGACCACTCTGGGTCTAATTTGGTGGGCGGGACCTCTCAGGGGCCGATTTGGTGGGCGGGGCTACTCTGGGTCCGATTTGCTGGGCGGGGTCACTTTGGGTCTGATTTGGTGAGCGGAGCCCCTCTGGGTCCGATTTCTTGAGCGGGTCCACGCTGGGTCCAATTTGGAGGCCAGGGTCGATCAGCCTCCAATTTGGAGGCCGGGGTGGCTAAGCCTCCGATTTGGAGCCTGGGGTCACTCAGTTTTCGATTTGGCGTGCTGGCCCTTTAAGAATCACTTTGGCGCGTCGGCCGTTTTAGAGACATGGTGGCTCACTGGGCTTCTAAATCCACTTTGGCGCACATTCTCTCTCAGGGGCATGCGTCATGTGATGAGGCTAGATTTGCATTTGTGCTGTGGGTTTCGCTTTAAGACCTGATATTATGTGCTAAAAGCTCTGTCCTGGGGGCGTCATGTGACGTTCGTAGGCGTTGGCATAGTAAATGGGTGTGCCTGCGCATATCAATGAGCTTTACTGCCATTTGAATTGCCTCAGGGCACGTTTTAAGTTGCCAATTGAAAAGCATTGAGACACGCATTCCAATGACGGGAAAAAAAATTTTCAAACGCAAATTGCGCAAAAACTACAAATCCGATCGACACGAAAAATACTTAGCACACATCTCATGGACGCTGGCTTCGAAACAACACCTCAACAGAGTCTGTGCGTGTAGCGGTTCGAGCCGCATTAATTGCGGAAATCAACTGAATAAAAAGAAAAAGTTAGCAGCGTTCGGATGACAACATTAATACTAGATGTGTATTTCCTGAAGGAAGTACAGATAGTGGTTTGAAATGGTGCCCGGGCTGCCCCTTTAAGAGAGACTTGCCTGCTGCCCCTGCAAGACTTTCAACTCAGGATACGATTTAACTGTGGGTGCCTCTCAGGGGCCACTTTGGCCTCATGGTCTGATTTTGTGGGTGGGGCCCCTCAGGGCCTGATTTTGTGTGTGGGGCCCCTCAGGGTCCGATTTTGTGGGTGGGGCCCCTCAGGGTCCGATTTTGTGGCCGGGGCCACTCAGGGTCCGATTTGGTGGCCGGGGCCCCTCAGGGTCCGATTTGGTGGCCGGGGCCCCTCAGGGTTTGATTTGGTGGGTGGGGCCCCTCAAGGTCCGATTTTGTGGCTGGGGCCCCTCAGGGTCCGATTTTGCAGCCGGGGCCACTCAGGATCCGATTTTTGTGGCTGAAACCCCTCAGGGTCCAATTTTGTGGGTGGGGCCCCTCAGGGTCCGATTTTGTGGCCGGGGCCCGTCAGGGTCCGATTTTGTGGGTGGGGCCTCTCAGGGTCCGATTTGGTGGGCGGGGCCCCTCAGGGTCCAATTTGGTGGGCAGGGCCCCTCAGGGTCCGATTTTGTGGGTTGGGCCCCTCAGGGTCCGATTTTGTGGCCGGGGCCCCTCAGGGTCCGATTTTGTGTCAGGGGCCTCTCAGGGTCCGATTTTGTGGTTGGGTCCCCTCAGGGTCCGATTTTGTGGTTGGGGCCCCTCAGGGTCCGTTTTGTGGCCACGGCCCCTCAGGGTCTGATTTTGTGGCCGCGGCCCCTCTGGGTCCGATTTTGTGGCAGGGGCCCCTCTGGGTCCGATTTTGTGTGTGGGGCCCCTCTGGGTCCAATTTGGTGGGCGGGACCACTCTGGGTCCAATTTGGTGGGCGGGGCCTCTCAGGGTCCGATTTTGTGGTTGGGTCCCCTCAGGGTCCGATTTTGTGGTTGGGGCCCCTCAGGGTCCGATTTTGTGGCCGGGGCCTATCAGGGTCCAATTTTGTGACTGGGGCCCATCAGGGTCCGATTTTGTGGCCGCGGCCCCTCAGGGTCTGATTTTGTGGCAGGGGCCCCTCTGGGTCTGATTTTGTGGGCGGAGCCCCACTGGGTCCAATTTGGTGGGCGGGACCACTCTGGGTCCAATTTGGTGGGCGGGACCACTCTGGGTCCAATTTGGTGGGCGGGGCCTCTCAGGGTCCGATTTGGTGGGCGGGGCCCCACAGGGTCCGATTTGGTGGGCGGGGCCCCTCAGGGTCCGATTTGGTGGGCAGGGCCTCTCTGGGTCTGATTTGGTGGGTGGGGCCACTCTGGGTAAGATTTAGAGGCTGGGGTCGCTCAGCCCCAATTTGGAGGCCGGGGTCGTTGAGCTTCCGATTTGGAGGCCGAGGTCAAAGAGCCTCCGATTTGGAGGCAGCGGTCGATGAGCTTCCGATTTGGAGGCCGGGGTCGATGAGCCTCCGATTTGGAGGCCGGGGTGGCTCAGCCTCCGATTTGGAGGCCGGGGTGGCTCAGCCTCCGATTTGGAGGCCGGGGTGGCTCAGCCTCCGATTTGGAGGCCGGGGTGGCTCAGCCTCCGATTTGGAGGCCGGGGTGGATCAGCCTCCGATTTGGAGGCCGGGGTGGCTCAGCCTCCGATTTGGAGGCCGGGGTGGATCAGTCTCCGATTTGGAAGCCGGGGTGGCTCAGCCTCCGATTTGGAGGCCGGGGTGGATCAGACTCCGATTTGGAGGCCGGGGTGGCTCAGCCTCCGATTTGGAGGCCGGGGTGGATCAGCCTCCGATTTGGAGGCCGGGGTCGCTCAACCTCCGATTTGGAGGCCGGGGTGGCTCAGCCTCCGATTTGGAGGCCGGGGTGGCTCAGCCTCCGATTTGGAGGCCGGGGTGGATCAGCCTCCGATTTGGAGGCCGGGGTCGATCAGCCTCCGATTTGGAGGCCGGGGTGGATCAGCCTCCGATTTGGAAGGCGGGGTGGCTCAGCCTCCGATTTGGAGGCCGGGGTGGCTCAGCCTCCGATTTGGAGGCCGGGGTGGATCAGCCTCCGATTTAGAGGCCGGGGTGGCTCAGCCTCCGATTTGGAGGCCGGGGTGGCTCAGCCTCCGATTTGGAGGCCGGGGTGGCTCAGCCTCCGATTTGGAGGCCGGGGTGGCTCAGCCTCCGATTTGGAGGCCGGGGTCGATCAGCCTCCGATTTGGAGGCCGGGGTCGATCAGCCTCCGAATTGGAGGCCGGGGTGGCTCAGCGTCCGATTTGGATGCCGGGGTGGCTCAGCGTCCGATTTGGAGGCTGGGGTTGCTCAGCCTCCGATTTGGAGGCCGGGGTGGCTCAGCCTCCGATTTGGAGGCCGGGGTGGCTCAGCCTCCGATTTGGAGGCCGGGGTGGCTCAGCCTCCGATTTGGAGGCCGGGGTGGCTCAGCCTCCGATTTGGAGGCCTGGGTCGATCAGCCTCCGATTTGGAGGCCGGGGTCGATCAGCCTCCGAATTGGAGGCCGGGGTGGATCAGCCTCCGATTTGGAGGCCGGGGTGGCTCAGCGTCCGATTTGGAGGCCGGGGTGGCTCAGCCTCCGATTTGGAGGCCGGGGTGGCTTAGCCTCCGATTTGGAGGCCGGGGTGGCTCAGTCTCCGATTTGGTGTGTCGGCCCTTTAAGACTCATTTGGGTGCGCTGGCCCTTTAACAATCACTTTGGCGAGTTGGCCATTTAAGAGCTAGTTTGGCTCACTGGGCTTCTTTTAAATCCACTTTGGCGCACACATTCTCTCTCAGGGGCATGTGTCATGTGATGAAGCTAGATTTGCATTTGTGCTGTGGGTTTCACTTTAAGAGCTGATATTATGTGGCAGAATCTCTGTTCTGGAGATGTCATGTGACGTTCGTAGGCGTTGGCATAGTAACTGGGTCTGCCTGCGCATATCAATGAGCTCAACTGTCATTTCAATCGCCTCAGGGCACGTTTTGCCATTTCCTATTGAAAAGCATTGGAGACAGTGCATTCCAATGACGGGAAAAAAAATTTTCAAATGCAAATTGCGCAAAAACTACAAATCCGATCGACACGAAAAATACTTAGCACACCTCTCGTGGACGCTGGCTTCGAAACAACACCACAACGGAGTCTGTGCGTGTAGCGGTTCGGGCCGCATTAATTGCAGAAATCAACTTAATAATAATAAGAAGAAGAAGAAGAATAAGTTAGCAGCGTTCGGAATACAATATAGTGGTTTTTTCAAACCACTATAACTAGATGTGTATTTCCTGAAGGAAGTACAGATAGTGGTTTGAAATGCTGCCCAAGCTGCCCCTTTAAGAGAGACTTGCCTGCTGCACCTGCAAGACTTTCAACTCAGGATCCGTTTTAACTGTGGGTGCCTCTCAGGGGCCACTTTGTCCTCAGGGTCCGATTTTGTGGGTGGGGCCCTCAGGGCCCGATTTTGTGGGTGGGGCCCCTCAGGGTCCGATTTGGTGGCCGGGTTCCCTCAGGGGCTGATTTGGTGGGTGGGGCCCCTAAGGGTCCAATTTTGTGGCCGGGGCCCCTCAGGGTCTGATTTGGTGGTTGGGGCCCCACAGGGTCCAATCTTGTGGCCAGGGCCCCTCAGGGTCCGATTTTGTGGGTGGGGCCCCTCAGGGTCCGATTTTGTGGCCGGGGCCCCTCAGGGTCCGATTTGGTGGGTGGGGCCCCTCAGGGTCCGATTTGGTGATCGGGGCCCCTCAGGGTCCAATTTGGTGATCGGGGCCCCTCAGGGTCCAATTTGGTGATCGGGGCCCCTCAGGGTCCAATTTGGTTGGCGGGGCCCCTCAGGGTCCAATTTGGTGGGCGGGGCCCCTCGCGGTCCGATTTGGTGGGCGGGATCCCTTGGGGTCCGATTTGGTGGGTGGGGCCCCTCGGGGTCCGATTTGGTGGGCGGGGACCCTCGGGGTCCGATTTGGTGGGTGGGGCCCCTCGGGGTCCGATTTGGTGAGCGGGGCCACTCTAGGTCTGATTTGGTAGGCGGGCCACTCTGGGTCCGATTTGGTGGGCGGGGCCCCTCAGAGTTCAATTTGGTCAGCGGGGCCCCTCAGGGTCCGATTTTGTGGTTGGGGCCTTTCAGAATCCGATTTAGTGGGCGGGGCCCCTCGGTCTGATTTTGTGGGCGGGGCCCCTCAGGGTCCGATTTTGTGGCCGGGTCCCCTCAGGGTCTGGATTTGTGGGTGGGGCCCCTCAGGGTCTGATTTTGTGGGTGGGGCCCCTCAGAGTCCGATTTTGTGGCTGGGGCCCCTCAGGGTCTAATTTTGTGGCTGGGGCCCCTCAGGGTCCGATTTGGTGAGCGGGGCCCCTCAGGGTCCAATTTGGTTGGCGGGGACCCTCGGGGTCCGATTTGGTGGGCGGGATCCCTCGGGGTCCAATTTGGTGGGCGGGGCCCCTCGGGGTCCGATTTGGTGGGCGGGGCCCCTCAGGGTATGATTTAGTGAGCGGGGCCCCTCGGGGTTCGATTTGGTGAGCGGTGCCACTCTAGGTCTGATTTGGTGGGCGGACCACTCTGGGTCCGATTTGGTGGGCGGGGCCCCTAAGAGTTCAATTTGGTGGGCGGGGACACAGTCTGATTTTGTGGATTGGGCCCCTCAGAGTCCGATTTTGTGGCCGGGGCCCCTCAGGGTCCGATTTTGTGGCCGGTGCTTCTCGGGGTCCGATTTTGTGGTTGGGGCCCCTCAGGGTCCGATTTTGTGGCCGGAGCCTCTCAGGGTCCGATTTTGTGGTTGGGGCCCCTCAGGATCTGATTTTGTGGCCGGGGTCCCTCAGGGTCTGATTTTGTGGCCGGGGCCTCTGAGGGTCCAGTTTTGTGGGTGGGGCCCCTCAGGGTCCGATTTTGTGATTGGGGCCCCTCATGATCCGATTTTGTTGGTGGGGCCCCTCAGGATCCGATTTTGTGGGTGGGGCCCCTCAGGGTTAAATTTTGAAGGTGGGGTCCCTCAGGGTCCGATTTTGTGGCCGGGGCCCCTCAGGGTCCGATTTGGTGGCCGGGGCCCGTCAGGGTCCGATTTTATGGCCGGGGTCCCTCAGGGTCCGATTTTGTGGGTGGGGCCCCTCAGGGTCCGATTTTGTGAGTGGGGCCCCTCAGGGTCTGATGTTGTGGCCGGGGCCCCTCAGGGTCTGATTTTGTGGCCGGATCCCCTCAGGGTCCGATTTTGTGGGTGGGGCCCCTCAGGGTCCGATTTTGTGGCCGGGGCCCCTCAGGGTCCGATTTTGTGGGTGGGGCCCCTTAGGGTCCGATTTTGTGGGTGGGGCCACTCTGGGTCCGATTTGGTGGGCGGGGCCACTCTGGGTCCGATTTGGATGCCAGGGTTACTCAGCCTCCTTTTTGTATGCCAAGGTCTATCAGCCTCCGATTTGGAGCCTTGGGTCACTCAGCTTTCGATTTGGCACGCCGGACCTTTAAGACTCATTTTGGTGCGCCGGCTCTTTAAGAATCACTTTGGCGCGTCGGCCCTTTAAGAGCCAGGGTGGCTCACTGGGCTTCTAAATCCACTTTGGCGCACACATTCTCTCTCAGGGGCATGCGTCATGTGATGAAGCTAGATTTGCATTTGTGCTGTGGGTTTTGCTTTAAGAGCTGATATTATGTGGCAGAAGCTCTCTCCTCGGGGCGTCTTGTGACGTTCGTAGACGTTGGCATAGTAACTGGGTGTGCCTGCGCATATCAATGAGCTCAACTGCCATTTCAATTGCCTCAGGGCATGTTTTAAGCTTCCCATTGAAAAGCATTGGAGACAGTGCATTCCAATGACGGGAAAAAAAAATTTCAAACGCAAATTGCGCAAAAACTACAAATCCGATCGACACGAAAAATACTTAGCACACCTCTCATGGATGCTGGCTTCGAAATGACATCTCAACGGAGTCTGTGCGTGTAGCGGTTCGGGCCGCATTAATTGCGGAAATCAACTGAATAATAATAATAATAAGAAGAATAAGTTAGCAGCGTTCGGATTACAATATAGTGGTTTTTTCAAACCACTATAACTAGATGTGTATTTCCTGAAGGAAGTACAGATAGTGGTTTGAAATGGTGCCCGGGCTGCCCCTTTAAGAGAGACTTGCCTGCTGCCCCTGCAAGACTTTCAACTCAGGATACGATTTAACTGTGGGTGCCTCTCAGGGGCCACTTTGGCCTCATGGTCTGATTTTGTGGGTGGGGCCCCTCAGGGCCTGATTTTGTGGGTGGGGCCCCTCAGGGTCCGATTTTTTTGGGTGGGGCCTCTCAGGGTCCGATTTTTTGGCCGGGGCCACTCAGGGTCCGATTTGGTGGCCGGGGCCCCTCAGGGTCCGATTTGGTGGCAGGGGCCCCTCAGGGTCTGATTTGGTGGGTGGGGCCCCTCAAGGTCCGATTTTGTGGCTGGGGCCCCTCAGGGTCCGATTTTGTGGCCGGGGCCAATCAGGATCCGATTTTTGTGGCCGGAACCCCTCAGGGTCCAATTTTGCAGGTGGGGCCCCTCAGGGTCCGATTTTGTGGCCGGGGCCCGTCAGGGTCCGATTTTGTGGGTGGGACCTCTCAGGGTCCGATTTGGTGGGCGGGGCCCCTCAGGGTCCAATTTGGTGGGCAGGTCCCCTCAGGGTCCGATTTTGTGGGTTGGGCCCCTCAGGGTCCGATTTTGTGGCCGGGGCCCCTCAGGGTCCGATTTTGTGTCAGGGGCCCCTCAGGGTCCGATTTTGTGGTTGGGTCCCCTCAGGGTCCGATTTTGTGGTTGGGGCCCCTCAGGGTCCGATTTTGTGGCCGCGGCCCCTCAGGGTCTGATTTTGTGGCCGCGGCCCCTCAGGGTCCGATTTTGTGGCAGGGGCCCCTCTGGGTCCGATTTTGTGGGTGGGGCCCCTCTGGGTCCAATTTGGTGGGCGGGACCACTCTGGGTCCAATTTAGTGGGCGGGGCCTCTCAGGGTCCGATTTTGTGGTTGGGTCCCCTCAGGGTCCGATTTTGTGGTTGGGGCCCCTCAGGGTCCGATTTTGTGGCCGCGGCCCCTCAGGGTCTGATTTTGTGGCAGGGGCCCCTCTGGGTCTGATTTTGTGGGCGGAGCCCCTCTGGGTCCAATTTGGTGGGCGGGACCACTCTGGGTCCAATTTGGTGGGCGGGACCACTCTGGGTCCAATTTGGTGGGCGGGGCCTCTCAGGGTCCGATTTGGTGGGCGGGGCCCCCCAGGGTCTGATTTGGTGGGCGGGGCCACTCTGGGTAAGATTTGGAGGCTGGGGTCGCTCAGCCTCCAATTTGGAGGCCGAGGTCAAAAAGCCTCTGATTTGGAGGCCGGGGTCGATGAGACTCCGATTTGGAGGCCGGGGTGGCTCAGCCTCCGATTTGGAGGCCGGGGTGGCTCAGCCTCCGATTTGGAGGCCGGGGTGGCTCAGCCTCCGATTTGGAGGCCGGGGTGGCTCAGCCTCCGATTTGGAGGCCGGGGTGGCTCAGCCTCCGATTTGGAGGCCTGGGTCGATCAGCCTCCGATTTGGAGGCCGGGGTGGATCAGCCTCCGATTTGGAGGCCGGGGTGGATCAGCCTCCGATTTGGAGGCCGGGGTGGATCAGCCTCCGATTTGGAGGCCGGGGTGGCTCAGCCTCCGATTTGGAGGCCGGGGTGGCTCAGCCTCCGATTTGGAGGCCGGGGTGGCTCAGCCTCCAATTTGGAGGCCGGGGTGGCTCAGCCTCCGATTTGGAGGCCGAGGTGGCTCAGCCTCCGATTTGGAGGCCGGGGTGGATCAGCCTCCGATTTGGAGGCCGGGGTCGATCTGCCTCCGATTTGGAGGCCGGGGTCGATCAGCCTCCGATTTGGAGGCCGGGGTCGATCAGCCTCCGATTTGGAGGCCGGGGTGGCTCAGCCTCCGATTTGGAGGCCGGGGTCGATCAGCCTCCGATTTGGAGGCCGGGGTCGATCAGCCTCCGATTTGGAGGCCGGGGTGGCTCAGCCTCCGATTTGGAGGCCGGGGTGGATCAGCCTCCGATTTGGAGGCCGGGGTGGATCAGCCTCCGATTTGGAGGCCGGGGTGGCTCAGCCTCCGATTTGGAGGCCGGGGTCGATCAGCCTCCGATTTGGAGGCCGGGGTGGCTCAGCCTCTGATTTGGAGGCCTGGGTCGATCAGCCTCCGATTTGGAGGCCGGGGTGGATCAGGCTCCGATTTGGAGGCCGGGGTGGATCAGGCTCCAATTTGGAGGCCGGGGTGGATCAGCCTCCCAGTTGGAGGCCAGGGTGGCTCATTGTCCGATTTGGAGGCCGGGGTGGCTCATTGTCCGATTTGGAGGCCGGGGTGGCTCAGCCTCCGATTTGGAGGCTGGGGTGGCTGTCTCCGATTTGGTGTGTCGGCCCTTTAAGACTCATTTGGGTGCGCTGGCCCTTTAACAATCACTTTGGCGCTTTGGCCCTTTAAGAGCTAGTTTGGCTGACTGGGCTTCTTTTAAATCCACTTTGGCGCACACATTCTCTCTCAGGGGCATGTGTCATGTGATGAAGCTAGATTTGCATTTGTGCTGTGGGTTTCGCTTTAAGAGCTGATATTATGTGGCAGAGGCTCTGTGATGGGGTTCAAGTGAAGTTCGTAGGCGTTGGCATAGTAACTGGGTCTGCCTGCGCATATCAATGAGCTCAACTGTCATTTCAATCGCCTCAGGGCACGTTTTGCCATTTCCTATTGAAAAGCATTGGAGACAGTGCATTCCAATGACGGGAAAAAAAATTTTCAAACGCAAATTGCGCAAAAACTACAAATCTGATCGACACGAAAAATACTTAGCACACCTCTCATGGACGCTGGCTTCGAAACGACACCTCAACGGAGTCTGTGCGTGTAGCGGTTCGGGCCGCATTAATTGCGGAAATCAACTTAATAATAATAAGAAGAAGAACTAGATGTGTATTTCCTGAAGGAAGTACAGATAGTGGTTTGAAATGGTGCCCGGGCTGCCCCTTTAAGAGAGACTTGCCTGCTGCCCCTGCAAGACTTTCAACTCAGGATACGATTTAACTGTGGGTGCCTCTCAGGGGCCACTTTGGCCTCATGGTCTGATTTTGTGGGTGGGGCCCCTCAGGGCCTGATTTTGTGGGTGGGGCCCCTCAGGGTCCGATTTTTTGGGTGGGGCCCCTCAGGGTCCGATTTTGTGGCCGGGGCCACTCAGGGTCCAATTTGGTGGCCGGGGCCCCTCAGGGTCCGATTTGGTGGCCGGGGCCCCTCAGGGTCTGATTTGGTGGGTGGGGCCCCTCAAGGTCCGATTTTGTGGCCGGGGCCAATCAGGATCCGATTTTTGTGGCCGGAACCCATCAGGGTCCAATTTTGCAGGTGGGACCCCTCAGGGTCCGATTTTGTGGCCGGGGCCCGTCAGGGTTCGATTTTGTGGGTGGGACCTCTCAGGGTCCGATTTGGTGGGCGGGGCCCCTCAGGGTCCAATTTGGTGGGCAGGGCCCCTCAGGGTCTGATTTTGTGGGTTGGGCCCCTCAGGGTCCGATTTTGTGGCCGGGGCCCCTCAGGGTCCGATTTTGTGTCAGGGGCCCCTCAGGGTCCGATTTTGTGGTTGGGTCCCCTCAGGGTCCGATTTTGTGGTTGGGCCCCTTAGGGTCCGATTTTGTGGCCGCGGCCCCTCAGGGTCTGATTTTGTGGCCGCGGCCCCTCAGGGTCCGATTTTATGGCAGGGGCCCCTCTGGGTCCGATTTTGTGGGTGGGGCCCCTCTGGGTCCAATTTGGTGGGCGGGACCACTCTGGGTCCAATTTGGTGGGCGGGGCCTCTCAGGGTCCGATTTTGTGGTTGGGTCCCCTCAGGGTCCGATTTTGTGGTTGGGGCCCCTCAGGGTCCGATTTTGTGGCCGGGGCCTATCAGGGTTCAATTTTGTGACTGGGGCCCATCAGGGTCCGATTTTGTGGCCGCGGCCCCTCAGGGTCTGATTTTGTGGCAGGGGCCCCTCTGGGTCTGATTTTGTGGGCGGAGCCCCTCTGGGTCCCATTTGGTGGGCGGGACCACTCTGGGTCCAATTTGGTGGGCGGGACCACTCTGGGTCCGATTTGGTGGGCGGGGCCTCTCAGGGTCCGATTTGGTGGGCGGGGCCCCACAGGGTCCGATTTGGTGGGCGGGGCCACTCTGGGTAAGATTTGGAGGCTGGGGTCGCTCAGCCTCCAATTTGGAGGCCGGGGTCATTGAGCTTCCGATTTGGAGGCTGAGGTCAAAAAGCCTCTGAGTTGGAGGCCGGGGTCGATGAGCCTCCGATTTGGAGGCCGGGGTGGCTCAGCCTCCGATTTGGAGGCCGGGGTGGCTCAGCCTCCGATTTGGAGGCTGGGGTGGCTCAGCCTCCGATTTGGAGGCCGGGGTGGATCAGCCTCCGATTTGGAGGCCGGGGTGGATCAGCCTCCGATTTGGAGGCCGGGGTGGCTCAGCCTCCGATTTGGAGGCCGGGGTGGCTCAGTCTCCGATTTGGAGGCCGGGGTGGCTCAGCCTCCGATTTGGAGGCCGGGGTCGATCAGCCTCCGATTTGGAGGCCGGGGTGGCTCAGCTCCCGATTTGGAGGCCGGGGTGGCTCAGCCTCCGATTTGGAGGCCGGGGTGGCTCAGCCTCCGATTTGGAGGCCGGGGTGGCTCAGCCTCCGATTTGGAGGCCGGGGTGGCTCAGCCTCCGATTTGGAGGCCGGGGTGGATCAGCCTCCGATTTGGAGGCCGGGGTGGATCAGCCTCCGATTTGGAGGCCGGGGTCGCTCAGCCTCCGATTTGGAGGCCGGGGTGGCTCAGCCTCCGATTTGGAGGCCGGGGTGGCTCAGCCTCCGGTTTGGAGGCCAGGGTGGCTCAGCCTCCGATTTGGAGGCCGGGGTCGATCAGCCTCCGATTTGGAGGCCGGGGTGGCTCAGCCTCCGATTTGGAGGCCGGGGTGGATCAGCCTCCGATTTGGAGGCCGGGGTGGATCAGCCTCCGATTTGGAGGCCGGGGTGGATCAGCCTCCGATTTGGAGGCCGGGGTCGCTCAGCCTCCGATTTGGAGGCCGGGGTGGCTCAGCCTCCGATTTGGAGGCCGGGGTGGCTCAGCCTCCGATTTGGAGGCCGGGGTCGATCAGCCTCCTATTTGGAGGCTGGGGTGGCTCAGCCTCTGATTTGGAGGCCTGGGTCGATCAGCCTCCGATTTGGAGGCCGGGGTGGATCAGGCTCCGATTTGGAGGCCGGGGTGGATCAGGCTCCGATTTGGAGGCCGGGGTGGATCAGCCTCCGATTTGGAGGCCGGGGTGGCTCATTGTCCGATTTGGAGGCCGGGGTGGCTCAGCCTCCGATTTGGAGGCCGGGGTGGCTCAGTCTCCGATTTGGTGTGTCGGCCTTTTAAGACTCATTTGGGTGCGCTGGCCCTTTAACAATCACTTTGGCGCGTTGGCCCTTTAAGAGCTAGTTTGGCTGACTGGGCTTCTTTTAAATCCACTTTGGCGCACACATTCTCTCTCAGGGGCATGTGTCATGTGATGAAGCTAGATTTGCATTTGTGCTGTAGGTTTGCTTTAAGAGCTGATATTATGTGGGAGAGGCTCTGTGATGGGGTTCAAGTGAAGTTCGTAGGCGTTGGCATAGTAACTGGGTCTGCCTGCGCATATCAATGAGCTCAACTGTCATTTCAATCGCCTCAGGGCACGTTTTGCCATTTCCTATTGAAAAGCATTGGAGACAGTGCATTCCAATGACGGGAAAAAAAAATTTCGAACGCAAATTGCGCAAAAACTACAAATCCGATCGACACGAAAAATACTTAGCACACCTCTCATGGACGCTGGCTTCGAAACGACACCTCAACGGAGTCTGTGCGTGTAGCGGTTCGGGCCGCATTAATTGCGGAAATCAACTTAATAACTAGATGTGTATTTCCTGAAGGAAGTACAGATAGTGGTTTGAAATGGTGCCCGGGCTGCCCCTTTAAGAAAGACTTGCCTGCTTCCCCTGCAAGACTTTCAACTCAGGATCCGATTTAACTGTGAGTGCCGCTCAGGGGCCACTTTGGCCTCAGGGTCTGATTTGGTGGCTGGGGACACTCAGGATCTGATTCCTTGGCCTGGGCTCCTCAGGGCTTGAATTGTTGGCGGGGATCCCTCAGGCTCTGATTTTGTGGGTATGGCCCCTCAGGGTCCGATTTTCTGAGTGTGGCCCCTCAGGGTCCGATTTTGTGGGTGGGGCCCCTCAGGGTCCAATTTTGTGAGTGGGGCCCCTCAAGGTCCGATTTTGTGGCCGGGGCCCCTCAGGGTCTAATTTTGTGGCCGGATCCCCTCAGGGTCCGATTTTGTGGGTGGGGCCCCTCAGGGTCCAATTTTGTGGGTGGGGCCTTTCAGGGCCCGATTTTGTAGCCGGGGCTCATCAAGGTCCGATTTTGTTGTTGGGGCCCCTCAGGGTACCATTTGGTGGGCGGGGCCACTCGGGGGCCGATTTGGTGGGCGGGGCCACTCGGGGGTCGATTTGGTGGGCGGGGCCACTGGGGGGGTCGATTTGGTGGGCGGGGCCACTCGGGGGCCGATTTGGTGGGTGAGGCCACTCGGGGGGCCGATATGGTGGGCGGGGCCACTCGGGGGCCGATTTGGTGGGCGGGGCCACTCGGGGGCCGATTTGGTGGGCGGCGCCCCTCAGGGTCCGATTTGGTGGGCGGGGCCACTCTGGGTCCGATTTGCTGGGCGGGACCACTCTGGGTCTGATTTGGTGAGCGGAGCCCCTCTAGGTCCGATTTCTTGAGCGGGGCCATGCTGTGTCCGATTTGGAGGCCAGGGTCCATCAGCCTCCAATTTGAAGGCCAGGGTGGCTAAGCCTCCGATTTGGAACCTGGGGTCACTCAGTTTTCGATTTGGTGCGCTGGCCCTTTAAGAATCACTTTGGCGCGTTGGCCGTTTTAGAGACAGGGTGGCTCACTGGGCTTCTAAATCCACTTTGGCGCACATTCTCTCTCAGGGGCATGCTTCATGTGATGAGGCTAGATTTGCATTTGTGCTGTGGGTTTCGCTGTAAGAGCTGATATGTGCCAGAAGCTCTGTCCTGGGGACGTCATGTGACCTTCGTAGGCGTTGGCATAGTAAATGGGTGTGCCTTCACATATCAATGAGCTTTACTGTCATTTGAATTGCCTCAGGGCACGTTTTAAGTTGCCCATTGAAAAGCATTGAGACATGCATTCCAATGACGGGAAAAAAAAATTTCAAACGCAAACTGCGCAAAAACTACAAATCCGATCGACACGAAAAATACTTAGCACACCTCTCGTGGACGCTGGCTTCGAAACAACAGCTCAACGGAGTCTGTGCGTGTAGCGGTTCGGGCACCATTAATTGCAGAAATCAACTGAATAAAAAGAAAAAGTTAGCAGCGTTCGGATCACAACATTAATTCTGAAGAGGCAATTTGCATAATACTAGATGTGTATTTCCTGAAGGAAGTACAGATAGTGGTTTGAAATGGTGCCCGGGCTGCCCCTTTAAGGCTACTTTCACACATCAGTTTTTTGCCGTCAGGCAGGATCCGGCTTTTTTTCGAAAAAACGGATCCGGCATAAATTTTGGAGAACTGTAGAAACGGATCCGTTTTTTTGCTGGATCCGTCTCTGTTCCTGGAGGCTGGCCAATTGGATCTGAGCATGCGCAGACTTAAAAAAACCGGATCCGGTGGCTGGATCCGTCTTTTTCTGGATCCGGCGCATTCCGGCGCCCATAGACTTTCATTGTAGCAAAAAGCTGGAAGCGCCGGATCCGGCGCTTCCGGCTTTTTCGCCGGAGACAAAAAACGTTACAGTAGACGTTTTTTCCAGACGCCGGAATGAGACAAGTTGCCGGATCTGGCAAAAAACGGATGAAACGCAATGCCATCCGGCACGATCCGGCACTAATGCAAGTCAATGGGGAAAAACCGGATCCGGCATTGCATTTTGCCAGATCCGGTTTTACAAAAAAAAGCCGGATCGCGCCTGAAGGCAAAAAACTGATGTGTGAAAGAGGCCTAAGAGAGACTTGCCTGCTGCCTCTGCAAGACTTTCAACTCAGGATCCATTTTAACTGTGGGGGCCGATTTGGTGGGCGGGGCCAGAGATTGAGAGAGAAAGAACAAAGAAAGAAAGGAAAAAAAAAAAAGGTTAGAGAGAAAAAAAACAGAGAAAGAAAAATTCTATAAAGATACTATAGCAGCCCAGCTCCCATTGTAGTGCCTACCTGAGCCTCCTGGTGCAGGACATATCATGATCCGCTCACATGGCCGACATCCCTGATTCCAAGGCGATCCCGCTGTCCGCTCTGTCAGAGGAGGACACAGTGATGGATCTGAAACATTCCCTGAAGTGCCTCCATGCTTCCGTCACAATCTCCTACTGAAGTTACCTAATTTCTGGTCAGCTTCCAGCACGTCACTTCCGGTAGAAAGTTACGTGCAAGTTTTAAATTGCTCCTTGGGGCTCCGCTGTGTACTCCTGTGTCGCACGGGGAAAGCATGCTCCTGGCTGGGGCAGTCTCTCTCTCAAAATCGGGACTGTCTCACCGGATCCGGGACGGTTGGGACTCGGGAGGTATAAATGCTCCCCACCATACACCTCGTACACTTACAGCTCCTCTTTGTATGCCTCGTACACACGCGGCTTCACTCCGTACACCCCCGACTCTGCTCCGGTCCATAAACACACGGCTCCGCTCCGTACACCTCGTACACACACGGCTCTGCTCCGAACACCTTGTAAACCCCTCCTGACCCCACCCCAGAACACACACGGCTCTGCTACATCCACCTTGTAAAACCCCTCCTCCTGACACCACACAAGTACACACACGGCTCTGCTACATCCACCTTGCAAACCCCTCCTGACCCCACACAAGTACACACACGGCTCTGCTACATCCACCTTGTAAAAGCCCTCCTGACCCCACACAAGTACACACACGGCACTGCTACATCCACCTTGCAAACCCCTCCTGACCCCACACAAGTACACACACGGCTCTGCTACATCCACCTTGTAAAAGCCCTCCTGACCCCACACAAGTACACACACGGCACTGCTACATCCACCTTGTAAAACCCCTCCTGACCCCACATAAGTACACACACGGCTCTGCTACATCCACCTTGTAAAACCCCTCCTGACCCCACATAAGTACACACACGGCTCTGCTACACCACCTTGCTAAACCCCTCCTGACCCCACACATAAGTACACACACGGCTCTGCTACATCCACCTTGTAAACCCCTCCTGACCCCACACAAGTACACACACGGCTCTGCTACATCCACCTTGTAAAATCCCTCCTCCTGACCCCACACAAGTACACACACTGCTCTGCTTCATCCACCTTGTGAAAAACACCTCCTGACCCCACATAAGTACACACACGGCTCTGCTACATCCACCTTGTTAAAGCCCTCCCTGACCTCACTGTCCCACACATAAACGTTACCTCATCCATCCAGACCAGCACCATAATGACAAGCGACCAGCACAGCAGAGTCCTACAGCCGCCCTGATCATGTGACCCCTGACTCCTCCCCTCCTGTGACCTCATCACAGGTCCTGTGCCGCCACCACACACAAGATTACAGCCGAAGGAAGCGATGATCATTGCTGGCAGTAAGGCTGTGTGCACACGATGCAGATTTGCAGCGGTCCCGCAGCGGATTTTACCGCGCAGAAACATTGCATATCCACATTGTGATGTACAGTAGCCTTAAAATCAATGAAAAAAAAAAAACGCTGTGCAGACGCTGCAGATTTTTCCGCACGGTTTTCCTGCGGTACAAAATCCGCAGCATGTTACTTCTTTTGTGCGGCTTTCCATCTCCCCTGTCACCAAATCCGCAGGGGGAAAACCGCAATAAAACCACACAAAAGCCGCAATAAAAACCGCAGGAAAAATGGAAGAAATCCGCAGGAAAAATGCAGGTCATATGACCAGTGGATATCTCCAATTCTGAGCGGAAAAATCCGCAGGGCTAAAAAGTCATCTGCACTCAGCCTAAGGGGCTGCGTCACTGCGTGGATCCCTCGCGGAGGGCGCAGGATGGGATCAGTACATGGGGGGCGTGGCGGCGGCCGGCGGGTATCCCAGACAGCGTGATTGGGCCCTCCCATCTCGCCAGGGCCCCGGCACTTGCCCGAGTGCGCCGGGTGCTGACGCCGGCCCTGGCCTACGCATATCAATGAGTATAACTGCTACCTTACGACTGCCCCATGTTTTCCCTATGGCAACATTTTCCTGTTAAAATGCATTGAGACAATGCATTCCAATGAGAGGAAAATGTTTTTTCAAACGCAAATTGCGCAAAAACTACAAATCCGATCGACACGAAAAATACTTAGCACACCTCTCGTGGACGCTGGCTTCGAAACGACACCTCAACGGAGTCTGTGCGTGTAGCGGTTTGGGCCGCATTGATTGCGGAAATCAACTGAATAGTAATAATAATACTAGATGTGTATTTCCTGAAGGAAGTAAAGATAGTGGTTTGAAATGGTGCCCGGGCTGCCCCTTTAAGAGAGACTTGCCTGCTGCCCCTGCAAGACTTTCAACTCTGGATCCGTTTTAACTGTGGGTGCCTCTCAGGGGCCACTTTGGCCTGTGGGTCCCCTCAGGGTCTGAGTTGGTGGGTGGGGCCCCTCAGGATCCGATTTGGTGGGTGGGGCCCCTCAGGATCCGATTTGGTGGGCGGGGCCACTCTGGGTCCGATTTGGAGGCCAGGGTGGCTCAGCCTCCGATTTGTAGGCCAGGGTCAATCAGCCTCCGATTTGGAGGCTGGGGTGGCTCAGCCTCTGATTTGGAGCGTGGGGTCACTCAGCTTTCGATTTGGCGCGCCGGCCCTTTAAGACTCATTTCGGTGCGTCGGCCCTTTAAGAATCACTTAGGCGCGTCGGCCCTTTAAGAGCTAGTTTGGCGCACTGGGCTTCTAAATCCACTTTGGCGGACATTCTCTCTCAGGGGCAAGCATCATGTGATAAAGCTAGATTTGCATTTGTGCTTTGGGTTTCGCTTTAAGAGCTGATATTATCTGGCAGAAACTGTGTCCTGCTGGGGTCATGTAAAGTTCGTATTCGTTGGCATAGTAACTGGGTGTGCCTGCGCCAGGGCCGACTCCAGGTTTTTGAGGGCCCCGGGAGAAAAAGTCTCAGTGGGCCCACCCTTAACACATACCAGGGGCCACTTTTGCCTTATGGTTTGATTTTGTGGGTGGGGCCCCTCAGGATCTGATTCCTTGGCCTGAGCCCCTCAGGGTCCGATTTTGTGGGTGGGGCCCCTCAGGGTCCGATTTTGTGAGTGGGGCCCCTCAGGGTCCGATTTTATGGCCGGGGCCCCTCAGGGTCTGATTTTGTGGGTGGGGCCCCTCAGGGTCCGATATTGTGGTTGGCGCCCCTCAGGATCCGATTTTGTGGGTGAGGCCACTCAGGATCCAATTTTGTGGTTGGGGCCCCTCAGGGTTCAATTTTGTAGGCGGGGCCCCTCAGGGTCCGATTTTGTGGCCGGGGCCCGTGAGGGTCCGATTTTGTGGCCGGGGCCCGTGAGGGTCCGATTTTGTGGCCGGGGCCCCTCAGGGTCCAATTTTGTGGTTGGGGCCCCTCAGGGTCCGATTTTGTGGGTGGGGCCCCTCAGGGTCCGATTTTGTGAGTGGGGCCCCTCAGGGTCCGATGTTGTGGCCAGGGCCCCTCAGGGTCTGATTTTGTGGCCAGATCCCCTCAGGGTCCGATTTTGTGGGTGGGGCCCCTCAGGGTCCGATTTTGTGGGTGGGGCCCCTCAGGGTCCGATTTTGTGGCCGGGGCCCCTCAGGGTCCGATTTTGCGGATGGGGCCCCTCAGGGTCCGATTTTGTGGCCGGGGCCCCTTAGGGTCCGATTTTGCGGGTGGGGCCCCTTAGGGTCCGATTTTTGGCCGGGGCCCCTCAGGGACCGATTTTGAGGGTGGGGCCCCTCAGGGTCTAATTTGGTGGGCGGGGCCCCTCAGGGTCCGATTTTGTGGGTGAGGCCCCTCAGGGTCCTATTTTGTGGCTGGGGCCCCTCAGGGTCCGATTTTGTGGCTGGGGCCCCTCAGGGTCTGATTTTGTGGCTGGGGTCCCTCAGGGTCTGATTTTGTGGGTGGGGCCCCTCAGGGTCCGATTTTGTGACCGGGGCCCCTCTGGGTCTGATTTTGTGGTTGGGGCCCCTCAGGGTCCGATTTTGTGGCCGGGGTCTCTCAGGGTTTGATTTTGTGGCTGGGCCCCTCAGGGTCTGGATTTGTGGGTGGGGCCCATCCGGGTCAGATTTTGTGGGTGGGGCCCCTCAGGGTCCGATTTTGTGGCTGGGGCCCCTCATGGTCTGATTTTGTGGCTGTGGCCCCTCAGGGTCTGATTTTGAGGGTGGGGCCCCTCAGGGTCTAATTTGGTGGGCGGGGCCCCTCAGGGTCCGATTTTGTGGGTGGGGCCCCTCAGGGTCTGATTTTGTGGGTGGGGCCCCTCAGGGTCCGATTTTGTGGCTGGGGCCCCTCAGGGTCTGATTTTGTGGCTGGGGCCCATCAGGGTCCGATTTTGTGACTGGGGCCCCACAGGGTCTGATTTTGTGGGTGTGGCCCCTCAGGGTCCGATTTTGTGGCTGAGGTCCCTCAGGGTCTGATTTTGTGGGTGAGGCCCCTCAGGGTCCAATTTTGTGGCCGGGGCCCATTAGGGTCTGATTTTGTAACTGAGGCCCCTCTGGGTTCGATTTTGTGGCCGGGGTCTCTCAGGGTCCGATTTTGTGGGTGGGGCCCCTCAGCGACCGATTTTGAGGGTGGGGCCCCTCAGGGTCTAATTTGGTGGGCGGGGCCCCTCAGGGTCCGATTTTGTGGGTGGGGTCCCTCATGGTCTGATTTTGTGGGTGGGGCCCCTCAGGTTCTGATTTTGTGGTTGGGGCCCCTCAGGTTCTGATTTTGTGGCTGGGGTCCCTCAGGGTCTGATTTTGTGGGTGGGGCCCCTCAGGGTCCGATTTTGTGACTGGGGCCCCTCAGGGTCTGATTTTGTGGTTGGGGCCCCTCAGGGTCCGATTTTGTGGCCGGGGTCTCTCAGGGTCCGATTTTGTGGCCGGGTCCCCTCAGGGTCTGGATTTGTGGGTGGGGCCCCTCAGAGTCTGATTTTGTGGGTGGGGCCCCTCAGAGTCCGATTTTGTGGCTGGGGCCCCTCAGGGTCTGATTTTGTGGCTGGGGCCCCTCAGGGTCTGATTTTAAGGGTGGGGCCCCTCAGGGTCTGATTTTGTGGGTGGGGCCCCTCAGGGTCCGATTTTGTGGCTGGGGCCCCTCAGGGTCTGATTTTGTGGCTGGGGCCCATCAGGGTCCGATTTTGTGACTGGGGCCCCACAGGGTCTGATTTTGTGGGTGTGGCCCCTCAGGGTCCGATTTTGTGGCTGGGGTCCCTCAGGGTCTGATTTTGTGGGTGAGGCCCCTCAGGGTCCAATTTTGTGGCCGGGGCCCCTTAGGGTCTGATTTTGTGACTGAGGCCCCTCTGGGTTCGATTTTGTGGCCGGGGTCTCTCAGGGTCCGATTTTGTGGGTGGGGCCCCTCAGCGACCGATTTTGAGGGTGGGGCCCCTCAGGGTCTAATTTGGTGGGCGGGGCCCCTCAGGGTCCGATTTTGTGGGTGGGGTCCCTCATGGTCTGATTTTGTGGGTGGGGCCCCTCAGGTTCTGATTTTGTGGTTGGGGCCCCTCAGGTTCTGATTTTGTGGCTGGGGTCCCTCAGGGTCTGATTTTGTGGGTGGGGCCCCTCAGGGTCCGATTTTGTGACTGGGGCCCCTCAGGGTCTGATTTTGTGATTGGGGCCCCTCAGGGTCCGATTTTGTGGCCGGGTCCCCTCAGGGTCTGGATTTGTGGGTGGGGCCCCTCAGGGTCTGATTTTGTGGGTGGGGCCCCTCAGAGTCCGATTTTGTGGCTGGGGCCCCTCAGGGTCTGATTTTGTGGCTGGGGCCCCTCAGGGTCTGATTTTAAGGGTGGGGCCCCTCAGGGTCTAATTTGGTGGGCGGGGCCCCTCAGGGTCTGATTTTGTGGATGGGGCCCCTCAGGGTCCGATTTCGTGACCTGGGCCTCTTAGGGTCTGATTTTGTGACTGGGGCCCCTCTAGGTTCGATTTTGTGGCCGGGGTCTCTCAGGGTCCGATTTTGTGGTTGGGGCCCCTCAGGGTCTGATTTTGTGGCCGGGCCCACTCAGGGTCCGATTTTGTGGGTGGGGCCCCTTAGGGTCTGATTTTGTGGGTTGAGCCCCCTGGGTCCATTTTGGTGGGCGGTGCCCCTCATGGTCCGATTTAGTGGGCGGTGCCCCTCAAGGTCTGATTTGGTGGGCGGGGCCCCTCATGGTCCGATATGGTGGGCGGGGCCCCCTGGGACCAATTTGGTGGGCGGGGCCCCTCTGGGTCCGATTTGGTGGGCGGGGCCTTTCAGGGTCCGATTTGGTGGGCGGGGCACCTCTGGGTCCGATTTGGTGGGCGGGGCCCTTCAGGGTCTGATTTGGTGGGCGGGGTCAATCTGGGTCCGATTTGGTGGGCGGGGCTCCTCGGGGTCCGATTTGGTGGGCGGGGTCAATCTGGGTCCGATTTGGTGGGCGGGGCTCCTCAGGTTCCGATTTGGTGGGCGGGGCCCCTCAGGTTCCGATTTGGTGGGCGGGGCCCCTCATGGTCCGATTTGATGGGCGGGGCCCCTCAGGGTCCGATTTGATCGGCGGGGCCCTTCAGGGTTCGATTTGGTGGGCGGGGTCACTCTGGGTCCGATTTGGTGGGCGGGGCTTCTCAGGGTCTGATTTGGTGGGCGGGGCTCCTCAGGGTCCGATTTGGTGGATGGGGCCCTTCAGGGTCCGATTTGGTGGGCGGGGCCACTCAGAGTCTGATTTGGTGGGCGGGGCCCCTCAGGATCCGATTTGGTGGGCTGTGCTACTCTGGGTCTGATTTTTTGAGCGGGGCCACACTGGGTCCGATTTGGAGGCCAGGGTGGCTCAACCTCCGATTTGGAGGCCGGGGTGGTTCAGCCTCCGATTTGGAGGCCGGGGTGGCTCAGCCTCCGATTTGGAGGCCGGGGTCACTCAGCTTTCAATTTGGCGCGCCGGCCCTTTAAGACTCATTTTGGTGCGCCAGCCCTTTAAGAATCACTGTGGCACGTCGGCCCTTTAAGAGCCAGGGTGGCTCACTGGGTTTCTAAATCCACTTTGTCGCAC
Organism: Dendrobates tinctorius; assembly: GCF_039654945.1. Taxonomy (NCBI): domain Eukaryota; kingdom Metazoa; phylum Chordata; class Amphibia; order Anura; family Dendrobatidae; genus Dendrobates; species Dendrobates tinctorius. The sequence continues at coordinate 24,335,643 of NW_027361829.1, read as the reverse complement.
ATTCTATCTCAGGGGCATGTGTCATGTGATGAAGCTAGATTTGCATTTGTGCTGTGGGTTTCACTTTAAGAGCTGATATTATGTGGCAGAATCTCTGTCCTTGGGATGTCATGTGACGTTCGTAGGCGTTGGCATAGTAACTGGGTCTGCCTGCGCATATCAATGAGCTCAACTGCCATTTCAATCGCCTCAGGGCACGTTTTGCCATTACCCATTGAAAAGCATTGGAGCCAGTGCATTCCAATGACGGGAAAAAAAATTTTCAAACGCAAATTGCGCAAAAACTACAAATCCGATCGACACGAAAAATACTTAGCACACCTCTCGTGGACGCTGGCTTCGAAACAACACCTCAACGGCGTCTGTGTGTGTAGCGGTTCGGGCTGTATTAATTGCGGAAATCAACTTAATAATAATAATAAGAAGAAGAAGAATAAGCTAGCAGCGTTCGGATTACAATATAGTGGTTTTTTCAAACCACTATAACTAGATGTGTATTTCCTGAAGGAAGTACAGATAGTGGTTTGAAATGGTGCCCGGGCTGCCACTTTAAGAGACTTGCCTGCTGCCCCTGCAAGACTTTCAACTCAGTATTCGTTTTACCTGTGGGTGCCTCTCAGGAGCCACTTTGGCCTGTGGGGCCCCTCAGGGTCTGATTTGGTGGGTGGGGCCCCTCAGGATCCGATTCAGTGGACTGGGCTCCTCAGGGCTTGAATTGGTGGGCGGGGCCACTCTGGGTCCGATTTGGTGGGCGAGGCCCCTCAGGGTCCGTTTTGGTGGGCACGGCCCCTCAGGGTCTGGTTTGGCGGGTGGGACCCCTCTGGGTCCGATTTGGTGGGTGGGGTCCCTCAGGGTTCGATTTGGTGGGTGGGGAACCATAGGGTCCGATTTGATGGGCGGGGCCCCACAGGGTTTGATTTGGTGGGAGGGGCCACTCTGGGTTCAATTTGGTGGGCGGGTCCCCACAGGGTCCGATTTGTTGAGTGGGGCCCCACAGGGTCCAATTTCGTGGGCGGGGCTCCTCTGGTTCCGATTTGGTAGACGGGGCCTCTCAGGGTCCGATTTGGTGGGCGGGTCCCCTCAGGATCCGATTTGGTGAGTGGGGCTCTTCAGGGTATGATTTGGCAGGCGGGGCCCATGAGGGTCTGATTTGGTGGGCGGCGCCCCTCATGGTCTGATTTGATCGGCGGGGCCACTCTGGGTCCAATTTGGTGGGCGGGGCCCTTCATGGTACAATTTGGTAGACGGGACCACTCTGAGTCTGATTTGGTGGGAGGGGCCCCTCAGGGTTCAATTTGGTGGGCGGGGCCACTCTGGGTCCGATTTGGAGGGCGGGGCCACTACGGGTCTGATTTGGTGAGCGGGGCCCCTCTGGGTCCGATTTGGTGGGCGGGGCCTCTTTGGGTCTGATTTGGTGGGCGGGGCCACTCCGGGGCCGATTTGTTGGCCTGGGTGGCTCAGCCTCCGATTTGTAGACCAGGGTCGATCAGCCTCCGATTTGGAGCCTGGGGTCACTCAGCATTCGATTTGGTGCGCCGGCCCTTTAAGGCTCATATTGGTGCGCCGGCCCTTTAAGATTCACTTAGGCGCGTCGGCTGTTTAAGAGCTAGTTTGGCGCACTGGGCTTCTAAATGCACTTTGGCGTACATTCTCTCTCAGGGGCATGTGTCATGTGATGAAGCTAGATTTGCATTTGTGCTGTGGGTTTCGCTTTAAGAGCTGATATTATCGCCAGAAACCGTGTCCTGAGGGCGTCATGTGAAGTTCGTTGGCATTGGCATAGTAACTGGGTCTGCCTGCGCATATCAGTGAGCTAAACTGCCATTTGAATCGCCTCAGGGCATATTTTCTCTAAAGAAAAATTTCCCCAATGAAAAGCATTGAGACAATACATTCAAATGACGGGAAAAAAAATTTCTAATGCAAATTGCGCAAAAACTACAAATCCAATCGACACGAAAATTACTTAGCACACCTCTCGTGGACACTGGCTTCGAAACGACACCTCAACGGAGTCTGTGCGTGTAGCGGTTCGGGCCGCATTAATTGCGGAAATCAACTGAATAATAAGAATAAGTTAGCAGCGGTCGGATTACAACATTAATACTAGATGTGTATTTCCTGAAGGAAGTACAGATAGTGGTTTGAAATGGTGCCCGGGCTGCCCCTTTAAGAGAGACTTGCCTGCTGCCCCTGCAAGACTTTCAACTCAGGGACGCCACCCAGGATCTGATTCCTTGGCCTGGGCTCCTCAGGGCTTGAATTGTTGATGGGGATCCCTCAGGCTCCGATTTTGTGGGTGTGGCCCCTCAGGGTCCGATTTTGTGGGAGTGGCCCCTCAGGATCTGATTTTGTGGCCGGGGCCCCTCAGGGTCCGATTTTGTGGCCGGGGCCCCTTAGGGTCTGATTTTGTGGCCGGGGCCCCTCAGGTCCGATTTTGTGGGTGGGGCCTTTCAGGGCCCGATTTTGTAGCCGGGGCTCATCAGGGTCCGATTTTGTGGTTGGGGCCTTCAGGGACCCATTTGGTGGGCGGGGCCACTCGGGGGCCAATTTGGTGGATGGTGCCACTCAGGGCCCGATATGGTGGGTGGGGCCACTCGGGGCCCAATATGGTGGGCGGGGCCACTCGGGGGCCGAAGTGGTGGGCGGGGCCACTCGGGGGCCGAAGTGGTGGGCGGGGCCACTCGGGGGCCGATTTGGTGGGCGGGGCCCCTCAGGGTCCGATTTGGTGAGCGGAGCCCCTCTGGGTCCGATTTCTTGAGCGGGGCCATGCTGGGTCCGATTTGGAGGCCATGGTCGATCAGCCTCCGATTTGGAGCCTGGGGTCACTCAGTTTTCGATTTGGCGCGCTGGCCCTTTAAGAATCACTTTGGCGCGTCGGCCGTTTTAGAGACAGGGTGGATCACTGGGCTTCTAAATCCACTTTGGCGCACATTCTCTCTCAGGGGCATGCTTCATGTGATGAGGCTAGATTTGCATTTGTGCTGTGGGTTTCGCTTTAAGAGCTGATATTATGTGTCAGAACATCTGTCCTGGGGGCGTCATGTGACGTTCGTAGGTGTTTGCATAGTAAATGGGTGTGCCTTCACATATCAATGAGCTTTACTGCCATTTGAATTGCCTTAGGGCACGTTTTAAGTTGCCCTTTGTAAAGCATTGAGAAATGCATTCCAATGATGGGAAAAAAATATTTCAAACGCAAATTGCACAAAAACTACAAATCCGATCGACACAAAAAATACTTAGCACACCTCTCGTGGACGCTGGCTTCGAAACAACACCTCAACGGAGTCTGTGCGTGTAGCGGTTCGGGCCGCATTAATTGCGGAAATCAACTGAATAAAAAGAAAAAGTTAGCAGCGTTCGGATTACAACATTAATACTAGATGTGTATTTCCTGAAGGAAGTACAGATAGTGGTTTGAAATGGTTCCCGGGCTGCCCCTTTAAGAGAGACTTGCCTGCTGCCCCTGCAAGACTTTCAACTCAGGATCCGTTTTAACTGTGAGTGCCTCTCAGGGGCCACTTTGGCCTCAGGGTCTGATTTGGTGGGTGGGGCCCCTCAGGATCTGATTCCTTGGCCTGGGCTCCTCAGGGCTTGAATTGTTGGCCGGGATCCCTCAGGGTCCGATTTTGTGGATGTGGCCCCTCAGGGTCCGATTTTGTGGATGTGGCCCCTCAGGGTCCGATTTTGTGGATGTGGCCCCTCAGGGTCCGATTTTGTGAGTGGGGCCCCTCAGGGTCCGATTTTGTGGCCAGGGCCCCTCAGGGTCTGATTTTGTGGCCAGATCCCCTCAGGGTACGATTTTGTGGGTGGGGCCCCTCAGGGTCTGATTTTCTAGCCGGGGCGGGTGGCTCAGCCTCCGATTTGGAGGCTGGGGTGGCTCAGCCTCCAATTTGGAGGCCGGGGTGGCTCAGCCTCCGATTTGGAGGCCGGGGTCGATTAGGCTTCGATATGGAGGCCGGGGTCAATCAGGCTCCGATATGGAGGCCGGGGTCGATCAGCCTCCGATTTGGAGGCCGGGGTGGCTCAGCCTCCGATTTGGAGGCCGTGGTGGCTCAGCCTCCGATTTGGAGGCCAGGGTGGCTCAGCCTCCGATTTTGATGCCGGGTTCAATCAGCCTCAGATTTGGAGCCTGGGGTCATTTAGCTTTCGATTTGGCGCGCCGGCCCTTTAAGACTTGTTTTGGTGCGCCGGCCCTTTAAGAATCACTTTGGCGCGTCGGCCCTTTAAGAGCCAGTTTGGCACACTGGGCTTCTAAATCCGCTTTGGGGCACATTCTCTCTCAGGGGTATGCATCATGTGATGAAGCTGCCCCATGTCTTCATATGGCAAAATTTTCCTATTGAAATGCATTGAGACAATGTATTCCAATGACGGGGAAAAAAGTTTCAAATGCAAATTGCGCAAAAACTACAAATCCGAACGACGCGAAAAATACTTAGCACACCACTCGTGGACGCTGGCTTCGAAACGACACCTCAACGGAGTCTGTGCGGGTAGCGGTTCGAGCAACATTAATTGCGGAAAATCAACTGAATAATAATAATAATACTAGATGTGTATTTCCTGAAGGAAGTACAGATAGTGGTTTGAAATGGTGCCCGGTCTGCCCCTTTAAGAGAGACTTGCCTGCTGCCCCTGCAAGACTTTCAACTCAGGATCCGTTTTAAATGTGGGTGCCTCTCAGGGGCCACTTTGGCCTCAGGGTCTGATTTGGTGGGTGGGGCCCCTGAGGATCCGATTCGGTGGCCTGGGCTCCTCAGGATTTGAATTAGTTGCCGGGATTCCTCAGGGTCCAATTTTGTGGGTGTGGCCCCTCAGGGTCGGATTTTGTGGGTGTTTGCCCCTCAGGGTCCGATTTTGTGGGTGGGTCCCCTCAGGGTCCGATTTTATGGGTGGGGACCCTCAGGGTCCGATTTTGTGGGTGGGGCCCCTCATGGTTTGATTTTGTGGGTGGGGCCCCTCAGGGTATGATTTTGTGTCCGGGGCCCCTCAGGGTCCGATTTTATGGCCGGGGCCCCTCAGGGTCTGATTTTATGGCCGGGGCCCCTCAGGGTCTGATTTTGCGGGTGGGGCCCCTCAGGGTCCGATTTTATGGCCGGGGCCCCTCAGGGTCTGATTTTGTGGGTGGGGCCCCTCAGGGTCCGATTTTGTGGTTGGGGCCCCTCAGGGTCCGATTTTGTTGATTGGGCCCCTCAGGGTCCGATTTTGAGTGTGGGGCCCCTCAGGGCTTGAATTGTTGGCCGGGATCCCTCAGGCTCCTATTTTGTGGGTGTGGCCTCTCTGGGTCTGATTTGGTGGGTGGGGCCACTCTGGGTAAGATTTGGAGGCTGGGGTCGCTCAGCCTCCAATTTGGAGGCCGGGGTCGTTGAGCTTCCGATTTGGAGGCCGAGGTCAAAGAGCCTCCGATTTGGAGGCCGGGGTCGATGAGCTTCCGATTTGGAGGCCGGGGTGGCTCAGCCTCCGATTTGGAGGCCGGGTTGGCTCAGCCTCCGATTTGGAGGCCGGGTTGGCTCAGCCTCCGATTTGGAGGCCGGGTTGGCTCAGCCTCCGATTTGGAGGCCGGGGTGGCTCAGCCTCCGATTTGGAGGCCGGGTTGGCTCAGCCTCCGATTTGGAGGCCGGGTTGGCTCAGCCTCCGATTTGGAGGCCGGGGTGGCTCAGCCTCCGATTTGGAGGCCGGGGTGGCTCAGTCTCCGATTTGGTGTGTCGGCCCTTTAAGACTCATTTGAGTGCGCTGACCCTTTAACAATCACTTTGTAGCGTTGGCCCTTTAAGAGCTACTTTGGCTCACTGGGCTTCTTTTAAATCCACTTTGGCGCACACATTCTCTCTCAGGGGCATGTGTCATGTGATGAAGCTAGATTTGCATTTGTGCTGTGGGTTTCGCTTTAAGAGCTGATATTATGTGGCAGAGGCTCTGTGCTGGGGTTCAAGTGAAGTTCGTAGGCGTTGGCATAGTAACTGGGTCTGCCTGCGCATATCAATGAGCTCAACTGTCATTTCAATCCCCTCAGGGCACGTTTTGCCATTTCCTATTGAAAAGCATTGGAGACAGTGCATTCCAATGACGGGAAAAAAAATTTTCAAACGCAAATTGCGCAAAAACTACAAATCCGATCGACACGAAAAATACTTAGCATACCTCTCATGGACGCTGGCTTCGAAACGACACCTCAACGGAGTCTGTGCGTGTAGCGGTTCGGGCTGTATTAATTGCGGAAATCAACTTAATAATAATAATAAGAAGAAGAATAAGTTAGCAGCGTTCGGATTACAATATAGTGGTTTTTTCAAACCACTATAATAAGTTAGCAGCGTTCAGATTACAATATAGTGGTTTTTTCAAACCACTATAATAAGTTAGCAGCGTCGTTCGGATTACATGATAGTGTTTTCTTCAAAGCACTATAAATATAAGAAATCGGATTACAATATGTTGCTTGAACCTAGAGTTTCAAGCACCATAAATATAGATAATAGTAAATTATTGATTTCCTCCAGGCAGGATAAAATTAGTATTAGAGACCTCAATCTAGGGAAAGGGGAGGCGTCAGCATGGGCTTGAAACACAGAGGGCTGTATTTTAGTCCCAGTCCATCCCAAGTCACAATATCCAGAAAAAGGAAATGTTTACAGAAGTGAAGAACATTTAGCGTTCAAACTCTGTTTAACAAATTTTATGGGGGAAAAGACAGATGTAAAAGCCTGCCTCACTGATCAAACCCATAGTTCTTCCCTCCTGGACTGAGTTTGGAACTGATGCTCAGTCTATGATGTTGCCACGTTAGTTATTGCTAGGCAACTTCATTTTATGGTGAGATGCCCCTTTAAGATTCCATCCTCGGATTCCATTATGACATCACTGATGACATGTTAACATTCCACCCCAAGATTCCATTATGACATCATAATGCACCGCGGCTACTTAACCAAGTGCTTACTGCCCAGGTGTCATTGTTGTCAGTGATTGGCTGCGAAGCTGGTGATATACTGACTGCGCTTGGATTTGTTTGAAATGTCTGACATTTCTTCACATAAACTTGAGGAGTTGGCACTACTCCGGGAGATTCTTAACACCTATTCCCCTGACAATGTGCTACCAATACCCGATGGCGTCCTCAGCTTCACTTACCGGCTGGTTATGAAGCTAGTGAGAGACTGCCTGACCAAACACCAACAAGGTCGTATAAGCTCAGAATATCTTGAGCATTTACAGATGAACATCAAGACATTAGTACAACAGGTAAGTAACAGACAATCTGGGCAAAGCATATAAAACAATAATGGATAATATTCATAAAATACAAGCTGGGGAGGGGGGCGGTGATAGCGTGGGCCCGCGTGCTCTTCAATGCCAGGGCTGAATTTTACTCCCAGTCCACCCTGGTCACAATATGTAAAAAAAAAGGAAATGGTTACACATGTAAACAATATTTAGTATCCAAAACCTGGTTAAAATAATTTTGGGTGGGAAAGATGGATATAAAAGCCTGATCAGAAGAGCAAAGCCATGGTTTTCCGTCTTTCCCTGATTCTGGTTCTGATGCTCAACCCATAATGTTGCCAACTTAATTGTTACTAGAATGTTGCTAGGCAACCTCCCTTTATGGTTAGATGCCCCTTTAACCCCTTCACCACCTTGCAATTTTCCGTTTTTGTGCTTTCTTTGTTTTGCTCCCCTTCTTCTCAGATCCAGAACACTTTTTGACCATCAATATAGCCTATGAGGGCTTGTTTTTTGCAGGCCGAGTTGTAGTTTTTAATGACACTATAGATTACATATATTGTACTTGAAAACGGGAAAAAAATTCAAGTGAGGTGAAATTGTAAAAAAGTGCAATTCCACAATTCACTAAATGCTAAAACTGACCTGGTAATATGATTCTACAGGACAGTACGCGAATGCAGATACCAAACATGTATAGGTCCTTTTTTTTTCTATTTAAGTGGTGGAAAAAAAAAAATCTGAACGCCGGCAATGAGTCGGTGTTCATAAAAGATGATCAATGGACAGGCACACTGGTCTTCTGCACACCCCCGGCTTTTATGATAACCCATTGCAACCCCAGAATCATGGGACAAGGGCTCTGATGAGCGAGACTTGAGACACGGTTTCGGTCCGAACGTCTTAAATGCCGTTGTTAGTGATTAACAGCAGCATTTAAGTGGTTGACAGCCAAAATCCATCTGCATCTATTTGCAGGACATGACAGCTGATCACACCATCAACTGTCATGTGCGGGTAGAGATGCGGGCTCTGTCGCTGCCTAAAAAAGACAGGGACACGACCTTGGACGTACCTATACTTTCAAAGTTGTAAATCGGTTAAGGTTCCATCCTTGATTCCATGATGACATCACTGATGACATGTTAACATTCCACCACAAGATTCCATTATGACATCATAATGCACCACCACTACCTGCCCAAGTGCTTACTGCCCAGGTGTCATTGTTGTCAGTGATTGGCTGTGAAGCTGTTGATATACTGACTGCGCTTGGATTTGCTTGAAATGTCTGGAATTTCTTCAGATATACTTGAGGTGTTGGCACTACTCCAGGGGATTCTTACCAGTACCAGTACCAGTACCAGTACCAGTACCACTACCCGATGGCGTCCTCAGCTTCACTTACCGGCTGGTTGTGAAGCTAGTGAGCGACTGCCTGACCAAACACCAACAAGGTCGTATAAGCTCAGAATATCTTGAGCATTTACAGATGAACATCAGGACATTAGTACAACAGGCAACAGACAATCTGGGCAAAGCATATAAAACAATAATGGATAATATTCACAGCACATGAAACAATAATGAATAAAATTCACAAAATACAAGTTTATTTACATGAAATATGTATTTTGGCCAAGAGCAATATAATTTATAGCTTATAAGAAATATCCATATATGTAGTAATTGTAGCTGTAGATTGCAGGAGTAAAATGATGACATAAATAGCGTCCTATATTCTCTACTTTCTCTCATGATTTTCCTTTTTTGTTTATTTCCATTTTTATAGGCTGAAGAAAGATCCCAATATGGAGATTTGACCTTTTTTAAAGAATTGGCCGCACAGTTCCTGTTTGTACTACGGCATATTGCCCGCTCACTGAAGCTTTTGGTAAGAATCCGTCATCTTCTATATCTCATGTCTTTCTTGTCTGATCTTCTCCAGATTACTAGTCATAGCAGATTGTCATATTTCTCATTATAGAAGCCCCCTGTCCGCTCCAGGCAGATACAGGATTTTTTATGGCAGCCTGTCTCTGCTCCATCCTCGGTGGGGACAGTCTGTACTGTGCTCAGTGGTGCGGACCTTTCATATCACATCGGTCTCGCTTTATCTTCACAATCTTCCTTCTTGTAAATGCTGCAGTTCTGGTAATAGATGTTATTGGAGAACTGTCGTATATACAAGTCCCTTATATATTAATGTGGATTTACTGGACGGAGCGGCCGTGTATATTCCCCGCCATTATGTAAATCCAGCTTTAGTCCATTCTGTCTTTTGTGTACTGTAATTTAGCATTTGTGAATTGTTATATTAATTGCGCATATTATATCCATCAGGAAACACCGGAGGGTGACTCCAAAGAGGGGCAACACCGAAATATCGCTGACCCCAATACCAGTGAGCCAGGGCTAAAAAGCGATCTGATTGAAGGTAAGCTGATCATCTTGCATTCCTACAAATATTAATATTATGGAGACACCAGAGAATATAAAATTTACTCTACATCCTCTGTATGAGGCCGGTGACGGCTCCTGAACCTCCTATAGACTATAATGGAGAGGGCTCATGCAAATCTGAAAACCCCTCTGGTTCTCTCTTGTGGGATCTTCTCAGCCCCAAAATGCACAGAGGACCTCACAGGGTCCCCATCCAAGTCACTGTCAGATCCCAAGCAATCACACATTTATGGTAGAGTATATCTATCTATGGATGTGCCATAAGTATATCCAGTATGTGCAGAATATCCATAGAACTAGTATTATGCCATTTACTTGTCTTTCCTTCCTTATATCGATGTGTTATATATTCAGTTCTGATATCGTCTAATACATGATGTCTCATTATTTTATCATTATATTAGAGACAACTGAGCCGGCAACTGCTGACGGTGGAATATCTGAGACACCAGAGATCCCCGAATCTGCCAGTGTAAGTATCAGAGAAAACATCTGTATATCATCAGATAACGGGGTATGAATTACACATCACATGTTACACCCCAGAGTACAGTGGGTTAATGCTATTCTTAATGTAGATTGGACCTATTATTATTATTCCTGTCTCCTCTGTGTGATGTCCCTTACCATCCCCTCCATACAATGATATATGTGTATGGAGGATATCCCTATAATATAATAGTGTCTGGGGAGCGTCCTGCTGCTATCATGTCCTCTACATCTGCTGCAGTGTAATCAGCGGGGTCTTAATGTAGAGAAGTTCCTGCATCTGCAGCTTTTAATTTCCTGCAACTTTTATGTCTCATTGTCATTTCTTATTCTTCTAGGCCGTTGTCAGATCATTGACCCCTATGAGAAAACCAAGTAAAAGCGACTATACCCAGATCAAAGAGATCGGCAGTGGAGCTTTTGGGTGAGCGTTATGTATAATCTACATTTTTCCCAAACTCCTTATGATGATGCCTCTTTCTATATGTCCTGCCTTAGGGAAATTCCTGTATATGAGTCTACATCTAAATGCTACTGTATTCCAAGACATGTAACATTTTTATTTTTTCATCCCATAGAGCTTTGTAAAGACTTGTTTTTTATGTGTTGAGCTGTTGTTATCGGTACCACTTTGCACTAGATCTATTCTACATCTAGTCATCTAGTCCACATCTACTGTATTTTTCGGACTATAAGACGCACCGGACCATAAGACGCACCCCAAATTTTGGGGTGGAAAATAGGGGAAAAAAATAATGTGTCAAATGGGGGTCCGTCTTACAGTCTGAATTCCGTGGGATGGCTGTGCTCTGTGGGGTGGCTGTGTCCGTGGGGTGGCTGTGCTCTGGTCACAATATACTTAAAAATCTTGTTGCGGCGTCCCGTGGCGGGGGTCCCAATGCAGCCTCCCTGTGCTCTGTGGTGCGGTGGTGTCGGGGCTCTGTAGTGTGGCTGCAGCGGGGCTCTGTGCTGCGTGGGGGGCTCCGTCTGCATTTCGTTAAAGCCCGAAAGCCTCCCGCAGCTCAGTTGCTGCGACGCGGAGGCCTCCTGACAGATGGCCGCCAGGGGCCTCCGGAAAGATGGCCGCTGCTCAGTTTCAGATCTCCGCAGCGAGATCTTGTCCCGAGATCTTGTCCCGAGATCTCGGGACAAGATCTCGTTGCCGTGATTTGAATTTGAGTATGCGCCGCTCCCAGCGGCCATCTTTCTGGAGGACACCGCGCTGCAGCAACGCAGCTGCGGGGGCTTTCAGGCTTTAACAAAATGCTGGCGGAGCCCCCCACGCAGCAGAGCCCCGCTGCAGCAACACTACAGAGCCCCGACCCCACCGCACCACAGAGCACAGGGAGGCTGCATTGGGACCACCGTCATGAGACCGCTGCAACAGAATTTCTAAGTATATTGCTACGATAAGATGCACCCCCATTTTCCCCAAAAAAATTTTGGGAAAAAACTGCGTCTTATGGTCCAAAAAATACGGTATTTGTCATGATTCAGCTCAGTTATCATGTGATATGGATGAAAACCTCCCATAAGTGATCATTCATGCTGAGTTATTTTGTGTATTTCCAGACATTGATTTCTAGTGACGGCCATACATCTATTATTAACTATTAGTGATGAGTGAGTATACTCGTTACTCGAGATTTCCGAGCATGCTCAGGTGTTCTCCGAGTATTGGATGTGCTTGGAAATTTAGTTTGTGTCACCGCAGCTGCATGATTTGTGGCTGCTAGACAGCCTGAATACATGTGAGGATTTCCTAACAAACACACAATCCTCCTCACATGTATTCAGGCTGTCCAGCAACCACAAATCATGCAGCTGCGGTGACACAAACTAAATTTCTGAGCACGACCAAACTACTTGGAGATCACCCGAGTATGCTCAGAAATCTTGAGTAACGACTCGCTCATCACTATTAACTATTAGGACAGAAGATCATTTGAAATATAGACAGTTAGTAAGAATTCTGTATAAATTATGGCTTTTTCTCCTCTACAGGGCCGTCCACTTAGTGCGTCATAAAGACATAAACAAGGTATTCGCCATGAAGAAACAAGACCGGAGTAACCTGGATCGTCCAGAGTATCTTGAAATGGCCTACCTGGAAAGGGACATTGCAATATTCGCTGATTGTCCCTTTGTTGTCTCCACGCTTTGTTCCTTCCCAACTAAACGACATCTGTGTATGGTCATGGACTTTGGAGCAGGTAAGACATATCCATTGTATCTCTATCCAGCCCATTTCTGCTTAAATATATAAAGCTATCAATGTATTTATATGTCATTAATCTACATGCTCAGAAGAACAGTTTTGGAGGGTTGCCTCTTTCTGACAGATAATAATTTTCATTGCTTCTTATTGCATTTTTTCTTCTTATGTTGGGCGATCAAAAACACTGCAATTCCATCTGAGTTTATTTGTTTTTATATTATTTATTTTGAATGGAGAAAAAGTGATTTTATATTTATTTTCTTTCCCCAAATATTTTTATTATTTTTTAGTCTCCATAAGGGACCTGAACTTGTGATTATATAATCGTAAATACTATGTACTGCAATATGGGCATTGCAGAATATGGTGAAAATCTTGGTCCACTATGAAGCCAAGCTACACAGTGACTGTCACAGAAGTACCATAATGGCAAGGATAGTAGTCTTCTGCAGACACTCAGCAGCCATAGCAAACCACTGACATGGAATGGGGGCGATGAGTGCTTAGAGCAGCTCGCCTCCAGGTCACCTGCTGTAAATGCCGCTGTCAGATATTGACAGTGTAATGTAAGAGTTTACCAGCAGGGGGCAGATCTCAGCTCTTTTTGTATAGGATTACTCTGCAGTATACAGTATACGCTCTACATCACACAGTGTATCTCTATGATTGACTCCATGCCCCAATGTCTCACCTTATTTCTCATTCACACTCATCATGTGTAATTTACATTGTAACAAACCCTCACCTGTCATATTTGCTTTCTGCTCTAGGAGGAGACTGTGACAGTCTCTTAAAGGTTTATGGCCGTTTACCGCTCTCCTTGGCCCGCTTGTATGTTGCAGAAACGGTTCTTGCTGTGGAATATCTGCACAGCTTTGGTGTGGTTCACCGAGACTTGAAGCCTTTAAAGTAAGTGAACGCTGCAGTATAATAAAGGGAGAGACAGTTATAGTTTGGTGTACAGTCTGTGGGTTTTTACTTAGGGCTGACAATAAATTTCTTTCACAGCCTTATAATATCATCAACTGGACATATCAAAGTCACCGATTTTGGGCTTTCAAAACTCGGACTCATGAGACCAACATCAGACATTTACAAGGCTCGAACTAAAGACATCGCCAAAGAGTTCCGTGATAAAGAGGTTAGCTATAGATTAAAAACTTATTCTTCACAGATCTGATCTATTTCTGATATTTTCTCACATAGAAAACTTTTACACTGATATTATTTGTCACAGTAATTTTCATTGATCATCTTCTCATTGTTCTGTTGGTTTCCAGAGGAGCGGCACCTTGGATTATATGGCCCCAGAAGTCCTCTTAAAAACGGGCTATGGAAGGCCTATTGACTGGTGGTCAATAGGAATCATCACATATCAATTTCTTACCGGCGATTTGCCATTTAAAGGAAGATGCGAAGATGAGATTTTCCTCAGAATCATAACAGGTAAGTAAAATAATCTGAATGCTGTGTGATGCCATAGTAATTTGGTTGAGTTGTTAGGTTCATACTTTGGTTTAGTTACTTGTTGTTTTTGATAGTTTTTTAAATTATAGTAAATATAGAGACTTTCTTTTCTGTAACATTTACTTTTTATATAACAGAATCCATCATTTTGAAATTTCAAAATCATGCTGTTCATCCCGATGCTGAAAACTTCATTACTCAGCTGCTCAGAAAAAGTCCCAACCTTAGACTCGGGACAGGTAATGTATATAGTAGTATTAATAATGACTTATAACTCCACTGTGCCCTGACAAATAGATAATTTCCATGAGGATTAGCACTGAGGTCTCTGCGTTACCTCCTTGTCTATTTCCCATTCTTCATGCCTTGACTTACAGTATATTTTGGCTCTGCTATGTCTTCAGTTTAGATTACCATAAAATGTACAGTCTTCCTAATATTGTCTGGATCACTTTTTTCTTGTCTTCCGTTTCCAGGAGGAGCAAATAAAATCAAGAGTCATCCATTCCTGAGTGAGTTAGATTTTGAGAATCTTGAAAATCAGGAGCCAGAGTTTAGGCCAATTCTTAGGTCAGAGGAGGACACCCACTACTTTCCCAGTAAGTAGAATGAGACGTCATCTGGTTAAAGCTGCCGTTTGTCTTGTCTTTTATTTTATGTGACAATATGTTCCCATCATTATTAGTAATAACATGGTGATGGTCTGTGATTATATTAATAATCTCTGATAATACTTGTATTTTGTAGCTTGTATTGAGAGACTCAAACATATAGATTCAGATGAGAGTGACACAAGTGAAGTCAGTGATTGGCCAGAAAGCCTAAACTATGCGTCATCTTCTCAAAGACTTTCTAAGGTAAGTATGTGATCAGTAAATCCACAAAACTATAACTAAAATAATATAAAAACTCTCTCTCTATATATATATATTTAATTTTACTCTGTGTATTTTAGCTATATGCAACCAATACCAGGATGATGAGCAATGAAGATCATGAGCCATCTCCAGATTGTTCTCTACAGACCAGCACAAAACACTCAGACGTGTGAGTAGATTATTATTATGGGGTATAGTACTGACAAATCTTCAGAATACCAAATACAAGTCGCATATGACACAATACTAAATCTAGAATCCACCATTCCATGATTGATGATCACTGTGGGGTCTGGCTTGTCATAACACTGGTGAGTTGATCATTGTGACCAGCCTTTCATTTCTATTTCATTAAAGCCCTTTATTACTAGTTATTCTTCATTCTTGCTGACAGAAGGCAGTTCTGTGCAAGGTATACCCTTCATTTTGTCCAAGTGTCCTAATTGCCCATAAAAAAGGAGTCTTTTTATTTTTCATTGCTTTCACTTGTAATTTATTTATTTTTCTTCTACTAAACAGGCAGAAAGATTCTCCTACTAGAAATGATGGTGATAATCAGTGTTTCACTACTGAAAACAACAAGTCACCCTCTCCCATATTGTCAGGTAAGTGCAGGTCTATAGGAGATCTTGTTGTCGTCACTGATCAAAAGGTGTTAATGTAAATGTTACATGAGGACTCAGAAAATCACTGCTTTTCTGTGCCTTTAAAATAAACAACAATCCAACACGTTAATGTATAAAATTCTCACTCTTATGGGCTGCGCATTAAAAGGTATAAGGGGCCATACAGTCTGGTGCCTGATACTGATCACGAATACTCTGCCCTTGGCTCAGTCAGGCCCCAAACTAACCCTATAACTACCCTTAATGTGCCACAGATGTTTTAACCCTTTAACTCCCAAAGCTTTTTTCGGTTTTGTGATTTTATTTTTCGCTCCCCTTATTTCCAGAGCCATAACTTTTTTATTTTAAGGTCAATATGGCCGTGTGAGGGCTTATTTTTTGTGGGACGAGTTGTAATTTTGAACAATACCATTGGTTTTGCCAAGTCTTGTAACAGAAAACGGGAAAAAAATTCCAAGTGCAGTAAAATTGCAAAAAAAGTGCAATCCCGTACTTAATTTTCGATTGGCTTTATTGCTAGGTTCACTAAATGCTAAAACTGACCTGCGATTTTGATTTTGCAAGTCATTACGAGTTCGTAGACACCAAGCATGTCTAGGTTCTTTTTTATCTAAGTGGTGAAGAAAAATTCCAAACTTTCCAAAAAAAAAAAATTGCGCCCTTTTCTGAGACCAGTAGCGTCTCCATTTTTCGTGATCTCTGGTTGGTTGAGGGCTTATTTTTTGTGCGCAGAGCTGACTTTTTTAATGATAACACTTTTGTGCAGATGCATTCTTTTGAGTGCCCATTATTGCATTTTAATGCAATGTCGTGGCGACCAAAAAAACGCAATTCTGGCTTTTCGATTTGTTTTCTCGCTCAGCCATTTTGCGATAGGGTTAATCCTTTTTTTATTGATAGATCGGACATAGATAGATTCTGAACATGGTAATACCAAATATGTGTATTGTTTAATTTTGGATAGGGCAAAAGAGGGGTGATTTAAAATCTTGTTTTTTTAATTTTTTTATATTTTTAAAAACATTTTTTTAATTTTGGCATGCTTCAATGGCCTCCATAGGAGGCTAGAAACTGCCATAACTCGATTGCCTCTGCTACATAGAGGAGATGCATAGATCATCTCTATGTAGCAGAATTACAGGTGTGCTATGAACGCCGACCACAGGGTTGGGCTCATAGCAATCCGGCATCAGCAACCATAAAGATATGACTCTAATCTTTTGACTTGATATTAATCTAATCTTATAGGAGTTTATCATTGACATGTTTTTCTTACTTTTTTATATGATTTTCCAGTTGAGAACAAAAATAAATCTGCATTAAACCTGGGAGAAGAGAAAAACCCAGAAATAGTAGCAGAGACAGAACCTAGCAGAGGTAAGTGTGACAATAAGGTCTATGTTGTGTGATGTTGGCGACTGAGAATAATTCATGAGGAGGAGATGTTATATGTCAGTGGTGGATTGTCTCATCTATGACTGACAATGATCATTGACTTGTTTTTCTTTTTTTATATGAATTTCCAGTTGAGATGAAAAATACATCTGCATTAAAACTGGGAGAAGAGCATGACCCTGAAATTGTAGCAGAGACAGAATCTAGCAGAGGTAAGTGTGACGATAAGGTCTATGTTGTCTGATGTCGGCGACTGAGAATAATTCACAAGGAGGATATATTATATGCAGTTATAAGCGAGTGTGCTCTTTACTCTTTACATGCTCGGGTGTTCTCTGAGTAGTTTGGGCGTGCTCGGAAATCAAGTTTTAGTCCCCGCAGCTGCATGATTAGAGACTGCTAGACCGCCTGAATTCATGTGAGGATTTCCGAAGAAACAGGCAATCCTTCCCACATGTATTCAGACTGTCTAGCAGCTGCAAATCATGCAGCTGTGGGGACTAAACCTTAATTCACGAGCACGCTCAAAAGTCTAGGAGAACACCCGAGAAACGAACACACTCCCTCATCACTATATGTCAATGGTGGGATTTTCACATCTATGACTGACAATGATCATTGACTTGTTTTTCTTACTTTTTTTATATGAATTTCCAGTTGATACAAAAAATACATCTGCATTAAAACTGGGAGAAGATCAAGACTCAGGAATGGTAGCAGAGACAGAACCTAGCAGAGGTAAGTTTGACAATAAGGTCTATGTTGTCTGATGTCGGCAACTGAGAATAATTCACGAGGAGGAGATGTTATATGTAGTGATAAGCGAGTGTGCTCTTTACTCGAGTTTTCCGAACATGCTCTGGTGTTCTCTGAGTAGTTTGGGCCTGTTCGGAAATCAAGTTTTAATTCCCGCAGCTGCATGATTTGAGACTGCTTAACAACCTGAATTCATGTGAGGATTTTTGAAAAAACGTGCAATCATCCCCGCATGTATTCAGGCTGTCTAGCAGCTGCAAACCATGCAGCTGCGGGGACTAAAATTTAATTTCCGAGCACGCCCAAAATACTCGGCAAACACCCAGAGAACACCTGAGCATGTTTAGAAAACTCAATTAACGAGCACAATCGCTCATCACTACATATAATATATCCTCCTTGGGAATTATTCTCAGTTGCCGACATCAAACAGTCAGTCCCTGCAGCTGCATGATTTGCGGCTGACAGCCTGAATACATGGGGGATTGCCCGTTCTTTAGCAAAAATCCCCACATGTATTCAGGCGTTCCAGCAGCCGCAAATCATGCAGCTGCAAGGACTAAAACTTAATTCACGAGTACGCTCAAAATACATGGAGAACACCCGAGCATGCGCGGAAAACTCCAGTAACGAGCACACTCGCTTATCACTATAAGTCAATGGTGTGATTTTCACATCTATGACTGACAATGATCATTGACTTGTATTTCTTACTTTTTTACATGAATTTCCAGTTGAGACAAATACATCTGCATTAAAACTGGGAGAAGATCATGACCCAGAAATAGTAGTAGAGACAGAGTCTAGCAGAGGTAAGTGTGACAATAAGGTCTATGTTGTCTGATGTCGGCGACAGAATAATTCACGAGGACGATATATTATATGTCAATGGTGGGATTTTCACATCTATGACTGACAATGATCATTGACTTGTATTTCTTACTTTTTTACACGATTTTCCAGTTGAGACAAATACATCTGCATTAAAACTGGGAGACGATCAAGACCCAGAAATAGTAGTAGAGACAGAGTCTAGCAGAGGTAAGTGTGACAATAAGGTCTATGTTGTCTGATGTCGGCGACAGAATAATTCACGAGGATGATATATTATATGTCAATGGTGGGATTTTCACATCTATGACTGACAATGATCATTGACTTGTATTTCTTACTTTTTTACATGAATTTCCAGTTGAGACAAATACATCTGCATTAAAACTGGGAGAAGATCATGACCCAGAAATAGTAGTAGAGACAGAGTCTAGCAGAGGTAAGTGTGACAATAAGGTCTATGTTGTCTGATGTCGGCGACAGAATAATTCACGAGGACGATATATTATATGTCAATGGTGGGATTTTCACATCTATGACTGACAATGATCATTGACTTGTATTTCTTACTTTTTTACATGAATTTCCAGTTGAGACAAATACATCTGCAATAAAACTGGGAGACGATCAAGACACAGAAATAGTAGTAGAGATAGAGTCTAGCAGAGGTAAGTGTGACAATAAGGTCTATGTGGTCTGATGTTGGCGATTGAGTATTATTCACGAGGAGGAGATGTTAACTCCCAGTTACACGATTGCTACATGGGTGATGATTGAAAATGATCACTGACTTGTTTTTTTTTTACTTTTTATATGAATTTCTAGTTGAGAAGAAAAATAACTCTGCAAAAATACTGGTAGAAGAGCAAAATGCCCAAATAGTAGAAGAGCGAAAACCTAGAAGACGTAAGTGTGATAATAAAGTCTATATTGTTTGATGTTGGCCAGTGGGAATAATTCATGTGGAGAAGATGTTATCTGTCAGTGGTGGGATTGTCACATGTATGATGACTTGCAATGATCCTGTTGCTCTGCACGGATAAGATTTCTCTACCGTCCTGCCACAATGACACCAAAGCAGTATCCTCTAATATGGAGTTCCATTACTTACATTAGTTTTATATCTCTTCTCCTAGGTTCCATCTTCCGCCGGATTATATCATCCTGCCGGCGAGGATTATCCAGGGCCGCTCGCAGCATCAGAAGATGCATTTGTCCAATCTGTCCATAGGGCACAATATACATCTAGTACAGCAAGTCCATCATCAAAGCTGTACTTGGGCAGCACGGTGGCTCAGTGGTTAGCACTGTTGCTTTGCAGCACTGGGATCCTGGGTTTAAATGTCACTAAGGAAAACATCTGCATGGAGTTTGTATGTTCTCCCCGTGTTTGCGTGGGTTTCCTCCGGGTACTCCGGTTTCCTCCCACACACCAAAGACATACTGATTGGGAATTCCAAATTTAAAAAAATAAAATAAAAATTCTGAATTAATGTTCCTTTGTAATAGAATATTTCTGAAATATATGGCATACCAATACTGTACGTCGTACATGTTTGAAGCACCCTCATGAAGTTTTGTTTTTTCACTAAACGTGTATGTGTTGTAGTGTGGTGAGGTAATATACTTCCCTACTGCCGTCTTCTCTGAGATCAAGCTCTGTCCGGCTCCACTTTTGTGTGATGTCATAACAACATAGTTACATACATAGGTTGAAAAAAGACCTAGGTCCATCAAGTTTAACCTTTCTCCACCAATTGTCCATTTTGTCACTAAATTAAATATAACCCACAATGTTATGGTATTGAGGAAATCATCCAGCCCTTTTTAAAAGCTGTTGTAGTGTCTGCTATTCTTGTGGTCAGCATTCCACAGTGTCACTGCTCTAACTGTAAATAACCCTTTCCTATTTAGCTGTTGGAATCGCCTGTCATCGCTCTTTAGCTCACTGTATACTCTCGGTGTGAGCGAGAAGTCTCTTCTATAATGGGAGCCTATGGAGCCTTGTTCTGATGCTTCATAGGCTTACATTGTTAAAGGGAACCTGTCACCTCGTTTTTCAGCTATAAGCTGCGGCCACTGCCTTTCGGGGCTTATCAACAGCATTCTAGAAAGCTGTAGAAAGGCAGTGGCCGTGGCTTATAGCTGAAAAACAAGGTGACAGGTTCCCTTTACTCACTTCATACTTGCCGATGTGGGAGATGATGTGACCTGGTCATCATCTAGCCGTGACAATTATTCCCTTATAAAAGCTTCTAGAGACATGCATAACCAGTAGGACTTGGGCATCCTAGGACAGTCCTACTTGGACTATATTCACGTTGGACTATGATCAGTGGCTCTGTCGGTATTTGTGTCTGAAGCCTCGGAGAATGGGATTCAGATGTTCGCACCAACAGGAACATTGACTATAATGATGCAGGCAGAGTCAGTGTTCTATGTTGGCATCATTATATACCTATTTGAGGCAGGCACCAAGACGCCATCTTGGTGTCTGCCTCAAAAAGGCATACAAGGCCAAAAATTATGTCCTACAGAGCACACAGTGACTCCATCTACATCATTATAATCAATGGCTTCATTAACACAAGCATCGGAAAACGTTTTTCTAGGGCTTCAGCTGCAAGCCCCCGACCGTAGACAAAGACACAATGTGAACTTAGATTAAGTAATTAAGTTATAGCCATCAAGAAGAAAGAAAAAAAATGGATCCAGCTTACTGCTTGTAGTCCAAATGGATAACTTTTAAATAGTCTGTGGTCTGGCGCATGGGTCGAGATACATACCAAGCTAGCTCCATAGTCAGATAGCCTGTTGAGAAGTATATATGGAGGGAGAGGAGATGTAAGAAGTACACGCATCAAGGCAAGGTATTGTGGCATCAAATATTAGTCCAGTATAATAAACTGTGATATGGACCACTATATTAACCCGTATTCAGTAGATGAAAAAGAACTGAAGGGTTAAAGAGCGCCAAAACACTTATAAAATAAATCAATAGTAAACCTCCCTCCATATATACTTCCCAACATTTGCACTCAGGACATGGTTTTTGATGTACTTAAGTTAATGCATTTAGCAACAATATACATCTGAAATTTTTTTTGCATATGGCTTAGTGTATTTTGCACATTATATTGATTATGTGGACTAGCTACACACATTATACAGTCATGGCCAAAAGTATTGACACCCCTGCAATTCTGTCAGATAATACTCAGTTTCTTCCTGAAAATGATTGCAAACACAAATTCTTTGGTATTATTATCTTCATTTAACTTGTCTTAAATGAAAAAACACAAAAAGAATTGTCCTAAAGCCAAATTGGATATAATTCCACACCAAACATAACAAAGAGGGTGGACAAAAGTATTGGCACTGTTTGAAAAATCATGTGATGCTTCTCTAATTTGTGTAATTAACAGCACCTGTAACTTACCTGTGGCACCTAACAGGTGTTGGCAATAACTAAATCACACTTGCAGCCAGTTAACATGGATTAAAGTTGACTCAACCTCTGTCCTGTGTCCTTGTGTGTACCACATTGAGCAAAGAAAGAAGACCAAAGAACTGTCTGAGGACTTGAGAAACCAAATTGTGAAGAAGCATGAGCAATTTCAAGGCTACAAGTCCATCTCCAAAGACCTGAATGTTCCTGTGTCTACCGTGCACAGTGTCATCAAGAAGTTTAAAGCCCATGGCACTGTGGCTAACCTCCCTAGATGTGGCCGGAAAAGAAAAATTGACAAGAGATTTCAACGCAAGATTGTGCGGATGTTGGATAAAGAACCTCGACTAACATCCAAACAAGTTCAAGCTGCCCTGCAGTCCGAGGGTACAACGGTGTCAACCCGTACAATCCGTCAGCGTCTGAATGAAAAGGGACTGTATGGTAGGAGACCCAGGAAGACTCCACTTCTTACCCCGAGACATAAAAAAGCCAGGCTGGAGTTTGCCAAAACTTACCTGAAAAAGCCTAAAACATTTTGGAAGAATGTTCTCTGGTCAGATGAAACAAAAGTAGAGCTTTTAGGGCAAAAGCATCAACATAGAGTTTACAGGAGAAAAAAGAGGCATTCAAAGAAATGTACACGGTCCCTACAGTCAAACATGGCGGAGGTTCCCTGATGTTTTGGGGTTGCTTTGCTGCCTCTGGCACTGGACTGCTTGACCGTGTGCATGGCATTATGAAGTCTGAAGACTACCAACAAATTTTGCAGCATAATGTAGGGCCCAGTGTGAGAAAGCTGGGTCTCCCTCAGAGGTCATGGGTCTTCCAGCAGGACAATGACCCAAAACACACTTCAAAAAGCACTAGAAAATGGTTTGAGAGAAAGCACTGGAGACATCTAAGGTGGCCAGCAATGAGTCCAGACCTGAATCCCATAGAACACCTGTGGAGAGATCTAAAAATGGCAGTTTGGAGAAGGCACCCTTCAAATATCAGGGACCTGGAGTAGTTTGCCAAAGAAGAATGGTCTAAAATTCCAGCAGAGCATTGTAAGAAACTCATTGATGGTTACCGGAAGCGGTTGGTCGCAGTTATTTTGGCTAAAGGTTGTGCAACCAAGTATTAGGCTGAGGGTGCCAATACTTTTGTCCGGCCCATTTTTGGAGTTTTGTGTGAAATGATCAATGTTTTGCTTTTTGCTTCATTCTCTTTTGTGTTTTTTCATTTAAGACAAATTAAATGAAGATAATAATACCAAAGAATTTGTGTTTGCAATCATTTTCAGGAAGAAACTGAATATTATCTGACAGAATTGCAGGGGTGTCAATACTTTTGGCCATGACTGTACGTATACAATTGTGTGATGTTATATAGAGCTTGTTATTGCTCCCATGATTATAGCTTATGTTTAATAACCGCTGTCTATTTTAAACGTTTTTAATCATTTTTTTGGTGGTTTGTGTATCCCATGTAATAAAATTGACAATTTTTCTATGGTGATCCCTGCATTTGGTGTATGTCTTCTTGGTTCTTTTTTTGTGATTTACATGTAATTTGGACATACTGTGGTTGGAACCCCTCTAATTAGTCTTATTATCTGATGGTGCCCTCCGCATCCTTGTAGATAGCTTCAAAAAGTAGTAGTAGTAGTAGTAGTATATGTAATTACTGCTATCTCCTGCCAAATTCCTTAGTGAGGAGTGCCGAACATTTATTCAGGTTATTTTTCAACCCAGAACGCTAAAGACAAACCACTATACCAATAATAGTTATGCCATGTTCTTGTATGGACCTTGAGAATATATTCATGTCAGAAGGAGCAAACATCAGAAGGAAGGGTCGGAGGTTGATCATAGAACTTTGCTTTACCTTATTGACTTAAAGGAGTGCAAATCATGAACCGATTGGCGTTATTAAAAAAAATAAAGTTTTTTCCTGATCCCAAGAGACAATCAGAGTGGACATACAGGCATTTAGGATTCATGGCGGTCAGAGCCAGAACAAAGAACAATTAGTTCCAGTCAGAGCACAACAGTTCATTTTAATGGCTACATTTCATCAGTAACATTCCCTTTATAATCTACAGTAGATGATAAATGGATCTGGCAGATTTAATGGGAATGTGTCCATTTTTTTTCTCAACAATTGGAAAAAAAAATGCAAAAACGTATATTTTTTAATGGTATAAAATAGCAATTTTTGCTCATATTTTCAACTTGAAAAACTGGAGGTAGTGGGGGGCAACGGCTGATATTTGCCGTAAAAATTTAGTCTAATGTGAGATAGTGCAACTGCAGTACACATTGGTGGGATCTGCTCCATGTGTGAGACGTCACTCCTCGCCTTCTAGATGTTTGCCAAAGGATAAGGCAGGATGAAGCGTAGGAGCCATTTTATTAGTGGCGGCAAAGTGGTATTGACAAGTGGAAAGTGACACAGAGGTCTGTCGTTAGCACATATTCTGTTAGTTGAAGGTGCGCTGCTCACCGTTTCATTCAGTGGCCGCATGAGATACAAGGCTCAGCAGACCGTCACACATGATGGGACTAGATACATGGCTGTGCTCAGTGTAAAGCCTCACTCAAATGTACAGTATAATGTGGGGACATCTGAATGAGGCTTTACACTGACTGAGCAGAGATGAGTCAGTGTTCAGAGCACAGCAGTGTGATGATGAACTCTGAATACTGGAGTGAGTACAGGTCGGCAGCCTGACACTGTACGACTAATCCCAGGCTACCGAGCTGCTCAATAGCCTGATATTACTACAGCGTCAGGCTCCTGATCTGTGCTCACCACATCTCACAACTGCTGTGCAGACCTCCTGTCACCAACAGCTGTGTCACTGTGAGCTGTTGATATGGGGGTGTAAATTGTAGCCAAGAGCACAGTTCTGGACTACAATAAAATGGCACCTGACTCCCCCGCAGCTGTGAACTGGACACCCCATGGGGAATGCACAGTCCACAGCTGAGACAGACACAATATAGGAGATTGAAATTTACACATTTAAAGAGCATCCAGCCCTACATGATCCATAACACAAAAGATAATTATTAAAAATATTCCTTTTATTAATCATCACATAAAAACACAATAGTTATAGTAATAATAGATGCAGTTGTTGGTGTTGGTAAACAAACAAAAATTACCCGGAGCTACTCAAAGCATAGACATAATAATATGCACTAGTGTTGAGCAACTTTTGTTTTTTTAGGGTCGAGTTTCGTTTCATGAAACCCGACTTTTCCGTCCCGAAACACGAAAACCAATGTAAGTCAATGGAGAATTAAAGTCGGCATTGAGAGGAGGACAGGAAACACACCAACAGTGCCCATTTGAATGCCAAAAGCATAAATTCTTGTTACTGAAGCTTGTCAACCTTAATTTACTTCATAATACTAGTTACGCACTGAAAAATGGGGGTTATTTGGCTACAGCTGTGGGGGGGGCTGGCTCCAGGTTTTCGTGGGCCCAGGGCCAAAGAGCGCCCCTTTAACACACACCACAACTCATGATGCTCCGATACGGCAGAGAAATAGCAGTATAGTACAATGAAAAATACTTCACTTCTTACATCTCATGACTGATATCCATTTTAAATTCTCCAATACCTCCAAAAACGGACAGTATATAACTCCATACAGTATTATGGCCAGCGCTTAGTGCGCTATACAGAGTAATGAGGCCCATATATTTCTCCATACGGAATCATTATTCCCATATAATGTTTCAAACCGTATATGATGAGCTCCACATAATGCTACAGTATATGTTGGTCCCAATGGATGAAGCTCCACTGTCTTATGGGCCCAAATAATGCTCCATATATAATGGGCCCCATTTCTACTGCTCTAGTGTATAATGGGCCCTGTAAATGCTGCTCCAGTGTCTGATGTCCACCTTTGGAATGCTCCAGTGTATGGTGGGCCCCATATATCATTCACCAGAGTATAGTGCTCCCCAAAAATTGCTGTCCCAACATTGAAAACAATTACATAAGTCTCCTTGCTAGGGAATCCCTGCACTACTCTGAACTCCTTGTCATCCCCATCTTCACTTCATTTGGCTGCACTTCACTTCACTTCACTGCACTTGGCTGTTTAGGCCCTCCCACCAGCAGAGACACTTTTGCGTACTATGCGGTGCCCTGTGCCAGTGCCATCGCCCATGAGTATGCCCCCCCACCTGCTCAAGGAACCAGCACTTTCATCTGCACCTTCCTCTTTGTCACCGTGTAAGGTGGTATAGTATGCGGGAAGGGGAACCTGAGTTTCCTCTGGGTCAGATTCTGGCTGTGTAGAGTGCGAGGGGAATGTAGTGGTCTGGGTCAATGTACCAGCAGCATCATCCAGCAGTGTCTGGGCCTCAGTGCACTTGTGGCGTCCCCAAGAGTACGGTCGCCACTGTGGCATTGCCTTCCTCCTAGGGAGTGTGTTGTCAAGCTTGGGAGCAATGAAGGATCTCTCTAGCAGTGAAACCAACACACAACACATTTCCCACTCCAGGCCAGCAGGGAGACCTCTGAACCTGACTGCTGAGGAGCTGCTCTCTGTGGTCGGGAGGAGGTAAGTTAGGGCACTCTGTGCAGGGAAGGGGAAGTGTGTGGATGTGAGAAGGGGAGCTGGAGGATGAGCAGAGTTAAGGCTCACTCCTAGCTGGAGCGCATGGTCCGGATTCCGGTCTCCGAGTTTGTAGGGACACTGACGTTCCTGCAGCAGAAACCGGGGGAAGTAGCAGCTATAAATGCTCTGTACCCAACTAAGGCTCGGAGGCCCCAGCATCGACGTGTGCGAGGCAGAAGGAAAAGGCTACAGCTGTCTGCCATACAAGTAAAGTCTGAGGAACATCTATTAGACAGGAGGCGTTTCAGTGAACCACGGTCCTGTGAGTGCTTCCCTCACAAGCGCTAGAAAGGAGACGTTCAGGAAGGTACATGTTGGCGGAGTGTTGGAAGGGAGCTTTCCATTCTGGTCCCGGAGGTTGGCAGAGGTCCTGACCCGGAGGACACAGCACGGAGGAAGGCATCTGTGTAACCTGCAGACTGTGAGTAAAGCTTTGGAACTGCACACTCTGCTGTCCTACAGTTATTCCAGCACCGCTACATCTGGGTACCAGCACCTACACCGCCTGTGCCTTTCCCCCTTCACTACATCTACACTTCCCTGGGACTCCAGCTCCACCTGTGGGGAGCTTCTCCATCTTTGCTGCACAACACCATCAGTCCCAGAGGATCTGCATGCAGCGTCGGCCTAACATCTATGTTGCCGAACACCACAGGTGGCGTCAAACTATCTATATAAACTCTTTACCATTATACCACGGAATTTACATGGGCGCCCAGGGCCACCGTCCGGGTCACCGCTGCTGTGACACATCCCACTGACACTGGCCCGGTACTGAGTACCCCACAGCCCTGGGAGGGCAACCCATATGCCGACTGCTGATCGGGCGGCGTTATTCCCACGAACCTCCAAACAGCGTCCCTGAAGGCAACGTTTTTGGTTTCCGGGGGTAGTATGATTGCAAAGCTGAACCTTAAAGGAATGTCCAAAAGGGCACCACCAGGAGTGGAGCCTGTGGCTTAATTGGACTGCACCCGGGAAACCACTACCATACAAGCTACAGAAAAGATGGACAGATTGCAAGCTTTGTCGATTCTGTGTGTGGTGTGGTATGTCCGTTTGTAGTTGTGCTAGCAATTTCTCATCTTTATTCCGTTAACGACCGAGACTCCGGCATGGCCCCGCGGTACGCATCAAGCTTACTAGAGGGATACGCGAGGCTGTGGCACGTGAGATCGAGCAATAACAGGTCTAGCATTCCAGTACATGTCCGGGGCTGCATGCACACTACACTGAAAGGACCAGCTTTTGTCGCTTACAGGTGCAGATAACCTGCTGAACTCCGTTAGTGATGGGAATCTGGGATTCAGATTATTCCCCGCGAACGATGATTTCCCAGTAAGTTCAGGTCAACCGCAATTCCGGAGTTAGGCCTAACCGTCATTCCTGAAAAAATTACGTGTCCAAACCACAGGTGCTGTAGCTTGCTTAACAGCTCGGCAGCCGTTCTCAGGCCCAGTATGGATTCAACAACATTGTAGAAAGTTGATAAAGGGTACAGTTTCACCGGATAACACGTATATATGTAGCCTAGTTTACACATTAAAAATATATGTCTATAGATTGTCTATAGATCAGGAGGCAGACTCAGATGTTCTCAGGCCCAGTATGGATTTGACCAGATTGTACAAAGTTGAGAAAGGGTACTTTATCACTGGAGAGCAGGTATATATAGCATAGTTTAAACATGTAAAGTCTCCGTGTTCTCAGTATGGATGACACAGCAATCTAAAAAGTGGAAAAAAGGAAATGCATTTGAGGCGTACACAACTATATACTTTTGGTGTTATTTTTAAATCTACATATATATTTCTGTCTCAGTAATACAGTCCAGCCTCTACGCAATAGGAAATGAGATGCATACAATTAGTGACATAAAGGCTATTGATTGCAGAAATCTAGGAATTATTATTCACGGGAAAAACTTCCGTCACAATTCTCATAGGCGATGCTGACCCTCAATTAATTTGTGTGTTGAGACAGTGAAAACATTTTTTTGTGAATAAAGTCTTGCTGTATCGCACTTTCGTTGATTCCATCACTGTTACTCATCTCAATCCAATTTTTATCACGATGTAAACATGGTGCTCACTGGCTATCATGATCTGTCACGTAACTTTGGAGTGCAAAAGACAGAAGCCACAGGCCGTAGGCGATTCTATTTGATTGGCATGAGAGGGCACATTTTGAAATGTGCGCCGGAATGTCACACGTTTGTGAGTAGGAAAACTGTGAAAGCTGATGATAAACCACCACTGCATGTAATTGTGAGTCGACGTCCATAAGAAATGGAAGCCACTGATCATCTGGAGCTAGAGCCCGGCCAGCAGGACAGGGCATAGCTACATCTTAACCATCATCTTTCAGTTCAATCAATTTGTAGTGGCAGTCCCAGTGAAGGATTTGACAGGCCAGACTACACAGCGGAGGAGCAGGGAGAGGTAAACATTGCAAATGCTGGGGCCCTGCCTAAGCAAGGGGGGCACAGTCATGGGCATCGGTACTGGCACTGGGCCCCTCATAGTACGGCGGTGTGTCTGACGGCGGGTGTGCACCACCACCGTCAGAGACACTTGATTGCACTATGAAGGACCCTGTGCCAGTGCCCGCGCCCAAGAGTCGGCCTACCCACCTGTCCAGGGCAACAGCACTCGCACGGTTTTGTGCGCTAGGTGGTGACCTCGGCTATGGGGGGGGCCGCCCACTTAGGGAGGTTTACAAAGTGGCATATGTAGATGTGGGTCATTCAGCTGCTGCAAAAGGCGAAATAGGTCAAGTTCGCGGAATAGGAGGAGGACCAAGGCAAGCCTTTTTTCTGGCAACCTATGTGTCATCAAGGGAAGGTGGGACAAAATCCTTGGAAACCCATGCATGGTTCATTTTAATGAAGGTTAGATCATCCAAATTTTGGGTTGACAGACGGGTCCTTTTTTCTGTCAGGATTGATCCAGCTGCACTGAAGACTCTTTCCGATAGCACACTTGCAGCTGGGCAAGCGAGCTCCTGTAAGGCATATTGTGCCAATTCAGGCCAGGTGTCCAGTTTAACGGCCCAATAGTCAAAGGGGAATGACCTGTGCAGGAGAACATCAATATGGGAGGAAAAGTAGTTGTTAACCATAGTTGACAACTGCTGTCTCCTGTCACTTTCCATCGATGCAGTATTACCAGTTGTGTGAGCGGTCCGTGAAAAATCAGTCCACAACATTGTCATGAAACCCCTGTCTCCAACGCCACTTCTGCTGTGTACACCACGAACACCTCTGCCAAGCTGCCCCCGGCCTGTACGGCTCGTGTGAGAACCATCACCGCTGCTGTGTGCTGGGAATGCCTCAACCAACCGGTTAACCAGAGTTGCTTGTTTAGTAGCCAATATTAGGTCAAGGTTCTCCTGTGGCATGATGTTTTGTAATTTGCCTTCATAGCGTGGATCCAGGATGCTGGCCAACCAGCAGTCATCATCGTTCATCATTTTGGCAATGCGTGGGTCCCTTTTTAGGATCTGCAAGGCATAATCTGACATGTGGGCCAATGTTCCCAGTGTCAATGATGCACTGCGAGTGCTGGGTGGAGGAGCACTTTCTGGCAAATCCACATCCCACCAGTCACGCACAAACCCTGTACCAGACCTTGCCATGCCAACATTTTCACTTGCCCCACGAGATGCATCCTCCTCCCCTAAGTAATCATACCCATCATCATCCTCCTCCTCCTCTTCTTCCTCCACCTCGTCCAGGAGAGGTCCCTGAGCAGACAATGGCTGAATGTCATCAAGGATTCCCTCCACCTCTTCCTCCTCGTCAACATTGGCTGCAGACGCCTGCTCCTTAAGGTGCGTCAAAGTTTGCATGAGCAGACGCATAAGTGGGATGCTCATGCATAGGATGGCGTCGTCTGCGCTTACCAGCCGTGTGCATTCCTCAAAACACTGAAGGACTTTACAGAGGTCTTTCAGCTTCGACCACTGCACACCTGTCAACTCCACTCCATGTCTGCTCTCAAAGTGCCTGGCCGTGTATCCTCCCACAAATGCATTATGGCCTGCCTCTGCTCGCACAGCCGCTCAACCATGTGCAGGGTGGAGTTTCACCTTGTTGCAATGTCGTTAATGAGGCGGTGGTTGGGAAGGTGGAGCAATTGCTGCAGCTTCTGCATACGAGTGGAGTGTACAGGCGACCGGCGGATGTGCGCGCACAGTCTTCGCACCTTCTGGAGCAGGGCTGTTAACTCCGGATAATTATTGAGGAAGCACTGCACCACCAGGTTCAAGGTGTGAGCCAAGCAAGGTATGTGGCTGAGTTTTGAAAGGGCTATGGCTGCCACAAAATTACGGCCGCTATCACTAACTACCTTGCCTGCCTCAAGATGTACTCTGCCCAGCCATGACTCAGTTTGTCGCTGAAAGTACTCGGCCAGCACCTCGGCGGTGTGTCTGTCGCCCAAACACATCATCTGCAACACAGCCTGCTGACACTTTCCACTAGCTGCTCGATAGGGGGACACCTCGTGTGCAACAGTGGCAGCTGCAGATGGACTGCTCGTACGACTGCGCTCTGTGGATGAGCTTTCGCTTCTGGAGGAGGAGGAGGAGGGTCGAACGCCTACAGCCAACTGTTTCCTATACCGTGGGCTAGGCAGCACTGTCCCACCACTGCTGTCCCCTGTGGACCCTGCATCCACCACATTAACCCAGTGCGCAGTGATGGACACGTAACGGCCCTGGCCATGCCGACTGGACCATGCATCAGTTGTGAGGTGCACCTTTCCACTCACTGACTGCTTGAGTGCATGGACAATGCGGTCTTTTACATGATGGTGGAGGGCTGGGATGGCTTTGCGAGAGAAGAAGTGGCAACTGGGTAGGTCATAGCGTGGTACTGCATAGGCCATGAGTTCGCGGAAAGCTGCGCTTTCAACCAACCAATAGGGCATCATCTCTAACGAGATTAGTTTGGCAATGTGGGCGTTCAAACCCATTGTACGCGGATGAGAGACTGAGTACTTTCTTGACCTACTCATAGTGTCTGGGAGGGTGAGCTGGACTTGAGAGCTGCATATGGTGGAAGTAGCGGTGGACAGGGCAGACTGAGAGAGGGTTGATGATGGTGATGGAGTTGGTGTTCTTTCTGATGGCCTAGATTCAGTCTTTCGTTGATATAACAGTGGGATTCCCTGACTGCTGTGGCCTTGCAACGACACCTCAACATTTGCTGCTGTGCTAACCGGTGGGCTTACAGTGGGGGAAACAATGTAGCGTTGCTGACTACCTTCTTTGTGATCAGTTGCACATGTGGTACTTGAGGTTTGGTGTTGTGTCCACGCTTGCAAGTGCATGCTGGTTAAATGTCTAAGCATGCAACTGGTATTCAAATTTTTCAGATTTTTCCCTCGGCTAAAGGTCTTTGCACACTTCTTACAGATAACCTTGGCCTGATCATGAGGATTTTGTTCAAAAAAGTGCCACACTGCACTCTTCCTACTTTGGCAGACATTTTGCGGCCTAGCACGCTGTGATATTTTGACCCTCTGGACAAGCTGTCCAGCAACTCTTTTGATTTTTGGAACCTGTCTTTGGAGTGCTCCGGGCCTGCCAGATAACAGCTGTTGCGATGTCGATGTCTGCTATGGATGCTCCTCCTCCTCATCTGAGCTATTGGAAGCAGCACCCTCTTCCCCCAATGGATGCCAATCTGGGTCAACAACTGGGTCATCCATCACCTCCTCTTCAATGTCATGTGCACCTTCCTCTGTGTCACCGTGTATGGTGGTATAGTGTGCGGGAAGGGGCACCTGAGTCTCATCAGGGTCAGAATCTGGCTCTGTACACTGGGAGGACAATGTAGTGCTCTGAGTGAATGTACCAGCAGAATCATCTATCAGTGGCTGTGCATCAGTGCACTCCATGTCAGATTCATCTTGACCTGGGTAATTCACCATTTCACTTGATAATCCAGGCATGGTATGTGAAAACAGCTCCATGGAGTAATCAGTAGTATGGCCTGCGTCATCCTTCAATCTTGGTTGGGGTGAAGGACACAAGGAAACGTGTGGTTCATGAACATGAGCCTCCAATGACGACTCAGTGCTTTTATTTTTTACAACTTCAGAAGAAGAGGCGATAGAGCTGGAGGCTGAGTCAGCAATGTAAGCCAAAACTTGTTCTTGAAGCTCCGGCTTTAAAAACGGTTTACCTACTCCCAGAAAAGGGAGTCTTCGAGGCCTTGTGGAGCCAGACGATGATGCAGGCTCAACACCTCCTGCATTCAGTCCTATTTTGCTTTTGCCACTACCATCAGATCCACCACCAACACCATCATTACCAGCTGCCAACCCCCGCCCAATTCCATGGCCTCTTCCACCAGCCTTCCTTATTTTTGGTAGAAATGTAGACAAAATCCAACAAACTATATAGTAATGTAAAACAAGGTACAACGTGTCTATAGGACAGGGGAGATTTTGAATTTCTGCACACACTTGTGGACACTGGACACTTTTGGATTGTGTGAGGCCCACTGAATATCACAGCGCTATGTCACAGGCTCGATGTCGCAGGTGTGAAACATGTCACTAGAGGATAACGGAGATTTTGAATTTCTGCACACACTTGTGGACACTGGACACTTTTGGATTGTGTGAGGCCCACTGAATATCACAGCGCTATGTCACAGGCTCGATGTCGCAGGTGTGAAAAATGTCACTAGAGGATAACGGAGATTTTGAATTTCTGCACACACTTGTGGACACTGGACACTTTTGGATTGTGTGAGTCCCACTGAATATCACAGCGCTATGTCACAGGCTCGATGTCGCAGGTGTGAAAAATGTCACTAGAGGATAACGGAGATTTTGAATTTCTGCACACACTTGTGGACACTGGACACTTTTGGATTGTGTGAGGCCCAGTGAATATCACAGCGCTATGTCACAGGCTCGATGTCACAGGTGTGAAAAATGTCACTAGAGGATAACGGAGATTTTGAATTTCTGCACACACTTGTGGACACTGGACACTTTTGGATTGTGTGAGGCCCACTGAATATCACAGCGCTATGTCACAGGCTCGATGTCGCAGGTGTGAAAAATGTCACTAGAGGATAACGGAGATTTTGAATTTCTGCACACACTTGTGGACACTGGACACTTTTGGATTGTGTGAGGCCCACTGAAAATCACAGCGCTATGTCACAGGCTCGATGTCGCAGGTGTGAAAAATGTCACTAGAGGATAACAGAGATTTTGAATTTCGGCACACACTTGTGGACACTGGACACTTTTGGATTGTGTGAGGCCCACTGAATATCACAGTGCTATGTCACAGGCTTAATGTCGCAGGTGTGAAAAATGTGACTAGAGGATAACGTAGATTTTGAATTTCAGCACACACTTGTGGACACTGGACACTTTTGGATTGTGTGAGGCCCAGTGAATATCACAGCGCTATGTCACAGGCAGAAATTGGCTAGTGTATGACAAACTACATAGTGTATATATAATTGGGCAGAATAGGAATCTCCCTAGAGTGTAGGTCTGTAAGAACGGAACAAGTCCTCGACTTATCCTTACAGAGCGACACACAGATAGGTTCACTGTGGCCGTGATAACAGCCGTTACACGGTACTGAGAGAGGAGCATGCACGTACACGGCTGTCCGGTGTACGTAAAATTGTCAAGCTCCATGTTTTTTAAGTATACGGACTGACACACGCTGTCTCTCTGTAGTTTTGAATGTGATCAAACAGCAAATATATTTAACTGTTTGAAAACTAGACAAAACTAGAAGGTGCAGGTCTGTAAGAACGGAACATGTCCTCGACTTATCCTTATAGAGCGACACACAGATAGCTTCACTGTGGCCGTGATAACAGCCGTTACACGGTACTGAGAGAGGAGCATGCACGTACACGGCTGTCCGGTGTGCGTAAAATTGTCAAGCTCCATGTTTTTTAAGTATACGGACTGACACACGCTGTCTCTCTGTAGTTTTGAATGTGATCAAACAGCAAATATATTTAACTGTTTGAAAACTAGACAAAACTAGAAGGTGCAGGTCTGTAAGAACGGAACATGTCCTCGACTTATCCTTACAGAGCGACACACAGATAACTTCACTGTGGCCGTGATAACAGCCGTTACACGGTACTGAGAGAGGAGCGTGCACGTACACGGCTGTCCGGTGTACGTAAAATTGTCAAGCTCCGTGTTTTTTAAGTATTCGGACTGACACACGCTGTCTCTCTATAGTTTTGAATGTGATCAAACAGCAAATATATTTAACTGTTTGAAAGCTAGACAAAACTAGAAGGTGCAGGTCTGTAAGAACGGAACATGTCCTTGACTTATCCTTACAGAGTGACACACAGATAGCTTCACTGTGGCTGTGATAACAGCAGTTACACGGTATTGTGTGAGGAGTGTGCACTGCTGTATGGTGTAAAAAAATGCACGCTCAGTACCTCACCAGGACAAAAAAAAAATTGGGATTGCTTTTAAAAAAGCAGTTTGCAGAGCAGTGGGTAAACAGCAATGCAGCCGTCAGGAAGCCTTAGAAGGCAGCCTAACAACCAACACCGCTGATCCAGCAAAATATAGCCTCCACTTGCACTGCACACACAGTGACTGGTGTGTTGTACAGGCAAAATCGCTAGCAGCAGAAGCAGTTTTTGGTGTCTTCTTCCCTGCCTAACACTCTCCCTACAAAATCATTATCAGCAGCAGCTCTCCCTATTCTGAGATCAGCATGAGTAACATGGCGGTCGGCATGCACGCCCTTTTATACCCCCTGTGACGCCCACCAAAGCAAGCCAATCACTTGCATGCCCTTCTGAAAGATGGTGGTGACCCCTGCCTATGTCATCACGTTGCCCACAGTGTCCGTGGATCCTGATTGGCTGAAAAAGAGCGCAAAACAAACTTTTGAAACGCGACTTTGGCGCTTAAGTCGCCGACCTCGTGGCCGACCTCATCCTAGGGTCGGGTTTCGTTTCATGAAACCCAACTTTGCCAAAAGTCGGCGACTTTTGAAATTTTTAGACCCGTTTCGCTCAACTCTAATATGCACCATTTAAATGCAGAAAACCTCCAAAAGAGAAAAGATAAAGCAAGCCACAAAACCTAAGTATATTGTTTTTCAGAATCACCCCCTGCAAATATGTTCAAGTAATGTATCAATTAAGATCCAATAAAAGTCACAGGTAAAGGTCCTGCCCCCTGAGGAAGCCAAATAGGCGAAACGTGCATCGGGGCACGTTCCTGGAACCGGTATACTCACCCATATGGGTAAGCACTGAATGGCACTTTAATCTGCACTGTCACTTTATATATTAAGGGATACCGCTCTGATATAAAGATCTGCCTCTGGGATGTTTACTCTATGCTAGCCACATCTATTATTTCTCTATAGCTTCCTTACCCTGTATTAGACCTTTACCTATGACTTATATTGGATCATAATTGATACATTACTTGAACATATTTGCAGGAGGTGATTCTGAAAAACAATATACTTAGGTTTTGTGGCTTGCTTTATCTTTTCTCTTTTAGAGGTTTTCTGCATTTAAATGGTGCATATTATTATGTCTATGCTTTGAGTAGTTCCGGGGAATTTTTGTTTGTTTACCAACACCAACCACTGCATCTATTATTACTCTAACTATTGCGTTTTTATGTGATGATTAATAAAAGGAATATTTTTAATAATTATCTTTTGTGTTATGGTTCATGTAGGGCTAGATGCTCTTTAAATGTGTAAATTTCGATTATGTTTGGAGTTGCCCATCCCCTTAGGGGAATATGGAATTTTTCTATTACCCATTGCATCGGTTATATTAAACAATATAGGAGATTGTGGTCTGTGCGTCTCTAGACTCCTATGGCTGCAGTATTTGCGGTGTGCAAGTGTCATACCTAAACAGTTACACAGCAGCAAATATAAACTGGCAGCAGAAAAAAAAAATATTAAAATCGTAAGTTAATTATACAAATTGTCTCTTCAGAGAGGAAGAGGACTAGAACGCTACCTATTGGAAGTAGCAATCCTAAAAGTCAATGTTGACCCTTTAACGAGCCTTGTTACATGACTTAGGATAAAAGCCAAGCCAGAATCTCAATTTGCAGACACTGTGTTTCGGGGTACTGCCCCTCATCAGTGTAAAGTGTGAGATCTGGTTTGGATGTGTGAGAGGTGTTACGGTTCTGCAGCACAGGACTAGGGTAGAAGGGGGAAAACTGACCCTGCACTGCAGCTAGGCTGATGCCCTACGATGGAGTGCGCGACCCATTCCTTGTGAATAGACCCACCGATGATCCTAGGCTAATCTCAAGCGAAGACCTATTGATAGAGGGAAGGGGGTCCCTGAAGAATATAAGGGCTGGGTACAAAAACGGGTCACCTCCTAACAGAGAACACAAAGAAGGCTGCAGAAACAAACTGAAAGCAGAAACTGAGACTAGCAGAACCAGGGGTCCCAGAACTGCATTAATTAACCCCTTCCTGACATCTGACGTACTATCCCATCCACAGGACTCGGGCCCCTATGACCGGGGACAGGATAGTACGCTGATCGCGGCCGGGTGTCAGCTGATTATTACAGCTGACACCCGGCACTATGTGTCAGAGGTGTTCATGGACTGCCCCCTGCACGTTAACCCCTGGCACACTGCGGTCAAACATGATCGCAGTGTACCGGAGGATCAGGGAAGCATCGGCAGGGAGGGGGTTCCCTCCGTGCTTCCCTGAGACCCCCCAGCGCAGCGCGATGTGCTGCCCTGCGCTGGGGGCCTCCTTCCCTGCAGGTCTCCGGATCCAATATGGCGGCGGGGACCTTCGGAGGCCTGCAGGGAGGCGGCTTCCTCACTGCCTGCAGAGCGCAGGCATGAGGAAGCCTTGTGCAGCGCCTGTCACATCGCTGATCTGACACAGCACTGTGTCCCCCCTGGGACAATGTAATAAAGTAAAAAAAAGAAAGTGTAAAAATAATTTATAAAAAAAATCGCTAACTAAATAAAAAAATATATATTCCCTAATAAATTCATTTTTTTTAAATACAAAATTAATAAAAGTACACATATTTAGTATCGCCGCGTCTGTAACGACCCACCCTGTAAAATTGTCCCATTAGTAAACCCCTTTAGCGAACCATTTAAAAAATAAAAAACAAAGCAAAAAACAATGCTTTATTATCATACCGCCGAACAAAAAGTGCAATAACGCACGATCAAAAAGACGGATATAAATAATCATGGTACAGCTGACAACGTCATCTTGTCCCGCAAAAAACAAGCCACCATACAGCATCATCAGTGAAAAAATAAAAAAGTTATAGCTCGCAGAATAAAGCGATGCAAAAATAATTATTTTTATATAAAATAGTTTTCACAAAACTCAAGATAAAAAGCGGACGGCACCGCTGTTACCGTATGACTTCAAATGATGTGCGGCATACAGAAGCCCAGCAGCTGGGAATCTCGGGTGCCAGACCTGGAAACAGTCAATCCTGGGAATCCATGCAAAGAGAAAAGGTCGCACTCATCGAGATCGAGGTTTCACTGATTTATTGACATATCATGAACATGTCAAGTCGGGGGAGTGACATAAGGAGTGCAAGAAAGGCTGAAAACGTCATCTTGTCCCGCAAAAAACAAGCCACCATACAGCATCATCAGTGAAAAAATAAAAAAGTTATAGCTCGCAGAATAAAGCGATGCAAAAATAATTATTTTTATATAAAATAGTTTTCATTGCATAAAAGCGTCAAAACATAAACAAAGACAGAAATGAGGTATCGCTGTAATTGTACTGACCCGACGAATAAAATCGCTTTATCAATTTTACCACATGCGGAACGGTATAAACGACTCCCCCAAAAGAAATTCATGAAATGCTGGGTTTGTTCATTCTGCATCCCAAAAATCGGAATAAAAAGCGATCCAAAAATGTCACATGCCCGAAAAAGGTACCAATAAAAACGTCAACTTGTCCCGCAAAAAATAAGACCTCACATGACCCGGTGGGTTAAAGTATGGAAAAATTATAGCTCTCAATATGTGGTGCATCTTTATCTTTATGCATCAAATGGCCAAGTTCTCCAAAAAATATGACATAGTTGTCATGGGAGATTTCAACTATCCAGACATTTGTTGGGAATCTCTCTCAGGCAAAACTAACAGGTCAAGGAAATTCTTATCCTCTCTTGCTGACAACTTTATCTTCCAAAAGGTAAGGGAGAAAACAAGGGGAACTGCTACCTTGGATCTAATCCTTATAAACAGGGAGGAAATGGTTGAGGAGGTAAAAGTGGCTGGGACCCTAGGAGGTAGCGACCATGCTATTTTAGAATTTTGGATAACTAGAGGCGGAAGACCTGTGAAGACTCAGACGTCAAGGTTAGATTTCAGAAAGGCAGATTTTAAGGGATTCAGAAAGAGAATTGGAGGGATCCAATGGCTGGATATCCTTAAAGACAAAAATGTCCAGGAAGGATGGGAAATCTTGAAAAATGAAATTCTCAAAGCACAGTTGTTAACAATTCCGAAAAGAGGGAAGAATAGGAAGCAGTTAAGGAAACCAGGATGGATGAACACAGAACTTAAGCACATGCTAAAAAGGAAGAAAAAAATGTTTATAAAATGGAAAGAGGGAGGCATATCTAAAGAAGAATATAATGCTGTCTGCAGAACCTGCAGGGCACAAATCAGATTATCTAAAGCTGAAAATGAATTGAGGCTTGCAAGAGATGTCAAAAGCAATAATAAAGGATTTTGGGGATATGTCAAAAGTAAAAGAAAAGTCAAAGATGCTATAGGATTTTTACAGGATGAAAATGATGAAATGGTAAGACAGGATGTTGAGAAGGCTGAACTTTTAAATTCCTATTTTGCATCTGTTTTCTCTCAGAAAGGAAATGTAACATCAACTGTTATTCACTGTCCTATTAAGGGAATAGAAGAATCCAGGATATCTATAAACAGAAAGATAGTGAGGAAACACTTAGCTAGCCTAAATGAATTCAAGTCTCCAGGTCCAGATGAATTACACCCCAGAGTACTGAAGGAGATAGCAGAAGAAATTTTTGAGCCCCTCTCTATAATCTTTGAAAATTCTTGGAGAACAGGAGAAGTGCCAGAAGACTGGAGAAGAGCAAATGTTGTTCCTATCTTCAAAAAGGGGAAGAAGGTGGACCCAGGTAACTATAGGCTGGTGAGTCTGACTTCTATACCAGGAAAGATCTTTGAACAAATTATTAAACAACATGTATGTCAATACCTGGATAAGAATGAAGTGATTAAACAGAGTCAGCATGGGTTTGTAACTAATAAGTCATGTCAGACTAACTTAATTTCCTTCTATGACGGTATCACTGATTGGTTGGATCAAGGAAATGCTGTAGATATAGTATATCTTGACTTCAGCAAAGCATTTGACAAAGTCTCTCATACAATCCTTATTGAAAAAATGATTAAGTATGGAATGGACAAGGCAACTGTTAGGTGGATTCATAACTGGCTTAGTGATCGGACCCAAAGAGTGGTCGTAAATGGCTGCACATCCAGTTGGAAGAATGTCTCAAGTGGGGTACCACAGGGCTCTGTCCTGGGCCCTGTATTGTTCAACATCTTTATCAACGATTTAGATGAAGGAATTGAGGGTAAACTGATTAAATTTGCTGATGACACAAAGCTAGGAGGGATAGCTAATACTAGAGAAGAGAGAGAGAGGATTCAAAAAGATTTAAATAAACTGGAGAAGTGGGCAGCAACTAACAGAATGGTTTTTAACAGGGAGAAATGCAAAGTACTACATCTGGGCAATAAAAATGGAAAAAGCATATATAGAATGGGAGGAATAGGGCTAAGCAACAGCACATGTGAAAAAGACTTGGGTATACTAATAGATCACAGACTGAATATGAGTCAACAGTGTGATGCAGCAGCAAAAAAGGCAAATGCAATTCTAGGATGTATTAACAGAAGCATACAGTCTAGATCACGTGAAGTCATTATTTCCCTCTACTCCTCTTTGGTCAGACCTCATCTGGAATATTGTGTCCAGTTTTGGGCACCACATTTTAAAAAAGACATCAACAAACTGGAGCAAGTTCAGAAAAGAGCGACCAGAATGGTGACCGGTCTGCAAACCCTGTCTTATGAGGAAAGGTTGCAGGATTTGGGAATGTTTAGTTTGCAAAAGAGAAGACTGAGAGGAGACTTAATAGCGGTCTACAAATATCTAAAGGGCTGTCACATTGTAGAAGGATCAACTTTATTCTCATTTGCACAAGGAAAGACTAGAAGCAATGGGATGAAACTGAATGGGAGGAGACACAGATTAGATATTAGAAAAAACTTTTTGACAGTTAGAGTGATCAATGAGTGGAACAGGCTGCCACGAGAAGTGGTGAGTTCTCCTTCAATGGAAGTCTTCAAACAGAGGCTGGACAGACATCTGACTGGGATGATTTAGCGAATCCTGCTTTGAGCAGGGGGTTGGACCAGATGGCCCAGGAGGTCCCTTCCAACTCTACGATTCTATGATTCTATGATTCTATGATTCTATGATGCAAAAACTATTTTTACAATAAAAAGCGTCTTTTAGCGTGTGACAGATGCTAAATGTAAAACCCACCATAAATAGTAAATCAAACCCCCTTTATCACCCCCTTAGTTAGGGAAAAATAATAAAATTTAAAAAATGTATTTATTTCCATTTTCCCATTAGGGTTAGGGCTAGGGTTAGGGCTAAGATTAGGGTTAGGGTTGGAGTTAGAACTGGGGGATTTCCACTGTTTAGGCACATAAGGTGCTCTCTAAACGCAACATGGCGTTTGATCTCAATTCCAGCCAACTCTGCGCTGAAAAAATCAAATGGTGCTCCTTCCCTTCCAAGCTCTGCCATGCGCCGAAACAGTGTTTTACTCCCACATATGGGGTATCACCCTACTCAGGACAAATTGCAAAACAACTTTTGGGGTCTAATTTCTCCTGTTATCCTTAAGAAAATAAGAAAATTGGGGGCAAAAATATCTTTTTTGTGGAAAAAAAATATGATTTTTTTATTTTCACGCCCGGGTGTTATAAACTTCTGTGAAGCACTTGGGGTTCAAAGTGCTCACCACTAGTGTTGAGCGATACCACCCGATATTGAAAAATATTGGATCGGATTGGATCGGCCGATCTAAAAAAAAATATCGGGTATCGCCGATTCCGATCTCGGAAGTCCCATTCAAGTAAATGGAACAGAAATATCGGAATTGAAAAAAACCCTTTCTTTCCTTGTAGGTTAATTCTACATGAAGAAAAACAACTATGAATAATGTAGAATGTATTGTGGGAGGTGTAGGAGACATTAAAGCCATAGAGCTTTAGCCCAATCAAATGGAATAGCGGTAATAATTTTTTTATTTTAAAGACGTTTGGAGTTACAAAGATACAGTATATGTAACCTCTTTTATATTTTGTCAGATATGTATGTTTCACTACTTCCATGCTCTTCACCTTCTTTTTTTCTTCTTCCACACTTTCTCCTTCATCATCCTCAGCAGCAGCATCTTTTTCATCAACTTCTTCTTCACCTTATTCATCTTCTTCTGCACCTTCTTCCTATTATTCTTTTTTTTACATTCTTCATATTCTTCTTATTCAACTATTATTCTTCTTCATATTCTACTTCTTCCTCTTCTTCCTATTCTTCTTCTTCAT
This sequence comes from Dendrobates tinctorius, assembly GCF_039654945.1. Taxonomy (NCBI): domain Eukaryota; kingdom Metazoa; phylum Chordata; class Amphibia; order Anura; family Dendrobatidae; genus Dendrobates; species Dendrobates tinctorius. The sequence goes on along the minus strand of NW_027361829.1, from coordinate 24,293,522 downwards.
CATATTCTTATTTGTGACAGGCATTCCTGTAGTTGTTATCTATAAAAGTTTGAAGATTGCACCTTCCGTTCTGCCTGTCACAAAAGACTTACAACAGGATTTGTCCGCGTTCAGTTTGGCCTGCAGCAGGCATTTTCCAGGGGCACCACGAGGAGGAACGGACTCACCCCCATACACTGCTTAGTCTTCTTCTGCTTATAATTTAGATAATATCATTTGCTCTTATTTTTAGTCTTATGCTTAATGTTCTTCTGCTTTTGTTTTTTCTGCTTCTTGGTCTTCTGTCTCTTGTTGTTCTGCATCTTGGTGGTTGTCTTCATGTTCTTTGTCCTCTTGGTCATCTTCTTGAGGGTCATCTTTTTGGTCTTCTTCGGTGTGGTCTTCAGGGTCATCGTCTTCAGGGTATTAAAAAACAATTCCACAAGCTTGAACTTGGAAAAGTAGCAGAAGGTACAAGAAGGCTGAGGAACTGCAGAGAACCAGCTGACGGTACTGGAACCCGGATGGGTAGCAGAAGGAACAATAGCAAATGGAACTAGCGAGGACCAGCTGACGGTGCTGGAACCTGGAGGTACAGCAGAAGGAACAAGAGCCAATGGCATAACCGTGGACCAGCTGACGGTTCTGGAACACGGTTACTAAGCAGGAGGTACCTGTGCTCCAAAGCACTACCAAGGACCAGCAGACGTTGCTGGAACTTGGATACCGAGAAGGAGGCACCTAGGCCTAAGGCACTGCCGAGAACCAGATGACGGTGCTGGAACCCGGATGGGTAGCAGAAGCTGCAAGAGCAAATGAAACTAGCGAGGACCAGCTGATGGTGCTGGAACCCGGAGGGGCAGCAGAAGGAACAAGAGCCAATGGCACAACCGTGGACCAGCTGACGTTGCTGGAACATGGTTACTAAGCAGGAGGTACCTGTGCTACAAAGCACTACCAAGGACCAGCAGACGTTGCTGGAACTCGGATACCGAGAAGGAGGCACCTAGACCAAAGGCACTGCCGAGAACCAGCTGACGGTGCTGGAACCCGGATGGGTAGCAGAAGCTGCAAGAGCAAATGAAACTAGCGAGGACCAGCTGATGGTGCTAGAACCCGGAGGGGCAGCAGAAGGAACAAGAACCAATGGCACAACCGTGGACCAGCTGATGGTGCTGGAACACAGTTACTAAGCAGGAGGTACCTGTGCTACAAAGCACTACCAAGGACCAGCAGACGTTGCTGGAACTCGGATACCGAGAAGGAGGCACCTAGGCCAAAGGCACTGCCGAGAACCAGCTGATGGTGCTGGAACCCGGATGGGTAGCAGAAGCTACAAGAGAAAATGAAACTAGCGAGGACCAGCTGATGGTGCTGGAACCCGGAGGGGCAGCAGAAGGAACAAGAGCCAATGGCACAATCGTGGACCAGCTGACGGTGCTGGAACATGGTTATTAAGCAGGAGGTACCTGTGCTACAAAGCACTACCAAGGACCAGCAGACATTGCTGGAACTCGGATACCAAGAAGGAGGCACCTAGGCCAAAGGCTCTGCCGAGAACCAGCTGGCGGTGCTGGAACCCGTATGGGTAGCACAAGGTACCCATAATCAACAAAGTTGCAAGGCCACGAGTAGGACGCAGTTACCGAAACCCACAGTCCAACAGGGGGTGTTTGTCCTATTGGCACTACGGAAGCAGCCTTTATTACCAGAACCCGCAGCCCACATAGGAAGCACCGAAACTGCAGGCACCATAGACTCGGCTAACCCGACCGCAACACGACAGGACAACATATTGATGGCAAAGTGACGTTGACACTACCCGAAAACAGCAGGCGTGCTGGAACCAGGCTGGGCAGGAGGGAGTGCCCGTGCCAAAGACACTTCCGAGAACCAGCTGACGGTGCTGGAACCCGGAGGGACAGCAGAAGGAACAACAGCCAATGGCACAACCGTGGACCAGCTGACGGTGCTGGAACATGGTTACTAAGCAGGAGGTACCTGTGCTAGAAAGCACTACCAAGGACCAGCAGACGTTGCTGGAACTCGGATGCCAAGAAGGAGGCACCTAGGCCAAAGGCACTGCCGAGAACCAGCTGACGGTGCTGGAACCCGGATAGGTAGCAGAAGGTACCCATGGAAAAGACAAAGTTGCAAGGCCATGAGCCGGCCGCAGTTACCGAAACCCACAGTCCTACAGGGGGTGCTTGTACTATTGGCACTACGGAATCAGCCTTTATTACCAGAACCCACAGCCCACATAGGAAGCACCTAAACTGCGGGCACCATAGGCTCGACTAACCCGACGGCAACACGACAGGACAACGTATTGGTGGCAAAGTGACGTTGACACTACCCGGAAAAAGCAGGTGCGCTGGAACCAGGCTGGGCAGGAGGGAGTACCCGTGCCAAAGACACTATAGTATTTCCCCTGGCCTCCAACCCCGCCAGTTGCTGCTCTGAAGTGGCGTCTGCATAATCCACACTTGTTCCTGGGTTACAGGGGCTCTGTCACGTCAGTGGATCCCCTGATGTGTGTCCGGCAAGGTCTCCTGCTCTGTCTACATTCCCACTACTAGTAGTGGGAATGTGGACAGAGCAGGAGACATAGCCGGACACACATCAGGGGATCCACTAACGTGACAGAGCCCCTGTAACCCAGGAACAAGTGTGGATTATGCAGACGCCACTTCAGAGCAGCAGCTGGGGGGGTTGGAGGCCAGGGGAAATACTAGAGACAGTGGAGCCAGAGGCCTAAGTGGAGCATGGTTAAAAATCAGTAGTAGTGTGACTGTGTAGGCAGCAGGAGACTTTGCCATCAACACAGCAGGAGAGCAGCTGGCGTTACTGAACCCCACTGACACAGGAGCGAGTGTTTCTATCTGTGCGGATGGCACTTCCAAGCAACAACTGGCTGTGTTGAAGCCCAGGATCAATCACGGAGCTGGCTGAGGCCAACTTGGAGCAAGTAGAAAATAAGATGTTGTGTGATTTGGGAGGCAGCAGGAGACTTTGCCATCCACACAGCAGGTTCTTACAGACATACATTCTAGGGAGATTCCAATTCTGCCCAATTCTATATACACCTTGTAGTTTGTCATACACTGGGCAATTTCTGCCGGTTACATTGCGGTGTTATAGACACAGGGCCTGACAGAATCCAACTGTGTCCTGAAGTGTAGAGAGATTCCAATTCTCCACAGTCCTCTATCCACCTTTATTACACCATCCAGAATCTGCCTGTCACATTGCGGTGTAAAATAAACAGGGCCTGACAGAATCCAGCTGTGTCCTGAAGTCTACAGAGATTCCAATTTTCCCCACTACTATATACACCTTGTACCTTGTTTTACAGTACCATATAGTTGGTGGTTTTTTGGGTACATTTTCCCCAAAAAAGAGGAAGTGTGGTGGAAGAGTCCGTGGAAGTGGGCGGGGGATGGCAGCTGGTAATGATGGTGTTGGTGTTGGTGGTGGATCTGATGGTAGTGGCAAAAGCAAAATAGCACCTAATGCAGGAGGTGTTGAGCCTGCGTCATCGTCTGGCTCCACAAGGCCTCGAAGACTCCCTTTTCTGGGAGTAGGTAAACCGTTTTTAAAGCCGGAGCTTCAAGAACAAGTTTTGGCTTACATTGCTGACTCAGCCTCCAGCTCTATCTCCTCCTCTTCTGAAGTTTTAAAAAATAAAAGCACTGAGTCATCATTGGAGGCTCATGTTCATGAACCACACCTTTCCTTGTGTCCTTCACCCCAACCAAAATTGAAGGATGCGGCAGGCCACACTACAGATTACTCCATGGAGCTGTTTTCACATACCATGCCTGGGTTATCAAGTCAAATCGTGAATTACCCAGGCAAAGATGAATCTGACATGGAGTATACTGATGCACAGCCACTGATAGATGATTCTGCTGGTACATTCACTCAGAGCACTACATTGTCCTCGCAGTGTACTGAGGCAGACTCTGACACAGATGAAACTCAGGTGCCTCTTCCCGCATACTATACCACCATACATGGTGACACAGAGGAAGGTGCACATTACATTGAAGAGGAGGTGATGGATGACCCAGCTGCTGACCCAGATTGGCATCCATTGGGGGTAGAAGGTGCCGCTGCCAATAGCTCAGAAGAGGAGGAGGATCATCCGCAGCGGGCATCGACATCGCAACAGCTGTTATCTAGCAGGCCCCTAGCAGTCCAAAAATGGGTTACAAAAACCAAAAGAGTTGCTGTACAGCTTGGCCAGACGGTCAAAATAGCACAGCGTGCAAGGCCTCAAAATGTCTTCCATAATAGGAAGAGTGCAGTGTAGCAATTTTTTAAACAAAATCCTAATGATCAGGCAAAAGTTATCTGTAAGAAGTCCGCAAAGACCTTTAGCCGAGGGAAAAATCTGAGAAATTTGAATACCAGTTGCATGCTAAGACATTTAACCACCATGCACTTGCAAGCGTGGACGGACTACCAAAACTCATGTACCACATGTGCTACTGCTCCCAAAGAAGGTAGTCAGCAACGCTACATTGTTTCCCCCACTGTAAGTCCACCGGTTAGCACACCACCAGCAGCAAATGTTGAGTTGTCGTCGCAAGGGCAAATCAGTCAGGGAATCCCACTGTTATTGCAACGAAAAACTGAATCTAGGCCATCAGAAAGAACACCAACTCCATCACCATCATCAACCCTCTCTCAGTCCGCCATGTCCACCGCTAGTTCCACCATATGCAGCTCTCAAGTCCAGCTCACCCTACCAGAGACTATGAGTAGGACAAGAAAGTACTCATCCTCTCATCCGCGTACACTGGGTTTGAACGCCCACATTGCCAAACTAATCTCGTTAGAGATGATGCCCTATCGGTTGGTTGAAAGCGCAGCTTTCCACGAACTCATGGCCTACGCAGTACCACCCTATGACCTACCCAGTCGCCACTTCTTTTCTCGCAAAGCCATCCCAGCCCTCCACCTTCATGTGAAAGACCGCATTGTCCATGCACTCAAGCAATCAGTGAGTGGAAAGGTGCACCTCACAACTGATGCATGGTCCAGTAGGCATGGCCAGGGCCGTTACGTGTCCATCACTGCGCACTGGGTTAATGTGGTGGATGCAGGGTCCACAGGGGACAGCTGTGATGGCACAGTGCTGCTTAGCCCACGGTATAGGAAACAGTTGGCTGTAGGCGTTCGACCCTCCTCCTCCTCCAGAAGCGAAAGCTTGTCCACAGAGCGCAGTCGCACGAGCACTGCATCCGCAGCTGACAGTGGTGCACACGAGGTGTCCCACTATCGATCAGCTAGTGGAAAGCGTCAGCAGGCTGTGTTTCAGATGATGTGTTTGGGCGACAGACACACGGCGGAGGTACTGGCTGACTACTTTCAGCGACAAACTGAGTCTTGAGGCAGGCAAGGTAGTTAGTGATAACGGCCAGAATTTTGTGGCAGCCATAGCCCTTTCAAAGCTCAGACACATACTTGCTTGGCTCACACCTTGAACCTGGTGGTGCAGTGCTTCCTCACTAATTATCCGGAGTTAACAGGCCTGCTCCATAAGGTTCGAAAACTGTGCTCGCACATCCACCGGTCGCCGGTACACTCCAGTAGTATGCAGAAGCTGCAGTGATTGCTCCACCTTCCCAAGCACCGCCTAATTATCGACGTTGCAACAAGGGGGAACTCCACCCTGCACATGGTTGAGCGGCTGTGCGAACAGAGGCAGGCCGCAATGCATTTGTGGGAGGATACACGGGCAGGCACTTTGAGGGCAGACATGGAGTTGACAAGTGTGCAGTGGTCGAGGCTGAAAGACCTCTGTAAAGTCCTTAAATGTTTTGAGGAATGCACACGGCTGGTAAGCACAGACAACGCCATCATAAGCATGAGAATCCCACTTATGCGTCTGCTCGTGCAAACTTTGACGCTCATCAAGGAGCAGGCGTCTGCAGCTGAGGATGATGAGGAAGAGGAGGAGGGAAGCCTTGATGACAGTCAGCCATTGTCTGTTCAGGGAACTGTCGTGGACGAGGTGGAGGAAGAAGAGGAGAAGGAGGATGATGATGGCAATGATTATTTAGGGGAGGAGGATGCTTCTCGTGGGGAAAGAGAAAATGTTGGCATGGCAAGGTCTGGTACTGGGTTTGTGCGTGACTGGAGGGATGTGGATTTGCCTGAAAGTGCTCCTCCACCCAGCACTCGCAGTGCATCATTGACACCGGGAACATTGGCCCACATGTCAGATTATGCCTTGCAGATCCTAAAAAGGGACCTCCACATTGCCAAAATGATGAACGATGATGACTACTGGTTGGCCAGCATCCTGGATCCACGCTATAAAGGCAAATTCCAAAACATCATGCCACAGGAGAACCTTGACCTAATATTGACTAACAAACAAGCAACTCTGGTAAACCGGTTGGTTGAGGCATTCCCAGCACACAGCAGCGGTGATGGTTGTCACACAAGCCGTAGGGGCAGCATGGCGGCACCTTCTACCCCAAACCCTGAGGGGTCCTGGGTTTGAATCCCACCAAGGACAACATCTGCAAGGAGTTTGTATGTTTTCCCAGTGTTTGCGTGGGTTTCCTCTGGGTACTCCGGTTTCCTCCCACATTCCAAAGACAATACTGATAGGGAATTTAGATTGTGAGCCCCATTGGGGACAGTGATGATAATGTGTGTAAACTGTAAAGCGCTGCGGAATATGTTAGCGCTATATAAAGATTTATTTATTATATTTTATTATTAGGGGCCGGGGGCAACTTGGAAGAGGTGTTGGTCATGCACACATCAGAAGTGGTGTTGGAGACAGGGGTTTCATGACCTCAGGGTCTGATTTTGTGGCTGGGGTCCCTCAGGGTCTGATTTTGTGGGTGGGGCCCCTCACGGTCCGATTTTGTGACCAGGGCCCCTCAGGGTCTGATTTTGTGGCCGGGGTCTCTCAGGGTCCGATTTTGTGGCCGGGGCCCTTCAGGGTCCGGATTTGTGGGTGGGGCCCCTCAGGGTCCAATTTTGTGGGTGGGGCCCCTCAGGGTCCAATTTTGTGGCTGGGGCCCCTCAGGGTCCAATTTTGTGGCTGGGGACCCTCAGGGGCTGATTTTGTGGCTGGGGCCCCTCAGGGTCCGATTTTGTGGCCGGGGCCCTTCAGGGTCCGGATTTGTGGGTGGGGCCCCTCAGGGTCCAATTTTGTGGGTGGGGCCCCTCAGGGTCCAATTTTGTGGCTGGGGCCCCTCAGGGTCCAATTTTGTGGCTGGGGACCCTCAGGGTCTGATTTTGTGGCTGGGGCCCCTCAGGGTCTAATTTAGTGGGCGGGGCCCTCAAGGTCCGATTTTGTGGGCGGGGCCCCTCAGGGTCCGATTTTGTGGGTGGGGCCCCTCAGGGTTCGATTTTGTGGCTGGGGCCCCTCAGGGTCTGATTTTGTGGCTGGGTCCCCTCAGGGTCTGATTTTGTGGGTGGGGCCCCTCAGGGTACGATTTTGTGACCGGGGACCCTCAGGGTCTGATTTTGTGGTTGGGGCCCCTCAGGGTCCGATTTTGTGGCCGGGGCCCCTCAGGGTCTGTATTTGTGGGTGGGTCCCCTCAGGGTCCGATTTTGTGGGTGGGTCCCCTCAGGGTCCGATTTTGTGGGTGGGGCCCCTCAGGGTCCAATTTTGTGGCCGGGGTCCCTCAGGGTCTGATTTTGTAAGTGGGGACCCTCAGGGTCCGATTTTGTGACCGGGGCCCCTTAGGGTCCGATTTTGTGACTGGGGCCCCTCTGGGTTCGATTTTGTGGGTGGGGCCCCTCAGGGTCTGATTCTGTGGCTGGGGCCCCTCAGGGTCTGATTTTGTGGCTGGGGCCCCTCAGGGTCCGATTTTGTGGGTGGGGCCCCTCAGGGTACGATTTTGTGACCGGGGATCCTCAGGGTCTGATTTTGTGGTTGGGGCCCCTCAGGGTTTGATTTTGTGGCCGGGGCCCCTCAGGGTCTGTATTTGTGGGTGGGTCCCCTCAGGGTCCGATTTTGTGGGTGGGTCCCCTCAGGGTCCGATTTTGTGGGTGGGGCCCCTCAGGGTCCGATTTTGTGGCTGGGGTCCCTCAGGGTCTGATTTTGTAAGTGGGGCCCCTCAGGGTCCGATTTTGTGACCGGGGCCCCTTAGGGTCCGATTTTGTGACTGGGGCCCCTCTGGGTTCGATTTTGTGGGTGGGGCCCCTCAGGGTCTGATTCTGTGGCTGGGGCCCCTCAGGGTCTGATTTTGTGGCTGGGGCCCCTCAGGGTCTGATTTTGTGGGTGGGGCCCCTCAGGGTCCGATTTTGTGGCCGGGTCTCTCAGGGTCCGATTTTGTGGCCGGGGTCCCTCAGGGTCTGTATTTGTGGGTGGGTCCCCTCAGGGTCCGATTTTGTGGGTGGGTCCCCTCAGGGTCCGATTTTGTGGGTGGGGCCCCTCAGGGTCCGATTTTGTGGCTGGGGTCCCTCAGGGTCTGATTTTGTAAGCGGGGCCCCTCAGTGTCCGATTTTGTGACTGGGGCCCCTCTGGGTTCGATTTTGTGGGTGGGGCCCCTCAGGGTCTGGTTTTGTGGCTGGGGCCCCTCAGAGTCTGATTTTGTGGCTGGGGCCCCTCAGGGTCTCATTTTGTGGGTGGGGCCCCTCAGGGTCCGATTTTGTGACCGGGGCCCCTCAGGGTCTGATTTTGTGGCTGGGGCCCTTCAGGGTCTGATTTTGTGGGTGGGGCCCCTCAGGGTCCGATTTTGTGACCGGGGACCCTCAGGGTCCGATTTTGTGGCTGGGGTCCCTCAGGGTCTGATTTTGTAAGCGGGGCCCCTCAGGGTCCGATTTTGTGACCGGGGCCCCTTAGGGTCTGATTTTGTGGCTGGGGCCCCTCAGGGTCTGATTTTGTGGGTGGGGCCCCTCAGGGTCCGATTTTGTGGCCGGGGTCTCTCAGGGTCTGTATTTGTGGGTGGGTCCCCTCAGGGTCCGATTTTGTGGGTGGGGCCCCTCAGGGTCCGATTTTGTGGGTGGGGCCCCTCAGGGTCCGATTTTGTGGCTGGGGTCCCTCAGGGTCTGATTTTGTAAGCGGGGCCCCTCAGGGTCCGATTTTGTGACCGGGGCCCCTTAGGGTCCGATTTTGTGACTGGGGCCCCTCTGGGTTCGATTTTGTGGGTGGGGCCCCTCAGGGTCTCATTTTGTGGGTGGGGCCCCTCAGGGTCCGATTTTGTGACCGGGGACCCTCAGGGTCTGATTTTGTGGTTGGGGCCCCTCGGGGTCCGATTTTGTGGCCGGGGCCCCTCAGGGTCGGATTTGTGGGTGGGTCCCCTCAGGGTCCGATTTTGTGGCTGGGGCCCCTCAGGGTCTGATTTTGTGGGTGGGGCCCCTAAGGGTCCGATTTTGTGACCGGGGACCCTCAGGGTCTGATTTTGTGGTTGGGGCCTCTCAGGGTTCGATTTTGTGGCCGGGGCCCCTCAGGGTCTGGATTTGTGGGTGGGTCCCCTCAGGGTCCAATTTTATGGGTGGGGCCCCTCAGGGTTCGATTTTGTGGCTGGGGTCCCTCGGGGTCTGATTTTGTGGGTGGGACCCCTCAGGGTCCGATTTTGTGACCGGAGCCCCTTAGGGTCTGATTTTGTGACTGGGGCCCCTCTGGGTTCGATTTTGTGGCCGGGGTCTCTCAGGGTCCGATTTTGTGGGTGGAGCCCCTCAGGGTCTGATTTTGTGGGTGGGGCCCCTCAGGGTCTGATTTTGTGGGTGGGCCCCTCAGGGTCTGATTTTGTGGGTGAGGCCCCTCAGGGTCCGATTTTGTGACCGGGGCACCTCAGGGTCTGATTTTGTGGTTGGGGCCCCTCAGGGTCCTATTTTGTGACTGGGGCCCCTCTAGGTTCGATTTTGTGGCCGGGGTCTCTCAGGGTCCGATTTTGTGGTTGGGGCCCCTCAGGGTCTGATTTTGTGGCCGGGCCCACTCAGGGTCCGATTCTGTGGGTGGGGCCCCTTAGGGTCTGATTTTGTGAGTGGAGCCCCCTGGGTCCATTTTGGTGGGCGGGGCCACTCTGGGTCCGATTTAGTGGGCGGTGCCCCTCATGGTCCGATTTGGTGGGCGGGGCCCCTCTGGGTCCGATTTGGTGGGCGGGGCCCTTCGGGGTCCGATTTGGTGGGCGGGGTCACTCTGGGTCCGATTTGGTGGTTGGGGCTCCTCAGGGTCCGATTTGGTGGGCGGGGCTCCTCAGGGTCCGATTTGGTGGACGGGGACCTTTAGGGTCCGATTTGGTGGGCTGGGCCACTCTGGGTCTGATTTTTTGAGCGGGGCCACACTGGGTCCGATTTGGAGGCCAGGGTGACTCAGCCTCCAATTTGGAGGCTGGGGTGGCTCAGCCTCCGATTTGGAGGCCGGGGTCACTCAGCTTTCGATTTGGCGCGCCGGCCCTTTAAGACTCATTTCGGTTCGTCGGCCCTTTAAGAATCACTTTGACACGTCGGCCCTTTAAGAGCCAGGGTGGCTCACTGGGCTTCTAAATCCACTTTGGCGCACATTCTCTCTCAGGGGCATGTGTCATGTGATGAGGCTAGATTTGCATTTGTGCTATGGGTTTCGCTTTAAGAGCTGATATTATGTGGCAGAAGCTCTGTCTTGGAGAGGTCATGTGACGCTCGTAGGCGTTGACATAGTAACTGGGTGTGCCTGCGCATATCAATGAGCTTAACTGCCACCTCATGACTGCCCCATGTTTTCCCTATGGCAACATTTTCCCATTAAAATGCATTGAGACAGTGCATTCCAATGACAGGAAAATGTTTTTTTCAAACGCAAATTGTGCAAAAACTACAAATCCGATTGACACGAAAAATACTTAGCACACCTCTCGTGGACGCTGGCTTCGAAACAACGCCTCAACGGAGTCAGTGCATGTAGCGGTTCGGGTAGCATTAATTGCGGAAATCAACTGAACTGAATAGTAATAATAATACTAGATGTGTATTTCCTGAAGGAAGTACAGATAGTGGTTTGAAATGGTGCCCGGGCTGCCCCTTTAAAAGAGACTTGCCTGCTGCCCCTGCAAGACTTTCAACTCAGGATCCGTTTTAACCGTGGGTGCCTCTCAGGGGCCACTTTGGCCTCAGGGTCTGATTTGATGGGTGGGGCCCCTCAGGATCTGATTTTGTGGCCGTGGCACCTCAGGGTCCAATTCGGTGGCCTGGGCTCCTCAGGGCTTGAATTGGTGGCTGGGATCCCTCAGGGTCCGATTTTGTGGGTGTGGCTTCTCAGGGTCCAATTTTGTGGGTGCGGCCCCTCAGGGTCTGATTTTGTGGCCGGGTCCACTCAGGGTCCAATTTTGTGGGTGGGGTCCCTTAGGGTCTGATTTTGTGGACGGAGACCCCTGGGTCCATATTGGTGGGCGGGCCACTCTGGGTCCAATTTGGTGGGGGGGCCATTCTGGGTCCGATTTGGTGGGCGGGGCCCCTCGGGGTCTGATTTGGTGGGAGGGGTTCCTCAGGGTCAGATTTGGTGGGCGGGGCCCCTCAGGGTCCGATTTGGTGGGCAGGGCCCCTCAGGGACCGATTTGGTGGGCGGGGCCACTCTGGGTCCGATTTGGAGGCCTGGGTGGCTCAGCCTCCGATTTGGAGTCTGGGGTCACTCTGCTTTCGATTTGGCGCGCCGGCCCTTTAAGGCTCATTTTGGTGCGCCGGCCCTTTAAGAATCACTTAGGCGCGTCGGCCGTTTAAGAGCTAGTTTAGCGCACTGGGCTTCTAAATCCACTTTGGCGTACATTCTCTCACATGGGCATGCGTCATGTGATGAAGCTAGATTTGTATTTGTGCTATGGGTTTCGCTTTAAGAGCTGTTATTATCTGCCAGAAACTGTGTCCTGGGGGCGTCAAGTAAAGTTTGTAGGCGTTGGCATAGTAACTGGGTCTGCCTGTGCATATCAATGAGCTTAACTGCCATTTGAAACGAATCAGGGCATGTTTTCTGTATGGCAAAATTTCCCCATTGAAAAGCATTACAATACATTCCAATGACAGGAAAAAACATTTTCTAGTGCAAATTGCGCAAAAACTACAAATCCGATCGACACGAAAATTACTTAGCACACCTCTCGTGGACGCTGGCTTCGAAACGACACCTCAACGGAGTCTGTGCGTGTAGCGGTTCGGGCCGCATTAATTGCGGAAATCAGCTGAATAATAAGAATAAGTTAGCAGCGTTCGGATTACAACATTAATACTAGATGTGTATTTCCTGAAGGAAGTACAGATAGTGGTTTGAAATGGTGCCTGGGCTGCCCCTTTAAGAGAGACTTGCCTGCTGCCTCTGCAAGACTTTCAACTCAGGATCCATTTTAACTGTGAGTGCCTCTCAGGGGCCACTTTGGCCTCAGGGTCTGATTTGGTGGGTGGGGCGCCTCAGGATCTGATTCCTTGGCGGGGATCCCTCAGGCTCCGATTTTGTGGGTGTGGCCCCTCAGGGTCCGATTTTGTGGGTGTGGCCCCTCAGGGTCCGATTTTGTGGGTGGGGCCCCTCAGGGTCCGATTTTGTGGGTGGGGCCCCTCAGGGTCCGATTTTGTGGGTGGGGCCCCTCAGGGTAACTGGGTCTGCCTGCGCATATCAATGAGCTCAACTGTCATTTCAATCGCCTCAGGGCACGTTTTGCAATTTGAAAAGCATTGGAGACAGTGCATTCCAATGACGGGAAAAAAAATTTTCAAACGCAAATTGCGCAAAAACTACAAATCCGATCGACACGAAAAATACTTAGCACACCTCTCATGGACGCTGGCTTCGAAACGACACCTCAACGGAGTCTGTGCGTGTAGCGGTTCGGGCTGCATTAATTGCGGAAATCAACTTAATAATAATAATAATAAGAAGAATAGTTAGCAGCGTTCGGATTACAATATAGTGGTTTTTTCAAACCACTATAACTAGATGTGTATTTCCTGAAGGAAGTACAGATAGTGGTTTGAAATGGTACCCGGGCTGCCCCTTTAAGAGAGACTTGCCTGCTGCCCCTGCAAGACTTTCAACTCAGGATCCTTTTTAACTGTGAGTGCCTCTTAGGGGCCACTTTGGCCTCAGGGTCTGATTTGGTGGGTGGGGCCCCTCAGGATCTGATTCCTTGGCCTGGGCTCCTCAGGGCTTGAATTGTTGGCCGGGATCCCTCAGGCTCCTAATTCGTGGGTGGGGCCCATCGGGGTCTGATTTTGTGGTTGGGGCCCCTCAGGATCCGATTTGTGGCCGGGGCCCCTCAGGGTCTAATTTTGTGGCCGGATCCCCTCAGGGTCTGATTTTGTGGGTGGGGCCCCTTAGGGTCCGATTTTGTGGCCGGGGCCCCTTAGGGTCCAATTTTGTGGGTGGGGCCCTTCAGGTTCCGATTTTGTGGGTGGGACCGCTCTTGGTCCGATTTGGTGGGTGGGGCCACTCTGGGTCCGTTTTGTTGAGCGGGGTCCCTCAGGGTCCGATTTGGTGGGCGGGGCCACTCTGGGTCTGATTTGGTGGGTGGGGCCCTTCAGGGTCCAATTTGGTGGGCGGTTCCCCTCAGGGTCCGATTTGGTGGGCTGTGCCACTCTGGGTCCGTTTTGGTGGGTGGGGTCACTCAGGGTCTGACTTTTTGAGCAGGGCCACGTTGGGTCCGATTTGGAGGCCAGGGTGGCTCAGCCTCCGATTTGGAGCCTGGGGTCACTCAGCTTTCGATTTGGCGCGCCGGCCCTTTTAGACTCATTTCGGTGCGCCGGCCCTTTAAGAATAACTTTGGCGCGTCCGCCCTTTAAGAGCCAGTTTGGCTCACTGGGCTTCTAAATCCACTTTGGCGCACATTCTCTCTCAGGGGCATGCGTCATGTGATGAAGCTAGATTTGCATTTATGCTGTGGGTTTCGCTTTAAGAGCAGAAATTATCTGCCAGAAACTCTGTCCTGGAGAGGTCATGTGAATTTCGTAGGCGTTGGCATAGTAACTGGGTGTGCCTGCACATATCAATGAGCTTAACTGCCACCTCACGACTGTCCCATGTTTTCCCTATGGCAACATTCTCCCATTGAAATGCATTGAGGAAAATGTTTTTTCAAACGCAAATTGCGCAAAAACTACAAATCCGATCGACACGAAAAATACTTAGCACACCACTCGTGGACACTGGCTTCGAAACGAGGCCTCAACGGAGTCTGTGCGTGTAGCGGTTCGGGCCGCATTAATTGCGGAAATCAACTGAATAGTAATAATAATACTAGATGTGTATTTCCTGAAGGAAGTACAGATAGTGGTTTGAAATGGTGCCCGGGCTGCCCCTTTAAGAGAGACTTGCCTGCTGCCCCTGCAAGACTTTCAACTCGGGATCCGTTTTAACTGTGAGTGCCTCTCAGAGGCCACTTTGGCCTCAGGGTCTGATTTGGTGGGTGGGGCCCCTCAGGATCCGATTCCTTGGCCTGGGCTCCTCAGGGCTTGAATTGTTGGCGGGGATCTCTCAGGCTCCAATTTTGTGGGTGTGGCCCCTCAGGGTCCGATTTTGTGAGTGGGGCCCCTCAGGTTCCGATTTTGTGAGTGGGGCCCCTCAGGGTCCGATTTTGTGGCCGGGGCCCCTCAGGGTCCGATTTTGTGGCCAGATCACCTCAGGGTCCGATTTTCTGGCCGTGGCCCTTCAGGGTCCGATTATGTGGGTTGGGCCCCTCAGGGTCCGATTTTGTGGCCAGGGCCCCTCAGGGTCCGATTTTGTGGCCGGGGCCCCTCAGGGTCCGATTTTGTGGCCGGGGCCCCTCAGGGTCTGATTTTGTGGTTGGGACCAATCAGGGTCCGATTTTGTGGTTGGGGCCCCTCAGGGTCAGATTTGGTGGGTTGGGCCCCTTAGGGTCTGATTTTGTGGGCGGAGACCCTCTGGGTCCGATTTGGTCGGCGGGGCCACTCTGGGTCCGATTTGGTTGGCGGGACCACTCTGGGTCCGATTTAGTGGGCGGGGCCCCACAGGGTCCGATTTGGTGGGCGGGGTGGCTCAGCCTCCCATTTGGAGGCCGGGATGGATCAGCCTCCCATTTGGAGGCTGGGGTCGATCAGCCTCCCATGTGGAGGCCGGGGTCGATCAGCCTCCCATTTGGAGGCCGGGGTGGCTCAGCCTCCGATTTGGAGGCCGGGGTGGCTCAGCCTCCGATTTGGAGGCCGGGGTGGCTCAGCCTCCGATTTGGAGGCCGGGGTGGCTCAGCCTCCGATTTGGAGGCCGGGGTGGCTCAGCCTGCGATTTGGAGGCCGGGGTGGCTCAGCCTCCCATTTGGAGGCCGGGGTGGCTCAGCCTCCCATTTGGAGGCCGGGGTGGCTCAGCCTCCCATTTGGAGGCCGGGGTGGCTCAGCCTCCCATTTGGAGGCCGGGGTGGCTCAGCCTCCCATTTGGAGGCCGGGGTGGCTCAGCCTCCCATTTGGAGGCCGGGGTCGCTCAGCATCCGATTTGAAGGCCGGGGTGGCTCAGCCTCCGATTTGGAGGCCGGGGTGGCTCAGCCTCCGATTTGGAGGCCGGGGTGGCTCAGCCTCCGATTTGAAGGCCGGGGTCAATCACCCTCCGATTTGGAGGCCGGGGTGGCTCAGCCTCCCATTTGGAGGCCGGGGTGGCTCAGCCTCCGATTTGAAGGCCGGGGTCAATCACCCTCCCATTTGGAGGCCGGGGTGGCTCAGCCTCCCATTTGGAGGCCGGGGTGGCTCAGCCTCCCATTTGGAGGCCGGGGTCGCTCAGCATCCGATTTGAAGGCCGGGGTCGCTCAGCCTCCGATTTGGAGGCCGGGGTGGCTCAGCCTCCGATTTGGAGGCCGGGGTGGCTCAGCCTCCGATTTGGAGGCCGGGGTGGCTCAGCCTCCGATTTGGAGGCCGGGGTGGCTCAGCCTCCGATTTGAAGGCCGGGGTCAATCACCCTCCGATTTGGAGGCCGGGGTGGCTCAGCCTCCGATTTGGAGGCTGGGGGGTCGATCAGCCTCCCATTTGGAGCCTGTGGTCACTCAGCTTTCGATTTGGCGTGTTGGCCCTTTAAGACTCATTTCGGTGCGCCGGCCCTTTAACAGTGACTTTTGCACTTCGGCCCTTTAAGAGCCAGTTTGGTTCACTGGGCTTCTAAATACACTTTGGCGCACATTCTCTCTCAGGGGCATGTGTCATGTGATGAAGCTAGATTTGCATTTGTGCTGTGGGTTTCGCTTTAAGAGCTGATATTATGTGGCAGAAGCTCTGTTCTGGAGATGTCATGTGATGTTCGTAGGCGTTGGCATAGTAACTGGTTCTGCCTGCGCATATCAATGAGCTCAACTGCCATTTCAATCGCCTCAGGGCACGTTTTGCCATTTCCCCATTCAAATGCATTGGAGACAGTGCATTCCAATGACGGGAAAAAAAAATTTCGAACGCAAATTGCGCAAAAACTACAAATCTGATTGACACGAAAAATACTTAGCACAACTCTCATGGGCGCTGGCTTCGAAACGACACCTCAACGGAGTCTGTGCGTGTAGCTGTTCGGGCCGCATTAATTGCGGAAATCAACTTAATAATAATAATAATAATAAGAAGAAGAACTAGATGTGTATTTCCTGAAGGAAGCACAGATAGTGGTTTGAAATGGTGCCCGGGCTGCCCCTTTAAGAGAGACTTGCCTGCTGCCCCTGCAAGACTTTCAACTCCGGATCCGTTTTAACTGTGGGTGCCTCTCAGGGGCCACTTTGGCCTCAGGGTCTGATTTGGTGGGTGGGGCCCCTCAGGATCCGATTCGGTGGCGTGGGCTCCTCAGGGTTTGTATTGGTGGCCGGGATGCCTCAGGTTCCAGTTTTGTGGGTGGGGCCCCTCATGGTCTGATTTTGTGGGTGGGGCCCCTCAGGGTCCAATTTTGTGGGTGGGGCCCCTTATGGTCCGATTTTGTGGGTGGTGCCCCTTATGGTCCGATTTTGTGGGTGGGGCCCCTCAGGGTCCGATTTTGTGGCCGGGGCCCCTCAGGGTCCAATTTTGTGGCCGGGGCCCCTCAGGGTCCGATTTTGTGGCCGGGGCCCCTCAGAGTCCGATTTTGCGGGTGAGGCCCTTCTGGGTCCGATTTTGCGGGTGGGGCCCCTCGGGGTCCGATTTTGTGGCCGGAGCCCCTCAGGGTCCGATTTTGTGGCCGGGGCCCCTTAGGGTCCGATTTTGTGGCCGGGGCCCCTTAGGGTCCGATTTTGTGGCCGGGGCCCCTCAGGGTCCGATTTTGTGGCCGGGGCCCCTCAGGGTCCGATTTTGTGGCCGGTGCCCCATCAGGGTCCGATTTTGAGGGTGGGGCCCCTCAGGGTCTAATTTAGTGAGCGGGGCCCCTCAGGGTCCGATTTTGTGGGTGGGGCCCCTCAGGGTCCGATTCTGTGGGTGGGGCCCCTCAGGGTCCGATTTTGTGACCGGGGCCCCTCAGGGTCTGATTTTGTGGTTGGGGCCCCTCAGGGTCTGATTTTGTGGTTGGGGCCCCTCAGGGTCCGATTTTGTGGCCGGGGTCTCTCAGGGTCCGATTTTGTGGCCGGGGCCCCTCAGGGTCTGGATTTGTGGGTGGGGCCTCTCAGGGTCCGATTTTGTGGGTGAGGCCCCTTAGGGTCCGATTTTGTGGCTGGGGCCCCTCGGGGTCTGATTTTGTGGCTGGGGCCCCTCTGGGTCCGATTTTGAGGGTGGGGCCCCTCAGGGTCTAATTTGGTGGGCGGGGCCCCTCAGGGTCCGATTTTGTGGGTGGGGCCACTCTGGGTCTGATTTGGTGGGCAGGGCCCCTCAGGGTCTGATTTGGTGGGTGGGGCCACTCTGGGTCTGATTTGGTGGGCGGGGCCGCTCTGAGTCCGATTTTTTGGTCGGAGCCCCTCAGGGTCCGATTTAGTGGGCGGGGCAACTCTGGGTCTGACTTGGTGGGTGGGGCCCCTCAGGGTCTGATTTGGTGGGCTGCGCCACTCTGGGTCCGATTTGGAGGCCAGGGTGGCTCAGTCTCCGTTTTGTAGGCCAGGGTCGATCAGCCTCCGATTTGTAGGCCAGGGTCAATCAGCCTCCGATTTGGAGCCTGGGGTCACTCAGCTTTCGATTTGGCGCGCCGGCCCTTTAAGACTCATTTTGGTGCGCTGGCCCTTTAAGAATCACTTAGGCGCGTCGGCCGTTTAAGAGCCAGTTTGGTGCACTGGGCTTCTTAATCTACTTTGGCGCATATTCTCTCTCAGGGGCATGCGTCATGTGATGAAACTAGATTTGCATTTGTGCTCTGGGTTTCGCTTTAAGAGCTGATATTATCTGCCAGAAACTGTGTCCTGGAGGGCTCATGAAAAGTTTGTGCCTGCGCATATCAATGAGCTTAACTGCTATTTGAATCGCCTCACGACTGCCCCATGTTTTCCCTATGGCAAAATTTTCCATTTGAAATGCATTGACAGGAAAATGTTTTTTCAAACTCAAATTGCGCAAAAACTATAAATCTGATCGACACGAAAAATACTTAGCACACCTCTCGTGAACGCTGGCTTCGAAACGAAACCTCAATGGAGTCTGTGCGTGTAGCGGTTCAGGCCGCATTAATTGCGGAAATCAACTGAATAGTAATAATAATACTAGATGTGTATTTCCTGAAGGAAGTACAGATAGTGGTTTGAAATGGTGCCCGGGTTGCCCCTTTAAGAGAGACTTGCCTGCTGCCCCTGCACGACTTTCAACTCAGTATCCGTTTTACCTGTGGGTGCCTCTCAGGGGCCACTTTGGCCTGTGGGGCCCCTCAGGGTCTGATTTGGGGGTGGGGCCCCTCAGGATCCGATTCAGTGGACTGGGCTCCTCAGGGCTTGAATTGGTGGGCCGATTTGGCGGGTGGGACCCCTCTAGGTCCGATTTGGTGGGCGGGGCCCCTCAGAGTTCGATTTGGTGGGTGGGGCACCACAGGGTCCGATTTGATGGGCGGGGCGCCACAGGGTCTGATTTGGTCGGAGGGGCCACTCTGGGTCCAATTTGGTGGGCGGGGCCCCACAGGGTCCGATTTGGTGAGTGGGGCCCCACATGTCCAATTTCGTGGGCGGGGCTCCTCTGGTTCCGATTTGGTAGATGGGGCCTCTCAGGGTCCGATTTGGTGGGCTCTTCAGGGTATGATTTGGCAGGCGGGGCACATGAGGGTCTGATTTGGTGGGCGGCGCCCCTCATGGCCTGATTTGGTGGGCGGGGCCACTCTGGGTCTGATTAGGTGGGCGGTGCCCCTTAGTGTCAGATTTGGTGGGTGGGACCCCTCAGGGTCTGATTTGGTGGGCGGGGCCACTCAGGGTCCAATTTGATGGGCGGGGCCCTTCAGGGTACAATTTGGTAGGCGGGACCACTCTGGGTCTGATTTGGTGAGCGGGGCCCCTCAGGGTCCAATTTGGTGGGCGGGGCCTCTCTGGGTCCGATTTGGTGGGTGGGGCCACTCCGGGGCAGATTTGTTGGCCTGGGTGGCTCAGCCTCCGATTTGTAGGCCAGGGTTGATCAGCCTCCGATTTGGAGCCTGGGGTCACTCAGCATTCGATTTGGTGCGACGGCCCTTTAAGGCTCATTTTGGTGCGCCGGTCCTTAAAGATTCACTTAGGCGCGTCGGCTGTTTAAGAGCTAGTTTGGCGCACTGGGCTTCTAAATTCACTTTGGCGCACATTCTCTCTCAGGGGCACGCGTCATGTGTTGCAGCTAGATTTGCATTTGTGCTGTGGGTTTCGCTTTAAGAGCTGATATTATCGCCAGAAACTGTGTCCTGAGGGCGTCATGTGAAGTTCTTTGGCGTTGGCATAGTAACTGGGACTGCCTGCGCATATCAATGAGCTGAACTGCCATCTGAATCGCCTCAGGGCATATTTTCTCTAAGGCAAAATTTCTCCATTGAAAAGCATTGAGACAATACATTCAAATGACGGGAAAAAAAATTTGTAATGCAAATTGCGCAAAAACTACAAATCCCATCGACACGAAAATTACTTAGCACACCTCTCGTGGACACTGGCTTCGAAACGACACGTCAACGGAGTCTGTGCGTGTAGCGGTTCGGGCCGCATTAATTGCGGAAATCAACTGAATAATAAGAATAAGTTAGCAGCGGTCGGATAACAACATTAATACTAGATGTGTATTTCCTGAAGGACTTGCCTGCTGCCCCTGCAAGACTTTCAACTCAGGATACGATTTAACTGTGGGTGCCTCTCAGGGGCCACTTTGGCCTCATGGTCTGATTTTGTGGGTGGGGCCCCTCAGGGCCTGATTTTGTGGGTGGGGCCCCTCAGGGTCCGATTTTTTTGGGTGGGGCCTCTCAGGGTCCGATTTTGTGGCCGGGGCCACTCAGGGTCCGATTTGGTGGACGGGGCCCCTCAGGGTCCGATTTTGTGTCAGGGGCCCCTCAGGTTCCGATTTTGTGGTTGGGTCCCCTCAGGGTCCGATTTTGTGGTTGGGGCCCCTCAGGGTCCGATTTTGTGGCCGCGGCCCCTCAGGGTCTGATTTTGTGGCCGCGGCCCCTCAGGGTCCGATTTTGTGGCAGGGGCCCCTCTGGGTCCTATTTTGTGGGTGGGGCCCCTCTGGGTCCAATTTGGTGGGCGGGACCACTCTGGGTCCAATTTGGTGGGCGGGGCCTCTCAGGGTCCGATTTTGTGGTTGGGTCCCCTCAGGGTCCGATTTTGTGGTTGGGGCCCCTCAGGGTCCGATTTTGTGGCCGGGGCCTATCAGGGTCCAATTTTGTGACTGGGGCCCATCAGGGTCCGATTTTGTGGCCGCGGCCCCTCAGGGTCTGATTTTGTGGCAGGGGCCCCTCAGGGTCTGATTTTGTGGCAGGGGCCCCTCTGGGTCCAATTTGGTGGGCGGGACCACTCTGGGTCCGATTTGGTGGGCGGGGCCTCTCAGGGTCCGATTTGGTGGGCGGGGACCCACAGGGTCCGATTTGGTGGGCGGGGCCACTCTGGGTAAGATTTGGAGGCTGGGGTCGCTCAGCCTCCAATTTGGAGGCCGGGGTCGTTGAGCTTCCGATTTGGAGGCCGAGGTAAAAAAGCCTCTGATTTGGAGGCCGGGGCCGATGAGACTCCGATTTGGAGGCCGGGGTGGCTCAGCCTCCGATTTGGAGGCCGGGGTGGCTCAGCCTCCGATTTGGAGGCCGGGGTGGCTCAGCCTCCGATTTGGAGGCCGGGGTGGCTCAGCCTCCGATTTGGAGGCCGGGGTGGCTCAGCCTCCGATTTGGAGGCCGGGGTCGATCAGCCTACGATTTGGAGGCCGGGGTGGCTCAGCCTCCTATTTGGAGGCCGGGGTGGCTCAGCCTCCTATTTGGAGGCCTGGGTCGATCAGCCTCCGATTTGGAGGCCAGGGTGGATCAGGCTCCGATTTGGAGGCCGGGGTGGATCAGGCTCCGATTTGGAGGCCGGGGTGGATCAGCCTCCCATTTGGAGGCCGGGGTGGCTCATTGTCCGATTTGGAGGCCGGGGTGGCTCAGCCTCCGATTTGGAGGCCGGGGTGGCTCAGTCTCCGATTTGGTGTGTCGGCCCTTTAAGACTCATTTGGGTGCGCTGGCCCTTTAACAATCACTTTGGCGCGTTGGCCCTTTAAGAGCTAGTTTGGCTGACTGGGCTTCTTTTAAATCCACTTTGGCGCACACATTCTCTCTCAGGGGCATGTGTCATGTGATGAAGCTAGATTTGCATTTGTGCTGTGGGTTTCGCTTTAAGAGCTGATATTATGTGGCAGAGGCTCTGTGCTGGGGTTCAAGTGAAGTTCGTAGGCGTTGGCATAGTAACTGGGTCTGCCTGCGCATATCAATTTGCTCAACTGTCATTTCAATCGCCTCAGGGCACGTTTTGCCATTTCCTATTGAAAAGCATTGGAGACAGTGCATTCCAATGACGGGAAAAAAAATTTTCAAACGCAAATTGCGCAAAAACTACAAATCCGATCGACACGAAAAATACTTAGCACACCTCTCATGGACGCTGGCTTCGAAACGACACCTCAACGGAGTCTTTGCGTGTAGCGGTTCGGGCCGCATTAATTGCGGAAATCAACTTAATAATAATAATAAGAAGAAGAAGAATAAGTTAGCAGCGTTCGGATTACAATATAGTGGTTTTTTCAAACCACTATAACTAGATGTGTATTTCCTGAAGGAAGTACAGATAGTGGTTTGAAATGGTGACCGGGCTGCCCCTTTAAGAGAGACTTGCCTGCTGCCCCTGCAAGACTTTCAACTCAGGATCTGTTTTAACTGTGATTGCATCTCAGGCGCCACTTTGGCCTCAGGGTCCGATTTTGTGGGTGGGGCCCCTCAGGGTCCGATTTAGTGGCCAGGGCCCCTCAGGGTCCGATTTGGTGGGTGGGGCCCCTCAGGGTCCAATTTAGTGGCCGGGGCCCCTCAGGGTCTGATTTGGTGGGTGGGGACCCTCAGGGTCCGATTTTGTTGCCGGGGCCCCTCAGGGTCCGATTTGGTGGTTGGAGCCCCTCAGGGTCTGACTTTGTGACCAGGGCCCCTAAGGGTCCGATTTTGTGATTGGGGACCCTCATGGTCCGATTTTGTGGCCGGGGCCCCTCAGGGCCCAATTTGGTAGGTAGGGCCCCTCAGGGTTCGATTTTGTGGGTGGGGCCCCTCAGGGTCCGATTTGGTGGATGGGGCCCCTCTGAGTCCGATTTTGTGGCCGGGGCCCCACAGGGTCCGATTTTGTGGGTTTAGCCCCCCAGGGTCCGATTTGGTGGCTGGGGCCCCTCAGGGTCCGATTTGGTGGGCGGGGCCCCTAACGGTCCGATTTGGTGGGCTGGGCCCCTCAGGGTCCAATTTGGTGAGCGAGGCCCCTCAGAATTCAATTTGGTGAGCGGGGCCCCTCGGGGTCCGATTTGGTCAGCATCGCCCCATAGGATCAGATTTGGTGGGCGGGGCCCCTCAGGCTCCGATTTGGTGAGCGGGCCCCTCAGGGTTCGATTTGGTGAGTGGGGCCTCTCAGAGTTCAATTTGGTGAGCGAGGCCCCTCAGAGTTCAATTTGGTGAGCGGGGCCCCTCAGGGTCCGATTTGGTGAGCGGGGCACCTCAGGGTCCGATTTTGTGGTTGGGGCCTTTCAGAATCAGATTTGGTGGGTGGAGCCGCTCAGGGTCTGATTTGGTGAGCGGGGCCCCTCAGTTCAATTTGGTGAGCGGGGCCCCTCAGGGTCCGATTTGGTGGGCGGGGCCCATCAGGGTCCGATTTGGTTTGTGGGGACCCTCAGGGTCCGATTTGGTGGGCAGGGCCCCTCAGGGTCTGATTTGCTGGGCGGGGTCCCTCAGGGTCCTATTTGGTGGGCGTGGCCCCTCAGGGTCCGATTTGGTGGGCGGAGCCACTCAGAGTCCGATTTGGTGGGCGGGGCCCCCCAGGGTCCAATTTGGTGGGCGGGGCCCATCATAGTCAGATTTGGTGGGCGGGGACCCTCAGGGTCCGATTTGCTGGGCGGGGTCCCTCAGGGTCCTATTTGGTGGGTGGGGCCCCTCAGGGTCCGATTTGGTGGGCGGGGACCCTCAGGGTCCGATTTGCTGGGCGGGGTCCCTCAGGGTCCTATTTGGTGGGTGGGGGCCCTCAGGGTCCTATTTGTTGGTTGGGGCCTTTCAGAATCCGATTTGGTGAGTGGGGCCCCTCAGGGTCCGATTTGGTGAGCGGGGCCCCTTAGGGTCCGATTTGGTGAGCGGGGACCCTCAGGGTCTGATTTGGTGGGCGGGGCCACTCAGGGTCCGATTTGGTGGGCGGGATCTCTCAGAGTCCGATTTGGTGGGCGGGGCAACTAAGGGTCCAATTTGGTGGGCGGGGCCCCTCAGGGTCCGATTTGGTGGGCGGGGCCCCTCAGGGTCCGATTTGGTGAGCGGGGCCCCTCAGAGTTCAATTTGGTGAGCGGGGCCCCTCATGGTCCGATTTGGTGAGCGGGGCCCCTCTATGTCCGATTTGGTGGGCGGGGGCCCTCAGGGTCTGATTTGGTGGGTGGGGTCCCTCAGGGTCCGATTTGGTGGGCGGGGGCACACTTTGGCGCACATTCTCTCTCAGGGGCATGCGTCATGTGATGAAGCTAGATTTGCATTTGTGCTGTGGGTTTCGCTTTAAGAGCTGATATTATGTGGCAGAAGCTCTGTCCTGGGGGCGTCATGTGACGTTCATAGGCGTTGGCATAGTAACTGGGTGTTCCTGCGCATATCAATGAGCTTAACTGCCATTTCAATCGCCTCAGGGCACGTTTTGCCATTTCCCATTCAAATGCATTGAGACAGTGCATTCCAATGACGGGAAAAAAAAATTTCAAACGCAAATTGCGCAAAAACTACAAATCCGATCGACACGAAAAATACTTAGCACACCACTCGTGGACGCTGGCTTCAAAACAACACCTCAACGGAGTCTGTGCGTGTAGCGGTTCGGGCCGCATTAATTGCGGAAATCAACTGAATAGTAATAATAATACTAGATGTGTATTTCCTGAAGGAAGTACAGATAGTGGTTTGAAATGGTGCCCGGTCTGCCCCTTTAAGAGAGACTTGCCTGCTGCCCCTGCAAGACTTTCAACTCAGGATCCGTTTTAAATGTGGGTGCCTTTCAGGGGCCACTTTGGCCTCAGGGTCTGATTTGGTGGGTGGGGCCCCTCAGGATCCGATTCGGTGGCCTGGGCTCCTCAGGATTTGAATTAGTTGCCGGGATTCCTCAGGGTCCAATTTTGTGGGTGTGGCCCCTCAGGGTCGGATTTTGTGGGTGTTTGCCCCTCAGGGTCCGATTTTGTGGGTGGGTCCCCTCAGGGTCCAATTTTATGGGTGGGGACCCTCAGGGTCTGATTTTGTGGGTGGGGCCCCTCATGGTCTGATTTTGTGGGTGGGGCCCCTCAGGGTATGATTTTGTGTCCGGGGCCCCTCAGGGTCTGATTTTATGGCCGGGGCCCCTCAGGGTCTGATTTTATGGCCGGGGCCCCTCAGGGTCTGATTTTGCGGGTGGGGCCTCTCAGGGTCCGATTTTGTGGGTGGGGCCCCTCAGGGTCTGATTTTGTGGCTGGGGCCCCTCAGGGTCTGATTTTGTTGATTGGGCCCCTCAGGGTCCGATTTTGAGGGTGGGGCCCCTCAGGGCTTGAATTGTTGGCCGGGATCTCTCAGGCTCCTATTTTGTGGGTGTGGCCTCTCTGGGTCTGATTTGGTGGGTGGGGCCACTCTGGGTAAGATTTGGAGGCTGGGGTCGTTGAGCTTCCGATTTGGAGGCCGAGGTCAAAGAGCCTCCGATTTGGAGGCCGGGGTCGATGAGCTTCCGATTAGGAGGCCGGGGTCGATGAGCTTCCGATTTGGAGGCCGGGGTGGCTCAGCCTCCGATTTGGAGGCCGGGGTGGCTCAGCCTCCGATTTGGAGGCCGGGGTGGCTCAGCCTCCGATTTGGAGGCCGGGGTGGCTCAGCCTCCGATTTGGAGGCCGGGGTGGCTCAGCCTCCGATTTGGAGGCCGGGGTGGCTCAGCCTCCGATTTGGAGGCCGGGGTGGCTCAGCCTCCGATTTGGAGGCCGGGGTCGTTCAGCCTCCGATTTGGAGGCCGGGGTGGCTCAGCCTCCGATTTGGAGGCCGGGGTGGCTCAGCCTAAGATTTGGAGGCCGGGGTGGCTCAGCCTCCGATTTGGAGGCCGGGGTGGCTCAGCCTCCGATTTGGAGGCCGGGGTGGCTCAGATTCCGATTTGGAGGCCGGGGTGGCTCAGCCTCCGATTTGGAGGCCGGGGTGGCTCAGCCTCCGATTTGGAGGCCGGGGTGGCTCAGCCTCCGATTTGGAGGCCGGGGTGGATCAGCCTCCGATTTGGAGGCCTGGGTCGATCAGCCTCCGATTTGGAGGCCGGGGTGGATCAGCCTCCGATTTGGAGGCCGGGGTGGATCAGCCTCCGATTTGGAGGCCGGGGTGGATCAGCCTCCGATTTGGAGGCCGGGGTGGATCAGCCTCCGATTTGGAGGCCGGGGTGGATCAGCCTCCGATTTGGAGGCCGGGGTGGATCAGTCTCCGATTTGGAGGCCGGGGTGGATCAGCCTCCGATTTGGAGGCCGGGGTGGCTCAGCCTCCGACTTGGAGGCCGGGGTGGCTCAGCCTCCGATTTGGAGGCCGGGGTGGCTCAGCCTCCGATTTGGAGGCCGGGGTGGCTAAGCCTCCGATTTGGTGTGTCGGCCCTTTAAGACTCATTTGGGTGCGCTGGCCCTTTAACAATCACTTTGGCGCGTTGGCCCTTTAAGAGCTAGTTTGGCTGACTGGGCTTCTTTTAAATCCACTTTGGCGCACACATTCTCTCTCAGGGGCATGTGTCATGTGATGAAGCTAGATTTGCATTTGTGCTGTGGGTTTCGCTTTAAGAGCTGATATTATGTGGCAGAGGCTCTGTGCTGGGGTTCAAGTGAAGTTCGTAGGCGTTGGCATAGTAACTGGGTCTGCCTGCGCATATCAATGAGCTCAACTGTCATTTCAATCGCCTCAGGGCACGTTTTGCCATTTCCTATTGAAAAGCATTGGAGACAGTGCATTCCAATGATGGGAAAAAAAATTTTCAAACGCAAATTGCGCAAAAACTACAAATCCGATCGACACGAAAAATACTTAGCACACCTCTCATGGACGCTGGCTTCGAAACGACACCTCAACGGAGTCTGTGCGTGTAGCGGTTCGGGCCGCATTAATTGCGGAAATCAACTTAATAATAATAATAAGAAGAAGAATAAGTTAGCAGCGTTCGGATTACAATATAGTGGTTTTTTCAAACCACTATAACTAGATGTGTATTTCCTGAAGGAAGTACAGATAGTGGTTTGAAATGGTGCCTGGGCTGCCCCTTTAAGAGAGACTTGCCTGCTGCCTCTGCAAGACTTTCAACTCAGGATCCATTTTAACTGTGAGTGCCTCTCAGGGGCCACTTTGGCCTCAGGGTCTGATTTGGTGGGTGGGGCGCCTCAGGATCTGATTCCTTGGCGGGGATCCCTCAGGCTCCGATTTTGTGGGGGGGGCCCCTCAGGGTCCGATTTTGTGGGTGTGGCCCCTCAGGGTCCGATTTTGTGGGTGGGGCCCCTCAGGGTCCGATTTTGTGGGTGGGGACCCTCAGGGTCCAATTTTGTGGGTGAGGCCCCTCAGGGTCTAATTTTGTGGCCGGATCCCCTCAGGGTCCGATTTTGTAGGCGGGGCCCCTCAGGGTCCGATTTTGTGGCCGGGGCCCCGCAGGGTCCGATTTTGTGGCCGGGGCCCCTCAGGGTCCGATTTTGTGGTTGGGGCCCCTCAGGGTCCGATTTTGTGGGTGGGGCCCCTCAGGGTTTGATTTTGTGGCCGGATCCCCTCAGGGTCTGATTTTGTGGGTGGGGCCCCTCAGTGTCCGATTTTGTGGCCGGATCCCCTCAGGGTCCGATTTTGTTGGTTGGGCCCCTCAGGATCCGATTTTGAGGGTGGGGCCCCTCAGGGTTCGATTTTGTGGCCTGGGCCCCTCAGGGTCCGATTTTGTGGTTGGGGCCCCTCAGGGTCTGATTTTGTGGCCGGGTCTACTCAGAGTCCGATTTTGAGGGTGGGGCCCCTTAGGGTCCTATTTTGTGGTTGGGGGCTCTCAGGGTCTGATTTTGTGGGTGGGGCCCCTTAGAGTCCGATTTGGTTGGCGGGGCCCCTCAGGGTCTGATTTGGTGGGCGGGGTCTCTCAGGGTCCGATTTTGAGGGAGGGCCCCTCAGGGTCCGATTTTGAGGGCGGGGCCCCTGAGGGTCCGATTTTGTGGCCGGGGCCCCTCAGGGTCCGATTTTGGGGTTGGGGCCCCTCAGGGTCCAATTTTGTGGGTGGGGCCCCTCTGGGTTCGATTTTGTGGCCGGGGTCTCTCAGGGTCCGATTTTGTGGCCGGGGCCCCTCAGGGTCCGATTTTGTGGTTGGGGCCCCTCAGGGTCCGATTTTGTGGTTGGGGCCCCTCAGGGTCCGGTTTTGTGGTTGGGGCCCCTCAGGGTCCGATTTTGTGGCCGGCACCCGTCAGGGTCTGATTTCGTGGCCGGGGCCCCTCAGGGTCCGATTTTGTGGCCGGGGCCCCTCAGGGTCCGATTTTGTGGTTGGGCCGCTCAGGGTCCGATTTTGTGGCCGGGGACCCTCAGGGTCCGATTTTGTGGCTGGGGCCCCTCAGGGTCCGATTTTGTGGCTGGGGCCCCTCAGGGTCCGATTTTGTGGCTGGGGCCCCTTAGGGTCCGATTATGTGGCCGGGGCCCCTCAGGGTCCGATTTTGTGGTTGGGGCCCCTCAGGGTCTGATTTTGTGGCCGGGTCTACTCAGGGTCCGATTTTGTGGGTGGGGCCCCTTAGGGTCTGATTTTGTGGGTGGAGCCCCCTGGGTCCATTTTGGTGGGCAGGTCCACTCTGGGTCTGATTTTGTGGTTGGGGCCCCTCAGGGTCCGATTTTGTGGTTGGGGCCCCTCGGGGTTCAATTTTGTAGGTGGGGTCCCTCAGGGTCCGATTTTGTGGCCGGGTCCCATCAGGGTCCAATTTTGTGGCCGGGGCCAGTCAGGGTCCGATTTTGTGGGTGGGGCCCCTCAGGGTCCGATTTTGTGGGTGGGGCCTTCAGGGTCCGATTTTGTGGGTGGGGCTCCTCAGGGTCCAATTTGGTGGGCGGGGCCACTCTGGGTCTGATTTGGTGGGCGAGGCCACTCTGGGTCCGACTTCGTGGGCGGGGCCACTCTGGGTCCGATTTGGATGCCAGGGTTGCTCAGCCTCCTTTTTGTAGGCCAGGGTCTATCAGCCTCCGATTTGGAGCCTTGGGTCACTCAGCTTTCGATTTGGCGCGCCGGCCCTTTAAGACTCATTTTGGTGCGCCGGCTCTTTAAGAATCAATTTGGCACGTCGGCCCTTTAAGAGCCAGGGTGGCTCACTGGGCTTCTAAATCCACTTTGGCGCACACATTCTCTCTCAGGGGCATGCGTCATGTGATGAAGCTAGATTTGCATTTGTGCAGTGGGTTTAGATTTAAGAGCTGATATTATGTGGCAAAAGCTCTGTTCTGGAGATGTCATGTGACGTTCGTAGGCGTTGGCATAGTAACTGGGTCTGCCTGCGCATATCAATGAGCTCAACTGTCATTTCAATCGCCTCAGGGCACGTTTTGCAATTTCCTATTGAAAAGCATTGGAGACAGTGCATTTCAATGACGGGAAAAAAAATTTTCAAACGCAAATTGCGCAAAAACTACAAATCCGATCGACACGAAAAATACTTAGCACACCTCTCATGGACGCTGGCTTCGAAACGACACCTCAACGGAGTCTGTGCTTGTAGCGGTTCGGGCTGCATTAATTGCGGAAATCAACTTAATAATAATAATAATAAGAAGAACTAGATGTGTATTTCCTGAAGGAAGTACAGATAGTGGTTGGAAATGGTGCCCGGGCTGCCCCTTTAAGAGAGACTTGGCTGCTGCCCCTGCAAGACTTTCAACTCAGGATACGATTTAACTGTGGGTGCCTCTCAGGGGCCACTTTGGCTTCAGGGTCCGAATTTGTGGGTGGGACCCCTCAGAGGGACCGATTTTGTGGGTGGGACCCCTCAGGGTCCGATTTTGTGGCCGGGGCACCTCAGGGTCCGATTTTGTGGGTGGAGCCCCTTAGGGTCCGATTTGGTGGACGAGGCCACTCAGGGTCCAATTTGGTGGGCGGGGCCACTCAGGGTCCGATTTGGTGAGTGGGGCCCCTCAGAGTTCAATTTGGTCAGCGGGGCCCCTCAGGGTCCGATTTTGTGGGTGGGGCCACTCAGGGTCCGATTTTGTGGTTGGGGCCTTTCAGAATCTGATTTAGTGGGCGGGGCCCCTCCGGGTCTGAATTGGTGGGCGGGGCCTCTCAGGGTCCGATTTGGTGGGCGGGGCCCCTCAGGGTCCGATTTTGTGGGTTGGGCCCCTCAGGGTCTGATTTTGTGTCCGGGGCCCCTCAGGGTCCGATTTTGTGGCGGGTGCCTCTCAGGGTCCTATTTTGTGGTTGGGGCCCCTCAGGGTCCGATTTTGTGTCCGGAGCCTCTCAGGGTCCGATTTTGTGGTTGGGGCCCCTCAAGATCTGATTTTGTGGCCGGGGTCCCTCAGGGTCTGATTTTGTGGCCGGGGCCCCTCGGTCCAATTTTGTGGATGGGGCCCCTCAGGGTCCAATTTTTTGGCCGGGGCCCCTCAGGGTCCGATTTTGTGGTTGGGGCCCCTCAGGGTCCGATTTTGTCGTTGGGGCCCCTCAGGGTCCGATTTTGTGAGTGGGGCCCCTCAGGGTCCGATGTTGTGGCCGGGGCCCCTCAGGGTCTGATGTTGTGGCCGGGGCCCCTCAGGGTCCGATGTTGTGGCCGGATCCCCTCAGGGTCCGATTTTGTGGGTGGGGCCCCTCAGGGTCTGATTTTGTGGCCAGGGTCCCTCAGGGTCCGATTTTGTGGCCGGGGCCCCTCAGGGTCCAATTTTGTGGGTGGGGCCCCTCAGGGTCCAATTTTGTGGGTGGGGCCCCTCAGGGATCGATTTTGTGGTTGGGGCCCCTCAGGATCCAATTTTGTGACCGGGGCCCTCAGGGTCTGATTTTGTGGGTGGGGCCCCTCAGGGTCCGATATTGTGGGTGGGGCCCCTCAGGATCCGATTTTGTGGGTGGGGCCCCTCAGGATCCAATTTTGTGTTTGGGGCCCCTCAGGGTTCAATTTTGTAGGCGGGGCCCCTCAGGGTCCGGATTTTGTGGCAGGGCCCCTCAGGGTCCGATTTTGTGGCCGGTGCCCGTGAGGGTCCGATTTTGCGGTTGGGGCCCCTCAGGGTCCGATTTTGTGGCCGGGGCCCCTCAGGGTCCGATTTTGTGAGTGGGGCCCCTCAGGGTCCGATTTTGTGAGTGGGGCCCCTCAGGGTCCGATTTTGTGAGTGGGGCCCCTCAGGGTCCGATTTTGTGAGTGGGGCCCCTCAGGGTCCGATGTTGTGGCCGGGGCCCCTCAGGGTCTGATTTTGTGGCCGGATCCCCTCAGGGTCCGATTTTGTGGGTGGGGCCCCTCAGGGTCCAATTTTTTGGCCGGGGCCCCTCAGGGTCCGATTTTGTGGTTGGGGCCCCTCAGGGTCCGATTTTGTGGTTGGGGCCCCTCAGGGTCCGTTTTTGTGAGTGGGGCCCCTCAGGGTCCGATGTTGTGGCCGGGGCCCCTCAGGGTCTAATTTTGTGGCCGGATCCCCTCAGGGTCCGATTTTGTGGGTGGGGCCCCTCAGGGTCCGATTTTGTGGCCGGGGTCCCTCAGGGTCCGATTTTGTGGCCGGGGCCCCTCAGGGTCCAATTTTGTGGGTGGGGCCCCTCAGGGTCCAACTTTTTGGCCGGGGCCCCTCAGGGTCCAATTTTGTGGGTGGGGCCCCTCAGGGTCCAATTTTGTGGGTGGGGCCCCTCAGGGTCCAATTTTGTGGGTGGGGCCCCTCAGGGTCCGATTTTGTGGTTGGGGCCCCTCAGGGATCGATTTTGTGGTTGGGGCCCCTCAGGATCCAATTTTGTGACCGGGGCCCTCAGGGTCTGATTTTGTGGGTGGGGCCCCTCAGGGTCCGATATTGTGGGTGGGGACCCTCAGGATCCGATTTTGTGGGTGGGGCCCCTCAGGATCCGATTTTGTGGGTGGGGCCCCTCAGGATCCGATTTTGTGGTTGGGGCCCCTCAGGGTTCGATTTTGTAGGCGGGGCCCCTCAGGGTCCGATTTTGTGGCCGGGGCCCCTCAGGGTCTGATTTTGTGGCCGGGGCCCCTCAGGGTCCGATTTTGTGGCCGGGGCCCCTCAGGGTCCGATTTTGTGGCCGGGGCCCCTCAGGGTCCGATTTTGTGGTTGGGGCCCCTCAGGGTCCGATTTTGTGGTTGGGGCCCCTCAGGGTCCGATTTTGTGAGTGTGGCCCCTCAGGGTCCGATGTTGTGGCCGGGGCCCCTCAGGGTCTGATTTTGTGGCCGGGGCCCCTCAGGGTCCGATTTTGTGGGAGGGGCCACTCAGGGTCCGATTTTGTGGCCGGGGTCCCTCAAGGTCCGATTTTGTGGCCGGGGCCCCTCAGGGTCCAATTTTTTGGCCGGGGCCCCTCAGGGTCCAATTTTTTGGCCGGGGCCCCTCAGGGTCCAATTTTGTGGGTGGGGCCCCTCAGGGTCCAGTTTTGTGGGTGGGGCCCCTCAGGGTCCGATTTTGTGGTTGGGCCCCCTCAGGGATCGATTTTGTGGTTGGGGCCCCTCAGGATCCAATTTTGTGACCGGGGCCCTCAGGGTCTGATTTTGTGGGTGGGGCCCCTCAGGGTCCGATATTGTGGGTGGGGCCCCTCAGGATCCGATATTGTGGGTGGGGCCCCTCAGGATCCGATTTTGTGGGTGGGGCCCCTCAGGATCTGATTTTGTGGTTGGGGCCCCTCAGGGTTCAATTTTGTAGGCGGGGCCCATCAGGGTCCGATTTTGTGGCCGGGGCCCCTCAGGGTCCGATTTTGTGGTTGGGGCCCCTCAGGGTCCGATTTTGTGGGTGGGGCCCCTCAGGGTCAGATGCTGTGGCCGGGGCCCCTCAGGGTCTGATTTTGTGGCCGGATCCCCTCAGGGTCCGATTTTGTGGGTGGGGCCCCTCAGGGTCCGATTTTGTGGCCGGGGTCCCTCAGGGTCTGATTTTGTGGGTGGGGCCCCTCAGGATCCAATTTTGTGGGTGGGGCCCCTCAGGGTCCAATTTTGTGGTCGGGGTCCCTCAGGGTCTGATTTTGTGGCTGGGGCCCCTCAGGGTCCAATTTTGTGGGTGGGGCCACTCAGCGTCCAGTTTTGTGGGTGGGGCCCCTCAGGGTCCGATTTTGTGGTTGGGGCCCCTCAGGGATCGATTTTGTGGTTGGGGCCCCTCAGGATCCAATTTTGTGACCGGGGCCCTCAGGGTCCAATTTTTTGGCCGGGGCCCCTCAGGGTCCGATTTTGTGGTTGGGGCCCCTCAGGGTCCGATTTTGTGGTTGGGGCCCCTCAGGGTCCGTTTTTGTGAGTGGGGCCCCTCAGGGTCCGATGTTGTGGCCGGGGCCCCTCAGGGTCTGAATTTG
The DNA here is from genome assembly GCF_039654945.1 of Dendrobates tinctorius. Taxonomy (NCBI): domain Eukaryota; kingdom Metazoa; phylum Chordata; class Amphibia; order Anura; family Dendrobatidae; genus Dendrobates; species Dendrobates tinctorius. The sequence goes on along the minus strand of NW_027361829.1, from coordinate 24,260,661 downwards.
TGGCCGGATCCCCTCAGGGTCTGATTTTGTGGGTGGGGCCCCTCAGGGTCCGATTTTGTGGCCGGGGTCCCTCAGGGTCCGATTTTGTGGCCGGGGCCCGTCAGGGTCCAATTTTGTGGGTGGGGCCCCTCAGGGTCCAATTTTTTGGCCGGGGCCCCTCAGGGTCCAATTTTGTGGGTGGGGCTCCTCAGGGTCCAATTTTGTGGGTGGGGCCCCTCAGGGTCCAATTTTGTCGGTGGGGCCCCTCAGGGTCCAATTTTGTGGTTGGGGCCCCTCAGGGATCGATTTTGTGGTTGGGGCCCCTCAGGATCCAATTTTGTGACCGGGGCCCTCATGGTCTGATTTTGTGGGTGGGGCCCCTCAGGGTCCGATATTGTGGGTGGGGCCCCTCAGGATCCGATTTTGTGGGTGGGGCCCCTCAGGATCCGATTTTGTGGTTGGGGCCCCTCAGGGTTCAATTTTGTAGGCGGGGCCCCTCAGGGTCCGATTTTGTGGCCGGGGCCCCTCAGAGTCCAATTTTGTGGCCGGGGCCCCTCAGGGTCCGATTTTGTGGCCGGGGCCCCTCAGGGTCCGATTTTGTGGCCGGGGCCCCTCAGGGTCCGATTTTGTGGCCGGGGCCCCTCAGGGTCCGATTTTGTGGTTGGGGCCCCTCAGGGTCCGATTTTGTGGTTGGGGCCCCTCAGGGTCGGATTTTGTGAGTGGGGCCCCTCAGGGTCCGATGTTGTGGCCGGGGCCCCTCAGGGTCCGATTTTGTGGTTGGGGCCCCTCAGGGTCCGATTTTGTGGTTGGGGCCCCTCAGGGTCGGATTTTGTGAGTGGGGCCCCTCAGGGTCCGATGTTGTGGCCGGGGCCCCTCAGGATCCAATTTTGTGACCGGGGCACTCAGGGTCTGATTTTGTGGGTGGGGCCCCTCAGGGTCCGATATTGTGGGTGGGGCCCCTCAGGATCCGATTTTGTGGGTGGGGCCCCTCAGAATCTGATTTTGTGGTTGGGGCCCCTCAGGGTTCAATTTTGTAGGCGGGGCCCCTCAGGGTCCGATTTTGTGGCCGGGGCCCCTCAGGGTCCGATTTTGTGGTTGGGGCCCCTCAGGGTCCGATTTTGTGGTTGGGGCCCCTCAGGGTCCGATTTTGAGAGTGGGGCCCCTCAGGGTCCGATGTTGTGGCCGGGGCCCCTCAGGGTCTGATTTTGTGGCCGGATCCCCTCAGGGTCCGATTTTGTGGGTGGGGCCCCTCAGGGTCCGATTTTGTGGCCGGGGTCCCTCAGGGTCTGATTTTGTGGCCGGGGCCCCTCAGGGTCCAATTTTGTGGGTGGGGCCCCTCAGGGTCCAATTTTTTGGCCGGGGCCCCTCAGGGTCCAATTTTGTGGGTGGGGCCCCTCAGGGTCCAATTTTGTGGGTGGGGCCCCTCAGGGTCCGATTTTGTGGTTGGGGCCCCTCAGGGTCCGATTTTGTGGTTGGGGCCCCTCAGGATCCAATTTTGTGACCGGAGCCCTCAGGGTCTGATTTTGTTGGTTTGGCCCCTCAGGGTCCGATATTGTGGGTGGGGCCACTCAGGATCCGATTTTGTGGGTGGGGCCCCTCAGGATCTGATTTTGTGGTTGGGGCCCCTCAGGGTTCAATTTTGTAGGCGGGGCCCCTCAGGGTCCGATTTTGTGGCCGGGGCCCCTCAGGGTCTGATTTTGTGGGTGGGGCCCCTCAGGGTCCAATTTGGTGGACGGGGCCACTCTGGGTCTGATTTGGTGGACGGGGCCACTCTGGGTCTGATTTGGTGGACGGGGCCACTCTGGGTCCGATTTGGTGGGCGGGGCCACTCTGGGTCCAATTTGGATGCCAGGGTGGCTCAGCCTCCTTTTTGTAGGCCAGGGTCTATCAGCCTCCGATTTGGAGCCTTGGGTCACTCAGCTTTCGATTTGGCGCGCCGGCCCTTTAAGACTCATTTTGGTGCGCCGGCTCTTTAAGAATCACTTTGGCGCGTCGGCCCTTTAAGAGCCAGGGTGGCTCACTGGGCTTCTAAATCCACTTTGGCGCACATTCTCTCTCAGGGGCAAGTGTCATGTGATGAAGCTAGATTTGCATTTGTGGTGTGGGTTTCGCTTTAAGAGCTGATATTATGTGGCAGAGGCTCTGTGCTGGGGTTCAAGTGAAGTTCGTAGGCGTTGGCATCGTAACTGGGTCTGCCTGCGCATATCAATTAGCTCAACTGCCATTTCAATCGCCTCAGGGCACGTTTTGCCATTTCCTATTGAAAAGCATTGGAGACAGTGCATTCCAATGACGGGAAAAAAAATTTTCAAACGCAAATTGCACAAAAACTACAAATCCGATCGACACGAAAAATACTTAGCACACCTCTCATGGGCGCTGGCTTCGAAACGACACCTCAACGGAGTCTGTGCGTGTAGCGGTTCGGGCCGCATTAATTGCGGAAATCAACTTAATAATAATAATAATAAGAAGAAGAAGAATAAGTTAGCAGCGTTCGGATTACAATATAGTGGTTTTTTCAAACCACTATAATAAGTTAGCAGCGTTCGGATTACAATATAGTGGTTTTTTCAAACCACTATAACTAGATGTGTATTTCCTGAAGGAAGTACAGATAGTGGTTTGAAATGGTGCCCGGGCTGCCCCTTTAAGAGAGACTTGCCTGCTGCCCCTGCAAGACTTTCAAGTCAGGATACGATTTAACTGTGGGTGCCTCTCAGGGGCCACTTTGGCCTCAGGGTCTGATTTTGTGGGTGGGGCCCCTCAGGGTCCGATTTTGTGGGTGGGGACCCTCAGGGTCCGATTTTGTGGCCGGGGCCACTCAGGGTCCGATTTTGTGGCCGGGGCCACTCAGGGTCCGATTTGGTGGCCGGGGCCCCTCAGGGTCCGATTTGGTGGCCGGGGCCCCTCAGGGTCTCATTTGGTGGGTGGGGCCCCTCAAGGTCCGATTTTGTAGCTGGGGCCCCTCAGGGTCCGATTTTGTGGCCGGGGCCACTCAGGATCCGATTTTTGTGGCCGGAACTCCTCAGGGTCCAATTTTGTGGGTGGGGCCCCTCAGGGTCCGATTTTGTGGCTGGGGCCCCTCAGGGTCCGATTTGGTGGGCAGGGCCCCTCAGGGTCCAATTTGGTGGGTTGGGCCCCTCAGGGTCCGATTTTGTGGCCGGGGCCCCTCAGGGTCCGATTTAGTGTCAGGGGCCCCTCAGGGTCCGATTTTGTGGTTGGGTCCCCTCAGGGTCCGATTATGTGGTTGGGGCCCCTCAGGGTCCGATTTTGTGGCCGCGGCCCCTCAGGGCCTGATTCTGTGGCCGCGGCCCCTCAGGGTCCGATTTCGTGGGCGGAGCCCCACTGGGTCCAATTTGGTGGGCGGGACCACTCTGGGTCCAATTTGGTGGGCGGGACCACTCTGGGTCCAATTTGGTGGGCGGGGCCTCTCAGTGTCCGATTTGGTGGGCGGGGCCCCACAGGGTCCGATTTGGTGGGCGGGGCCCCTCAGGGTCCTATTTGGTGGGCAGGGCCTATCTGGGTCTGATTTGGTGGGTGGGGCCACTCTGGGTAAGATTTGGAGGCTGGGGTCGCTCAGCCTCCAATTTGGAGGCCGGGGTCGTTGAGCTTCCGATTTGGAGGCCGAGGTCAAAGAGCCTCAGATTTGGAGGCAGGGGTCGATGAGCCTCCGATTTGGAGGCCGGGGTGGCTCAGCCTCCGATTTGGAGGCCGGGGTGGCTCAGCCTCCGATTTGGAGGCCGGGGTGGCTCAGCCTCCGATTTGGAGGCCGGGGTGGATCAGCCTATTTAGAGGCCGGGGTGGCTCAGCCTCCGATTTGGAGGCCGGGGTGGCTCAGCCTCCGATTTGGAGGCCGGGGTGGCTCAGCCTCCGATTTGGAGGCCGGGGTGGCTCAGCCTCCGATTTGGAGGCCGGGGTGGCTCAGCCTCCGATTTGGAGGCCGGGGTGGCTCAGCCTCCGATTTGGAGGCCGGGGTCGATCAGCCTCCGATATGGAGGCCGGGGTGGCTCATTGTCCGATTTGGAGGCCGGAGTGGCTCAGCCTCCGATTTGGAGGCCGGGGTGGCTCAGCCTCCGATTTGGAGGCCGGGGTGGATCAGCCTCCGATTTGGAGGCCGGGGTGGATCAGTCTCCGATTTGGAGGCCGGGGTGGATCAGCCTCCGATTTGGAGGCCGGGGTGGCTCAGCCTCCGACTTGGAGGCCGGGGTGGCTCAGCCTCCGATTTGGAGGCCGGGGTGGCTCAGCCTCCGATTTGGAGGCCGGGGTGGCTAAGCCTCCGATTTGGTGTGTCGGCCCTTTAAGACTCATTTGGGTGCGCTGGCCCTTTAACAATCACTTTGGCGCGTTGGCCCTTTAAGAGCTAGTTTGGCTGACTGGGCTTCTTTTAAATCCACTTTGGCGCACACATTCTCTCTCAGGGGCATGTGTCATGTGATGAAGCTAGATTTGCATTTGTGCTGTGGGTTTCGCTTTAAGAGCTGATATTATGTGGCAGAGGCTCTGTGCTGGGGTTCAAGTGAAGTTCGTAGGCGTTGGCATAGTAACTGGGTCTGCCTGCGCATATCAATGAGCTCAACTGTCATTTCAATCGCCTCAGGGCACGTTTTGCCATTTCCTATTGAAAAGCATTGGAGACAGTGCATTCCAATGATGGGAAAAAAAATTTTCAAACGCAAATTGCGCAAAAACTACAAATCCGATCGACACGAAAAATACTTAGCACACCTCTCATGGACGCTGGCTTCGAAACGACACCTCAACGGAGTCTGTGCGTGTAGCGGTTCGGGCCGCATTAATTGCGGAAATCAACTTAATAATAATAATAAGAAGAAGAATAAGTTAGCAGCGTTCGGATTACAATATAGTGGTTTTTTCAAACCACTATAACTAGATGTGTATTTCCTGAAGGAAGTACAGATAGTGGTTTGAAATGGTGCCTGGGCTGCCCCTTTAAGAGAGACTTGCCTGCTGCCTCTGCAAGACTTTCAACTCAGGATCCATTTTAACTGTGAGTGCCTCTCAGGGGCCACTTTGGCCTCAGGGTCTGATTTGGTGGGTGGGGCGCCTCAGGATCTGATTCCTTGGCGGGGATCCCTCAGGCTCCGATTTTGTGGGGGGGGCCCCTCAGGGTCCGATTTTGTGGGTGTGGCCCCTCAGGGTCCGATTTTGTGGGTGGGGCCCCTCAGGGTCCGATTTTGTGGGTGGGGACCCTCAGGGTCCAATTTTGTGGGTGAGGCCCCTCAGGGTCTAATTTTGTGGCCGGATCCCCTCAGGGTCCGATTTTGTAGGCGGGGCCCCTCAGGGTCCGATTTTGTGGCCGGGGCCCCGCAGGGTCCGATTTTGTGGCCGGGGCCCCTCAGGGTCCGATTTTGTGGTTGGGGCCCCTCAGGGTCCGATTTTGTGGGTGGGGCCCCTCAGGGTTTGATTTTGTGGCCGGATCCCCTCAGGGTCTGATTTTGTGGGTGGGGCCCCTCAGTGTCCGATTTTGTGGCCGGATCCCCTCAGGGTCCGATTTTGTTGGTTGGGCCCCTCAGGATCCGATTTTGAGGGTGGGGCCCCTCAGGGTTCGATTTTGTGGCCTGGGCCCCTCAGGGTCCGATTTTGTGGTTGGGGCCCCTCAGGGTCTGATTTTGTGGCCGGGTCTACTCAGAGTCCGATTTTGAGGGTGGGGCCCCTTAGGGTCCTATTTTGTGGTTGGGGGCTCTCAGGGTCTGATTTTGTGGGTGGGGCCCCTTAGAGTCCGATTTGGTTGGCGGGGCCCCTCAGGGTCTGATTTGGTGGGCGGGGTCTCTCAGGGTCCGATTTTGAGGGAGGGCCCCTCAGGGTCCGATTTTGAGGGCGGGGCCCCTGAGGGTCCGATTTTGTGGCCGGGGCCCCTCAGGGTCCGATTTTGGGGTTGGGGCCCCTCAGGGTCCAATTTTGTGGGTGGGGCCCCTCTGGGTTCGATTTTGTGGCCGGGGTCTCTCAGGGTCCGATTTTGTGGCCGGGGCCCCTCAGGGTCCGATTTTGTGGTTGGGGCCCCTCAGGGTCCGATTTTGTGGTTGGGGCCCCTCAGGGTCCGGTTTTGTGGTTGGGGCCCCTCAGGGTCCGATTTTGTGGCCGGCACCCGTCAGGGTCTGATTTCGTGGCCGGGGCCCCTCAGGGTCCGATTTTGTGGCCGGGGCCCCTCAGGGTCCGATTTTGTGGTTGGGCCGCTCAGGGTCCGATTTTGTGGCCGGGGACCCTCAGGGTCCGATTTTGTGGCTGGGGCCCCTCAGGGTCCAATTTTGTGGCTGGGGCCCCTCAGGGTCCGATTTTGTGGCTGGGGCCCCTTAGGGTCCGATTTTGTGGCCGGGGCCCCTCAGGGTCCGATTTTGTGGTTGGGGCCCCTCAGGGTCTGATTTTGTGGCCGGGTCTACTCAGGGTCCGATTTTGTGGGTGGGGCCCCTTAGGGTCTGATTTTGTGGGTGGAGCCCCCTGGGTCCATTTTGGTGGGCAGGTCCACTCTGGGTCTGATTTTGTGGTTGGGGCCCCTCAGGGTCCGATTTTGTGGTTGGGGCCCCTCGGGGTTCAATTTTGTAGGTGGGGTCCCTCAGGGTCCGATTTTGTGGCCGGGTCCCATCAGGGTCCAATTTTGTGGCCGGGGCCAGTCAGGGTCCGATTTTGTGGGTGGGGCCCCTCAGGGTCCGATTTTGTGGGTGGGGCCTTCAGGGTCCGATTTTGTGGGTGGGGCTCCTCAGGGTCCAATTTGGTGGGCGGGGCCACTCTGGGTCTGATTTGGTGGGCGAGGCCACTCTGGGTCCGACTTCGTGGGCGGGGCCACTCTGGGTCCGATTTGGATGCCAGGGTTGCTCAGCCTCCTTTTTGTAGGCCAGGGTCTATCAGCCTCCGATTTGGAGCCTTGGGTCACTCAGCTTTCGATTTGGCGCGCCGGCCCTTTAAGACTCATTTTGGTGCGCCGGCTCTTTAAGAATCAATTTGGCACGTCGGCCCTTTAAGAGCCAGGGTGGCTCACTGGGCTTCTAAATCCACTTTGGCGCACACATTCTCTCTCAGGGGCATGCGTCATGTGATGAAGCTAGATTTGCATTTGTGCAGTGGGTTTAGATTTAAGAGCTGATATTATGTGGCAAAAGCTCTGTTCTGGAGATGTCATGTGACGTTCGTAGGCGTTGGCATAGTAACTGGGTCTGCCTGCGCATATCAATGAGCTCAACTGTCATTTCAATCGCCTCAGGGCACGTTTTGCCATTTCCTATTGAAAAGCATTGGAGACAGTGCATTCCAATGATGGGAAAAAAAATTTTCAAACGCAAATTGCGCAAAAACTACAAATCCGATCGACACGAAAAATACTTAGCACACCTCTCATGGACGCTGGCTTCGAAACGACACCTCAACGGAGTCTGTGCGTGTAGCGGTTCGGGCCGCATTAATTGCGGAAATCAACTTAATAATAATAATAAGAAGAAGAATAAGTTAGCAGCGTTCGGATTACAATATAGTGGTTTTTTCAAACCACTATAACTAGATGTGTTTTTCCTGAAGGAAGTACAGATAGTGGTTTGAAATGGTGCCTGGGCTGCCCCTTTAAGAGAGACTTGCCTGCTGCCTCTGCAAGACTTTCAACTCAGGATCCATTTTAACTGTGAGTGCCTCTCAGGGGCCACTTTGGCCTCAGGGTCTGATTTGGTGGGTGGGGCGCCTCAGGATCTGATTCCTTGGCGGGGATCCCTCAGGCTCCGATTTTGTGGGGGGGGCCCCTCAGGGTCCGATTTTGTGGGTGTGGCCCCTCAGGGTCCGATTTTGTGGGTGGGGCCCCTCAGGGTCCGATTTTGTGGGTGGGGACCCTCAGGGTCCAATTTTGTGGGTGAGGCCCCTCAGGGTCTAATTTTGTGGCCGGATCCCCTCAGGGTCCGATTTTGTAGGCGGGGCCCCTCAGGGTCCGATTTTGTGGCCGGGGCCCCGCAGGGTCCGATTTTGTGGCCGGGGCCCCTCAGGGTCCGATTTTGTGGTTGGGGCCCCTCAGGGTCCGATTTTGTGGGTGGGGCCCCTCAGGGTTTGATTTTGTGGCCGGATCCCCTCAGGGTCTGATTTTGTGGGTGGGGCCCCTCAGTGTCCGATTTTGTGGCCGGATCCCCTCAGGGTCCGATTTTGTTGGTTGGGCCCCTCAGGATCCGATTTTGAGGGTGGGGCCCCTCAGGGTTCGATTTTGTGGCCTGGGCCCCTCAGGGTCCGATTTTGTGGTTGGGGCCCCTCAGGGTCTGATTTTGTGGCCGGGTCTACTCAGAGTCCGATTTTGAGGGTGGGGCCCCTTAGGGTCCTATTTTGTGGTTGGGGGCTCTCAGGGTCTGATTTTGTGGGTGGGGCCCCTTAGAGTCCGATTTGGTTGGCGGGGCCCCTCAGGGTCTGATTTGGTGGGCGGGGTCTCTCAGGGTCCGATTTTGAGGGAGGGCCCCTCAGGGTCCGATTTTGAGGGCGGGGCCCCTGAGGGTCCGATTTTGTGGCCGGGGCCCCTCAGGGTCCGATTTTGGGGTTGGGGCCCCTCAGGGTCCAATTTTGTGGGTGGGGCCCCTCTGGGTTCGATTTTGTGGCCGGGGTCTCTCAGGGTCCGATTTTGTGGCCGGGGCCCCTCAGGGTCCGATTTTGTGGTTGGGGCCCCTCAGGGTCCGATTTTGTGGTTGGGGCCCCTCAGGGTCCGGTTTTGTGGTTGGGGCCCCTCAGGGTCCGATTTTGTGGCCGGCACCCGTCAGGGTCTGATTTCGTGGCCGGGGCCCCTCAGGGTCCGATTTTGTGGCCGGGGCCCCTCAGGGTCCGATTTTGTGGTTGGGCCGCTCAGGGTCCGATTTTGTGGCCGGGGACCCTCAGGGTCCGATTTTGTGGCTGGGGCCCCTCAGGGTCCGATTTTGTGGCTGGGGCCCCTCAGGGTCCGATTTTGTGGCTGGGGCCCCTTAGGGTCCGATTTTGTGGCCGGGGCCCCTCAGGGTCCGATTTTGTGGTTGGGGCCCCTCAGGGTCTGATTTTGTGGCCGGGTCTACTCAGGGTCCGATTTTGTGGGTGGGGCCCCTTAGGGTCTGATTTTGTGGGTGGAGCCCCCTGGGTCCATTTTGGTGGGCAGGTCCACTCTGGGTCTGATTTTGTGGTTGGGGCCCCTCAGGGTCCGATTTTGTGGTTGGGGCCCCTCGGGGTTCAATTTTGTAGGTGGGGTCCCTCAGGGTCCGATTTTGTGGCCGGGTCCCATCAGGGTCCAATTTTGTGGCCGGGGCCAGTCAGGGTCCGATTTTGTGGGTGGGGCCCCTCAGGGTCCGATTTTGTGGGTGGGGCCTTCAGGGTCCGATTTTGTGGGTGGGGCTCCTCAGGGTCCAATTTGGTGGGCGGGGCCACTCTGGGTCTGATTTGGTGGGCGAGGCCACTCTGGGTCCGACTTCGTGGGCGGGGCCACTCTGGGTCCGATTTGGATGCCAGGGTTGCTCAGCCTCCTTTTTGTAGGCCAGGGTCTATCAGCCTCCGATTTGGAGCCTTGGGTCACTCAGCTTTCGATTTGGCGCGCCGGCCCTTTAAGACTCATTTTGGTGCGCCGGCTCTTTAAGAATCAATTTGGCACGTCGGCCCTTTAAGAGCCAGGGTGGCTCACTGGGCTTCTAAATCCACTTTGGCGCACACATTCTCTCTCAGGGGCATGCGTCATGTGATGAAGCTAGATTTGCATTTGTGCAGTGGGTTTAGATTTAAGAGCTGATATTATGTGGCAAAAGCTCTGTTCTGGAGATGTCATGTGACGTTCGTAGGCGTTGGCATAGTAACTGGGTCTGCCTGCGCATATCAATGAGCTCAACTGTCATTTCAATCGCCTCAGGGCACGTTTTGCAATTTCCTATTGAAAAGCATTGGAGACAGTGCATTTCAATGACGGGAAAAAAAATTTTCAAACGCAAATTGCGCAAAAACTACAAATCCGATCGACACGAAAAATACTTAGCACACCTCTCATGGACGCTGGCTTCGAAACGACACCTCAACGGAGTCTGTGCTTGTAGCGGTTCGGGCTGCATTAATTGCGGAAATCAACTTAATAATAATAATAATAAGAAGAAGAACTAGATGTGTATTTCCTGAAGGAAGTACAGATAGTGGTTGGAAATGGTGCCCGGGCTGCCCCTTTAAGAGAGACTTGGCTGCTGCCCCTGCAAGACTTTCAACTCAGGATACGATTTAACTGTGGGTGCCTCTCAGGGGCCACTTTGGCTTCAGGGTCCGAATTTGTGGGTGGGACCCCTCAGAGGGACCGATTTTGTGGGTGGGACCCCTCAGGGTCCGATTTTGTGGCCGGGGCACCTCAGGGTCCGATTTTGTGGGTGGAGCCCCTTAGGGTCCGATTTGGTGGACGAGGCCACTCAGGGTCCAATTTGGTGGGCGGGGCCACTCAGGGTCCGATTTGGTGAGTGGGGCCCCTCAGAGTTCAATTTGGTCAGCGGGGCCCCTCAGGGTCCGATTTTGTGGGTGGGGCCACTCAGGGTCCGATTTTGTGGTTGGGGCCTTTCAGAATCTGATTTAGTGGGCGGGGCCCCTCCGGGTCTGAATTGGTGGGCGGGGCCTCTCAGGGTCCGATTTGGTGGGCGGGGCCCCTCAGGGTCCGATTTTGTGGGTTGGGCCCCTCAGGGTCTGATTTTGTGTCCGGGGCCCCTCAGGGTCCGATTTTGTGGCGGGTGCCTCTCAGGGTCCTATTTTGTGGTTGGGGCCCCTCAGGGTCCGATTTTGTGTCCGGAGCCTCTCAGGGTCCGATTTTGTGGTTGGGGCCCCTCAAGATCTGATTTTGTGGCCGGGGTCCCTCAGGGTCTGATTTTGTGGCCGGGGCCCCTCGGTCCAATTTTGTGGATGGGGCCCCTCAGGGTCCAATTTTTTGGCCGGGGCCCCTCAGGGTCCGATTTTGTGGTTGGGGCCCCTCAGGGTCCGATTTTGTCGTTGGGGCCCCTCAGGGTCCGATTTTGTGAGTGGGGCCCCTCAGGGTCCGATGTTGTGGCCGGGGCCCCTCAGGGTCCGATGTTGTGGCCGGGGCCCCTCAGGGTCCGATGTTGTGGCCGGATCCCCTCAGGGTCCGATTTTGTGGGTGGGGCCCCTCAGGGTCTGATTTTGTGGCCAGGGTCCCTCAGGGTCCGATTTTGTGGCCGGGGCCCCTCAGGGTCCAATTTTGTGGGTGGGGCCCCTCAGGGTCCAATTTTGTGGGTGGGGCCCCTCAGGGATCGATTTTGTGGTTGGGGCCCCTCAGGATCCAATTTTGTGACCGGGGCCCTCAGGGTCTGATTTTGTGGGTGGGGCCCCTCAGGGTCCGATATTGTGGGTGGGGCCCCTCAGGATCCGATTTTGTGGGTGGGGCCCCTCAGGATCCAATTTTGTGTTTGGGGCCCCTCAGGGTTCAATTTTGTAGGCGGGGCCCCTCAGGGTCCGGATTTTGTGGCAGGGCCCCTCAGGGTCCGATTTTGTGGCCGGTGCCCGTGAGGGTCCGATTTTGCGGTTGGGGCCCCTCAGGGTCCGATTTTGTGGCCGGGGCCCCTCAGGGTCCGATTTTGTGAGTGGGGCCCCTCAGGGTCCGATTTTGTGGGTGGGGACCCTCAGGGTCCGATTTTGTGGCCGGGGCCACTCAGGGTCCGATTTTGTGGCCGGGGCCCCTCAGGGTCCGATTTGGTGGTCGGGGCCCCTCAGGGTCTCATTTGGTGGGTGGGGCCCCTCAAGGTCCGATTTTGTAGCTGGGGCCCCTCAGGGTCCGATTTTGTGGCCGGGGCCACTCAGGATCCGATTTTTGTGGCCGGAACTCCTCAGGGTCCAATTTTGTGGGTGGGGCCCCTCAGGGTCCGATTTTGTGGCTGGGGCCCCTCAGGGTCCGATTTGGTGGGCAGGGCCCCTCAGGGTCCAATTTGGTGGGTTGGGCCCCTCAGGGTCCGATTTTGTGGCCGGGGCCCCTCAGGGTCCGATTTAGTGTCAGGGGCCCCTCAGGGTCCGATTTTGTGGTTGGGTCCCCTCAGGGTCCGATTATGTGGTTGGGGCCCCTCAGGGTCCGATTTTGTGGCCGCGGCCCCTCAGGGCCTGATTTTGTGGCCGCGGCCCCTCAGGGTCCGATTTCGTGGGCGGAGCCCCACTGGGTCCAATTTGGTGGGCGGGACCACTCTGGGTCCAATTTGGTGGGCGGGACCACTCTGGGTCCAATTTGGTGGGCGGGGCCTCTCAGTGTCCGATTTGGTGGGCGGGGCCCCACAGGGTCCGATTTGGTGGGCGGGGCCCCTCAGGGTCCTATTTGGTGGGCAGGGCCTATCTGGGTCTGATTTGGTGGGTGGGGCCACTCTGGGTAAGATTTGGAGGCTGGGGTCGCTCAGCCTCCAATTTGGAGGCCGGGGTCGTTGAGCTTCCGATTTGGAGGCCGAGGTCAAAGAGCCTCAGATTTGGAGGCAGGGGTCGATGAGCCTCCGATTTGGAGGCCGGGGTGGCTCAGCCTCCGATTTGGAGGCCGGGGTGGCTCAGCCTCCGATTTGGAGGCCGGGGTGGCTCAGCCTCCGATTTGGAGGCCGGGGTGGATCAGCCTATTTAGAGGCCGGGGTGGCTCAGCCTCCGATTTGGAGGCCGGGGTGGCTCAGCCTCCGATTTGGAGGCCGGGGTGGCTCAGCCTCCGATTTGGAGGCCGGGGTGGCTAAGCCTCCGATTTGGAGGCCGGGGTCGATCAGCCTCCGATATGGAGGCCGGGGTGGCTCATTGTCCGATTTGGAGGCCGGGGTGGCTCAGCCTCCGATTTGGAGGCCGGGGTGGCTCAGCCTCCGATTTGGAGGCCGGGGTCGATCAGCCTCCTATTTGGAGGCCGGGGTCGATCAGCCTCCGATTTGGAGGCCGGGGTGGCTCAGCCTCCGATTTGGAGGCCGGGGTCGATCAGCCTCCGATTTGGAGGCCGGGGTGGCTCAGCCTCCGATTTGGAGGCCGGGGTGGCTCAGCCTCCGATTTGGAGGCCGGGGTGGCTCAGCCTCCGATTTGGAGGCCGGGGTGGCTCAGCCTCCGATTTGGAGGCCGGGGTGGCTCAGCCTCCGATTTGGAGGTCGGGGTGGCTCAGCCTCCGATTTGGAGGCCGGGGTGGCTCAGCCTCCGATTTGGTGTGTCGGCCCTTTAAGACTCATTTGGGTGCGCTGGCCCTTTAACAATCACTTTGGCGCGTTGGCCCTTTAAGAGCTTGTTTGGCTCAATGGGCTTCTTCTAAATCAAATTTGGCGGACATTCTCTCTCAGGGGCATGTGTCATGTGATGAAGCTAGATTTGCATTTGTGCTGTGAGTTTCGCTTTAAGAGCTGATATTATGTGGCAGAAGCACTGTGCTGGGGTTCAAGTGAAGTTCGTAGGCGTTGGCATAGTAACTGGGTCTGCCTGCGCATATCAATGAGCTCAACTGTCATTTCAATCGCCTCAGGGCATGTTTTGCCATTTCCTATTGAAAAGCATTGGAGACAGTGCATTCCAATGACGGGAAAAAAAATTTTCAAACGCAAATTGCGCAAAAACTACAAATCCGATCGACACGAAAAATACTTAGCACACCTCTCATGGACGCTGGCTTCGAAACGACACCTCAACGGAGTCTGTGCGTGTAGCGGTTCGGGCCGCATTAATTGCGGAAATCAACTTAATAATAATAAGAAGAAGAAGAATAAGTTAGCAGCGTTCGGATTACAATATAGTGGTTTTTTCAAACCATTATAACTAGATGTGTATTTCCTGAAGGAAGTACAGATAGTGGTTTGAAATGGTGCCCGGGCTGCCCCTTTAAGAGACACTTGCCTGCTGCCCCTGCAAGACTTTCAACTCAGGATACGATTTAACTGTGGGTGCCTCTCAGGGGCCACTTTGGCTTCAGGGTCTGATTTTGTGGGTGGGGCCCCTCAGGGCCTGATTTTGTGGGTGGGGCCCCTCAGGGCCTGATTTTGTGGCCGGGGCCACTCAGGGTCCGATTTGGTGGCCGGGGCCCCTCAGGGTCCGATTTGGTGGCCGGGGACCCTCAGGGTCTGATTTGGTGGGTGGTGCCCCTCAAGGTCCGATTTTGTGGCTGGGGCCCCTCAGGGTCTGATTTTGTGGCCGGGCCACTTAGGATCCGATTTTTGTGGCCGGAACCCCTCAGGGTCCAATTTTGTGGGTGGGGCCCCTCAGGGTCCGATTTTGTGGCCGGGGCCCGTCAGGGTCCGATTTTGTGGGTGGGGCCTCTCAGGGTCCGATTTGGTGGGCGGGGCCCCTCAGGGTCCAATTTGGTGGGCAGGGCCCCTCAGGGTCCGATTTTGTGGATTGGGCCCCTCAGGGTCCGATTTTGTGGCCGGGGCCCCTCAGGGTCCGATTTTGTGGCCGGGGCCCCTCAGGGTCCGATTTTGAGTCAGGGGCCCCTCAGGGTCCGATTTTGTGTCAGGGGCCCCTCAGGGTCCGATTTTGTGGTTGGGGCCTTTCAGGGTCCGATTTTGTGGCCGCGGCCCCTCAGGGTCTGATTTTGTGGCCGCGGCCCCTCAGGGTCCGATTTTGTGGCAGGGTCCCCTCTGGGTCCGATTTTGTGGGTGGGGCCCCTCTGAGTCCAATTTGGTGGGCGGGACCACTCTGGGTCCAATTTGGTGGGCGGGACCTCTCAGGGTCCGATTTTGTGGTTGGGTCCCCTCAGGGTCCGATTTTGTGGTTGGGGCCACTCAGGGTCCGATTTTGTGTCCGGGGCCTATCAGGGTCCAATTTTGTGGCCGCGGCCCCTCAGGGTCTGATTTTGTGGCAGGGGCCCCTCTGGGTCTGATTTTGTGGGCGGAGCCCCTCTGGGTCCAATTTAGTGGGCGGGACCACTCTGGGTCCAATTTAGTGGGCGGGACCACTCTGGGTCCAATTTGGTGGGCGGGACCACTCTGGGTCCAATTTGGTGGGCGGAACCACTCTGGGTCCAATTTGGTGGGCGGGGCCTCAGGGTCCGATTTGGTGAGCGGGGCCCCACAGGGTCCGATTTGGTGGGTGGGGCCACTCTGGGTAAGATTTGGAGGCTGGGGTCGCTCAGCCTCCAATTTGGAGGCCGGGGTCGTTGAGCTTCCGATTTGGAGGCCGAGGTCAAAGAGCCTCCGATTTGGAGGCCGAGGTCAAAGAGCCTCCGATTTGGAGGCCGGGGTCGATGAGCTTCCGATTTGGAGGCCGGGGTGGCTCAGCCTCCGATTTGGAGGCCGGGGTGGCTCAGCCTCCGATTTGGAGGCCGGGGTGGCTCAGCCTCCGATTTGGAGGCCGGGGTGGCTCAGCCTCCGATTTGGAGGCCGGGGTGGCTCAGCCTCCGATTTGGAGGCCGGGGTGGCTCAGCCTCCGATTTGGAGGCCGGGGTGGCTCAGCCTCCGATTTGGAGGCCGGGGTGGCTCAGTCTCCGATTTGGAGGCCGGGGTGGCTCAGCCTCCGATTTGGAGGCCGAGGTGGATCAGCCTCCGATTTGGAGGCCGGGGTGGATCAGCCTCCGATTCGGAGGCCGGGGTGGATCAGCCTCCGATTTGGTGACCGGGGTGGATCAGCCTCCGATTTGGAGGCCGGGGTGGCTCAGCGTCCGATTTGGAGGCCGGGGTGGATCAGCCTCCGATTTGGAGGCCGGGGTGGATCAGTCTCCGATTTGGTGTGTCGGCCCTTTAAGACTCATTTGGGTGCGCTTGCCCTTTAACAATCACTTTGGCGCGTTGGCACTTTAAGAGCTAGTTTGGCTCACTGGGCTTCTTTTAAATCCACTTTGGCGCACACATTCTCTCTCAGGGGCATGTGTCATGTGATGAAGCTATATTTGCATTTGTGCTGTGGGTTTCGCTTTAAGAGCTGATATTATGTGGCAGAGGCTCTTTGCTGGGGTTCAGGAGAAGTTCGTAGGCATTGGCATAGTAACTGGGTGTGCCTGCGCATATCAATGAGCTCAACTGCCATTTCAATCGCCTCACGGCATGTTTTGCCATTTCCTATTGAAAAGCATTGGAGACAGTGCATTCCAATGACGGGAAAAAAAATTTTCAAACGCAAATTGCGCAAAAACTACAAATCCGATCGACACGAAAAATACTTAGCACACCTCTCATGGACGCTGGCTTCGAAACGACACCTCAACGGAGTCTGTGCGTGTAGCGGTTCGGGCCGCATTAATTGCGGAAATCAACTTAATAATAATAATAATAAGAAGAAGAATAAGTTAGCAGCGTTCGGATTACAATATAGTGGTTTTTTCAAACCACTATAACTAGATGTGTATTTCCTGAAGGAAGTACAGATAGTGGTTTGAAACGGTGCCCGGGCTGCCCCTTTAAGAGAGACTTGCCTGCTGCCCCTGCAAGACTTTCAACTCAGGATACGATTTAACTGTGGGTGCCTCTCAGGGGCCACTTTGGCCTCAGGGTCTGATTTCGTGGGTGGGGCCCCTCAGGGCCTGATTTTGTGGGTGGGGCCCCTCAGGGTCCGATTTTGTGGGTGGGGCCCCTCAGGGTCCGATTTTGTGGCCGGGACCACTCAGGGTCCGATTTGGTGGCCGAGGTGGCTCAGCCTCCGATTTGGAGGCCGGGGTGGCTCAGCCTCCGATTTGGAGGCCGGGGTGGCTCAGCCTCCGATTTGGAGGCCGGGGTGGCTCAGCCTCCGATTTGGAGGCCGGGGTGGCTCAGCCTCCGATTTGGAGGCCGGGGTGGCTCAGCCTCCGATTTGGAGGCCGAGGTGGCTCAGCCTCCGATTTGGAGGCCGGGGTGGCTCAGCCTCCCATTTGGAGGCCGGGGTGGCTCAGCCTCCGATTTGGAGGCCGGGGTGGCTCAGCCTCCGATTTGGAGGCCGGGGTGGCTCAGCCTCCTATTTGGAGGCCGGGGTGGCTCAGCCTCCGATTTGGAGGCCTGGGTCGATCAGCCTCCGATTTGGAGGCCGGGGTGGATCAGCCTCCGATTTGGAGGCCGGGGTGGATCAGCCTCCGATTTGGAGGCCGGGGTGGCTCAGCCTCCGATTTGGAGGCCGGGGTGGATCAGCCTCCGATTTGGAGGCCGGGGTGGATCAGCCTCCGATTTGGAGGCCGGGGTGGATCAGCCTCCGATTTGGAGGCCGGGGTGGATCAGCCTCCGATTTGGAGGCCGGGGTGGATCAGCCTCCGATTTGGAGGCCGGGGTGGATCAGCCTCCGATTTGGAGGCCGGGGTGGATCAGCCTCCGATTTGGAGGCCGGGGTGGCTCAGCCTCCGATTTGGAGGCCGGGGTGGCTCAGCCTCCGATTTGGAGGCCGGGGTGGCTCAGCCTCCGATTTGGAGGCCGGGGTGGCTCAGCCTCCGATTTGGAGGCCGGGGTGGCTCAGCCTCCGATTTGGAGGCCGGGGTGGCTCAGCCTCCGATTTGGAGGCCGGGGTGGCTCAGCCTCCGATTTGGAGGCCGGGGTGGCTCAGCCTCCGATTTGGAGGCCGGGGTGGCTCAGCCTCCGATTTGGAGGCCGGGGTGGCTCAGCCTCCGATTTGGAGGCCGGGGTGGCTCAGCCTCCGATTTGGAGGCCGGGGTGGCTCAGCCTCCGATTTGGAGGCCGGGGTGGATCAGCCTCCGATTTTGAGGCCGGGGTGGATCAGCCTCCGATTTTGAGGCCGGGGTGGCTCAGCCTCCGATTTGGAGGCCGGGGTGGCTCAGCCTCCGATTTGGAGGCCGGGGTGGCTCAGCCTCCTATTTGGAGGCCGGGGTGGCTCAGCCTCCTATTTGGAGGCCGGGGTGGCTCAGCCTCCGATTTGGAGGCCTGGGTCGATCAGCCTCCGATTTGGAGGCCGGGGTGGATCAGCCTCCGATTTGGAGGCCGGGGTGGATCAGCCTCCGATTTGGAGGCCGGGGTGGATCAGCCTCCGATTTGGAGGCCGGGGTGGATCAGCCTCCGATTTGGAGGCCGGGGTGGATCAGCCTCCGATTTGGAGGCCGGGGTGGATCAGCCTCCGATTTGGAGGCCGGGGTGGATCAGCCTCCGATTTGGAGGCCGGGGTGGATCAGCCTCCGATTTGGAGGCCGGGGTGGATCAGCCTCCGATTTGGAGGCCGGGGTGGATCAGCCTCCGATTTGGAGGCCGGGGTGGCTCAGCCTCCGATTTGGAGGCCGAGGTGGCTCAGCCTCCGATTTGGAGGCCGGGGTGGCTCAGCCTCCGATTTGGAGGCCGGGGTGGCTCAGCCTCCGATTTGGAGGCCGGGGTGGCTCAGCCTCCGATTTGGAGGCCGGGGTGGCTCAGCCTCCGATTTGGAGGCCGGGGTGGCTCAGCCTCCGATTTGGAGGCCGGGCTGGCTCAGCCTCCGATTTGGAGGCCGGGGTGGCTCAGCCTCCGATTTGGAGGCCGGGGTGGCTCAGCCTCCGATTTGGAGGCCGGGGTGGCTCAGCCTCCGATTTGGAGGCCGGGGTGGCTCAGCCTCCGATTTGGAGGCCGGGGTGGCTCAGCCTCCGATTTGGAGGCCGGGGTGGCTCAGTCTCCGATTTGGAGGCCGGGGTGGCTCAGCCTCCGATTTGGAGGCCGAGGTGGATCAGCCTCCGATTTGGAGGCCGGGGTGGATCAGCCTCCGATTCGGAGGCCGGGGTGGATCAGCCTCCGATTTGGTGACCGGGGTGGATCAGCCTCCGATTTGGAGGCCGGGGTGGCTCAGCGTCCGATTTGGAGGCCGGGGTGGATCAGCCTCCGATTTGGAGGCCGGGGTGGATCAGTCTCCGATTTGGTGTGTCGGCCCTTTAAGACTCATTTGGGTGCGCTTGCCCTTTAACAATCACTTTGGCGCGTTGGCACTTTAAGAGCTAGTTTGGCTCACTGGGCTTCTTTTAAATCCACTTTGGCGCACACATTCTCTCTCAGGGGCATGTGTCATGTGATGAAGCTATATTTGCATTTGTGCTGTGGGTTTCGCTTTAAGAGCTGATATTATGTGGCAGAGGCTCTTTGCTGGGGTTCAGGTGAAGTTCGTAGGCGTTGGCATAGTAACTGGGTGTGCCTGCGCATATCAATGAGCTCAACTGCCATTTCAATCGCCTCACGGCATGTTTTGCCATTTCCTATTGAAAAGCATTGGAGACAGTGCATTCCAATGACGGGAAAAAAAAATTTCAAACGCAAATTGCGCAAAAACTACAAATCCGATCGACACGAAAAATACTTAGCACACCTCTCATGGACGCTGGCTTCGAAACGACACCTCAACGGAGTCTGTGCGTGTAGCGGTTCGGGCCGCATTAATTGCGGAAATCAACTTAATAATAATAAGAAGAAGAAGAAGAATAAGTTAGCAGCGTTCGGATTACAATATAGTGGTTTTTTCAAACCACTATAACTAGATGTGTATTTCCTGAAGGAAGTACAGATAGTGGTTTGAAATGGTGCCCGGGCTGCCCCTTTAAGAGAGACTTGCCTGCTGCCCCTGCAAGACTTTCAACTCAGGATACGATTTAACTGTGGGTGCCTCTCAGGGGCCACTTTGGCCTCAGGGTCTGATTTCGTGGGTGGGGCCCCTCAGGGCCTGATTTTGTGGGTGGGGCCCCTCAGGGTCCGATTTTGTGGGTGGGGCCCCTCAGGGTCCGATTTTGTGGCCGGGACCACTCAGGGTCCGATTTGGTGGCCGAGGTGGCTCAGCCTCCGATTTGGAGGCCGGGGTGGCTCAGCCTCCGATTTGGAGGCCGGGGTGGCTCAGCCTCCGATTTGGAGGCCGGGGTGGCTCAGCCTCCGATTTGGAGGCCGAGGTGGCTCAGCTTCCGATTTGGAGGCCGGGGTGGCTCAGCCTCCCATTTGGAGGCCGGGGTGGCTCAGCCTCCGATTTGGAGGCCGGGGTGGCTCAGCCTCCGATTTGGAGGCCGGGGTGGATCAGCCTCCGATTTTGAGGCCGGGGTGGCTCAGCCTCCGATTTGGAGGCCGGGGTCGCTCAGCCCCCGATTTGGAGGCCGGGGTGGCTCAGCCTCCGATTTGGAGGCCGAGGTGGCTCAGCCTCCGATTTGGAGGCCGGGGTGGCTCAGCCTCCGATTTGGAGGCCGGGGTGGCTCAGCTTCCGATTTGGAGGCCGGGGTGGATCAGCCTCCGATATTGAGGCCGGGGTGGCTCAGCCTCCGATTTGGAGGCCGGGGTCGCTCAGCCCCCGATTTGGAGGCCGGGGTGGCTCAGCCTCCGATTTGGAGGCCGGGGTGGCTCAGCCTCCGATTTGGAGGCCGGGGTGGCTCAGCCTCCGATTTGGAGGCCGGGGTGGCTCAGCCTCCGATTTGGATGTCGGGGTCGATCAGCCTCCGATTTGGAGGCCGGGGTGGCTCAGCCTCCGATTTGGAGGCCGGGGTGGCTCAGTCTCCGATTTGGAGGCCGGGGTGGCTCAGCCTCCGATTTGGAGGCCGGGGTGGATCAGCCTCCGATTTGGAGGCCGGGGTGGATCAGCCTCCGATTTGGAGGCCGGGGTGGATCAGCCTCCGATTTGGTGACCGGGGTGGATCAGCCTCCGATTTGGAGGCCGGGGTGGCTCAGCGTCCGATTTGGAGGCCGGGGTGGATCAACCTCCGATTTGGAGGCCGGGGTGGCTCAGTCTCCGATTTGGTGTGTCGGCCCTTTAAGACTCATTTGGGTGCGCTGGCCCTTTAACAATCACTTTGGCGCGTTGGCACTTTAAGAGCTAGTTTGGCTCACTGGGCTTCTTTTAAATCCACTTTGGCGCACACATTCTCTCTCAGGGGCATGTGTCATGTGATGAAGCTATATTTGCATTTGTGCTGTGGGTTTCGCTTTAAGAACTGATATTATGTGGCAGAGGCTCTGTGCTGGGGTTCAGGTGAAGTTCGTAGGCGTTGGCATAGTAACTGGGTGTGCCTGCGCATATCAATGAGCTCAACTGCCATTTCAATCGCCTCACGGCATGTTTTGCCATTTCCTATTGAAAAGCATTGGAGACAGTGCATTCCAATGACGGGAAAAAAAATTTTCAAACGCAAATTGCGCAAAAACTACAAATCCGATCGACACGAAAAATACTTAGCACACCTCTCATGGACGCTGGCTTCGAAACGACACCTCAACGGAGTCTGTGCGTGTAGCGGTTCGGGCCGCATTAATTGCGGAAATCAACTTAATAATAATAAGAAGAAGAATAAGTTAGCAGCGTTCGGATTACAATATAGTGGTTTTTTCAAAAAACTATAACTAGATGTGTATTTCCTGAAGGAAGTACAGATAGTGGTTTGAAATGGTGCCCGGGCTTCCCCTTTAAGAGAGACTTGCCTGCTGCCCCTGCAAGACTTTCAACTCAGGATACGATTTAACTGTGGGTGCCTCTCAGGGGCCACTTTGGCCTCAGGGTCTGATTTTGTGGGTGGGGCCCCTCAGGGCCTGATTTTGTGGGTGGGGCCCCTCAGGGTCCGATTTTGTGGGTGGGGCCCCTCAGGGTCCGATTTTGTGGCCGGGGCCACTCAGGGTCCGATTTGGTGGCCGGGGCCCCTCAGGGTCCGATTTGGTGGCCGGGGCCCCTCAGGGTCTGATTTGGTGGGTGGGGCCCCTCAAGGTCCGATTTTGTGGCTGGGGCCCCTCAGTGTCCAATTTTCTTGCCGCGGCCACTCAGGATCCGATTTTTGTGGCCAAAACCCCTCAGGGTCCAATTTTGTGGGTGGGGCCCCTCAGGGTCCGATTTTGTGGCCGGGGCCCGTCAGGGTTCGATTTTGTGGGTGGGGCCTCTCAGCGTCCGATTTGGTGGGCGGGGCCCCTCAGGGTCCAATTTCTTGGGCAGGGCCCCTCAGGGTCCAATTTGGTGGGCAGGGCCTCTCAGGGTCCGATTTTGTGGCCGGGGCCCCTCAGGGTCCGATTTTGTGTCAGGGGCCCCTCAGGGTCCGATTTTGTGGTTGAGTCCCCTCAGGGTCCGATTTTGTGGTTGGGGCCCCTCAGGGTCCGATTTTGTGGCCGCGGCCCCTCTGGGTCCGATTTTGTGGGTGGGGCCCCTCTGGGTCCAATTTGGTGGGCGGGACCACTCTGGGTCCAATTTGGTGGGCGGGGCCCCTCAGGGTCCGATTTTGTGGTTGGGTCCCCTCAGGGTCCGATTTTGTGGTTGGGGTCCCTCAGGGTCCGATTTTGTGGCCGCGGCCCCTCTGGGTCCGATTTTGTGGGTGGGGCCCCTCTGGGTCCAATTTGGTGGGCGGGACCACTCTGGGACCAATTTGGTGGGCGGGGCCTCTCCGGGTCCGATTTTGTGGTTGGGTCCCCTCAGGGTCCAATTTTGTGGTTGGGGTCCCTCAGGGTCCAATTTTGTGGCCGGGGCCTATCAGGGTCCAATTTTGTGACTGGGGCCCATCAGGGTCCGATTTTGTGGCCGCGGCCCCTCAGGGTCTGATTTTGTGGCAGGGGCCCCTCTGGGTCTGATTTTGTGGGCGGAGCCCCACTGGGTCCGATTTGGTGGGGGGGACCACTCTGGGTCCAATTTGGTGGGCGGGACCACTCTGGGTCCAATTTGGTGGGCGGGGCCTCTCAGGGTCCGATTTGGTAGGCGGGGCCCCACAGGGTCCGATTTGGTGGGCGGGGCCCCACAGGGTCCGATTTGGTGGGCGGGGCCTCTCTGGGTCTGATTTGGTGGGTGGGGCCACTCTGGGTAAGATTTGGAGGCTGGGGTCGCTCAGCCTCCAATTTGGAGGCCGGGGTCGTTGAGCTTCCGATTTGGAGGCCGAGGTCAAAGAGCCTCCGATTTGGAGGCAGGGGTCAATGAGCTTCCGATTTGGAGGCCGGGGTCATTGAGCCTCCGATTTGGAGGCCGGGGTGGCTCAGCCTCTGATTTGGAGGCCGGGGTGGCTCAGCCTCCGATTTGGAGGCCGGGGTGGCTCAGCCTCCGATTTGGAGGCCGGGGTCGCTCAGCCTCCTATTTGGAGGCCGGGGTCGCTCAGCCTCCGATTTGGAGGCCGGGGTGGCTCAGCCTCCGATTTGGAGGCCGGGGTGGCTCAGCCTCCGATTTGGAGGCCGGGGTCGATCAGCCTCCGATTTGGAGGCCGGGGTGGATCAGCCTCCGATTTGGAGGCCGGGGTGGATCAGCCTCCGATTTGGAGGCCGGGGTGGATCAGCCTCCGATTTGGAGGCCGGGGTGGATCAGCCTCCGATTTGGAGGCCGGGGTCGATCAGCCTCCGATTTGGAGGCCGGGGTCGATCAGCCTCCGATTTGGAGGCCGGGGTGGCTCAGCCTCCGATTTGGAGGCTGGGGTGGCTCAGCCTCTGATTTGGAGGCCTGGGTCGATCAGCCTCCGATTTGGAGGCCGGGGTGGATCAGGCTCCGATTTGGAGGCCGGGGTGGATCAGGCTCCGATTTGGAGGCCGGGGTGGATCAGCCTCCCATTTGGAGGCCAGGTTGGCTCAGCCTCCGATTTGGAGGCCGGGGTGGCTCAGCCTCCGATTTGGAGGCCGGGGTGGCTCAGTCTCCGATTTGGTGTGTCGGCCCTTTAAGACTCATTTGGGTGCGCTGGCCCTTTAACAATCACTTTGGCGCGTTGGCCCTTTAAGAGCTAGTTTGGCTGACTGGGCTTCTTTTAAATCCACTTTGGCGCACACATTCTCTCTCAGGGGCATGTGTCATGTGATGAAGCTAGATTTGCATTTGTGCTGTGGGTTTCGCTTTAAGAGCTGATATTATGTGGCAGAGGCTCTGTGCTGGGGTTCAAGTGAAGTTCGTAGGCGTTGGCATAGTAACTGGGTCTGCCTGCGCATATCAATGAGCTCAACTGTCATTTCAATCGCCTCAGGGCACGTTTTGCCATTTCCTATTGAAAAGCATTGGAGACAGTGCATTCCAATGACGGGAAAAAAAATTTTCAAACGCAAATTGCGCAAAAACTACAAATCCGATCGACACGAAAAATACTTAGCACACCTCTCATGGACGCTGGCTTCGAAACGACACCTCAACGGAGTCTGTGCGTGTAGCGGTTCGGGCCGCATTAATTGCGGAAATCAACTTAATAATAATAAGAAGAAGAAGAACTAGATGTGTATTTCCTGAAGGAAGTACAGATAGTAGTTTGAAATGGTGCCCGGGCTGCCCCTTTAAGAGAGACTTGCCTGCTGTCCTTGCAAGACTTTCAACTCAGGATCCGTTTTAACTGTGGGTGCCTCACAGGGGCCAATTTGGCCTCAGGGTCCGATTTTGTGGATGGGGCCCCTCAGGGTCTGATTTTGTGTCCGGGGCCCCTCAGGGTCTGATTTTGTAGTGGGGGACTTTCAAAATCTAATTTGGTGGGCGGGGCGGCTCATGGTCCGATTTGGTGAGCGGGGCCCCTCAGAGTTCAATTTGGTGAGCAGGGCCCCTCACGGTCCAATTTGGTGGGCGGGGCTCCTCGGGGTCTGATTTGGTGGGTGGGGCTCCTCAGTGTCCGATTTGGAGGGCGGGGTCACCCTCGGTCCACTTTAGTGGGCGGTGCCCCTTAGGGTCCAATTTGGGAAGGGGGGACAATCTCGGTCCGATTTAGTGGGTGGTGCCCCTCAGGGTCCGATTTGGTGGGTGGGGCCCATCAGGGTCTGATTTGGTGGGCGGGGCACCTCAGGGTCTGATTTGGTGGGCGGGGCACCTCAGGGTCTGATTTGGTGGGCGGGGCCCCCTGGGTCCGATTTGGTGGGCGGGGCCCCTCAGGGTCCGATTTGGTGGACGGGGCCACTCTGGGTCCAATTTGGTGGGCGGGGCCCTTCAGGGTCCGATTTGGTGGGCGGAGTCACTCTGGGTCCGATTTGGTGGGCGGTGCTCCTCAGGGTCCAATTTGGTGGGCAGGGCCACTCTGGGTCCGATGTGGTGGGCGGGGCCCTTCAGGATCCAATTTGGTGGGCGGGGACACTTGAGTCTGATTTGGTGGGCGGAGCCCCTCAGGGTCTGATTTGGTGGGCGGGGCCACTCAGGTTCTGATTTTTTGAGCGCGGCCACGCTGGGTCCGATTTGTAGGCCAGGGTGGCTCAGCCTCCGATTTGGAGGCCAGGGTGGCTCAGCCTCCGATTTGGAGCCTGGGGTCACTCAGCTTTCGATTTGGCGTGCCAGGGCTCATTTCAGTGCGCCGGCCCTTTAAGAATCACTTTGGCCCGTCGGCCCTTTAAGAGCCAGTTTGGCTCACTGGGCTTCTAAATCCACTTTGGCGCACATTCTCTCTCAGGGGCATGCATCATGTGATGAAGCTAGATTTGCATTTGTGCTGTGGGTTTCGCTTTAAGAGTTGAAATTATCTGCCAGAAACTCTGTCCTGGAGAGGTCACGTGAAGTTCGTAGGCGTTGGCATAGTAACTGGGTAAGCCTGCGCATATCAATGAGCTTAACTGCCACCTCACGACTGTCACATGTTTTCCCTATGGCAACATTTTCCCATTGAAATGCATTGAGGAAAATGTTTTTTCAAACGCAAATTGCGCAAAAACTACAAATCCGATCGACACGAAAAATACTTAGCACACCACTCGTGGACGCTGGTTTCGAAACGTCGGCTCAACGGAGTCTGTGTGTGTAGCGGTTCGGGACGCATTAATTGCAGAAAATCAACTGAATAGTAATAATAATACTAGATGTGTATTTCCTGAAGGAAGTACAGATAGTGGTTTGAAATGGTGCCCGGGCTGCCCCTTTAAGAGAGACTTGCCTGCTGCCCCTGCAAGACTTTCAACTCAGGATCCGTTTTAACTGTGAGTGCATCTCAGGCGCCACTTTGGCCTCAGGGTCCGATTTTGTGGGTGGGGCCCCTCAGGGTCCGATTTAGTGGCCAGGGCCCCTCAGGGTTCGATTTGGTGGGTGGGGACCCTCAGGGTCCGATTTAGTGGCCGAGGCCCCTCAGGGTCTGATTTGGTGGGTGGGGACCCTCAGCGTCCTATTTTGTTGCCGGGGCCCCTCAGGGTCCGATTTGGTGGTTGGAGCCCCTCAGGGTCTGACTTTGTGACCAGGGCCCCTAAGGGTCCGTTTTTGTGATTGGGGACCCTCATGGTCCGATTTTGTGGCTGGGGCCCCTCAGGGTCCAATTTGGTAGGTAGGGCCCCTCAGGGTTTGATTTTGTGGGTGGGGCCCCTCAGGGTCCGATTTGGTGGATTGGGCCCCTCTGGGTCCGATTTTGTGGCTGGGGCCCCACAGGGTCCGATTTTGTGGGTTTAGCCCCTCAGGGTCCGATTTGGTGGCTGGGGCCACTCAGGGTCCGATTTGGTGGGCGGGGACACTCAGGGTCCGATTTGGTGGGCGGGGCCCCTAACGGTCCGATTTGGTGGGCTGGGCCCCTCAGGGTCCGATTTGGTGAGCGAGGCCCCTCAGAGTTCAATTTGGTGAGCGGGGCCCCTCTGGGTCCGATTTGGTCAGCATCGCACCATAGGATCAGATTTGGTGGGCGGGGCCCCCCTGGGTCTGATTTTGTGGTTGGGGCCCTTCAGGGTCCGATTTTGTGGGTGGAGCCCCTTAGGGTCCGATTTTGTGTCCGGGGCCCCTCAGGGTCCGATTTTGTGTCCGGTGCCCCTCATGGTCCGATTTTGTGGTTGAGGCCTTTCAGAATCCGATTTGGTGGGCGGGGCCCCTCAGGCTTCGATTTGGTGGCCGGGGCCCCTCAGGGTCCGATTTGGTGGTTGGAGCCCCTCAGGGTCTGACTTTGTGACCAGGGCCCCTAAGGGTCCGTTTTTGTGATTGGGGACCCTCATGGTCCGATTTTGTGGCTGGGGCCCCTCAGGGTCCAATTTGGTAGGTAGGGCCCCTCAGGGTTTGATTTTGTGGGTGGGGCCCCTCAGGGTCCGATTTGGTGGATTGGGCCCCTCTGGGTCCGATTTTGTGGCTGGGGCCCCACAGGGTCCGATTTTGTGGGTTTAGCCCCTCAGGGTCCGATTTGGTGGCTGGGGCCCCTCAGGGTCCGATTTGGTGGGCGGGGACACTCAGGGTCCGATTTGGTGGGCGGGGCCCCTAACGGTCCGATTTGGTGGGCTGGGCCCCTCAGGGTCCGATTTGGTGAGCGAGGCCCCTCAGAGTTCAATTTGGTGAGCGGGGCCCCTCTGGGTCCGATTTGGTCAGCATCGCACCATAGGATCAGATTTGGTGGGCGGGGCCCCCCTGGGTCTGATTTTGTGGTTGGGGCCCTTCAGGGTCCGATTTTGTGGGTGGAGCCCCTTAGGGTCCGATTTTGTGTCCGGGGCCCCTCAGGGTCCGATTTTGTGTCCGGTGCCCCTCATGGTCCGATTTTGTGGTTGAGGCCTTTCAGAATCCGATTTGGTGGGCGGGGCCCCTCAGGCTTCGATTTGGTGGGCGGGGCCCCTCAGGCTTCGATTTGGTGGCTGGGCCCCTCAGGCTTCGATTTGGTGGGCGGGGACACTCAGGGTCCGATTTGGTGGGCGGGGCCCCTAACGGTCCGATTTGGTGGGCTGGGCCCCTCAGGGTCCGATTTGGTGAGCGAGGCCCCTCAGAGTTCAATTTGGTGAGCGGGGCCCCTCTGGGTCCGATTTGGTCAGCATCGCACCATAGGATCAGATTTGGTGGGCGGGGCCCCCCTGGGTCTGATTTTGTGGTTGGGGCCCTTCAGGGTCCGATTTTGTGGGTGGAGCCCCTTAGGGTCCGATTTTGTGTCCGGGGCCCCTCAGGGTCCGATTTTGTGTCCGGTCCCCCTCATGGTCCGATTTTGTGGTTGAGGCCTTTCAGAATCCGATTTGGTGGGCGGGGCCCCTCAGGCTTCGATTTGGTGGCCGGGGCCCCTCAGGGTCCGATTTGGTGGTTGGAGCCCCTCAGGGTCTGACTTTGTGACCAGGGCCCCTAAGGGTCCGTTTTTGTGATTGGGGACCCTCATGGTCCGATTTTGTGGCTGGGGCCCCTCAGGGTCCAATTTGGTAGGTAGGGCCCCTCAGGGTTTGATTTTGTGGGTGGGGCCCCTCAGGGTCCGATTTGGTGGATTGGGCCCCTCTGGGTCCGATTTTGTGGCTGGGGCCCCACAGGGTCCGATTTTGTGGGTTTAGCCCCTCAGGGTCCGATTTGGTGGCTGGGGCCCCTCAGGGTCCGATTTGGTGGGCGGGGACACTCAGGGTCCGATTTGGTGGGCGGGGCCCCTAACGGTCCGATTTGGTGGGCTGGGCCCCTCAGGGTCCGATTTGGTGAGCGAGGCCCCTCAAAGTTCAATTTGGTGAGCGGGGCCCCTCTGGGTCCGATTTGGTCAGCATCGCACCATAGGATCAGATTTGGTGGGCGGGGCCCCCCTGGGTCTGATTTTGTGGTTGGGGCCCTTCAGGGTCCGATTTTGTGGGTGGAGCCCCTTAGGGTCCGATTTTGTGTCCGGGGCCCCTCAGGGTCCGATTTTGTGTCCGGTGCCCCTCATGGTCCGATTTTGTGGTTGAGGCCTTTCAGAATCCGATTTGGTGGGCGGGGCCCCTCAGGCTTCGATTTGGTGGGCGGGGCCCCTCAGGCTTCGATTTGGTGAGCGGGGCCCCTCAGGCTTCGATTTGGTGAGCGGGGCCTCTCAGAGTTCGATTTGGTGAGCGGGGCCTCTCAGGGTCCGATTTGGTGAGCGGGGCACCTCAGGGTCCGATTTTGTGGTTGGGGCCTTTCAGAATCTGATTTGGTGGGTGGAGCCGCTCAGGATCCGATTTGGTGAGCGGGGCCCCTCAGAGTTCAATTTGGTGAGCGGGACCCCTCAGGGTCCGATTTGGTGGGCGGGGCCCATCAGGGTTCGATTTGGTTTGTGGGGACCCTCAGGGTCCGATTTGGTGGGCAGGGGCCCTCAGGGTCTGATTTGCTGGGCGGGGTCCCTCAGGGTCCTATTTGGTGGGCGTGGCCCCTCAGGGTCTGATTTGGTGGGCGGGGCCACTCAGGGTCCGATTTGGTGGACGGGGCCCCCCAGGGTCCGATTTGGTGGGCGGGGCCCATCAGAGTCAGATTTGGTGGGCGGGGACCCTCAGGGTCCGATTTGCTGGGCGGGGTCCCACAGGGTCCTATTTGGTGGGTGGGGCCCCTCAGGGTCCTATTTGGTGGTTGGGGCCTTTCAGAATCCGATTTGGTGAGTGGGGCCCCTCAGGGTCTGATTTGGTGAGCGGGGCCCTTTAGGGTCCGATTTGGTGAGCGGGGACCCTCAGGGTCCGATTTGGTGGGCGGGATCTCTGAGTCCGATTTGGTGGGCGGGGCCCCTCAGGGTCCGATTTGGTGGGCGGGGCCCCTCAGGGTCCGATTTGGTGAGCGGGGCCCCTCAGAGTTCAATTTGGTGAGCGGGGCCCCTCATGGTCCGATTTGGTGAGCGGGGCCCCTCATGGTCCGATTTGGTGGGCGGGGCCCCTCAGGGTCTGATTTGGTGGGTGGGGCCCCTCAGGGTCCGATTTGGTGGGCGGGGGCACACTTTGGCGCACATTCTCTCTCAGGGGCATGCGTCATGTGATGAAGCTAGATTTGCATTTGTGCTGTGGGTTTCGCTTTAAGAGCTGATATTATGTGGTAGAAGCTCTGTCCTGGGGGCGTCATGTGATGTTTGTAGGCATTGGCATAGTAACTGGGTGTTCCTGCGCATATCAATGAGCTTAACTGCCATTTCAATCGCCTCAGGGCACGTTTTGCCATTTCCCATTCAAATGCATTGAGACAGTGCATTCCAATGAAGGGAAAAAAAAATTTCAAACGCAAATTGCGCAAAAACTACAAATCCGATCGACACGAAAAATACTTAGCACACCACTCGTGGACGCTGGCTTCAAAACAACACCTCAACGGAGTCTGTGCGTGTAGCGGTTCGGGCCGCATTAATTGCAGAAATCAACTGAATAGTAATAATAATACTAGATGTGTATTTCCTGAAGGAAGTACAGATAGTGGTTTGAAATGGTGCCCGGGCTGCCCCTTTAAGAGAGACTTGCCTGCTGCCCCTGCAAGACTTTCAAGTCAGGATACGATTTAACTGTGGGTGCCTCTCAGGGGCCACTTTGGCCTCATGGTCTGATTTTGTGGGTGGGGCCCCTCAGGGCCTGATTTTGTGGGTGGGGCCGCTCAGGGTCCGATTTTGTGGTTGGGTCCCCTCAGGGTCCGATTTTGTGGTTGGGTCCCCTCAGGGTCCGATTTTGTGGCCGGGGCCCCTCTGGGTCCGATTTTGTGGCAGGGGCCCCTCTGGGTCCGATTTTGTGGCAGGGGCCCCTCTGGGTCCGATTTTGTGGGTGGGGCCCCTCTGGGTCCAATTTGGTGGGCGGGACCACTCTGGGTCCAATTTGGTGGGCGGGGCCTCTCAGGTTCCGATTTTGTGGTTGGGTCCCCTCAGGGTCCGATTTTGTGGTTGGGGCCCCTCAGGGTCCGATTTTGTGGCCGGGTCTCATCAGGGTCCAATTTTGTGACTGGGGCCCATCAGGGTCCGATTTTGTGGCCGCGGCCCCTCAGGGTCTGATTTTGTGGCAGGGGCCGCTCTGGGTCTGATTTTGTGGGCGGAGCCCCTCTGGGTCCAATTTGGTGGGCGGGACCACTCTGGGTCCAATTTGGTGGGCGGGACCACTCTGGGTCCGATTTGGTGGGCGGGGCCTCTCAGGGTCCGATTTGGTGGGCGGGGCCCCACAGGGTCCGATTTGGTGGGCGGGGCCACTCTGGGTAAGATTTGGAGGCTGGGGTCGCTCATCCTCCAATTTGGAGGCCGGGGTGGCTCAGCCTCCGATTTGGAGGCCGGGGTGGCTCAGCCTCCGATTTGGAGGCCGGGGTGGCTCAGCCTCCGATTTGGAGGCCGGGGTGGCTCAGCCTCCGATTTGGAGGCCGGGGTGGCTCAGCCACCGATTTGGAGGCCGGGGTGGATCAGCCTCCGATTTGGAGGCCGGGGTGGCTCAGCCACCGATTTGGAGGCCGGGGTGGCTCAGCCTCCGATTTGGAGGCCGGGGTGGCTCAGCCTCCGATTTGGAGGCCGGGGTGACTCAGCCTCCGATTTGGAGGCCGGGGTGGCTCAGCCTCCGATTTGGAGGCCGGGGTGGCTCAGCCTCCGATTTGGAGGCCGGGGTGGCTCAGCCTCCGATTTGGAGGCCGGGGTGGCTCAGCATCCGATTTGGAGGCCGGGGTGGCACAGCGTCCGATTTGGAGGCCGGGGTGGCTCAGTCTCCGATTTGGTGTGTCGGCCCTTTAAGACTCATTTGGGTGCGCTGGCCCTTTAACAATCACTTTGGCGCGTTGGCCCTTTAAGAGCTAGTTTGGCTGACTGGGCTTCTTTTAAATCCACTTTGGCGCACACATTCTCTCTCAGGGGCATGTGTCATGTGATGAAGCTATATTTGCATTTGTGCTGTGGGTTTCGCTTTAAGAGCTGATATTATGTGGCAGAGGCTCTGTGCTGGGGTTCAGGTGAAGTTCGTAGGCGTTGGCATAGTAACTGGGTGTGCCTGCGCATATCAATGAGCTCAACTGCCATTTCAATCGCCTCAGGGCATGTTTTGCCATTTCCTATTGAAAAGCATTGGAGACAGTGCATTCCAATGACGGGAAAAAAAATTTTCAAACGCAAATTGCGCAAAAACTACAAATCCGATCGACACGAAAAATACTTAGCACACCTCTCATGGACGCTGGCTTCGAAACGACACCTCAACGGAGTCTGTGCGTGTAGCGGTTCGGGCCGCATTAATTGCGGAAATCAACTTAATAATAATAAGAAGAAGAATAAGTTAGCAGCGTTCGGATTACAATATAGTGGTTTTTTCAAACCACTATAATAATAAGAAGAAGAACTAGATGTGTATTTCCTGAAGGAAGTACAGATAGTAGTTTGAAATGGTGCCCGGGCTGCCCCTTTAAGAGAGACTTGCCTGCTGTCCTTGCAAGACTTTCAACTCAGGATCCGTTTTAACTGTGGGTGCCTCACAGGGGCCAATTTGGCCTCAGGGTCCGATTTTGTGGGTGGGGCCCCTCAGGGTCTGATTTTGTGTCCGGGGCCCCTCAGGGTCTGATTTTGTAGTGGGGGACTTTCAAAATCTGATTTGGTGGGCGGGGCGGCTCATGGTCCGATTTGGTGAGCGGGGCCCCTCAGAGTTCAATTTGGTGAGCAGGGCCCCTCACGGTCCAATTTGGTGGGCGGGGCTCCTCGGGGTCTGATTTGGTGGGTGGGGCTCCTCAGTGTCCGATTTGGAGGGCGGGGTCACCCTCGGTCCACTTTAGTGGGCGGTGCCCCTTAGGGTCCAATTTGGGAAGGGGGGACAATCTCGGTCCGATTTAGTGGGTGGTGCCCCTCAGGGTCCGATTTGGTGGGTGGGGCCCATCAGGGTCTGATTTGGTGGGCGGGGCACCTCAGGGTCTGATTTGGTGGGCGGGGCACCTCAGGGTCTGATTTGGTGGGCGGGGCCCCCTGGGTCCGATTTGGTGGGCGGGGCCCCTCAGGGTCCGATTTGGTGGACGGGGCCACTCTGGGTCCAATTTGGTGGGCGGGGCCCTTCAGGGTCCGATTTGGTGGGCGGAGTCACTCTGGGTCCGATTTGGTGGGCGGTGCTCCTCAGGGTCCAATTTGGTGGGCGGGGCCACTCTGGGTCCGATTTGGTGGGCGGGGCCCTTCAGGATCCAATTTGGTGGGCGGGGACACTTGAGTCTGATTTGGTGGGCGGAGCCCCTCAGGGTCTGATTTGGTGGGCGGGGCCACTCAGGTTCTGATTTTTTGAGCGCGGCCACGCTGGGTCCGATTTGGAGGCCAGGGTGGCTCAGCCTCCGATTTGGAGGCCAGGGTGGCTCAGCCTCCGATTTGGAGCCTGGGGTCACTCAGCTTTCGATTTGGCGTGCCAGGGCTCATTTCAGTGCGCCGGCCCTTTAAGAATCACTTTGGCCCGTCGGCCCTTTAAGAGCCAGTTTGGCTCACTGGGCTTCTAAATCCACTTTGGCGCACATTCTCTCTCAGGGGCATGCATCATGTGATGAAGCTAGATTTGCATTTGTGCTGTGGGTTTCGCTTTAAGAGTTGAAATTATCTGCCAGAAACTCTGTCCTGGAGAGGTCATGTGAAGTTCGTAGGCGTTGGCATAGTAACTGGGTAAGCCTGCGCATATCAATGAGCTTAACTGCCACCTCACGACTGTCCCATGTTTTCCCTATGGCAACATTTTCCCATTGAAATGCATTGAGGAAAATGTTTTTTCAAACGCAAATTGCGCAAAAACTACAAATCCGATCGACACGAAAAATACTTAGCACACCACTCGTGGACGCTGGCTTCGAAACGTCGGCTCAACGGAGTCTGTGTGTGTAGCGGTTCGGGACGCATTAATTGCGGAAAATCAACTGAATAGTAATAATAATACTAGATGTGTATTTCCTGAAGGAAGTACAGATAGTGGTTTGAAATGGTGCCCGGGCTGCCCCTTTAAGAGAGACTTGCCTGCTGCCCCTGCAAGACTTTCAACTCAGGATCCGTTTTAACTGTGAGTGCATCTCAGGCGCCACTTTGGCCTCAGGGTCCGATTTTGTGGGTGGGGCCCCTCAGGGTCCGATTTAGTGGCCAGGGCCCCTCAGGGTTCGATTTGGTGGGTGGGGACCCTCAGGGTCCGATTTAGTGGCCGAGGCCCCTCAGGGTCTGATTTGGTGGGTGGGGACCCTCAGGGTCCGATTTTGTTGCCGGGGCCCCTCAGGGTCCGATTTGGTGGTTGGAGCCCCTCAGGGTCTGACTTTGTGACCAGGGCCCCTAAGGGTCCGTTTTTGTGATTGGGGACCCTCATGGTCCGATTTTGTGGCTGGGGCCCCTCAGGGTCCAATTTGGTAGGTAGGGCCCCTCAGGGTTTGATTTGGTGGGCGGGGCCCCCCAGGGTCCGATTTGGTGGGCGGGGCCCATCAGAGTCAGATTTGGTGGGCGGGGACCCTTAGGGTCCGATTTGCTGGGCGGGGTCCCACAGGGTCCTATTTGGTGGGTGGGGCCCCTCAGGGTCCTATTTGGTGGTTGGGGCCTTTCAGAATCCGATTTGGTGAGTGGGGCCCCTCAGGGTCCGATTTGGTGAGCGGGGCCCCTTAGGGTCCGATTTGGTGAGCGGGGACCCTCAGGGTCCGATTTGGTGGGCGGGATCTCTCAGAGTCCGATTTGGTGGGCGGGGCCCCTCAGGGTCCAATTTGGTGGGCGGGGCCCCTCAGGGTCCGATTTGGTGAGCGGGGCCCCTCAGAGTTCAATTTGGTGAGCGGGGCCCCTGATGGTCCGATTTGGTGAGCGGGGCCCCTCATGGTCCGATTTGGTGGGCGGGGCCCCTCAGGGTCTGATTTGGTGGGTGGGGCCCCTCAGGGTCCGATTTGGTGGGCGGGGGCACACTTTGGCGCACATTCTCTCTCAGGGGCATGCGTCATGTGATGAAGCTAGATTTGCATTTGTGCTGTGGGTTTCGCTTTAAGAGCTGATATTATGTGGCAGAAGCTCTGTCCTGGGGGCGTCATGTGATGTTTGTAGGCATTGGCATAGTAACTGGGTGTTCCTGCGCATATCAATGAGCTTAACTGCCATTTCAATCGCCTCAGGGCACGTTTTGCCATTTCCCATTCAAATGCATTGAGACAGTGCATTCCAATGAAGGGAAAAAAAAATTTCAAACGCAAATTGCGCAAAAACTACAAATCCGATCGACACGAAAAATACTTAGCACACCACTCGTGGACGCTGGCTTCAAAACAACACCTCAACGGAGTCTGTGCGTGTAGCGGTTCGGGCCGCATTAATTGCAGAAATCAACTGAATAGTAATAATAATACTAGATGTGTATTTCCTGAAGGAAGTACAGATAGTGGTTTGAAATGGTGCCCGGGCTGCCCCTTTAAGAGAGACTTGCCTGCTGCCCCTGCAAGACTTTCAACTCAGGATACGATTTAACTGTGGGTGCCTCTCAGGGGCCACTTTGGCCTCATGGTCTGATTTTGTGGGTGGGGCCCCTCAGGGCCTGATTTTGTGGGTGGGGCCGCTCAGGGTCCGATTTTGTGGTTGGGTCCCCTCAGGGTCCGATTTTGTGGTTGGGTCCCCTCAGGGTCCGATTTTGTGGCCGGGGCCCCTCTGGGTCCGATTTTGTGGCAGGGGCCCCTCTGGGTCCGATTTTGTGGGTGGGGCCCCTCTGGGTCCAATTTGGTGGGCGGGACCACTCTGGGTCCAATTTGGTGGGCGGGGCCTCTCAGGGTCCGATTTTGTGGTTGGGTCCCCTCAGGGTCCGATTTTGTGGTTGGGGCCCCTCAGGGTCCGATTTTGTGGCCGGGTCTATCAGGGTCCGATTTTGTGACTGGGGCCCATCAGGGTCCGATTTTGTGGCCGCGGCCCCTCAGGGTCTGATTTTGTGGCAGGGGCCGCTCTGGGTCTGATTTTGTGGGCGGAGCCCCTCTGGGTCCAATTTGGTGGGCGGGACCACTCTGGGTTCAATTTGGTGGGCGGGACCACTCTGGGTCCAATTTGGTGGGCGGGGCCTCTCAGGGTCCGATTTGGTGGGCGGGGCCCCACAGGGTCCGATTTGGTGGGCGGGGCCACTCTGGGTAAGATTTGGAGGCTGGGGTCGCTCAGCCTCCAATTTGGAGGCCGGGGTGGCTCAGCCTCCAATTTGGAGGCCGGGGTGGCTCAGCCTCCGATTTGGAGGCCGAGGTGGCTCAGCCTCCGATTTGGAGGCCGGGGTGGCTCAGCCACCGATTTGGAGGCCGGGGTGGATCAGCCTCCGATTTGGAGGCCGGGGTGGATCAGCCTCTGATTTGGAGGCCGGGGTGGCTCAGCCTCCGATTTGGAGGCCGGGGTGGCTCAGCCTCCGATTTGGAGGCCGGGGTGGCTCAGCCTCCGATTTGGAGGCCGGGGTGGCTCAGCCTCCGATTTGGAGGCCGGGGTGGCTCAGCCTCCGATTTGGAGGCCGGGGTGGCTCAGCCTCCGATTTGGAGGCCGGGGTGACTCAGCCTCCGATTTGGAGGCCGGGGTGACTCAGCCTCCGATTTGGAGGCCGGGGTGACTCAGCCTCCGATTTGGAGGCCGGGGTGGATCAGCCTCCGATTTGGAGGCCGGGGTGGCTCAGCCTCCGATTTGGAGGCCGGGGTGGCTCAGCATCCGATTTGGAGGCCGGGGTGGCTCAGCGTCCGATTTGGAGGCCGGGGTGGCTCAGTCTCCGATTTGGTGTGTCGGCCCTTTAAGACTCATTTGGGTGCGCTGGCCCTTTAACAATCACTTTGGCGCGTTGGCCCTTTAAGAGCTAGTTTGGCTCACTGGGCTTCTTTTAAATCCACTTTGGCGCACATATTCTCTCTCAGGGGCATGTGTCATGTGATGAAGCTATATTTGCATTTGTGCTGTGGGTTTCGCTTTAAGAGCTGATATTATGTGGCAGAGGCTCTGTGCTGGGGTTCAGGTGAAGTTCGTAGGCGTTGGCATAGTAACTGGGTGTGCCTGCGCATATCAATGAGCTCAACTGCCATTTCAATCGCCTCAGGGCATGTTTTGCCATTTCCTATTGAAAAGCATTGGAGACAGTGCATTCCAATGACGGGAAAAAAAATTTTCAAACGCAAATTGCGCAAAAACTACAAATCCGATCGACACGAAAAATACTTAGCACACCTCTCATGGACGCTGGCTTCGAAACGACACCTCAACGGAGTCTGTGCGTGTAGCGGTTCGGGCCGCATTAATTGCGGAAATCAACTTAATAATAAGAAGAAGAAGAATAAGTTAGCAGCGTTCGGATTACAATATAGTGGTTTTTTCAAACCACTATAATAAGTTAGCAGCGTTCGGATTACAATATAGTGGTTTTTTCAAACCACTATAACTAGATGTGTATTTCCTGAAGGAAGTACAGATAGTGGTTTGAAATGGTGCCCGGGCTGCCCCTTTAAGGCTACTTTCACACATCAGTTTTTTGCCGTCAGGCAGGATCCGGCTTTTTTTCGAAAAAACGGATCCGGCATAAATTTTGGAGAACTGTAGAAACGGATCCGTTTTTTTGCTGGATCCGTCTCTGTTCCTGGAGGCTGGCCAATTGGATCTGAGCATGCGCAGACTTAAAAAAACCGGATCCGGTGGCTGGATCCGTCTTTTTCTGGATCCGGCGCATTCCGGCGCCCATAGACTTTCATTGTAGCAAAAAGCTGGAAGCGCCGGATCCGGCGCTTCCGGCTTTTTCGCCGGAGACAAAAAACATTACAGTAGACGTTTTTTCCAGACGCCGGAATGAGACAAGTTGCCGGATCTGGCAAAAAACGGATGAAACTCAATGCCATCCGGCACGATCCGGCACTAATGCAAGTCAATGGGGAAAAACCGGATCCGGCATTGCATTTTGCCGGATCCGGTTTTACAAAAAAAAGCCGGATCGCGCCTGAAGGCAAAAAACTGATGTGTGAAAGAGGCCTAAGAGAGACTTGCCTGCTGCCTCTGCAAGACTTTCAACTCAGGATCCATTTTAACTGTGGGGGCCGATTTGGTGGGCGGGGCCAGAGATTGAGAGAGAAAGAACAAAGAAAGAAAGGAAAAAAAAAAAAGGTTAGAGAGAAAAAAAACAGAGAAAGAAAAATTCTATAAAGATACTATAGCAGCCCAGCTCCCATTGTAGTGCCTACCTGAGCCTCCTGGTGCAGGACATATCATGATCCGCTCACATGGCCGACATCCCTGATTCCAAGGCGATCCCGCTGTCCGCTCTGTCAGAGGAGGACACAGTGATGGATCTGAAACATTCCCTGAAGTGCCTCCATGCTTCCGTCACAATCTCCTACTGAAGTTACCTAATTTCTGGTCAGCTTCCAGCACGTCACTTCCGGTAGAAAGTTACGTGCAAGTTTTAAATTGCTCCTTGGGGCTCCGCTGTGTACTCCTGTGTCGCACGGGGAAAGCATGCTCCTGGCTGGGGCAGTCTCTCTCTCAAAATCGGGACTGTCTCACCGGATCCGGGACGGTTGGGACTCGGGAGGTATAAATGCTCCCCACCATACACCTCGTACACTTACAGCTCCTCTTTGTATGCCTCGTACACACGCGGCTTCACTCCGTACACCCCCGACTCTGCTCCGGTCCATAAACACACGGCTCCGCTCCGTACACCTCGTACACACACGGCTCTGCTCCGAACACCTTGTAAACCCCTCCTGACCCCACCCCAGAACACACACGGCTCTGCTACATCCACCTTGTAAAACCCCTCCTCCTGACACCACACAAGTACACACACGGCTCTGCTACATCCACCTTGCAAACCCCTCCTGACCCCACACAAGTACACACACGGCTCTGCTACATCCACCTTGTAAAAGCCCTCCTG
Organism: Dendrobates tinctorius; assembly: GCF_039654945.1. Classification (NCBI taxonomy): domain Eukaryota; kingdom Metazoa; phylum Chordata; class Amphibia; order Anura; family Dendrobatidae; genus Dendrobates; species Dendrobates tinctorius. The sequence continues at coordinate 24,222,583 of NW_027361829.1, read as the reverse complement.
ACCCCACACAAGTACACACACGGCACTGCTACATCCACCTTGCAAACCCCTCCTGACCCCACACAAGTACACACACGGCTCTGCTACATCCACCTTGTAAAAGCCCTCCTGACCCCACACAAGTACACACACGGCACTGCTACATCCACCTTGCAAAACCCCTCCTGACCCCACATAAGTACACACACGGCTCTGCTACATCCACCTTGTAAAACCCCTCCTGACCCCACATAAGTACACACACGGCTCTGCTACACCACCTTGCTAAACCCCTCCTGACCCCACACATAAGTACACACACGGCTCTGCTACATCCACCTTGTAAACCCCTCCTGACCCCACACAAGTACACACACGGCTCTGCTACATCCACCTTGTAAAATCCCTCCTCCTGACCCCACACAAGTACACACACTGCTCTGCTTCATCCACCTTGTGAAAAACACCTCCTGACCCCACATAAGTACACACACGGCTCTGCTACATCCACCTTGTTAAAGCCCTCCCTGACCTCACTGTCCCACACATAAACGTTACCTCATCCATCCAGACCAGCACCATAATGACAAGCGACCAGCACAGCAGAGTCCTACAGCCGCCCTGATCATGTGACCCCTGACTCCTCCCCTCCTGTGACCTCATCACAGGTCCTGTGCCACCACCACACACAAGATTACAGCCGAAGGAAGCGATGATCATTGCTGGCAGTAAGGCTGTGTGCACACGATGCAGATTTGCAGCGGTCCCGCAGCGGATTTTACCGCGCAGAAACATTGCATATCCACATTGTGATGTACAGTAGCCTTAAAATCAATGAAAAAAAAAAAACGCTGTGCAGACGCTGCGGATTTTTCCGCACGGTTTTCCTGCGGTACAAAATCCGCAGCATGTTACTTCTTTTGTGCGGCTTTCCATCTCCCCTGTCACCAAATCCGCAGGGGGAAAACCGCAATAAAACCACACAAAAGCCGCAATAAAAACCGCAGGAAAAATGGAAGAAATCCGCAGGAAAAATGCAGGTCATATGACCAGTGGATATCTTCAATTCTGAGCGGAAAAATCCGCAGGGCTAAAAAGTCATCTGCACTCAGCCTAAGGGGCTGCGTCACTGCGTGGGTCCCTCGCGGAGGGCGCAGGATGGGATCAGTACATGGGGGGCGTGGCGGCGGCCGGCGGGTATCCCAGACAGCGTGATTGGGCCCTCCCATCTCGCCAGGGCCCCGGCACTTGCCCGGGTGCGCCGGGTGCTGACGCCGGCCCTGGCCTGCGCATATCAATGAGTATAACTGCTACCTTACGACTGCCCCATGTTTTCCCTATGGCAACATTTTCCTGTTAAAATGCATTGAGACAATGCATTCCAATGAGAGGAAAATGTTTTTTCAAACACAAATTGCACAAAAACTACAAATCCGATCGACACGAAAAATACTTAGCACACCTCTCGTGGACGCTGGCTTCGAAACGACACCTCAACGGAGTCTGTGCGTGTAGCGGTTCGGGCCGCATTGATTGCGGAAATCAACTGAATAGTAATAATAATACTAGATGTGTATTTCCTGAAGGAAGTAAAGATAGTGGTTTGAAATGGTGCCCGGTCTGCCCCTTTAAGAGAGACTTGCCTGCTGCCCCTGCAAGACTTTCAACTCTGGATCCGTTTTAACTGTGGGTGCCTCTCAGGGGCCACTTTGGCCTGTGGGTCCCCTCAGGGTCTGAGTTGGTGGGTGGGGCCCCTCAGGATCCGATTTGGTGGGTGGGGCCCCTCAGGATCCGATTTGGTGGGCGGGGCCACTCTGGGTCCGATTTGGAGGCCAGGGTGGCTCAGCCTCCGATTTGTAGGCCAGGGTCAATCAGCCTCCGATTTGGAGGCTGGGGTGGCTCAGCCTCTGATTTGGAGCGTGGGGTCACTCAGCTTTCGATTTGGCGCGCCGGCCCTTTAAGACTCATTTCGGTGCGTCGGCCCTTTAAGAATCACTTAGGCGCGTCGGCCCTTTAAGAGCTAGTTTGGCGCACTGGGCTTCTAAATCCACTTTGGCGGACATTCTCTCTCAGGGGCAAGCATCATGTGATAAAGCTAGATTTGCATTTGTGCTTTGGGTTTCGCTTTAAGAGCTGATATTATCTGGCAGAAACTGTGTCCTGCTGGGGTCATGTAAAGTTCGTATTCGTTGGCATAGTAACTGGGTGTGCCTGCGCCAGGGCCGACTCCAGGTTTTTGAGGGCCCCGGGAGAAAAAGTCTCAGTGGGCCCACCCTTAACACATACCAGGGGCCACTTTTGCCTTATGGTCTGATTTTGTGGGTGGGGCCCCTCAGGATCTGATTCCTTGGCCTGAGCCCCTCAGGGTCCGATTTTGTGGGTGGGGCCCCTCAGGGTCCGAATTTGTGAGTGGGGCCCCTCAGGGTCCGATTTTGTGGCCGGGGCCCCTCAGGGTCTGATATTGTGGTTGGCGCCCATCAGGATCCGATTTTGTGGGTGGGGCCCCTCAGGATCCAATTTTGTGGTTGGGGCCCCTCAGGGTTCAATTTTGTAGGCGGGGCCCCTCAGGGTCCGATTTTGTGGCCGGGGCCCGTGAGGGTCCGATTTTTTGGCCGGGGCCCGTGAGGGTCCGATTTTGTGGCCGGGGCCCCTCAGGGTCCGATTTTGTGGTTGGGGCCCCTCAGGGTCCGATTTTGTGGGTGGGGCCCCTCAGGGTCCGATTTTGTGAGTGGGGCCCCCTCAGGGTCCGATGTTGTGGCCGGGGCCCCTCAGGGTCTCATTTTGTGGCCGGATCCCCTCAGGGTCCGATTTTGTGGGTGGGGCCCCTCAGGGTCCGATTTTGTGGGTGGGGCCCCTCAGGGTCCGATTTTGTGGCCGGGGCCCCTCAGGGTCCGATTTTGCGGATGGGGCCCCTCAGGGTCCGATTTTGTGGCCGGGGCCCCTTAGGGTCCGATTTTGCGGGTGGGGCCCCTTAGGGTCCGATTTTTGGCCGGGGCCCCTCAGGGACCGATTTTGAGGGTGGGGCCCCTCAGGGTCTAATTTGGTGGGCGGGGCCCCTCAGGGTCCGATTTTGTGGGTGAGGCCCCTCAGGGTCCTATTTTGTGGCTGGGGCCCCTCAGGGTCCGATTTTGTGGCTGGGGCCCCTCAGGGTCTGATTTTGTGGCTGGGGTCCCTCAGGGTCTGATTTTGTGGGTGGGGACCCTCAGGGTCCGATTTTGTGACCGGGGCCCCTCTGGGTCTGATTTTGTGGTTGGGGCCCCTCAGGGTCCGATTTTGTGGCCGGGGTCTCTCAGGGTTTGATTTTGTGGCTGGGGCCCCTCAGGGTCTGGATTTGTGGGTGGGGCCCATTCGGGTCAGATTTTGTGGGTGGGGCCCCTCAGGGTCCGATTTTGTGGCTGGGGCCCCTCATGGTCTGATTTTGTGGCTGTGGCCCCTCAGGGTCTGATTTTGAGGGTGGGGCCCCTCAGGGTCTAATTTGGTGGGCGGGGCCCCTCAGGGTCCGATTTTGTGGGTGGGGCCCCTCAGGGTCTGATTTTGTGGGTGGGGCCCCTCAGGGTCCGATTTTGTGGCTGGGGCCCCTCAGGGTCTGATTTTGTGGCTGGGGCCCATCAGGGTCCGATTTTGTGACTGGGGCCCCACAGGGTCTGATTTTGTGGGTGTGGCCCCTCAGGGTCCGATTTTGTGGCTGGGGTCCCTCAGGGTCTGATTTTGTGGGTGAGGCCCCTCAGGGTCCAATTTTGTGGCCGGGGCCCCTTAGGGTCTGATTTTGTAACTGAGGCCCCTCTGGGTTCGATTTTGTGGCCGGGGTCTCTCAGGGTCCGATTTTGTGGGTGGAGCCCCTCAGCGACCGATTTTGAGGGTGGGGCCCCTCAGGTTCTGATTTTGTGGTTGGGGCCCCTCAGGTTCTGATTTTGTGGCTGGGGTCCCTCAGGGTCTGATTTTGTGGGTGGGGCCCCTCAGGGTCCGATTTTGTGACTGGGGCCCCTCAGGGTCTGATTTTGTGGTTGGGGCCCCTCAGGGTCCGATTTTGTGGCCGGGGTCTCTCAGGGTCCGATTTTGTGGCCACGGCCCCTCAGGGTCCGATTATGTGGGTTGGGCCCCTCAGGGTCCGATTTTGTGGCCAGGGCCCCTCAGGGTCCGATTTTGTGGCCAGGGCCCCTCAGGGTCCGATTTTGTGGCCGGGGCCCCTCAGGGTCCGATTTTGTGGTTGGGGCCCCTCAGGGTCAGATTTGGTGGGTTGGGCCCCTTAGGGTCTGATTTTGTGGGCGGAGACCCTCTGGGTCCGATTTGGTCGGCGGGGCCACTCTGGGTCCGATTTAGTGGGCGGGGCCCCACAGGGTCCGATTTGGTGGGCGGGGCCCCTCAGGGTCCGGTTTGGTGGGCGGGGCCTCTCTGGGTCCGATTTGGTGGGCGGGGCCACTCGGTAAGATTTGGTGGGCGGGGCCACTCTGGGTAAGATTTGGAGGCCGGGGTCGATGAGCTTCCGATTTTGAGGCCGAGGTCAAAGAGCCTCCGATTTGGAGGCCGGGGTGGCTCAGCCTTCGATTTGGAGGCCGGGGTGTCTCAGCCTCCGATTTGGAGGCCGGGGTGGCTCAGCCTCCGATTTGGAGGCCGGGGTCGATCAGCCTCCGATTTGGAGGCCGGGGTGGCTCAGCCTCCCATTTGGAGGCCGGGGTGGCTCAGCCTCCCATTTGGAGGCCGGGGTGGCTCAGCCTCCGATTTGGAGGCCGGGGTGGCTCAGCCTCCGATTTGGAGGCCGGGGTGGCTCAGCCTCCCATTTGGAGGCCGGGGTGGCTCAGCCTCCCATTTGGAGGCCGGGGTGGCTCAGCCTCCCATTTGGAGGCCGGGTGGCTCAGCCTCCCATTTGGAGGCCGACCCCGGCTCAGCCTCCCATTTGGAGGCCGGGGTGGCTCAGCCTCCCATTTGGAGGCCGGGGTGGCTCAGCCTCCCATTTGGAGGCCGGGGTTGATCAGCCTCCCATTTGGAGGCCGGGGTGGCTCAGCCTCCCATTTGGAGGCCGGGGTGGCTCAGCCTCCCATTTGGAGGCCGGGGTGGCTCAGCCTCCCATTTGGAGGCCGGGGTCGATCAGCCTACCATTTGGAGGCCGGGGTCGATCAGCCTCCCATTTGGAGGCCGGGGTCGATCAGCCTCCCATTTGGAGGCAGGGGTGGCTCAGCCTCCGATTTGGAGGCCGGGGTGGCTCAGCCTCCGATTTGGAGGCCGGGGTGGCTCAGCCTCCGATTTGGAGGCCGGGGTGGCTCAGCCTCCGATTTGGAGGCCGGGGTGGCTCAGCCTCCAATTTGGAGGCCGGGGTGGCTCAGCCTCCAATTTGGAGGCCGGGGTCGATCAGCCTCCGATTTGGAGGCCGGGGTCGATCAGCCTCCGATTTGGAGGCCGGGGTCGATCAGCCTCCGATCTGGAGGCCGGGGTCGATCAGCCTCCGATTTGGAGGCCGGGGTGGCTCAGCCTCCGATTTGGAGGCCGGGGTGGCTCAGCCTCCGATTTGGAGGCCGGGGGGTCGATCAGCCTCCCATTTGAAGCCTGTGGTCACTCAGCTTTCGATTTGGCGTGTTGGCCCTTTAAGACTCATTTCGGTGCGCCGGCCCTTTAACAGTCACTTTTGCACTTCGGCCCTTTAAGAGCCAGTTTGGCTCACTGGGCTTCTAAATACACTTTGGCGCACTTTCTCTCTCAGGGGCATGTGTCATGTGATGAAGCTAGATTTGCATTTGTGCTGTGGGTTTCGCTTTAAGAGCTGATATTATGTGGCAGAGGCTCTGTGCTGGGGTTCAAGTGAAGTTCGTAGGCGTTGGCATAGTAACTGGGTCTGCCTGCGCATATCAATGAGCTCAACTGCCATTTCAATCGCCTCAGGGCACGTTTTGCCATTTCCCCATTCAAATGCATTGGAGACAGTGCATTCCAATGACGGGAAAAAAAAATTTCGAACGCAAATTGCGCAAAAACTACAAATCTGATCGACACGAAAAATACTTAGCACACCTCTCGTGGACGCTGGCTTCGAAACGACACCTCAATGTTGTCTGTGCGTGTAGCGGTTCGGGCTGTATTAATTGCGGAAATCAACTTAATAATAATAATAAGAAGAAGAAGAATAAGTTAGCAGCGTTCGGATTACAATATAGTGGTTTTTTCAAACCACTATAATAAGTTAGCAGCGTTCGGATTACAATATAGTGGTTTTTTCAAACCACTATAATAAGTTAGCAGCGTTCGGATTACAATATAGTGGTTTTTTCAAACCACTATAATAATAAGAAGAAGAATAAGTTAGCAGCGTTCGGATTACAATATAGTGGTTTTTTCAAACCACTATAATAAGTTAGCAGCGTTCGGATTACAATATAGTGGTTTTTTCAAACCACTATAACTAGATGTGTATTTCCTGAAGGAAGTACAGATAGTGGTTTGAAAAGGTGCCCGGGCTGCCCCTTTAAGAGAGACTTGCCTGCCGCCCCTGCTAGACTTTCAACTCAGGATCCATTTTAACTGTGAGTGCCTCTCAGGGGCCACTTTGGCCTCAGGGTCCGATTTTGTATGTGGGGCCCCTCAGGGTCCAATTTTGTGGGTTGGGCCCCTCAGGGTCCGATTTGGTGGGGAGGCCCCTCAGGGTCCGATTTGGTGGCCGAGGCACCTCTGGGTCCGATTTGGTGGGTGAGGCCCCTCAGGGTCCGATTTGGTGGTTGCGGCCCCTCAGGGTCCGATTTTGTGGCCGGGGCCCCTCAGGGTCGGATTTTATGGCCGTGGCCACTCAGGGTCCGATTTGGTGGGTGGGGCCCCTCAGGGTCCGATTTTGTGGCCGAGGCCCTTCAGGGTCCGATTTTGTGGGTGGAGCCCCTCAGGGTCCGATTTGGTGGGTGGGGCCCCTCAGGGTCCGATTTTGTGGCCGAGGCCCTTCAGGGTCCGATTTTCTGGCCGGGGCCCCTCAGGGTCTGATTTTGTGTCTGGGGCCCCCAGGGTCCGATTTTGTGGTTGGGACCCCTCAGGGTCTGATTTTGTGGTTGGGGCCCCTCAGGGTCCAATTTTGTGGTTGGGGCCCCTCAGGGTCCGATTTTGTGGCCGGGGCTCCTCAGGGTCCGATTTTGTGGCTGGGGCCCATCAGGGTCCGATTTTGTGGCCGAGGCCCCTCAGGGTCCGATTTTGTTGGGGCCCCTCAGGGTCTGATTTTGTGGCAGGGCTCAATCAGCCTCCGATCTGGAGGCCGGGGTGGCTCAGCCTCCGATTTGGAGGCCGGGGTCGATCAGCCTTCGATTTGGAGGCCGGGGTCGATCAGCCTCCGATTTGGAGGCCGGGGTGGCTCAGCCTCCGATTTGGAGCCTGGGGTCACTCAGCTTTCGATTTGGCGTGTCGGCCCTTTAAGACTCATTTCGGTGCACCGGCCCTTTAACAATCACTTTGGTGCGTCGGCCCTTTAAGAGCTAGTTTGGCTCGCTGGGCTTTTTCTAAATCAACTTTGGCGTACATTCTCTCTCAGGATGCCCCTGAGAGAGAATGTACGCCAAAGTTGATTTAGAAAAAGCATGTGATGTCATGTGATGTCATGTGTCATGTGATGAAGCTAGATTTGCATTACTGCTGTGGGTTTCGCTTTAAGAGCTGATATTATGTGGCAGAAGCTCTGTCTTGGGGGCGTCATGTGATGTTCGTAGGCGTTGGCATAGTAACTGGGTGTGCCTGCGCATATCAATGAGCTTTACTGCCATTTCAATCGCCTCAGGGCACGTTTTAATTATAGTGGTTTGAAAAAACCACTATATTGTAATCTGAACGCTGCTAACTTCTTCTTCTTATTATAGTGGTTTGAAAAAACCACTATATTGTAATCCGAACGCTGCTAACTTCTTCTTCTTCTTCTTCGCTCACCAAATCGGACCCTGAGGGGCCCCGCCAACCAAATTGGACCCTGAGGGGCCCCGCCCACCAAATCGGACCCTGAGGGGCCCCGCTCACCAAATAGGACCCTGAGGGGCCCCGCTCACAAAATTGAACTCTGAGGGGCCCCGCTCACCAAATCGGACCCTGAGGGGCCCCGCCCACCAAATCGGACCCTGAGGGGCCCCGCCCACCAAATCGGATTCTGAAAGGCCCCAACCACCAAATCGGACCCTGAGGGCCCCCCCACCAAATCGGACCCCGAGGGGCCCCGCCCACCAAATCGGACCCTGATGGGCCCCGCCCACCATATCGAACCATGAGTGGCCCTGCCTACCAAATCAGACCCTGAGGGATCCCGCCCACCAAATTGGACCCCGAGGGGCCCCGCCCACCAAATCAGACCCTGAAGGGCCCTGCCCACCAAATTGGACCCTGAGTGGCCCCGCCAGCCACATCGGACCCTGAGGGGCCCCGCTGACCAAATTGGACACTGAGAGATCCCTCCCACCAAATCAGACCCTGAGGGGCCACGCTCACCAAATCGGACCCTGAGGGGCCCTGCTCACCAAATCAGACCCTGAGCGACCCGGCCCACCAAATCGGATTCTGAAAGGCCCCAACCACAAAATCGGACCCTGAGGGGCCCCGGACACAAAATCGGACCCTGAGGGGCCCCACCCGCAAAATCGGACCCTGAGGGGCCCCAACCACAGAATCGAACCCAGAGTGGCCCAGCCAACCAAATCGGACCCTGAGGGGCCCCCCACACAAAATCGGGCCCTGGCCACGACATCGGACCCTGAGTAGCCCCGGCCACAATATCGGACCCTGAGGGGTCCCGGCCACAAAATCGGATCCTGAGGGGCCCCACCCACAAAATCGGACCCTAAGGAGCCCCGCCCACCAAATCAGAACCAGAATGGCCCCCGCCCACCAAATCGGACCCTGAGGGGCCCCACAAACCAAATCGGACCCTGAGGGGCCCCGCCCACAAAATCGGACCCTGAGGGGCCACACCAACAAAATCTGACTCTGAGGGGCCCCGCCCACTAAATCGGACCCAGAGTGGCCCCACCCACCAAATTGGACGCTGAAGGGCCCCGCCCACCAAAAGGGGCCCCACCCACCAAATCAGACCTTTACCCCTTCACTACCAAGGGTGGTTTGCACATTAACTCCCAGGCCAATTTTTTCAATTTTGACCACTGTACATTTATGAGGTCATAACTCTTTAACGCTTCCATCGATCCCGGTGATTCTGATATTGTTTTCTCGTGACATATTGTACTTCATGTTAGTGGTAAAATTGCATTCAAATAACTTGCGTTTATTTGTGAAAAAAACGGAAATTTGGCAAAAATTTTGAAAATTTCACAATTTTCCAACTTTGAATTTTTATGCCCTTAAAATCACAGAGATACAGCACACAAAAAACTTAATACATAACATTTCCCACATGTTTACTTTACATCAGCACAATTTTGGAACAAAAATTTTTTTTGTTAGGAAGTTATAAGGGTTAAAAATTGACCAGCGATTTCTCATTTTTGAAGCACCATTTTATTTTTAGGGACCACATCAAATTTGAAGACACTTTGAGGGGTCTATATGATAGAAAATACCCAAAAATGACACCATTCTAAAAACTGCACCCCTTAAGGTGCTTAAAACCACATTCAAGAAGTTTATTAACCCTTTAGGTGCGTCACAGGAATTTTTTGAATATTAAAAAAAAATGAACATTTAACTTTTTTTCACAAAAAAAATACTTCAGGTTCAATTTTCTTTATTTTACCAAGGGTAACAGGAGAAATTGGACTGCAAAAGTTATTGTGCAATTTGTCCTGAGTACGCTGATACCTGATATGTGGGGGGGGGAACCACTGTTTCAGCGCATGGCAGACCTCAGTAGGGAAGGAGCGCCGTTTGACTTTTTCAATGCAAAATTGGCTGGAATTCAGATCGAACGCCATGTCGCGTTTGGAGAGCCCCTGATGTACCTATACAGTGGAAACTCCCCCAAGTGACCCCATTTTGGAAACTAGACCCCCCATGGAACTTATCTAGATATGTGGTGAGAACTTTGAACCCACAAGGGCTTCACAGAAGTTTATAACGTACAGCGGTACAATTAAAAAATCATATTTTTTCCACAAAAATGATCTTTTCACCCCCGATTTTTATTTTTCCAAAGGTAACAGGACCCTAAAAGTTATTGTGCAATTTGTCCTGAGTACGCTGATACCCCATATGTGGGTGTAAATGACTATTTGGGCGCATAGCAGAGCTCGGAAGGGAAGCAGCGCCATTTGACGTTTTTGGCTAGAATTGAGATCGGACACCATGTCGCGATTGGAAAATCCCTGATGTACCAAAACAGTGGAAACCCCCCACAAATGACACCATTTTGGAATCTAGACCCCCCAAGGAACTTATCTAGATGTGTGGTGAGAACTTTGAACCCACAAGGGCTTCACAGAAATTTATAACGTACAGCAGTACAATTAAAAAATCATATTTTTTCCACAAAAATGATCTTTTCACCCTCAATTCTTATTTTTCCAAAAGTAGCACATGTGGGTGTAAACCACTATTTGGGTGCATGGCAGAGCTCGTAAGGGAAGCAGCGCCATTTGACGTTTTTGGCTGGAATTGAGATCGGACATCATGTCGCGTTAGGAAAGCCCCTGATGTACCAAAACAGTAGAAACCCCCCACAAATGACACCATTTTGGAAACTAGACCCCCCAAGGAACTTATCTAGATGTGTTGTGAGCACTTTGAACCCCCCAGTGCTTCACTGAAGTTTATAACGTCCGGGCGTGAAAATAAAAAAATCGTATTTTTTCCACAAACATCATCTTTTAGTCCCCATTTTTTTTATTTTCCCAAGGGTAACAGGAGAAATTGGACCCCAAAAGTTGTTGTCCAATTTGTCCTGAGTACGCTGACACCCCATATGTGGGAGAAAACTACTGTATGGGGACACGTCGGGGCTCGGAAGGGAAGTAGTGACGTTTTGGAATGCAGACTTTGATGGAATGGTCTGCGGATGTCATGTTGCCTTTGGAGAGCCCCTAATGTACCTAAACAGTGGATACCCCCCACAAATGACCCCATTTTGGAAACTAGACCCCCTGAGGAACTTATTTAGATGTGTGGTGAGCACTTTGAACCCCCAAGGGCTTCACAGAAGTTTATAATGCCCAGGCATGAAAATAAAAAAATCGTATTTTTTTCCACAAACATGATCAATTAGTCTCCAATTTTTTTATTCTCCCAAGGGTAACAGGAGAAATTGGACCCCAAAAGTTGTCCAATTTGTCCTGAGTATGCTGATACCTCATATGTGGGAGAAAACTACTGTATGGGCACACGTCGGGGCTCGGAAGGGAAGTAGTGACGTTTTGGAATGCAGACTTTGATGGCATGGTCTGCGGGTGTCATGTTGCTTTTGGAGAGCCCCTGATGTACCAAAACAGTGGAAACCCCCCAAAAGTGACCCCATTTTGGAAACTAGACCCCCCACGGAACTTATCTAGATGTGTGGAGAGCACTTTGAACCCCCAAGTGCTTCACAGAAGTTTATAACGCCTGGGCGTGAAAATAAAAAAAACATTTTTTTCCGCAAAATTATATTTTTGCCCCCAATTTTTTATTTTCCTAAGGGTAACAGGAGAAATTGGACCCCAAAAGTTGTTTTGTAATTTGTCCTGAGTAGGCTGATACCCTACATGTGGGGGTAAAACACTGTTTGGGTGCATGGCAGAGCTTGGAAGGGAAGGAGCACCATTTGACTTTTTCAACGCAGAATTGGCTGGAATTGAGATCAGACGCCATGTTGCCTTTGGAGAGCACCTGATGTGCCCAAACAGTGGAAACCCCCCAATTACAACTCCAACCCTAACCCCAACACACCCCTAACCCTAATCTGAGCCCTAGCCTTAACCCTAGCCCTAACCTTAGCCCTAACCCTAACCCTAACCCTAGCCCTAACCCTACCCTAACCCTAACCCTAGCGGGAAAATGGAAATAAATACATTTTCTTTTAGTTTTATTATTTTTCCCTAACTAAGGGGGTGATAACGGGGGGTTTGATTTACTATTTATGGCGGTTTTTATATTTGGCAGCTGTCAGACGCTAAAAGACGCTTTTTATTGTAAAAATAGTTTTTGCATCACCACATATTGTGAGCTATAATTTTTCCGTATTTTGACCCACTGAGTCATGTGAGGTCTTATTTTTTGCGGGACGAGTTGACGTTTTCATTGGCACCATTTTCGGGCGCGTGATATGTTTTGATCGCTTTTTATTCTGATTTTTGGGACGCAGAATGAACAAAAACCAGCGTTTCATGAATTTCTTTTGCGGGGTGCGTTTACACCGTTCCGCGTGCGGTAAAATTGATAAAGCGTTTTTATTCTTCGGGTCAGTACGGTTACAGCGATACCTCATTTAGGTCGTTTTTTTATGCTTTGTCGGTTTTTTGCAATGAAAACAATTTTATATAAAAAATAATTATTTTTGTATCGCTTTATTCTGCGAGCTATAACTTTTTTATTTTTTTGCGGATGACGCTGTATGGTGGCTCGTTTTTTGCGGGACAATATGACACTTTCAGTGGTACCATGGATATTTATATGCGTCTTTTTGATCGCGCGTTATTGCACTTTTTGTTCGGTGGTATGATAATAAATCATTATTTTTTGCTTCGTTTTTTTATTTTTATTTTTTAAGGGGTTTGCTAAAGGAGTTAACTAATGGGACAGTTTTATAGGGCGGGTCGCTACAGACGCGGCGATACCAAATATGTGTACTTTTATTGTTTTTGTTTTTTTTTATTTTGAAAAAATGGATTTATTGGGGAATATTTTTTTTTTTTTACTAATTTATTTAGCGATTTTTTTTTAATTATTTTTAATAGAGTTGAGCGACTTTTGGTTTTTTAGGGTCGAGTTTCATTTCGTGAAACCCGACTTTTCCAAAAGTCGGGTCGAGCAAGATCGGCCGATTATAGGGAAAAGTCGGGGTCGTCCCGAAACACGAAACCCAATGTAAGTCAATGGGGAATAAAAGTCGGCAGTGAGAGGACAGGAAACACACCTACAGTGCCCATTTGAATGCCAAAAGCATCAATTCTTCTTACTTAAGCTTGTCAACCTTAATTAACTTCATAATACAAGTTACGCACTGAAAGATGGGGGTTATTTGGCTAAAGTTGTGGGGGGGTAGGGCTGGCTCCAGGTTTTCATGTGCCCTGGGCGAAAGAGCGCCCCTTTAACACATATCACAACTCATCATGCTCCGATACGGCAGAGAAATAGCGGTATAGTACAATGAAAAATACTTCACTTTTTACATCTCATGACGAGGCCCATCTATTTCTCCATACAGAATCATTGGTCCCATATAATGTTTGAAACAGTATATGATGAGCTCCACATAATGCTACAGTATATGTTGGTCCCCATGGATGAAGCTCCACTGTCTTATGGGCCCAAATAATGCTCCAAACATAATGGGCCCCATTTCTAATGCTCTAGTGTATAATGGGCCCTGTAAATGCTGCTCCAGTGTCTGATGTCCACCTTTGGAATGTTCCAGTGTATGGTGGGCCCCATCTATCATTCTCCAGAGTATAGTGCTCCCCAAAAATTGCTGTCCCAACATTGAAAACAATCAAATAAGTCTCCTCGCTAGGGAATCCCTGTACTAGTCTGGACTCTTCGTCGTCCCCATCTTCCATCTCACTGCACAGTATTTCAACCTTGCAAGTGCTGTGATCCTGAGCAAGCAGGGGGGGCCCACTCGTTGGCGACGGCACTGGCACAGGGCCCCTGATAGTACGGTGGTGTGTCTGATGGCGGGTGGGCCGAACCTGCACTTTCATCTGCAGCTTCCTCTTTGTCACCGTGTAAGATGGAACTGTATATGGGAAGGTAACCTGAGTTTCATCAGGGTCAGATTCAGGCTGTGTAGCGTGCGAGGGGAATGTAGTGGTCTGGGTCAATGTACCAGCAGATTCATCGAGCAGTGGCTGGGCATTAGTGCACTTGTGTCGCCCCCAGGAGTACGGTCGCCACAGTGGCATTACCTTCCTCCTAGGGAGTGTGATGTCATGCTTGGGAGCAGCGAAGGATCTCTCTAGCAGGTTAACTGATTGGGCGGCGTTATTCCCACGAGTCATGACCCTCCAAACACCGTTCATGAAGGCAAAGTGTTTGTTTTACGTGGACAGTATGGTTGCAAAGCTGAACCTTAAAGGAATGTCCAGAAGGGCACCACCAGGAGTGGAGCCTACGGTTAAATTCGACTCCACCTGGGAAACCTCAACGATGCCAGCTACAGAAAAGATGCACACATTGCAAGCTTAATTCCGTTAAGGAACGAGACTCCGTCATGCCCCGCGGTCCGAGTCCGGCTTACTAGAGGGACACGTGAGGCTCTGGCACATGAGATTGGCCAATAACTGGTGTGTCATGCCCTTACATGTCCGTGGCTGCATGTGCGCTACACTGAAAAGGCCAGCGTTTGTCGCTTACAGGTGCAGATAACCCGCTGAACAACGTTAGTGATGGGGATCACTGATTACAATTATTACCCGCGAACAATGATTTCCCAGTAAGTGCAGGTCAACCGCAGTTCCGGAATTAGGCCTAACCGTCATTCCTGAAAAAATGAAAAACTTACGTGTGTAAACCACAGGTGCTGTAGCTTGCTTAACAGCTCGCCAGCCGTTCTCACGCCCAGTATGGGTTACACATGATTGCACAAAGGTGAGAAAGGGTACCGTATCCCCAGATAACATGTATGGATAGCGTACACATTCAAAATATATGTCTATACATCAGGAGGCAGGCTCAGACGGTGTTAGGCCCAGTATGGCTTGCATGTGATTGCACAAAGGTGAGAAAGGGTACCGTATCCCCGGATAACATGTATGGATAGCGTACACATTCAAAATATATGTCTATACATCAGGAGGCAGGCTCAGACGGTGTCAGGCACAGTATGGATTTGACGGCCCAGACTACACAGCGGAGGAGCAGGGAGAGGTAAAGATTGCAAATGCTGGGGCCCTGCCCAAGCAAGGGGGGCCCACTCGTGGGCGTCGGTACTGTCACTGGGCCCCTCATAGTACGGCGGTGTGTCTGACGGCGGGTGTGCACCACCACCGTCAGAGACACTTGATTGCACTATGAGGGACCCTTTGCCAGTGCCCGCGCCCAAGAGTCGGCCTACCCACCTGTCCAGGGCAACGGCACTCGCACGGTGTCGTGCGCTAGGTGGTGACCCCGGCCATGGGGGGGGAGGCAGCACAGTTAGGGAGTTTTAGAAAGTGGCATATGTTGATGTTGGACATTCAGCTGATGCAAAAGACGAAATAGGTCAAGTCCCAGGAAGAGGTGGACCAAAGCAAGCCATTTTTCTGTCACCCTATGTGTCATCAGGGGAAGGTGGGACAAAATCCTTGGAAACCCATGCATGGTTCATTTTAATGAAGGTTAGATCATCCACATTTTGGGTAGACAGACGGGTCCTTTTTTCTGTCAGGATTGATCCAGCTGCACTGAAGACTCTTTCCGATAGCACACTTGCAGCTGGGCAAGCGAGCTCCTGTAAGGCATATTGTGCCAATTCAGGCCAGGTGTCCAGTTTAGCGGCCCAATAGTCAAAGGGGAATGACCTGTGTGGGAGAACATCGATATGGGAGGAAAAGTAGTTTGTAACCATAGTTGACAATTGCTGTCTCCTGTCACTTTCCATCGATGCAATATTACCAGTTGTGTGAGCGGTACTTGAAAAATCAGTCCACAACATTGTCATGAAACCCCTGTCTCCAACGCCACTTCTGCTGTGTGCATCATGAACACCTCTGCCAAGCTGCCCCCGGCCCGTAGGGCTCGTGTGAGAACCATCACCGCTGCTGTGTGCTGGGAATGCCTCAAGCAACCGATTTACCAGAGTTGCTTGTTTATTAGCCAATATTAGGTCAAGGTTCTCCTGTGGCATGATGTTTTGTAATTTGCCTTTATAGCGTGGATCCAGGATGCTGGCCAACCAGTAGTCATCATCGTTCATCATTTTGGCAATGCGGGGGTCCCTTTTTAGGATCTGCAAGGCCTAATCTGACATGTGGGCCAATGTTCCCGGTGTCAATGATGCACTGCGAGTGCTGGTTGGAGGAGCACTTTCTGGCAAATCCACATCCCTTCAGTCATGCACAAACCCTGTACCAGACCTTGCCACGCCAACATTTTCACTTGCCCCACGAGATGCATCCTCCTCCCCTAAGTAATCATCCCCATCATCATCCTCCTCCTCCTCTTCTTCCTCCACCTCGTCCAGGAGAGGTCCCTGAGCAGACAATGGCTGAATGTCATCAAGGATTCCCTCCTCCTCTTCAACATTGGCTGCAGACGCCTGCTCCGTAAGGTGCGTCAAAGTTTGCATGAGCAGACGCATAAGTGGGATGCTCATGCTTAGGATGGCGTCGTCTGCGCTTACCAGCCGTGTGCATTCCTCAAAACACTGAAGGACTTTACAGAGGTCTTTCAGCTTTGACCACTGCACACCTGTCAACTCCATGTCTGCTCTCAAAGCGCCTGGCCGTGTATCCTCCCACAAATGCATTATGGCCTGCCTCTGCTCGCACAGCCGCTCCACCATGTGCAGGGTAGAGTTCCACCTTGTTGCAATGTCGATAATGAGGCGGTGGTCGGGAAGGTGGAGCAATCGCTGCAGCTTCTGCATACGAACGGAGTGGACCGGCGGATGTGCGCGCACAGTCTTCGCACCTTCTGGAGCAGGGCTGTTAACTCCGGATAATTTTTGAGGAAGCACTGCACCACCAGGTTCAAGGTGCGAGCCAAGCAAGGTATGTGGCTGAGTTTTGAAAGGGCTATGGCTGCCACAAAATTACGGCCGTTATCACTAACTACCTTGCCTGCCTCAAGATGTACACTGCGCAGCCATGACTCAGTTTGTCGCTTCAAGTGCTCGGCCAGCACCTCGGCGGAGTGTCTGTCGCCCAAACACATCATCTGCAACACAGCCTGCTGACGCTTTCCACTAGCTGCTCGATAGGGGGACACCTCGTGTGCAACAGTGGCAGCTGCAGATGGAGTGCTCGTACGACTGCGCTCTGTGGACGAGCTTTCGCTTCTGGAGGAGGAGGAGGAGGGTCGAACGCCTACAGCCAACTGTTTCCTATACCGTGGGCTAGGCAGCACTGTCCCACCACCGCTGTCCCCTGTGGACCCTGCATCCACCACATTAACCCAGTGCGCAGTGATGGACACGTAACGGCCCTGGCCATGCCGACTGGACCATGCATCAGTTGTGAGGTGCACCTTTCCACTCACTGACTGCTTGAGTGCATGGACAATGCGGTCTTTTACATGATGGTGGAGGGCTGGGATGGCTTTGCGAGAGAAGAAGTGGCGACTGGGTAGGTCATAGCGTGGTACTGCATAGGCCATGAGTTCGCGGAAAGCTGCGCTTTCCACCAACCGATAGGGCATCATCTCAAACGAGATTAGTTTGGCAATGTGGGCGTTCAAACCCAGTGTACGCGGATGAGAGACTGAGTACTTTCTTGACCTACTCATAGTGTCTGGGAGGGTGAGCTGGACTTGAGAGCTGCATATGGTGGAAGTAGCGGTGGACAGGGCGGACTGAGAGAGGGTTGATGATGGTGATGGAGTTGGTGTTCTTTCTGATGGCCTAGGTTCAGTATTTCGTTGATATAACAGTGGGATTCCCTGACTGCTGTGGCCTTGCAACGACACCTCAACATTTGCTGCTGTGCTAACCGGTGGGCTTACAGTGGGGGAAACAATGTAGCGTTGCTGACTACCTTCTTTGTGATCAGTTGCACATGTGGCACTTGAGGTTTGGTGTTGTGTCCACGCTTGCAAGTGCATGGTGGTTAAATGTCTAAGCATGCAACTGGTATTCAAATTTTTCAGATTTTTCCCTCGGCTAAAGGTCTTTGCGCACTTCTTACAGATAACCTTGGCCTGATCATGAGGATTTTGTTAAAAAAAGTGCCAAACTGCACTCTTCCTACTTTGGCAGACATTTTACGGCCTAGCACGCTGTGATCTTTTGACCCTCTGGACAAGCTGTCCAGCAACTCTTTTGATTTTTGGAACCTGTCTTTGGAGTGCTCCGGGCCTGCCAGATAACAGCTGTTGCAATGTCGATGTCTGCTGTGGATGCTCCTCATCTGAGCTATTGGAAGCAGCACCCTCTTCCCCCAATGGATGCCAATCTGGGTCAACAACTGGGTCATCCATCACCTCCTCTTCAATGTCATGTGCACCTTCCTCTGTGTCACCGTGTATGGTGGTATAGTGTGCGGGAAGGGGCACCTGAGTCTCATCAGGGTCAGAATCTGGCTCTGTACACTGCGAAGACAATGTAGTGCTCTGAGTGAATGTACCAGCAGAATCATCTACAGGGGTGGATTAAGGGTAGCCAGGGCCCGGGGCAGTTCAGACTCTGTGGGCCCCCCTCGTCACGTGACGGGGGTCATGAATCGTAGAGCCACACTCTACATAGAGAATAATGGGGCCTCCAGCACCGACCTCCACCTGCAGAGCCCCACTCCACATAGAGAATAATGGAGCCTCCAGCTCTGACCTCCACCCACAGAGCCACAATCCACATAGAGAATAATGGAGCCTCCAGCACCGACCTCCACCCGCAGAGCCGCACTCCACATAGAGAATAATGGAGCCTCCAGCACTGACCTCCACCCGCAGAGCCGCACTCCACATAGAGAATAATGGAGCCTCCAGCACCGACCTCCACCCGCAGAGCCACACTCCACATAGAGAATAATGGAGCCTCCAGGACCTACCTCCACCCGCAGAGCCCCACTCCACAGAGAATAATGGAGCCTCCAGCACCGACCTCCACCCGCAGAGCCGCACTCCACATAGAGAATAATGGAGCCTCCAGCTCTGACCTCCACCCACAGAGCCACACTCCACATAGAGAATAATGGAGCCTCCAGGACCTACCTCCACCCGCAGAGCCCCACTCCACAGAGAATAATGGAGCCTCCAGCACCGACCTCCACCCGCAGAGCCACACTCCACATAGAGAATAATGGAGCCTCCAGCACCGACCTCCACCCGCAGAGCCGCACTCCACATAGGTGCTGGAGGCTCCATTATTCTCTATGTGGAGTGCGGCTCTGCGGGTGGAGGTCGGTGCTGGAGGCTCCATTATTCTCTATGTGGAGTGCGGCTCTGCGGGTGGAGGTCGGTGCTGGAGGCTCCATTATTCTCTATGTGGAGTGCGGGTGGAGGTAGAGAATAATGGAGCCTCCAGCACCGACCTCCACCCGCAGAGCCGCACTCCACATAGGTGCTGGAGGCTCCATTATTCTCTATGTGGAGTGCGGCTCTGCGGGTGGAGGTCGGTGCTGGAGGCTCCATTATTCTCTACCTCCACCCGCACTCCACATAGAGAATAATGGAGCCTCCAGCACCGACCTCCACCCGCAGAGCCGCACTCCACATAGAGAATAATGGAGCCTCCAGCACCGACCTCCACCCGCAGAGCCACACTCCACATAGAGAATAATGGAGCCTCCAGCACCGACCTCCACCCGCAGAGCCACACTCCACATAGAGAATAATGGGGCCTCCAGCACCGACCTCCACCCGCACTCCACATAGAGAATAATGGAGCCTCCAGCACCGACCTCCACCCGCAGAGCCACACTCCACATAGAGAATAATGGAGCCTCCAGCACCGACCTCCACCCGCAGAGCCACACTCCACATAGAGAATAATGGGGCCTCCAGCACCGACCTCCACCTGCAGAGCCGCACTCCACATAGAGAATAATGGAGCCTCCAGCACCGACCTCCACCCGCAGAGCCACACTCCACATAGAGAATAATGGAGCCTCCAGCACCGACCTCCACCCGCAGAGCCGCACTCCACATAGAGAATAATGGAGCCTCCAGCACCGACCTCCACCCGCAGAGCCACAATCCACATAGAGAATAATGGAGCCTCCAGCACCGACCTCCACCCGCAGAGCCACAATCCACATAGAGAATAATGGAGCCTCCAGCACCGACCTCCACCCGCAGAGCCGCACTCCACATAGAGAATAATGGAGCCTCCAGCACCGACCTCCACCCGCAGAGCCGCACTCCACATAGAGAATAATGGAGCCTCCAGCACCGACCTCCACCCGCAGAGCCACAATCCACATAGAGAATAATGGAGCCTCCAGCACCGACCTCCACCCGCAGAGCCGCACTCCACATAGAGAATAATGGAGCCTCCAGCACTGACCTCCACCCGCAGAGCCGCACTCTCCACATAGAGAATAATGGAGCCTCCAGCACCGACCTCCACCCGCAGAGCCGCACTCCACATAGAGAATAATGGAGCCTCCAGCACCGACCTCCACCCGCAGAGCCGCACTCCACATAGAGAATAATGGAGCCTCCAGCACCGACCTCCACCCGCAGAGCCGCACTCCACATAGAGAATAATGGGGCCTCCAGCACCGACCTCCACCCGCAGAGCCCCACTCCACATAGAGAATAATGGAGCCTCCAGCACCGACCTCCACCCGCAGAGCCCCACTCCACATAGAGAATAATGGGGCCTCCAGCACCGACCTCCACCCGCAGAGCCGCACTCTACATAGAGAATAATGGAGCCTCCAGCACCGACCTCCACATACAGAATAATGGAGCCTCCAGCACCGACCTCCACCCGCAGAGCCGCACTCCACATAGAGAATAATGGAGCCTCCAGCACCGACCTCCACCCGCAGAGCCACACTCCACACAGAGAATAATGGAGCCTCCAGCACCGACCTCCACCCGCAGAGCCGCACTCCACATAGAGAATAATGGAGCCTCCAGCACCTACCTCCACATAGAGAATAATGGAGCCTCCAGCACCGACCTCCACCCGCACTCCACATAGAGAATAATGGAGCCTCCAGCACCGACCTCCACCCGCAGAGCCGCACTCCACATAGAGAATAATGGAGCCTCCAGCACCGACCTCCACCCGCAGAGCCGCACTCCACATAGAGAATAATGGAGCCTCCAGCACCGACCTCCACCCGCAGAGTCGCACTCCACATAGAGAATAATGGGGCCTCCGGCACCGACCTCCACCCGCAGAGCCGCACTCCACATACATGGCTGCTCTCAGTGCTGTGCGCACAGGACCTGTGATGAGGTCACAGGAGGGGAGGAGACAGGGGTCACATGATCGGGGCCCTGACACCTTACCTCCTGTGATCTCATCACAAGCCTTTGCACGCTACCAGCAGCATCAGCGTTCACGCTACTTGTAGATGCTGCTGGTAGCAGAGCACATAATGCCGCCCCCACGGTCACTCACTTTTAGGTGGGGAGAAGATGGAGTGCCATTGCAGCAGCCAGCAGGAATGTGGTGGGGGCCCCCTTAGAAGCTCTTGTGGTGGGGGCCCCGGGGCTGAAGCCCCGCCTGCCCTGCCTGTAATCCGGCCCTGCGCGGTGGCGGATTATAATGGGGCAATTTACTGGCCTGGGCTGTGGGCCCCTTAACCCCACTGGGCCCGGGGCAACTGCCCAAATTGACCTCATTATAATCCGCCACTGATCATCTATCAGCGGCTGTGCATCAGTGCACTCCATGTCAGATTCATCTTGGCCTGGGTAATTCACCATTTCACTTGATAATCCAGGCATGTTATGTGAAAACAGCTCCATGGAGTAATCAGTAGTATGGCCTGCGTCATCCTTCAATCTTGGTTGGGGTGAAGGACACAAGGAAAGGTGTGGTTCATGAACATGAGCCTCCAATGACGACTCAGTGCTTTTACTTTTTACAACTTCAGAAGAGGAGGCGATAGAGCTGGAGGCTGAGTCAGCAATGTAAGACAAAACTTTTTCCTGATGCTCTGGCTTTAAAAGCGGTTTGCCAACTCCTAGAAAACTAAGCCCTCGAAGCCTTATGGAGCCAGACGATGACGCAGGCTCAACACCTCCTGCATTCGGTCCTATTTTGCTCTTGCCACTACCATCAGATCCACCACCAACACCATCATTACCAGCTGCCAACCCCCGCCCAATTCCACGGCCTCTTCCACCAGCCTTCCTCATTTTTTGTAGAAATGTAGACAAAATCCAACAAACTATATAGTGATGTAAAACAAGGTACAAGGTGTCTATAGGACAGGGGAGATTTTGAATTTCTGCACACACTTGTGGACACTGGACACTTATGGATTGTGTGATGCCCACTGAATATCACAGCGCTATGTCACAGGCTCGATGGCACAGGTGTGAAAAAAGTGACTACAGGATAAGGGAGATTTTGAATTTCTGCACACACTAGTGGACACTGGACACTTTTGGATTGTGTGAGGCCCACTGAGTATCAGAGCGCTATGTCACAGGCTCAATGACACAGGTGTGAAAAAAGTGACTACAGGATCACAGAGATTTTGAATTTATGCACACACTTGTGGACACTGGACACTTATGGATTGTGTGAGGCCCACTGAATATCACAGCGCTATGTCACAGGCTCGATGGCACAGGTGTGAAAAAAGTGACTACAGGATAAGGGAGATTTTGAATTTCTGCACACACTAGTGGACACTGGACACTTTTGGGTTGTGTGAGGCCCACTGAATATCAGAGCGCTATGTCACAGGCAGAAATTGGCTAGTGTATCCAGTGGCGGATTATAATGAGGTCAATTTGGGCAGTTGCCCCGGGCCCAGTGGGGTTAAGGGGCCCACAGCCCAGGCCAGTAAATTGCCCCATTATAATCCGCCACCGCGCAGGGCCGGATTACAGGCAGGGCAGGCGGGGCTTCAGCCCCGGGGCCCCCACCACAAGAGCTTCTAAGGGGGCCCCCACCACATTCCTGCTGGCTGCTGCAATGGCACTCCATCTTCTCCCCACCTAAAAGTGAGTGACCGTGGGGGCGGCATTATGTGCTCTGCTACCAGCAGCATCTACAAGTAGCGTGAACGCTGATGCTGCTGGTAGCGTGCAAAGGCTTGTGATGAGATCACAGGAGGTAAGGTGTCAGGGCCCCGATCATGTGACCCCTGTCTCCTCCCCTCCTGTGACCTCATCACAGGTCCTGTGCGCACAGCACTGAGAGCAGCCATGTATGTGGAGTGCGGCTCTGCGGGTGGAGGTCGGTGCCGGAGGCCCCATTATTCTCTATGTGGAGTGCGACTCTGCGGGTGGAGGTCGGTGCTGGAGGCTCCATTATTCTCTATGTGGAGTGCGGCTCTGCGGGTGGAGGTCGGTGCTGGAGGCTCCATTATTCTCTATGTGGAGTGCGGCTCTGCGGGTGGAGGTCTGTGCTGGAGGCTCCATTATTCTCTATGTGGAGTGCGGGTGGAGGTCGGTGCTGGAGGCTCCATTATTCTCTATGTGGAGGTAGGTGCTGGAGGCTCCATTATTCTCTATGTGGAGTGCGGCTCTGCGGGTGGAGGTCGGTGCTGGAGGCTCCATTATTCTCTGTGTGGAGTGTGGCTCTGCGGGTGGAGGTCGGTGCTGGAGGCTCCATTATTCTCTATGTGGAGTGCGGCTCTGCGGGTGGAGGTCGGTGCTGGAGGCTCCATTATTCTGTATGTGGAGGTCGGTGCTGGAGGCTCCATTATTCTCTATGTAGAGTGCGGCTCTGCGGGTGGAGGTCGGTGCTGGAGGCCCCATTATTCTCTATGTGGAGTGGGGCTCTGCGGGTGGAGGTCGGTGCTGGAGGCTCCATTATTCTCTATGTGGAGTGGGGCTCTGCGGGTGGAGGTCGGTGCTGGAGGCCCCATTATTCTCTATGTGGAGTGCGGCTCTGCGGGTGGAGGTCGGTGCTGGAGGCTCCATTATTCTCTATGTGGAGTGCGGCTCTGCGGGTGGAGGTCGGTGCTGGAGGCTCCATTATTCTCTATGTGGAGTGCGGCTCTGCGGGTGGAGGTCGGTGCTGGAGGCTCCATTATTCTCTATGTGGAGAGTGCGGCTCTGCGGGTGGAGGTCAGTGCTGGAGGCTCCATTATTCTCTATGTGGAGTGCGGCTCTGCGGGTGGAGGTCGGTGCTGGAGGCTCCATTATTCTCTATGTGGATTGTGGCTCTGCGGGTGGAGGTCGGTGCTGGAGGCTCCATTATTCTCTATGTGGAGTGCGGCTCTGCGGGTGGAGGTCGGTGCTGGAGGCTCCATTATTCTCTATGTGGAGTGCGGCTCTGCGGGTGGAGGTCGGTGCTGGAGGCTCCATTATTCTCTATGTGGATTGTGGCTCTGCGGGTGGAGGTCGGTGCTGGAGGCTCCATTATTCTCTATGTGGATTGTGGCTCTGCGGGTGGAGGTCGGTGCTGGAGGCTCCATTATTCTCTATGTGGAGTGCGGCTCTGCGGGTGGAGGTCGGTGCTGGAGGCTCCATTATTCTCTATGTGGAGTGTGGCTCTGCGGGTGGAGGTCAGTGCTGGAGGCTCCATTATTCTCTATGTGGAGTGCGGCTCTGCAGGTGGAGGTCGGTGCTGGAGGCCCCATTATTCTCTATGTGGAGTGTGGCTCTGCGGGTGGAGGTCGGTGCTGGAGGCTCCATTATTCTCTATGTGGAGTGTGGCTCTGCGGGTGGAGGTCGGTGCTGGAGGCTCCATTATTCTCTATGTGGAGTGCGGGTGGAGGTCGGTGCTGGAGGCCCCATTATTCTCTATGTGGAGTGTGGCTCTGCGGGTGGAGGTCGGTGCTGGAGGCTCCATTATTCTCTATGTGGAGTGTGGCTCTGCGGGTGGAGGTCGGTGCTGGAGGCTCCATTATTCTCTATGTGGAGTGCGGCTCTGCGGGTGGAGGTCGGTGCTGGAGGCTCCATTATTCTCTATGTGGAGTGCGGGTGGAGGTAGAGAATAATGGAGCCTCCAGCACCGACCTCCACCCGCAGAGCCGCACTCCACATAGAGAATAATGGAGCCTCCAGCACCTATGTGGAGTGCGGCTCTGCGGGTGGAGGTCGGTGCTGGAGGCTCCATTATTCTCTACCTCCACCCGCACTCCACATAGAGAATAATGGAGCCTCCAGCACCGACCTCCACCCGCAGAGCCGCACTCCACATAGAGAATAATGGAGCCTCCAGCACCGACCTCCACCCGCAGAGCCGCACTCCACATAGAGAATAATGGAGCCTCCAGCACCTATGTGGAGTGCGGCTCTGCGGGTGGAGGTCGGTGCTGGAGGCTCCATTATTCTCTATGTGGAGTGTGGCTCTGCGGGTGGAGGTCGGTGCTGGAGGCTCCATTATTCTCTGTGGAGTGGGGCTCTGCGGGTGGAGGTAGGTCCTGGAGGCTCCATTATTCTCTATGTGGAGTGTGGCTCTGTGGGTGGAGGTCAGAGCTGGAGGCTCCATTATTCTCTATGTGGAGTGCGGCTCTGCGGGTGGAGGTCGGTGCTGGAGGCTCCATTATTCTCTGTGGAGTGGGGCTCTGCGGGTGGAGGTAGGTCCTGGAGGCTCCATTATTCTCTATGTGGAGTGTGGCTCTGCGGGTGGAGGTCGGTGCTGGAGGCTCCATTATTCTCTATGTGGAGTGCGGCTCTGCGGGTGGAGGTCAGTGCTGGAGGCTCCATTATTCTCTATGTGGAGTGCGGCTCTGCGGGTGGAGGTCGGTGCTGGAGGCTCCATTATTCTCTATGTGGATTGTGGCTCTGTGGGTGGAGGTCAGAGCTGGAGGCTCCATTATTCTCTATGTGGAGTGGGGCTCTGCAGGTGGAGGTCGGTGCTGGAGGCCCCATTATTCTCTATGTGGAGTGTGGCTCTGCGGGTGGAGGTCGGTGCTGGAGGCCCCATTATTCTCTATGTAGAGTGTGGCTCTACGATTCATGACCCCCGTCACGTGACGAGGGGGGCCCACAGAGTCTGAACTGCCCCGGGCCCTGGCTACCCTTAATCCACCCCTGAGTGTATCACAAACTACAAGGTGTATGTAGAACTGGGCAGAATAGGAATCTCCCTAGAGTGTAGGTCTGTAAGAACGGAACAAGTCCTCCACTTATCCTTCCACAGTGACACACAGATAGCTTCACTGTGGCCTTGATAACAGCCGTTACACGGTACTGAGAGGAGCGTGCACGTACACGGCTGTCCGGTGTACGTAAAATTGTCAAGCTCCGTGTTTTTTAAGTATACGGACTGACACACGAAGTCTCTCTATAGTTTTGAATGTGATCAAACAAGCAAATATATTTAACTGTTTGAAAGCTAGACAAAACTAGTAGGTGCAGGTCTGTAAGAACGGAACATGTCCTCGACTTATTCTCACAGAATGACACACAGATAGCTTCACTGTGGCTGTGATAACAGCCGTTACACGGTACTGTGTGAGGAGCGTACACCGCTGTATGGTGTGAAAAAATGCACGCTCAGTACCTCAGCTGGACAAAAAAAAAATTGGGATTGCTTTTAAAAAAGCAGTTTGCAGAGCAGTGGGTAAACAGCAATGCAGCTGTCAGGAAGCCTTAGAAGGCAGCCTAACAACCAACACCGCTGATCCACCACAATATAGCCTCCCCTTGCACTGCACACACAGTGACTGGTGTGTTGTACAGGCACGTGGGCGCCGCTGATCGCTGGGACGTAATATTCCGTCCATGGTAGTTAGGTCCAGGGTCACATGGACGGAATATTACGTCCATTGTAGGTAAGGGGTTAAGGGGCTAAGGGGCCCCACCCACAAAAATGGACATTGAGGGGCCCCGGCCACAAAATCGGACCCTGAGGGGCCCCGGCCACAAAATCGGACCCTGAGGGGCCCTGGCCACAAAATCGGACCCTGAGGGGCTATACCCACAAAATCGGACCCTGAGGGGCCCCGCAGACCAAATCGGACCCTGAGGGGGCCCGCCCACAAATCGGACCCTGAGGGGCCCCGCTCACCAAATCGGACCCTGAGGGGCCACGCTCACCAAATTGAGCTCTGATAGGCCCCGCTCACCAAATCGGACCCTGAGGGGCCCCGCCCACCAAATCAGATTCTGAAAGGCCCCAACCACAAAATTGGACCCTGTGGGGACCCAGAGGGGCTCCACCCACAAAATCGGACCCTGAGGGGCTCCACCCACAAAATCGAACCCTGAGGGGCCCCAACCACAAAATCGGACCCTTAGGGGCCCCGCCCACCAAATCTGACCCTGAGGGGTCCCGCTGACCAAATCGGGCCCTGTGGGGCTCCACTGACCAAATCAGACCCTGAGGGGCCCCGGACACAAAATCGGACCCTGAGGGGCCCAAACCACAAAATCAGACCCTAAGGGGCCCCAACCACAAAATCGGACCCTGAGAGGCCCCGGCCACAAAATTGGACCCAGAGTGGCTCCACCCACAAAATCGGACCCTGAGGGGCCCCACCCACAAAATCGGACACTGAGGGGCTCCACCCATAAAATCGGACCCTGAGGGGCCCCGGCCACAAAATCAGACCCTGAGGGGCCCCACCCACAAAATCGGACCCAGAGGGGCCCCACCCACAAAATCAGACCCTGAGGGGCCCCACCCACCAAATTAGACCCAGAATGGCCCCCACCCACCAAATCGGACCCTGAGGGGCCCCGCCCACCAAATCAGACCCTGAGGGGCCCCACCCACCAAATCGGACCCTGAGGGGCCCCACCCACCAAATCGAATTCTGAAAGGCTCCAACCACCAAATCGGACTCTGAGGAGTCCCGCCCACGAAATCGGACCCTGACAGGCACTGCCCACCAAATCCGACCCTGAGGGGCCCCGCCCACCAAATAGGACCCTGAGGGGCCCCACGCAGCAAATCAGACCCTGAGGGTCCCCGCCCACCAAATCAGACCCTGAGGGGCCCCGCCCACAAAATCGGACACGGAGGGGCTCCACCCATAAAATCGGACCCTGAGGGGCCCCAACCATGAAATCGGACCCTGAGGGCGGGGCCCCAACCACAAAATCGGACCCTGAGGGGTCCCGCTGACCAAATCAGGCCCTGAGGGGCCCCACCCACCAAATTAGACCCAGAATGGCCCCCACCCACCAAATCGGACCCTGAGGGGCCCCGCCCACCAAATCAGACCCTGAGGGGCCCCACCCACCAAATCGGACCCTGAGGGGCCCCACCCACCAAATCGAATTCTGAAAGGCTCCAACCACCAAATCGGACTCTGAGGAGTCCCGCCCACGAAATCGGACCCTGACAGGCACTGCCCACCAAATCCGACCCTGAGGGGCCCCGCCCACCAAATAGGACCCTGAGGGGCCCCACGCAGCAAATCAGACCCTGAGGGGCCCCACCCACCAAATAGGATCCTGAGGGACCCCGCCCAGCAAATCAGACCCTGAGGGGCCCCGCCCACCAAATTGAACCCTGAGGGTCACTGCCCACCAAATTGGACCCTGATGGGCCCCGCCCACCAAATCAGACCCTGAGGGGCCCCGCCTACCAATTTGGACCCTGAGGGACCTCGCCCACCAAATTGGACCCTGAGGGGCCCCGCCAACCAAATCGGACTCTGAGAGATCCAGCCCACCAAATCAGACCCTGAGGTGCCCCGCTCACCAAATCGGACCCTGAGGGTTCCTGCTCACCAAATTGAACTCAGAGGGGCCCCGCTCGCTAAATCGGACCCTAAGCGGCCCCGCCCACCAAATCGGATTCTGAAAGGCCCCAACCACAAAATCGGACCCTGAGGGGCCCCGGACACAAAATGGGACACTGAGGGGCCCCAACCACAAAATCGAACCCAGAGTGGTCCCGCCCACCAAATGGGACCCTGAGGGGCCCCACCCACAAAATCAGACCCTGATGAGCCCCACCCACAAAATCGGACCCTGAGGGGCACCGCTCACCAAATCGGACCCTGAGGGGTCCTGCTCACCAAATTGAACTTAGAGGGGCCCCGCTCACTAAATCGGACCCTGAGCGGCCCCGCCCACCAAATCGGACCCTGAGGGGCCCCGCCCACCAAATCAGACCCAGAATGGCCCCTGCCTACCAAATCGGACCCTGAAGGGCCTTGTCCACCAAATCAGACCCTGAGGGGCCCCGCCCACCAAATCCGACTCTGAGATATCCCGCCCACCAAATCAGACCCTGAGAGATCCCGCCCACCAAATCAGATATCTGAGGGGCCCCGCTCACCAAATCGGACCCTGAGGAGCCACGCTCACCAAATTGGACCCTGAGGGGTCCTGCTCACCAAATTGAACTCTGAGGGGCCCCGCTCACCAAATCAGACCCTGAGGAGCCCCGCTCATCAAATCGGACCCTGAGGAGCCCCGCTCACCAAATAGGAGCCTGAGGTGTCCTGCTCACCAAATTGAACTCTGAGGGGCCCCGCTCACCAAATCGAACCCTGAGGGGCACCGCCCACCAAATCGGACTCTGAGAGATCCCGCCCATCAAATCAGACCCTGAGAGATCCCGCCCACCAAATCAGAACCTGAGGGGCCCCGCTCACCAAATCGGACCCTGAGGAGCCCCGCTCACCAAATCGGACCCTGAGGGGCCCTGGACGCAAAATCGGACCCCGAGGGGCCCCAAACACAAAATCGAACCCAAAGTGGCCCCGCCCACCAAATCGGACACTGAGGAGCCCCACCCACAAAATCAGACCCTGAGGGGCACCGGCCACAAAATCAGAACCTGAGGGGCCCCAGCTACAAAATCGGACCCTGAGGGGCCCCGGCCACAAAATCAGACCCTGAGGGGCCCCACCCACCAAATAGGACCATGAGGGACCCCGCCCAGCAAATCAGACAATGAGGGGCCCCGCCCACCAATAGGACCCTGAGGGGCCCCACTCAGCAAATCAGACCCTGAGGGGCCCCGCCCACGAAATAGATCCCTGAGGGGCCTTGCCCACCAAATCGGACCCTGATGGGCCCCGCCCTCCAAATCAGACCCTGAGGGGTCCCGCCCATCAAATTGGACCCTGAGGGGCCCCGCCCACCAATTTGGACCTTGAGGAGCCCCGCCCACCAAATTGGACCTTGAGGGGCCCAGCTAACCAAATCGGACTCTGAGAGATCCAGCCCACCAAATCAGACCGTGAGGGGCCCTGCTCACCATATCGGAACCTGAGGGTCCTGCTCACCAAATTGAACTCTGAGGGGCCCCGCTCACTAAATCGGACCCTGAGCGGCCCCGCTCACCAAATCGGATTCTGAATGGCCCCAACCACAAAATCGGACCCTGAGGGGCCCAGGACACAAAATCAGACCCTGAGGGGCCCCACTCACAAAATCGGACCCTGAGGGGCCCCACCCACAAAATCGGACACTGAGGGGCTCCACCCATAAAATCAGACCCTGAGGGGCCCCACTCACAAAATCGGAACCTGAGGGGCCCCAACCAGAAAATCGAACCAAGAGTGGTCCCGCGCACCAAATGGGACCCTGAGGGGCCCCACCCACAAAATCAGACCCTGATGGGCCCCAGCCACAAAATCGGACCCTGAGGGGCCCCACCCACAAAATCAGACCCTGAGGGGCCCCGCCCACCAAATCAGACCCAGAATTGCCCCCGCCCACCAAATCGGACCCTGAAGGGCCTCGTCCACCAAATCAGACCCTGAGGGGCCCCGCCCACCAAATCGGACCCTGAGGGGCCAAACCCACCAAATCACATTCTGAAAGGCCCCGCGCACCAAATCGGACCCTGACGGGCCCTGCCACCAAATCCGTCTCGGAGGGTCCCCGCCCACCAAATAGGACCCTGAGGGGCTCCACCCAGCAAATCAGACCGTGAGGGGCCGCGCCCACCAAATCGGACCCTGAGGGTCCCCGCCCACCAAATCGGACCCTGAGGAGCCCCACCCACCAAATCGGACTCTGAGATATCCCGCCCACCAAATCAGACCCTGAGAGATCCATCCCACCAAATCAGAAATCTGAGGGGCCCCGCTCACCAAATCGGACCCTGAGGAGCCACGCTCACCAAATGGGACCCTGAGGGGCCCCGCCCACCAAATCGGACTCTGAGAGATCCCGCCCACCAAATCAGACCCTGAGGGGCCCCGGCCACAAAATCAGACCCTGAGGGGCCCCAACCACAAAATCGGACCCAGAGGGGCCCTGCCCACCAAATTGGACACTGAGAAGCCCCTCCCTTAAAATCAGACCCTGAGGGGCCCCGGCCACAGAATCGGACCCAGAGGGGCCCCACCCACAAAATCGGACCCTGAGGGGCCCCGCCCACCAAATTAGACCCAGAATGGCCCCCACCCACCAAATCGGACCCTGAGGTATTCCGCCCACCAAATCGGATTCTGAGGGGCCCCACCCACCAAATCACACCCTGAGGGGCCCTGCCCCAAAAATTGGACCCTGAGGGGCCCCGCCCACCAATTTGGACCCTGAGGGGCTCCGCCCACCAAATTGGACCCTGAGGGACCCCGTCAACCAAATCGGACTCTGAGAGATCCAGCCCACCAAATCAGACCCTGAGGGGCCCCGCTCACCAAATCAGACCCTGAGGGGACCCACCTGCCAAATAGGACCCTGAGGGATCCCGCCCACCGAATCGGACCCTGAGTAACCCCACCCACCAAATCAGACCCTGATAGGCCCCGCCCACCAATTTGGACCCTGAGGGGCCCCGCCCACCAATTTGGACCCTGAGGGGCCCCGCCCACCAATTTGGACCCTGAGGGGCCCCGCCCACCAAATTGGACCCTGAGGGGCCCCGCCAACCAAATCGGACTCTGAGAGATCCAGCCCACCAAATCAGACCCTGAGGGGCCCTGCTCACCAAATCGGAACCTGAGGGGCCCCGCTCACCAAATCGGACCCTGAGGGGTCCTGCTCACTAAATTGAACTCGGAGGGACCCCGCTCACCAAATCGGACCCTGAGCTGCCCCGCCCACCAATTCGGAATCTGAATGGCCACAACCACAAAATCGGACCCTGAAGGGCCCCGGACACAAAATCGGACCCTGAGTGGCCCCACTCACAAAATCGGACTCTGAGGGGCCCCAACCACAAAATCGAAACCAGAGTGGTCCCGCCCACCAAATCGGACCCTGAGGGGCCCCACCCACAAAGTTAGACCCTGATGGGCCCCGGCCACAAAATCGGACTCTGAGTGGCCCCGGCCACAAAATCAGACCTTGAGGGGCCCCACCCACAAAATCGGACCCTGAGGGGCCCCTCCCACAAAATCAGACCCAGAATGGCCCCCGCCCACCAAATCGGACCCTGAAGGGCCTCGTCCACCAAATCAGACCCTGAGGGGCCCCGCCCACCAATTCGGACCCTGAGGGGCCCCGTCCACCATATCAGATTCTGAAAGGCCCCAACCACCAAATCGGACCCTGAGGGATCCCGCCCACCAAATCGGACCCTGACAGGCCCTGCCCACCAAATCTGACTCGGAGGGGCCCCGCCCACCAAATAGGACCCTGAGGGGCCCCACCTAGCAAATCAGACCCTGAGGGGCCGTGCCCACCAATTCAGACCCTGAGGGGCCCCACCCACCAAATAGGACCCTGAGGGACCCCACCCAGCAAATCGGACCCTGAGGGTCCCCACACACCAAATTGAACCCTGAGGAGCCCTGCCCGCCAAATCGGACCCTGAGGACTCCCGCCTGCCAAATCGGACCCTGAGGGGCCCCACTCACCAAATCGGACCCTGAGCACCCCCACCCACCAAATCGGATTCTGAAAGGTCCCGGACAAAAAATCGGACCCTGAGGGGCCCCACCCACAAAATTGGACCCTGAGGGGCCCCAACTACAAAATTGAACCTAGAGTGGCCCCTCCCACCAAATCAGACCCTGAGGGGCCCCACCCACAAAATCGGACCCTGAGGGGCCCCGGCCACAAAATCAGACCCTGAGGGGCCCCACCCACAAAATCAGACCCTGAGGAGCCCCGCCCACCAAATCAGACCCGGAATGGTCCCCGCCCACCAAATCGGACCCTGAGGGGCCCCGCCTACCAAATCAGACCCTGAGGAGCCCCGCCCACCAAATCAGACCCGGAATGGTCCCCGCCCACCAAATCGGACCCTGAGGGGCCCCGCCCACCAAATCAGACCCTGAGGCGCCCTGCCCACCAAATCGGACCCTGAGGGGCCCCGCTCACCAAATCGGACCCTGAGTGGCCCTGCCCACCAAATCGGATTTTGAAAGGCCCCAACCACAAAATCGGACCCTGAGGGGACCCGGACACAAAATGGGACCCTGAGGGGCCCCACCCACAAAATCGGACCCTGACGGTCCCTGCCCACCGAATCCAACTCGGAGGGGCCCCGCCTACCAAATTGGACCCTGAGGGGCCCCACTCACCAAATCAGACCATGAGTGGCCCGCCCACCAAATCGGACCCTGAGGTGCCCCACCCACCAAATCGGACCCTGAGGGGCTTCGCTTACCAAATTGGACCCTGAGGGGCCCCACTCACCAAATCAGACCCTGAGTGGCCCGCCCACCAAATTGGACCCTGAGGTGCCCCACCCACCAAATGGACCCTGAGGGGCCCCGCTCACCAAATCGGACCCTGAGGGGCCCCGCTCACCAAGTGGAACTCTGAGGTGCCCTGCTCACCAAATCGGACCCTGAGTGGCCCCGCCCACCAAATCAGACCCTGAGGGGCCCCACTCACCAAATCAGACCCTGAGGGTCCCCGCCCACAAAATCGGACCCTGAGGGGCTCAGCTCGCCAAAACATGCCCTGAGGCGATTGAAATGGCAGTTAAGCTCATTGATATGTGCTGGCACACCCAGTTAATATGCCAATGCCTACAAACTATACATGACCTCTACAGGACAGAGTTTCTGGCAGATAATATCAGCTCTTAAAGCGAAACCCACAGCACAAATGCAAATCTAGCTTCATCACATGACGCATGCCCCTGAGAGAGAATATGCGCCAAAGTGGATTTAGAAGCCCAGTGAGCCAAACTGGCTCTTAAAGGGCCGACGCTCCAAAGTGATTATTAAAGAATCGGCTCACCAAAGGGAGTCTTAAAGGGCCGGCGCGCCAAATCGAAAGCTGAGTGACCCAAGGCTCCAAATTGGAGGCTGAACCACCCCGACCTCCAAATCGGAGGCTGATCGACCCTAGCCTACAAATCAGAGGCTGAGCCACCCTGGCCTCCAAATCGGACCCAGAGTGACCCCGCTCACCAAATCGGACCCAGAGT
This sequence comes from Dendrobates tinctorius, assembly GCF_039654945.1. Taxonomy (NCBI): domain Eukaryota; kingdom Metazoa; phylum Chordata; class Amphibia; order Anura; family Dendrobatidae; genus Dendrobates; species Dendrobates tinctorius. Next base: position 24,188,559 of record NW_027361829.1, on the reverse strand, counting down.
GGTCCCGCCCAACAAATTGGACCTAGAATGGCACCGCCCACCAAATCGGACCCTGAGGGGCCCCACCCACCAAATCAGATCCAGAGTAGCCCCGCCCACCAAATCAGATCCAGAGTGGCCCCGCCCACCAAATCAGATCCAGAGTGGCCCGCCCACCAAATCAGATCCAGAGTAGCTCCGCCCACCAAATCAGATCCAGAGTGGCCCCGCCCACCAAATCAGATCCAGAGTGGCCCCGCCCACCAAATCAGATCCAGAGTAGCCCTGCCCACCAAATCAGATCCAGAGTGGCCCCGCCCACCAAATCAGACCCAGAGTGTCCCCTCCCACCAAATCGGACCCCCAAGGGGCCCTGCCCACCAAATCGGATGAAGAGTGGCCCCTTCCCACCAACTCGGACCCTAAGGGGCCCCACCCCCAAAATCGGACCCAGAGTGGCCACACCCACAAAATCGGACCCTGAGGGATCCCGGCCACCATTTCAAGCCCTGAGAAGCCCAAGACACCGAATTGGATCCTGAGGGGCCCCAGCCACCAAATCAGACCCTGAGGCCAAAGTGGCCCCTGATAGGCACCCACAGTTAAAACGGATCCTGAGTGGAAAGTCTTGCAGGGGCAGCAGGCAAGTTTCTCTTAAAGGGGCAGCCCGGGCACCATTTCAAACCACTATCTGTACTTCCTTCAGGAAATACATATCTAGTTCTTATTATTCAGTTAATTTCCGCAAGTAATGCGGCCCGAACCGCTACACGCACAGACTCCGTTGAAGTGTCATTTCGAAGCCAGCGTCCATGAGTGGTGTGCTAAGTTTTTTTCGTGTCGATCGGATTTGTAGTTTTTGCGCAATTTGCGTTAGAAAATTTTTTTTCCCTTCATTGGAATGCATTGTCTCAATGCTTTTCAATGGGGAAATGTTGCTGCAGACAAAACATGCCCTGCGGCGATTGAAATGGCAGTTAAGCTCATTGATATGCGCAGGCAGACCCAGTTACTATGCCAACGCCTACGAACTACACATGACCTCTCCAGGACAGAGTTTCTGGCAGATAATATCAGCTCTTAAAGCGAAACCAACAGCACAAATGCAAATCTAGCTTCATCACACGACGCATGCCCCTGAGAGAGAATGTGCGCCAATGTGGATTTTGAAGCCCACTGAGCCAAACTAGCTCTTAAACGGCCGACGCGCCTAAGTGATTCTTAAAGGGCCGGCGCACCAAAATGAGTCTTAAAGGACCGGCGCGCCAAATCGAAAGCTGAATGACCCCAGGCTCCAAATCGGAGGCTGATCGACCCTGGCCTACAAATCGGAGGCTGAGCCACACTGGCCTCCAAATCGGACCCAGAGTGGCCCCGCTCACCAAATCGGACCCAGAGTGGCCCCGCCCGCCAAATCAAACCCAGAGTGGCCCCGCCCACCAAATCGGACCCTGAGGGGCCCCGCCCACTAAATGGAACCAAGAGTTGCCCCACCCACCAAATCGGACCCTGAGGGGCCCCGGCCACAAAATTGGACCATGAGGGGCCCGGCCACAAAATCGGACCCTGAGGGCCCCACCCACAAAATCGGACCCTGAGGGGCCCCACCCACAAAATCGAACCCAAGGGGCCCCACCCACCAAATTGGACCCAGAGGGGCTCCACCCACAAAATCAGAACCTAAGGGGACCCACCCACAAAATCGGACCGAGGGGCCCCAACCACCAAATTGAACTCTATGGGGCCTCGCTCACCAAATCGGACCCTGAGGGGCCACGCCCACCAAATCGAATTCTGAGTGGCCCCGCCCACCAAATCGGACCCTGAGGGGCCCCACCACCAAATCGGACCCTGAGTGGCCTCACCCACCAATTTGGATTCTGAGTGGCCCCGCCCACCAAATCAGACCCTGAGAGGCCCAAACCACAAAATCAGACCCTGAGGGGCCCCAACAACAAAATCTGACTCTGAGGGGCCCTGCTCAACAAATTGAACTCTGATGGGACCTGCTCACCAAATCGGACCCTGAGAGGCCCCGCCCACCAAATTGGACCCTTAGTGGCCCCGCCCACCAAATTGGACCCTTAGTGGCCCCGCCCACCAAATCGGATTCTGAGGGGCCTCGCCCACCAAATCGGACCCTGAGGGGCCCCGCCCACCAAATCGGACCCTGAGGGGCCCCGCTCACCAAATCGAACCCTGAGGGGCTCCACCCACCAAATCGGACCCTGAGGGGCACCGTCCACTAAATCAGACCGAGAGTGGCCCCGCCCACCAAATCGGACCCTGAGGAGCCCCACCCACCAAATCGGACCCTGAGGGCCCCCCCACCAAATTGGACCCAGAGTGGCCCCACCCACCAAATCAGACCCAGGGGGCCCCACCCATAAAATCGGACCCTGAAGGTCCCCAGCCACCAAATCAGATCCTGAGGGGCCCCGACCACAGAATTGGACCCTGAGGGGCCCCGCCCACCAAATCTGACTCTGAGGGGCCCCGACCACAAAATTGGACCCTGAGGGGCCCCGCCCACCAAATCTGACTCTGAGGGGCCCCGCCCACCAAATCGGACCCTGAGGGTCCCAGTCCACCAAATCGGACCATGAGGGGCCCCGCTCACCATATCAAACCTTGAGGGGCTCCGCCCACCAAATCAAACCCTGAGGGGCACCGCCCACTAAATCGGACCGAGAGTGGCCCCGCCCACCAAATCGGACCCTGAGGCGCTCCGCCCACCAAATCGGACCCAGAGGGGCCCCACCCACCAAATCGGACTCTGAGGGTCCCCGCCCCCCCAAATCAGACCCTGATGGGCCCCCCACCAAATTCGATCCAGAGTGGCTCCACCCACCAAATTGGACCCAGGGGGCCCAACCCACAAAATCGGACCCTGAGGGGCCCCGGCCACCAAATCAGACTCTGAGGTGCCCCAACCAAAAAATCGGACCCTGAGGGGCCCCGGCCACCAAATCGTAACCTGAGGGGCCCCGGCCGCAAAATTGGACCCTGAGGGGCCCCGGCCACACAATCTGACCCTGAGGGGCCCCGGCCACAAAATCGGTCCCAGAGGGGCCCCACCCACAAAATCGGACCCTGAGGGGCCCTGGCCACAAAATCGGACCCTGAGGGGCCCCGGCCACAAAATCGGACCCTGAAGTGCCAAAACCACAAAATCGGACCCTTAGGAGCCCCGGCCACAAAATCAGACCCTGAGGGGCCCCACCCACCAAATCGATCCCTGAGGCCAAAGTGGCCCCTGAGAGGCACCCACAGTTAAAACAGATCCTGAGTTGAAAGTCTTGCAGGGGCAGAAGGCAAGTCTCTCTTAAAGGGGCAGCCCGGGCACCATTTCAAACCACTATCTGTACTTCCATCAGGAAATACACATCTAGTATTATTATTACAGTGGTTTGAAAAAACCACTATATTGTAATCCGAACGCTGCTAACTTATTGATTTTCTTCTTATTATTATTATTCAGTTGATTTCCACATTTAATGTGGCCCAAATGGGCCCCAACCACAAAATCGGACCCTGAGGTGCCCGGCCCACCAAATCGGACCCTGAGTGACACCGCCCACCAAATCGGACCCTGAAGGGCCCCGCCCACCAAATCGGACCCAGAGGGGCCCCGCCCCCCAAATCGGACCCAGAGGGCCACCCCACCAAATCGGACCCTGAGGGGCATCGCCCACTAAATCGGACCCTGAGTGGACCCGGCCACAAAATCAGACCCTGAGGGGCCCCAACCACAAAAACGGACCCTGAGAGGTCCCGGCCACAAAATCGGACCCTGAGGGGCCCCAACCACAAAATCAGACCCTGAAGGGCCCCGCTCACCAAATCGGACCCAGAGTGGCCCCACCCACCAAATCGGACCCAGAGGGGCCGCACCCACAAAATCAGACCCTGAGGGGCCCGGCCACAAAATCAGACCCTGAGGGGCCCCACCCACAAAATTGGACCCAGAGGGGCTCCACCCACAAAATCAGACCCTAAGAGGCCCCACCCACAAAATTGGACCGAGGGGCCCCGACCACAATATCGGACCCTGAGGGGCCCCAGCCACAAAATCGGACCCTGAGGTTTCCCACCCACAAAATCAGACCCTGAGGGGTCCCGCTGACCAAATCGGACACTGAGGGGCCCCGCTCACCAAATTGAACTCTGAGGGGCCCCGCTCACCAAATCGGACCCTGAGGGGCCCCACCCACCAAATCAGATTCTGAGTGGCCCCGCCCACAAAATCGGACCCTGAGGGGCCCTGCCCACCAAATCGGACCCTGAGGGGCCCCGCCCACAAAATCGGACCCTGAGGGGCCCCGCCCACAAAATCGGACCCTGAGGGGCCCCAGTCACAAAGTCGGACCCTGAGGGGCCCCACCCACAAAATCGGACCCTGAAGGGCCCCGCCCACCAAATTAGACCCTAAAGGGCCCCACCCACAAAATCGGACCCTGAGGGGCCCCGCCCACCACATCGGACCCTGAGGGGCCCCGCCCACCAAATCGGACCCTGAGGGGCTCCATCCACTAAATTGGACCCTGAGGGGCCTCGCCAACCAAATCGGACCCTGAGGGTCCCCGCCCACCAAATCGAACCCTGAGGGGCCCCGCCCACCAAATCGAACCCTATGGGGCCCCAGTCACAAAATCGGACCCTGAGGGGCCCCGCCCACAAAATCGGACCCTGAGGGTCCCCAGTAACAAAATCGGACCCTGAGGGGCCCCTTCCACAAAATCATACCCTGGAGGGCCCCACCCACCAAATTAGACCCTAAGGGGCCCCACCCACAAAATCGGACCCTGAGGTGCCCCAACCACAAATTCGGACCCTGAGGGGCCCCGGCCAAAAATCGGACCCTGATGGGCCCCGGCCACAAAATCGGATCCTGATGGGCCCCGGCCACAAAATCGGACCCTGAGGGGCCCCTCCCACCAAATCAGACCCAGAATGGCCCCCACCCACCAAATCGGACCCTGAAAGGCCTCGTCCACCAAATCAGACCCTGAGGGGCCCCGCCCACCAAATCGGACCCTGAGGGGCCCCGTCCACCATATCAGATTCTGAAAGGCCCCAACCACCAAATCGGACCCTGAGGGATCCCGCCCACCAAATCGGACCCTGACAGGCCCTGCCCATCAAATCCGACTCGGAGGGGCCCCGCCCACCAAATAGGACCCTGTGGGGCCCCACCCAGCAAATCGGACCCTGAGGGTCCCCGCACACCAAATTGAACCCTGAGGAGCCCTGCCCGCCAAATCGGACCCTGAGGAATCCCGCCTGCCAAATCGGACCCTGAGGGGCCCCACTCACCAAATCGGACCCTGAGCACCCCCGCCCACCAAATCGGATTCTGAAAGGCCCCGGACAAAAAATCAGACCCTGAGGGGCCCCACCCACAAAATTGGACCCTGAGGGGCCCCAACTACAAAATTGAACCTAGAGTGCCCCTCCCACCAAATCAGACCCTGAGGGGCCCCACCCACAAAATCGGACCCTGAGGGGCCCCGGCCACAAAATCAGACCCTGAGGGGCCCCACCCACAAAATCAGACCCTGAGGAGCCCCGCCCACCAAATCAGACCCGGAATGGTCCCCGCCCACCAAATCGGACCCTGAGGGGCCCCGCTCACCAAATCGGACCCTGAGTGGCCCTGCCCACCAAATCGGATTTTGAAAGGCCCAACCACAAAATCGGACCCTGAGGGGACCCGGACACAAAATGGGACCCTGAGGGGCCCCACCCACAAAATCGGACCCTGACGGTCCCTGCCCACCAAATCCGACTCGGAGGGGCCCCGCCTACCAAATTGGACCCTGAGGGGCCCCACTCACCAAATCAGACCCTGAGTGGCCCGCCCTCCAAATCGGACCCTGAGGTGCCCCACCCACCAAATCGGACCCTGAGGGGCTCCGCTTACCAAATTGGACCCTGAGGGGCCCCACTCACCAAATCAGACCCTGAGTGGCCCGCCCACCAAATTGGACCCTGAGGTGCCCCACTCACCAAATCGGACCCTGAGGGGCCCCGCTTACCAAATCGGACCCTGAGGGGCCCCGCTCACCAAGTGGAACTCTGAGGTGCCCTGCTCACCAAATCGGACCCTGAGTGGCCCCGCCCACCAAATCGGACCCTGAGCACCCCCGCCCACCAAATCGGATTCTGAAAGGCCCCGGACAAAAAATCAGACCCTGAGGGGCCCCACCCACAAAATTGGACCCTGAGGGGCCCCAACTACAAAATTGAACCCAGAGTGCCCCTCCCACCAAATCAGACCCTGAGGGGCCCCACCCACAAAATCGGACCCTGAGGGGCCACGGCCACAAAATCAGACCCTGAGGGGCCCCACCCACAAAATCAGACCCTGAGGAGCCCCGCCCACCAAATCAGACCCGGAATGGTGCCCGCCCACCAAATCGGACCCTGAGGGGCCCCACTCACCAAATCGGACCCTGAGTGGCCCTGCCCACCAAATCGGATTTTGAAAGGCCCAACCACAAAATCGGACCCTGAGGGGACCCGGACACAAAATGGGACCCTGAGGGGCCCCACCCACAAAATCGGACCCTGACGGTCCCTGCCCACCAAATCCGACTCGGAGGGGCCCCGCCTACCAAATTGGACCCTGAGGGGCCCCACTCACCAAATCAGACCCTGAGTGGCCCGCCCACCAAATTGGACCCTGAGGTGCCCCACTCACCAAATCAGACCCTGAGTGGCCCGCCCACCAAATTGGACCCTGAGGTGCCCCACTCACCAAATCGGACCCTGAGGGGCCCCACTCACCAAATCAGACCCTGAGTGGCCCGCCCACCAAATTGGACCCTGAGGTGCCCCACTCACCAAATCGGACCCTGAGGGGCCCCGCTCACCAAATCGGACCCTGAGGGGCCCCGCTCACCAAGTGGAACTCTGAGGTGCCCTGCTCACCAAATCGGACCCTGAGTGGCCCCGCCCACCAAATCGGACCCTGAGGGGCCCCACTCACCAAATCAGACCCTGAGGGTCCCCGCCCACCAAATCGGACCCTGAGGGGCCCAGCTCGCCAAAACATGCCCTGAGGCGATTGAAATGGCAGTTAAGCTCATTGATATGTGCTGGCACACCCAGTTAATATGCCTACAAACTATACCTGACCTCTCCAGGACAGAGTTTCTGGCAGATAATATCAGCTCTTAAAGCGAAACCCACAGCACAAATGCAAATCTAGCTTCATCACATGACGCATGCCCCTGAGAGAGAATATGCGCCAAAGTGGATTTAGAAGCCCAGTGAGCCAAACTGGCTCTTAAAGGGCCGACGCTCCAAAGTGATTCTTAAAGAACCGGCGCACCAAAGGGAGTCTTAAAGGGCCGGCGCGCCAAATCGAAAGCTGAGTGACCCAAGGCTCCAAATTGGAGGCTGAACCACCCCGACCTCCAAATCGGAGTCTGATCGACCCTAGCCTACAAATCAGAGGCTGAGACACCCTGGCCTCCAAATTGGACCCAGAGTGACCCCGCTCACCAAATCGGACCCAGAGTGGTCCCGCCCAACAAATTGGACCTAGAATGGCCCCGCCCACCAAATCGGACGCTGAGGGGCCCCGCCCACCAAATCAGATCAAGAGTAGCCCCGCCCACCAAATAAGATCCAGAGTGGCCCCGCCCACCAAATAAGATCCAGAGTGGCCCCGCCCACCAAATCAGATCCAGAGTGGCCCCGCCCACCAAATCAGATCCAGAGTGGCCCCGCCCACCAAATCAGATCCAGAGTGGCCCCGCCCACCAAATCAGATCCAGAGTAGCCCCGCCCACCAAATCAGATCCAGAGTGGCCCCGCCCACCAAATCAGACCCAGAGTGTCCCCTCCCACCAATTCGGACCCCCAAGGGGCCCTGCCCACCAAATCGGATGAAGAATGGCCCCCTCCCACCAACTCGAACCCTAAGGGGCCCCACCCCCAAAATCGGACCCAGAGTGGCCACACCCACAAAATCGGACCCTGAGGGATCCCGGCCACCATTTCAAGCCCTGAGAAGCCCAAGCCACCGAATTGGATCCTGAGGGGCCCCAGCCACCAAATCAGACCCTGAGGCCAAAGTGGCCCCTGATAGGCACCCACAGTTAAAACGGATCCTGAGTGGAAAGTCTTGCAGGGGCAGCAGGCAAGTCTCTCTTAAAGGGGCAGCCCGGGCACCATTTCAAACCACTATCTGTACTTCCTTCAGGAAATACACATCTAGTTCTTATTATTCAGTTAATTTCCGCAATTAATGCGGCCCGAACCGCTACACGCACAGACTCCGTTGAAGTGTCGTTTCGAAGCCAGCGTCCATGAGTGGTGTGCTAAGTTTTTTTTGTGTCGATCGGATTTGTAGTTTTTGCGCAATTTGCGTTAGAAAATTTTTTTTCCCTTCATTGGAATGCATTGTCTCAATGCTTTTCAATGGGGAAATGTTGCTGCAGACAAAACATGCCCTGCGGCGATTGAAATGGCAGTTAAGCTCATTGATATGCGCAGGCAGACCCAGTTACTATGCCAACGCCTACGAACTACACATGACCTCTCCAGGACAGAGTTTCTGGCAGATAATATCAGCTCTTAAAGCGAAACCAACAGCACAAATGCAAATCTAGCTTCATCACATGACGCATGCCCCTGAGAGAGAATGTGCGCCAATGTGGATTTTGAAGCCCACTGAGCCAAACTAGCTCTTAAACGGCCGACGCGCCTAAGTGATTCTTAAAGGACCGGCGCACCAAAATGAGTCTTAAAGGACCGGCGCGCCAAATCGAAAGCTGAGTGACCCCAGGCTCCAAATCGGAGGCTGATCGACCCTGGCCTCCAAATCGGACCCAGAGTGGCCCCGCTCACCAAATCGGACCCTGAGTGGCCTCACCCACCAATTTGGATTCTGAGTGGCCCCGCCCACCAAATCAGGCCCTGAGGGGCCCAAACCACAAAATCAGACCCTGAGGGGCCCCAACAACAAAATCTGACTCTGAGGGGCCCTGCTCAACAAATTGAACTCTGAGGGGACCTGCTCACCAAATCGGACCCTGAGAGGCCCCACCCACCAAATCGGACACTGAGGGGCCCCGCCCACCAAATTGGACCCTGAGTGGCCCCGCCCACCAAATCGGATTCTGAAAGGCCCCAACCACAAAATCAGACCCTGAGGGGACCCGGACACAAAATCGGACAATGAGGGGCCCCACCCACAAAATCAGACCCTGAGGGGCCCCAACCATAAAGTCAGACCCTGAGGGGCCCCGCCCACCAAATCGGACCCTGAGGGGCCCCGCTCACCAAATCGAACCCTGAGGGGCTCCACCCACCAAATCGGACCCTGAGTGGCACCGCCCACTAAATCAGACCGAGAGTGGCCCCGCCCACCAAATCGGACCCTGAGGAGCCCCACCCACCAAATCGGACCCTGAGGGCCCCCCCACCAAATTGGACCCAGAGTGGCCCCACCCACCAAATCAGACCCAGGGGGCCCCACCCATAAAATCGGTCTCCAGCCACCAAATCAGATCCTGAGGGGCCCCGACCACAAAATTGGACCCTGAGGGGCCCCGCCCACCAAATCTGACTCTGAGGGGCCCCGACCACAAAATTGGACCCTGAGGGGCCCCGCCCACCAAATCTGACTCTGAGGGGCCCCGCCCACCAAATCGGACCCTGAGGGTCCCAGTCCACCAAATCGGACCATGAGGGGCCCCGCTCACCATATCAAACCTTGAGGGGCTCCGCCCACCAAATCAAACCCTGAGGGGCACCGCCCACTAAATCGGACTGAGAGTGGCCCCGCCCACCAAATCGGACCCTGAGGCGCTCCGCCCACCAAATCGGACCCAGAGGGGCCCCACCCACCAAATCGGACTCTGAGGGTCCCCGCCCCCCCAAATCAGACCCTGATGGGCCCCCCACCAAATTCGATCCAGAGTGGCTCCGCCCACCAAATTGGACCCAGGGGGCCCAACCCACAAAATCGGACCCTGAGGGGCCCCGGCCACCAAATCAGACTCTGAGGTGCCCCAACCAAAAAATCGGACCCTGAGGGGCCCCGGCCACCAAATCGTAACCTGAGGGGCCCCGGACGCAAAATTGGACCCTGAGGGGCCCCGGCCACACAATCTGACCCTGAGGGGCCATGGCCACAAAATCGGTGCCAGAGGGGCCCCACCCACAAAATCGGACCCTGAGGGGCCCTGGCCACAAAATCGGACCCTGAGGGGCCCCGGCCACAAAATCGGACCCTGAAGTGCCCAAACCACAAAATCGGACCCTTGGGAGCCCCGGCCACAAAATCAGACCCTGAGGGGCCCCACCCACCAAATCGATCCCTGAAGCCAAAGTGGCCCCTGAGAGGCACCCACAGTTAAAACAGATCCTGAGTTGAAAGTCTTGCAGGGGCAGAAGGCAAGTCTCTCTTAAAGGGGCAGCCCGGGCACCATTTCAAACCACTATCTGTATTTCCATCAGGAAATACACATCTAGTATTATTACAGTGGTTTGAAAAAACCACTATATTGTAATCCGAACGCTGCTAACTTATTGATTTTCTTATTATTATTATTATTCATTTGATTTCCACAATTAATGTGGCCCGAATGGGCCCCAACCACAAAATCGGACCCTGAGGTGCCCGGCCCACCAAATCGGACCCAGAGTGACCCCGCCCACCAAATCGGACCCTGAAGGGCCCCGCCCACCAAATCGGACCCAGAGTGGTCCCACACACCAAATCGGAGCCAGAGGGGCCCCGCCCCCCAAATCTGACCCAGAGGGCCACCCCACCAAATCGGACCCTGAGGGGCATCGCCCACTAAATCGGACCCTGAGTGGACCCGGCCACAAAATCAGACCCTGAGGGGCCCCAACCACAAAAACGGACCCTGAGAGGTCCCGGCCACAAAATCGGACCCTGAGGGGTCCCAACCACAAAATCAGACCCTGAAGGGCCCCGCTCACCAAATCGGACCCAGAGTGGCCCCACCCACCAAATCGGACCCAGAGGGGCCGCACCCACAAAATCGGACCCTGAGTGGACCCGGCCACAAAATCAGACCCTGAGGGGTCCCAGCCACAAAATCGGGCCCTGAGGGGCCCCAACCACAAAACTGGACCCTGAGGGGCCCCAACCACAAAATCGGACCCTGAGGGGCCCCGGCCACAAAATCGGACCCTGAGAGACCTCGGCCACAAAATCGAACCCAGAGAGGCCCCAGTCACAAAATCGGACCCTGAGGGGCCCCACCCACAAAATCGGACCCAGAGTGGCCCCGCCCACCAAATCGGACCCCCGAGGGGTCCTACCCACCAAATCGGACGAAGAGTGGCCCCCTCCCACCAAAACGGACCCTAAGGGGCCCCACCCCCAAAATCGGACCCAGAGTGGCCACACCCACAAAATCGGACCCTGAGGGATCCCGGCCACCATTTCAAGCCCTGAGAAGCCCAGGCCACCGAATTGGATCCTGAGGGGCCCCAGCCACCAAATCAGACCCTGAGGCCAAAGTGGCCCCTGATAGGCACCCACAGTTAAAACGGATCCTGAGTGGATCAGGGTCAGCAGGCAAGTCTCTCTTAAAGGGGCAGCCCGGGCACCATTTCAAAGCACTATCTGTACTTCCTTCAGGAAATACACATCTAGTTCTTATTATTTAGTTAATTTCCGCAATTAATGCGGCCCGAACCGCTACATGCACAGACTCCGTTGAAGTGTCGTTTCGAAGCCAGCGTCCATGAGTGGTGTGCTAAGTATTTTTCGTGTCGATTAGATTTGTAGTTTTAGCGCAATTTGCGTTAGAAAATTTTTTTTCCCGTCATTGGAATGCATTGTCTCAATGTTTTTCAATGGGGAAATGTTGCTGCAGTCAAAACATGCCCTGCGGCGATTGAAATGGCAGTTAAGCTCATTGATATGCACAGGCAGACCCAGTTACTATGCCAACGCCTACGAACTATACATGACCTCTCCAGGACAGAGTTTCTGGCAGATAATATCAGCTCTTAAAGCGAAACCCACAGCACAAATGCAAATCTAGCTTCATCACATGACGCATGCCCCTGAGAGAGAATGTGCGCCAATGTGGATTTTGAAGCCCAGTGAGCCAAACTAGCTCTTAAACGGCCGACGCGCCTAAGTGATTCTTAAAGGGCCGGCGCACCAAAATGAGTCTTAAAGGACCGGCGCGCCAAATCGAAAGCTAAGTGACCCCAGGCTCCAAATCGGAGGCTGAGCCACCCCGACCTCCAAATCGAACCCAGAGTGACCCCACTCACCAAATCGGACCCAGAGTGGCCCCGTCCACCAAATCGGACCCTGAGGGGCCCCGCCCGCCAAATCAGACCCAGAGTGGCCCCGCCCACCAAATCGGACCCTGAGGGGCCCCGCCCACCAAATTAGACCCAGAGTGGCCCCACCCACCAAATCGGACCCTGAGGTGCCCCGCCCACTAAATCGAAAAAGAGTTGCCCCGCCCACCAAATAGGACCCTGAGGGGCCCCGGCCACAAAATTGGACCATGAGGGGCCCCACTCAAAATATCGGACCCTGAGGGGCCCCACCCACAAAATCAGACCCTGAGGGGCCCGCCCACAAAATCGGACCCTAAGGGGCCCCACCCACAAAATCGGACCCTGAGGGGCCCCACCCACAAAATCGGACCCTAAGGGGCCCCACCCACAAAATCGGACCCTGAGGGGCCCCGCCCACAAAATTGGACCCTGAAGGGCCCCGTCCACCAAATCGGACCCAGAATGGCCTCGCCCACCAAATTGGACTCAGAGGGGCTCCACCCACAAAATCAGACCCTAAGGGGCCCCACACACAAAATCGGAGCGAGGTGCCCCGACCACAAAATCGGACCCTGAGGGGCCCCAGCCACAAAATAGGACCCTGTGGGGCCCCACCCACAAAATTAGACCCTGAGGGGCCCCACCCACAAAATCAGACCGTAAGGGGCCCCACCCACAAAATCGGACCCTGAGGGGCCCCGCCCACAAAATTGGACCCTGAAGGGCCCCGTCCACCAAATCGGACCCAGAGTGGCCTCTCCCACCAAATTGGACCCAGAGGGGCTCCACCCACAAAATCAGACCCTAAGGGGCCACACCCACAAAATTGGACCGAGGGGCCCCGACCACAAAATCGGACCCTGAGGGGCCCCAGCCACAAAATCGGACCCTGAGGGGCCCCAACCACAAAATCAGACTCTGAGTGGCCCCAGCCACAAAATCGGACCCTGAGGTTTCCCATCCACAAAATCAGACCCTGAGGGGCCCCGCTGACCAAATCGGACCCTGAGGGGCCCCGCTCACCAAATTGAACTCTGAGGGGCCCCACTCACCAAATCGGACCCTGAGGGGCCCCGCCCACCAAATCGGATTCTGAGTGGCCCCACCCACCAAATCGGACCCTGAGGGGCCCCGCCCACCAAATCAGACCCTGAGTGGCCTCACCCACCAAATCGGATTCTGAGTGGCCCCAACCACCAAATCGGACCATGAGGGGCCCAAACCACAAAATCGGACTCTGAGGGGCCCCGGACACAAAATCTGACACTGAGGGGCACCACTCACCAAATCTGACTCTGAGGGGCCCCGCTGACCAAATCTGACCCTGAGGGCCCCGCTGACCAAATCGGACCCTGAGGGTCTCCGCTCAACAAATTGAACTCTGAGGGGCCCCGCTCACCAAATCGGACCCTGAGAGGCCCCGCCACCAAATCGGATTCTGAGTGGCCCCGCCCAAAAATCGGACCCTTAGGGGTCCCGCCCACCAAATCGGACCCTGAGTGGCCCCGCCCACCAAATTGGACCCTGAGGGGCCCCGCCCACCAAATTGGATTTTGAAAGGCCCCAACCACAAAATCGGACCCTGAGGAGCCCCGGACACAAAATCGGACCCTGAGTGGCCCCACCCACAAAATCAGACCCTGAGGGGCCCCAACCACAAAGTCGGATCCTGAGGGGCCCCACTCACCAAATCGGACCCTGAGGGGCCCCGCCCACCTAATCGGACCCTGAGGGGCCCCGCTCACCAAATCAAACCCTGAGGGGCTCCGCCAACCAAATCGGACCCTGAGGGGCCCCACCCACAAAATCAGACCCTGAAGGGCCCCGCCCACCAAATCAGACCCTGAAGGGCCCCGGCCACAAAATCGGACCCTCAGAGGCCCCAACCACAAAACCGGACCCTGAGGGGCCCCGGCCACAAAATCGGACCCTGAGAGAACCCGGTCACAAAATCGAACCCAGAGGGGCCCCAGTCACAAAATCGGACCCTGAGTGGCCCCACCCACAAAATCGGACCCTGAGGGGCCTCGCCCACCAAATCGAACCCTGAGGGGTCCTGCCCACCAAATCGGACCCTGAGGGGCCCCGCCCACAAAATCGGACCCTAAGTGGCCCCGCCCACAAAATCGAACCCAGAGGGGCCCCAGTCACAAAATCAGACCCTGAGGGGCCCCGCTCACAAAATTGGACACTGAGGGGCCCCAGTCAAAAAGTTGGACCCTGAGGGGCCCCACCCACAAAATCGGACCCTGAAGGGCCGCGCCCACCAAATTAGACCCTAAAGGGCCCCACCCACAAAATCGAACCCTGAGGAGCCCCGCCCACCACATCGGACCCTGAGGGGCCCCGCCCACCAAATCGGACCCTGAGGGGCTCCATCCACTAAATTGGACCCTGAGGGGCCTCGCCCACCAAATCGGACCCTGAGGGTCCCCGCCCACCAAATCGAACCCTGAGGGGCCCCGCCCACCAAATCGAACCCTATGGGGCCCCAGTCACAAAATCGGACCCTGAGGGGCCCCGCCCACAAAATCGGACCCTGAGGGTCCCCAGTAACAAAGTCGGACCCTGAGGGGCCCCTTCCACAAAATCATACCCTGGAGGGCCCCGCCCACCAAATTAGACCCTAAGGGGCCCCACCCACAAAATCGGACCCTGAGGGGCCCCAACCACAAAATCGGACCCTGAGGGGCCCTGGCCACAAATCGGACCCTGATGGGCCCCGGCCACAAAATCGGATCCTGAGGGGCCCCATCCACAAAATCGGACCCTGAAGGGCCCCGGCCACAAAATCGGATCCTGAGGTGCACCACCCGCAAAATCGGACCCTGAGGGGCCCCGACCACCAAATCGGATCCTGAGTGGCCCCGCCCACCAAATTGGACCCTGAGGTGCCCTGCCTACCAAATCGGACCCTGAGGGGCCTCGCCCACCAAATCGGACCCTGAGGGGCCCCACCCACCAAATCAGATTCTCAGGGGCCCCACCCACAAAATCGGACCGTAAGGGGCCCCACCCACAAAATCGGACCCTGAGGGGCCCCGCCCACAAAATTGGACCCTGAAGGGCCCCGTCCACCAAATCGGACCCAGAGTGGCCTCTCCCACCAAATTGGACCCAGAGGGGCTCCACCCACAAAATCAGACCCTAAGGGGCCCCACCCACAAAATTGGACCGAGTGGCCCCGACCACAAAATCGGACCCTGTGGGGCCCCAGCCACAAAATCGGACCCTGAGGGGCCCCAACTACAAAATCAGACTCTGATTGGCCCCAGCCACAAAATCGGACCCTGAGGTTTCCCACCCACAAAATCAGACCCTGAGGGGCCCCGCTGACCAAATCGGACCCTGAGGGGCACCGCTCACCAAATTGAACTCTGAGGGGCCCCGCTCACCAAATCGGACCCTGAGGGGCCCCGCCCACCAAATCGGATTCTGAGTGGCCCCACCCACCAAATCGGACCCTGAGGTGCCCCGCCCACCAAATCAGACCCTGAGTGGCCTCACCCACCAAATCGGATTCTGAGTGGCCCCAACCACCAAATCGGACACTGAGGGGCCCAAACCACAAAATCGGACTCTGAGGGGCCCCGGACACAAAATCTGACACTGAGGGGCCCCACTCACCAAATCTGACTCTGAGGGGCCCCGCTGACCAAATCGGACCCTGAGGGCCCCGCTGACCAAATCGGACCCTGAGGGTCTCCGCTCAACAAATTGAACTCTGAGGGGCCCCGCTCACCAAATCGGACCCTGAGAGGCCCCGCCATCAAATCGGATTCTGAGTGGCCCCGCCCACCAAATCGGACCCTTAGGGGTCCCGCCCACCAAATCGGACCCTGGGTGGCCCCGCCCACCAAATTGGACCATGAGGGGCCCCGCCCACCAAATTGGATTCTGAAAGGCCCCAACCACAAAATCGGACCCTGAGGAGCCCCGGACACAAAATCGGACCCTGAGTGGCCCCACCCACAAAATCAGACCCTGAGGGGCCCCAACCACAAAGTCGGATCCTGAGGGGCCCCGCTAACCAAATCGGACCCTGAGGGGCCCCGCCCACCTAATCGGACCCTGAGGGGCCCCGGCCACAAAATTGGACCCTGAGGGGCCCCGGCCACAAAATTGGACCCTGAGAGAACCCGGTCACAAAATCGAGCCCAGAGGGGCCCCAGTCACAAAATCGGACCCTGAGTGGACCCACCCACAAAATCGGACCCTGAAGGGCCCCGCCCACCAAATCAGACCCTGAAGGGCCCTGGCCACAAAATCGGACCCTCAGAGGCCCCAACCACAAAACCGGACCCTGAGGGGCCCCGTCCACAAAATCGGACCCTGAGAGAACCCGGTCACAAAATCGAACCCAGAGGGGCCCCAGTCACAAAATCGGACCCTGAGTGGCCCCACCCACAAAATCGGACCCTGAGGCCCCGGCCACAAAATCGAACCCTGAGGGGCCCTGCCCACCAAATCGGACCCTGAGGGGCCCCGCCCACAAATCTGACCCTGAGGGGCCCCGCCCACAAAATCGAACCCAGAGGGGCCCCAGTCACAAAATCGGACCCTGAGGGGCCCCAGTCACAAAGTCGGACCCTGAGGGGTCCCACCCACAAAATCGGACCCTGAAGGGCCCCGCCCACCAAATTAGACCCTAAAGGGCCCCACCCACAAAATCGGACCCTAAGGGGCCCCGCCCACCACATCGGACCCTGAGGGGCCCCGCCCACCAAATCGGACCCTGAGGGGCTCCATCCACTAAATTGGACCCTGAGGGGCCTCGCCCACCAAATCGGACCCTGAGGGTTCCCGCCCACCAAATCAAACCCTGAGGGGCCCCGCCCACCAAATCGAACCCTATGGGGCCCCAGTCACAAAATCGGACCCTGAGGGGCCCCGCCCACAAAATCGGACCCTGAGGGTCCCCAGTAACAAAATTGGACCCTGAGGGTCCCCAGTAACAAAATCGGACCCTGAGGGGCCCCTTCCACAAAATCATACCCTGGAGGGCCCCGCCCACCAAATTAGACCCTAAGGGGCCCCACCCACAAAATCAGACCCTGAGGGGCCCCAACCACAAAATCGGACCCTGAGGGGCCCCGGCCAAAAATCGGACCCTGATGGGCCCCGGCCACAAAATCGGATCCTGAGGGGCCCCGGCCACAAAATCGGACCCTGAGGGGCCCCGGCCACAAAATCGGATCCTGAGGGGCACCACCCGCAAAATCGGACCCTGAGGGGCCCCGACCACCAAATCGGATCCTGAGTGGCCCCGCCCACCAAATTGGACCCTGAGGGGCCCTGCCCACCAAATCGGACCCTGAGGGGCCTCGCCCACCAAATCGGACCCTGAGGGGCCCCACCCACCAAATCAGACCCTGAGGGGCCCCGCCCACCAAATCGGACCCTGAGGAGCTCCATCCACTAAATTGGACCCTGAGGGGCCTCGCCCACCAAATCGGACCCTGAGGGTTCCCGCCCACCAAATCAAACCCTGAGGGGCCCCGCCCACCAAATCGAACCCTATGGGGCCCCAGTCACAAAATCGGACCCTGAGGGGCCCCGCCCACAAAATCGGACCCTGAGGGTCCCCAGTAACAAAATCGGACCCTGAGGGTCCCCAGTAACAAAATCGGACCCTGAGGGGCCCCTTCCACAAAATCATACCCTGGAGGGCCCCGCCCACCAAATTAGACCCTAAGGGGCCCCACCCACAAAATCGGACCCTGAGGGGCCCCAACCACAAAATCGGACCCTGAGGGGCCCCGGCCAAAAATCGGACCCTGAGGGGCCCCGGCCACAAAATCGGATCCTGAGGGGCCCCGGCCACAAAATCGGACCCTGAGGGGCCCCAACCACAAAATCGGACCCTGAGGGGCCCCGGCCAAAAATCGGACCCTGATGGGCCCCGGCCACAAAATCGGATCCTGAGGGGCCCCGGCCACAAAATCGGACCCTGAGGGGCCCCGGCCACAAAATCGGATCCTGAGGGGCACCACCCGCAAAATCGGACCCTGAGGGGCCCCGACCACCAAATCGGATCCTGAGTGGCCCCGCCCACCAAATTGCACCCTGAGGGGCCCTGCCCACCAAATCGGACCCTGAGGGGCCTCGCCCACCAAATCGGACCCTGAGGGGCCCCACCCACCAAATCAGACCCTGAGGGGCCCCACCCACCAAATCGAACCCTAAGGGGTCCCACCCACCAAATCGGACCCTGAGGGGCCTCGCCCTCAAAATCAGACCCTGAGGGGCCCCACCCACAAAATCGGACCATGAATGGCCCCGCCCACAAAATGGGACCCTGAATGGCCCCAACCACAAAATGGGACCCTGAGGGGCCTCAACCACAAAATCGGACCCTGAGGAGCCCCGGCCACAAAATCGGACCCTGAGAGACCCCGGCCGCAAAATTGAACCCAGAGGGGCCCCAGTCACAAAATCGGACCCAGAGAGGCCCCAGTCACAAAATCGGACCCTGAGGGGCCCCACCCACAAAATCGGACCCTGAGAGGCCCCACCCACAAAATCGGACCCTGATGGGCCCCGCCCACCAAATCAGACCCAGAATGGCCCCGCCCACCAAATCAGACCCAAAGTGGCCCTGCCCAACAAATCGGACCCCCGAGGGGTCCTGCCCACCAAATCGGATGAAGAGTGGCCCCCTCCCACCAAATCGGACCCCAAGGGGCCCCACCCCCAAAATCGGACCCAGAGTGGCCACCCCCACAAAATCAGACTCTGAGGGTTCCCGGCCACCATTTCAAGCCCTGAGAAGCCCAGGCCACCGAATTAGATCCTGAGGGGCCCCAGCCACCAAATCAGACCCTGAGGCCAAAGTGGCCCCTGATAGGCACCCACAGTTAAAACGGATCCTGAGTGGAAAGTCTTGCAGGGTCAGCAGGCAAGTCTCTCTTAAAGGGGAAGCCCGGGCACCATTTCAAAGCACTATCTGTACTTGCTTCAGGAAATACACATCTAGTTCTTATTATTCAGTTAATTTCGGCAATTAATGCGGCCCGAACCGCTACACGTACAGACTCCGTTGAAGTGTCGTTTCGATGCCAGCGTCCATGATTGGTGTGCTAAGTATTTTTCGTGTCGATCGGATTTGTAGTTTTTGCGCAATTTGCGTTAGAAATTTTTTTTTCCCGTCATTGGAATGCATTGTCTCAATGCTTTTCAATGGGAAAATGTTGCTGCAGACAAAACATGCCCTGCGGCGATTGAAATGGCAGTTAAGCTCATTGATATGCACAGGCAGACCCAGTTACTATGCCAATGCCTACGAACTATACATGACCTCTCCAGGACAGAGTTTCTGGCAGACAATATCAGCTCTAAAAGCGAAACCCACAGCACAAATGCAAATCTAGCTTCATCACATGACGCATGCCCCTGAGAGAGAATGTGCGCCAATGTGGATTTTGAAGCCCAGTGAGCCAAACTAGCTCTTAAACGGCCGACGCGCCTAAGTGATTCTTAAAGGGCCGGCGCACCAAAATGAGTCTTAAAGGACCGGCGCGCCAAATCGAAAGCTAAGTGACCCCAGGCTCCAAATCGGAAGATGGGCCACTCCGACCTCCAAATCGGAGGCTGATTGACCCTGGCCTACAAATCGGAGGCTGAGCCACTCTGGCCTACAAATCGTACCCAGAGTGACCCCGCTCACCAAATCGGACCCAGAGTGGCCCCGCCCACCAAATCGGACCCTGAGGGGCCCCGCCCACCAAATTAGACCCAGAGTGGCCCCGCTCACCAAAACGGACCCTGAGGGGCCCCGCCCACTAAATAAAAAAAGAGTTGCCCCGCCCACCAAATTGGACCCTGAGGGGCCCCGGCCACAAAATTGGACCATGAGGGGCCCCACTCAAAATATCGGACCCTGAGGGGCCTCACCCACAAAATCAGACCCTGAGGGGACCGGCCACAAAATCGGACCCTGAGGGGCCCCATCCACAAAATTGGACCCAGAGGGGCTCCACCCACAAAATCAGACCCTAAGGGGCCCCACCCACAAAATTGGACCGAGGGGCCCCGACCACAATATCGGACCCTGAGGGGCCCCAGCCACAAAATCGGACCCTGAGGTTTCTCACCCACAAAATCAGACCCTGATGGGCCCCGCTGACCAAATCAGACCCTGAGGGGCTCTGCTCAACAAATTGAACTCTGAGGGGCCCCGCTCACCAATTCGGACCCTGAGAGGCCCCGCCCACCAAATCGGATTCTGAGTGGCCCCGCCCACCAAATCGGACCCTGAGGGGCCCCGCCCACCAAATCAGACCCTGAGTGTCCCCGCCCACCAAATTGGACCATGAGTGGCCCCGCCCACCAAACTGGACCCTGAGGGGCCCCGCCCACCAAATCGGATTCTGAAAGGCCCCAACCACAAAATCGGACCCTGAGGAGTCCCGGACACAAAATCAGACTCTTAGTGGCCCCACCCACAAAATCAGACCCTGAGGGGCCCCAACCACAAAGTCGGATCCTGGGGGCCCCGCCCACCAAGTCGGACCCTGAGGGTCCCCGCCCACCAAATCGGACCCTGATGGGCCCCGCTCACCAAATCAAACCCTTAGGGGCTCCGCCCACCAAATTGGACCCTGAGGGGCATCGCCCCACTAAATCGGACTGAGAATGGCCCCGCCCACCAAATCGGACCCTGAGGGGCCCCACTCACCAAATCGAACCCTGAGTGGCTCCGTCCACCAAATCATACCCTGACGGGCACCGCCCACTAAATCGGACCGAGAGTGGCCCCGCCCACCAAGTCGGACCCTGAGCATCCCCACCCACCAAATTGGACCCTGAGGGGCCCCCCACCAAATTGGACCCAGAGTGGCCCCACCCACCAAATCAGTCCCAGTGGGCCCCACCCATAAAATCGGACCCTGAGGGTTCATGGCCACCAAATCAGACCCTGAGTGGCCTCATCTACAAAATCAGACCCTGAGGGGCCCCAGCCACCAAATCGGACCCTGAGGGGCCCTGACTACAAAATTGGACCCTTAGGGGACCCACCCACAAAATCGGACACTGAGTGGCCCCGCCCACAAAATCGGAGCCTGAGTGGACCCGGCCACAAAATCAGACCATGAGGGGCCACACCCACAAAACCATGCCCTGAGGGGCCCCAACCACAAAATCGGACCCTGAGAGGCCCCGGCCACAAAATCGGACCCTGAGAGACCTCGGCCACAAAATCGAACCCATAGGGGCCCCAGTCACAAAATCGGACCCTGAGGGGCCCCACCCACAAAATCGGACCCTGAGGGGCCCCACCCACCAAATCGGACCCTGAGGGGCCCCACCCACCAAATTGGACCCTGAGGGGCCCCGCTCACCAAATCGGACCCTGAGGGGCCTTGCCCACAAAATCAGACCCTGAGGGGCCCCACCCACAAAATCAGACCCTGAAGGGCCCCGGCCACAAAATCGGACCCTCAGAGGCCCCAAAGACAAAACCGGACCCTGAGGGGCCCCGGCCACAAAATCGGACCCTGAGAGAACCCTGTCACAAAATCGAACCCAGAGGGGCCCCAGTCACAAAATCGGACCCTGAGGGGCCCCACCCACCAAATCGGACCCTGAGGGGCCCCACCCACCAAATCGGACCCTGAGGGGCCCCGCTCACCAAATCGGACCCTGAGGGGCCTTGCCCACAAAATCAGACCCTGAGGGGCCCCACCCACAAAATCAGACCCTGAAGGGCCCCGGCCACAAAATCGGACCCTCAGAGGCCCCAAAGACAAAACCGGACCCTGAGGGGCCCCGGCCACAAAATCGGACCCTGAGAGAACCCTGTCACAAAATCGAACCCAGAGGGGCCCCAGTCACAAAATCGGACCCTGAGGGGCCCCGCCCACCAAATCGGACCCTGAGGGGCCCCAAACACAAAATCGGACCCAGAGGGGCCCCAACCACAAAATCGGACCCTGAGAGGCCCCGGGCACAAAATCGGACCCTGAGAGACCTCGGCCACAAAATCGAACCCAGAGGGGCCCCAGTCATAAAATCGGACACTGAGGGGCCACACCCACAAAATCAGACCCTGAAGGGCCCCGGCCACAAAATCGGACCCTCAGAGGCCCCAAAGACAAAACCGGACCCTGAGGGGCCCCGGCCACAAAATCGGACCCTGAGAGAACCCGGTCACAAAATCGAACCCAGAGGGGCCCCAGTCACAAAATCGGACCCTGAGGGGCCCCGCCCAACAAATCGAACCCAGAGGGGACCCAGTCACAAAATCGGACCCTGAGGGGCCCCCCCCACAAAATCGGACCCTGAGGGGCCCCAGTCACAAAATCGGACCCTGAGGGGCCCCACCCACAAAATCGGACCCTGAGGGGCCCCACCCACAAAATCGGACCCTGAAGGGCCCCGCCCACCAAATTAGACCCTAAAGGGCCCCACCCACAAAATCGGACCCTGAGGGGCCCCGCACACCACGTCGGACCCTCAGGGGCCCCGCCCACCAAATCGGACCCTGAGGGGCCCCGCCCACCAAATCGGACCCTGAGGGGCCCCGCCCACCAAATCGGACCCTGAGGGGCTCCGCCCACCAAATTGGACCCTGAGGGGCCTCGCCCACCAAATCGGACCCTGAGGGGCCCCAACCACAAAATTGGACCCTGAGGGGCCCCACCCACAAAATCGGACCCTGAGTGGCCCCGCCCACAAAATCGGACCCTGAGTGGACCCGGCCACAAAATCAGACCCTGAGGGGCCCCACGCACAAAATCAGACCCTGAAGGGCCCCGCCCACCAAATTAGACCCTAAGTGGTCCCACCCACAAAATCGGACCCTGAGGGCCCCCAACCACAAAATTGGACCCTGAGGGGCCCCACCCACAAAATCGGACCCTGAGTGGCCCCGCCCACAAAATCGGACCCTGAGTGGACCCGGCCACAAAATCGGACCCTAAGTGGCCCCAACCACAAAATCAGACCCTGAGGGGCCCCACGCACAAAATCAGACCCTGAGGGGCCCCAACCACAAAACCGTGCCCTGAAGGGCCACAACCACAAAATCGGACCCTGAGGGGCCCCGGCCACAAAATCGGACCCTGAGAGACCTCAGCCACAAAATCGAACCCAGAGGGGCCCCAGTCACAAAATCGGACCCTGAGGGGCCCCACCCACAAAATCGGACCCTGAGGGGCCCCACCCACAAAATCGGACCCTGAGTGGCCCCGCCCACAAAATCGGACCCTGAGTGGACCCGGCCACAAAATCGGACCCTAAGTGGCCCCAACCACAAAATCAGACCCTGAGGGGCCCCACGCACAAAATCAGACCCTGAGGGGCCCCAACCACAAAACCGTGCCCTGAAGGGCCACAACCACAAAATCGGACCCTGAGGGGCCCCGGCCACAAAATCGGACCCTGAGAGACCTCAGCCACAAAATCGAACCCTGAGGGGCCCCAGTCACAAAATCGGACCCTGAGGGGCCCCACCCACAAAATCGGACCCTGAGGGGCCCCACCCACCAAATCGGACTCTGAGGGGCCCCACCCACAAAATCGGACCCTGAGGGCCCCCAACCACAAAATCGGACCCTGAAGCGCCCCGGCTACAAAATCGAACCCTCCGAGGCCCCAACCACAAAACCGGACCCTAAGGGGCCCCGACCACAAAATCGGACCCTCAGGGGCCCCGCCCACAAAATCGGACCCTGAGGGGCCTCGCCCTCAAAATCGGACCCTGGGAGGCCCCGCCCACAAAATCGGACCCTGAGGGGCCCCGCCAACCAAATCAGACTCTGAGGGGCCCCACCCACAAAATCATACCCTGAGGGCCCCCAACCACAATATAGGACCCTAAGGGGCCCCGCCCTCAAAATCGGACCCTGAGTAGAGCCGGCCACAAAATCAGACCCTGAGGGGCCCCATGCACAAAATCGGACCCTAAGGGGCCCCGGCCACAAAATCGGACCCTGAGAGACCCCGGCCACAAAATCGAACCCAGAGGGGCCCCGCCCACCAAATCAGACCCTCAGGGGCCCCGCCCTCAAAATCGGACCCTGAGAGGCCCCGCAAACCAAATCGGACTTTGAGGGGCCCCACCCACAAAATCGGACCCTGAGGGCCCCCAACCACAAAATAGGACCCTAAGGGGCCCCGCCCTCAAAATCGGACCCTGAGTAGACCCGGCCACAAAATCAGACCCTGAGGGGCCCCAACCACAAAATAGGACCCTGAGAGGCCCCGGCCACAAAATCGGACTCTGACAGGCCCCACCCTCAAAATCGGATCCTGAGGGGCCCCACCCACAAAATCAGACCCTGAGAGGCCCCGGCCACAAAATCGGACCCTGAGGGGCCCCACCCACAAAATCGGACCCTGAGGGGCCCCACCCACAAAATCGGACCCTGAGGGGCCACACCCACAAAATCAGACCCTGCCGGGCCACACCCATAAAATCGGACCCTGAGGGGACCCACCCACAAAATCAGACTCTGAGGGGCCACACCCACAAATTCGGACCCTGAGAGGCCACACCCACAAAATCAGACCCTGAGGGGCCCCACCCACAAAATTGGACCCTGAGGAATCCCGGCCACTAATTCAAATCCTGAGGAGCCCAGGCCACCGAATCGGAACCTGAGGGGCCCCACCCACCAAGTCAGACCCTGAGGCCAAAGTGGCCCCTGAGAGGCACCCACATTTAAAACGGATCCTGAGTTGAAAGTCTTGCAGGGGCAGCAGCCAAGTAAAGGGGCAGCCCAGGCACCATTTCAAACCACTATCTGTACTTCCTTCAGGAAATACACATCTATTATTATTATTATTCAGTTGATTTTCTGCAATTAATGTGGCCCGAACCGCTACATGCACAGACTCCGTTGAGTCGTCATTTCGAAGCCAGCATCCACGAGTGGTGTGCTATGTATTTTTCGTGTCGATCGGATTTGTAGTTTTTGCGCAATTTGCGCTTGAAAAAAACATTTTCCTGTCATTGGAATGCATTGTCTCAATGCATTTCAAAGGGAAAATTTTGCCATAGGGAAAACATGGGGTAGTCGTGAGGTGGCAGTTAAGCTCATTGATATGCGCAGGCACACCCAGTTACTTTGCTAACGCCTACAAACTTTACATGACCCCACCAGGACAGAATTTCTGCCAGATAATATCAGTTCTTAAAGTGAAACCCAAAGCACAAATGCAAATCTGATCGACCCTGGCCTACAAATCGGACCCAGTGTGGCCCCACCCACCAAAGCAGACCCAGAGTGGCCCCGCCCACCAAATCGGACCCTGAGGGGCTCCGTCCACCAAATCGGACCCAAAGTGGCCCCGCCCACCAAATCAGACCCAGAGTGGCACCGGCCACAAAATGGGACCCTGAGGGGCCCCGCCCACCAAATTGGACCCTGTGGGGCCCCACCCACCAAATTGGACCCTGAGGGGTCCCGCCCACCAAATCGGACCCTGAGGGCCCCCGCCCACTAAATCGGATTCTGAAAGGCCCCAACCACAAAATCGGACCCTGAGGGGCCCCACCCACAAAATAGGACCCTGAGGGTCCCCGCTGACCAAATCGGACACTGAAGGGCCCCGTCCACCAAATCGGACCCTGAGGAGCCCCTCCCACCAAATCAGACCCTGAGAAGCCCCGCCCACCAAATCGGACCCAGAGTGACCCCGCTCACCAAATCGGACCCTGAAGGGCCCCGCCCATCAAATCGGACCCAGAGTAGCCCCGCCCACCAAATCGGACCCTGAGGGGCCCCGCCCACCAAATCGGACCCTGAGGGGCCCTGCCCACCAAATCGGACCCTGAGGAGCCAAGCCCACCAAATCGGACCCAGAATGACCCCGCCCACCAAATCGGACCCCGAGGAGCCTCGCCCACCAAATCGGACCCAGATTGACCCCCGCCCACCAAATCGGACCCTGAAGGGCCCCGCCCACCAAATCGGACCCAGAGGTGCCCCGCCCACCAAATCGGACCCAGAGGGGCCCCGTCCACCCAATCGGACCCAGGGGACCCCACCCACAAAATCGGACCATGAGGGGCCCCACCCACCAAATCGGACCATGAGGGTCACCGCCCACTAAATCGGACCCAGAGTGGCCCCGCCCACCAAAATGGACCAAGGGGGCTCCACCCACAAAATCAGACCCTAAGGGGCCCCACCCACAAAATCGGACCCTGAGTGGGCCCGGCCACAAAATCAGACCCTGAGGGTCCCCAACCACAAAATCGGACCCTGAGAGACCCCGGCCACAAAATCGAACCTAGAGGGGCCCCAGTCACAAAATAGGACCTTCAGGGGCCCCAACCACAAAATCAGACCCTGAGGGGCTCCGGCCACAAAATCGGACCCTGAGAGACCCCGGCCACAAAATTGGACCCTGAGGGGCCCCAACCACAAAATCAGACCCTGAGGGTCCCCGGTCACAAAATCGGACCCTGAGGGGCCCCACCCACAGAATCAGACCCTGAGGGTCCCCTGTCACAAAATCGGACCCTGAGGGGCCCCACCCACAGAATCGGACCCTGATGGGCGCCACCCACAAAATCAGACCCTGAGGGGCCCCAGCCACAAAGTCGGACCCTGAGGGGCCCCAGCCACAAAATCGGACCCTGAGGGGCCCCACCCACAAAATCGGACCCTGAGGGGCCCCGCCCACCAAATTAGACCCTGAGGGGCCCCACCCTCAAAATCGGACCCTGAGGGGCCACAGCCACAAAATCAGACCCTGAGGGGCCCCACCCACAAAATCGGACCCTGATGGGCCCCACCCACAAATCCAGACCCTGAAGGGCCCCAGCCACAAAATCGGACCCTGAGAGACCCCGGCCACAAAATCGGACCCTGAGGGGCCCAAACCACAAAATCAGACCCTGAGGGGCCCCGGTCACAAAATCGGACCCTGAGGGGCCCCACCCACAAAATCAGACCCTGAGGGACCCCAGCCACAAAATCAGACCCTGAGGGGCCCCAGCCACAAAATCGGACCCTAAGGGGCCCCACCCACAAAATCGGACCCTGGGGGCCCCACCCACAAAATCGGACCCTGAGGGGCCCCGCCCACCAAATTAGACCCTGAGGGGCCCCACCCTCAAAATCGGTCCCTGAGGGGCCCCGGCCACAAAATCGGACCCTGAGGGGCCCCACCCGCAAAATCGGACCCTGAGGGGCCCCACCCGCAAAATCGGACCCTGAGGGGCCCCACCCGCAAAATCGGACCCTGAGGTGCTCCACCCGCAAAGTCGGACCCTGAGGGGCCCCAGCCCCAAAAATCAGACCCTGAGGGGCCCCAACCACAAAATCAGACCCTGAGAGGCACCGGCTACAAAATCGGACCCTGAGGGGCCCCGGACACAAAATCGGACCTTGATGGGCCCCGGCCACAAAATCGGACCCTGAGGAGCCCAACCCACAAAATCAGACTGTGTCCCCGCCCACCAAATTGGACCCTGAAGGGCCCCGTCCACCAAATCGGACCCAAAGTGGCCCCGCCCACCAAATCAGACCCAGAGTGGCCCCGCCCACCAAATTGGACCCTGAGGGGCCCCGCCCACCAAATTGGACCCTGAGGGGTCCCGCCCACCAAATCGGACCCTGAGGGGCCCCGCCCACCAAATCGGACCCTGAGGGTCCCCGCTGACTAAATTGAACTCTGAGGGGCCCCGCCCACCAAATCGGACCCAGAGTGGCCCGCCCACCAAATCAGACCTAGAGTGGCCCCGCTCACCAAATCGGACCCCGAGGGGCCCCACCCACCAAATCGGACCCCGAGGGGCCCCGCCCACTAAATCGGACCCCGTGGGGCCCCGCCCACGAAATCGGACCCCGAGGGATCCCGCCCACCAAATCGGACCCCGAGGGTCCCCGCCAACCAAATTGGACCCTTACGGGGCTCGCCCACCAAATCGGACTCTGATAGATCCCGCCCACCAAATCAGACCCCGAGGGGCCCAGCCCACCAAATTGGACCCAGAGTGGCCCCGCCCACCAAATCGGACCCAGAGTGGCCCCGCCCACCAAATCAGACCCAGAGTGGCCCCGCCCACCAAATTGTACCCTGAGGGGCCCCACCCACAAAATCGGACCCTAAGGGGCCCCACCCACAAAATCGGACCCTAAGGGGCCCCACCCACAAAATTGGACCCTGAGGGGCCCCGGTCACAAAATTGGACCCTGAGGGGCCCCACCCACAAAATCGGACCCTGAGTGGATCCGGCCACAACATCGGACCCTGAGTGGCCCCACTCACAAAATCGGACCCTGAGGGGCCCTACCCACAAAAACGGACCCTGAGGGGCCCCAACCACAAAATCGGACCCTGACGGGCCCCGGCCACAAAATCGGACCCTAACGGGCCCCACCACAAAATCGGACTCTGAGGGGCCCCGGCCACAAAATCGGACCCTGAGGGACACCACCTACAAAATTGAACCCTGAGGGGCCCCAACCACAAAATCGGATCCTGAGGGGCCCCACCCACAAAATCGGACCCTGAGGGGCCCAACCCACAAAATTGGACCCTCAGGGGCCCCGGCCACAAAATCGGTCCCTGAGGGACTCCGGCCACAAAATCGGACCCTGAGAGGCTCCGGCCACAAAATCGGACCCTGAGGGGCCCCAGCCACAAAATCGGACCCTGAGAGGCACCGGCCACAAAATCGGACCCTGAAGGGCCCCGGACACAAAATCGGACCCTGAGAGGCCCCGGCCACAAAATCGGACCCTGAGGGGCCCAACCCACAAAATCAGACCCTGAGGGGCCCCGCACACCAAATTAGACCCTGAGGGGCCCCACCCTCAAAATCGGACCCTGAGGGGCCCCAGCCACAAAATCGGACTCTGAGGGGCCCCACCCACAAAATCGGACCCTGAGGGGCCCCACCCACAAATCCAGACCCTGAGGGGAACCGGCCACAAAATCGGACCCTGAGGGGCCCCGCCCACCAAATCAGACCCTGAGGGGCCCCGCCCGCTAAATCGGATTCTGAAAGGCCCCAACCACAAAATCGGACCCTGAGGGGCCCTGCTGACCAAATTGAACTCTGAGGGGCCTCGCCCACCAAATCGGACCCAGAGTGGCCCGCCTACCAAATCAGATCTAGAGTGGCCCCGCTCACCAAATCGGACCCCGAGGGGCCCCACCCACCAAATCGGACCCCGAGGGTCCCGCCCACCAAATCAGACCCCGAGGGATCCCGCCCACCAAATCGGACCCCGAGGGTCCCCGCCCACCAATTTGGACCCTGAGGGGCCCCGCCCACCAAATCAGACTCTGATAGATCCCGCCCACCAAATCAGACCCTGAGGGGCCCCGCTCACTAAATCGGACCCTGAGGGGCCCCACTCACGAAATCGGACCCTGAGGGGCCCCACCCACCAAATCGGACCCTGAGGGGCCCCGGCCACAATATCGGACCCTGAGGGGCCCCACCCACAAAATCGGACCCTGAGGGGCCCCGGCCACAAGATTGGACCCTGAGGGGCCCCAACCACCAAATCAGACCCTGAGGGGCCCAGGCCACAAAATCAGACCCTTAGGGGCCCCAACCACCAAATCAGACCCTGAGGGGACCCGGCCACCAAATCGGACCCTGAGGGGCCCCACCCACCAAATCGGACCCTGAGGTGCCCCACCCACAAAATCAGACCCTGAGGGCCCCACCCACAAAATCGGACCCTGAGACCTAAGTGGCCCCTGAGAGGCACCCACAGTTAAAACGGATCCTGAGTTGAAAGTCTTGCAGGTGCAGCAGGCAAGTCTCTCTTAAAGGGGCAGCCTGGGCAGCATTTCAAACCACTATCTGTACTTCCTTCAGGAAATACACATCTAGTATTATTATTACTATTCAGTTGATTTCCGCAATTAATGTGGCCCGAACCGCTACACGCACAGATTCCGTTGAGGCCTCGCTTCGAAGCCAGCGTCCACGAGTGGTGTGCTAAGTATTTTTCGTGTCGATCGGATTTGGAGTTTTTGTGCAATTTGCGTTTGAAAAAAGATTTTTCTCAATGCATTTCAATGGGAAAATGTTGCCATAGGGAAAACATGGGACAGTCGTGAGATGGCAGTTAAGCTCATTGATATGCGCAGGCTCACCCAGTTACTATGCCAACGCCTACGAACGTAACATGACCTCTCCAGGACAGAGTTTCTGGCAGATAATTTCAGCTCTTAAAGTGAAACCCACAGCATAAATGCAAATCTAGCTTCATCACATGCCCCTGAGAGAGAATGTGCACCAAAGTGGATTTAGAAGCCCAGTGCGCCAAACTGGCTCTTAAAGGACCGACGCGCCAAAGTGATTCTTAAAGGGCCGGCGCACCGAAATGAGTCTTAGGCTGGAGTCACACACAACGATTAAAAAATCGGTTTGATTTTTACGGTACGAAATCGCACAAAGGTTTCTTGTCCATGGATCCGTCTGTCATCCGAATTTCCGGCGATGAACCGATTTTTTTCGCATCTAAGCATCCAATTGAGATCCAATGTCAATGCTTGATGCGCTTTCCCGTTGACCTGGAGAAGTCTTGCGATTTTATCGCAAGTCACACTTGTGGTCCGTTTGTAATCCGATTTTTAATCGCACCCATAGACTTGTATTGGCGAGTCCGATCCGAAAATCGATGACAATCGCAGCATGCTGCGATTGTCTTGGTCCGAGGAACAGATCCGATAAAAAATCGGATGATGGGAGCAGTAACATAGAATAACATTGGGCCAAATGCAATGCGATTTTTTATCGCACTGCATTCGTCCAATTTTTTCGCTAGTGTGACTCCGGCCTTAAAGGGCCAGCACGACAAATCGAAAGCTGAGTGACCCCAGGCTCCAAATCGGAGGCTGAGCCACCCTGCCCTCCAAATCGGACCCAGCGTGGCCGCGCTCAAAAAATCAGACCCTGAGTGGCCCCGCCCACCAAAACAGACCCAGAGTGACCCGCCCACCAAATCGGACCCTGCAGGGCCCCGCCCACCAAATTGGACCCAGAGTGGCCCCGCCCACTAAATCGGACCCTAAGGGGCCCCTCCCACCAAATCGGACTTTGAGGGGCACCGCCCACTAAATCGGACCGAGAGTGGCCCCACCCACCAAATCGGACCCTGAGGGGCACCGCCCACTAAATCGGACCAAGAGTGCCCCGCCCACCAAATTGGACCCTGAGGGGCCCCGCCCACCAAATCAGACCCAGAGTGGCCCCCCCACCAAATTGGACCCAGAGTGGCCCCGCCCACCAAAATGGACCCAGGGTGCTCCGCCCACAAAATCAGACCCTAAGGAGACCCATCCACAAAATCAGACCCTGAGGGGCCCCACCCACCAAATCGAACACTGAGGGGCCCCACCCACCAAATTGGACCCAGAGTGGCCCCGCCCACCAAATCGGACCCTGAGTGGCCCCAGCCACAAAATCGGACCCTGAGGGGCCCCACCCACCAAATCGGACCCTGAGTGGCCCCACCCACCAAATCGGACCCTGAGTGGCCCCAGCCACAAAATCGGACCCTGAGTGGCCCCAACCACAAAATCGGACCCTGAGGGGCCCTGGCCACAAAATCAGACCTTGAGGGGCCCCACCCACAAAATCAGACCCTGAGAGGCCCCGGCCACAAAATCGGACCCTGAGGGGCCCCACCCACAAAATCGGACCCTGAGGGGCCCCACCCACAAAATCGGACCCTGAGGGGCCACACCCACAAAATCAGACCCTGCCGGGCCACACCCACAAAATCGGACCCTGAGGGATCCCTTCCACCAATTAAAGCCCTGAGGTGCCCAGGCCACCGAATCGGAACCTGAGGGGCCCCACCCACCAAATCAGACCCTGAGAGGCACCCACAGTTAAAACGGATCCTGAGTTGAAAGTCTTGCAGGGGCAGCAGGAAAGTCTCTCTTAAAAGGGCAGTCTGGGCACCATTTCAAAGCACTATCTGTACTTCCATCAGTAAATACAAATCTAGTTCATATTACAATTCAATCTTATGAAATTTGAAAAATATATTTAAAAGGGAAGCAATAATAAGTCTATATTTGTCATTTAATAAAGGCACAAAATTATTTCCAGGGTAAAGTATTCATGGACAAACATTCAAAGAGCTAGTACATTCAAATGATCCACAAGGGCGATATAGTTCACACTAGCAATGACCCATGAAGCCAGTGCCATAACTTGAAGCTTATGGGGCCCATGCAGAAGCCCAATTGGGCCCCCAATTATTACAAATGTTTAATAGTAATGGTCTGTTCATAATGGCCAAAGTGACATTTTGGGCAACCCCTGATTATACGTAGTTGCGTCTCTGCATGGAAGTCAGTTTAGTGTTTGTCAGGGGTAGCACCAACATGGAGGGCTTAAATTATGGGTCGCAATTAGAGATAAGTGAATTTATTTGAGTGGATTGCAAAAAATCTTTATTCAGAAGAATACATTTTTTTGTAAAATCGGAAAGAATTCAATTCCTGTCAATTCAACTGAACTCTTCTTGAATTTTGCAAAAATACAGTATGTATTCCCCAGAATACAGATTTTTTGCGAATTTGTTCCCAGCAAATTCAGCAAAATAGCAACCAGATGGCCACCAATTTGCTAAACTATAGAGGGCTGGAAAAAGATAGAAAAATGTTAAAAATGACTGCTCACTTCACCTCTCACCTGTCCTGCCACCCCATCAGCCCACTGTCTGGTCATCCATGCCTTTTTTGGCATTCCCCCAATGTGCACGCAACTTCTTCGGGATGTCTCATGCCTCACTCTGGGCTCTGGCTTCTGTTGCAACTAGGCCTCTGACAATCCTGTATACCGTGCTATCACGGTGCACATTGTAATTCTGACTAGGCCTCAGGTGACACACATCCTAACATCCTGACTTATGCTGCGAAAAAACAGCACTCAGTGACATAAGAGGCCTAATCATAACAGAAGCCATGTTCCAGAATAGAATTCTTGAAGTTGATGTGTGTGATGGGGGAAGGTGAAAAGAAGAGGCAAAGAAAAACTACTGGGGTGGCAACACAGGTGAGTGGTGAGGTGACTTCATTTTTTTTTACATCCTACAATAACTTCGGGGCAAATTGAATTTCCCTGAGCCATTAGAGATATGTACCAAATTTGAATCTCTGTAATCTTTCAATTGCTAATGTTATGACTTTGATACTACCATCTTTTCTTGTGAAACTCGTTACTGTTTCTCTTTATAATATTTTTTTGTGATTACACTTTATAATGAAGTATCGGCAGTCCTTGTGTTTGTATATTGTTATTGTGTATGTACTTGTAGTCTTACTTTCTTTTGCAACATTGTCACTTTGGTACAGTGACAAGCTCTGGCACGTGAGATCATGTTCATGTCCAGCCTCTAAAAAATAATATTTATTTTTATACCAGCATTAAGTTGTAAGTATTTTTCTTATTTTAACATTTTTAAGATTGCTCTGTTTTGTAGTGTTACTACAATATGAATATGTTTCAAGTTTGTTTATATCTTTTGTTTATTTGCTTCCAATAAAGCCAATAAAATTTTGTAAACAGCTATTTATATATCCAAAAAAAATAGAATACAATACATAATTAGAGGTATTTGTAAAGTAACTGAATATTTTACTATATTTTAACTGTGAATTATTGCTAAAGCCCAGATACACTATAAAATTCATGCTATGTTATGTTGTCATACTTAAGTATTTTGTTTGACTTAATAAAAAAATAAAATTAAAACAAATACAAGAAATCATTTGAGTGAGGTAGCCATAAAATAAAAATGTCATAATATTAAAAGGGGTGGTCCTACATGTTAATTAAAAAAAATGCCAACCAATAGATAACACAGAATATTTTCTTTAATACAGTATTATTGGGACCTGATGGTCCTTGATTGATTAGAAGATACTATGGTTTATCAAACTAATGAGTTTTGCCATTGTAAAAGATGCAAAACTCATTAGTAAGGGTAGAGAAGAAACCTGCTGTTATGAGGCCTCACTCAAATTGACCAAGTCTACCTTTGTACATATTCTAGAGGTAACGCCTCTTACATTGATGTTCTAGTAAACTGAACTTATGGCACTATTAAAACTTCAAATTTCCTTATTAGTTCTATTCAGTCTTACTTTATTGATGTTCTACACCATTCTACACAAAAGGCAGACATATCGTTGGTGCAGCCTTGTACAGACACAAAAGAGCGCAAGGTATAGGAGGCCCACTTCCACCTCCAAAGCAGGTGGAAATATGCATTATGATGAGCTAATGGGCTGCAAAGGGACCATTTACTGCTCTTACACAGGGACCCTCTTCTGTCTGCATCCATGATGGTTCCAAACCATATTTAAGTTCTGTGATGGAAACAGGCTTTTTACATTACCAGACAGCAGATTAAAAGAGTCACTGTGTGATTGGATGCAGAGCATTGCAGCAATGGCAAAAAAGGTTACGGTAATAAAATGACAAAGTAAATTAATTATCAAAATTATCAGAAACTGGTTTTCAGATATATGGTCTATGTCAACTGTCTTATCTATTTTTCATCAACTGACTGAAGAATATAGTATTTGTCTTTATTATTTATATGTAACCCAACTCCTATTTAAATATTGTAAACTTGACATATTTATTGGATTATGTACTGTATTGTCTATTTTCACATCTATTTTTGTTCTTCATAACAAAAAATAATTTCAAAAGTCATTGAGGTTTGCCTTCTTCCTTTTGCCCTTGTTTTTCTTCTACTACATTAACAGCCTGTTTTGTTTATATATTACAAACTTATTTTTGTTTCTTTAGTCTGGAAATGTAACACATCTAATCAATAGATATGACTGTTTTAACAATAATGAATAAAGCTTGCATTTCACTAAAAGCATTCTACACAATGTGATCTACCGTACATCCAAACTTGGTTAAAGACATTCAACTATAGGCAGACAAATTATTCAATAAAGTTCAAGAAATCAATAGAGATCTAGGATTTTATAAAAATCCTTTAAGAGCATAGAATATTCTAAAATAAAACATAATGAATCTTTATGCAGTGGTTTGTATTTACACCTTTGGCTTTTTACCTATTTCGTTACATTACAACCTGTGTTTAAATATTACCTTCATAAGTCGCATGCTTAGTGAAAGGAATTCTATGTGTGTACAATCTAAGTGTCACATGGTGTGTTAGTATATACACAGGTTTCTGAAAGGCCACAGAGGCTGAAACACCATTAAGGAAGAAGCACAACTAACTAGACAACACCATGAAGACCAAGGAGATCTCAAAACAAGTTAAGGACAAAGTTGTTGAGAAGTACAAGTCAGGTTTGAGTTATAAAATAATGTCCCAATCTCTGATAATCCCCCAGAGCACGATCAATTCCATTATTATCAAATGGAAAGAACATTTTTACCACAATAAACCTGCCAAGATAGGGCCACCCACCAAAACTCTCAGCCTGGGCAAGGAAGACATTAATCAGAGAGGCGAAAAAACCTATTGTCCAGCACTCACTGAGTGCCGGATAATACGTTTTTTCACATTTGTATAAGGGAGTGGTAACCCTTTATCCAGGCACCACTTATTTAAGGAGTGTTGTGTCATCTTTAACCTATTAATCAGAGAGGCAGCACAGAAACCAAAGGTAAGAGACTGGAGTATCTGTTCATTCAACCACAAAAAGCCATACACTCAATAGAGTTGGCTTTTATGGAAGAGTGGGCAGAAAAAAAGCCTTTACTTACACACAAAATTTGTGAGCCTCATTTTGGGTTTGCCAAAAGACATGTGGGAAACTCTCCAAATGTATAGAGAAAGGTGCAGTGGTCAGATGAAACCAAAATTGAACTTTTTGGTCCCCAAGGTAAATGCTATGTCTGGCACTAAACCAACACAACTCATCACCCCAAGAACACCATCCCCACAGTGAAACATGGTGGTGGCAGCATCAGGCTGTGTGGATGGTTTTCAGCGCCAGGGACAGGAAAAATGGTCAAGGGGAGGATTCATGGTATGAAAAACAGGGAGCAAAACCTGTTTCAGTCTGTCAGTGATTTGAGACTGGGATGGAGATTTACGTTCCAACAAGACAATGACCCAAAGCATACTGCTAAAGCAAAACTTCAGTGGTTTAAGAGTCAACATGTAAATGTTTTGGAATGACCTAGTCAAAGCCCAGACCTTAATCCAATAGTGGATCTGTTGTCATATTTGAAGATTGCTGTTCACCAGAGGAAACCATCTAATTTGAAGGAGCTGAAGTAGTTTTGCCTTGATGAATGGCCAAATATCCTAGTGGCAAGTTGTGGAACAGAGTAACATAGTAGCATAGTTATTAAGGTTGAAGGAAGACTTTAAGTCCATCTAGTTCAACCCATATCCTATCCTAACTTGCCCTAACATGTTGATCCAGAGGAAGGCAAAAAAACCCATGTGGCAAACAGTAAGCTTCACATTGGGGAAAAAAATTCCTTCCCGACTCCACATACGGCAATCAGATTAGCTCCCTGGATCAATGCAATATTAAGGAAACTAGTGTATATAACCTGTAATATTATACTTTTCAAGAAAGGCATCCAGTCCCTTCTTAAATTTTATTAGGGAATCACTCATTACAACATCACATGGCAGAGTTCCATAGTCTCACTGCTCTTATAGTAAAGAATTCGCGTCTGTGAGTATGCTTAAACCTTCTTTCCTCCAGACGTAGAGGATGCCCCCTGGTCCCCGTCACATGTCTAAGAGTAAAAAGATCATTAGAAAGGTCTTTGTATTGTCCCCGCATATATTTATACATTGTAATAAGATCACCCCTAAGCCTTTGATTTTCCAAACTAAATAACCCCAAGTGTAATAACCTGTCTTGGTATTGCAGACCCCCTAGTTCCCTAATAACCTTGGTTGCTCTTCTCTGCACCCGCTCCAGTTCAGCTATGTCTTTCTTATACACCGGAGACCAGAACTGTACACAGTATTCTAAGTGTGGTCGCACTAATGACTTATATAGAGGTAAAATTATGTTCTCCTCATGAGCATCTATGCCTCTTTTAATGCATCCCATTATTTTATTTGCCTTTGCAGCAGCTGCCTGACACTGGCCACTAAATGTGAGTTTGTCGTCCACCCATACACCCAGGTCTTTTTCAGTAACAGTTTTGCCCAGTGTTAAGCACATAATTATACATCTTGTTCGTTCTACTCAAGTGCATGACCTTACATTTATCCCCATTAAAGCTCATTTGCCATTTATCAGCCCAAGCTTCTAGTTTACATAAATTCTCCTGTAATATAAAATTGTCCTCCTCTGTATTGATTACCCTGCAGAGTTTAGTGTCATCTGCAAATATTGAAATTCTACTCTCTATGCCCCCTACAAGGTCATTAATAAATATGTTAAAAGAAGCGGTCCCATAACTGACCCCTGTGGTACCCCACTGCTAACCGTGACCCAGTCCGAGTGTGCTCCATTAATAACCACCGTTTGTTTCCTATCCCTGAGCCAGCTCTTAACCCACCTACACATATTTTCCTCTATCCCCATTGTTCTCATTTTATGCATCAACCTTTTGTGTGGCACCGTATCAAAAGCTTTTGAAAAGTCCATGTACACCACATCCACTGCATTCCCTTGGTCCAGTCCTGAACTTACCTCTTCATAAAAGCTTATCAGATTAGTCTGACAGGAACGGTCCCTTGTAAACCCATGTTGATATTGGGTCATAAGGTTATTCTTCTCCAGATACTCCAGTATAGTATCTCTTAGAAAACCCCCCATGATTTTACCTACAGTTGAGGTTAAACTTACTGGCCTATAATTTCCAAGTTCAGTTTTTGTCCCCTTTTTGAATATTGGCACCACATTTGCTATACGCCAGTCCTGTGGTACAGACCCTGCTATTATGGAATCTTTAAATATTAAAAATAATGGACTATCTATGACTGTGCTTAATTCCTGCAGTACTCGGGGGTGTATCCCATCCGGGCCCGGGGATTTGTCAATTTTAGTGATTTTTAGATGCCGCCGTACTTCCTGCTGGGTTAAGGAGGTGACATTTAATGGAGAATTTTTATCCCTGATCATGTTATCCGTCATGGGATTTTCTTGTGTAAATACTGTTGAAAAAAAGTCATTTAGCATATTGGCTTTTTCCTCATCCTCATTCACCATTTCACCAAGACTATTTTTAAGGGGGCCAACACTATCATTTTTTAGCTTCTTACTATTTATGTAGTTAAAGAATATTTTGGGATTATTTTTACTTTCTCGGGCAATGAGTCTCTGACTCAATCTTTGCTGTCTTGATTTGCTTTTTACAGAATTTATTTAATTTTCTGTATTTATTTAATGCCTCATCACTACCTACTTGCTTTAATTCTCTAAATACTTTATTTTTATCGCTTATTGCACCCCTTACAGCTCTATTTAGCCATAGTGGTTTCCTCCTATTTCTAGCATGTTTATTCCCATACTGTATATATTGTGCACAGGTCCTATTCAGGATGCTAATAAACGTCTCCCATTTTCTTTGTGTATTTTTATGTCTCAGGATATCGTCCCAGTTAATTGCACCAAGATCAACTCTCATCCATTGGAAATTTGACTTCCTGAGATTTAGTGTCCTTGTAACCCCTCTACTACACATCTTATTAAAGGATACATGAAAACTTATTAATTTGTGATCACTATTACCCAAGTGACCCTCAACCCTTAAATTTGATATGCGGTCTGGCCTGTTGGTTAATATTAGGTCTAGCAGTGCCCTCCCTCTTGCTGGGTTCTGAACCAGTTGTGAAAGGTAATTGTCTCTCATAGTTGTCAAAAACCTATTACCTTTTTCGGAACTGCAGGTTTCTGTTCACCAATGTATTTCAGGGTAGTTGAAGTCCCCCATAATAATGACTTCTCCTTGAGTCGCAGCTTCATCTATTTGCTTTATGAGGAAATTATTTTTGGAGACTTATAACAAACCCCTATCAGTAATTTATTATTTTTCCCTCCTCCCCTTATCTCTACCCACAAGGACTCTTCATTTTCATTAGATTCATATATATTATCACGAAGGATGGGTTTTAAGGATGATTTTACATATAAAGACACGCCTCCCCCTCGCTTATTTGTTCAGTCATTTCTGAACAGACTATAGCCCTGTAAATTAACCGCCCAGTCATGGCTCTCGTCCAGCCATGTCTCAGATATCCCCACCATGTCATAATTATGTTCCAACAACATTAACTCCAATTCCTCCTTGTTGGCGAGGCTTCTGGCATTAGTATACAGTGGGGCAAAAAAGTATTTAGTCAGTCAGCAATAGTGCAAGTTCCACCACTTAAAAAGATGAGAGGCGTCTGTAATTTACATCATAGGTAGACCTCAACTATGGGAGACAAACTGAGAAAAAAAAATCCAGAAAATCACATTGTCTGTTTTTTTTTTCATTTTATTTGCATATTATGGTGGAAAATAAGTATTTGGTCAGAAACAAGCAATCAAGATTTCTGGCTCTCACAGACCTGTAACTTCTTCTTTAAGAGTCTCCTCTTTCCTCCACTCATTACCTGTAGTAATGGCACCTGTTTAAACTTGTTATCAGTATAAAAAGACACCTGTGCACACCCTCAAACAGTCTGACTCCAAACTCCACTATGGTGAAGACGAAAGAGCTGTCAAAGGACACCAGAAACAAAATTGTAGCCCTGCACCAGGGTGGGAAGACTGAATCTGCAATAGCCAACCAGCTTGGAGTGAAGAAATCAACTGTGGGAGCAATAATTAGAAAATGGAAGACATACAAGACCACTGATAATCTCCCTCGATCTGGTGCTCCACGCAAAATCCCACCCCATGGGGTCAGAATGATCACAAGAACGGTGAGCAAAAATCCCAGA
This sequence comes from Dendrobates tinctorius, assembly GCF_039654945.1. Lineage (NCBI taxonomy): Eukaryota > Metazoa > Chordata > Amphibia > Anura > Dendrobatidae > Dendrobates > Dendrobates tinctorius. The sequence continues at coordinate 24,148,453 of NW_027361829.1, read as the reverse complement.
ACCACACGGGGGGACCTAGTGAATGAACTGCAGAGAGCTGGGACCAATGTAACAAGGCCTACCATAAGTAACACACTACGCCACCATGGACTCAGATCCTGCAGTGCCAGACGTGTCCCACTGCTTAAGCCTGTACATGTCCGGGCCCATCTGAAGTTTGCTAGAGAGCATTTGGATGATCCAGAGGAGTTTTGGGAGAATGTCCTATGGTCTGATGAAACCAAACTGGAACTGTTTGGTAGAAACACAACTTGTCGTGTTTGGAGGAAAAAGAATACTGAGTTGCATCCATCAAACACCATACCTACTGTAAAGCATGGTGGTGGAAACATCATGCCTTGGGGCTATTTCTCTGCAAAGGGGCCAGGACGACTGATCCGGGTACATGAAAGAATGAATGGGGCCATGTATCGTGAGATTTTGAGTGCAAACCTCCTTCCATCAGCAAGGGCATTGAAGATGAAACGTGGCTGGGTCTTTCAACATGACAATGATCCAAAGCACACCGCCAGGGCAACGAAGGAGTGGCTTCGTAAGAAGCATTTCAAGGCCCTGGAGTGGCCTAGCCAGTCTCCAGATCTCAACCCTATAGAAAACCTTTGGAGGGAGTTGAAAGTCCGTGTTGCCAAGCGAAAAGCCAAAAACATCACTGCTCTAGAGGAGATCTGCATGGAGGAATGGGCCAACATACCAACAACAGTGTGTGGCAACCTTGTGAAGACTTACAGAAAACGTTTGACCTCTGTCATTGCCAACAAAGGATATATCACAAAGTATTGAGATGAAGTTTTGTTTCTGACCAAATACTTATTTTCCACCATAATATGCAAATAAAATGAAAAAAAAACAGACAATGTGATTTTCTGGATTTTTTTTCTCAGTTTGTCTCCCATAGTTGAGGTCTACCTATGATGTAAATTACAGACGCCTCTCATCTTTTTAAGTGGTGGAACTTGCACTATTGCTGACTGACTAAATACTTTTTTGCCCCACTGTACATGCACTTTATGTATCTCTCTGTACCTCTATTCTTTCTTAAATTATTAACTGTTCTAATCCCACCCCCCATGCCACCCCCACTCCCAATTTCATTATTTGCGCCCAGGTCTCTATCTGCACTGTCTTCCCCTCCTATAAAAGGAATACCCTCCCCCCGTCCCTAGTTTAAACACTCCTCCAACCTTCTAGCCATTTTCTCCCCCAGCACAGCTGCACCCTCCCCATCTCTCAAGGAGATTTATCCAAAGCGACTTGCAGCTGTAATTGCCACAATAGGAGGGTCTACAAATGCACTTTAGGGGGGGAATAGTTATGCACACTGACATTTTCGGTCATTTTTTCCTATTTGTTGTTTGCTTCACACAAAAGACAAACAAATGTTCAAAGTTGTAGGCATGTTCTTTACATGAACTGATGCAAGCCCTAAAAAAATTGAAATTCCAGGTGGTGAGGTAGTAAAACGCTTGAAATGTCAAAAAGGGGGGTGAATACGTTAGCAAGTTACTGTATATATAGATGGCTAGATAGTGCTCATCATAAATCACTAAACTTCATTGAAAAGTAAGATTTTCATCCTTATCTCACTGAACACAAGAACAATTTCCAAAATTTTGACAAGACTGAGTCTCATAGAACATTTTTTGAAAATGAAAAAATGAAAATATATTTAGTAATACAACTTTCAATACAAAATCTTCAGTTTTACTGAAATTAGTTGATGCAAAATGATAACTGTCCAGAACAAAAACAGCTACATCTAGTATTTTGTATGACTTTCATGATTTTTAAGGATAGCATCAAGTCTTCTAGACATTGAACAAACAATTTGTAGAAATATTGCAATACCTTTCTTTTTCCATTCTTCAAGAATGATTTCTTTTAGATCTTGTATTCTGGATGGAGAGGGAGGCTCATCTTGTCTCCTCAGAATTTCTCATTGGGTTTGATTGGGTTCAACTCATACTGGGTCATTGAACCACTTTCACCAATGCAAAAGTGGCCTTAGATGTGGTTTAGATCATTGTCATATTGAAAAATCAAGGTCAAACTGTGATGGTAGCATCTACTTTTTCAATATAGAACAGTACATCTATGAATTCATGATGCCGTCAATGAAATGTAGCTTCAAAATACAAGCAGTACAATACCCCACATAAGAACAATGCCACCACCATATTTCACTGTAGGCACTCTGCATTTTTCTTTGTACTGCTCACCTTTGCGATGCCATGCAGTTTTGAAGCCATCAGTTGCAAAAACTTTTTTCTTGGTCTTATCACTCTAGAGTATAGAGTTTCAGTTCACATTATCAGTATGGGCCCTGGCAAATTGTAGGCAGTCTTTATCGTGCATGGCCTTTAGTAATGTCTTACTTTGTCACCGACACCCAAGCATGACATTACTCTGCAGTGTACACCATATTATCTCATGAGAAACACTCACCCTTGTTTGGATTTCTATTTCTTTAGCTAACTTCAGTATACTTGCATGTTGATTTCCTTCGAACATACTTATCAGAAGCTCCTATTTAGGTGTTAGCTTCCGTGGTCGGCATGGACATCTTTGCTGATTAAAGTTTCATTTCTGTTGCGTTTTTATATCACTTTTGCTCCAGTATTATGACTAATATGCAATTCTTTACTGATTTTCTTGTATCCTTCACCTTTCTTGTGAAATGAAATAATTTGCATTCACAAGTCTCCTAACATTTCTCTTCTATGTGGTGCCATTGCTGATAGCATAAAAATGGTAAGGGGCTTTCTTTCTTATGTAACACCCTTTTATAGTCAACTGTCTGCTAGATACCTTTTTAATGAATAATTAGACTTCCCTGTGGATGAATTCTTGTAAAACAGAATTTTGCATTATAAACTTTGGCTTTGCTTCTAAATCTTTCATTGGAATGTTCTCATTTTTGCAAAACGGTCTTAAATGAATTTGAGGCAAAAATTACTGTTTTTGAAAGTGCAACATCATAAATTTTATTTTCAATCAATGGCCCACATTTGTGAGAGCATTTTGAAGTATGGCATTCCATAAAAAATGTTGATTCTGGTAGCATATTAATTTTTTTCTTGCAAATCTGTTTAGTTGTACTCAATTATGTTAAGCACTGCATTTCTCTCTATCTACATACAAATATATATTATTGGTTTGATTGTTAATAAATATCGGTTTCTATTATAAGATTTCATCCACATTTTTTGACGTGATAAAAATATTTGCTTCTATATTTTTACGCTTTTATTCATTATTGCTAGCTCTAATGAAACACTCTGGATAAATCCGAAATGGTGAAAATTGAGTCAAGCTTCATAGATTTTATGAAATGCTCTGTTAAGATATATGTCTTGTGAATAGAAGAAAACTTCCGCTGATCAATTTGGGTTTAGCAGAGCTTCATTATTGCAGATCACAGCTCTGTACTTCCTCTGTCTTTTGTAGAACAAGTGCCTTTCCTACTGGTTACAGGTAGACGTGAAGCTCGCAGACTGAATGGTGAGTGTTCATCTGAGAGAAAAAAAACCCTGCAGGAACTAAATTTTTTGGAGGCTTTTTTACCCCACCCTTCATGTTATTGCTATACAGTTTAAAACTACAGACATTGGGTCTGCTTTACTTTAAAAGAAGAAAAACTCTTTATTAAGGATTGTAAGGATTTTTTTGTCTTTTTATCTTACAAGCTATAATAAAGGCCTACCGGTAACCTTGACCCTGCATGTAAATATTCCAATACTCTCATTCATGAATTCCATACTATAATTCCATGTAAAACTAAACAGAGTAATTTGTTAAATAAATGATGACATGCCTTTCTCTTTGCATAATGCATAAAATAAATTATGGAGTTACAGTAATCTTGATTGATTTTTAATATTTCTATAATAAGTTAGGTTTTATCTGGTCATAATCTTCTATTATCACTGGATGATTACTAAATTGCATAAATCAAGCATCCCTATAAAAAAGAAAATAAAAACTATGACAAATAATTTGAATAATATTTTCTAAGTGTAGGTAACTTTCAAAAATACCCAGCAAGATCCAGAAATATTTGGACAGAAGCACAAGTTTTGACATTTTAACTGTTTACCAAACCATATTCAAGATACAGTTACTGTATATAATCAATATATGCTTTTCAAAGTGCCGACTCTCAGCCTTAATTTGAGGTTATTCTCATCTTAGTTGGAGTAAGGATTTAGGAATTACAGCTCTTTAATATATAGCTATCTCTTTGAAAGGGTCCAAGTAATTAGACAATTATCTCCAAAGCCCTTTAATGGGCTGCATGGGCTATTCCTTTATTAATTCTTCTTCAATTAAGCATGTAAATGACGTGGAACTGACTCCAGGTGTGGCATTTGCATTTGCAAGGTGTTTTGGTGAACCAACAACATGTGATCAAATGAGCTCTGAATGGAAGAAAAACAGGCCATCATTAGGCTGAAAAAAAATGAATAAATCCATCAGAGAACAATCAGAAATGTGTCTGTCAATGTGTCCAACAGAAGACTGGAAGAATAGGTAGAGGTGAATTTACTTTTTTTCTGTACCAGAGGCAAAAATTCAGTTTGGGCACACATATAAATCACTCAAGTGTTTTGAGTAGTCATAATATGATCGCTCATATGCAGTTTGAAAACTTATAGTCATGTTCCAACTACATTCTCTTTGTGATTCTCTCAGTGAAAAACTCCAGCCACTGTTTTATTCGACTAGCAATGAGAGACGCATGTTGGCACATTACCGTAAATATGGAAATCGCATACGAGTGGTCAGGTGATGAGTACTGGAACCAGCAAGCAGAGGTGAGTTCTGATAGTGAGTACATTATATACTGTTAATATTTTGCATGCTACAAAGCTTCATTTTAAAATGAATGCTCCTAAAATAAATCCAGATGTAGTAATCATTAGTTTGTCAGATGGCACAATATTTTATTAACATAGCCATGCATCACGTTATCTGACCAATTATGGATTGCTACATGTGCACAGACTCAGAAACAATAACAGTTTAGGAATACAGCACCAGAACCACAATTAATACAGAAATACAGCATCACAACCATTAACAGTACATAAATATATCACTAGAAACACCATCAGTACAAGAATACAGCACCAAAACCACCATCAGTACAGGAATACAGCAATAGAACACCATCAAGACATAAATGCAACATCAGAGCCACCATCAGTACAGGAATAGATAATCAGAAAAACCATCAGTACATGAATATAGCACCAGAACCATCATCAGTACATAAATACATCAATAGAATCACCATCAGTGCATGAATACATTGTAAAGCTTTGCATAGAGATGAGCGACTTTGCCTTTTTTCGGTTCGAGTCGGGTTTCATGAAACCCAACTTTCTAAAAAGTCGGGTCGAACGAAATCGGCCGACTATAGGGAAAAGTCGGGGTCCGACTGAAACACGAAACCCAATGCAAGTCAATGGGGAAGCAAAGTCGGCAAGGAGTGGAGAACAGTAAACACACCTACAGTGCCCATTTCAATGCCAACAACATCAATTCTTATTACTTAAGTTTAGCCACCTTAATTTACTTTATAATAATAGTTACGCATTGAAAACTGGGGGTTATTTGGCTAAAGTTGTGGGGGGGTAGGGCTGGTGCCAGGTTTTCGTGTGCCCTGGGCCAAAGAGTCTCAGTGCGCCCTTTTAACACATACCACAATTCATAATGCTCCAATACGGCACAGAAATATAGGTATAGTACAATGAAAAATACTTCACTGCTTACATGACATGACTGATATCTATTTTAAATTCTACAATAGCTCAAAAAATGGACAGTATATTACTCCATACAGTATTATGGCCACCACCTAGTGCGCTATACAGAATAATGAGCCCCATATATTTCTCCATACAGAATGATTGGTCCCATATAATGTTCCCTACAGTATATGATGAGCACCACATAATGCTACAGTATATGTTGGTCCCCATGGATGATGCTCCACTGTCTTATGGGCCCAAATAATGCTCCATAGAGTCCATATATAATGGTCCCCATTTCTAATGCTCCAGTGTATAATGGGCCCCATAAATGCTGCTCCAGTGTCTGATGTCCCCCATTTGTAATGCTCCAGTATATGTTGGTCCCCATGGACGATGCTCCAGTGTGCTATGGGCCCAAATTATGCTCCATATATAATGGGCTCCATTTCTAATCATCCAGTGTATAATGGGCCCCGTAAATGCTGCTCCAGTGTCTGATGTCCCCCATTTAGAATGCTCCAGTATATGATGGGCCAAATGGATGATGCTCCAGTGTATGATGGGCTCCATATATCATTCTCCAGTGTATATTGCTCCCCAAAAAATGCTCCCAACATTTTAAAAAAGTTAAATAACTCTCCTCACTGGGCACTGCTCTACTCTGGACTCCTCAGCATTGCCATTTTAAAGCTCTCTGCACTTGCGCTGTTTTGGTAGAGGGCATACAGACATGATCTCATGGCGCTCTCTAAACTGAATGTCACTGTCAGGAAAGGTGGAAGACATCACGGCGATGGAGCAGGGAGTGGTAAGTATTGCAAGTGCTGTGGCCCTGAGCAAGCATGGGGCGCCCACTCGTGGGCGACGGCACTGGCACAGGGCCCCTCATAGTATGACGGTATGTCTGATGGTGAATGGGCCCTCCCACCGGCAGAGACACTTTTGCGTACTATGAGGGGCCCTGTGCCACTGCCGTCGCCCACGAGTAGGACCCCCCCACCTGCTCAGGGAACCGGCACTTTCATCTGCACCTTCCTCTGTGTCACCGTGTAAGGTGGTATACTATGCGGGAAGGGGCACCTGAGTTTCATCAGTGTCACATTTTGGCTCTATAGAGTGCGAGAGGAATGTAGTGCTGTGGGTGAATGTACCAGCGGAATCATCTAGCAGTGGCTGTGTATCAGTGCACTGCATCTCTGATTCATGTTGGACTGGGGAATTCAGAATTTCACTTGATAACACAGGCATGGCCTGTGAAAAGAGCTCCATGGAGTAATCTGAAGTGTGGGCTGCCGCATCCTTCACTTTTAGTGGGGGTGAAGGAGACAAGGAAAGGGGTGATTCCTGACCAGAAGCCTGACGACTCTGTGCTTGCAGGTTTTGTAACTTCAGAAGAGGAGGCAATAGAGCTGGAGGCTGTTTCGGCAATGTAAGCCAAAACCTGTTCCTGATGGTCCGGCTTTAAAAGCAGTTTACCTAATCCCAGAAAAGGGAGCCTTAAAGGCCTTCTTGTGCCAGCTGATGACGCAAGCTCAACACCTCCTGGCTTAGCTGCTATTGTGCTTTTAGCAGTACAAGCAGATGCACCACCACCATCAGTACCAGCTGGCCCCCCCACACCCACGTCAGCGGCCTCTTCCACCATACGTAATAATTTTTGTGAAAATGGACTAAAAATACCTGCAGATATATGGTACTGTTTCAGAAGCAGACAGCTCTATACAGTCTAGGGATAATTGCAAATCTCCGTATATATTTCATGAGTCAGACACAGATGGTCACAGGCTCAGTATGGATTAGACAATAATCTAAAAATTTGAAAAAGGGTACAGTATCACTAGATACAAGGTATATATAGTATAGTTTAAACATATTGAATCTCCGTATATATTTCAGGAGGCAAAGACAGATGCTCTCAGGCCCAGTATGGATCCGAAAACAATATCGAAAGTTGAGAAAGGGTCCTATGGCGCCCCTGAGGGTACGGTCGCCACAGAGGTACTGCACCTCAACCAAAGGTGTGGTATCCCACCTCAGGTAAGGAGGGATCACCACTAAGGACTCCTAACCCTGCACTCAGCACACACACTAGTTAGTCAGTGCTTTCTGGGTCTACCCGGCAGGAGGATGGCCTCATCCCAGACTGACTAGGAAAGGTTGTTGGGGGTTAGTGTGGAAGGTAGGTACAGTGGGAGGAGCTTAGGTAGTGGAGTAATTGTGGGCATCCAATCAGAGAGCAAGCTGACAGTTGATGGGTGTAGCTAGTCTGAGGTAAATGGATCTTTCTAGAGAGTTGTCAGTCAGTGACAGGACAGAGTAAGAGCAGGATTGTCCAAACTCATAAACTGGAAGGAAGGGGTCCTTGGGGCACGGGAAGTGCAATAAACCACCTGTGAAGCCCGTTTCTGGAGAAGGAAGGACCAGGCCTCATTGGGGAAGGGGGCTCCTGAAGGTAGTGGAGAAATACAGGGCTCAGCTAGAAAGACAGAGGCTGAGGTGACTTTAAGTGCCTCAGTCGCAGCCGCATTCAATACTCAAAAAGGCAGTTGTTGGAATAAAGGACCCCGGAGCCTGACCCATGTCACCCTGTGTGATCCGTGGCTGCCGGCTTGGGACACTGTTTGCGAAGGCGCACAGCAGGAAGGAAGGGAGAGATCAGCGCAGAGACACGGCCTAGAAAGGATACACAAGGAGGAGTCTTGAACAGGTGTTCCTGATCTAGCTTGGAGTTTGCTGGACCCCTCTCTCGGATGACACATTACCAATTGGGTCATCTTGTGCACAAAACTTTAGAGGAAAAACTCAGAAACTGCACCCAACTATGTCCTTGGTGGATTTTACACTCGCCTGCTACACATGCTACACTCACCATCACCATCAATGGCTCACAAACACCATCTCAATTGCCCTGGGATACAGCTCTGCCCGTGGAGAGCTTCATAATCTTGGCTGCTTTAACACTGGCCCAGAGGATCTGCATTGCAACGTCGGCTACCCTAGCCGATTACCACGGGTGGCATCACGATCCCCCTTTTCCAAATTAATTATCATACCATCTTCCCCCTCATCTGAACTGTCATCTTCCTTATTGGACACCCATGGCCACGGACCGGGTCCCAATCACCACTGTGACATACGTCCCCCTTAAAAGAGCCTGAAAGGCCCGGTACTGAGTAACCCCTGGTCTTGCGTGGCGTTTCATTTTAACACCAGATAACAGGGATATATTGTATAGTTTTAACATTATAAATCTACGTATATATTTGAGGAGGCAGACACAGGCGCTGTCATGGCCAGTATGGATTCGACAACAATCTAAAAAGTCAAAAAATGGTACAGTATCACCAGATCCAAGGTATATATAGTATAGTTTCAACATTGAAAATCTCCGTATTTATTTCAGGAGGCAGACACAGACGCTCTGAGGCCTAGTATGGATTATACAACAATATAAAAGCAGTAAAAGGGGAATGGATCCCAAGCGTACTGCTGTATACAGTGTTGGGGTCATCTGGCGATCTACATATATATTTCAAGAGTAACACAGCCTCTCACAGGCTCAGCATGGATTACACAAGAATATAAAAACTTGAAAAAGGGTAATGTTTTACAATCGTTCAGCTGCATAGTATTGGTGTCATTTTAAATCTCCTTATATTTTACCAGAGTAAGACACAAACTCTCACAGGCTCAGTATGGATTACACCAGAATATAAAAATGAGAAAAAGTAAATGTATTCGAAACGTACACCAGTATGCAGTGTTGGAGTACTTTGAAATCTTCGTTTATATTTCAGTGTCAGTTTGCCAGTCCAGACTCTCCACAAGAGGAAGGTAGATGGATAAAAGTACAGACGTAAAGTCAAGTGATTTTAGATGTTTTTGAATTAATAATCACGGGAAAACCTCCCGGGAGAATTCGCAGAGGCGATGCTGACCCTCAATAACTTTAACTGTGGATACAGCTAAAACGCAAATTAGTGAACAAAGGGTTGCTGTATCGCAGTAGCGTCAATCCCATCACAGTAACTCGTCTCCATCAAATTGTGATCACAGGGAGAGCTGTAGACATGGTCCTCACTGCCTATCATGATCTGTCTGGTCACTTTGGAGTGCAAAACACACAAGCCAAAGGCCGTAGGGGATTCTATTGGATTTCCATGAGAGGAGAAATTGAAAATGGTGGCAGGAATGGCACACGTCTGTGACTATGAAAAATGTGAAAGGTGATCATAAAGCATCAGTGCTTGGGAGTTGACGTCCATTACAAATGGTAGCCATTGGTAATGTGAAGGTAGAGGCCAGCAGCACAGGACATAGCTACTTCTTAACCATCATCGATCAGTACACCAAATTTGTAGTGGCCGTCCCTGTGACGGATTTAACTGGCCAGACTACACAGCGGTGGAGCATGGAGAGGTAAGTATTGCAAGTGCTGTGTCCCTGAGCAAGCAGGGGGACCCACTCGTGGGCGCAGGTACTGACACAGGGCCCCTCATAGTACACCAGTGTGTCTGATGGCGAGTGGGCCCCCTCACCATCAGAGACACTTTATTGTACTATGAGAGGCCCTGTGACAGTCCCGTCACCCAAGGGTGGGGCCACACACCTGTTCAGGGCAACAGCACTTGCCCGGGTGCGGCAGGTGTTGAAACTGGGCCTGGGGTGGGGGGGGCAGCCCATTTCAGGTGGTTTAAAAAATGGCATATGTTGATGTGTAGGCTGGACTTTCAACTGCTGCAAATGGAGGAATTGGAGAAGTCAGAGGAAGAGGAGGACAAAAGCGAGCCTTTTTTCTACCAACCTATGTGCTATCAGGGGAAGGTGGGACAAAATCTTTTGAAACCCATGCATGGTTCATTTTAATGAAGGTTAGATCATCAACATTTTGGGTCAACAGACGGGTCCTTTTTTCTGTCAGGATTGATCCAGCAGCACTGAAGACTCTTTCAGATAGCACACTACCAGCAGGGCAAGCGAGCTCCTGTAAGGCATATTGTGCCAATTCAGGCCATGTGTCCAGTTTTGAGGCCCAATAATCAAAGGGGAATGACCTGTGAGGGAAAACCTCGATATGTGAGGCAAAGTAATTTGTAACCATAGTTGACAACTGCTGTCTCCTGTCACTTGCAATTGATTCTGTATTAGCTGTTGTGTGCACGGGACTTCAGAACTCAGACCACAACATGGTCAGGAAACCCTTGTTTCCAACGCCACTTTGACTGTGTGTACCACGAACACCTCTTCCATTTAGTCCACTACGGCTCGTGGGAGAACCAGCTCCGCTGCTGTGTGCTGGGAATGCCTCAAACAACCTATTTACCAGAGCTGCTTGTTTATTAGCCAATATTAGCTCTAGGTTCTCCTGTGGCATGATGTTGTGTAATTTGCCTTTATAGCATGGATCGAGGATGCTGGCCAACCATAAGTCGTCATCCCTCATCATTTGGGCAATGCGGGGGTCCCTTTTTAGGATCCGCAAGGCATAGTCACACATGTGGGCCAATGTTCCAGGTGTCAATGCTGCACTGCCAGTGGTGGGTGGAGGAGCACTTTCTGGCAAATCCACATCCCTCCAGTCACGCACAAACCCTGTACCTGACCTTGGCACGCCCACATGTTCTCTTGCCCCCTGAGAAGCATCCTCCTCCCCAAAATAATCATCCCCCTCATCCTTCTCCTCATCTTTCTCTTCTTCCTCCACCTCGTCCACACCAGTTCCCTGAAAAGACAATGGCTGACTGTCATCAAGGCTTCCCTCCTCCTTCTCCTCCTCCTGTTGTTCCTCAGCTGCAGACGCCTGATGCTTGATGTGCATCAAAGTTTGCATGAGCAGACGCATAAGTGGTATGCTCATGTTTATGGTGGCGTCGTCTGCGCTTACCAGCCGTGTGCATTCCTCAAAACACTGAAGGACTTTACAGAGGTCTTTCAGCTTTGATCACTGCACACCTGACAATTCCATGTCTGCCCTCAAACTGCCTGCCCGTGTATCCTCCCACAAATGCATTACAGCCTACCCCTGTTCGCAGAGCCTCTCAACCATGTGCATGGTGGAGTTCTATCTTGTAGCAATGTCTATGATTAGGCGGTGCTTGGGGAGCTTGCGTAATCGCTGCAGCTTCGGCAAACGACTGGAGTGGACGTTTGAGTGACGGATGTGTGAGCAGAGTCTTCGCACATTATGGAGCAGTGCTGTTAACTCTGGATAGTTATTTAGGAAGCTGTTGTGAGTTCATTTTCCCCTTCACTGCTGAGGCCCGAGGAACTCCCTCTTCTGGTAAAGAAAGGTAGTGAGCCTGATTATCAAACACCTGAGTCTGATGATGATGACTGGCTGAGTGGAGTTACTGACTGGATATAAGGCTGCCGACGCCCTTCTGCCCTGCGGGTGATTTCTCTGTGGGATCCTTGGAGACCAGTCTGAATTCCTGCTCCTCTAAAGCTAAGTTTTCTGCTCGGCTTTTTGCATTTGTGCTTTGACTTTGTTTTGCTTTGTTTTTCTGGATTTCTGCCATTCCCTGCTGGGGTGTGCTGAATTCCTTTAGCTCTGTCTTCTGAAAATACCTGAGTGCTGATTTAGTTTTTGAAGCCTAGCTGCTTCAGGGTCTTTTTCATATCAGCTTGTTGGCTTATGTCTTTGATAGGGTTTTGGCAGATTGCAGACAGCAACCTTCCTTTCCTGTTCTGTTTAGTTAGCTTGGGCCCCATCGTTTGCTCAGCCTATCTTTCTATCTGTGTGAGTGTTTTTTCATCTTGCTTCACCGTCATTATATGTTGGGGGCTGCCTTTTACTTTGGGGTCTGCTCTGGGGCAGTTTAGATTTCCTTTTCTGTCTTTAGGCTATTTAGCGCTCCGGCTGTGATCGAGGGGTCTAGGGCATCGTAGGAACCCCCCACGGCTACTGCTAGTTGTGTTGATAGGTTCAGGGGTCTGCAATCTGATAGTTGCCAACTTCTCTGGTTTTCTGGACATAGTTTCTATTTTTGTGTCTGCCACCTACGGTGGCTCAATCATAACAGAATCACCCGCCATACCGCAGATCCTAGGGTACTCAATAGCAGGAAAGAATTGTATAAAAAAAAAAAAAAAAAAGAAAAAAAAAAGTGTATATTTTTTCCTCTGTATCTCTGAGGCCGTAGGGGGAATTTTTTTCTCTCCAAAGATTCCTACACCTGATGTATTTTTTGGGGATCGGTCTAAATTTTGAATTTCAAAAATAATTGTAAATTGTTTTTTGCCTTGAAGTCTAACTCGTCAGGGAGCTCCGCGCAGCAGGTTAAAATTGTCATCTCTTTGCTGCGTGGCGATCCCCAGGATTGGGCGTTTTCTTTGAAACCAGATGATCCTATTCTGACTAATGTGAACGCATTTTTTCAGGCCTTGGGGTTGTTGTATGACGAACCTAATGCCATTGATCAGGCTGAAAAGACCCTGCTGGCATTGAACCAGGGTCGTGATTCTGCAGAATTGTACTGTCAAAAATTCCGAAAGTGGGCAGTACTTACTACCTGGAATGACAATGCCTTGGCTGCTCTCTTTCGGAAGGGGTTGTCAAAAGCCGTAAAAGATACTATGGTGGGATTTCCTGTTCCCTCTGGTCTTGACGATTCTATGTCATTAGCCATTCAGGTTGATCGGCGTTTGCGCGAACGCAAAGCTGCACGAGAGGTGTTGCCACCTGTTGAACAAATGTCTGAACCTATGCAATGTGATAGAGTTTTTTCCAGAGAGCAGCGTCAGGAGTTCAGAAGGCGTAATAAGTTGTGTTTTTTCTGTGGAGATGCCTCGCATATTATTTCTGTCTGTCCTAAACGAGAGAAACGCTTTGCACACATGTTTTCTGTTGGTGGTGTTCAACCTAAGTTTCTTCTGGCTATTACTCTGATCTGCTCCCTGTCCACATTTTCCGCCAAGGCTTTTGTGGATTCGGGAGCAGCCCTAAACCTAATGGACTTGGATTTTGCTAAACGTTGTGGATTTCCGATGACACCTCTGCAGACGCCTATCCCTTTGAGGGGGATTGATGCTACTCCTTTGGCTAAAAATAAACCTCAGTTTTGGACCCAGGTGGTAATGCGGGTCGCCCCAGACCATCAAGAAAATTGCAGATTTTTGGTGTTGCATAATCTGCATGATACTATTGTTCTGGGGTTTCCCTAGTTACAAATTCATAATCCAGTTTTGGATTGGAAATCTGTGTCTGTGGTGAGTTGGGATTGTTGGTGTGCCTTTAGTGAGGCTCCGGTGTTTTCCACCTCTCCTCAGTCGCATGATGTTCCTGATTATTTGGCGGACTTTTATGATGTATTTAGTGAGAATGAGTCTGCGTCTCTGCCTCCTCATAGGAGTTATGACTGTGCAATTGAACTGAGCCCGGGGTGTAAATTTCCCAAGGGTCGACTCTTCAATTTACTGTATCTGTACCCGAGCACGAGGCTATGCGATCCTATATTAAGGAGGCGTTGGAGAAGGGTCATATTAGACCATCCTCGTCACCCTTAGGTGCCTTTTTTTTTTATAGCCAAAAAGGATGGATCATTAAGACCTTGTATTGATTATCGTGCCCTCAACAAAATTACTGTTAAATATCAGTATCCATTACCCCTGATTTCTGATCTATTCTCCAGAGTTAAAGGTGCTTGCTGGTTTACCAAGTTTGACCTCAGGGGGGCGTATAATCTTATTCGCATTAAGCATGGGGATGAATGGAAGATGGCGTTTAATACTCCGGAGGGACAATTTGAGTACCTGGTGATGCCTTTTGGGCTCACTAATGCCCCTTCTGTCTTCCAGTGCTTCATGAACGATATTTTCCGAGATTTTGTCGATACATTTTTGATTATCTATCTGGATGATATTTTGATCTTCTCCAAGGATTGGGATTCTCATGTGGAACATATTCGGACTGTGTTCCGGATCTTGAGGGAGAATTCCCTGTATGTCAAGGGATCTAAATGCCTTTTTGGAGTACAGAGGATTTCTTTTTTGGGATTTATTTTGTCCCCGTCAACTATTGAAATGGACCAGGCCAAGGTACAGGCCATTTACGATTGGGTTCAGCCCACTTCTTTGAAGGCCCTCCAGAAGTTTTTGGGTTTTGCTAATTTTTATCGGAAATTTATAGCAAAATTTTCTAGTATTGCCAAGCCATTGACTGATTTGACTAAGAAGGGTGCTGATGTGTTAAATTGGTCTCCGGAGGCTGTTTCTTCCTTTCAGGAGCTGAAGCGAAGATTCACCTCCGCCCCGGTTTTGCGGCAACCTGATGTCTCACTTCCGTTCCAGGTAGAGGTGGATGCTTCTGAGATTGGTGCAGGAGCTGTTTTGTCCCAAAAGGATCCTGTAACATCTAAAATGAATCCCTGTGCTGTCTTTTCCCGAAAGTTCTCTCCATCTGAACGTAACTATGATGTGGGGAATCGGGAACTGTTGGCCATGAAATGGGCATTTGAGGAGTGGAGACATTGGTTGGAGGAAGCTAAGCATCAAGTCGTGGTCCTCACTGACCACAAGAATTTGATTTACCTAGAGTCGGCTAAGCGCTTGAACCCTAGGCAGGCTAGGTGGGCCTTGTTTTTTACACGTTTTGATTTTATGGTTTCTTTTCTTCCTGGAACTAAGAATGTCAAGGCAGATGCCCTCTCTAGGAGCTTCTTTGCTGATTCTCCTGTGGTGACCAAGCCTGCTACCATCTTAGGCGAAGGGGTAGTTCTTTCTGCCATCTCGCCCGATTTGAGAAGTGCTCTGGAAGAGTTTCAGGAGGACAAACCTGAGCGTTGTCCCAGTGGAAAGTTGTATGTTCCTGACCAGTGGAAGAAGAGAGTGATGTCTGAAGTTCATTGCTCTGCTTTGGCTGGTCATCCAGGTATTTTTGGTACTAGTGATCTGGTGAGTCGGTCTTTTTGGTGGCCCTCCTTGTCTCGTGATGTCAGGAATTTTGTGCAGTCCTGTGGGACGTGCTCCCGGTCTAAATCGTGTTCTCGCTCTAGTGGGTTGTTGATGCCTTTGCCTGTCCCCAAGAGGCCATGGACCCATATTTCAATGGATTTCATCTCTGATATGCCTGTCTCTCAAAGGATGACTGTTATTTAGGTGATTTGTGATAGGTTCTCTAAGATGGTTCATCTTGTACCACTCCCTAAGTTGCCGTCTTCCTCTGAGTTGGTGCCCCTGTTTTTACAACAGGTGGTTCGCTTGCACGGGATTCCTGAGAACATTGTATCTGACAGAGGAGTCCAGTTTGTGTCTAGATTTTGGAAAACTTTCTGTTCCAAGCTGGGAATTCAGTTGTCCTTCTCCTCTGCTTTTCACCCTCAGACCAATGGGCAGACAGAGAGAACAAACCAGACCTTGGAGTCATATTTGAGATGTTTTATTTCTGCTGATCAGGATGATTGAGTTTCATTTTTGCCCTTGGCCGAATTTGCTTTAAATAATGGAGCTAGTTCTGCCACTTTGATGTCACCTTTTTTTTGTAACTTTGGGTTTCATCCTCGATTTTCTTCAGGGCAGGTGGAGCCCTCTGCTGCCCAGGTGTTGACACTGTGGTGGAGAGAATGCACCAGATCTGGGACCAAGTGGTGGATAAGTTATCTCTCTCCCAGGAAAAGGCCCAGCGGTTTTCCAACCGACATTGGACCATTGGTCCCCAGTTTAAGGTTGGTGATATGATGTGGTTATCATCAAAAAATATTGCTATGAAGGTGGCTTCTCCTAAGTTTAAGCCTAGATTTATTGGACCTTACAAGATTTTGGAGATTATTAATCCGATCTCTTTTCGTTTGGCTCTTCCTGTCACATTTAAAATCCATAATGTGTTCCATAAATCTTTGTTGAAGAGGTTTGTTGAACCTGTTGTTCCGGGGGTGGCACCTCCAGACCCTGTATTGGTTGAAGGTAACATGGAATATGAGGTAGAGAAAGTACTGGATTCCCGTCTGGCTAGACGGAGACTCCAGTATTTGGTTAAGTGGAAGGGTTATGGTCAGGAGGATAATTCCTGGGTCTCTGCCTCTGATATTCATGCCAAAAGATCGGTGCGTGCCTTTCATCGGGCTCACCCTGATCGCCCTGGTGGCGTGGTTGAGGGTTCGGTGACCCCTCCTAAAGGGGGAGGTACTGTTGTGAGTTCATTTTCCCCTTCACTACTGAGGCACGAGGAACTCCCTCTTCTGGTAAAGAAAGGTAGTGAGCCTGATTATCAAACACCTGAGTCTGATGATGATGACTGGCTGAGTGGAGTTACTGACTGGATATAAGGCTGCCGACGCCCTTCTGCCCTGCGGGTGATTTCTCTGTGGGATCCTTGGAGACCAGTCTGAATTCCTGCTCCTCTAAAGCTCGGCTCGGCTTTTTGCATTTGTGCTTTGACTTTGTTTTGCTTTGTTTTTCTGGATTTCTGCCATTCCCTGCTGGGGTGTGCTGAATTCCTTTAGCTCTGTCTTCTGAAAATACCTGAGTGCTGATTTAGTTTTTGAAGCCTAGCTGCTTCAGGGTCTTTGTCATATCAGCTTGTTGGCTTATGTCTTTGATAGGGTTTTGGCAGATTGCAGACAGCAACCTTCCTTTCCTGTTCTGTTTAGTTAGCTTGGGCCCCATCGTTTGCTCAGCCTATCTTTCTATCTGTGTGAGTGTTTTTTCATCTTGCTTCACCGTCATTATATGTTGGGGGCTGCCTTTTACTTTGGGGTCTGCTCTGGGGCAGTTTAGATTTCCTTTTCTGTCTTTAGGCTATTTAGCGCTCCGGCTGTGATCGAGGGGTCTAGGGCATCGTAGGAACCCCCCACGGCTACTGCTAGTTGTGTTGATAGGTCCAGGGGTCTGCAATCTGATAGTTGCCAACTTCTCTGGTTTTCTGGACATACAGCAGCTTCTATTTTTGTGTCTGCCTCCTACGGTGACTCAATCATAACAGGAAGCACTGCACTACCAGGTTCAAGGTGTGAGCCAGGCAAGGTATGTGTGTGAGTTTTGAAAGGGCTATGGCTGCCACAAAGTTCTGCCTATTGTCACTGTCTACTATTGTGAACTCATTTTCTGGTCTGCCTCTGGTTTCTGGCGAGGGAGCTGGTTGTGCTGACAGAGGAGTTGTGAATTCTATTTCTGGGATCCCTCTGGTGGTGACAGGAGGTAATGAAGCTGATCTAATTAACAGAAACCTGCCACCTGATAATGAGGATGAGGATTGGACATCTGGAGTCTCAGACTGGATTTAAGACAGCCGACTCCCTATTCCCATGCTGGTGATTTTTTCCTGCCTCCTGAGGTCTTAGTTTCCAGCTCAGTTCCTGCCTTCTCAAGCTAAGTTGTTCTCTGTTTATGTTCACATTTGATTTGGTTTCGTCTATTCAGTTTTTTGTGTGGTCAGCCAGCCCCGGCTGGGGCTGTGCTGAATTTCCACTCTTTTGTCATTGTATGTGCTAGTTTGCTTTTTGTCCCTTATTAAATTGGCCTCTTTTTGCTCTGTTCTCAGAATATGCCAGAGTGCTGATATAGTGGGAGAAGTCTAGTGACTTCAGGGTATTTTTTGCTATCAGAAGTGTTGGATATTTTTGCAGGGTTTTTTGGCGTGATTGCAGAGAGTATCTTTCCTTTCCTGTCCTTTCTAATTAGTGTGGGCCCCATCGTTTGCTCAGCCTATTTTCCTACCTGTGTTTGTGCTTTCATCTTGTCTCACCGTCAATACATGTGAGGGGGCTGTCTATTCCTTTGGGGTCTGCTCTGGGGCAGTTTAGATTTCCTCTTTTCTTGCTTTAGGCTTATTTAGTCCTCTGGCTGTGATGAGGCATCTAGAATCATCGTAGGTACACTCCACGGCTGCTGTTAGTTGTGTGGTTAGGATCAGAGGTCTGCAATCCACGTAGTTACCAACCTCTCTGGTTTTCTGTGACTTAGCTTGGTCTTCTTCTCCTCCTCGGTGACCCATTCATAACAGAATCACCAGCCATACCGCAGATTCTAGGGTACTCAAAAGCAGGAAAGAATTGTTAAAAAAAAAAGTGTCAGAATTATTTTTTTTATATGTATTTTTTCCTCTTTTTCTCTGGGGCTGTAGGAAGATTTTTTCTCTAATGGAGATTAAGCAATTGTCTGTGTGGAGCAGCTCGCTGCTGAAGTGCAGGGAATTTCCACCTATCTCACTTAGTCACATGCTGTTGAACCAAAGATTCCTACTCCTGATGTGTTTTCTGGGGATCGGTCTAAATTTTTGAATTTTAAGAATAGTTGTAAATTATTTCTTGCCTTGCTTTGAAGCCTAACTCATCAGGGAGCTCTGTGCAGCAGGTTAAAATTGTCAACTCCTTGCTGCGCGTCGATCCCCAGGATTGGGCCTTTTCACTGACACCTGAAAATCCTACTCTGACTAATGTGGCCGCATTTTTTCAAGCCTTGGGGTTGTTGTATGATGAACCTAATGCTGTTGATAAAGCTGAGAAAACCCTGTTGGCTTTGAACCAGGGTCAGGATTCTGCAGAGTTATACTGTCAAAAATTTGGAAAGTGGGCGGTCCTTACTACATGGAATGATGGTGCATTGGCAGCTCTCTTTTGGAAGGGTTTATCAGAGACTGTAAAAGATGTTACGGTGGGAGTTCCTGTTCCCTCTGGTCTTGATGATTATATGTCATTAGCCATTCAAGTTGATCGGCGTTTACGTGAGCGTAAAACTACACAAGAGGCGTTGCCACCTTTTGAACAAACGTCTGAACCTATGCAATGTGATAGGGTTTTGTCTAGGGCGCAAAGTCAGGAGTTTAGAAGGCGTAATAAGCTGTGTTTTTCTCTGGAGACGCCTCTCATACTATTTCTGTCTGCCCTAAACGAGAGAAACGTTTTGCACACACATTTGCTGTGGGCAGTGTACAACCTGTTTCTTTTGGCAATTACTCTGATCTGCTCCTCATCCACATTTTCCTCTAAGGCTTTTGTAGATTCAGGAGCAGTTTTGAATCTGATGGATTTGCTCTTTGCTAAACGCTGTGGTTTTCCTATGATACCTCTGCGGACGCCTATTCCTTTAAGGGGTATTGATGCTACTCCTTTGGCGGAGAATAAACCTCAGTTTTAGACCCAGGTGATAATGCGAGTTGCTCCAGACCACCAGGAAAATTGTAAATTTTTGGTGCTGCACAATTTGCATGATACTATTGTTCTGGGTTTTCCCTGGTTGCAAACTCATAAACCAGTTTTGGATTGGAAATCTGTGTCTGTGGAGAGTTGGGGTTGTCAGTGTGTTCTTAGGGACACTCCTGTTTTCTCCACCTCTCCAAAGTCTCATGATATTCCTGATTATTTGCCTGATTTTTCTGATGTATTTAGTGAGAGTAAGTCTGCAACTTGCCTCCTCATAGGAGTTATGACTGTGCAATTGAGTTGATGCCTGGGTGTAAATTTCCCTAGGGTCTGCTTTTGAACTTATCAGTACCCCAACATGATGCTATGCGATCCTATATTAAGGAGTAGTTGGAGAAGGGTCATATTAGACCATCCTCTTCACCCTTAGGTGCTGGGGTTTTTTGTGGCCAAGAAAGATGGTTCATTAAAACCTTGTATTGACTATTGTTCCCTTAACAGATGACGGTTAGCTAGACATCAAGTTGTGGTCCTCACTGACCACAAGAATTTGATTTATCTGGAGTCAGCCAAATGCTTGAATCCTAGGCAGGCTAGGTGGGCCTTGTTTTTCACGTGTTTTAATTTTGTGATCTCTTTTCTTCCGGGCACTAAGAATGTTAAAGCAGACGCCCTCTCTAGGAGTTTCTTTGCTGACTCTCTTATTGTGACCGAGCCTACTGCCATCCTAGGTGAGGGGGTAGTTCTTTCTGCCATTTTGCCTGATTTGAGACGCGCCCTGGAGGAATTTCAGGAGGGTAAACCTGAGCGTTGTCCTATGGGAAAATTATATGTTCCTGACCAGTGGAGGAAGAGAGTGATGTCTGAAGTTCCTTGCTCCGCATTGACTGGTCATCCAGGTATTTTTGTTACCAGAGATTTGGTGAGTCGGTCTTTTTGGTGGCCTGCCTTATCTCGTGATGTCAGGAATTTTGTGCACTCCTGTGGGACTTGTTCTCGGTCTAAACCCTGTTCTTGTTCTAGTGGGTTGTTGATGCCCCTGCCGGTGCCCAAGAGGCCATGGACCCATATCTCAATGGATTTTATTTCTGATCTTCCTGTCTCTCAGAGAATGACTGTTATCTGGGTGATTTGTGATAGATTTTCTAAGATGGTCCATCTTATACCACTCCCAAAGTTGCCATCTTCCTCAGAGTTGGTGCCCTTGCTTTTACAACAGGTGGTTCGGTTGCATGGGATTCCTGAGAATATTGTGTCGGACAGAGGAGTCCAGTTTGTTTCCAGATTCTGGAAAGCCTTTTGTTCCAATCTGGGAATTCAGTTATCTTTCTCCTCTGTGTTTCATCATCAGACAAATGGGAAGACTGAGAGAACAAACCAGACTTTGGAGTCCTATTTGAGATGTTTTATATCTGCTGATCAGGATGACTGGGTCTCATTTTTGAGAATTCGCGCTAAACAATAGAGCTAGTTCTGCCACTTTGATGTCGCCCTTTTTCTGTAACTTTGGGTCTCATCCTTGATTTTCTTCAGGGCAAATTGAATCTTCAGCCTGCCCAGGTGTGGACACTGTGGTAGAGAGAATGCAGCAGATTTGGGACCAAGTGGTGGATAAGTTGTCACTCTCTCAGGAAAAGGGCCAGTGGTTTTCCAACTGGCATAGGACCAATGGTTCCCGGTTTAAAGTGGGTGATATGGTTTGGTTGTCGTCAAAAGAATATCTCTATGAAGGTTGCGTCTGCAAAGTTCAAGCCAAGATTTATTGGACCTTATAAGATTTTGGAGATTTTTAATCCTGTTTCTTTTCGATTGGCTCTTCCAGTTACGTTTAAGATCCATAACGTATTTCACAAATCTCTGTTGAAGAGTTTTGTTGAGCCAGTAGTTCCTATGGCGGGACCTCCTGACCCTGTGCTGGTTAAAGGCAATGTGGAATATGAGGTAGAGAAAATATTGGATTCTCGTTTGGCTAGACAAAGACTCCAGTATTTGGTCAAATGGAAGGGTTATGGCCAGGAGGATAATTCTTGGGTCTCTGCCTCTGACATTCATGCCAATAGATTGGTTCGTGCTTTTCACCGGGCCCATCCTGATCAGCCTGGTGGCGTGGATGAAGGTTCGGTGACCCCTCCTCAAGGGGGGGTACTGTTGTGAACTCATTTTCTGGTCTGCCTCTGGTTTCTGGTGAGGGAGCTGGTTGTGCTGACAGAGAAGTTGTGAGTTCTCTTTCCGGGCTCCCTCTGGTGGTGGCAGGAGGTAATGAAGCTGATCTAATTAATAGAGACCAGCCACCTGATAATGAGGATGAGGATTGGACATCTGGAGTCTCAGACTGAATTTAAGACAGCCGACTCCCTATTCCCATGCTGGTGATTTTTTCCTGCCTCCTGAGGTCTTAGTTTCCAGCTCAGTTCCTGCCTTCTCAAGCTAAGTTGTTCTCTGCTTATGTTCACATTTGATTTGGTTTGGTCTATTCAGTGTTTTGTGTGGTCAGACAGCCCCGGCTGGGGCTGTGCTGAATTTCCACTCTTATGTCATTCTATGTGCTAGTTTGCTTTTGTCCCTTATTAGATTGGCCTCCTTTTGCTCTGTTCTTAGAATATGCCAGAGTGCTGATATAGTGGGAGAAGTCTAGTGACTTCAGGGTATTTTTTGCTATCAGAAGTGTTGGACATTTTTGCAGGGTTTTTTGGCGTGATTGCTGACAGTGTCTTTCCTTTCCTGTCCTTTCTTGTTAGTGTGGGCCCCATCGTTTGCTCAGCTTATTTTCCTACCTGTGTTTGTGCTTCATCTTGTCTCATGCATGTGTGGGGGCTGTCTATTCCTTTGGGGTCTGCTCTGGGGCAGTTTAGATTTCCCCTTTTCTTGCTTTAGGCTTATTTAATCCTCCGGCTGTGACGAGGCGTCTAGAATCATCATAGGCACACTCCACGGCTGCTGTTAGTTGTGTGGTGAGGTGCACCTTTCCACTCACTGATTGTTTTAGTGCATGGACAATGCAGTCTTTCACATGCCGGTGGAGGGCAGGGATGGCTTTTCGAGAAAAGAAGTGCCGACTGGGTAGGTCATCGCGTGGGACAGGGTAGGCCATGAACTCTCGGAAAGCTTCGCTTTCTACCAAACGGAAGGGCATCATCTCTAATGAGATCAGTTTGGCAATGTAGGCGTTCAAAGCCAGTATACGCAGATGAGAGGATGAGTACTTTCTTGTCCTACTCAGCGTGTCTGGTAGGGTGAGCTGGACTTGAGAGCTGAATATGGGGGAACTAGCATTGGACATGACGGACTGAGAAGGGGTTGGTGATGGTGAGGGTGTTGATGGCCTCGATTCAGTGTTTCCTCACGAAAATATTGTGATTGCTTGACTGGTTTGGCCTAGCGATGACACCTCAACATTTCTTGATGGTGGTGTGCTTAGTGGTGGCCTTACAGTGGGGGAAGCGATGGAGTGTTGCCGGCTAACTTCCGTCGGAGCAGGTGCACATGTGCTACCTGAGCTTTTGTAGTCCATCCTCGCTTGCAAGTGCATGTTGGTTAAATGTCTAAGCATGCAACTGGTATTCAAATTTCTTAGAATTTTACCTCTGCTAAAGGTCCTTTGGCACTTCTTACAGATAACCTTTGCGTCATCAGTAGGATTTTGCTCAAAAAAGTGCCACACTGCACTCTTCTTACTATGGTACAAATTTTCAGGGCTTGCACGCTGTGCTAATTTGACCATCTGGCCAAGTTGTCCTACAACTCTTTTTAGTTTTCTTGCCAAGTTTTTTGACAGCTACGGGCCTGCCGGATAACCGCTGCTGCGATGACGATGCCTGCTGCGGATCCTTCTCCTGTTCTGACCTATTGTCACCAGCACCCTCTTCCCCCAATGGATGCTGATCCGGGTCAACAACTGGGTCATCCATGACCTCATCTTCAATGTCATCTGCACCTTCCTCTGTACCTTCCTCTGTGTCAACGTGTAAGGTGGTATAGTATGCGGGAATGGGCACCTGAGTTTCGTCAGGGTCTGATTCGGGCTCAGTAGACTGCGAGAGCAATGTAGTGCTGTGGGTGAATGTACCAGCAGATTCATCTAGCCTTGGCTGTGCATCAGTGCACTCCATGTCAGATTCATCTTGTACTGGGGAATTCAGGATTTGACTTGATAACCCAGGAGTGGTATGTGAAAAGAGCTCCATGGAGTAATCTGAAGTGTGTGCTGTAGCATACTTCACTTTTGGTGTGGGTGAAGGACACAACGAAAGGTGTTGTTCCTGACCAGAGGCCTGCACTTACGACTCTGTGCTTGCAGTTTTTGTAACTTCAGAAGAGGAGGCAATAGAGCTGAAAGCTGTTTCGGCAATGGAAGCCAAAACCTGTTCCTGATGCTCTGGCTTTAAAAGCGGTTTACCTACTCCCAGAAAAGGGAACCTTAAAGGCCTTCTTGTGCCAGATGATGACGCCGGCTCAACACCTCCTGCCTTAGCTGCTATTGTGCTTTTGCCAGAACCAGCCGATGCACCACCACCATCAGTACCAGCTGTGCCCCCCTGCTCACGTCCACGGCCTCTTCCACCATAGTTCCTCATGTTTGGGAAAATGTACCAAAAATACCAGAAGAGAGATGGTACTGTATGAGGAGCGTACAGCTCTGTAAGGTGTATTAAAAAAATTAAATCTCCGTAAATATTTTGTTACTCACAGACCCTCTACCAGTATGTATTGACTGTAATCCAACAAGCAGATATACGGTACTGTATCAGAAGTGTACAGCTGTATACGTTTTTAGTGAAACTAACAATCTCCGTATATGTATTTACGGAGTGTCACACACACACGCTGACTCTGTATAGATGTGACTGTAATGCGAACAGCAGATATACAATACTGTTTGAGAATCAGAAAACTCAATATGGTGTATGGAGAAATGTAAATTTTCCTATATGTATTTACGGAGTGTCACACACACACGCTGACTCTGTATTGATGTAACTGTAATGCGAACAGCAGATATACAATACTGTTTGAGAATCGGACAACTCAATACGGTGTATGGAGAAATGTAAATTTTCCTATATGTATTTACGGAGTGTCACACACACGCTGACTCTGTATAGATGTGACTGTAATGTGAACAGCAGATATACAATACTGTTTGAGAATCAGACAGCTCAATACGGTGTAGGGAGAAATGGAAATGTCCGTATATGTATTTACGGAGTGTCACACACGCTGACTCTGTATAGATGTGACTGTAATGTGAACAGCAGATATACAATACTGTTTGAGAATCGGACAGCTCAATATGGTGTATGGAGAAATGGAAATGTCCGTATATGTATTTACGGAGTGTCACACACACGCTGACTCTGTATAGATGTGACCGTAATGCGAACGGCAGATATACAATACTGTTTGAGAATCGGACAGCTTTATACGGTGTCTGTATGGAAAATTGTAAATCTCCGTCTATTTTTACATGGAGTGACACACGCTGTCTCTGTTCTCTGTAAAGATTTGACCGTAATCAGACAGCAGATAAACGATACTGTTTGAAAAGCGGACAGCTCTATACGGTGTAGGTTTGGAAAAATGGAAAATCTCCTCTTTTTTTCCAGAGTCACACACAGATAGCTTCACTGTTTGAAAAGCGGACAGCTCTATACAGTATAGGTCTGGAAAAATGGAAAATCTCCTCTCTTTTTTCCAGAGTCACACACAGATAGCTTCACTGTTTGCAAAGCGGACAGCTCTATACAGTGTAGGTCTGGAAAAATGGAAAATCTCTTTTTTTTTCCCAGAGTCACACACAGATAGCTTGTAATTGTCCGTGATACCATCCAGTACACGGTAGTGTGTGAGGAGCATACACCGCTATACGGTGTGTGAAAAAATGAACACTCGGTAACTAAGCAGAGCAAAATAATAAAAGTTGGAGTGCTTTGAAAAAAGCAGTTTGAACAGCAGTGTGCACACAGCAATGCAGCTATCAGGTATCCTTAAAAGGCAGCCTAATCAGCACCAGCGCTGCTGCTCACAACAAAAATCCTCCCCTTTCACTGCACACTAACTGTACAGCGAAAAGCGCTATCAGCAGAAGCTATTTTTTCTTCTTCTTCCCTGCCTAACTCTCTCCCTATTCAGAATCAGCAGCAGCACCTCTCCCTATTCTAAGATCGGCAGAAGTAAGATGGCAGTCGGCGGTCACGGCCTTTTATAGGCACTGTGACGCCACACAAAGCCAGCCAATCACTTGCATGCCCTTCTCTAACATGGTGGGGGCCACTATCGATGTAATCACACTGCCCTCAGTGTGCGTCCTTGATGATTGGCAGAGAAAAGGCGCTGGAAGCATTATTTGAAACGTGACTTTGGTGCTCAAGTCAGCGACCTCATGGCCGACCTCACGCTATGGTCAGGTTTCGATCGTCGAAACCCGACTTTAGCAAAAGTCGGCGGATTCTGAATTTGGCCGACCCGTTTCGCTCAACTCTAGCTTTGTACAGTGATCAATTACAATGTTCATAGAATCATAGAATGGTAGAGCTGGAATGTCAGTGCTTTATACAAATGTACAAAATGAGACAACAATTCAGAGTATTTCCTTAACAATACTAATATCCATACATCGAGTTGCTATCATCAAACTGCAAACCCTACAGAAATCAACGTACTGATAAGACATTGTCAGTATCACAAATAAGCAATTACAACCAAGATCCAGATACCTTATAGGGGACATTTTCTCTTACTGGAGTAATTTTCTTTCTTTTCTTCTCCATCTTGTGCAGATGCAATGACGACTTTTCACATCCGTAGCTTGTCTCTGCAGACTTTCATCTTCTCCAATCTACTGCAGCACCCCCCCAACCCATGCCCTTAAAAATAGGGGTTATTATAATGTTCCTGAATATAAATATCTGCCTTACGCTTTGCTCCTGAACAAGTGATTATGCCTAACTTAGCTCATTGCACATAATATGACCCCATAATGTCCTCCTTATAGTACACTGCCTCCATATTGTCTCCTCATATAAAATGTTGCCTCCACACAATTCTCCATTATGAACAATTCCTGTCTCGCTTATGAATTTTAACTGCTATGCTGTTGGCCCTAATGAACTATAACCGCAATACTGTCTGCGCTTATTAGCTGTCACTGTTTCTATATTCAGTGTCCCCCCAAATGCTGCCACAATTCCATATTTGTACATAAAAAGCGTTTGCACAGCAATGACTAATGGTGCTCAGGTAGGTTCCCAAACCGTAATTAACGTAAAAATAGAACCCGGCACTCAACTTAGTGTTAAAGTTCTAGGTGATTTTATTCAATCCCAAACAGTAGCATATACAAAACGTTTCGGTCCATACAAAAGATCTTCGTCAGTTGCTGTAGAGATATACACGAATATATTACATATCACATATCAGCAGAAAGGGAAAACAAAAACAATAAAAAGCAAACAAAGTATATACAGGAAAATATACATATTTTCATATATTTCCATTCTGGCGAACAGGTAAATCGAGATGGTTGTTATTAGGAAGACAAAATATCAAGGCACAGTCAAAATAGGTAGTGATAGAGATGACATACCTATATTGTAGTCAGGTATATTTAGGTGCCTAAATATACCTGACTACAATATAGCCTCTTGGTAGGTCTCCATTGTTTCCACTATGTCCATTCCTTTAGACACTTATCTATTTATTTGACGCACCTACTCTATATTATAGGCATTCACCGTATTGTTATCCTGTGGTTGGCCATTGTATATGTATCATAGCCCTCAGTACGGTATGTCATCTCTATCACTACCTATTTTGACTGTGCCTTGATATTTTGTCTTCCTAATAACAACCATCTCGAACGGAAATATATGAAAATATGTTTATTTTCCTGTATTTACTTTGTTTGCTTTTGATTGTTTTTGTTTTCCATTTCAGCTGATATGTGATATGTAATATATTCGTGTATATCTCTACAGCAACTGAGGAAGGTCTTTTGTATGGACTGTGGTGTAATGACCACTGTGTCCGCTAGGGGGCACTGTGTGGATGTCCCAAGAGAGAGGATGAGTGGCAGAATGCGGAAGGACCGTTATGTATCTCAAGTTTGGTTGCCTTGAGATGGAGACTTATGCATGTATTGATCAGCATTGATACTGCTGAGGTGCTGGTTCAATGTGTTAGGGAGAAGTCTCCAGGTAACTAGGGAGACGGGCAGCCTAGTTACCTACAAACCCACTCAGGGAGTGTGTTTAGTACACTATGGTCGAGTGAGTATGAGTGTGTGAAGGACCTGTGATGAGGTCACAGCCATGTGACCCAGTGGGCGTGGCTACGGACCATATAAGGTGGCCTGGTTTTGTCACATGTGGTGAATGCAGGGACCTGGTTGGTCCAGTGTGGAAGGTCCCGCTGGGAGAAGTGTCTCCTGGCTAACAGTCTGTGGAGTGGCTGTGTGTCATGGCTGCCAGCGTCTGAGAGTCCCAGAGGAGAGAGTGGATGTCTGCAGCGTGGGGAAACAGCCATGAGGAAACCCGGACGTTGGTGAGATAACTATGAGGCTGAAGAGCCTGTGTATGCCAACCTGTGTGACCACCGGGAGGACAGAGAGAATCTCTGTCAAGGACGCTATGCTGATATGAACTTTATTTTGCTTGCTTTGGTTTATGCTGCATAATAAACCGCAAGGACTATACTGGTTTTATGGAAAACCCGTGCCTGATCTGGTTTTGTGGCGGCTAAGTGAGAATCCCCTATGTGAATGACAGCGCTACCTCACAGGACCGAAATGTTTTGTATATGCTACTGTTTGGGATTGAATAAAGTGAGTGCCAGGTTCTATTTTTACAATTCCATATTTGGCCCCCTTTTTACACTGCCCCCCATACTGACCCCTTTCAAATCTGTGACCCATGTGGTCCCATGAAATTGTGTCCCTTTCATACTGCAAAGGCTCTATAGTAACATCTGTGCTGGTTCCTGTGCATTTTGATCCTACATCGGCTGCAAGGTGGAGCCGCCCCTTGTTGGAGAGGATGCGTGTCAGCATTAGTCCTGTTTAACTCCTGGGATTTTTGGTGCCACTAGATCAGGGAGCTATGGGGTTAATTGTCTCATTTTTGACTACTCCTTTCTGAGAGTCTTGGGTGGGTCTGCCTGTTATTTAAACCCCTGGTTCTCTGACTTTTTCTGTCAGTCTATTAGTTCTAACTACCTGACATGCGCTTGTCCTTGTGGTGTTAAGAGTCAGAGACAATTTTTCTTTGTTAAACTTGAGAAATGTGTGGTCTTGGTTCAAGAAGTAAATCTCCTGGGTTTTATCATGCCCACTAAAGGTTTCTGAAATGGACCCTTCTAAAGTCCAAGCTGATAAGGAGTGAGTACAACTCAAGTCTGACTCTCCAGCATTTCCTTGGGTTTACCAAGTACTACCGTAAATTTATTTTAAAAAATTTCCAAGATCGTTATACCACTTACCGACTATACCAAGAGTGGGGTAGATGCAGCTAATTGGAAGGTGGAAGCCATCCTTGCCTTTACTGAGTTAAAAGAGTATTTTTCATCTGACCCAATTTTAGTCCAGACTGACCTAGAACATCCTTTTGTAGTGGAGGTTGATGTCTCAGAGATTGGAGTGGGAGCGGTGTTGTCACATATGTGACAGAGTCACTGGCACAGTATGTGAAGGAAGTTATGTGTCACTACGCATACTGCGGTCAGTGATGTAGAACCAGATTATTTTTTGCTGAGAGGGTTAATAGAAAATTATGTTATCGGCTGGACCTTCATAGTGCGGGTGGGAGGAGGTCCACCGTATCTCCACCTGCAGAGTCCTAACAGGACCTGTATGAGGTTAAGGTCATGTGACCATCACATGGGTTGTTAAATACTTGGACATGAGAGTTAGACGGGGTGTGTCTTGGGGAGAACAGGAACAACCACATAGCTCCAGGAGGAGCTGAGTACTATCCGGGTTAACTGCAGGGGAATCCTGCAGGAAAAGGATTTATATGGACAGTGTTTTTTGTTTGTTTTATCATTATGCCAGCAAGGCTCTGTTTATTTTGCTGAACCTTGCCAAGGTTTATGCTATCCACAATAAACCAGCAGGTGATCTGCTACCAGACATGTGTCTACCTGGTGAAGCAGCTGAGTGTGTCAACCCTTCACTAGTGTTGAGCTTTCCGATACCGCAAATATAGGGTATCGGCCGATATTAGCTGTATCGGAATTCCGATACTGACTTCCGATACTTTTTCATATCGGGTACCGGAATCGGAAGTTCCCATAATGCTATCAGCCCACTCGCTTTGATTCAGCCAATGGGAATCCTCAGAATTGTGGGCACATCCTGTTAGGCATGTAGGCATGTTAACTATTGGCAGGGCTGTGATTGGCTGCTGAAATGATGTCATGATGCACTATAAAAGCCACCGCCGCCGCCATTTCTGGTCACTCTGCTGTGAATTCAGTTAGGGACAGGCTGCTGTTGAAGACTGTGAGGGACAGTTAGAAATAGCGATTCTCAAAACAATATTGTGCTTTACCCAGGCTACATAAACCACCACTGTAGCTTTCTTTTCCCTAGCAGCAGTGTTCACAGCTATCTGCAAGGGCTGTGTGAGTGCAGCTCACGCTGTGGAGTGGGTCCTTCAGCCACGTCTGGTTGTAGGCCGCCCAGCGTCCCTCACTGCTGCCTCATACATATTTTTCTTTTTGAGCTGCTTATTTTTAAAAAATTCTATCTAGTGTGCTTCCATCCGTATCCATATACGTTGGTTGCAAACACTAGTAGTAGACAGCGGAGCCTTTATGCAGCCTTTCAGTGCTAGTGCCCACTTAGCTGCACTGTTCACGGCTGTCTGAGAGGTCTCTGACTGTGTGTGAGTGCAGCTCACGCTGAGTAGTGTGTCCTGCAGCTACGTCTGGTTGTAGGCCGCTCAGCGTGTCACTGTCTCACACATTTTTCTTTTATTGCAGCTCATTTTTTCTCCTATTAGTGTGCATCCATCCGTATCCATATACGGTGGTTGCAAACACTATAGGAGTACACAGCGGAGCCTTTCTGCAGCCTGTCAGTGCTAGTGCCCACTTAGCTGCAATGTTCACGGCTGTCTGAGAGGTCTCTGACTGTGTGTGAGTGCAGTTCACGCTGAGTAGTGTGTCCTGCAGCTACGTCTGATTGTAGGCTGCTCAGCGTGCGTCACTGCCTCACACATATATTTCTTTAATTGCAGATCATTTTTTCTTCTCCTATTAGTGTGCATCCATCCATATCCATCTACATTGGTTGGTTGCAAACACTATATAGGAGTAGATAGAGGAGCCTTTTTTCTGGCTTGTGCCCTTCAGCTGCAGCCAGATTAGTATTACCCAATTTTTTTGGAGCCTCATCTTTTGCATTGTAGGTTACCTGCCTGCATTGTAATAGCTCCAGAAAGTTGGTGATACTCTGACTTTCAAATCTTTGGTCACATCCTTTTAGTTTTTTTTCCCCCAAAAAAAACAACAAAGTTCACCAAACACTACATTTGAAAGTTGTGTAGGCCACATTAGCTCCCATTAAAGTGTAGTCGACACACACACTTCATAAAATTAGTGTTTCTTATACCTGTAACCAGCTGTTCAGGAATAAGCACACTAAGGCCCCCCTTTGTACTTTTCTGCCTATCTTTCTCAGTCTAGCAAGATGAAGAAGGCAGGGAGTAAGGCACGTGGCCGTGGGCGTGGAGTTTCAGCAGGGATAGGACGTGGGGATTCTGCAGGGAGAGGACGTGGGGATTCTGCAGGGAGAGGACGTGGGGATTCTGTGCCTGCTGTTGGCACCAGTGAGTCAGCATCCCCCAGTTTTAGCAGCCAACAGTCCTTTATGCGCAGCTTTGTAGGACCTCACCGTACCCCAATGCTGCGGGAGGAACAAATTGAAGCCGTTGTCGGATGGATGGCAGCTAACACATCGACTTCAATTACTTCCACATCCTCTCAGGGCCAGAGCACCGAAGAGCAACCATCTGTCTCTTCACCACCTGTCAAAGTGCCCAGGCAGTCAGAGAGCCCTGGACAGGAGCCATCACAGTTTCTACTTCTGTTCTCGGAATCTGTTGGTTTGGAAAGAGGGGGCCAGCCAAACAGCATTCCAGAATGTGAAGAAGAGGGAGTATGCAGTGATGCGGAACTTATTTGTCCCTCTGAATCTGAAGAAGCGGGTGGGCCTATGATCAGCACACCTCAGTACGCATCAGATGATGACGAGACTCAGTTACCACTTTCTGGTGCGTACGGTGCTGGCGAGACAACCCAGGAGAAGCAGGTGTTTGAAGAGGGGAGTGTAGATGATGAGGTCCTTGACCCATCATGGTGTGAGGAACAGGAAGGTGGTGGGAGCAGCTCTGAGGAAGAGATTCCCCGAACGGCCAAAACCGGAGGGAGAGGGAGGGGGCAGACTTGGTTGCCTGTAGCCTCCACTTTGGCACCCGTTAGGAGCATTCCACTTTCAAAAGGCAAAACGGGCGCTCCCAAGACTTGCAGTGCGTGGTCCTTTTTTGACACAGTTGCAGATGACATTTGCTTTGTCAAATGCAAGCTGTGTCATCAGAGAGTCAAAAGAGGGAAAAATGTCAACAACCTCAATACCACTAATATGTGGAAACATGTGCGGACCAAGGTGGAATTACACAGACACACTGAAGACGTAGGCCAACGTACAGCACCACCTACCACCTCTTCAGCTCGTGTTGGGGCCTCTTCCTCCAGCTCACACACAGCTGGTTCAGCTTCCTCACAGGATCGCCAAGGAAGAACCTCTGGCACTGTTGTCCGGAGACCCTGTGACATTCCACCCACAGCACCACGTTCCAAGTCATCCTCACACTCCCAGGCCACTCAGCAGCCATCGGTAGCACAGGCATGGGAGAAAAGGCGGCCATACTCGGCAAACCATCCCCGAGCACAGGCTCTGAATGCTGGCATTGCCAAACTACTGGCCCTTGAAATGCTGTCATTCAGGCTGGTGGAGACTGACACCTTCCGGGACTTCATGGCATTGGCAGTCCCACAATACACCGTGCCCAGCCGCTTTTATTTCAGCAGGCGAGCTGTCCCTGCCCTGCAGAAACATGTGGAGGCAAACATAAAACATGCGCTACTAAACGCCGTCAGTAGCAAGGTCCACCTGACCACTGATGCGTGGACCAGTAGCCATGGACAGGGACGATACCTTTCCCTCACTGCCCATTGGGTCAATGTTGTGGAGCTGGGTACAGATCTGGAGAGTGGCGCTCTACGTGTTCTGCCAACTCCACGGATTGCAGGAATCCAGTCTGTACATATTGACTCCTCCTCCTACTCAAGTTCCTCTGAAACAGCGCAGCAGGAGCCTGTTACGACAGATATAAGCACAGCCGTGGCCAAACGTCAACAGGCCGTACTGAAATTAATTTCTTTGGGGAATCGAAGTCACACAGCGCAGGAGCTCTGGAATGCCATCAAGCAGGAGAGCGACGTGTGGTTTGTGCCAGCGAATCTCCAGCCGGGCTTGGTAGTGTGTGACAATGGCCGAAATCTGGTGGCAGCTCTTGGCCTAGGCCTCACTCACATCCCATGTCTGGCACATGTGCTCAACTTGGTCATGCAGAGCTTTCTGAGGGACTATCCGGATCTTGATGCACTGCTGCACAAGGTCCGCATAGAGTGCGCTTACTTACGTCGTTCCAGCACGGCAAGATCGCGCCTTGCTGCTCTGCAGCGCCGATTACGCCTTCCGGAACATCGCATCATATGTGACCTACCCACCAGGTGGAATTCAACGTTACATATGTTGGAGCGGTTGTGTGAGTAGCAGGCAGCAGTCATGGAGTACCAGCTGCATCAGGCGCAAACAAGTCGCAATGTGCGCGGGTCACACTTCAGCACCACTGAGTGGGCCTCTATGAAGGACATCTGCCTCGTTTTGCGTGCCTTCGATGATTCCACGCGGATGGCGAGAGCAGATGATGCACTAGTCAGCATGACTGTCCCCCTTATCTGCCTGCTTCAAAAAACACTGCAAGCACTAAGGGATGAGGTTTTGGAAGAGGTGGAGGATGAGGAGTCCCAAATGCCATCTGATTCTGGACAGTCTGCGCTACGTGCTTCCTCACAAAGGCCTAGGCAGGGGACACTTTGTGAGGAGGATGAGGAGGAGTCGATGGAGGAGGAAGACATCTCTCCACAGGAGGGAGGTACACAAAGCTCTAGTCAGTATGTACAGCGAGGGTGGGGTGATGCAGAGCAGGCAGAGATCACGCCTCAAGCAGGGGACAGCGGTTCTTTGGCAGTTGGGAGTCTGCAGCACATGGTTGACTTCATGCTGCAGTGCCTGAGAAACGACCAGGCCCATCGCCCATATTCTCTACACGGCTGATTATTGGGTGTACACCCTCCTAGATCCTCGCTACCGGGACAACTTGCAAACCCTCATACCAACGTTGAACCGGGAGCGTAAACTACGGGAGTACCAAGACACACTGGTGCAGTCCATCATGTTTTCCATTCCACCCGACAGCAGTGGTGCTAGTGCTTTACAAAGCACCTCTGTGCGTCGAGCCAGTGGAGTAAACTCGGCACAAAGAGGGAGCAGAGGCAGCGCCTCAGCACAAGGCAAGACCACTATGGCCCAAATGTGGCAAAGTTTTGTGTGTCCGCCACAATTGTCTACACCATCACTGACGGCTCCAGTCAGCAGGAGGCAACGTTTCCGTCAGATGGTGACAGACTACATGTCTTGCCCTGTGACTGTACACCCAGGTGGCTCTTCCCCCTTCAAGTTTGGGTCTCTAAGCTGGATACATGGCCAGAGCTTAGCCAGTATGCATTGGAGGTGCTGGCTTGCCCTGCTGCCAGTGTATTATCGGAACGCGTCTTTAGTGCCGCAGGTGGTGTACTAACAGACCGTCGCACGCGACTTTCTTCCGATAACGTCGACCGGCTTACTTTTCTGAAAATGAACAAGGCCTGGATCTCCCCAGAATTTGCCAGTCCTCTTCCCGACTAAATAATTAGTTGGCAACTGTATCCAGGTCTCCTGTTGTGTTCATGTTTCTACCACCTGAACTATAATCCCTGGGCTTCAACACAGCCAGTTGTCGCTCCGATGTGTCGTCTGCACAGAGAAAAACACTAGCTCCTGTGTTAGTGGGGTTCAGTAACGCCAGCTGCTCCCCTGCTGCTTGGACGGCAAAACCTCCTGCTCCATCCACATTCAAACTACTACTGATTTTTAACCCTGCTCCACTTAGGCCTCTGGCTCCACTGTCTCTAGTATTTCCCCTGGCCTCCAACCCCGCCAGTGACAGCTCTTAAGTGGCGTCTGCATAATCCACACTTGTTCCAGTGTTACTTGGCCTCAGTCACGTCAGTTGATCCCCTGATGTGTGTCCAGCAAGGTCTCCTGCTCTGTCCACATTCCCATTACTAGTAGTGTGAATGAGGACAGAGCAAGAGACATTGCCGGACACACATCAGGGGATCAACTGACGGGACTGAGCCCAAGTAACACAGGAACAAGTGTGGATTGTGCTGACGCCACTTCAGAGCAGTCACTGGCGGGGTTGGAGGCCCGGGGAAATACTAGAGACAGTGGAGCCGGAGGCTATAGTGGAGCACGGTTACAATCAGTAGTAGTCTACTACCTCTATAAAACGTGCTGCAAGTTGGCCTCAGCCTGCTCCATGCCTCATCCTGGGCTCTAACAACGTCAGTTGGTGTTCAGAAGTGCCGTCTTCGCAGAGAAACACACTAGCTCCTGTGTTAGTGGGGTTCAGTAATGCCAGCTGTTCCCCTGCTGTGTAGATGGCAAAGTCTCCTGCTGCCTCCACATGCCAACACCATCAGGCCTCAGCCTGCTCCATGCCTCATCCTGGGCTCCAACAACGCCAGTTGGTGTTCAGAAGTGCCGTCTTCACAGAGAAACACACACTAGCTCCTGTGTTAGTGGGGTTCAGTAATGCCAGCTGTTCCCCTGCAGTGTAGATGGCAAAGTCTCCTGCTGCCTCCACATGCCAACACCATCAGGCCTCAGCCTGCTCCATGCCTCATCCTGGGCTCCAACAATGCCAGTTGGTGTTCAGAAGTGCCGTCTTCGCAGAGAAACACACACTAGCTCCTGTGTTAGTGGGGTTCAGTAATGCCAGCTGTTCCCCTG
This sequence comes from Dendrobates tinctorius, assembly GCF_039654945.1. Taxonomy (NCBI): domain Eukaryota; kingdom Metazoa; phylum Chordata; class Amphibia; order Anura; family Dendrobatidae; genus Dendrobates; species Dendrobates tinctorius. The sequence continues at coordinate 24,112,451 of NW_027361829.1, read as the reverse complement.
CTGTGTAGACGGCAAAGTCTAGTGCTGCCTCCACATGCCAACACCATCAGGCCTCAGCCTGCTCCATGCCTCATCCTGGGCTCCAACAACGCCAGTTGGTGTTCAGAAGTGCCGTCTTTACTGACAAAAACACACTCGCTACTGTGTCTGTGGGGTTCAGTAATGCCAGCTGTTCCCCTGCTGTGTAGACGGCAAAGTCTCCTGCTGCCTCCACATGCCAACACCATCAGGCCTCAGCTTGCTCCATGCCTCATCCTGGGCTCCAACAACGCCAGTTGGTGTTCAGAAGTGCCGTCTTTACAGAGAAAAACACACTTGCTACTGTGTCTGTGGGGTTCAGTAATGCCAGCTGTTCCCCTGCTGTGTAGACGGCAAAGTCTCCTGCTGCCTCCACATGCCAACACCATCAGGCCTCAGCCTGCTCCATGCCTCATCCTGGGCTCCAACAATGCCAGTTGGTGTTCAGAAGTGCCGTCTTCGCAGAGAAACACACACTAGCTCCTGTGTAGTGGGGTTCACTAAAGCCAGCTGTTCCCCTGCTGTGTAGACGGCAAAGTCTAGTGCTGCCTCCACATGCCAGCACCATCAGGCCTCAGCCTGCTCCATGCCTCATCCTGGGCTCCAACAACGCCAGTTGGTGTTCAGAAGTGCCGTCTTCACAGAGAAAAACACACTCGCTACTGTGTCTGTGGGGTTCAGTAATGCCAGCTGTTCCCCTGCTGTGTAGATGGCAAAGTCTCCTGCTGCCTCCACATGCCAACACCATCAGGCCTCAGCTTGCTCCATGCCTCAACCTGGGCTCCAACAACGCCAGTTGGTGTTCAGAAGAGCCGTCTTCGCAGAGAAACACACACTAGCTCCTGTGTTAGTGGGGTTCAGTAATGCCAGCTGTTCCCCTGCTGTGTAGACGGCAAAGGGTCCTGCTGCCTCCACATACCAACACCATCGGGCCTCAGCCTTCTCCAGGCCTCTTCCTGGGCTCCAACAGCGCCAGTTGGTGTTCAGAAGTGTCATCTTCACAGAGAAACACACACTAGCTGCTGTGTTAGTGGGGTTCAGTAATGCCAGCTGTTCCCCTGCTGTGTAGACGGCAATGTCTCCTGCTCCATCCACATGCAAACTACTACATATTTGTAACTGTGCTCAACATAGGCCTCTGGCTCCACTGTCTCTAGTATTTCCCCTGGCCAACAACCCCGCCAGTTACAGCTCTGAAGTGGCGTCTGCACAATCCACACTTGTTCCTGAGTTACTGTGGCTCAGTCCCGTCAGTTGATCCCCTGATGTGTGTCCGGCAAGGTCTCCTGCTCTGTCCACATTCACATTACTAGTAGTGTGAATAAGGACTGAGCAGGAGAGCTTGCCAGACACACATCAGGAGATCAACAGACGGGACTGAGCCACAGTTACACAGGAACAAGTGTGGATTGTGCAGACTCCACTTCAGAGCTTTAACTGGCGGGGTTGTTGGCCAGGGGAAATACTAGAGACAGTGGAGCCGGAGGCCATAGTGGAGCACGGTGACAATCAGTAGTAGTCTACAACCTCTATAAAACCAGCTGCAAGTTGTCTTCCGCCTGCTGCATGCTTCATCCTGGGCTACAACACAGCCAGTTGTAGCCTGGAAGTGCCGCCCGCACAGATATAAACACTCGCTCCTGTGTTAGTGGGGTTCAGTAACGCCAGCTGTTCCCCTGCTGTGTGGTTGGTAAAGTCTCCTGCTGCCTCCAAACTCACACTACAACGCTTTTTCTCCTCGCTCCAAGTAGGCCTCAGCCTGCTCGGAGCATTGATCCTGGGCTACAACACAGCCAGTTGTAGCCTGGAAGTGCCATCCGCACAGATTGAACCAATCACTCCTGTGTCTGTGGGTTTCAGTAACGCCAGCTGTTCCCCTGCTGTGTGGACGGCAAAGTCTCCTGCTGCCTCCAAACTCACACTACAATGCTTTTTCTCCTCGCTCCAAGTAGGCCTCAGCCTGCTCGGAGCATTGATCCTGGGCTACAACACAGCCAGTTGTAGCCTGGAAGTGCCGTCCACACAGATTGAAACACTCGCTCCTGTGTCTGTGGGTTTCAGTAACGCCAGCTGTTCCCCTGCTGTGCGGATGGCAAAGTCTACTGCTGCCTCCAACATCACACTACTACTGACTTTTAACCGTGGTCCACTTAGGCCTCTGGCTGTACTGTCTCTAGTATTTCCCCTGGCCTCCAACCCCGCCAGTCGCTGCTCTGATGTGCCGTCTGCACAATCCACACTTGTTCCTGTGTTACTGGGGCTCAGTCATGTCAGTTGATCTCTGATGTGTGTCCGGCAATGTCTCCTGCTCTGTCCCCATTCCCATTAATAGTTGTGGGAATGTGGACAGAGCAGGACACCTTGCCGGACACACATCAGGGGATCAACTGACGTGACTGAGCCCCAGTAACTCAGGAACAAGTGTGGATTGTGCAGACAACACTGCAGAGCAGCAACTGGCGTGGTTGGAGGCCAGGGGAAATACTAGAGACAGTAGAGCCAGAGGCCAAAGTGGAGCACGGTTACAATCAGTTGTTGTGTACAACCAATATAAAACTCGCTCCAAGTTGGCCTCAGCCTGCTGCATGATTGACCCCTGGGCTTCAACATCGCATGTTGCTGCTCAGAAGTGTGTTTGCCACTGGTACTCCCTCCTGCCCAGTCAGGTTCCAGCACTGTCAGCTGTTTCTCGGCAGAGCCTTTGGCCTAGGTGCCTCCTTCTTGGTATCCGAGTTCCAGCAACGTCTGCTGGTCCTTGGTGGTGCTTTTTAGCACAGGTAACTCCTGCTTACAAACCGTGTTCCAGCACCGCCAGCTGGTCCACAGTTGTGCCATTGGCTCTTGTTCCTTTTGCTGCCCCCTGGGTTCCAGCACCGTCAGCTGGTTCTCGGCAGTGTATTTGGCACAGGTACTCCCTCCTGCCCAGCTTGGTTACAGCACGCCTGCTGTTTCCGGGTAATGTCAACGTCACTTTTCCACTGATACGTTGTCCTGTCGTGTTGCGGTCGGGTTAGCCGAGTCTATGGTGCCTGCAGTTTCAGTGCTTCCTATGTGGGCTGCGGGTTCTGGTAAAAAAGGCTGGTTCCAAAGTGCCAATAGGACAAGCACCCCCTGTAGGACTGTCGGTTTCGGTAACTGCGGCCTGCTCGCGGACGCGACACTTTGTTAATCATGGGTACCTTCTGCTACCCATCCGGGTTCCAGCAACGTCAGCTGGTTCCCGGCAGAGCCTTTGGCCTAGGTGCCTCTTTGTCGGTTTCCAAGTTCCACCAACGTCTGCTGGTCCTTGGTAGTGCTTTGGAGCACAGGTACCTCCTGCTTAGTAACCTTGTTCCAGCACCGTCAGCTGTTCCACGGTTGTCCCATTGGCTCTTGTTCTTTCTGCTGCCCCTCCGGGTTCCAGCACCGTCAGCTGGTCCTCGCTAGTTTCATTTGCTCTTGCAGCTTCTGCTACCCATCCGGGTTCCTGCACCGTCAGCTGGTTCTCGCCAGTTCCTCAGCCTTCTTGTAACTTCTGCTACTTTTCAAAGTTCAAGCTTGTGGGAATGGTTTTTGATTCTCACTCTGGATCTCCCTGACAATGACCCTGAAGACGACGACCCTGAAGACCACACAGAAGAATACCTAAAAGATGACCCTGAAGAAGATGACCAAGAGGACAAAGAACAGGAAGACAACCACCAAGATGCAGAACAACAAGAGACAGAAGACCAAGAAGCATAAAAACCAAAAGCAGAAGAACATTAAGCATAAGACTAAAAATCTGAGCAAATGATATTATCAAATTTATAAGCAGAAGACTAAGCAGTGTATGGGGGTGAGTCCGTTCCTCCTCGTGGTGCCCCTGGAAAAGGCCTGCTGCTGCAGGCCAAACTGAACGCCGACAAATCCTGTGGTAAATCTTTTGTGACAGGCTGAACGGAAGGTGTAATCTTCAAACTTTTATAGATAACAACTACAGGAATGCCTGACACAAATAAGAATATGATGAAGAAGAATAGGAAGAAGATGAAGAAGTAGAATATGAAGAAGAATAAAAGAAGAAGAAGTATAATATGAAGAAGAATAGAAGAAGAAGAAGAAGAAGAAGAAGAAGATACTGCTGCTGCTGCTGCTGCTGCTGAAGATGATGAAGGAGAAAGTGTGGGAGAAGTAAAAAAGAAGTAAGAGCATGGAAGTAGTGAAACATACATATCTGACAAAAAAATTAAAGACTTTAACATAGTCAATATCTTTGTAACTACGAACGTCTTTAAAAAAAAAAAAAATTCCTGCTATTCCATTTGATTGGGCTAAACATCTATGGCTTTAATGTCTCCTACACCTCCCACAATACATTCTACATTATTATTAGTTGTTTTTTCTTCATGTAGAATTAACCGACATGGAAAGAAAGGGTTTTTTTTAATTCCGATATTTCTGTTCCATTGACTTGAATGGGACTTCTGGGATCGGAATCGGCAATACCCGATACTTTTTTTAGATCGGCCGATCCATTCCGATCCAATATTTTTCAGTATCGGGTGGTATCGCTCAACACTACCCTTCACTCAAGGTACAGTATTTTTCACTCAACTCCATCCAAGTGCCTACTATTCAGAATCATTTTCTTCTGCCAAAAAGAATTATGATGTCAGAAATTGTGAATTGTGGGCCATCAAGGAATGGAACCACTTCCTTGAAGATGACAAACATAAAATCACTATTATCACGAACCACAAAAATCTGGCGTATCTTGAATCAGCCAAAAGACTAAATCCTAGGCAAGATAGATTAGGTTTGTTTTCTAGATTTTATTTTTTTTAGCAACATTTAGATCTGGTACAAAAAACATGAAAACCGTTTCTCTATCCTGAAGTTTCTTCCCATCCCAAACCGTGGACTCAGAAAAAGTGGCCATTCAAGCTGAGGGTATAGCTGTGTCTATGGTTTCTCTAGATCTTGCTGAGGGCATGTACAAAATCAAGAGTTAGCCCCTGACAATACTTCTTCTCAAATATATTTGTGCCTCCCCAGTTTTGTCTATGAGTTCTCAAAGAGTCTCATGATTCTATTCTTGCAGGTCTTCCTGGGATTAGCAACACAATCCAAGTAATAATCAGGAATAATGGCAAGTGTTGCACCCAGTCAGACTTATAGTCAGAAAAATAACACCAAAGAAATTACTTCAGTGTTTGGTTGGCACGTTCAGTTTGACCATTTCTCTATTTGATAAGCTGATGAAAAGAACAATTCAATATTAATTTTACAGCAGAATGTCCTCCAGAATTTAGAAACAAATTTAGATCCTCTATCATCAACAATATTTTTGGGAATTCCATGTAGAGACAATTTATTTAAGGTTTGTGAGTTAGGCAACCCAGACAAATTAACAAAACGTTGCTGTCGTTGATAAAGTACTTGGATACACCTCTCCATGGATTTCATTACTGACCTCCCACCCTCAGGAGGGAAAACTGTAATTTGTGGTAGACAGGTTATTCAAGCAGCATCTCTGTTCCTCTGTAATAATGAGTATCATCCATGTTTTGGTTCCTTTGCGACAGATAGACAAGTTGAAGCTTGTCTGGTCTGAAGTAAAAGAAAACCTGAGACAGGCATGGGTAGATAGACCTCGAGGAGACCACATTAGTTCCACAACTGTAAGAGTCCTTGGATACTTTTGGGACAGCGCAGCTCCAAGATTCCACTCCAGCTTGGGCACGGGAATGGTGATAATGTTAAATGGGGTGGCACAGCAACCTGGAGCAGATCCAGTTTTTCCTCTTATAGTGGTCAACCAGGAACCAGGAGTTGTTATAGCAGATTGACAAAATCCATGATGAAATAATAGAGCAGCTGGTACTACCCCAATCATATCGACGGGAGGTGCTTGAGATGGCCCACAAAACACTGCTAAGAGGGAATCTGGGAGTTAAAAAAGCACAAGAGTGCATTCTGCAGTGGTTCTTTTGACCTGAGGTTTATGCTGAGGTTCAGAGGTTTTGTGAGTCATGTCCAGAGTTCCAGCTGACCGCTCCCACAGAAAACTTACATAGTCTACTGGTTCCTCTGCCAGTTATACAGGTACCTTTTGAGTGAATTGCTATGGATATGGTAGGGACAATAGTGAAATCAGCCACCAACACGTATTGGTCATGGTGGATTTCGCGACTCATTACCCGGAAGAGATTCCTCTCCGTCATACCTCAGCAAAACTTATTGCCATGTTCTATCACCTTGGACTACCAAAGTAGATCCTTATGGATCAGGGGACTCTTTTTTTGTCCAAGGTCACTAAATAATTATGTAAGCTGCTCCAGATCAAGCAGTTGCGCACGTCAGTCTCCAGCCACAGACCGAAGGTCTAGTAGAAAGACCCTAAAATCTATGTTAAAAAGGTGATAGTTAAAGATGGGAAGGACTGGGATATGTTGCTGCCATATCTACTGTTTGCTAGCTGGGAGGTACCGCAGTCCTCAATGGGGATCTCTCCCTTTGAACTATTATATGGTAGACATCCCAGGGGCATGCTGGAAATAGTCAAAGAGAAATGGAAACAGGATACCACACCTCATAAAAGCATTATAAAGCATGTGGTGAGTATGCAGGACCAGATTATGGGGTGCACCTTACGAAGACTGGAAAACATGTATTTGGAAGTCGCCTTGCTACACTTGTAAGGAGAGCTTTAAACTAGAACAACATGGGAAGGGAAGCAAAAGAGCAGAAAAAGCATACACCTGACAAATGCTATTGAGAACTCTGCTATTAGAAGTGGAATGGAAGAGCAAAGACAAAAGAATCTAATTAATAAAAATATTGGAGAAAGAGAAACCTATCACAAACTAAAATGTTTCTATACTAATGCACAAAGCATGGGCAACAAACAAGGAGAATTGGAACTACTAACACAGGAAAAGAAATATGATGTCATTGGAATCACTGAAACTTGGTGGGACAATACACATGATTGGAATACAAGACTAGAAGGATACAACTTATTGGCAAGAAACAGACTTGATAAACGAGGAGGAGGTGTCGCATTGTATGTTAGAAATGCGTATATCTGCACAGAGATTGAAGCTTCAGAGACTGGGAGTTCTGTGGAAACTGTTTGGGTAAGAATACAAGGACAGAACAATGGAAAGGACACCATTGTAGGCATTTACTACAGGCAACCTGTGCAAGCTGAAGATATGGATGAACTCTTTATGCATCAAATGGCCAAGTTCTCCAAAAACTATGACATAGTTGTCATGGGAGATTTCAACTATCCAGAAATTTGTTGGGAATCTCTCTCAGGCAAAACTAACAGGTCAAGGAAATTCTTATCCTCTCTTGCTGACAACTTTATCTTCCAAAAGGTAGGGGAGAAAACAAGGGGAACTGCTACCTTGGATCTAATCCTTATAAACAGGGAGGAAATGGTTGAGGAGGTAAAAGTGGCTGGGACCCTAGGAGGTAGCGACCATGCTATTTTAGAATTTTGGATAACTAGAGGAGGAAGACCTGTGAAGACTCAGACATCAAGGTTAGATTTCAGAAAGGCAGATTTTAAGGGATTCAGAAAGAGAATTGGAGGGATCCAATGGCTGGATATCTTTAAAGACAAAAATGTCCAGGAAGGATGGGAAATCTTGAAAAATGAAATTCTCAAAGCACAATTGTTAACAATTCCGAAAAGAGGGAAGAATAGGAAGCATTTAAGGAAACCAGGATGGATGAACACAGAACTTAAGCACATGCTAAAAAGGAAGAAAAAAAGTTTATAAAATGGAAAGAGGGAGGCATATCTAAAGAAGAATATAATGCTGTCTGCAGAACCTGCAGGGCACAAATCAGATTATCTAAAGCTGAAAATGAATTGAAGCTTGCAAGAGATGTCAAAAGCAATAATAAAGGATTTTGGAGATATGTCAAAAGTAAAAGAAAAGTCAAAGATGCTATAGGATTTTTACAGGATGAAAATGATGAAATGGTAAGACAGGATTTTGAGAAGGCTGAACTTTTAAATTCCTATTTTGCATCTGTTTTCTCTCAGAAAGGAAATGTAACATCAACTGTTATTCACTGTCCTATTAAGGGAATAGAAGAATCCAGGATATCTATAAACAGACAGATAGTGAGGAAACACTTATCTAACCTAAATGAATTCAAGTCTCCAGGTCCAGATGAATTACACCCCAGAGTACTGAAAGAGATAGCAGAAGAAATTTTTGAACCCCTCTCCATAATCTTTGAAAATTCTTGGAGAACAGGAGAAGTGCCAGAAGACTGGAGAAGAGCAAATGTTGTTCCTATCTTCAAAAAGGGGAAGAAGGTGGACCCAGGCAACTATAGGCCGGTGAGTCTGACTTCTATACCAGGAAAGATCTTTGAACAAATTATTAAACAACATGTATGTCAATACCTGGATAAGAATGAAGTGATCAAACAGAGTCAGCATGGGTTTGTAACTAATAAGTCATGTCAGACTAACTTAATTTCCTTCTATGACAGTATCACTGATTGGGTGGATCAAGGAAATGCTGTAGATATAGTATATCTTGACTTCAGCAAAGCATTTGACAAAGTCTCTCATACAATCCTTATTGAAAAAATGACTAAGTATGGAATGGACAAGGCAACTGTTAGGTGGATTCATAACTGGCTTAGTGATCAGACCCAAAGAGTGGTCGTAAATGGCTGCACATCCAGTTGGAAGAATGTCTCAAGTGGGGTACCACAGGGCTCTGTCCTGGGCCCTGTATTGTTCAACATCTTTATCAACGATTTAGATGAAGGAATTGAGGGTAAACTGATTAAATTTGCTGATGACACAAAGCTAGGAGGGATAGCTAATACTAGAGAAGAGAGAGAGAGGATTCAAAAAGATTTAAATAAACTGGAGAAGTGGGCAGCAACTAACAGAATGGTTTTTAACAGGGAGAAATGCAAAGTACTACATCTGGGCAATAAAAATGAAAAAAGCATATATAGAATGGGAGGAATAGGGCTAAGTGACAGCACATGTGAAAAAGACTTGGGTATACTAATAGATCACAGACTGAATATGAGTCAACAGTGTGATGCAGCAGCAAAAAAGGCAAATGCAATTCTAGGATGTATTAACAGAAGCATACAGTCTAGATCACGTGAAGTCATTATTTCCCTCTACTCCTCTTTGGTCAGACCTCATCTGGAATATTGTGTCCAGTTTTGGGCACCACATTTTAAAAAAGACATCAACAAACTGGAGCAAGTTCAGAAAAGAGCGACCAGAATGGTGACCGGTCTGCAAACCCTGTCTTATGAGGAAAGGTTGCAGGATTTGGGAATGTTTAGTTTGCAAAAGAGAAGACTGAGAGGAGACTTAATAGCTGTCTACAAATATCTAAAGGGCTGTCACATTGTAGAAGGATCAACTTTATTCTCATTTGCACAAGGAAAGACTAGAAGCAATGGGATGAAACTGAATGGGAGGAGACACAGATTAGATATTAGAAAAAACTTTTTGACAGTTAGAGTGATCAATGAGTGGAACAGGCTGCCACAAGAAGTGGTGAGTTCTCCTTCAATGGAAGTCTTCAAACAGAGGCTGGACAGACATCTGACTGGGATGATTTAGCGAATCCTGCTTTGAGCAGGGGGTTGGACCAGATGGCCCAGGAGGTCCCTTCCAACTTTACGATTCTATGATTCTATGATCAGGGGTCTGCAATCCGCTTAGATACCAACCTCTCTGGTCTTCTGGTGGCTTAGCCTGTTCCTGCCATCCTCCTCAGTGACCTATTCATAACAGGTTACTGGCAGGTGCCTTCATGATCCCAGAAGGTCTCTAAGACTATGTTGTTTTGCCTTTTGGATTTCATGAGGCCCCGACCACATTTCAGAGGCTGATGGATGTAGTGTTAGAGCTCCATCAGAAGTATGCGTCTGTGTACTTAGATGATATCACCACCATCTATAGTAGCGACTGGCATACCCACTTATCACTGGTACAAGCGGTAGTGGATTCACTAAGAGCCGCGGGTTTGACGGCAAACCCAAACAAATGTGCGATGGTCTTGAGGAAGCTCAGTATTTGGAGTACGTGATTGGATAGGGAATTATCAAACCCCAAATAAAATCGAAGCCATTCAAAACTGGCCTCAGCCCCTCAGTATGAAACGGGTGAGAGCGTTCCTATGTATCATTGGATATTATAGACGGTTCGTACCTAATTTTGCTGGGTGTTAGGCACCGCTGACCGATACATAAAATGGAAGAAAATTGTTCATGGTTTGGTGAAAACCCCAGGCACAGGAAGTATTTCAATCCATAACGTTGGCGTTGTGTGGACAGCCTGTCCTCCCTCACCAGCCCCAACTTCAAGAAAGGCTTTATCGTTCAAATCTATGCCTCTGAGGCAGGCCTAGGAGCATTTCTGTCACAGGAGGAGAATGGAAAAGAACATCCGGTAGGAAACTTACCTCAGCAGAAAAGAATTATAGCATAGTGGAGAAGGAGTTCTTTCCATGAAATGGGCCTTGGAGTCACTATGTTATTACAGTATTTGCTTGGGCAACAGTTTCGCTTGGAAACGGACCATTCACACTTGGTCTGGATGAGAAATGCCAAGGAAAGATGATTCCTGTCACTGCAAAATTTTAGCTTCACGGTGGAACATCAGGCTGGGAAAGTGCAAGGAAATGCATATGCCCTATCAGAGGCACCCTGTACGATGACAGATGTCCAACCACACAAGCTTGAACAGAGGGGAAGGACAGTAAGGGGAATCATATGCAAGAGTTGTTATGTGTCCCCCAGGATGCGCATAGAAGCTTATTAAACCCGCTATAGCGCATTGTAATTGCAGCCGTACCTGTGGTTGGAATGCAAAATAAAAGAGAGTGTTGATTTGGTAAAACTATGTGACCAAGTCAGATGTAAGAAAACCTGACATGGGCTTCTATGTTTGGAGAAATCTCCAGGATGGTAGTTGGTGAGTCTCTCCCTCCACTACGATTCACATTTAAAGTTGGAGTTGAGGTTTGGGTGTGTCAGTGCTTGGTTTTTGCAAGTTTGAGAGCAGGAGCACTCTGAAGTACAGGTTTGTGTAAGACTGGACACAGGTCAGGGCCAGAGGAAGCAAAGAGAGATAAGGTGATGTTGTGCAGAGGTAAACACAAGTGTGATAAAGAACGCAAGTGAGCATTCGAAACGTGTCTTGCTCCCTTGTACTGTCTATGCAACCTTTGTAATTTTTGCTAATTTTTAATTGACTTAAAATAAAAAAAGAACTATTTTACCAGGCATTGGAACAACAACCTTTTTTTTTCCTTGAGCACATTATCTGTTGTGGATCCACCTAGCTCTGTGCAAGCTGGACTTCAAGTACTAGGTGAGCTGGCTTTCTCTTTACTATATGTAAACACAAGAACACTTCTTAGGTAAGTCACCTGCTGGTTTATTATAAAGGCCCTGTCACACTAAGCGAGATCGCTAGCGAGAACACTGTTGAGTCACTAGAACTGTGACGTTATAGCGATCTTACCAGCGAGATCGCTGTGTGTGACAGAGACCAGTGACCAGGCCCCCTGCCGGGTATCGCTGATCGTGCCCGAAATGTCTGGACATTTTTTTGGTCGCTCATGTCCCGCTGAGTCGCTTGTATCGTCACGTTTGACACCTAGCCTAACGACCTCGTTAGCGACTCACAAACAAGAAAAGGGGGACGGGATTAGCGTTCCCATTTCCACGCCTACCTCAGCTCCGATTGGTGGTCACTACAGCGTCCTGATTGGCGAGCTTCCTTTAAAAGAAGCTAAACAAAGTAGCGCTTTAGTTCTTTGTTCCTGACCCGGGTGTGTCCCAGTTGACATCCTGTTTTTTGTCCGACGGCTGCGACTCCATTTTGGATCATCTGCTTTGCCATCTTCGTAGCTTCTCTAAACAGTTAACGGTAGGTATTTTTTGGGGGTCTCAACAGCGATTCCACATATATATATATTTTTTTTATATTTTTTGGGGGGGTTTATTTTATTTTGTTGTTTTTTTTTTATTTCTTTTCCTTGTGCGAGCAAAGAGCCATATCTGGGTAGCCATTTTAGGCCATATGAAGTGAACACTCCCAAGACCCTGTATTTTTTTGTAATTTTTTTGTCAAATACCTTAAAGTTCCATTGATGTTCATGGTTTGTATACCGTATTTTCCTCTTTGCAGATGTCTTACAACAGCGAGGAGTTCATTCGGGAGATGATCGAGCTGTATCGATCTCTTCCTTGTCTTTGGAAGATAAAGTGCGCAGAGTACAGTAACATGATTAAGAAAAGGGAGGCGTATGAAAAGATGATTTGCCTATTTAAGCGTCACAACCTGAGCGAGAAGGTGGACGAAACCGTAGTACGGAAAAAAATCCAGTCTCTCCGCACTGTATATAAAAAAGGTCAACAAGGTCGAGAAGTCGAGGAAGTCGGGTGCCGGCACAGATGAGGTTTATGTGCCCACACTGTGGTACTACGACCTACTCAGCTTCACCCGCGACCAAGAAATTCCAAGGAAAACATTGTCTTCAATGCGGCCAAATGTGCACCTTGACACAGAGATCGTGAATGATCCAGACACCCCAGTTGGAGATGTAAGTACCATATTGTTTTTCAAAAGTTAATGAATAATTTAATTGCATGTACATTCCGTATTTTTAGTGAAAAAAATGTTAACATTACCCTATGGCCCAGAAGTCATTGAAATTTGCTCCATATATGACAGTGTTTGTTAAACATCTAATGTTTTGTTTTCTTTGTTACTACAGCATCAGCGTGAACAAGATTCGTCGACGCAAGGGAGTGACACCATAATGGAGTGTGAACGTAGTTTGGATGACGCATCTGAGGGCTCAAGTCAACAACCTGCTCCCCAATGCCGATGGCAAAAGACTCCCAAGAGGAAGGAAACTTTGCCCACGTCCCCAGACCTTATGTGTTTGGCCAAGCATATAATGGCAAGCTCGGCCATGGACACCTTTGCCCAATTCATGGCTGATCGCCTGGGAAAGCTGGATGCTAACCAGCGCAAACATGCCGAACGGGTCATATTTGAAACATTGAGTGAAGCTGATTCCGGTCGGTTGGATGAAACCTCAACCGTAAAAAGATCGATCGCCCGTGAGCCTTCTTTGCCAGAAGTTCAAGAGCCCCTTCGGAGCACACCAGTGCGGAGGATTGGGCCCCAGCTAAATCATCTGCAAATCCCACCCAACCACCATTTTCCTCAATACTCGCAGTCTTTTATCGCCCAACTTGCTTCTCCGCCAAGATGTTTTTTTTCAAATTCAGATAATCAGTGTCAAGAATTGTAACTTTTTTAATTTTTGTTCAACAATCTGTGTAAAAATTATTTAATTGTTTAATAATTTTTTATATAATCTAAAAAATGTTATTCTTTATTGGTTGTTGTGTTTTAATAAACTTTTCCTGTGTTTCTACTTTAATTGAATGAATTCTTCATTTTACTTTGACGTTTATTAACAAAAATGTGTCGCAATAGGAATGAAAAGCGTTATCATGCATTAGAGCGAGGGTATTTTTTTTATATACAGAAAACGCAAACAAGTGTTAATGTTTTTAATTTTTTTTTATCGCCGTCTTTTCGGCAACTGTAATGAAACAAGAACTTACATAACAACAACAAAAAAATTATCGTCTTGCGCCACGTGCTTGGGCCGCCGCCGCCCTTATCAGCAGCTGTTTGTGGTCCTCCACTGCTTTTGTCACTCTCCTCAGTGACTGCAGGAGCTCTTCAGGTGTGGGGGTTCCTATGGTGTGAAATTTTCTAACTTTACAATACAAAACATGATACATATTATCGGTTACTTTATTTGTTTAATAAACTCTTACGGTTTCTCCCTGCCTCCGATTCTTCAGAGGATGAGGGGCTAATGTTCCAACCGGATCTTCATGCATCCTCTCCTCCGTTTTCCGGTGTGTCTGGCAGTGGCTCTGGCTCTTCATGTTCTGTTCCCACTTGGTTCGCAATATCTGGATGCAAAAAAGAAAAAAAAAATTTTCAGGGACTATATAGGGGTTTGTGTGTCTGTGCTGGTAGTGTGCGAGTTCTGGGAGGGACTTTTCAGTGACTATATTGGGGTCCGTGTGTCTGTGCTGGTAGTGTGCGAGTTCTGGGAGGGAGTTTTCAGCGACTATAATGGGGTCCGTGTGTCTGTGCAGGTAGTGTGCGGGTGTGTGCGAGTTCTGGGAGGGACTTTTCAGCGACTATATTTGGGTCCGTGTGTCTGTGCAGGTAGTGTGCGGGTGTGTGCGAGTTCTGGGAGGGACTTTTCAGCGACTATATTGGGGTCCGTGTGTCTGTGCAGGTAGTGTGCGGGTGTGTGCGAGTTCTGGGAGGGACTTTTCAGCGACTATATTGGGGTCCGTGTGTCTGTGCTGGTAGTGTGCGGGTGTGTGCGAGTTCTGGGAGGGACTTTTCAGTGACTATATTGGGGTCCGTGTGTCTGTGCTGGTAGTGTGCGGGTGTGTGCGAGTTCTGGGAGGGAGTTTTCAGCGACTATATTGGGGTCCGTGTGTCTGTGCAGGTAGTGTGCGAGTGTGTGTGAGTTCTGGGAGGGAGGAGTTTTTAGCGACTATATTGGGTTCCGTTTGTCTGTGCTTGTAGTGTGCGGGTGTGTGCGAGTTCTGGGAGGGAGTTTTCAGCGACTATAATGGGGTCCGTGTGTCGGTGCAGGTAATGTGCGGGTGTGTGCGAGTTCTGGGAGGGACTTTTCAGTGACTATATTGGGGTCCGTGTGTCTGTGCTGGTAGTGTGCGGGTGTGTGCGAGTTCTGGGAGGGACTTTTCAGCGACTATATTGGGGTCCGTGTGTCTGTGCTGGTAGTGTGCGGGTGTGTGCGAGTTCTGGGAGGGACTTTTCAGCGACTATATTGGGGTCCGTGTGTCTATGCTGGTAGTGTGCGGGTGTGTGTGAGTTCTGGGAGGGAGTTTTTAGCGACTATATTGGGGTCCGTGTGTCTGTGCTGGTAGTGTGCGGGTGTGTGCGAGTTCTGGGAGGGACTTTTCAGCGACTATATTGGGGTCCGTGTGTCTGTGCTGGTAGTGTGCGGGTGTGTGCGAGTTCTGGGAGGGACTTTTCAGCGACTATATTGGGGTCCGTGTGTCTGTGCAGGTAGTGTGCGGGTGTGTGCGAGTTCTGGGGGGGACTTTTCAGCGACTATATTGGGGTCCGTGTGTCTGTGCTGGTAGTGTGCGGGTGTGTGCGAGTTCTGGGAGGGACTTTTCAGCGACTATATTGGGGTCCGTGTGTCTGTGCTGGTAGTGTGCGGGTGTGTGCGAGTTCTGGGAGGGAGTTTTCACCGACTATATTGGGGTCCGTGTGTCTGTGCTGGTAGTGTGCGAGTGTGTGCGAGTTCTGGGAGGGAGTTTTCAGCGACTATATTGGGGTCCGTGTGTCTGTGCTGGTACTGTGCAGGTGTCTGTACAATGTGCACTTACCACGCTGGGAGACATCTGGGTACGGACACGGGCAATATGATTGCTTGAGCGGTAGCGCAGATCAGCAAGCTTTTTCCGGATCTGTCTGGTCGACCGATCCACTCCAAATTGTCTGGCCAAGCCCCGCCTAATACAACGGAGTACTGCCTGCTTATGAAGTACAGGGTGTGGATGCAGATGCGTGCATGCATAATCCTGCTCATCCACCTCCCTGATTAGAAACCGCACCTCTGCATCACCCCAGTGACTTGAGCGCCTCCTGGTCGCCATGTCAAAAAGTCTAGGCAGCAGTTAGGTCATAACACACGCCCACGACGCTACAGCTCCACCCAGATTTATTGTTGCCATGTGGCGGTTTATAGGACGCTATAGCGACCTAAAAGTTTTTCAACGCGCCATAAAAACCACCAGAATGGGACGCTTTAGCGTTCCGAAAGCAAACCACATTTCACATTGGCATGTACCTTAATCTATTTTTTGAAGAAATAAACACAGCAAACTAATATTTGTGAATAAAATTTTATTTTATTACGACAGAATGTATAAAAGAGTTTATTTATAAACATGGTACAACAAAAAATTTAAAACAATTCACTGCTGATGCTGCCAAGGAACAGCGCCAGGACCATTAAAATAATAGCAATACTCTTCACGGCAGGCCTTGGCATCCTGGGTGTATCTACCTGGTCCAAGAGGTCTAAGGTCCGCTATTGCGGGTGCGGCCGAACGCCATTCACCCAGCTGAACTTCGCCATTTGTTGCGTCCACAGAGTCCATGAACCCTGGCGGGCAGTACGAACTGGAATCTCGCCGACGGAGAAAGTTGTGTAGCGCACAGCAGGCCATCACCACAGAGTCAATTGAGTCTAGTTTCATGTTCATTGGCGTGTGCAATACACGGAACCGATTGGCCATGATCCCAAAGGCATTTTCAACCACTCGGCGTGCCCTTGACAAGCGGTAATTGAAAATACGTCTTTCTGGCGATATAGTTTTTAGGGGGAACGGTTTCAGCAAATGTGGATTAAGTGGGAAGGCCTCATCGCCGACAAACACAAAGTTCATGTTTCCTCGAGTGTCCGAGTTTGAAGGCAACTGAAGGGCAGAGCCAAATAAACTTTCTCCGAAATGGGCATGTTCCAAAACCCCCCCATCGGAAACCCTTCCGTTCATCCCCACGTCCACATAAATAAATTCATACTTAGCGTTTACAAGGGCCATCAAGATGATACTAAAGTAGCCCTTGTAATTGTAGAAGTATGACCCGCTGTTTGGTGGTTGGGTGATGCGGACATGTTTCCCGTCCAAGGCACCACCACAATTTGGAAACTGCCAGAGTTCCTCGAAATTGGAGGCTATCTGTTTCCAATCCTCGGCCGTTTTAGGAAAATCCATGAAGCTGCGTAGACACTCGAAAATCGCTCTGCATGTCTCCGGAATAAGAACACTGAGGAGGGGCCTTGAAATAGCGGCAGAGAAAAGCAGGTTCTGAAATTAGTGCCCGGTGGCCAGGAATCTCAGCGTGACTGCCAATCTTTCATCTGCAGGGATGGCAGAACGCATTCTTGTATCCCTCCTTTGAATAAGTGGAGAAATTAGCTCCAATAAATAGATAAACGATTCCTCCGACATCCGCAGGAAGTTCCGGAAATCATGTGGATTTTTGTCCTGCAACTGTCTGAGTAGCTGCATATGTGACAATTCGGACCTCCTCTGCAGCCACTCTATGGTCCACATTCGACGTTTTCTTTTGGAACGCCTCTCCAGGGTCTGGGCCTCATCACGACGGTGAGCTTCCTCAGCCAGCAAGGCAGCCACCACTACCGAACACTGTGCCTTGTTTATGATGGAGGGAACTGCAAAAAATAAAGTTGAAATATGTTTACTATTTACACATTAAAGAAGTTACAACAAGCTACGTGTAAGCTTGCATAACACCCTATTACCCAGGCGTGGCTTTAACAACAAATGCAATTGTATACCATCGTATTACCTGCATGCAATATACGTGCTTTTACACAGATTGCTGATCATTCCATTGCATATGGGCGAGCCAGATATGAACCCACCAACTAAAATGGCTTCCATACGATAGGCGATTAAACCAAAGCCCACCCTCAAGTACAGCAAAATATACCCCAAAGATACATACCGTCAACACTGAATGGGCGTCTGGTATCTATCTGGAATCACAGCCCGTGAACGCTATTTGGACAGCCGGTGAATGCTACTAGGCCAGGCGCTGAACGCAAATAGGACACTTCTGCTAACCAAAAAACGTGTTCGAGAACAATGAAATGAAGCTCTAGTACGTCACCTTCTTTTAAATGCACGGCCAATCAGTACACGGTAGCGTCCACCATTCACAGCTGAGAGGGCGTGAGAAAGGGAGCGCAATCCACGCCTGTGTAAATACAGCGTCACACAGTACATCCCTCGTCGAGATGTGAATCGTCAATGGAACATGTAATGTGACAGAGTCCTAACGACCACCAACATCGTTGCAAAGGTCGCTATGACACGCTAGATTGTTGCTCTGTCGTTGGGTAGACTGTCGTGTCGCTGTCGGGATCGTTTTAGCTGTCGCTAGGTGTGACGGGGCCTTAAGACAGCATAAACCATGGCATGGTTTAACAAAATAAACATGGCCTTGCTAGTATAATGGCAAGATAAAAGATAAATCACAGCAAAGGGATTCGCCCATTCACACCACCATATATCTTTTGCTTCTCCTGAAGAAACATCTGGAGACTTTCCAAACACACAACATGCAGAAAAAAAACAGTGGCTGGACATTTAACTCCCCAGCCACACCCGTTTGGTGGAGTTATTGTGAGTAGGTGTCCCGCCCATCTCTCACCTACTCACCAAAAACCCATTCCCTTATCATGGCTGGTTAACCCCTTCTGCACGTAGCATGCTGTAGAGAAACTTAAGGGTTTTAGATCTCAGAAGAAAGCAATCTTCCTGACACAAATCTCCCCTCACCTACAGTGCCAGTAACCCTGTGATATATCCCCCACCTCTGCCCAAACCTGGGAGTTTTGGCACCTTTAGACACCAAACAGGGAATTTGGGAGAGAGCATCCACGTTACCATGTACAGTAATTTGTCTAGTCTATGCTATACATGGAACCTGAAATCCTGAAGGGCTAAGGCTGTGTGCACACGGTGCGGATTCTGCTGCGCTTCTGCAGCGGTTTTGCCCCTGCGGAAACGCAGCAGTTCCGCTGACCAAGTACAGTACAATGAAACCCTATGTGGTTTCAAAAACGCTGTGCTGACGGTGCGGTTTTTTCCACGCGGTTTTGCTGCGGTTTACAAACCGCAGCATGTCAATTGTTTGTGCGGTTTCCGCAACAGTGTCACACCTTTAACAT
The DNA here is from genome assembly GCF_039654945.1 of Dendrobates tinctorius. NCBI lineage: Eukaryota > Metazoa > Chordata > Amphibia > Anura > Dendrobatidae > Dendrobates > Dendrobates tinctorius. The sequence goes on along the minus strand of NW_027361829.1, from coordinate 24,093,606 downwards.
AGTAGAGGTGTGAAACCGCAGGGCAAAACCGCAGACCAAACCGCAGGAAAACTGCAGGTCACTTTACATGCGGTTTTACCTGCGGTTCCGCGCGGAAAAAAACGCAGCGGAATCCGCAGCGTGTGCACACAGCCTAAGAACCACCTAGTCACCCGAGCATTTTTATCCTTCTTTTCCCTTAACCATCTCGGAGGGGCATGGTCTGACTAGCTTAAACCTACAGCCTAGTAGGTAATACTTCAATGTATACATGGCCCACATTATGGTTAAGGACTTCTTCTCAACAATCGCACAGTTTTTCTCGGAGAAGAGAGTTTATGGCTCAGATACAAGATGGGATGTTCTTTCCCATTTATTTTCTGCGACATCACGGCTCCCAACCCGAATTCTGAAGCATCTGTCTGGACAACAAACTCTTTGCAGAGTCCGCTTCAGCTCCTGGAATGCCACCTCTATCTCAGCAGTCCATCATTGGTGCGGTAATTATGGTAAAACTTGGGATAAACCACCGGTAATACCCCACAATTCCAAGAAACATCCTGACTTGCTTCTTGGAAAATGGTTGCGGCCACTTCTGAATTGCCTCAAGCTTGTTTATCTGTGGCTTGATTTCACCTCTCCTGATGACATATCCCAAGTACTTGGCCTCTTCCTTCCCCTTGGCACACTTTTTTGGATTTATGGTGAACCCAGCTTTCCTCAAAGCATCCAGGATTGTCTATACCTTTCGTAGATGACTACTCTATTCAGGGCTGAAGACCAAAATGTCATCAAGGTAAGCTGTGGCATACTTCTTATGGTAGCTGGGGCCCACTTTAGTCAAAAGGGCAGTCTGGTGAATTGGAAACAACCATCAGGTATCGAGAAGACCATCTTCTCCTTGGCACTCTGGGACATGGGGATTTGCCAGTAGCCCCTTTGTCAGGTCAAGGATTGTCATGAACCTCGCGGGTCCAAGTCTCTTAATGAATTTGTCCATGTGAGGCATTTGGATATGCATGAAAACTGGACACCTCGTTCAGCCTGCGGTAATCATTACAAAACCGGCACGAAGACGATAGGACTCTACCATTCACTTTTTGACTCTTCTATCACACTGAAGTCTAGCATTCTCTTAACCTCTTTTGATATTATGTAGCAACGTGCTTCGGGAATTCTATAGGGCTTGAGCTTCACCAACACGTCATGCTCCACCATCTGTGTGTGCCCTGGCAACTCCATGAATAGGTCATGACTCCGCTGCAGAAGTTCCCAATACTGTTGCTTCTCGGCCGACGGTAGAGTTTCTGCAATTGTGACCTCCTCCACTTTGGCTTCGGGATGCGATCCCAGGTAAGGAGCTTCCAGTGATTCCCGATCTTGCCATGGCTTGAGCTAGTTCACATGATACACTTGGTGCAACTTCCTTCGACCTGGCTGGTGTACTTTGCAATTCATCTCAGGCAGTTTTTCAATGACCTCGTATAAGCCTTTGCCTCTTGGCTAGGAACTTGCTCTCCACCATGGGGATAAGCACTATCATGCAGTCCCCGGGCTGGAACTGCCTCAGCCTTGCTAATCCTTGCCTGTGCCTGGAGAAGATGCTCCTTCACTATGGGCATTACTCTTGGATCCTCTTCTGCAACTGGACAACATGCTCAATGATGCTCCGGTGTGGCATGACCTCAGCTTCCCAGGTTTCCTTGGTGATGTGCAGGAGCCCTCACGGATGTCAATCGTACAGGAGCTCAAACGTCGAGAAGCCAGTGGAGGCTTGAGGAATTTCTCTGATGGAGAAAAGTAGAAACGGAAGCAGATAGTCCCAGTCTTGACTGTCCTTCTCAATTAACTTCTTGAGCATGGCCTTTAAGATCTTTTTGAAGCGCTCTACCAGGCGTATAGTAAACTGAAGTTTGCAGCTGAGCAATCTGGAGGACCTTACACTGCTCCCCCATCATTTTGTCACTGAAGGGGGTTCCCTGGTCCATCAAAATCTCCTTTGGCAGGCTGGTCCTAGCAAAGATATGAACAAGCTCCCAGGCGATACTCTTGGCCGAACAGTTCCTTAGTGGTAACGCTTCAGGGTACCGGGTCGAATAGTACATGACCACTAGTATGTACTGATGCCCCTGTGCATACTTAACTAAGGGACATAGTAGGTCAATGGTAATCTTCTCAGGCGGGACCTCTATTACAGGTAACGGGAATAAGGGACTTTGGACATGAGAAGACGGACTGGTTATCTTGTAGGTGGGCAGGAACTACAATAATTTAGGATCTCACGGTAACATCCCGGCCAATAGAACCTCCACATTAGTCTCTCCTGAGTTTTCAATACCCCCACATGTCCCCCCAAAACATGCGCATGGGCCATGTTTAAAACTCTTTGCTAGTAGGGTCCTGGAATCGACAGCTGCTCCATTAACTCACCTCCCCACAGTTTGGTGTCAGCCCCTGGCTCTTGAGCAACCCCATTACATATGGTAACATTGTCAAATGCCCCCTTTAAGGTAAGGTCCCTAACATGAGCAGCCCCACAGTTCTCGTCGAGCACTTCTAACTCAGGGCAGTTGGGCTCCTCTGTCACCGTCTCCCTCTCTAGCGAGGACACTCAGGGGAAACTCCTACATCTAAGATTTTGATTGAGTCTCTTCCTGAGGTATCTGGTGTCTGTCCGAGACACTCTGTACAGCCCTCTTTTGCCATATGTTCCAAAATAATGAAAAATCCTGCCCCAGTATTTCAGGATGTATTAAGTTTTTTACCACCCCAACCTCATGGGACTTAGTATCACAGTTTGTTTTCATGGTTACTCTGGCCATAGGGTAGTCATTAGTGTCTCCATGTATGCAGCGGAGCACTGCTTAGGTCCACTAGACTTCAAGAGTCCAAAAGTCCGAGAACCAGTACCCCATTGATGGACACGGTACGTGCCTGCGGCCCCTAACCAGGTTGACAGTCCACACTGCAGGCAGGATAGACAAAATAGGAGCAACGTCTGCCTAGGCTGCAGTCCATTGTTTCAGGGGACATATGACACCGGGCGGCTACATGTCCAGGATTGTTACATTGCCAACAGACCACATACTTAATACCAGCCTTAGGGGACTCCTCAGCGGAATTTGGACGCTCCCATTTGTGGGTCTAGACATCCTCTGTGGTGAACCCGCACTCTTTGGGTATCGCAGTGCGGGGAAGTGGCGATGTCTGGTTTCCCGTGGGATTTCTCGACAACCTAGTATCTCTCCACTATGTAACCAGGCCTTCCACATTCCAAAGATCGCCCTAGGCAACCCAGGCCTTTATTGGCCTTGGAAGAGAGTGGATGAACCTGTCCATTACCACACGCTCGACAAACTGGGCAGGAGTGGAAGTCTCTGCTTGCAACCATTTTTGGACTAGACGTCGCAAGTTGAACATCTGCGAGCGAGGGGGCATACGCCCATCAGTAGACTCACTGAGCTCTAACCGACATAGTTACTCCCAGTTGTGCCAAGATTTCAGTCTTTAATTTGGCATATTCTTTGGAATCCAACAAATATGATGCCAGCAGCTCCACCCACTGCTCTGGTGGAAATTTCTCCCATTCAGCCACCCTCTCGAAAACTGTCAGAAAAGCTTCCACATCATCTTTGATTGGCTCGTCTTACCGCTTTCTGGATGTATGAGTCATCACCTGGAGTGGGTGAAGGAACTGCCAGCCTCCCACGAGTTCTGATAGGAAATGTAGTAAACCATAATTACTTTCCCTTTAACCAATCTACCCAGATCCCTTTAACTTTCCTTTTAGAAGAATAGAAAAAACAAATTACAGTAAGTAAATCTCTTCTTTAGATTAATAAGTAATTACTAAGCAAAGATATAACGTGGACACAAGCTACTCTAGTATTTGTGGGGCGCCCTCCCACGGCTGTGGGGTACTCGGTACTGGGCCGGTGTCAGGGGGATGTGTCACAGCAGCGGTGACCCGGTCCGTGGCCCTGTGCGCCCAAGTAGTGGGGGAACTGAAATGGTGGAATGTAGTTAGATGAATAGTTCGCGACTAGTGTTGAGCGATACCATCCGATATAGAGAAATATCGGATCGGATTGGATCGGCCCGATACAAAAAAAGTATCGGGTATCGCAGATTCCGATACCGGAAGTCCCATTCAAGTCAATGGGACAGAAATATCGGAAAGAAAAAAAACCCTTTCTTTACTTGCACATCCAGTTCGGGAGGGGGGAAGAGTGCGGTGCGTGGGCGGACACTGTGCGTGTCTGTGTGTGTGGGCGGGGTCTGTGCGGGCCTGCCGGGGGTCTGTACGGGCCTGCCGGGGGCTTATGCCGGCTGCCGGGGGTCTGTGCGGGCCTGCCGGGGGCTTGTGTCGGCTGCCGGGGGTCTGTACGGGCCTACCGGGGGTTTGTGCCGGCTGTCGGGGGTCTGTACGGGCCTGCCGGGGGCTTGTGAAGGCTGCCAGGGGTCTGTACGGGCCTGCCAGGGGCTTGTGCCGGCTGTCGGGGGTCTGTACGGGCCTGCCGGGGGGCTTGTGCCGGCTGCCGGGGGTCTGTACGGGCCTGCACAATGACAGTAATTCACACATTAGCCAATGATGGGACAGTATATATATATATATATATACATACTACATACATACTACATTCATACAACATACATACATACTAAATATATACTACATTCATACAACATACATACATACATACTACATACTTACTACATACATACAACATGCTACAGACATACAACATACATACAACATACATACTACATTTATACTACATATATACTACATTCATACAACATACATACAGTGGGGCAAAAAAGTATTTAGTCAGTCAGCAATAGTGCAAGTTCCACCACTTAAAAAGATGAGAGGCATCTGTAATTTACATCATAGGTAGACCTCAACTATGGGAGACAAACTGAGAAAAAAAAATCCAGAAAATCACATTGTCTGTTTTTTTTTTCATTTTATTTGCATATTATGGTGGAAAATAAGTATTTGGTCAGAAACAAGCAATCAAGATTTCTGGCTCTCACAGACCTGTAACTTCTTCTTTAAGAGTCTCTTCTTTCCTCCACTCATTACCTGTAGTAATGGCACCTGTTTAAACTTGTTATCAGTATAAAAAGACACCTGTGCACACCCTCAAACAGTCTGACTCCAAACTCCACTATGTGAAGACCAAAGAGCTGTCAAAGGACACCAGAAACAAAATTGTAGCCCTGCACCAGGCTGGGAAGACTGAATCTGCAATAGCCAACCAGCTTGGAGTGAAGAAATCAACTGTGGGAGCAATAATTAGAAAATGGAAGACATACAAGACCATTGATAATCTCCCTCGATCTGGTGCTCCACGCAAAATCCCACCCCGTGGGGTGAGAATGATCACAAGAATGGTGAGCAAAAATCCCAGAACCACGCGGGGGGACCTAGTGAATGAACTGCAGAGAGCTGGGACCAATGTAAGAAGGCCTACCATAAGTAACACACTACGCCACCATGGACTCAGATCCTGCAGTGCCAGACGTGTCCCACTGCTTAAGCCTGTACATGTCCGGGCCCGTCTGAAGTTTGCTAGAGAGCATTTGGATGATCCAGAGGAGTTTTGGGAGAATGTCCTATGGTCTGATGAAGCCAAACTGGAACTGTTTGGTAGAAACACAACTTGTCGTGTTTGGAGGAAAAAGAATACTGAGTTGCATCCATCAAACACCATACCTACTGTAAAGCATGGTGGTGGAAACAGCATGCTTTGGGGCTGTTTCTCTGCAAAGGGGCCAGGACGACTGATCCGGGTACATGAAAGAATGAATGGGGCCATGTATCGTGAGATTTTGAGTGCAAACCTCCTTCCATCAGCAAGGGCATTGAAGATGAAACGTGGCTGGGTCTTTAAACATGACAATGATCCAAAGCACACCGCCAGGGCAACGAAGGAGTGGCTTCGTAAGAAGCATTTCAAGGTCCTGGAGTGGCCTAGCCAGTCTCCAGATCTCAACCCTATAGAAAACCTTTGGAGGGAGTTGAAAGTCCGTGTTGCCAAGCGAAAAGCCAAAAACATCACTGCTCTAGAGGAGATCTGCATGGAGGAATGGGCCAACATACCAACAACAGTGTGTGGCAACCTTGTGAAGACTTACAGAAAACGTTTGACCTCTGTCATTTGCCAACAAAGGATATATCACAAAGTATTGAGATGAAATTTTGTTTCTGACCAAATACTTATTTTCCACCATAATAAGCAAATAAAATGAAAAAAAAACAGACAATGTGATTTTCTGGATTTTTTTTTTCTCAGTTTGTCTCCCATAGTTGAGGTCTACCTATGATGTAAATTACAGACGCCTCTCATCTTTTTAAGTGGTGGAACTTGCACTATTGCTGACTGACTAAATACTTTTTTGCCCCACTGTACATACTACATACATATATGCTACATTCATACAACATACATACATACTACATACTACATAGATACTACATACATACTACATGTATTCTACATTCATACAACATACATGGATACATACTACGTATATACTACATTCATACAACATACATACATACATACTACATATATACTACATTCATACAACATACATACATACTACATACTTACTACATACATACAACATGCTACAGACATACAACATACATACAACATACATACTACATTCATACTACATATATACTACATTCATACAACATACATACTACATACATTTATACTACATTCATACAACATACATACATACTACATACATGCAACATACATACAACATGCTACAGACATACAACATACCTACTACATACATACTACACACAACATACATACTACATACAATACATTCATACAATACACACATACTACATACATACTACATACAACATACATACATTCATACAATACATACATACTACATTCATACAACATACATACATTGTACATACTACATACATACAACATGCTACAGACATACAACATACATACTACATACATACTACATACAACATACATACATTCATACAATACATACATACTACATTCATACAACATACATACATAGTATATACTACATGTAACGGCGTCTACCCAGCTGGGGTACCACTTTCAGTACCACCCCGTGTTTTTGGAGGTCCGCTCTGCGTTGGCTGGAGTCTGAATGAATGACGCTGGCTGGAATTCCTTGGTTACATGGGCGCATATAAAAGATCACTGCTTCTCCACGTATTTCCAGTCTGACAACACTTTACTCACAGGACACAGAATATATCACACAGATACAGAGGGCCGGCCAATAGAAAAGCAGCAGGCCAGACATGCATCACAAAAGCCGCAGGTGGCCGGAGCCTGCCGATGTTTACTGTGGGAATTACAAAGGTGGGGGGAGGGCGGACAAAAGGAGAATATCGTGCCCTCTCTGCCCAGGGGTGCAGCCTGTGAACTGATGCATTAGGGACATGCAGCTCACCTAAAACCTATTATACATACATATAACTGCACAACATATTCTGGGTGCTGAGTGCTCCTGTAGCACGTAACACGGCTCCCCTTTTCAGCGACGCGATCGGCATACACAGTCTGATCCTCAACAGATCGGTTTGGGGATGACCGAAGTTTATGGGGTTGGTACAAGTTCCGTTTGTCAACTTAGTCCATCGGCGTTACCATTTTGTTTTCCAGGTCTGTGGTGGATGGTGAAGTCCAGAGGTTGTAGGGATAAACTCCACTGCAGCAATCTGGCGTTGTCTCCGGAGACCCGATTAAGCCAGAGTAGGGGATTATGGTCCATTAGGAGGGAAAAGTATCGTCCATACAAATATGGTTGCAACTTCTTGAGTGCCCATACTACCGCCAGGCACTCCTTCTCGATAGCCGCATAGCTTACTTCACGGGGCAGTAGTTTCCGACTCAGGTAAGCTACCGGGTGTTCTTGGCCGTCTGGCCCGACTTGGCTCAGTACTGCCCCAATCCAAACATAGAAGCGTCTGTGTGAACAAGGAAACATTTAGTTGGATCGGGTGCGGCCAAAACAGGGGTATTGGAGAGGCTTCCTCACACACTGAGGTCCAGGTTACCTGGCGAGGTTGGTTATTACGGGTCAGATCAGTGAGGGGCTTGGCTATGCTGCTGTAATTGGGAATAAATTTCCTTTAATACCCCGCTGTCCCTAGAAACGCCATGACCTGGGTTTTAGTGCGTCGGATGGGCCATTTGGCTATTTCCTCAATCTTGGCTGGTTCTGGTCACTGTTTCCCACTTCCCACCCAATGCCCTAAATACTGAACCTCTGCTTTGCCCACGTGACACTTGTTTGGGTTCAGGGTGATTCCGGCCTATTGGATCCTGTCCAATACTATCTCTAGGTGATTTAGATGCTCTTCCCATGTCGCACTGTAGATGGCGATGTCGTCCAGGTAGGCACAAGCATAGTCCTGGAGACCATCCAGAAGCCGGTCAGCCAGCCTTTGGAAGGTCGCCGGGGCATTCTTCATCCCGAATGGCATAACTCGAAACTGGAATAAGCCGAACGGGGTGACAAATGCCGACTTGGGAATAGCGTCAGGACTAAGGGGAATCTGCCAGTAGCCTTTGCATAGCTCGATGGTGGTCAAATACTTTGCCCCCACCAGCCGGTCTAACAACTCATCCACACGCGGCATGGGGTATGCATCCGTCACTGTTTTCTCATTGAGCTTACGATAGTCTACGCAAAACCGTGTAGTCCCATCCTTCTTGGGCACTAACACTATGGGGGATGCCCAGGGACTATTTAACTCTTCAATGACCCCTAAACGCAGCATCTCTTGTATCTCTTGTCACATCCCCTCTCTTACAGACTCAGGGACGCGGAAGGGGTTTTGTCACAGGGGGTCTGATCCTGGGTCTCAACCTTGTGTTGTGCCAGGCGAGTGTACCCTGGTCTCCCCGAAAACATCCTCTGTCGCAGCCTCAACAACTCCTCGCCTGCTTTCTCTCTCAGGGGCCTAGGTCTTCACCCAAGTGTACCTGGTCCCATGTTTTAGACTGAGTCCTTTCCCCTAAGGCCTCTTTCACACATCAGGTTTTCGCTGTCAGGCGCGATCCGGCGCTTTTGACAAAAACCGGATCCGGCGAAATGCAATGCCGGATCCAGTTTCCCCCCCATCGACTTGCATTAGAGCCGGATCGAGCCGGATGGCCATGCGTTTCATCCGGTTTTCGCCGGATCCAGCAATGTGTCGCGATCCGGCGTCTGGAAAAAACGGCTACTGTAACGTTTTTTGTCTCCGGCGAAAAAGCCGGACACGCCGGATCCGGCGTGTCCGGCTTTTTCACACAATGAAAGCCTATGAGCGCCACAATGCGCCTGATCCGGCGACAGCCGGATCCGGTGGCCGGATCCAGTTTTTTTGGTCTGAGCATGCTCAGTAGCTCTGCCCACAAGACATATATAAAAGCAAGACAGTGGGACCCTCAGCCACACCCAACATGCCACCCAAGCCAAGAACCAGGAGCAGAAGGCAGGAGACATCTGCAGCAGCACCATCAGCACCACCACCAGCACGCCAAATGGAGCAGCAAATGGAACATGCTGAGGAGGGGAGTCCAGCAGCAGATGAGAGACGGTAATTATCAAATCCCCCATTCCTCCAAACTAGGGCCATGGAATATCAAGATATTCATTGCCCCTTTGTTTCTCTTTATTCAACAGCCGCCCAAGAGATGCAGCAGCAGCAATGGCAGCACTGGCAGCAGCAACACCACCCACAGCCATGGAGTCTGGCCAGCAGGAAGACAGCACATCTTCTTCTGGGAGCCCTCCCTCGCATCGTCAGCGTTTGACGGTAAGTTTTTATTTCCAAAATCCATCATCTCTGTAATATATGTCTATTCATTGCCTTTTATTTCAAAACAGGAATCACAAGATGAAGAGGAGCTCCCAGAAGAAGAAGGAAGGGGTGGACAGACACTTGGAGTGGGCTCACAATTGGTAAGATTTTTGCATCAAACGCAGAAACACAACATCACACTACACACAACACATAGAAAACAATGTTCTGCAGACCACACACAGCAAACAAATGCCTACATCCAAAGACATAACATTTTTTGTTTTCTTCTCTAGTCTTCCCAATCTGGTGCTCGGCCAAGAGGTCCTCGCAGTGCCTCCCAGGGTCGTCGGCGACAGCAACGCGGCGGTCACCAGCGTGTAAGTATAAATATTTTTGCTTTGTTTTTTTGCACTTTTTATTTCATTTCTTTTGTGGAGGCTAATTATGTTATTTTTGTCTTTTTCTTTAACAGCCTTCACAGCGTGCTCCCGACTCTGACGGTGAGGATGGAGGAATCGATGTGGACCACCTCATCGATCTCGTCAGAGAAAGGGAGCCGCTCTGGAATATGGCTGACCGCCGCCATGCTGACCTTATCGTTACCCGACGACTCTGGGAGGAAATCTGTTCGCTCCTTGTGGACCGCTGGGAGGACCTCGATGCTCGGGCCCAGATTAAAGAGCGTAAGTATATACAGTACCGGTTGCTTGATTTAAACCAGTGTTTCCCGAACTCCAGTCCTCGTGGTCCCCACGGATCATGTGTTCAGGATTTCTATTTACTTTGGAAATCCTGAAAACATGACCCCTGTGGACCATGAGGACTGGAGTTTGGGAAACACTGATGTTGTATACTCACCACTTTGTCCTTTCTCGTTTCAGGGGAGAGAATTGTGAAGCGGTGGCGGTCTGTGAGGGATCGTTTCAAGAAGGAGTTCAATAAAGAGATGCAGGCCCCGAGTGGATCTGGAGGACGCAGGAGCAAGTACAAGTACGCACGAGCCCTGTCGTTCCTCCGGGATACAATGGTCACCAGAAGGTAAATATTACACACCACATGTGACAAAAAAATGTTTAGATGTAACTTTTTTTTTTCAGCCAGGGCCATACCATGTCACTATTTTAATTGTTTTTTTTTCTCTTTATTCCACAGCACTGTGAGCAGCACTCGGGAGCCTGCACGGATGGACCCTTCTGAGGCGATCCCTGAGGAGACCGGCACCGAGGGACACTTCGACCGCCCCGGTACATCTGCACCTTCCCAGCCTTCCCACACATTCGACCCATCTGTCCCATCCACCAGCACAGGAGCATCGTGGCCGCCTACATTACATGAAGCTGCTGGTGAGGAGATCGCTTTCCCTTTACCCCACCCTTCTGCCCCTGCCACCTCTAGTACACCTGCGGGTACTGGGCGGCAGCGGCAGAGGGGACAGGAAAAGACTTATGCGCCAGAGTTCTTGCATCTGAATGCATCTTTCCAGAACTGTCTAAAAGTCTTGTCAGAGCAAATCTCCGCAGGCTTTCAGCAGATCAACTCCAGCATTCTGGAGGTGAAGACACTTCTGCAAACCATGCATTCAGAAGCAAGATCTTCGCCAAACCACACCTTTTTCAGGTCTGTTGTGGAGCGCATGGAAACGCTCTCTCCTACCCAGCAGATGCATGTAATGCATTCATGCCACGGTGCTCTCCAGCAAGTTACCTCCCAACCTCCTCCTCCCACCACAGTAGTTCCTCCACCTGCACCCCCTCCAGCCACTTTCCATCCTCCCCCTCCTATAACATACCATCCACCTCCCCAGCACCAGCCACCTCCCCAGCACCAGCCACCTCCCCAGTACCAGCAACCTCCCCAGTACCAGCAACCTCCCCAGTACCAGCAACATCCCCAGTACCAGACATCTCCCCACTTCCAGCAACCTGCCCCATACCAAACTCCTTCCCCATACCAAACTCCTTCCCCATACAACTTGCCATCAACATCATCTGCTCCTACAGTCCCTGCCCAACCCTCCACTCCACCGCCCACCACCTCTTCTGCCTCCCACATGTCCACCCATTCTGTAGCTTTTTCCACACCTTCACCTCTAACTGTTCCTTCCCCACCACGATCCCAGTCCTCTCTCAACACTCCCAGTGTCGAAGTGTCCCGCAGCCCCTCCAGCAGTATTTCCACCCCACACTACACCGAGTTGTAATCTTTTTTTTTAATAAAAATGCCCATTTGTTTGTTTTCAAACATTTATTCAAAAAGTTTTTTTAACTAACTTTAAAAACATTTTACAAAAAAAAAAAAAATTTCAAATAAAAGTTAAATTACTTTTACAATGGTTGTCTCTCATTTCTTTCTGCGGCGAAATATGTTTACAAAAAAAGGTTAAATAATTTCAAAGGTCAAAAGGTATTCAAAACCTGGTATATAACTGTGGGTAAATTTTACCTTTTTGCCACAGTTGTGTTCCTGGTTGTGTTGGAAGCAAAGTATTTCACCTAAAAAGTTGTGTTTATTGTTGGTGATTTCCTAACAATGTACACAACTTTTGTTAAAAGGTGAAATACTTTGCATAAAACACAACCAGGTACACACCTGTGGCCTAAAAGTAAAAATAGTAAGACCATGACAAGATAGCCAACTTTGGTTGGCAAAGGTATATACTGTTGGTACACAAGTTTGGTTAAGGGCACAAATCTTTCACACTCTGTCATCCTGCCAGTGTACTCTGCCTTGAGGTGACATAAAGTATAGTGCAAAATTGTCCCTCATTACTGAAACCGTCACAGAACTTCTAGTGGTAATGTCATGGTAATCTTGCAAGGTGGTTTCTTCAGAGGTGTCCTCAATGGAAATGGGTTCCTTGCAGATAACAAAATTGTGGAGTACCACGCAAGCTTTGATCACCTCGTCCACAGTTTCTGTCTTGAGGTTGATCGCAGTCAATAGGACCCACCATTTGGCTGTCAGAATACCAAAGGTACATTCAACCATTCTTCTTGCTCTTGTGAGGCGGTAATTAAAAATGCGTTTTGTTCTTGACAATCCTCTGCTAGAGTACGGTTTCAAAAGGTGTTCTGACAGCTGGAAGGCTTCATCCCCTACACAGACAAATGGCATAAGTGGACCAGATGTTTGCGGCAGTGGTCTAGGGGGTTGGAACTGGAAGGTGTTTCCATACAGTTTACGCCCCATGGCAGACAGTTTGAAAACTTGAGAGTCATTGGAGCGGCCATAGGCCCCAATATCAACAGCAATAAATTTGTATTCCGCGTCAGCGATGGCCATGAGGACAATGGAAAAATATTTCTTGTAATTGAAATATTCCGATCCCGATCCGGCTGGCTTTACAATGCGGGTATGTTTCCCGTCCACAGCGCCCAAGCAGTTGGGAAACTGACATATCTGTAGAAACTTTTCTGAAATTTCAATCCACCTCTCTGTTGTGGGCTCTGGTAAAAACTCTTCAGCTAAGGAGTCCCACAGTGCACGGCATGTGTACTTCACTATTCCAGATATGGTGGAAATCCCGAGTCTGTACTGGAAATGCAGTGACGAAAGGGATTCTCCAGTTGCAAGAATTCTGTGGGGAATTAAAAAACAATCAATTAGTTTAAAATCACAGCATTACATACCAAAACTCAGCTATAACACTTGGAGATACAAACTACCACCAACAAGATTGCAGTGAAAGTGTGCTCTGATGCGAGCACATCCAATAAATGTGGCTTACCTTAAAGTCACCATCAGACGCTCTGCGGGTGAAACGGAGAAGCGGCAATAGGTGTCCGCTTTTCTTATGAGGTGTGCAATGCGCTCCACCAAGTAATCAAAATTCTCCATTTTCATCCTAACATATCCAAAAAATTTCTCCGGGTTTCGTCTAAGGTCCATGCAGAGTGTAGAATAGACCCCACGCGTCATTCTCTTGGCTGTGATGGGGTGGATCCACAAACGTCGTCTACGATGCCTGATGCGCTGCTGTCTCGCTCTCTCCTTCTCCAGAACAATCACCCTCAAACGATTCGCCTCCGCTGTAAAATCCGCCAAATTCTTCAAAATATTTCCAATGACAACATCCATCTTCGCCAGTAACTTGCTCTTCTCTCCAACCTGCACTTTCTCCTCTCCAACCTGTCAAAGAAGGGCTGTAGGAACACGCTATATATAGTTTTTCAGTAGCCAATCCCGTTCAGAAGGCCACAAGGGTCAATTTTAAAAACCGGATCCGGCGTAATCCGTCGAAAAACGGAATAAAAACCGGATGAGACGGATCCGGTTTTGTCTGTGAAGAACAAGACGGATCCGGCAAAAAAATGGATCCGTCACATCCGGTTTTACGAAATATTTGCCGGATCCGGCGCTCCGGCACGACGCCGGATCGCGCCTGACGCCGAAAACCTGATGTGTGAAAGTAGCCTAAGACATCCGGCAAGGGAAGTCCAGCTAAATCCTCTGCTTCAGGTGCACAGATGGTCACTACCTCTTCAGGGCGCTCCCGGTAGGGCTTCAGCACATTCATGTGGAACATGCGGATAACCCTGGGGTCGTCACAATCAGCGACATTATAGGTTGTGTCGGCTATTTTCCCCACTACCTGGTAGGGCCCCTGCCATGCAGCTTGAAACTTATTCTGCTTAGTGGGCTCTAACACCAGGACCTTCTGTCCTATTTCCAAAGTGCGCTCTCTGGCCCTCCGATCGTACCATACGCGCTGGCGCCGCTGGGTCGCCTGCAGGTTCTCACGTACAGCCTGGGTCAGCTCCTGTAGGCGGTCCTGGAATTCCAGCACATAGGGTACAATAGGTACCCCTTCTATGAGGCCCTCCCCTTCCCAGTGTTCCAGCACTAAGTCTAGGGATCCCCTTACCCGTCTCCCGTATACCAGCTCGAACGGGGAGAACCCCGTGGACTCTTGGGGCACCTCCCAATAGGCAAACAGGAGGTGTGGCAAGAATTTCTCCCAGTCCCTGTAGGTCCTGGTAAAAGTCCCAATGAGCTGTTTCAAAGTCCCGTTAAAGCGTTCACACAACCCATTGCTTTGCGGGTGGTACGGGGCACTTCTAATGGACTTTACGCCGCACAGATTCCACAGTTGGTTGGTCACCTCTGCTGTAAACTGGGTACCCTGGTCCGAGATAATCTCCCGGGGAAATCCAACCCGTGAGAAAACCTGGAGCATGGTGGTCGCCACCGTCTCTGCCAGTATCTTAGGTAACGCAACCGCCTCTGGATACCGTGTGGCATAATCTACCACTGTCAATATATACCTTTTCCCAGATGGACTGGGTTTGGCTAACGGCCCTATCAAATCGACCGCTACTCAGCTAAATGGTTCCTCCACAATGGGGAGTGGGCGTAATTTGGCCTTGCATCGATCCCCCCTCTTGCCAATGCGCTGGCAACTGTCACAGGTCTGGCAGTACTGACGAACATCATAGGTTACCCCCGGCCAAAAGAAGTTTTGTGTCAGACAATGCCTGGTGCGACTGACGCCGAAGTGCCCGGCCAAGGGTATATCATGAGAGATTCACAGTAACTCCTGCCTATACTTCTTGGGAACTACCAGCTGTTGTTTTATAGTGGGGCTCGTCCCTGTGTGGTGCTGCTCTGTGATCCGGTAGAGGAGTCCCTGCTTCCATACAAACTGTTCCCCTTCCAGTACAGCAGCCTGGCTGAAGGTAACTGTTTCCGCCTTTGGCCACTAGGTATGCTGAGTCCGGTTGGGACATTGTCTTTACAGGTGGCCCAGCTGACGGCAAGTGTGGCATCGCGCCCCAGGGGGACTGTGGTAGGCCGGGTTTCCAGCTGGTCCCCCTACAATCTTCGGTGGTTTGGGGCCCTCCAGGTCCATTGACGGGCCCCTAGTGACCATCTTTGATCCGGACAACTGCGGCCTCCTGGCATCATGATGTTTATCGACCAGACGAGCGGCTTCCTCAAGAGTCGTTGGCCGCCTGTCCCGAAGCCATTCCTGTGCCTCGGGGGTTAGTCCATTAAAGAATCGTTCTAACAAGAAGAGCTGGAGGACATCCTCCTTAGTGGTTGCTTGGCTCCCTTCTACCCACTGTAGCAGTGACTGCCTTAATTACAGGCCATTCAGCGTGGGTATCAGTTACGCGTTTTATAAGTCCGCTGAACTTTTGGCGGTATGCCACTGGTGTCAGCGCATACTGGGCCAAGATCACTTCTTTGATCCGCTCATAGTCCATACAGTCCTCATCAGGTACCGTGCGATAGGCGTCCGCTGCCCGGCCTGTCAGCTTGCTGGCTAGAATCTGAACCCGTTCCTCCGGCTTCACTTGATGAAGGGCACACTGCCGCTCAAAGTCCTGCAGAAAGCCATCAATGTCTTCCTCTGCCTCCCCCAACTGTCGGAAGGCATTATACTGGATCTTTTTGTGGCTTACTGTTGAAGGTACCTGGTCGAAGGCCAGAGCTCCCCCTGCTCGCTGACTCTCCTCTCTCCGCTCTGTCATCTCCATCTTTGCCAGCTCCACTTTGGTCTGCTCTGCCATCTCCATCTTGGCTAGCTCTATCCTGGTCCGCTCGGCCATCTTTTCCTTCAGATCAGTACGCACATCAGCCATCACCTCTCGTATGATCTCTACTGCAGGGTTTAGGCCATAGAACGCCAGTCTGTTCTTTACCTCCCTCTGGAATTCGGTCTCTTCCACGTTCACATTGGGGGGCACTGCACTGTCGTGTTCCATGATGGCTGCTATCAATTCCGCTTTTGTTTTGTTGCTGGCGATCAACCCTCGGGCTTCCACCAGATCTTTTAATGTAGTCCTCTTTAACTTCTGGTAGTTGTTTTCCATTCATTCCTTTCCTCCTGTAGAAGGGGTATCATATCCCGCTGTCTGCCACCAGTGTAACGGGGTCTACCAAGCTGGGGTACCTCTTTCAGTACCACCCCGTGTTTTCGGAGGTCCGCTTTGCGTTGGCTGGAGTCTGAATGAATGACACTGGCTGGAATTCCTTGGTTACATGGGCGCATATAAAAGATCACTGCTTCTCCACGTATTTCCAGTCTGACAACACTTTACTCACAGGACACAGAATATATCACACAGATACAGAGGGCCGGCCAATAGAAAAGCGGCAGGTCAGACATGCATCACAAAAGTCACAGGTGGCCGGAGCCTGCCGATGTTTACTGTGGGAATTACAATGGTGGGGGGAGGGCAGACAAAAGGAGAATATTGTGTCCCCTCTGCCCAGGGGCGCAGCCTGTGAACTGATGCATTAGGGACATGCATCTCACCTAGAACCTATTATATATACATATAACTGCACAACATATTCTGGGTGCTGAGTGGTTCTGTAGCACGTAACACTACATACATACAACATGCTACAGACATACAACATACATACTACATACATACTAAATACAACATACATACATTCATACAATACATACATACTGCATTCATACAACATACATACATACTACATACATAAAGCATACATACAACATGCTACAGACATACAATACATACATACTACATACATACTACATAAAATACATTCATACATTCATACAATACATACATATAGACATACAGTACATATAACATAGAGTACATACTCACCATTACTTGTCACATTGTTCCCCGAAGCCAGTGTCATCTATGAAAAAAATATGAAAATAACAAACAAGCCATATACTCCCTGATCCACAAAAATCCACGAGGGTCCCACGCCGATTTCCCCTGGAGAACAGCAGCATCAGCTGATGCGACCGCTCTCTACAGGGCTCCAGGAATCCAATGACGGGAGGTAGGTATCCTTCCGCACTGTATTCCTCCGCCACTGTAAAAAAAATAGTCCCTAGTCTCACTTTTGGCATTACTGTATGAAAAAGTTCCCACGCAGCTTTTGCCATAAAGTGAGACCAGGGACTATTTTTTTACAGTGGCGGAGGAATGCAGTGCGGAAGGATACCTACCTCCCGTCATTGGATTCCTGGAGCCCCGTAGAGAGGGGTCGCATCAGCTGATGCTGCTGTTCTCCACGGGAAATCGGCGTGGGACCCTTGTGGATTTCTGCGGATCAGGGAGTATATGGCTTGTTTGTTATTTTCATATTTTTTCATAGATGACACTGGCTTCGGTGAACAATGTGACAAGTATTGGTGAGTATGTACTCTATGTTATATGTACTGTATGTCTATATGTATGTATTGTATGAATCTATGAATGTATTGTATGTATATATTGTATGAATGTATGTATGTTGTATGTAGTATGTATGTTGTATGTCTGTAGCATGTTGTATGTATGTACAGTCATGGCCAAAAGTTTTGAGAATGACACAAATATTATATTTTCACATGATCTGCTGGCCTCTGGTTTTTATGTGTGTTTGTCAGATGTTTTTATCACATACAGAAATATAATTGCAATCATATTATGAGTAGCAAAAGGTTATATTGACAGTTAGAATGAGTTAATGCAGCAAGTCAATATTTGCAGTGTTGACCCTTCTTCTTCAGGACCTCAGCAATTCTCCCTGGCATGCTCTCAATCAACTTCTGGATCAAATCCTGACTAATAGCAGTCCATTCTTGCAAAATCAATGCTTTTATTTTGTCTGAATTTGAAGGTTTTTGTTTGTCCACCCGTCTCTTGATGATTGACCACAAATGACCACAAGTTCTCAATGGGATTAAGATCTAGGGAGTTTCCAGGCCATGGTCCCAAAATCTCTATGTTTTGTTCCCTGAGCCATTTAGTTATCACCTTTGCTTTATGGCAAGGTGCTCCATCATGTTGAAAAAGGCATTGTTGATCGCCAAACTGCTCTTGGACGGTTGGGAGAAGTTGCTCTTGGAGGACATTCTGGTACCATTCTTTATTCATGGCTGTGTTTTTAGGCAAGACTGAGAGAGAGCCCATTCCCTTGGCTGAGAAGCAACCCCACACATGAATGGTTTCAGGATGCTTGACAGTTGGCATGAGACAAGACTGGTGGTAGCGCTCACCTGGTCTTCTCCGAATAAGCCGTTTTCCAGATGTCCCAAACAATCGAAAAGGGGATTCATCAGAGAAAATGACTTTACCCCAGTCCTCAGCAGTCCACTCCCTGTACCTCTTGCAGAATATCAGTCTGTCCATGATGTTTTTCCTGGAGAGAAGTGGCTTCTTTGCTGCCCACCTTGAGACCAGGCCTTGCTCCAAGAGTCTCCGCCTCACAGTGCGTGCAGATGCACTCACACCTGCCTGCTGCCATTCCTGAGCAAGCTCTGCACTGCTGGTAGCCCGATCCCGCAGCTGAAACACTTTTAAGAGACGGTCCTGGCGCTTGCTGGTCTTTCTTGGGCGCCCTGGAGCCTTTTTGGCAACAAGGGAACCACTCTCCTTGAAGTTCTTGATGATGCGATAGATTGTTGACTGAGGTGCAATCTTTCTAGCTGCGATACTCTTCCCTGTTAGGCATTTTTGTGCAGTGCAATGATGGCTGCACGTGTTTCTTTAGAGATAACCATGGTTAACAGAGGAGAAACAATGATGCCAAGCACCAGCCTCCTTTTAAAGTGTCCAGTGGTGTCATTCTTACTTAATCATGACATTGATCTCCAGCCCTGTCCTCATCAACACCCACACCTGTGTTAATGGAGCAATCACTGAAACGATGTTAGCTGGTCCTTTTAAGGCAGGGCTGCAATGATGTTGAAATGTGTTTTGGGGGATAAAGTTCATTTTCTAGGCAAATATTGACTTTGCAAGTAATTGCTGTTAAGCTGATCACTCTTTATAACATTCTGGAGTATATGCAAATTGCCATTAGAAAAAATGAAGCAGTAGACTTTGTAAAAATTAATATTTGTGTCATTCTCAAAACTTTTGGCCATGACTGTAGTATGTATGTATGTATGTATGTATGTTGTATGAATGTAGTATGTATGTAGCATGTATGTTGTATGAATGTAGTATATATGTAGTATGTATGTAGTATGAATGTAGTATATATGTAGTATGTATGTAGTATATACTGTATGTCTGTAGCATGTTGTATGTATGTAGTATGTATGTAGTATGCATGTAGTATGAATGTAGTATGTATGTAGTATGTATGTAGTATGTAGTATGAATGTAGTATATATGTAGTATGTATGTAGTATGAAGGTAGTATGTATGTAGTATGTATGTAGTATGTACTGTATGTCTGTAGCATGTTGTATGTATGTAGTATGTATGTAATATGTATGTAGTATGAATGTAGTATATATGTAGTATGTATGTATGTTGTGTGAATGTAGTGTATATGTAGTATGTATGTAGTATGTATGTAGTATGAATGTAGTATATATGTAGTATGTATGTATGTATGTATGTTGTATGAATGTAGTGTATATGTGGTATGTATGTAGTATGAATGTAGTATGTATGTAGTATGTATGTAAGTATGTTGTATGAATGTAGTATATATGTAGTATGTATGTAGTATGTATGTAGTATGAAGGTAGTATATATGTAGTATGCATGTAGTATGAATGTAGTATGTACTGTATGTCTGTAGCATGTTGTATGTATGTAGTATGTATGTAGTATGTATGTAGTATATTTGTAGTATGTATGTAGTATGTAGTATGTATATATATATATATATATTTTTTTTTACATTCAACACATTAGCCGGATGATGGGACCACTACTGTCCCATCATTGGCTAATGTGTCAATCACTGTCATTGTAGCAGGCATCGGCCGATGGGACTTGTAGTCCCATCGGCCGATGCCTGCACATACACAATACCCCCGGCAGGCCCGCACAGACCCCCGGCAGCCGGCACAGGCACCCGGCAGGCCCGTACAGACCCCCGGCAGCAGGCACAAGCCCCCGGCAGGCCCGCACAGACCCCCGGCAGCCGGCACAAGCCCCCGGCAGGCCCACACAGACCCCCGGTAGCCGGCACAAGCCCCCGGCAGGCCCGTACAGACCCCCGGCAGCCGGCACAAGCCCCCAGCAGGCCCGTAAAGACCCCCGACAGCCGGCACAGGCCCCCGGCAGGCCCGTACAGGCCCCCCGCAGTCAGTACAGGCCCCCCGCAGTCGGCACAGACCGCGCATCATGATGCGCACAGACCGCGCATCATGATGACATCATTTCAGCAGCCAATCACAGCCACAACAGTGGCTCATTGCATTATGGGGACTTCCGATTCCGGTATCCGATACTGAAAAAATATCGGTACTCGGTATCGGAATTCCGATACAGCGAATATCGGCCGATACCCGATATTTGCAGTATCGGAATGCTCAACACTATTCGTGACGCCACCTGTGGTGCTCGGCAAGGGAGGTGTTAAGCCAACGCTGCATGCAGATCCGCTGGGACTGATGGTATGGTGCAGCATAGATGTAAAAGCTCCCTACAGGTGAAGCTGTAGTCCCAGGGCAGTGTAGATGTGGTTGGCACGGGGATGTAGCGGTGCCGGAAAGGTAGGAAGCAGACAAGACACAGCGGGGTGCAATTTCTGTACCTTTACTTGATAAATGCAGTTCAGGGTCCTGGTTACAGATGGTACCGGAGCAAGCTAGCCTGAAAGCAACTCAGGAATTCTCTCTCAGCAGATGGGCTGTGCAGTCTCCTTCCTAGCGCTTACTTGAGGGATCTCCAGTACTGAGTTGCACTGAAGTTCTTCCTGTCAGATGTTCCCAAGAACTCTACTTGTACGGCAGACAACTGTAGCCTGTTCCAGGGACTCCTCACTCCTAAGTCCCGGCTCACTATCCGTGTTGCTGTTGTGCCCTCAAGTCTTAGATGGGAGTATTGCATTTACAGCCTTCTACTCCTCTGGTGTCTGCTGTAGGACCATCAGTGTCCATAGAGCCATGGAGACCAGGCTCCAGTTCATGCGCTCTTACGGGAGATGAGCTCTTCCTCTCGGCTCTATCTCAGCGCTACTTCCACACGTCTGCACACTTCACCCTCCGCAGACTAACTGACTACTCCTTCCTCTTGGCCCTCAGAGAGCACTCCTCCCCTTAATTCTGGTTCAGAGTTCCCCCTGCTGGCCTGGAGTGGAACTGTGTTGCATGCATAGACTGACTGTGAGAGAGACCCATCATTGCCTCCAAGCCTGGCATTACCCTCCCTGGAGGAAGGCAAAGCCACTGTGGCGACCATACTCCTGGGGGTGCCACATTCCCCCCTAGTGCAAGTCAGCACTCCTGGGCTGAACAAAACATGAAACATATAAACAGTTAAACAATAATAATTGTACAAGATTTAAAAATGAAAAAGTTACAAAAATCAAGTGCTTCAAAAATGGTCCTATGATGATAAGTACAAGCATCAATGTCCATGGTCCATTCCTGGGCAAATGGTGAACTATATACAGATTGGTGACCACACAAGTCCTGTGGTACAATGTCCATAAAACAAAACTGGAAAATTCAAAGGAAAGTCTTACAGATTACCTGTAGGTACAAAAGCTTAAACAGTTACATATTTACAGAGAGGTTAACAGTTACAATACTCAACTTTATTTTATATTGGACAGTTATATGCGGAATCTAACTGGTAGTATGCCTTGGGTGATACGAGTAGATCTGCGTAACACTGGTGTTGTAACAGCCCTTACTGATTGTCTAGTTCTAACTACCGGTGTAGTATGTGAACTGGGTGGCACATGTCTACGTGTTCTTAGAGTCACTATGGGCATGTCAGATTCACTACTGGCAGGGCGAGGGTTCTCTGTCTCCACTGCTGGTGTAGCATCTGCTGCCTGATTTTCCTGATCTTCAGGGTTTTCTGGAATCACGTCTTCCTGTGCTACCAATTGGGGAAATGTCAACACTGGCACCACTATAGCATCGTTTACTTTAGTCCAATTCGCAGGGAATTCTCCAAATATTGTGCTGACCTTCTCTTCTTCCTCTATGGGTTGGATGTTATCTGGTTCTTCCACTCTTTCCTTCAACAGGTCAGGACATAGTTTCAGGTGATCTCTAGATATTGCTGCTGAGGTTTCTCCTCCGTCTTTGCTAATAAGGCATACCTTGGTATTATCAAAGTTTGACGGCAGAATGGTATAAGGTTCAGCTTCCCATTGATCATCCAATTTGTGCAATCTTCTTTTCCTTTTTAAGACTTGTTCTCCCGGCGAAAAAGGAACGGCAGGTGCATTTTGATTGCAAAGCTTCTCCTGCTTTTGTCTTGCCTGAGCTAGACTCTTTTCCACACATTCTTGTACTCTTTTGTACTGTTGCTGCCTCTCTGTATCCCAGTCAGCATCTGGTGATGTTACTTCAGGTGTCAGGACTCCCATATCCAAAGCAATAGGCAGCTTACCAGGCCTTGCTCTCATCAGGTAGGCTGGAGTGCAGTTGGTGGAATTCACAGGAATGTGGTTGTAGAGGTCTACCAGATCTGGCAACTTTTCTGGGCACAGATTCCTCTCCTCCAAAGGCAAGGTCTTCAGTAGGTCAATCACTACCTGGTTCATCTTTTCATACATGCTATTGGTCTGTGGATGGTACGGTGTTGTCTGGATTTTCTTACAACCATACAAGTTACAGAATTCCTGGAACACTTCTGCCTCAAAAGCTGGACCTTGATCTGTAAACACTCGCTCAGGATATCCATGTGCTCTACAGAAGTGCTGTTGGAATGCTCTGGCTGCTGTCCTGGCTGTTTGATCTTTGACAGGCACAACTACCAGGAATCTTGAGTAGTGGTCCACGATGGTTAGAGCATAGATGTAGCCTGACCGGCTTGGAACCAGCTTCACATGGTCCAGGGCTACCAACTCAAGTGGCTGTTTGGTGATGATTGGATGTAGAGGAGCTCTATGGCTGTTTCGATCCTTTCTGCGCAGGTTACATTGTCCACACTCCTGGCACCACTTTTCAATGGCTTTCCTCATACCAGCCCAATAGAATCTCTCTCGGAGCAAAGCTTCCAACTTCTTCCATCCGAAGTGTCCAGCTCCATTGTGGTATGCTTCTAGGACCATTGATGCCTCTCTCTTCGGGACTACCACCTGCCAGACCAGCTCATGAGTACGGGCATTGATACTCCTCCGACACAGCTTTCCTTCATAGATGAACAGCCGGCCTCTCTCCTTCCACAACTGCTGGGTTTCTTCAGGAGCATCCGACTCCGGGCGTGAGTCAGCTTGTGACAGTAGCTCCCTCACAAGGCGGACTGCAGGGTCACTGTCTTGCGTTTCTGCCCAGTCATGATGGGGCAATGGATTCAGGGTGACCTCCTTCAAGCCAGACCGTCTGTGTCTCACTCCTTGGGCACGTTGGGCAGCAATCGGCCGGTGGAAGGGAGGTAGCTCTATTTCTTCAAGAGCCTCAGGGTCTTCTCCTGCATCTGGCAAATTAGGCATCCTGGACAGCGCATCAGCATTGGCATTCTTGTGCCCTGCTCGGTACTTGATGGGGAATTCATAGTTAGATAGCCGAGCCATCCATCACTGCTCCAGTGCACCTAGTTTTGCAGTTTCCAAGTGGGTCAACGGATTGTTGTCCATGAAGATAGTAAACTTGGCGGAGGCTAGGTAATGTTTGAACCTTTCGGTGACAGCCCAGACTATGGCAAGGAACTCCAGCTTGAAAGAATTATAGTTGTCAGGGTTCCTTTCAATGGGACGCAGCTTCCTGCTGGCTTAGGAGATCACTCTTTCTTTCCCATTCTGTACCTGCGACAGTACTGCTCCTAGTCCCACATTGCTGGCATCAGTGTACAGCACAAAGGGTTTGTCATAATCTGGGTAGGCCAGAACTTCGTCAGCTGTGAGAGCCATCTTCAGCCGAGTGAAGGATCTCTCCAACTCTTCAGTCCATTCAAAGGTGGAATTTTTCTGCTTGGTCTTCTTGGATTGCCCACCAGAAGATTTTGCATAGGGGTGGCTATTTCAGTTTTCCTTTGATGAATCTTCGGTAGTAGCCTACCAGTCCAAGGAATTGGCGTACTTCATGAAGGTTGCTGGGCTTCGGCCAGTCCCGGATGACTGTGACCTTGTCAGGATCTGGTGCCACACCTTCTGCACTGACCACATGACCGAGGTACTGCACCTTGGGCTTCAGGAGGTGGTATTTGGAAGGCTTCACCTTCAGGCCAAAACTGGACAAAGCTTCAAACACTTCAGCCAGGTGTTCCAGATGATGTTCATAGGTTTTGGAGAAAACAATGACATCATCCAGGTACAACAGGACCGTCTCAAAGTTCATATGTCCCAGGCAGCACTCCATCAGCTGTTGAAATGTTCCTGGGGCGGTGCAGAGCCCGAATGGCATATAGTTGAACTCACAGAGACCCATTGGAGTGGTAAATGCTGTTTTCTCCTTGTCTGCCCCTACCACGGGTACCTGCCAATACCCACTAGTGAGATCTAAGGTGGAAAAGTAGTTAGCAGTTTTAAGTGCAGCTAATGATTCCTCAATTCTAGGTAATGGGTAGGCGTCTTTATGTGTAATGCTGTTAATTTTCCTGTAATCAACACACATTCTCATGGTACCATCTTTTTTCTTTACAAAAACTATTGGAGCTGCCAAGGGGCTACAACTGTCTCTGATAACCCCTGCTTCCTTCATCTCTCTCAACATACTCTTAGCACATTGCTATTGTGTTGGAGGTATAGGCCGGCACCTTTCTTTAATGGGTGGATGATCTCCAGTGGGGATATGATGTTGAACCCCTTTTGCCTGCCCAAAATCTAGTGGGTGTTTGCTGAATACCCGCTCATACTCTTGTGTCACTCTGTAAACCCCATTTTTCTGGTATGAGGCCGTAGAGTCAGTTCCCACCTGCAGTTGCTGACACCACTCCTCTAGCTGCTTTCCAGAGCCATTGTCCTCCACCTGGTCGTATGAGACCAAGGGCTCTGCTGCTTGCAATGAGTTTTTATTAACAGTGAGCAGCTTAGCAACTGTGGCGTACCGAGGTATTGTGGCCTCCTCCTCCCCACAATTCAAGAGGCGTACAGGCACTCTCCCTTTACGTACATCAACCACCCTCTGGCTGTCAGGATAGTGGGCCTGCTATCGGAGTACACTGGTTCTACCAATGCCTGGTAATCTCTCCCTCTAAGACCTATAGCTGCCCGACACCAAATCAACATTTCACATCTGGGGGGTATTGCAATGGGAAAAGCATCACTCACTCTGACACTGCCAATTTCTCCACCAGAGAGTTCTACCTGTTGTCTTTGCATCAGGGATCTGATCTCCTTCTGCAGGACTCGTTGTTCACTGGAACTAGCAGTCTCAGCCACCTGTTGCAACAAGCCAATAACCTTGGACAGACAGTTTTCAATTACATTTGTACCAAGAATCATCATGAGATTACATTCACGTCGATCAATATCCACAACTATCAGACCTTGAGACTTTAGCTCTACCCGACCCACTTTAACAGTAATCTCTTTACATCCAATCTGTAGCAAAGACAGACCATTACTGGCAACTACTGTCAGTTCATCAGTTGGGCCATGGGTAAGTTCAGAATCAGCCCAATACCTCTTGTAAAAAATGTACGGCATAGTGGTCACTTGAGAGCCAGTGTCCAGCATAGCGTTCATGGGGATACCGTCAATCACCACTGGAAGGATTGGTCTCCCTCCAACATACTTGGCTCTCCAGTTCTTTGGGCCTGGGGATCCTATTCCTGGGGGTTGGCCCTCTGCCCCAGGGGTTGCTCGTTTAAAGGACAGAATCTTGCAAGATGACCTGCCTTATAACAGCAACAACAGATTGGACGTCTGTCCTGGTCATAGCGATCGTTGTTCCTCCCTCGGAGTGGCAGAGCTCTCCTCTTCCGGAGCCACGGGACATCCTCTGGACTGGAAGCTAGCTGGATCTTCTCCTTGGAGGACACTTGCAAAGACTGCACAGTTTTAGTAAGTGCAGCCATTCCTTTGGTCAACTCCTGGACCTGAAGACGCATCTCTTCAGTGGGATCTTTATGCAGAGTCTGTACATCAGCCTCCACAGGGATGAAAGGAAAAGATGTTGCTTCCTGATGGTAGGTGATCGCTGGGCGCCTAGGGGGCGCTGGACGGCTGTCAGTGGGTTCCTGCTGTACCCATATAGCCCTGTCCTTAAAATCAGCAAAGTCCAGATCAGAGTCTTGCAGGGTTATGATGCGCAACTGTCCTCTGTGTGTACTGGATAGAAGTCCTTCAATGAACTGCTCCTTTAACAGTTTATCTTCCTCCTTCACACTTTCAGGATCAACTTGCTTAACTGCTCGCAGCGCCTCCTGCAGGTTGAGAGCATAGTCCCTGATACTGTCCTGCGCCTTCTGTTTACAGCCAAAGAACCTCATCTAGATTTCAGCTGCAGTGCGGGTGTCAAAGGTTCTTCTTAGCTTGGCCAGGATCTTTGCAACAGTCTCTTTATCAGTGTCCTGCCAGGCTTTCACTTCTCTCTGCGCTGCACCCGTTAGTTGTCCAATCAGGATATTCACTTTCTGGCTTTCAGAAATAGGGTATACTTTAAACAAACTGCACAGTCTCACTTTAAATTCACTCAGGGTATGTGACTCACCCGAGTATTGCGGTAGCCAGGCCTGTTATGATTGAGTCAACGTAGGAGGCAGACACAAAAATAGAAGTTACGTCCAGAAAACCAGAGAAGTTGGCAACTATCAGATTGCAGACCCCTGGACCTATCAACACAACTAGCAGTAGCCGTGGGGGGTACCTACGATGCCCTAGACCCCTCGATCACAGCCGGAGAGCTAAATAGCCTAAAGACAGGAAAGGAAATCTAAACTGCCCCAGAGCAGACCCCAAAGTAAAGGCAGCCCCCAACATATAATGACGGTGAAGCAAGATGAAAAAACACTCACACAGATAGAAAGATAGGCTGAGCAAACGATGGGGCCCAAGCTAACTAAACAGAACAGGAAAGGAAGGTTGCTGTCTGCAATCTGCCAAAACCCTATCAAAGACAAAAGCCAACAAGCTGATATGGAAAAAGACCCTGAAGCAGCTAGGCTTCAAAAACTAAATCAGCACTCAGGTATTTTCAGAAGACAGAGCTAAAATAATTCAGCACACCCCAGCAGGGAATGGCAGAAATCCAGAAAAACAAAGCAAAACAAAGTCAAAGCACAAATGCAAAAAGCCGAGCAGAAAACTTAGCTTTAGAAGAGCAGGAATTCAGACTGGTCTCCAAGGATCCACAGAGAAATCACCCACAGGGCAGAAGGGCGTCGGCAGCCTTATATCCAGTCAGTAACTCCACTCAGCCAGTCATCATCATCAGGCTCAGGTGTTTGATAATCAGGCTCACTACCTTTCTTTACCAGAAGAGGGAGTTCCTCGGGCCTCAGTAGTGAAGGGGAAAATGAACTCACAACAGTACATCCCCCTTGAGGAGGGGTCACCGAACCCTCAACCACGCCACCAGGGCGATCAGGGTGAGCCCGATGAAAGGCACGCACCAATCTTTTGGCATGAATATCAGAGGCAGAGACCCAGGAATTATCCTCCTGACCATAACCCTTCCACTTCACCAAACACTGGAGTCTCCGTCTAGCCAGACGGGAATCCAGTACTTTCTCTACCTCATATTCCATGTTACCTTCAACCAATACAGGGTCTGGAGGTGCCACCCCCGGAACAACAGGTTCAACAAACCTCTTCAACAAAGATTTATGGAACACATTATGGATTTTAAATGTGACAGGAAGAGCCAAACGAAAAGAGACCGGATTAATAACCTCCAAAATCTTGTAAGGTCCAATAAATCTAGATTTAAACTTAGGAGAAGCCACCTTCATAGCAATATTTTTTGATGATAACCACACCATATCACCAACCTTAAACTGGGGACCAATGGTCCTATGTCGGTTGGAAAACCGCTGGGCCTTTTCCTGGGACAGAGATAACTTATCCACCACTTGGTCCCAGATCTGGAGCATTCTCTCCACCACAGTGTCAACACCTGGGCAGGCAGAGGGCTCCACCTGCCCTGAAGAAAATCGAGGATGAAACCCAAAGTTACAAAAAAAAGGTGACATCAAAGTGGCAGAACTAGCTCTATTATTTAAAGCAAATTCGGCCAAGGGCAAAAATGAAACCCAATCATCCTGATCAGCAGAAATAAAACATCTCAAATATGACTCCAAGGTCTGGTTTGTTCTCTCCGTCTGCCCATTGGTCTGAGGGTGAAAAGCAGAGGAGAAGGACAACTGAATTCCCAGCTTGGAACAGAAAGTTCTCCAAAATCTAGACACAAACTGGACTCCTCTGTCAGATACAATGTTCTCAGGAATCCCGTGCAAGCGAACCACCTGTTGTAAAAACAGGGGCACCAACTCAGAGGAAGACGGCAACCTAGGGAGTGGTACAAGATGAACCATCTTAGAGAACCTATCATAAATCACCCAAATAACAGTCATCCTTTGAAAGACAGGCATATCAGAGATGAAGTCCACTGAAATATGGGTCCATGGCCTCTTGGGGACAGGCAAAAGCATCAACAACCCACTAGAGCGAGAACACGATTTAGACCGGGAGCACGTCCCACTGGACTGCACAAAATTCCTGACATCACGAGACAAGGAGGGCCACCAAAAAGACCAACTCACCAGATCTCTAGTACCAAAAATACCTGGATGACCAGCCAAAGCAGAGCAATGAACTTCAGACATCACTCTCTTCTTCCACTGGTCAGGAACATACAACTTTCCACTGGGACAACGCTCAGGTTTGTCCTCCTGAAACTCTTCCAGAGCACGTCTCAAATCGGGCGAGATGGCAGAAAGAACTACCCCTTCGCCTAAGATGATAGCAGGCTTGGTCACCACAGGAGAATCAGCAAAGAAGCTCCTAGAGAGGGCGTCTGCCTTGACATTCTTAGTTCCAGGAAGAAAAGAAACCACAAAATCAAAACGTGTAAAAAACAAGGCCCACCTAGCCTGCCTAGGGTTCAAGCGCTTAGCCGACTCTAGGTAAATCAAATTCTTGTGGTCAGTGAGGACCACGACTTGATGCTTAGCTCCCTCCAACCAATGTCTCCACTCCTCAAATGCCCATTTCATGGCTAACAGTTCCCGATTCCCCACATCATAGTTACGTTCAGATGGAGAGAACTTTCAGGAAAAGAAAGCACAGGGATCCATTTTAGATGTTACAGGATCCTTTTGGGACAAAACAGCTCCTGCACCAATCTCAGAAGCATCCACCTCTACCTGGAACAGAAGTGAGACATCAGGTTGCCGCAAAACCGGGGCGGAGGTGAATCTTCGCTTCAGCTCCTGAAAGGAAGAAACAGCCTCCGGAGTCCAATTTAACACATCAGCACCCTTCTTATTCAAATCAGTCAATGGCTTGGCAATACTAGAAAATTTTGCTATAAATTTCCGATAAAAATTAGCAAAACCCAAAAACTTCTGGAGGGCCTTCAAAGAAGTGGGATGAACCCAATTGTAAATGGCCTGTACCTTGGCCGGGTCCATTTCAATAGTTGACGGGGACAAAATAAATGCCAAAAAAGAAATCCTCTGTACTCCAAAAAGGCATTAGATCCTTTGACATACAGGGAATTCTCCCTCAAGATCCGGAACACAGTCCGAATATGTTCCACATGAGAATTCCAATCCTTGGAGAAGATCAAAATATCATCCAGATAGATAATCAAAAATTTATCGACAAAATCTCGGAAAATATCGTTCATGAAGCACTGGAAGACAGAAGGGGCATTAATGAGCCCAAAAGGCATCACCAGGTACTCAAAATATCCCTCCGGAGTATTAAACGCCGTCTTCCATTCATCCCCATGCTTAATGCGAATAAGATTATACGCCCCCCTGAGGTCAAGCTTGGTAAACCAGCAAGCACCTTTAACTCTGGAGAATAGATCAGAAATCAGGGGTAACGGATACTGATATTTAACAGTAATTTTGTTGAGGGCACGATAATCAATACAAGGTCTTAATGATCCATCCTTTTTGGCTACAAAAAAAAAACCGGCACCTAAGGGTGACGAGGATGGTCTAATATGACCCTTCTCCAACGCCTCCTTAATATAGGATCGCATAGCCTCGTGCTCGGGTACAGATAAATTGAAGAGCCGACCCTTGGGAAATTTACACCCCGGGCTCAGTTCAATTGCACAGTCATAACTCCTATGAGGAGGCAGAGACGCAGACTCAGTCTCACTAAATACATCATAAAAGTCCGCCAAATAATCAGGAACATCATGCGACTGAGGAGAGGTGGAAAACACCGGAGCCTCACTAAAGGCACACCAACAACCCCAACTCACCACAGACACAGATTTCCAATCCAAAACTGGATTATGAATTTGTAACTAGGGAAACCCCAGAACAATAGTATCATGCAGATTATGCAACACCAAAAATCTGCAATTTTCTTGATGGTCTGGGGCGACCCGCATTACCACCTGGGTCCAAAACTGAGGTTTATTTTTAGCCAAAGGAGTAGCATCAATCCCCCTCAAAGGGATAGGCGTCTGCAGAGGTGTCATCGGAAATCCACAACGTTTAGCAAAATCCAAGTCCATTAGGTTTAGGGCTGCTCCCGAATCCACAAAAGCCTTGGCGGAAAATGTGGACAGGGAGCAGATCAGAGTAATAGCCAGAAGAAACTTAGGTTGAACACCACCAACAGAAAACGTGTGTGCAAAGCGTTTCTCTCGTTTAGGACAGACAGAAATAATATGCGAGGCATCTCCACAGAAAAAACACAACTTATTACGCCTTCTGAACTCCTGACGCTGCTCTCTGGAAAAAACTCTATCACATTGCATAGGTTCAGACATTTGTTCAACAGGTGGCAACACCTCTCGTGCAGCTTTGCGTTCGCGCAAACGCCGATCAACCTGAATGGCTAATGACATAGAATCGTCAAGACCAGAGGGAACAGGAAATCCCACCATAGTATCTTTTACAGCTTCTGACAACCCCTTCCAAAAGAGAGTAGCCAAGGCATCATCATTCCAGGTAGTAAGTACTGCCCACTTTCGGAATTTTTGACAGTACAATTCTGCAGAATCACGATCCTGGTTCAATGCCAGCAGGGTCTTTTCAGCCTGATCAATGGCATTAGGTTCGTCATACAACAACCCCAAGGCCTGAAAAAATGCGTTCACATTAGTCAGAATAGGATCATCTGGTTTCAAAGAAAACGCCCAATCCTGGGGATCGCCACGCAGCAAAGAGATGACAATTTTAACCTGCTGCGCAGAGCTCCCTGACGAGTTAGGCTTCAAGGCAAAAAATAATTTACAATTATTTTTGAAATTCAAAAATTTAGACCGATCCCCAAAAAATACATCAGGTGTAGGAATCTTTGGTTCAGCAGCATGTGAATAAGCAAGGTAGGCGGAAATTCCCCGCACTTCCGCAGCGAGCTGCTCCACACGATCAGACAATTGCTTTATCTCCAGTGAGAGAAAAAAAAAATTCCCCCTACGGCCTCAGAGATATAGAGGAAAAAATATACACACTTTTTTTTTTACAATTCTTTCTTGCTATTGAGTACCCTAGGAACTGCGGTATGGCGGGTGATTCTGTTATGATTGAGTCACCGTATGAGGCAGACGCAAAAAAATAGAAGCTACGTCCAGAAAACCAGAGAAGTTGGCAACTATCAGATTGCAGACCCCTGGACCTATCAACACAACTAGCAGTAGGCGTGGGGGGTACCTACGATGCCCTAGACCCCTCGATCACAGCCCGAGAGCTAAATAGCCTAAAGACAGGAAAGGAAATCTAAACTGCCCCAGAGCAGACCCCAAAGTAAAGGCAGCCCCCAACATATAATGACGGTGAAGCAAGATGAAAAAACACTCACACAGATAGAAAGATAGGCTGAGCAAACGATGGGGCCCAAGCTAACTAAACAGAACAGGAAAGGAAGGTTGCTGTCTGCAATCTGCCAAAACCCTATCAAAGACATAAGCCAACAAGCTGATATGGAAAAAGACCCTGAAGCAGCTAGGCTTCAAAAACTAAATCAGCACTCACGTATTTTAAGAAGACAGAGCTAAAGGAATTCAGCACACCCCAGCAGGGAATGGCAGAAATCCAGAAAAACAAAGCAAAACAAAGTCAAAGCACAAATGCAAAAAGCCGAGCAGAAAACTTAGCTTTAGAAGAGCAGGAATTCAGACTGGTCTCCAAGGATCCACAGAGAAATCACCCGCAGGGCAGAAGGGCGTCGGCAGCCTTATATCCAGTCAGTAACTCCACTCAGCCAGTCATCATCATCAGGCTCAGGTGTTTGATAATCAGGCTCACTACCTTTCTTTACCAGTAGAGGGAGTTCCTCTGGCCTCAGTAGTGAAGGGGAAAATGAACTCACAACACAGGCCACTCCCGGGAGGTAGGGCATAGACATCGGCATTATGGGGACTGCTGCGGCGGGCGCTACTCCTTGCGGCGCTGCTGGGTTGGCGACGGCGTCCACCGCTACATTGCTGCTTGGCACAGACGTTCTCTTCCCCCCTAGTTAACGTTAGCCAGGGCTGAGGGTTGTGCGAGCTCACCGGCGGCCGCTTCGCAGGCCCGACGCTCTGGACTGTAGGCCTCAGCTCCTCCCCTTCTTGAGCGTTGTCCTCTCTTCCTGCGCGGCACTTCATTTCTTCGCCCTCTGTGGCAGGCTCCGCCCACGAACGCCTGCCCCTTTTTCTTCCCGCGCGCGCCAAGCTGCGCGGCAATGGCGGCAATTGGCACCAATTTCACACACAGTCTATAGCACACAATGGTCTCTGGCACACAGGACCCGGGGTGGCGGTACCGGGCTCTGTAATCCTGTTCGTGACGCCAAAATTGGGTCGCCCTCCCAGGGCTGTGGGGTACTCGCTACCGGACCGGTGTCAGGGGGATGTGTCACAGCAGCGGTGACCTGGTCCATGGCCCTGGGCGCCCAAGTAGTGGGGGAACTGAAATGGTGGAATTTAGTTAGATGAATAGTTTGTGACGCCACCTGTGGTGCTTGGCAAGGGAGGTGTTAAGCCGACGCTGCATGCGGATCTGTTGGGACTGATGGTATGGTGCGGCAAAGATGTAAAAGCTCCCCACAGGTGATGCTGTAGTCCCAGGGCAGTGTAGATGTGGTTGGCATGGGGATGTAGCGGTGCCGGAAAGGTAGGAAGCAGACAAGACACAGCGGGGTGCAATTTCTGTACCTTTACTTGATAAATGCAGTTCAGGGTCCTGGTTACAGATGGTACCGGAGCAGGCTAGCCTGAAAGCAACTCAGGAATTCTCTTTCAGCAGATGGGCTGTGCAGTCTCCTTCCTAGCACTTACTTGAGGGATCTCCAGTAATTATTTACACTGAAGTTCCTCCTGTCAGATGTTCCCAAGAACTCTACTTGTACGGCAGACAACTGCAGCCTGTTCCAGGGACTCCTCACTCCTAAGTCCCGGCTCACTATCCATGTTGCTGTTGTGCCCTCAAGTCTTAGATGGGAGTATTGCATTTACAGCCTTCTACTCCTCTGGTGTCTGCTGTAGGACCATCAGTGTCCATAGATCCATGGAGACCAGGCTCCAGTTCACGCGCTCTTACGGGAGATGAGCTCTTCCTCTCAGCTCTATCTCAGCGCTCCTTCCACACGTCTGCACACTTCACCCTCCGCAGACTAACTGACCACTCCTTCCTCTTGGCCCTCAGAGAGCACTCCTCCCCTTAATTCCAGTTCAGAGTTCCCCCTGCTGGCCTGGAGTGGAACTGTGTTGCATGCATAGATTGACTGCGAGAGATACCCATCATTGCCTCCAAGCCTGGCATTACCCTCCCTGGAGGAAGGCAAAGCCACTGTGGCGACCATACTCCTGGGGGCGCCACATTTGCATAAGACATGTACCCTGGTCACGCTGCCCTTAGGGTCAGTGTGGTCTGGGGTAAGTGCCTTGAACATTAAACCGTTACATTGCATCTTTATCCTTTTAGCATTAACACAGAATCATCTTTATGTAACTTCTTGTCATAATCTGATTGGTTGTTAATTGTTTGTACTGTAATATGATTGGTTATTTGGTAATCTCCCCATGACCCTCCTACATGTACATCTCTCTGTAACTTACCATAAAAATTGTGCCCGGAGACAATGGAGGCAGTTCTGTTCTAACATTGATCAGAGCTCTTGTGGCTACTATAAACCTTTCTTTAATCTAACTAAAGGTTGTGACCTCATCCTTGAGAGACTGAGAAGTTATTCCTTATCAAGTTCCATCGGCTGCTTGCAGAGATAAACAGAGGAAGGCTTCTTAGGGTACCGTTACACTTAGCGATGCACCAGCGATCCCGACAATGATATGGATCACTGGTGCATCGCTACGTGGTCGCTAGTGATCTGCCACACAGGTAGATCTCACCAGAGACATAGCAGGGGTCGTTACTTACCTGTCAGACGTGGCGATCCTGACGTCCTCCCGCCCGCGTCCACGCATCGCTCGTTGGCCCCACAGGAAGCGCCCGACGAGAAATGATCCTGGATGTTCTCGTGCGACCAGCGATGAGCAGCGGGGGAGCCGGTCGGAGGTAAGTATCAGACATAGCGATATCGCTAGCAATATCGCTGCTACGTCACAAAATCAGTGATGTTACAGCGATATTGCTAGCGATATCGCTTAGTGTAACGAGGGCTTTAGGTAAGTCACCTTCTGTTTTTTTGTAAGACAGCATAAACCATGGCATGGTTTAGCAAAATAAACAGCAAAGCAAAATATAAATCACAGCAAAGTTCTTTTCTCTGAGGGTTTCACCAGACCAGACTACCATATATCTTCAGCTCCTCTTGAAGCCACTCTGTAGACTTTCCTCTCCAAACACACAACAAACAGAAAAATAAATAGTGGCTAAACATTTAACTCCCCAGCCACATTCTTGAGGTGGAGATATGATGAGTAGGTGGCCCGCCAATCTCTCACCTACTCACCAAAAACCCAGTCCCCTATTGTGATTGGTTAACCCCATCACCACATAGCATGCTGTAGAGAAACCTAAGGGTTTTAGATCTCAGAAGAAAGCAATCTGCGTGACACATATGTCTTCTCACATACAGTGACTGTCACAATATCTATCTATCTATCTAAATCCTTATTTAAAGAGTAGGTAATTTTCTGATCACACATGTCCTTTAACCAGATTTAAAATCTCAGTGAAACAATTTAAAACATATCAATTAAAACAGAATATTTAAAAAAAAATTACACACTTTTTCTTTTTATGCATATTGCATGATCTACTCAATTGCACTATTGGAGTATAATTTAGCAGATGCTCATTG
Source organism: Dendrobates tinctorius (assembly GCF_039654945.1). Classification (NCBI taxonomy): domain Eukaryota; kingdom Metazoa; phylum Chordata; class Amphibia; order Anura; family Dendrobatidae; genus Dendrobates; species Dendrobates tinctorius. The sequence continues at coordinate 24,057,581 of NW_027361829.1, read as the reverse complement.
TCCTCATGTTTAAATGTGCAATTTCTCGAGACACTATTCTTCATACAACTTTCATTCAATTTATATTTATCAAGCCACATCATTATGTGAATTCCCATTATCCTTTGAAACAAAAGACAAGTCAGATTTTCCTTTTAGGGTCTGCCTTTTCTTTTTACTTCCTTGGCAATCTTTTCTGTATAAACTTTTTTTTGCTCTTTATATAATCTTTGTCAGGTCTTTTATATTCTTTAACTTCCTACAATTACCGTTTGCTGATTTTTTTGTTTTTCATTATTCCATCTTGGAGCAGTTTCTCTAGGATCTTCAAATTTGCCCACAAGGCACTCAGTTTCAGTTTTCCATTGAATGAAAATCTATAATCATAACTTTATTTCATGTATGTGTTCATTAATGGTGTTAGCCCAAGAAAAAAAGTACATTTTAGTCAATAGATCTTGGAATATTAAGTAGTTCCACAATTGGATGTGAAATTAAAAAAAATGCTTCTGTGCTGAGATAGGATTATAAAGGTGCAGTATACTGTGTAAGGCTAGGGTTACAGTTGAGAGTGCGAGTCTCTCGCATCAATAGTAACTTGATGACCTCGGGACCGGAGTGTGGCTGAATGTATTTCTATGAAGATATTGATGCGAGAGACTCGCGCGAGTTTCTCACATCGCACTTAGAAGGGTGACCTCGGCCTAACCCCAACGCTAGTCCTTACTCATGGACAAGCCTTGAGGCTGGGTAGTCAAGAGGTCCTGGGTTAGATACCAAGAGTAAGAGTGCTCATCATAAACAAAAGAGGTAAGACAAAGGCATATTCAGGTCATAATCTGAGGTGAGAATTCTAGAAAGGTATAGGATCAAAACAAAGGAGCTAAGCAAACGGATGGTCAGAGGTCAGGCAGCAATACATTAGAGACAGACAGAACACTGAAGAACAAGGCAAACATGCTCCACTGAGATAAGGCTACAACAGGCAGTAAACAAAGGCAGACAAACAGCTAAATAGTCAAGGAATCACTCAAAACAGGAGACAAATGTAGGAAACCCAGCACTCCCTAGCCCTGATTAGGCGACTGGACTGTCATGCACAACACTGACAGAACATCACGCCCCAGTATCAGATTGGATGCCTGAGCTGTTTATCACAATACTGACAGCACAGCATCCCCCTGCCCCATATTGGATGGCTGAGCTGCCACTCACCACATTTAGCGGAGAAATGGTGATAGTGACTAGCTGTAGTGTAGTATACAAAAAAGTAAAAAATACTTTTACTCTCTAAATGGTGGGCCAACGCAGTATACACAGGTTCACATAGATCAGGTAGGACAGTAATTTGCATAAAGGTACCCACAAGGTATTAGATTATCCAGCACTCAAATATACGTTAAAATCAATTAAATTTATTTCCAAATAGTATAAAAAGCCACATCAGTATTAAATCCAATTTTAACATGTCAAGATATGCAAAAACAAGGTAACTTATCGCTTGCAGTTCTTACAGGGGAAAGGCTGGAAAATCTGCCGATGGCATCGTAAATCGTGGACAAAGTCTCTGGCTCTATTATGGCGGAACAAGAGGCACTGTCTCCGGATGGTGCTGATGGATCCGGTCCTGTTTGGCTTCAGTGAGCAGAATGTAGAAACAGTCCTTTGTGTAGATTCCTCAGGGATGGCATTGAGCACGAGCCGTGGGCAGGCTCACAGACCGCGGCAGCGAGCTGTCCTCTGGAGTAGTCTCTAGGAATGGAGCAAGTCAGCTTATCTGTTACCACAGACAGGACAGAGCTGTCCAAAAGAACAGCGTCAGATAACAACTTAATAGCATCAAAATCAATTTTATTGTTAGCACTCTGAGGGATGAGTGGCGTGGAGTTGTCAGCTGGAGCAGCGGAGAGGGAGTCAACCTTCTCCTGTCGCTTTCCCGCCAAGTCAGACCAGTTCCTGCGCTCAGTCCTCCTTATATTCCCCTCACCTCCTGCTGTCCAGAGTGAAGATCCCTCCCTCATAGAAGAAACCTCCCCCGGCAACAGTGGTGACAGTCCCGATATTTCCGGCCTTAAAGGGCACCGGAAACCGCTGACTCTTTCTCGTCTCAACTTCTTACATTTCCGCGACCCCTTGGCGGTGTCGGCCCCCGCAACTCGATTCTCAGCTGACAATATTTTTCCTGGTTTGCCATCCCCACATTACCTAAGCAGGTATTTCACAATATCAGCCATGCTCTGGCCAACGCAGACACAGGGAAGGTCCACATCACCACAGAAATGGGGACAAATTCTTGTGGACAGGAACAATACATTTCCCTGACGGTACACTGGGTTAACCTGGTGGAGTCTGGAACAGAGTCAGAGGCTGGGACATCACACATCTTACCCACGCCAAAAATAGCAGTCCCATTTTCCATCAGAGTTTCAGTTTCCTCATATTCCACTTCCTGTCTCTCCTCCTCATCCTTAGGGGAACTAGCCTTCCCATCATTCCCCAGCTGGGAACTCTGCAGCACTGCTTCAGCGAAGCGGCAGCATGCTCTGCTGAAGCTCATCTGTTTAGGTGATAAAGCTCACAACGCAGCCGAGCTGTTGAAAGGAATAAAAGACAAGACCAATCAGTGGCATTCCCTGTGGACCCTCTAAACAGGTCTGGTTGTGTGTGGTAATTGGCGTAGCTTGGTGGCGGTTTTAAAGCTCGGCATGCTGGTAAAGGACTGCTTAAGTGACCATACCAGTGTCCTTCCTGATTTTTCAGTGCCCTTTAACTATTGGTTGTCCAAGCTGCACACTTGGCCCAACCTCTCCTTGAATGTCTTGGAGGTGCTGTCATGCCCTGCCACTAGTGTGTTGTCTGAGAGGATTTTTAGTTCGTCAGGTGCAATCATAATGGATAGGCGCACACACCTGTCAATGGAAAATGCAGACTGGCTGACTCTTCTAAAATTGAACAAGGGCTGGATTTCCTCCTACTTTGTAAGCCTTACAGATGACAGCAACGTTATGTAAATGCAGGCCAAATATTTTGTTTTGAAGTTGTCTCAATGTCCATCCTTTACCATCCAAAACTATTTTGTTCAGGAAATCACCTCCTCCTCCTACTTAGTGTTAAGCTATGTATACCCCATGTGGGTAATGTTTTGCACTTTTGGAAACCTTTGCACATTGTGCAATGGTGAAACTTGTACTCTCTGTTTCTACCTCTTATAATAATTGCTAAGTGTATTGTGATGTCCACATCACGGCGTCTTTCAGCATTTATGATACAGACACTTTGGGGTAATTTTTGGAAACCTTTGTACATTGTGTAATTGTCAAATTTGTACTCTTAATCTCTATATATTTTATTATTATATTTTTTTATTGTGTTGCCCTTTTCACGGTCTCTTTAAGCATCTATCCGGTAGCCTGATGTTGTTTTTTGGATCTGCACTTGGACATTTTGGAACATAAATGCATTAATATATTACACACAATTCTTCATGTTTTAGCCTTTACACAGAATAATAATATGAGAAATGAAACATGTTCTATATATATGCTGCTAGTTCTAAAATCTTACCTACTCATCCCTTTATAAAGGGAAATTTGACATACCTCTGTTAGCATAAGCCATATACTGCTCCTATACGCAGCACCCCAGTAGGTGCGTGGAACGCCTGGGTACCAAATCTGTGTCTGAGGATGAAACCACTGGCCATTCCTCCTGTGTTATGTCATTCCCACTCTGCTGTCCATGAAGGAGGCGCTGAAGCCTCCTGTCCACAACCTGCAGTTGCACAGAGTGAGCGCCGCTGATCGCGGCCGGGTGTCAGCTGATTATCACAGCTGACATCCGGCACTATGTGTCAGGGGCAGTCACGGACCGCCCCTGACATGTTAACCCCTAGCACACCGCGATCAAACACGATCACGGTGTACCGGGGGTTAAAGGGAAGCATCGGCAGGGAGGGGGCTCCCTCCGTGCTTCCCTGAGCCCCCCAGAGCAGCACAATGTGCTGCTATTTATCCTGTTGCCCTTAGGAAAAAATAAAAAATTGGGGCAAAAATATCATATGATTTTTTTTATTTTCACGCCCGGGCGTTATAAACTTCTGTGAAGCAGTTGGGGGTTCAAAGTGCTCACCACACATCTAGATAAGTTCTGTGGGGGGTCTAGTTTCCAAAATGCGGTCACTTGTGGGGAGTTTCAATAGTTTAGGCACATCAGAGGCTCTCCAAACGCACATGACACCCGCAGACCATGCCATCAAAGTCTGCATTCCAAAACGTCACTACTTCCCTTCCGAGCCCCGACGTGTGCCCATACAGTAGTTTTCTCCCACATGTGAGGTATCAGCGTACTCAGGACAAATTGGACAACAACTTTTGGGTTCCAATTTCTCCTGGTAGCCTTGGAAAAATAAAAAAATTGGGGACTAAATGATCATGTTTGTGGAAAAAATACGATTTTTTTATTTTCATATCCGGGCATTATAAACTTCTGTGAAGCCCTTGGGGGTTCAAAGTGTTCACCACACATCTAGATAAGTTCCTTAGAGGGTCTAGTTTCCATAATGGTGTCATTTGTGGGGGGTTTCCACTGTTTAGGTACATCACGGGCTCTCCAAAGGCAACATGACACCCGCAGACCATTCCATCAACGTCTGCATTCCAAAATGTCACTACTTCCCTTCCGAGCCCCGAGGTGTGCCCATACAGTAGTTTCTCCCACATATGGGGTATCAGCATACTCCGGACCAATTGGAAACAACTTTTGGGGTCCAATTTCTCCTGGTAACCTTGGGAAAATAAAAAAATAGGGACTAAAAAATCATGTTTGTGGAAAAAATATGATTTTTTTATTTTCACATCCGGGCGTTATAAACTTCTGTGAAGCACTGGGGGGTTCAAAGTGCTCACCACACATCTAGATAAGTTCCTTAGGGATCTAGTTTCCAAAATGGGGTCACTTGTGGGGAGTTTCCACTGTTTAGGTACATCAGGGGCTCTCCAAAAGCAACATGACACCAGCAGACCATTCCATCAAAGTCTGCATTCCAAAACGTCACTACTTCCCTTCCGAGCCCTGACGTGTGCCCATACAGTAGTTTTCTCCCATATATGGGGTATCAGCATACTCAGAACAAATTGGACAACAACTTTTGGGGTCCAATTTCTCCTGGTACCCTTGGCAAAATAAAAAAATTGGGGACTAAAAGATCATGTTTGTGGAAAAAATACGATTTTTTCATTTTCATGCCCAGGCATTATAAACTTCTGTGAAGCACTGGGGGGTTCAAAGTGCTCACCACACATCTAGATAAGTTCCATGGGGGGTCTAGTTTCCAAAATGGTGTCATTTGTGGGGGGTTTCCACTGTTTTGGTACATCAGAGGCTTTCCAAACGCGACATGGTGTCCGATCTCAATTCCAGCCAAAAAAGTCAAATGGCGCTGCTTACCTTCCAAGCTCTGCTATGCGCCCAAATAGTCGTTTACACCCACATATGGGGTATCAGCGTACTCAGGACAAATTGCACAATAACTTTTGGGGTCCTGTTACCCTTGGGAAAATAAAAATTGGGGGTGAAAAGATCTTTTCTGTGGAAAAAATATGATTTTTTAATTGTACGGCTGTACGTTATAAACTTCTGTGAAGCCCTTGGGGGTTCAAAGTGCTAACCACATATCTAGATAAGTTCCTTGGGGGGGTCTAGTTTCCAAAATGGGGTCACTTGTGGGGGTTTCCACTGTTTAGGTACATCAGGAGCTCTCCAAATTTGACATGGCATCCGATCTGATTTCCAGCCAATTTTGCATTGAAAAAGTCAAACGGCGCTCCTTCCCTTCCGAGCTCTGTCATGCGCCCAAACAGTGGTTCCCCCCCACATATCAGGTATCGGCATACTCAGTACAACTTTCACAATAACTTTTCCAGTCCAATTTATCCTGTTACCCTTGGTAAAATAAAAAAATTGAACCTAAATTAATTTTTTTTGTGAAAAAAAGTTAAATGTTCATATTTTTTTTTAAACATTCAAAAAATTCCTGTGAAGCACCTGAAGGGTTAATAAACTTTTTGAATACAGTTTTCAGCACCTTGAGGGGTGCAGTTTTTAGAATGGTGTCACTTTTGGGTATTTTCTATCATATAGACCCCTCAAAGTGACTTCAAATGTGATGTGGTCCGTAATAATAAAATGGTGTTGTAAAAATGAGAAATCACTGGTCAACTTTTAACCCTTATAACTTCCTAACAAAAAAAACTTTGGCTCCAAAATTGTGCTGATGTAAAGTAAACATGTGGAAAATGTTACTTAAGTTTTTTGTGCCGTATCTCTGTGATTTAAGGGCATAAAAATTCAAAGTTGGAAAATTGTGAAATTTTCAAAAATTTCGCCAAATTTCCATTTTTTTCACAAATAAACGCAAGCTATTCGAATGAAATTTTACCACTAACATGAAGTACAAAATGTCACGAGAAAACAATGTCAGAATCACCAGGATCCATGGAAGCGTTTCAGAGTTATTACCTCATAAAGGAACAGTGGTCAGAATTGTAAAAATTGGCCCGGTCATGAACATGCAAACCACCCTTGGGGGTTAAGGGGTTAAGCACGTCTAAGAGACTGGGTTAATATTCTCCACAGACTTTTTCATGCCACAGCCTTACACACAGTGGAATATGGTGATTGCCACGCTAACGCCTTTACCTGAGCTCTGTAGCACTGTCTGTCACCTAAGTAATACACTCCACACACCTCATCATTCTCAGGGAAATATCCTGTAATTACTCCATTGTTGCTCAAAACCATGCAACAGATACTTTCTGTCTTGTTTTGTAGTTTCCAGAAGAAGTGCATAGGCTTGTGCAGATTAGTCAATGGCACTACTGTCTCCTTCCCTTGAGGAAGCTGTTTCCAAGTAAAATGAGGCTTGTACATGTTCCTGACGTGGGTTTCAGGCCTGACAGACTGAGCACAATACAGGCCCTCGCTTACATGCACTGTATTCAGAATTGAATTCTAATGCTTTTGGTGTCTGGTAGAAAGTAATTTACTGACACTAATCATACAGCTCCCTCAACTCCTGTATTATATTGACCTTACAAAGGCTTCACCAACTATAACAGTGGCTCAATTGGGATCCGTTGGCCAAAATAAACAGTGGAGCTCACAAAACTCAGGTTTCGCGGCACCTGCTGGCCCTCTGAAACTGTGGAGCGAGGGACGCATAATGACATGGCGGTGAACGTGGTGGTGGTGGTGGGCGATGTCCAAAATTCAAATGGGCATGTTTGAAATGGCATTGCAAAGGGATGGGGAACATGTATTCCACTATCTTGCTAACTATTTGGCAAGAGGGAGGGACCTCCCAAATGTAGGATTTAGAGTTCTCCCAAATGTTTGATACAGGGCCCCGTGAGGGCCCTTACCAAACCCAGGTTTCATGGCACATGCTGGCACTCTGGTATTTGTCAGCGAGGGCTGCATAATGACATGGCGGTGGACGTGGTGGTGGTGGACAATGTCCAAAATTCAAATAAGCATGTTTGAAATGGCATTTTAGAGGGATGGGGAATATGTACTCCACTATCTTGCTAACTATTTGGCATGAGGGAGGGTCCTCCAAAATGTAGGCGTAAGAGCCCTCACAAATGTTAAAGTAAAAAATAAAACCAAAACGATGAACTTATGCTAAAGGAGAGGTATATACTATATATATATATATATATATATATATATATATATATATATTGCATTATATACGTACTTGTAATTAGGAAGGAAATAATATTTCTTAACCGTTTCCCTTTTAACCCCTTTCCTACATTGGACGCACTATTCCGTCCATGTGACCTGGGACCTAAGTCCCAAGGACCGAATAGTACGTCTAGTGTGATCAGCTGCGTTCACGGGGGGAGCGCAGCTGATCGCGGCCGGCTGTCAGCTGATTATCACAGCTGACACCCAGCACTATGTGTCAGGGCTGGTCACGGACCGCCCCCGACTCGTTAACCCCTGGCACACTGCGATCAAACACAATCGCAGTGTACCGGGGGTTAAGGGAAGCATCGGGAGGGAGGGGGCTCCCTCTGTGCTACCCTGCGACCCCCAGAGCGGCGCAATGTGCAGCGCCGCTGCGGGGGTCTCCTTCCCTGCAGGTCCCCAGATCCAATATGGCGGCAGGGACCTCTGGGGGCCTGCAGAGAGCTGGCTTCCTCACTGCCCGCAGAGCGAAGGCATGAGGAAGCCAGCAGCAGTGCCTGTGACAGATCGCTAATCTGTCACAGCGATCTGTGATGTGACAGATCAGCGATCTGTCACATGACAGTTATGTCCCCCCTGGGACATTATAATAAAGTTAAAAAAGTGTAAAAATAATTTTAAACAAATCGCTAAATAAATTGTAAAAGAAAAAAAAAATATTCCCCAATAAATTCATTTTTTGAAAATAAAAAAACAATAAAAATACACATATTTGGTATCGCTGCGTCCTTAACGACCCGCCCTATAAAACTGTCCCATTAGTTAACCCCTTTAGCGAACCCCATAAAAAAATAAAAAACGAAGCAAAAAATAATGCTTTATTATCATACCGCCGAACAAAAAGTGCAATAACGCACGATCAAAAAGACGGATATAAATAACAATGAAAACAATGTCTGAATCACCGGGATCCATGGAAGCAATCCAGAGTTATTACCTCATAAAGGGACAGTGGTCAGAATTGTAAAAATTGGCCCAGGAATTAACATGCAAACCACCCTTGGGAGTAGCGGGGTTAAAAAAAATTTGGCTTGGTAGGTCTTTCTAAAAATCTGTAAAGGTACGTGCACACGTTGCGGAATCCATTGAGGATTTTTCCGCGCGGATTCTACAGAATCCGCAGGTAAAATGACCTACGTTTTACCTACGGAGTCCCTGCGGGTTTTCTGTGGATTTTGTGCAGATTTCGCCTGCGTTTTTACACCTGCGTATTCCTATAATGGAATAGTTGTAAAAACGCTGCGGATTCCGCACAAAGAATTGACATGCTGCTGAAAATAAACCGCTGCGTTTCTGCGCAGAATTTTCCGCAGCATGTGAACAGCGGTTTTTGTTTTCCATAGGTTTACATGGTACTGTACACCGCATGGAAAACTTCTGCTATCCGCAGGGCCAAATACACTGCGGATCCGCAGCCAAATCCTCAACATGTGCACATACCCTAAAACCGGCGCAATAGTCTGACAACATTATTCCCAGATACCACATGTGAGTCAGAAAGGCATGCAGGCATCTTCTCCATACTGTTCTCATTTAGTTTTAGCTCTTTCCCATCTTTCCCATCTTTCCCATCCATTTCAGCTTTTTTCCCATGCCCCCAGACCTGTTTGTTGGGTCCAGCAGAAAAACATTCGGCTTTACCATTGGCTTGTATCGGATTCATTATTTGGTACGAATACACGGATATTAGAAATTATTCGTGCCGATTTTCCCGAATGAGAATATTTCACTATTCCCTCATCACTAGAGTTGAGCGAAACGGGTCGAAAAAATTCAAAAGTTGCCGACTTTTGGCAAAGTCGGGTTTCATGAAACGAAACCCGACCCTAGGATGAGGTCGGCCACGAGGTCGGCGACTTACGCGCCAAAGTCGCGTTTCAAAAGTTTGTTTTGCGCTCTTTTTCAGCCAATCAGGATCCACGGACACTGTGGGTAACGTGATGACCTAGGCACGGGTCACCACCATCTTTCAGAAGGGCATGCAAGTGATTGGCTTGCTTTGGTGGGCGTCACAGGGGGTATAAAAGGGCGTGCACGCCGACCGCCATCTTACTTCTGCCGATCTTAGTATAGGGAGAGGTTGCTGATGATTCTGTAGGGAGAGCGTTAGGCAGGGAAGAAGACAAAAAAACTGCTTCTGCTGCTAGCGATTTGGCATGCACAACACACAAGTCACTGTGTGTGCAGTGCAAGGGGAGGCTATATTGTGGTGTATCAGTGGTGTTGGTTGTTGGGCTGCCTTTTAAGGCTTCCTGACACGCTGGCATTGCTGTTTACCCACTGCTCCGCAAACTGCTTTTTTAAAAGCAATCCAATCTCCCTTATCCTCTAGTCACTTTTGTCACAGCTGTGCCATCGAGCCTGTCACATAGCGCTCAGATATCAGTGGGCCTCACACAATCCACAAGTGTCCAGTGTCCAAAAGTGTGCGCAGAGATTCAAAATCTCCATTATCCTCTCGTCACTTTGGTCACAGGCAGCTGTGCCATCGAGCGTGTCACATAGCGCTCAGATATCAGTGGGCCTCACACAATCCACAAGTGTCCAGTGTCCAAAAGTGTGCGCAGAGATTCAAAATCTCCATTATCCTCTCGTCACTTTGGTCACAGGCAGCTGTGCCATCGAGCGTGTCACATAGCGCTCAGATATCAGTGGGCCTCACACAATCCACAAGTGTCCAGTGTCCAAAAGTGTGCGCAGAGATTCAAAATCTCCATTATCCTCTCGTCACTTTGGTCACAGGCAGCTGTGCCATCGAGCCTGTCACATAGCGCTCAGATATCAGTGGGCCTCACACAATCCACAAGTGTCCAGTGTCCAAAAGTGTGCGCAGAGATTCAAAATCTCCATTATCCTCTCGTCACTTTGGTCACAGGCAGCTGTGCCATCGAGCGTGTCACATAGCGCTCAGATATCAGTGGGCCTCACACAATCCACAAGAGTCCAGTGTCCAAAAGTGTGCGCAGAGATTCAAAATCTCCATTATCCTCTCGTCACTTTGGTCACAGGCAGCTGTGCCATCGAGCCTGTCACATAGCGCTCAGATATCAGTGGGCCTCACACAATCCAAAAGTGTCCACTGTCCACAAGTGTGGGCAGAAATTCTAAATCTCCCCTGTCCTATAGACACCTTGTACCTTGTTTTACATTACTATATAGTTTGTTGGATTTTGTCTACATTTCTACCAAAAATGAGGAAGGCTGGTGGAAGAGGCCGTGGAATTGGGCGGGGGTTGGCAGCTGGTAATGATGGTGTTGGTGGTGGATCTGATGGTAGTGGCAAGAGCAAAATAGGACCGAATGCAGGAGGTGCTGACCCTGCGTCATCGTCTGGCTACATAAGGCTTGAACGCTTAGTTTTCTAGGAGTTGGCAAACCGCTTTTAAAGGCAGAGCATCAGGGAAAAGTTTTGTCTTACATTGCTGACTCAGCCTCCAGCTCTATCGCCTCCTCTTCTTCAGTTGTAAAAAGTAAAAGCACTGAGTCGTCATTGGAGGCTCATGTTCATGAACCACACCTTTCCTTGTGTCCTTCACCCCAACCAAGATTGAAGGATGACGCAGGCCATACTACTGATTACTCCATGGAGCTGTTTTCACATACCATGCCTGGATTATCAAGTGAAATGGTGAATTACCCAGGCCAAGATGAATCTGACATGGAGTGCACTGATGCACAGCCGCTGATGGATGATTCTGCTGGTACATTCACTCAGAGCACTACATTGTCCTCGCAGTGTACAGAGCCAGATTTTGACCCTGATGAGACTCAGGTGCCCCTTCCCGCACACTATACCACCATACACGGTGACACAGAGAAAGGTGCACATGACATAGAAGAGGAGGTGATGGATGACCCAGTTGTTGACCCAGATTGGCATCCATTGGGGGAAGAGGGTGCTGCTTCCAATAGCTCAGATGAGGAGCATCCACAGCAGACATCGACATCGCAACAGCTGTTATCTGGCAGGCCCGGAGCACTCCAAAGACAGGTTCCAAACATCAAAAGAGTTGCTGGACAGCTTGTCCAGAGGGTCAAAAGATCACAGCGTGCTAGGCCGCAAAATGTCTGCCAAAGTAGGAAGAGTGCAGTGTGGCACTTTTTTGAACAAAATCCTCATGATCAGGCCAAGGTTATCTGTAAGAAGTGCGCAAAGACCTTTAGCCGAGGGAAAAATCTGAAAAATTTGAATACCAGTTGCATGCTTAGACATTTAACCAGCATGCACTTTCAAGCGTGGACACAACACCAAACCTCAAGTGCCACATGTGCAACTGATCACAACGAAGGTAGTCAGCAACGCTACATTGTTTCCCCCACTGTAAGCCCACCGGTTAGCACAGCAGCAAATGTTGAGGTGTCGTTGCAAGACCACAGCAGTCAGGGAATCCCACTGTTATATCAACGAAAGACTGATTCTAGGCCATCAGAAAGAACACCAACTCCATCACCATCATCAAACATCTCTCAGTCCGCCCTGTCCACCGCTACTTCAACCATATGCAGCTCTCAAGTCCAGCTCACCCTCCCAGACACTATGAGTAGGTCAAGAAAGTACTCAGTCTCTCATCCGCGTACACTGGGTTTGAACGCCCACATTGCCAAACTAATCTCGTTTGAGATGATGCCCTTTCGGTTGGTGGAAAGCACAGCTTTCCGCGAACTCATGGCCTATGCAGTACCACGCTATGACCTACCCAGTCGCCACTTCTTCTCTCGCAAAGCCATCCCAGCCCTCCACCATCATGTGAAAGACCGCATTGTCCATGCACTCAAGCAGTCAGTGAGCGGAAAGGTGCACCTCACAACTGATGCATGGTCCAGTCGGCATGGCCAGGGCCGTTACGTGTCCATCACTGTGCACTGGGTTAATGTGGTGGATGCAGGGTCCACAGGGGACAGCGGTGGTGGGACAGTGCTGCCTAGCCCACGGTATAGGAAACAGTTGGCTGTAGGCGTTCGACCCTCCTCCTCCTCCTCCTCCAGAAGCGAAAGCTCGTCCACAGAGCGCAGTCGTATGAGCACTCCATCTGCAGCTGCCACTGTTGCACACGATGTGTCCCCCTATCGAGCAGCTAGTGGAAAGCGTCAGCAGGCTGTGTTGCAGATGATGTGTTTGGGCGACAGACACACCGCCGAGGTGCTGGCCGAGTACTTGAAGCGACAAACTGAGTCATGGCTGGGCAGTGTACATCTTGAGGCAGGCAAGGTAGTTAGTGATAACGGCCGTAATTTTGTGGCAGCCATAGCCCTTTCAAAACTGTGCCACATACCTTGCTTGGCTCACACCTTGAACATGGTGGTGCAGTGCTTCCTCAAAAATTATCCGGAGTTAACAGCCCTGCTCCAGAAGGTGCGAAGACTGTGCGCGCACATCCGCCGGTCGCCTGTACACTCCGTTCGTATGCAGAAGCTGCAGCGATTGCTCCACCTTCCCAACCACCGCCTCATTATCGACATTGCAACAAGGTGGAACTCCACCCTGCACATGGTGGAGCGGCTGTGCGAGCAGAGGCAGGCCATAATGCATTTGTGGGAGGATACACGGCCAGGTACTTTCAGAGCAGACATGGAGTTGACAGGCGTGCAGTGGTCGAAGCTGAAAGACCTTTGTAAAGTCCTTCAGTGTTTTGAGGAATGCACACGGCTGGTAAGCGCAGACGATGCCATCCTAAGCATGAGCATCCCACTTATGCGTCTGCTCATGCAAACTTTGACGCACCTTAAGGAGCAGGCGTCTGCAGCCAATGTTGATGAGGAGGAAGAGGAGGAGGGAATCCTTGATGACATTCAGCCATTGTCTGCTCAGGGACCTCTCCTGGACGAGGTGGAGGAAGAAGAGGAGGAGGAGGATGATGGGGATGATTACTTAGGGGAGGAGGATGCATCTCGTGGGGCAAGTGAAAATGTTGGCGTGGCAAGGTCTGGTACAGGGTTTGTGCGTGACTGGAGGGATGTGGATTTACCAGAAAGTGCTCCTCCACCCAGCACTCGCAGTGCATCATTGACACCGGGAACATTGGCCCACATGTCAGATTATGCCTTGCGGATCCTAAAAAGGGACCCCCGCATTGCCAAAATGATGAACGATGACGACTACTGGTTGGCCAGCATCCTGGATCCACGCTATAAAGGCAAATTACAAAACATCATGCCACAGGAGAACCTTGACCTAATATTGGCTAATAAACAAGCAACTCTGGTAAATCGGTTGCTTGAGGCATTCCCAGCACACAGCAGCGGTGATGGTTCTCACACGAGCCGTACGGGCCGGGGGCAGCTTAGCAGAGGTGTTCGTGGTGCACACAGCAGAAGTGGCGTTGGAGACAGGGGTTTCATGACAATGTTGTGGACTGATTTTTCAAATACCGCTCACACAACTGGTAATACTGCATCGATGGAAAGTGACAGGAGACAGCAGTTGTCAACTATGGTTACAAACTACTTTTCCTCCCATATCGATGTTCTCCCACACAGGTCATTCCCCTTTGACTATTGGGCCGCTAAACTGGACACCTGGCCTGAATTGGCCCAATATGCCTTACAGGAGCTCGCTTGCCCAGCTGCAAGTGTGCTATCGGAAAGAGTCTTCAGTGCAGCTGGATCAATCCTGACAGAAAAAAGGACCCGTCTGTCAACCCAAAATGTGGATGATCTAACCTTCATTAAAATGAACCACGCATGGGTTTCCAAGGATTTTGTCCCACCTTCCCCTGATGACACATAGGGTGACAGAAAAATGGCTTGCTTTGGTCCACCTCTTCCTGGTACTTCACCTATTTCGCCTTTTGCATCAGCTGAATGTCCAACATCAACATATGCCACTTTCTAAAACTCCCTAACTGTGCTGCCTCCCCCACCATGGCCGGGGTCACCACCTACCGCACGACACCGTGCGAGTGCCGTTGCCCTGGACAGGTGGGTAGGCCGACTCTTGGGCGCGGGCACTGGCACAGGGTCCCTCATAGTGCAATCAAGTGTCTCTGACGGTGGTGGTGCACACCCGCCGTCAGACACACCGCTGTACTATGAGGGGCCCAGTGCCAGTACCGACGCCCACGAGTGGGCCCCCCTTGCTTGGGCAGGGCCCCAGCATTTGCAATCTTTACCTCTTCCTGCTCCTCCGCTGTGTAATCTGGGCCGTCAAATCCATACTGTGCCTGACACCGTCTGAGCCTGCCTCCTGAGACATATATTTTGAATGTGTACGCTATCCATACATGTTATCCAGGGATACGGTACCCTTTCTAACCTTTGTGCAATCACGTGCAATCCATACTGGGCCTGACACCGTCTGAGCCTGCCTCCTGAGACATATATTTTGAATGTGTACGCTATCCATACATGTTATCCAGGGATACGGTACCTTTTCTAACCTTTGTGCAATCACGTGCAATCCATACTGGGCGTGAGAACGGCTGGCGAGCTGTTAAGCAAGCTACAGCACCTGTCCAGACAAGTACAGGGATTCCCTAGCGAGGAGACTTATTTGATTGTTTTCAATGTTGGGACAGCAATTTTTGGGGAGCACTATACTCTGGAGAATGATAGATGGGGCCCACCATACACTGGAACATTCCAAAGGTGGACATCAGACACTGGAGCAGCATTTACAGGGCCCAAATACACTAGAGCATTAGAAATGGGGCCCATTATGTTTGGAGCATTATTTGGGCCCATAAGACAGTGGAGCTTCATCCAAGGGGACCAACATATACTGTAGCATTATGTGGAGATCATCATATACTGTTTCAAACATTATATGGGACCAATGATTCTGTATGGAGAAATAGATGGGACTCGTCATGAGATGTAAAAAGTGAGGTATTTTTCATTGTACTATACCGCTATTTATCTGCCGTATCGGAGCATGATGAGTTGTGGTATGTGTTAAAGGGGCGCTCTTTCGCCCAGGGCACATGAAAACCTGCAGCCAGCCCTCCCCCCCCACAACTTTAGCCAAATAACCCCCATTTTTCAGTGCGTAACTTGTATTATGAAGTTAATTAAGGTTGACAAGCTTAAGTAAGAAGAATTGATGCTTTTGGCATTCAAATGGGCACTGTAGGTGTGTTTCCTGTCCTCCTCTCACTGCCGACTTTTATTCCCCATTGACTTACATTGGGTTTCGTGTTTCGGGACGACCCCGACTTTTCCCTATAATCGGACGATCTTGCTCGACCCGACTTTTGGAAAAGTCGGGTTTCACGAAACGAAACGCGACCCTAAAAAACCAAAAGTCGCTCAACTCTACTCATCACTATTTATAACACCAGCTTGAAAAATGATTTTAAAATCCCAAATGTCGGCCTACTGAAATGTATGTTTAGTAAATGCACTCAATGCTTGGTCGGGGCTCCTTTTTGCATCAATTACTGCATCAATGCATCGTGGCATGGAGGCGATCAGCCTGTGGCACTGCTGAGGTGTTATGGAAGCCCATGTTGCTTTGATAGCAACCTTCAGCTCGTCTGCATTGTGGGGTCTGGTGTCTCTCATCTTCCCCTTGACAATACCCCATAGATTCTGTATGGGGTTAAGGTTAGGCGAGTTTGCTGGCCAGTCAAGCACAGTCATACTGTTGTTTTTAAACCAGGTATTGGCACTTTTGCCAGTGTGGACAGGTGCCAAGTCCAAAAAGCTTGTCTACTGAGGGAAGCATAAAGTGCTCTAAAATTTCCTGGTAGATGGCTGCACTGACTTTGGTCTTGATAAAACACAGTGGGCCTACACCAGCAGATGACATGGCTCCCCAAACCATCACTGATGGTGGAAACTTCGCACTAGACCTCAAGCAGCTTGGATTGTGTGCCTCTCCACTCTTCATCCAAACTCTGTGACCTTGAGTTCCAAATGAAATACAACATTTACTTTCATCTGAAAACAAAAACTTGGATGACTGAACAACAGCCAAGTTCTTTTTCTCCTTGACCCAGTTAAGAAGCTTCTGGCATTGTCTATTGGTCATGAGTAGTGTTGAGCGATACCGTTCGATGCCCAAAAATATCGTATCGGATGGTATCGCCCGATACGAAAAAAATATCGGGTATCGCCGATTCCGATACCGGAAGTCCCATTCAAGTCAATGGGACTTCCGGTATCGGAATTAAAAAAAGGCCTTTATTTCCTTGTTGGCTAATTCTACATAATTGAAAACAAATAAGAATCATGTAGAATGTATTGTGGGAGGTGGAGGAGACATTAAAAGCATAGTGGTTTATTCAAATCACATGGCATAGCATTAATTCCAATTTTTTTTTTCAAGACGTTCGGAGTTAAAAAGATATTGACTATGTTAACTTTTTTATATTTAGTCAGATATGTATGTTTTGCAACTTCCATGCTCTTCACCTTCTTTTGTACTTCTCCCACACTTTCTCCTTCATGATCCGCAGCAGTAGCATTTTTTTCATCAACTTTTTCTTCACCTTATTCATCTTCTTCTTCTTCACCTTCTTCCCATTAATTTTTTTTTCCATTCTTCATATTCTTCTTATTCAGCTATTATTAATTTTCATATGCTATTTCTTCATCTTCTTCCTATTCTTCTTTGTCTTCATTTTCTTATGGTGACAGGCATTCCTGTAGTACTTATCTATAAAAGTTATAAGATTACACCTTACGTTCTGCCTGTCACAAAAGATTTACAACAGGATTTGTCCGCGTTCAGTTTGGCCTGCAGCAGCAGACATTTTCCAGGGGCACCACGAGGAGGAACGGACTCACCCCCATTTACTGCTTAGTCTTCTTCTGCTTATAATTTTGATTTCTTCTATGCTGATTTTTTGTCTTATGCTTAATGTTCTTCTGCTTTCTGTTCTTCTGCTTTTGCTTCTTCTGCTTCTTGTTCTTCTGTCTTTTGTTCTGTATCTTGGTGGTTGTCTTCATGTTCTTTGTCCTCTTGGTCTTATTATTTAGGGTCATATTTCTGGTCTTCTTTGGTGTGGTCTTCAGGGTCGTCATCATCAGGGTCATCGTCATGGAGATCAATAAGGATTACCAAAGACAATTTCAAAAAGCTTGATCTTGGAAATGTAGCAGAAGGTACAAGAAGGCTGAGAAACTGGCGAGAACCAGCAGACAGTGCTGGCACCCGGATGGGTAGCAGAAGGAACAAGAGCCAATGCCACTACCGAGGACCAACTGACGGTGCTGGACAACGGTTACTAAGCAGAAGGTACCTGTGCTAAAAAGCACTACTAAGGACCAGCTGACGGTGCTGGACCTCGGATAACGAGATGGAGGCACCTAGGCCAAAGGCTGTGGCGAGAACCAGCAGACAGTGCTGGAACCCGGATGGGTAGCAGAAGGAACAAGAGCCAATGGCACTACCGAGGACCAACTGACGGTGCTGGACCACGGTTACTAAGCAGAAGGTACCTGTGCTAAAAAGCACTACCAAGGACCAGCTGACGGTGCTGGACCTTGGATACCGAGATGGAGGCACCTAGGCCAAAGGCTGTGGGGAGAACCAGCAGACAGTGCTGGCACCCGGATGGGTAGCAGAAGGAACAAGAGCCAATGGCACTACCGAGGACCAACTGACGGTGCTGGACCACGGTTACTAAGCAGAAGGTACCTGTGCTAAAAAGCACTACCAAGGACCAGCTGACGGTGCTGGACCTCGGATACCGAGATGGAGGCACCTAGGCCAAAGGCTGTGGCGAGAACCAGCAGACAGTGCTGGAACCCGGATGGGTAGCAGAAGGAACAAGAGCCAATGGCACTACCGAGGACCAACTGACGTGCTGGACCACGGTTACTAAGCAGAAGGTACCTGTGTTAAAAAGCACTACCAAGGACCAGCTGACGGTGCTGGACCTCGGATACCGAGATGGAGGCACCTAGGCCAAAGGCTGTGGCGAGAACCAGCAGACAGTGCTGGAACCCGGATGGGTAGCAGAAGGAACAAGAGCCAATGGCACTACCGAGGACCAACTGACGGTGCTGGACCACGGTTACTAAGCAGAAGGTACCTGTGCTAAAAAGCACTACCAAGGACCAGCTGACGGTGCTGGACCTCGGATACCGAGATGGAGGCACCTAGGCCAAAGGCTGTGGCGAGAACCAGCAGACAGTGCTGGCACCCGGATGGGTAGCAGAAGGAATAAGAGCCAATGGCACTACCGAGGACCAACTGACGGTGCTGGACCACGGTTACTAAGCAGAAGGTACCTGTGCTAAAAAGCACTACCAAGGACCAGCTGACGGTGCTGGACCTCGGATACCGAGATGGAGGCACCTAGGCCAAAGGCTGTGGCGAGAACCAGCAGACAGTGCTGGAACCCGGATGGGTAGCAGAAGGAACAAGAGCCAATGGCATTACCGAGGACCAACTGACGGTGCTGGACCACGGTTACTAAGCAGAAGGTACCTGTGCTAAAAAGCACTACCAAGGACCAGCTGACGGTGCTGGACCTCGGATACTGAGATGGAGGCACCTAGGCCAAAGGCTGTGGCGAGAACCAGCAGACAGTGCTGGCACCCAGATGGGTAGCAGAAGGAACAAGAGCCAATGGCACTACCGAGGACCAACTGACGGTGCTGGACCACGGTTACTAAGCAGAAGGTACCTGTGCTAAAAAGCACTACCAAGGACCAGCTGACGGTGCTGGACCTCGGATACCGAGATGGAGGCACCTAGGCCAAAGGCTGTGGCGAGAACCAGCAGACAGTGCTGGCACCCAGATGGGTAGCAGAAGGAACAAGAGCCAATGGCACTACCGAGGACCAACTGACGGTGCTGGACCACGGTTACTAAGCAGAAGGTACCTGTGCTAAAAAGCACTACCAAGGACCAGCTGACGGTGCTGGACCTCGGATACCGAGATGGAGGCACCTAGGCCAAAGGCTGTGGCGAGAACCAGCAGACAGTGCTGGAACCCGGATGGGTAGCAGAAGGAACAAGAGCCAATGGCACTACCGAGGACCAACTGACGGTGCTGGACCACGGTTACTAAGCAGAAGGTACCTGTGCTAAAAAGCACTACCAAGGACCAGCTGACGGTGCTGGACCTCGGATACCAAGATGGAGGCACCTAGGCCAAAGGCTGTGGCGAGAACCAGCAGACAGTGCTGGCACCCGGATGGGTAACAGAAGGAACAAGAGCCAATGGCACTACCGAGGACCAACTGACGGTGCTGGACCACGGTTACTAAGCAGAAGGTACCTGTGCTAAAAAGCACTACCAAGGACCAGCTGACGGTGCTGGACTTCGGATACCGAGATGGAGGCACCTAGGCCAAAGGCTCTGGCGAGAACCAGCAGACAGTGCTGGAAACCGGGTGGGTAGCAGAAGGTACCCATTGAAAGCAAAGTAGCCAGGCCGCAAGCCGTCCGCAGTTACCGAAACCCACAGTCCTACAGGGGGTCCATGTCCCATTGGCACTACGGATCCAGCCTTCAGTGCCAGTTCGCGCAGCCCACATAGGAGTCACCTAAACTGCAGGCACCGTAGAGTCAGCTAACCCGGCCGCAAGACGACAGGACAACGGATTGGTGGCATAGTGACCTTGACACTACCCGGAAACAGCAGGCGTGCAGGAACCAGGCTGGGCAACAGGGAGTCCCCGTGCCAAAGACACTGCCGAGAACCAGGTGACGGTGCTGGAACCCAGATGGGTAGCAAAAGCTACAAGAGCCAATGGCACTACCGAGGAACACCTGACGGTGCTGGACCACGGTTACTTTGGCAGGAGGTACCTGTGCTAGAAAGCACTACCAAGGACCAGCTGACGGTGCTGGACCTTGGATACCGAGATGGAGGCACCTAGGCCAAAGGCTCTGGCGAGAACCAGCAGACAGTGCTGGAACCCGGGTGGGTAGCAGAAGGTACCCATTGAAAGCAAAGTAGCCAGGCCGCAAGCCGTCCGCAGTTACCGAAACCCACAGTCCTACAGGGGGTCCATGTCCCATTGGCACTACGGATCCAGCCTTCAGTGCCAGTTCCCGCAGCCCACATAGGAGTCACCTAAACTGCAGGCACCGTAGAGTCGGCTAACCCGGCCGCAAGACGACAGGACAGCGGATTGGTGGCATAGTGACCTTGACACTACCCGGAAACAGCAGGCATGCTGGAACCAGGCTGGGCAACAGGGAGTCCCCGTGCCAAAGACACTGCCGAGAACCAGGTGACGGTGCTGGAACCCAGATGGGTAGCAAAAGCTACAAGAGCCAATGGCACTACCGAGGAACAGCTGACGGTGCTGGACCACGGTTACTAGGCAGGAGGTACCTGTGCTAGAAAGCACTACCAAGGACCAGCTGACGGTGCTGGACCTCGGATACCGAGATGGAGGCACCTAGGCCAAAGGCTCTGGCGAGAACCAGCAGACAGTGCTGGAACCCGGGTGGGTAGCAGAAGGTACCCATTGAAAGCAAAGTAGCCAGGCCGCAAGCCGGCCGCAGTTATCGAAACCCACAGTCCTACAGGGGGTCCATGTCCCATTGGCACTACGGATCCAGCCTTCAGTGCCAGTTCCCGCAGTCCACATAGGAGTCACCTAAACTGCAGGCACCGTAGAGTCGGCTAACGCGGCCGCAAGACGACAGGACAACGGATTGGTGGCATAGTGACCTTGACACTACCCGGAAACAGCAGGCGTGCTGGAACCAGGCTGGGCAACAGGGAGTCCCCGTGCCAAAGACACTGCCGAGCACCAACTGGCGTTGTTGGAGCCCAGGGACAATCATGGTGTAGGCCGAGGCCTACTTGGTGGTAGTTTTAGATTGTTTGTAGGCTACAACAGACTGTCAACGTGCTCCAATTAGGCATCTGTCTCCACTCTGTTTCCAGGATTTCACGTGACCACCAACACCGCCAGTTTATGCGTACAGCAGCCTTCTGCCCAATCCACACGTGTTGCTGTGTTACTGGGATTCTGTAATGTCATCAGATCCCCTGATGTGTGTCTGCCACTGTCTCCTGCGCTGTCCACATTCCCACCGCTTGCAGTGGGAAGGTGGACAGCGCAGGAGACAGTGGCGGACACATATTGGGGGATCTGCTGACGTTACAGAACCCCAGTAACACAGGAACACGTGTGGAATGTGTGGAAGGCAACTGTGAGCAGGAACTGGCGGTGTTGGAGGTCAGGGGAAATACTAGAGACAGAGTGGAGACAGAGGCCAAATCAGAGAATGTTTAAATCTGAAGTAGTTACAATTTGGAGGCAGCAGCAGTTTGCCCTCCACACAGCAGGGGATCAGCTGACATTACTGAACCCCACTTTCACATGAACGAGTGTATTTTTCTGTGTGGACAGCACTTCCGAGCACCAACTGGCGGTGTTGGAGCCCAGGGACAATCATGGTGCAGGCCGAGGCCTACTAGGAGCCAGGTGTAAAGCTGAGGTATTTTGACTTTGGAGGGAGCAGGACACTTTGCCCTCCACACAGCAGGGGATCAGCTGACGTTACTGACCCACACTTTCACATGAACGAGTGTGTTTTTCTGTGTGGACAGCACTTCTGAGCACCAACTAGCGTTGTTGGAGCCCAGGGAGAACCAGGGTGCAGGCCGAGGCCTACTTGGTGGCAGTTTTAGATTGTTTGTAGGCTACAACAGACTGTCAACGTGCTCCAATTAGGCATCTGTCTCCACTCTGTTTCCAGGATTTCACGTGACTACCAACACCGCCAGTTTATGCGTACAGTAGCCGTCTGCCCAATCCACACGTGTTCCTGTGTTACTGGGATTCTGTAATGTCAGCAGATCCCCTGATGTTTGTCTGCCAATGTCTCCTGCTCTGTCCACATTCCCACCACTTGCAGTGGGAAGGTGGACAGCGCAGGAGACAGTGCCGGACACATATTGGGGGATCAGCTCACGTTACAGAACTCCAGGAACACAGGAACAAGTGTGGAATGCGTGGACGGCAACTGTGAGCAGGAACTGGCGGTGTTGGAGGTCAGGGGAAATACTAGAGACAGAGTGGAGACAGAGGCCAAATCAGAGAATGTTTAAATCTGAAGTAGTTACAATTTGGAGGCAGCAGCAGTTTGCCCTCCACACAGCAGGGGATCAGCTGACGTTACTGAACCCCACTTTCACATGAAAGAGTGTGTTTTTCTGTGTGGACAGCACTTCCGAGCACCAACTGACGGTGTTGGAGCCCAGGGACAATCATGGTGCAGGCCGAGGCCTACTAGGAACCAGGTGTAAAGCTGAGGTATTTTGACTTTGGAGGGAGCAGGACACTTTGCCCTCCACACAGCAGGGGATCAGGTGACGTTACCAAACCCCACTTTCACATGAACGAGTGTGTTTTTCTGTGTGGACAGCACTTCCGAGCAACAACTGACGATGTTGGAGCCCAGGGATAGTCATTTTGTAGGCTGAGGCCTACTTGGAGGCAGGTTGTTTGAATTTGGAGGCAGCAGCAGTTTGCCCTCCACACAGCAGGGGATCAGCTGACATTACTGACCCCCACTTTCACATGAACGAGTGTGTTTTTCTGTGTGGACAGCACTTCCGAGCACCAACTAGCGTTGTTGGAGCCCAGGGAGAACCAGGGTGCAGGCCGAGGCCTACTTGGTGGCAGTTTTAGATTGTTTGTAGGCTACAACAGACTGTCAATGTGCTCCAATTAGGCATCTGTCTCCACTCTGTTTCCAGGATTTCACGTGACCACCAACACCGCCAGTTTATGCGTACAGCAGCCGTCTGCCCAATCCACACGTGTTCCTGTGTTACTGGGATTCTGTAATGTCAGCAGATCTCCTGATGTGTGTCTGCCACTGTCTCCTGCTCTGTCCACATTCCCACCGCTTGCAGTGGGAAGGTGGACAGCGCAGGAGACAGTGGCGGACACATATTGGGGGATCTGCTGATGTTACAGAACCCCAGTAACACAGGAACACGTGTGGAATGCGTGGACAGCAACTGTGAGCAGGAACTGGCGGTGTTGGAGGTCAGGGGAAATACTAGAGACAGAGTGGAGACAGAGGCCAAATCAGAGAATGTTTAAATCTGAAGTAGTTACAATTTGGAGGCAGCAGCAGTTTGCCCTCCACACAGCAGGGGATCAGCTGACGTTACCGAACCCCACTTTCACATGAACGAGTGTATTTTTCTGTGTGGACAGCACTTCCGAGCAACAACTGGCGGTGTCGGAGCCCAGGGAAAATCAGGTAGTAGGCCGAGGCCTACATGGAGCCAGGTGTAAATCTGAGGTTGTTTGACTGTGGAGGGAGCAGGACACTTTGCCATACACACAGCAGTGGATCAGCTGACGTTACCGAACCCCACTTACACATGAGCGAGTGTTTTGTCTGTGCGGACAGCACTTCTGAGCACCAACTGGCGGTGTCGGAGCCCAGGGAAAATCAGGTAGTAGGCCGAGGCCTACTTGGTGGCAGTTTGCGATTGTTTCTAGACTACTACTAAATGTCAACGTACTCCAATTAGGCCTCTGTCTTCACTCTGTTTCGAGTATTTCCTCTGGCTTCCAACCACGCCAGTTGCTGCTCTGAAATGCCGTCTGCACAACCCACACTTGTTCCTGTGTTACTGGGGTTCTGTAACAGCAGCTTCTCCCTAGAGGTGAGTCAGGCAATGTCTCCTGCTCTGTCCACATTTCCACTACAAGTAGTGGGAATGTAGACAAAGCAGGAGACATTGCCGTGCTCAACTCTGTTTCTGCTCTCAAGTGCCGCCTGCACAACCCACACTTGTTGCTGTGTTACTGGGGTTCTGTAACAGCAGCTTCTCCCTAGAGGTGAGTCAGGCAATGTCTCCTGCTCTGTCCACATTTCCACTACAAGTAGTGGGAATGTAGACAAAGCAGGAGACATTGCCGTGCTCAACTCTGGAGATGAGCAGATGTTACAGGACCCAGGTACCACAAGAACAAGTGTGGATTGTGCAGGCGGCACTTGAGAGCAGAAACAGGCGGTGTTGTAGGCCGGAGGAAATACTCAAAACAGAGTGGAGACAGAGGGCAAATCAGAGAACATATTAAATCAGAGGTAGTCAGAAGTTGTAGGCAGCAGGAGAGTTTGCCGTACACACAGCAGGGGATCAGCTGATGTTACCGAACCCCACTTACACATGAGCGAGTGTTTTGTCTGTGCGGACAGCACTTCTGAGCACCAACTGGCGTTGTCAGAGCCCAGGGAAAATCAGGTAGTAGGCCGAGGCCTACTTGGAGCCAGGTGTAAATCTGAGGTTGTTTGACTGTGGAGGGAGCAGGACACTTTGCCATACACACAGCAGGGGATCAGCTGACGTTACCGAACCCCACTTACACATGAGCGAGTGTTTTGTCTGTGCGGACAGCACTTCTGAGCACCAACTGGCGTTGTCAGAGCCCAGGGAAAATCAGGTAGTAGGCCGAGGCCTACTTGGAGCCAGATGTAAATCTGAGGTTGTTTGACTGTGGAGGGAGCAGGACACTTTGCCATACACACAGCAGGGGATCAGCTGACGTTACCGAACCCCACTTACACATGAGCGAGTGTTTTGTCTGTGCGGACAGCACTTCTGAGCACCAACTGGCGGTGTCGGAGCCCAGGGAAAATCAGGTAGTAGGCCGAGGCCTACTTGGTGGCAGTTTGCGATTGTTTCTAGACTACTACTAACTGTCAACGTACTCCAATTAGGCCTCTGTCTTCACTCTGTTTCGAGTATTTCCTCTGGCTTCCAACCACGCCAGTTGCTGCTCTGAAATGCCGTCTGCACAACCCACACTTGTTCCTGTGTTACTGGGGTTCTGTAACAGCAGCTTCTCCCTAGAGGTGAGTCAGGCAATGTCTCCTGCTCTGTCCACATTTCCACTACAAGTAGTGGGAATGTAGACAAAGCAGGAGACATTGCCGTGCTCAACTCTGGAGATGAGCAGATGTTACAGGACCCAGGTACCACAGGAACAAGTGTGGATTGTGCAGACGGCACTTGAGAGCAGAAACAGGCGGTGTTGTAGGCCGGAGGAAATACTCAAAACAGAGTGGAGACAGAGGGCAAATCAGAGAACATATTAAATCATAGGTAGTCAGAAGTTGTAGGCAGCAGGAGAGTTTGCCGTACACACAGCAGGGGATCAGCTGATGTTACAGAACCCCACTTACACATGAGCGAGTGTTTTGTCTGTGCGGACAGCACTTCTGAGCACCAACTGGCGTTGTCAGAGCCCAGGGAAAATCAGGTAGTAGGCCAAGGCCTACTTGGAACCAGGTGTAAATCTGAGGTTGTTTGACTGTGGAGGGAGCAGGACACTTTGCCATACACACAGCAGGGGATCAGCTGACGTTACCGAACCCCACTTACACATGAGCGAGTGTTTTGTCTGTGCGGACAGCACTTCTGAGCACCAACTGGCGGTGTCGGAGCCCAGGGAAAATCAGGTAGTAGGCCGAGGCCTACTTGGTGGCAGTTTGCGATTGTTTCTAGACTACTACTAACTGTCAACGTACTCCAATTAGGCCTCTGTCTTCACTCTGTTTCGAGTATTGCCTCTGGCTTCCACCCACGCCAGTTGCTGCTCTGAAATGCCGTCTGCACAACCCACACTTGTTCCTGTGTTACTGGGGTTCTGTAACAGCAGCTTCTCCCTAGAGGTGAGTCAGGCAATGTCTCCTGCTCTGTCCACATTTCCACTACAAGTAGTGGGAATGTAGACAAAGCAGGAGACATTGCCATGCTCAACTCTGGAGATGAGCAGATGTTACAGGACCCAGGTACCACAGGAACAAGTGTGGATTGTGCAGACGGCACTTGAGAGCAGAAACAGGCAGTGTTGTAGGCCGGAGGAAATACTCAAAACAGAGTGGAGACAGAGGGCAAATCAGAGAACATATTAAATCAGAGGTGGTCAGAAGTTGTAGGCAGCAGGAGAGTTTGCCGTACACACAGCAGGGGATCAGCTGACGTTACCGAACCCCACTTACACATGAGCGAGTGTTTTGTCTGTGTGGACAGCACTTCTGAGCAACAACGGGCGTTGCTGTAGCCCAGGAAATAAAGTTCAGGTCATAGAAACATGAACACAACAGGAGACCTGGATCCTGTTGCCAGCCAATTATTTATTCTGGAAGAGGACTGGCAAATTCAGGTGAGATCCAGGCCTTGTTCATTTTCACAAAAGTAAGCCAGTCAACATTATCGGCGGATAGTCGCGTGCGACGGTCTGTTACCACACCACCTGCAGCACTAAAGACACGTTCCGATAATACACTGGCAGCAGGGCAAGCCAGCACCTCCAATGCATACTGGCTAAGCTCTGGCCATGTATCCAGCTTAGAGACCCAATACTTGAACGGGGAAGAGCCGTCTGGGACAACACTAACAGGGCACGACAAGTAGTCTGTCACCATCTGACGGAAACGTTGCCTCCTGCTGACTGGAGCCGTCTGTGATGGTGTAGCCGTTTGTGGCGGTCCCACAAAACTTTTCCACATTTGGGCCATACTGGCCTTGCCTTGTCCTGCAGCACTGCCTCTGCTACCTCTTTGTGCAGAGCTTCCTCCACTGCCTCTACCCACATGGCTGCTTTGAAAAGCACTACCAGCAACACTTGTGGGGGGAATGGAGAACATGATGGCCTGCACAAGTGTTTCTTGGTACTCCCGCATTTTTCGCTCCCGGTTCAACTGTGGTTTGAGGCTTTGTAAGTTGTCCCAGTAGCGAGGATCTAGGAGGGTGTACACCCAATAATCAGCAGTGTGGAGAATGTTGGCGATGCGGTGGTCATTTAACAAGCACTGCAGCATGAAATCAACCATGTGCTGCAGACTGCCAACTGGACCGGAAACGCTGTCCCCAGCTTAAGGCAGCATCTCTGCCTGCTCAGCATCACCCCACCCTCGCTGTACACACTGACTACTAGAGCCTTGTGTACCTCCCTCCTCTGGAGAGATGTGTTCCTCCTCCTCCATTGACTCCTCGTCATCCTCCTCACTAAGTGTCCCCTGCCTGGGCCTTTGTGTGGAAGCACGTTGCGCAGACTTGCCAGAAGCAGATGGCATTTCTGACTGCTCATCCTCAACCTCTTCAAAAACCTCCTCACTTAGTGCTTGTAAGGTTTTTTGAAGCAGACAGATGAGGGGGACAGTCATGCTGATTAGTGCATCATCTGCACTGGCCATCCGCGTGGAGTCATCGAAGGCACGCAAAACTTGGCAGATGTCCCTCATAGTGGCCCACTCAGTGGTGGTGAAGTGTGTCCGGCGCACAGTGCGACTTGTTTGCGCCTGATGCAGCTGGTACTCCATTACTGGTGCCTGCTGCTCACACAACCGCTCCAACATATGTAACGTTGAATTCCACCTGGTGGGGAGGTCACATATGATGCGATGTTCTGGCAGGCGGAATCGGCGTTGCAGAGATGCAATGCGAGATTTTGCCATGCTGGAACGCCGCAAGTGAGCACACTCTAGGTGAACCTTGTGCAGCAGTGCATCAAGATCCGGATAGTCTCTCAGAAAGCTCTGCACGACCAAATTGAGCACGTGTGCCAGACATGGTATGTGAGTGAGGTTGCCTAGGCCCAGAGCTGCCACTAGATTTCGGCCATTGTCACTCACTACCAAACCTGGCTGGAGAATCGCTGGCACAAACCACACATCGCTCTCCTGCTTGATGGCATTCCAGAGCTCCTGTGCTGTGTGGCTCCGATTCCCCAAAGAAATTAATTTAAGGACGGCCTGTTGACGTTTGGCCACAACTCTGCTCATATCTGGCCTAACAGGCTCACGCAGTGCTGATTCCGAGGAACTAGAGTAGGAGGAGGACTCAATATGTACAGACTGCATTCCTGCAATCCTTGGAGTTGGCAGAATACGTACAGAGCTACTCTCCAGATCTGTACCCGGCTCCACAACATTGACCCAATGGGCAGTGAGGGAAAGGTATCGTCCCTGTCCATGGCTACTGGTCCACACATCGGTGGTCAGATGGACCTTGCTACTGACGGCATTTAGTAGCGCATTTTTAATTTTTCCCTCCACATGCTTTTGCAGGGCAGGGACAGCTTGCCTGCTGAAATAAAAGCGGCTGGGCACATTGTATTGTGGAATTGCCAATGACATAAAGTTCCGGAAGGTGTCAGTCTCCACGAGCCTGAATGACAGCATCTCAAGGGCCAGTAGTTTGGCAATGCCGGCATTCAGAGCCAGTGCTCGGGGATGGTTTGCCGAGTATGGCCGCTTTTTCTCCCATGCCTGTGCTACCGATTGCTGGTGAGTGGCCTGGGAGTGTGATGATAACTGCGAACGTGGTTCAGTGGGTGGAATTTCACTGGGTCTCTGGACAACAGTGGCAGTGGTTCTTCCATGGCGTTCCAGTGAGGAAGCCGAACCAGCTGTGTGTGAGCTGGAGGAAGAGGCCCCAACACGAGCTAAAGAGGTGGTAGGTGCTGCTGAAGGTTGGCCTACATCTTCAGTGTGTCTGTGTAACTCCACCTTGTGCTTGGTACGCACATGTTTCCACATATTTGTGGTATTGAGGTTGGTCACATTTTTCCCTTGTTTCACTTTCTGATGACACAGCTTGCATTTGACAAAGCAAATGTCATCTGCAACTGTGTCAAAAAAAGACCACGCACTGCAAGTCCTGGGAGCGCCCGTTTTGTGTTTTGGAAGAGGATTGCTCCTCACGGGTGCCAAAGTGGAGGCTACAGGCAACCAAGTCTGCCCCCGCCCTCTCCCTCCTTATTTTGGCCGTTCGGAAAATCTCTTCCTCAGAGCTGCTCCCACCACCTTCCTGTGGCTGACGCCATGAAGGGTCAAGGACCTCATCATCTCCACTCCCCTCTTCAAGCACCGGCTGGTCCTGGGTTGTCTCGCCAGCACCATACGCACCAGAAATTGGCAACTGAGTCTCATCATCATCTGATGCATACTGAGGTGTGCTGACCATAGGCACTGGCCCACCCGCCTCTTCAGATTCAGAGGGACAAAGCAGTTGCGCATCACTGCATACTCCCTCTTCTTCACGCTCTAGAATGCTGCTTGGCTGGCCACCTCTTTCCAAGCCAACAGATTCTGAGAACAGAAGTAAAGATTGAGATGGCTCCTGTCCAGGGCTCTCAGACTGCCTGGGCAATTTGGCAGGTGGTGAAGAGACAGATGGTTGCTCTTCAGTGCTCTGGCCTTGGGAGGATGCGGAAGTCATTGAAGTGGATGCGTTAGCTGCCATCCATCCGACAACGGCTTCAATTTGTTCGTCACGCAGCAGTGGGGTACGGCGAGGTCCTACAAAGCTGCGCATGAAGGACTGTTGCCTGGTAAAAGTGGGGGATGCCGGGTCACTGGTGGCCGCAGCAGATACCGAATCCCCACGTCCTCTCCCTGCTGAAACTCCACGGCCACGACCACGTGCCTTACTCCCTGCCTTCTTCATCTTGGTAGACTGATAAAGATAGGCAGAAAAGTAAAAAAGGGGTGACTTAGTGTTCTTATTCCTGAACACCTGCTAACCAGTATAAGAAACACTAATTTGGCTAAGAGTGTGTGTACTACACTTTAATATGATCTAATGTGGCCTAGACAACTGTAAAGTGGAGTGTTTGGTGAACTTTATTTCCTTTTTTTTGGGTGGGGGGAAAGGAAAGGATGTGACCAAAGTTTGAAAGCTATAGTATCACAAACTTTTTGGAGCGATTACAATGCAGGAAGCTAACCTACAATGCAATTGATGAGGCTCCAAAAAATAGGGTGATACTAGCCTGGCTGGCCCTGAAGGGCACAAGCCAGCAAAAAGGCTCCTCTATCTAATCCTATATAGTGTTTGCAACCAACCAATGACAATGGATGCGGTTGGAAGCACACTAATATAGGAGCAAAAATCTGGCTAAATTAGCTGCAAAAAAAGGACTATGTATGAGGCAGTGACGCATGCTGAGCGGACTACAGCTAGCGGTGGCTGTAGAACCCACCGCAACGTGAGCTGCACTCACACACAGAGAGACCTATCAGACAGCCAAAAACAGTGCAGAGAAATGGGCTATAGCACTGAAAGGCTGCTGAAAGGCTCCGCTGTCCACTCCTTTAGTGTTTGCAACCAACGTATATGGATACGTATGGAAGCACACTATACAGGAGAAAAAAAAGCAGCAATAAAAGAAAAATGTGTATGAGGCAGAGACACACGCTGGCCGGCCTACAAGCAGACGGGCCTGCAGGACACACTACACAGCGTGGGTCTGCACTCACACAGCCCTTGCAGACAGCTGTGAAAACAGCGCTGCTAGGGAAAAGCAAGCTACAGTGGTGGTTTATGTAGCCTGGGTTAAGCACTATATGTTTTGTGGAATCGCTATATCTAACTGTCCCTCACAGTCTTCAACAGCAGCCTGTCCCTAACTGAATTCACAGCAGAGTGACCAGAAATGGCGGCTGCAGCGCTTTTTATAGTGCATCATGACATCATTTCAGCAGCCAATCACAGCCATGCCAGTAGTTAACATGCCTACATGCCTAACAGGATATGCCCACACTTCTGAGGATCCCCATTGGCTGAATCAAATCGAGCGGGCTCCTAGCATTATGGGAACTTCCGATTCCGGTATTCGATATGAAAAAAGTATCGGAACTAAGTATCGGAATTCCGATACAGCTAATATCGGCCAATACCCGATACTTGCGGTATCGGAATGCTCAACACTAGTCATGAGTGGCTTGACACAAGGAATGCAACATTTGTGGCCCATGTCCTGGATACCTCTGTGTGTCGTGGCTCTTGAAGCAATTACTCCAGCAGCAGTCCACTCCTTGTGAATCTCCCGCAAATTTTGTAATGGCCTTTACTTAACAATCCTGTTAGAGCTGTGGTTATCCCAGTTGCTTGTGCACCTTTTTCTACCATACATTTTCCTTCTACTCAACTTTCCATAAATATGCTTGGATATAGCACTCTGTGAACAGCCAGCTTCTTTAGCAATGACCTTTTGTGGTTTACTCTCCTTGTGTAGTGTGTCAGTGACTGCCTTCTGCATATCTGTTAAGTCAGCAGTCTTCCCCATGATTGTGGAGCCTACAAAAACAGACTGAGGGACCTTTTTAAACACTTAGGAAGCCTTTGCAGATGTTTTTTGTAAATTATTCTAGTTTACTGAGATAATGACTTTTGGGTTTTCATTGGCTGTAAGCCATAATCATCAACATTAACAGAAATAAACACTTGAAATAGATCACACTGTAATGACTCTATATAACATATGAGTTTCACTTTTTGCATTGAAGAACTGAAATAAATTAACTTTTTGATGATTTTCTAATTTTGTGAGAAGCAACTGTATGTCACAGCTGCTGCAGAAATTGCTGTGAGTGTATGCATGCTTTCTGTATTCTCACCCTGCTGCTGCTCACCTGTCTGTGCTAAGGTGCCACTTCTGTCTTCTCATTAATCAGTTGATATACGACTTACAAACAAGGTGGGACTCCACCTTTCATATGCTAAAGAGACAGAACAGAAGCAGGCAATAGTGGAGTTTTAGCTGCAGCACGCCTGAGTCGCTCTGCGGAACAACACCACTTCATCACCAATGAGTTGGTCTCCAGTTGGGATGTGTGCGCCATTTTGAACTGCTTCAAATACTCCACCAACATGGCTAGCGTTGATGATGTCATCATGAGCCTTACTATGCTACTTCTATGAGTGCTGGAAAAAACACTTCAGACAATGATGGATGAGATGGTGACACAGCAGGAAGAGTAGCAGAAGGAACACATGGCTCAGAGAATGGGTTCCTGTATCAACATTGGCCAGGTACACAACTGTCCAGCCAGGGGACAGTTTTGGAGGATGAGGAGGAGGAACCCTTTTCTCAGCAGGATGGCACTCAGATCAGATCAAAGTCATCACTCGAGCTTGGCTGGGGAGATACAGAAGTCCCAGACCATACACCTGCCAAAGAGGACAGGTTGTCGTTGTCTTTGGGCAGCCTGACACACATGAGCAAATACATGCTACTGTGAATATGCAACAACCAGCGAGTTGCCCGAATTGTTACCACTGCTGATTACTGGTTGACCACCCTGAAGGATCCCAACTGCAAGGACTGCGTTACCATTGTTACTTCCATCATTGAAGTGGGATTGCAAAATGCATGAATACAAGTGCAATGTAGAATGTAGAAGCCCTACGGACGGCTTTCCCACCTGAGAGCAAGGGCTTACTGGAATAACAAGACAGAGAAGGATGAAGTGGCCAACGTAGCTGGGGCACTGCCAGCACCTCAGAAGGCAGGATTTGCATAGCCAAAATGTGGCAAAACTTTCTTGTCACACCACAACATCCAGCACCACCATCTGATACAGCCTGCATTAGCAGGAAGCAGTGTTACAACAACATGGTGGAAGAGTGGGTGGCAGTTCTCATCAGTAGCTTGCACCTGTACTGCCCCTGGCTTTATCAGTGGGGTCCTGCTGCATCCTGCTAGTGCATTTTGTCACTTGACAAGGTGTTGGTGAGGCTATTTTCTTATGGTTTGTTTTTCAGGAAGAGTCTGTCCAACCGTCTGCCCGTACTAACTGATAGGTCTGTCCCATTTAACTTCTGCATCTCTAAATTATACACATTGCGAGAGCTTACCCTTTATGCCTTGGAGGTGCTGGTCTGTCCTGCGGCAAGTGTACTCTCTGCTTAGCAGGGCAGGGAGTGTGATCGCAGACAGGCACATCCGCCTGTACACAGTCTACCTGGAGAAGCTAACATTTATTAAAATGAACCAGGCGTAGATCCCACAGGACTTGTCCATACCTTTGGCTGACTGGTACAGTTGTCCAGTGTTAAATTCTATTTGCCGTTCCTTTAATTTTGTGGTCTTTCCAAATAACAGAACAAAATACATTGCTGGCTACGTTCTCCTCTGCCTGTTCTACCGACACCTAACTGTCCACCTCCACTTATTCCACCTCCTACTTCACTTGGACCTCTGCCTCCTTGTACTAGGTTGTTATTTTTTTGTTTTGTTAATTCTATGTTGTTTTACATCAGTTACATTATAAAAAAGAAAATAACTAGAAAACAAAACAAAACAAAACCAGTGTTGGATTACTCCTATTTTGCCTCTTCCACCTACACTGCCATGTCCACCTCCTCCTCCACTTGGACCTCCGCCTCCTGGGTATAAACTGGTATCTTTTTGTTTGGTTAATTCTATGTTCTTTTAAGACAGTTCTATAAAAAATAAAAAACATGAAAAAAAACAAAAAAGTGTTTTGACTCTTCCAACTATGTCGCAATGTCCACGTCCACCTAATTCTCCACCTCCTCCTCCTTTACTTGGACCTCTGCCTTCTGATTCAAGCTTATTTTTTCTCTTTCTTTGTATTCTATATTATTTTAAGTCATTTCCCTGTCCACATTTGTTTGCAGGGCAATGGTCTTGCTCTTATCCCATTTAGCTTCTTTTTGCAGCCCCCTAGCACTTACTTTGACGGTTTTAAAGCCGTTTTAAAGCACCGGAGAAAATGGACAGATAAAGTTGTTGTGCAATTTCTCCTGAGTACGCCGGTACCCCATATGTGGGGGAAAACCACTGTTTGGGCGCATGGCAGGGATTGGAAGGGAAGGAGCACCATTTGACTTTTTCAAACACAAATTGTCTGGAATTGAGATCAGACGCCACCTGATGTGCCTAAACAGTGGAAACTCCCCACAAGTGACCCCATTTTGAAAACTAGACCCTCTAAGGAATTTATCTAGATGTGTGGTAAGCACTTTGAACCCCCAACTGTTTTACTAAAGTTTATAATGCCCGGGCATGAAAAAAAAACATTTCCACAAAAATGATTTTTTAGTCCCCAATTTTTTATTTTCCCAATAGTAGCAGGAGAAATTGCACCCAAAAAGTTATTGTCCAATTTGTCCTGAGTACATTGATACCCCATATGTGAGGGGAAACCACTGTTTGGGTGCATGGCAGGGCTCGGAAGGGAAGGAGCACTAGATGTGTGGTGATAACTTTGAACCCCCAAGTGTTTCACTCATGTTTATAATGACCGGGCGTCAAGATAAAAATTCCTATTTTTTGCCCACAAAAATGATCTTTTAGTCCCCAGTTTTTTATTTTCCCAAGGGTAACAGGAGAAATTGGACCCCAAGAGTTGCTTTCCAATTTGTCCTGAGTATGCTGGTACCCCATATGTGGGAGAAAACTACTGTTTGGGCACACATTGCGTCTCGGAAGGGAAGTAGTGACGTTTTGGAATGCAGACTTTGATGGAATGGTCTGCGGGCGTCATGTTCCGTTTGCAGAGGCCCTGATGTGCCTAAACAGTAGAAACCCCCCACAAGTGACCCCATTTTGGAAACTAGACGCCTAAGGAACTTATCTAGATGTGTGGTGAGAACTTTGAACCCCCAAGTGTTTCACCAATGTTTATAATTCCTGGGCGTGAAAATAAAAATTCCTATTTTTTGCCCACTAAAATGATCTTTTAGTCTCCATTTTTTTATTTTCCCAAGGGTAACAGGAGAAATTGGACCCCAAAAGTTGTTGTACAATTTGTTCGGAGTACGCTGGTACCCCATATGTGGGGAAAAACTGTTTGGGCACACGGGGCTCGAAAGGGAAGTAGTGATGTTTTGGAATGCATACTTTGATGTAATGGTCTGTGGCCGTCATATTCCATTTGCAGAGCCCCTGATGTGCCTAAACAGTAAAAAAAAAGCACAAGTGACATCATTTTAAAAAATAGACCCCCAAGGAACTTATATAGATGTGCCCCCCTTTTTAGAACTAATCTACTGTTTCCTGTAAATCTAAGTAAATTAATAGTGCATTGAGGTTTGCCACAGTTTGAAGCAATCTTTTATACATATCCCAGGTTTTTCGGGGCAGGTGTCACATTGATAAATGGTGTCCTTGCGTATTCCCCTTTTGTAACACACTCGGTGTTAGGAATCTGGTTTCTACCATGCCTATGCAGGAATCCAGATTCTCACATTTATCTCCAGAGGCTAAGTCCTTTGTGCCATCTTCTGAGCATGCTCACGGGACGAGCTCCCATTGGAGTTCAGGAGTCAGGTGCTCAGGTCCTGCTCCGGATCCTATTGGATCCTTTTGGAGACCTGGAGATTTCCGGCAGGTCCCGTACGCTATAAAAAGTGCGCATGGCCGTTCCGCCATGCACTAGTATTTTCATATGGCTGCTGTATGTATGGTGATGGATGCTTGGACTGGTGACTGACTTATTAAGAAACCCTTCCCTCTGATAATACGTCTGTGTGAGTGTTTGGGCATCAGCCAGTATTAGCGCCAGCGCTCTCAAGCTTCTTCTTTGCCAGCAGCTAGCACGAGTGTGTTTTTCTGTGTGGACAGCACTTGCGAGCACCAACTGGCGGTGTTGGAGCCCAGGGACAATCATGGTGCAGGCCGAGGCCTACTAGGAGCCAGGTGTAAAGCTGAGGTATTTTGACTTTGGAGGGAGCAGGACACTTTGCCCTCCACACAGCAGGGGATCAGCTGACGTTACTGACCCACACTTTCACATGAACGAGTGTGTTTTTCTGTGTGGACAGCACTTCTGAGCACCAACTAGCGTTGTTGGAGCCCAGGGAGAACCAGGGTGCAGGCCGAGGCCTACTTGGTGGCAGTTTTAGATTGTTTGTAGGCTACAACAGACTGTCAACGTGCTCCTATTAGGCATCTGTCTCCACTCTGTTTCCAGGATTTCACGTGACTACCAACACCACCAGTTTATGCGTACAGTAGCCGTCTGCCCAATCCACATGTGTTCCTGTGTTACTGGTGTTCTGTAATGTCAGCAGATCCCCTGATGTTTGTCTGCCAATGTCTCCTGCTCTGTCCACATTCCCACCACTTGCAGTGGGAAGGTGGACAGCGCAGGAGACAGTGCCGGACACACATTGGGGGATCAGCTCACGTTACAGAACTCCAGGAACACAGGAACAAGTGTGGAATGCGTGGACGGCAACTGTGAGCAGGAACTGGCGGTGTTGGAGGTCAGGGGAAATACTAGAGACAGAGTGGAGACAGAGGCCAAATCAGAGAATGTTTAAATCTGAAGTAGTTACAATTTGGAGGCAGCAGCAGTTTGCCCTCCACACAGCAGGGGATCAGCTGACGTTACTGAACCCCACTTTTACATGAACGAGTGTGTTTTTCTGTGTGGACAGCTGTACCCTGTGATTGGCGCGATCAACAATTAATACATTAATTAATAAATACATTAATCACGCCAGTCAGCAGCTGCAGGCCTGTCCTAGGCACCGGCCTAGGATCGGTGCCGTAATATCACCGATCATAGGCTGGTACCGGCAGGGGACAGCGCGATTACACTGCTGTGCCCTGCGATTGGCGTGATAGATGTGATCGTCGATCACGCCAATCTGAGCAGTTGTGGCTGATGCCTGGCATTGTCAGGCACCAGCGTAGGATCGAGTACATCGGTACTCGACCCTAGCCTGCGACCTCATTGTTTCAGTCAATATGATTGGCTGAAACAATGAGAAAGGCTGTGATTAGCTGTTCAGAATTGAACAGCCAATCACAGCGATCAGGAGACCGGGTGGGCGGGGACAGGCCTCGGAATGTCGACACCATCTTCTTACAGGTAAGATGGTGTTGGAATTTTAATGCGATCACCACTTCTTAAGTCACAGTGTCGCATTAAAGGGCATGACGTACTATCCCATCCATGGGAATTAAGTCCCAGGTCACATGGACGGGATAGTACGTCTGATGGCAGAAAGGGGTTAAGCAGGGATTTATCAAACACATTATGGATTCAGCAGGAAGTGGAAAGCTTCAAATGAAAGGCTGCAGTATTAATAATGTAATAATTTTTTATGGATTAAAGAACATGAGTCCTAGCTCAGCGCAATGGACCCAAAAGGGATCTGTCAGTAGAATTGTCGCTCCTAATCTTTCTATATTGGCATGTATGATGTAGGAAGCTGAACAACTTGATACATTGATATCTGTGATCCAATGTCTTATTTCAGAGAAATCCATGTTTTTCTTATACAGTCATGACTGAAAGTGTTGGCACATTTGAAATTGTTCCAGAAAATGAAGTATTTCTACCAGAACATTATTGCAAGTATATGTGTTCTTTTACACACGTTTATTTCCTTTGTGTGTATTGAAATAACTTAGAAAAGAAACTATAAAATGACAAATTCAAATCCAACAGTTCACACTAAACCCCCAAAAAATGGGTCGCACAAAATTGTTAGCACCTTTCAAAAACTGTGTGTAAACAACTTTGTTTAAAGCATGTGATGTTCTTTCAAACTCACCTTTGGCAAGTAACAGGTGTGGGCAACATGAAAGTCACACTTGAAGCCAGATATAAAGAGGAGAAGGTGACTCAATCTTTGCATTGTGTCTGTGTGTGCCTCACTAAGCATGAAGTACAGAAAGAGGAGAACAGAACTGTCTGTGGACTTGAGGACCAAAATTTTGGAAAAATATAAACGACTAGCTGGAGAGCCCAGCATTGCCCGGGCATAGTAACTAACTGTGGTTAGTTATAATAAATTATAATGATTATCCTCCATCCCATAGTCCCATGCCCATATACCCATCATATATATCCTCCATCCCACAGTCCTTTGCTCATATACCCATCATACATATCCGCCATCCCACAGTCCCATGCCCATATATCCATCATACATATCGGCCATCCCATAGTCCAGTGCCCATACACCCATCACACATCCTCCATCCCATAGTCCTGTGCCCATATACTCATCATACATTTCCTCCATCCTATAGTCCCGTGCCCATATACCTATTATGACATCATCTTTGCCATGGCAACCTATTATGACCTAACCGTAACCATTGCAACCCATTATGACATCAGCGTCGCCATGGCAACCATTATGACATCATAATGCAGGGCGGGGCTTGATACACACACATACACACACATACATATCCACACACATACACACACATACACTCAATTTTATATAGATATATATATATATATATATACTGTAGTGCAGTGGGGTTAGTTAAGTGTGGCAGACAGTTGTGGCGCCCCTGAGGCTCAGTCGCCACAGAGGTACTGCACCTCCTCCTGAGGTGTCATGCCCCACCATCCAGGTAAGTTGGAGGCTCCTGACCACGCTCCAACACTCGCACCCACACAACAGAGTAGTTCAGCAAAGCCATATTGCGGCTCCCTGCTTGGAGAGTAGCAGAGCAGCTTTGATGGTTCCCTGCTTGGAACACGAAACGTGCTGGGAGGCGGGTGGAGTTGAGAATACATAAAAGAGCGGGGAGGTATAGAATTACAGGTCAGTCTGAGGGAGGAAGTCACTCAGAGAGGAGTGCGGAAAGGAGATCCCTGGAAGAGGGATGGAGGAAGGAGTGCTGCAGCTGCCTCAGTGATCTGAGCCAGCTGGCACGGGAAAGGAAAGAAGGAGAAAGACATTGAACTGAAGCCTGAGCTTCCATAAGAAAGAAAGACAAGTACAGAACGTAGGAGTAAAAGGAAACACAGAGGACGTGGGTTAGAGGAAGAACACTGCCTAGAAGTTCTAAGCGCAAGGCCGGGGCCCGGTCCCCGAGGTTGTATGGACACTAATGGTTCTGCAGCAGACACCGGTGGAGTAGTGGGCTGTAAATGCACTACTCCCATCTAAGACTTGGGGGCACAACAGCAACTTGGCTAGTGAGCCGGGACTCAGGAGTAAGGAGTCCCCGAAGCAGGCTACAGCTGTCTGCCATACAAGTAGAGTTCTTGGGAACATCAGTCAGGAGGCACTCCAGTGTAACTAAGTACTGGGAGTACTTCACACTTAAAGGCGCTATAGAGGAGATGTTCAGAAAGGCACATGTTGGCGGAGTGTTGGAAGGGTGCATTCCATCTTGCCTGGAGGTTGACTGAGTCCCTGACCCAGAGGACATGGCACGGAGGCAGGCACCTGTGTGTACTGCAGACTGTGAGTAAAGCTTTGGAACTACAAGCCCTGGTGTCCTCCATTGATTCTTGCGCCAGCGCACCCAGCACCGCTACATCTGGGTACCAGCTCCTACACCGTCTACACCTCCCGCTACATCTACACTGCCCTGGGGCTACAGCTCCACCTGTGGGGAGCTTCACCATCTTGGCTGCAACACACCATCAGCCCCAGAGGATCTGCGTGCAGCGTCGGCCTAACATCTCACTTGCCGAACACCACAGGTGGCGTCACGAACTATTCCATTAACTACATTCCACCATTCAAACTCCCCCTATTAATTGGGTGCCCAGGGCCATGAACCTGGTCACCGCTGCTGTGACACATCCCGCCGACACCGGCCCGGTACCGAGTACCCCACGGCCCTAGGAGGGCGACCCACAGTCACACAGGAAAAGTTCACAGCAACCATGTTTAATGTCCACACTCACACAGTGTACAGCATACAGCATCCTGCAGATCGTAGCAAGGAAACAAAACATTCCGTGGGAGTCCGGTTGCTGAGCGTGACGGCACCACCGTATCACGCTGTGCAGTGCCAGGAGGTCGCTCTGCTGGCTCTGTGTTAACTTACACAGGCTGAGCTTCTGCAGAGCCGACTGCTCCACAACTTACAAACTACAAACTGACACACTCAAATCCTTGCTGCACGGGTTTTAACCTGGAATCTGTTGCCATGGGCCACCTGCAAGACCCGGCCTGAAGGAAATGAACTGCCCCGCTACCTTCCTGTTGTCTGTTTCAAAAATAAAATCCCATAACGGGTTTTTCTGAACAATGCCTTGACCAAATAGCTTGACCAAGTTTATGCTTACTTTTATTTTGCTTTGTGACTCACAGGCGTCCTGCTGTGACCACAAAGCACTCCAGCAGGTCTAATAGGACTCCGTCCACATCCTGGGAGATTCATATCGACCTTCGCATATGATCCCCCTCCCTGCCTCACATATCCCCCCTCTGTTCAAACTTGTGGGGTTGAACACTTGTCATGATGCAGGGGGCCCATAACAGAGCATCTGCATTTCCCTGCGATTTCCACAGCTGATGTTCAATGGTGAAATTAAAATTCTGCAGGGAAAGAAACCATCTGGTGACCTGAGCATTCCTCTCCTTGGCATTCCTCATCCATAACAAGGGTGAATGATCTGTCACCAAGTGAAATGGTCGATCGAGCAAATAATAGCGTAGAGACTCCAAGCCCCCCTTAAAGGCGAGGCACTCTTTCTCCACTGCATTATAATTCTTCTCAGCCAGGGTGAGTTTCCTACTTAGGTAAGTGACTAGATGTTCCTCTCTGTTCACCTCCTGTGACAGGACCGCTCCTAAGCCCACGCTAGAGGCATCCATCTGTACTATGAAGTGCTTCTGGAAGTTGAGGTCCATTGCCCGGGCAGAGTAACTAACTGTGGTAAGGTATAACAAATTATAATGATTATCCTCCATCCCATAGTCCAGTGCCCATATACCCATCATACATATCCTCCATCCCACAGTCCAGTGCCCATATACCCATCATACATATCTGCCATCCCATAGTCCTGTGCCCATAAAACCATCATGCATATCCGCCTTCCCACAGTCCTGTGCCCATATACCCATAGTACATATCTGCTATCCCATAGTCCAGTGCCCATATACCAATCACACATCCTCCATCCCATAGTCCCGTGCCCATATACCCATCAAACATATCTTCCATCCCATAGTTCCGTGCTCATATACCTATTATGACATCATCTTCGCCATAGCAACCTATTAGGACATCATCGTCACCATGGCAACCGTTATGACATAACCGTCACCATTGCAACCAATTATGACATCAGCAGCGCCATGGCAACCATTATGACATCATAATGCAGGACGGAGCTTGATATACACACACATACACACACACGTACACACACACGTGCACACACACATACACTCAGCTTTATATATATAGATCTCAAAGTCACAAGTACATATCCAGAGATCTTGATGCTCCTTTGTCTATGGTGTACAACATAATCAAGGAGTTTACAAGCCATGGCACTGTAGCTAATCTCCATAGAGGTGGATGGCAGAGAAAGATTGATGAAAGGTTGCAACACAGGATAATCCTGATGGTGGATAAGGAGGCCGAATCAAGCTCCATAGAAAGTCAAGCTGTCCTGCAGACTCAGGGTGCATCATTGTCAGCATGAACTATCTATTGACATTTGAATTGAAATCCTATGGCAAGAGAACCAGGAGGACCCCACTGCTGACACAGAGACATAAAAAATCTAGACTGTGGTTTTCCAAAATGTATGTGAGTAAGCCAAAATTTTCCTGGGAAAACGTCTTGTGAACAGATGAGCCCAAGGTAGACCTTTTTGGAAAAGCACATCATTCTACTGTTTACCAAAAACAGAACGAGGCCTACAAAGAAAACAACACAGTACCTACAGTCAAATATGGGGGAGTGTCATGCTGCTATATGCAGGTAGATGCAAGCTCCACTAGATGGCAATAGAGTGAAGGGAGGACTGCACACAGCAAGAGCAGACCAGCAGTGCAGCAGTGAAGCTACCACCAGAATAGTCAAACAAGCCGAGTCGATATTAGTCTGTAGTGCAGTTGCAAAGGAATAAACAAACACAGAGTCAGAAGCAAGCCAAATGGGTCAGTACCGGTCAGGAGCAGATATGCCAAAGACAAGAGACAAATAGCAGGTCAGGGTCCAAGCCAAGTCAGATACCAGGGATTCTTAAACATGAAAGGGAAACACTGAATCGGGATGGGGAGAGGGGGACAAACAGATATGGGCAAAGTTAGCAACAGCAGAAGGACAAGTCAGGGTACTACCAGAGTCAGATACGCCATAGGCAGAAAATATAACTGACATGAATTGCAGGACGCAGCAGGATAAAATAGCAAGCCTGAATCCAAAATGAGGCCAGGCAAAGTTAACCCTTGACGTGATCAGCCCGGGGAAAGGGCAGACAGGACTCAAAACCCAGACT
Organism: Dendrobates tinctorius; assembly: GCF_039654945.1. Lineage (NCBI taxonomy): Eukaryota > Metazoa > Chordata > Amphibia > Anura > Dendrobatidae > Dendrobates > Dendrobates tinctorius. The sequence continues at coordinate 24,014,980 of NW_027361829.1, read as the reverse complement.
GGATCATGACAGGGAGATTCAAATATGTTTTTGGGGTTGTTTTGCTGCCTCTGGCACTGGGTGATTTGACTGTGTGCAATGCATCATGAAATCTAAAGATTACCAAAGGATTTTGGGTTGTGATGTAGTGCTCAGTGTTAGAAACCTGGGTTTGCATCCTAACTCAATGGTCTTCCAGCCATACAATGACCCCATACATACTTCAAGAAGTGTGGGAGAGGGAGTCCTCCCTGTATAACCGGACCGGAACCAAGGGGGCTGTCACCAAGGTTCCTGGGGAACTGTTTCCTGGGGACATAATTAAGGGGTGGACCAGAGCCAGTTCTTGAAGGAGTGGGGGCGGAGCCAGTATAAAAGGAACTGAGAATGCCAGCAGGGGGCAGTCGACAGATCTGGGGAGAAGGAGCAGGAAATCTAGGTGGCGCCAGAGAGAGAGCCAGCAGGAGAGAGCTACGACCAGGGAGATTGGAGGGAGACTCACCACAGTCAGGAAGGAGGCAGCAGCGAGTAGCCCAGCAGAAGGACGCCGACCGAACGACCACGCTCCCGCTCCCGCCACTTACACCTGCGGCCGCCACTGCCCGACCAGTCCACGGTGGCGAAGTCAAAAAATAAATTGCAAAGATTACATGAAGGTAGTAATAATAATAAGGGTATTTTGTAAACATAATTTTGATCAAAAGAATGTACAAGCCATCCCGCCATGTCAAGGCAACCCTTGTGGGACAGTCCTAACTCTTGTATTTAAAACCTTTCCACTTGTCAAGTGACGTAAATGTGAACAAGGACTGAGGGACTTGAACCACTAGTAAAAGCATAGGCGAGACAGGATGGATTTTCCAACTCAGAAACAGGACGGTCACACCCTTAGGCTGGAGTCACACACAACGTAGAGAAAAATGGACCGTATTTTACGGCCGTAATATGCATAAATGGTCCCTAAATAGTGTTTCGTATGTCATCCGTTGTCAGGGTGTGACCGCGTATTTTTCTCATGTAAGCATCCGTAAGTGATCCGTATAGCGTTTTTTTCTCGCAAACCTTGCAAAATGGACATTTAACAGTTTCGAGGCCTGCACATAATTTAAATCATCAGCACCAACCCTATTTATTGCCTCCACATCAGGTGGCAGCCTCCAATCTGCCCATTTTGGTGCTGTGCTTGTGTTGGTGTATTGGTGGTTGTTAGCAAACATGTCAGACACACTTCAGTTCACCCCAACTGACCGTGTTCTGTTCAACTGGGTTTTGTCCAGGCGCTTTGGCCAGCCATACCCAGTGATTGTGGATCCAAGGAGGAGACAAATGTGGGTGCATCCGCATTTGAGACAATGCCTCAATAAAGACCATTTTCACAGGCTTTATGCAGCTCTGAGGACACATCCTGACAAGTTTTTCCTCTATTTTTGGATGACCATTTCTACCTTTGATGTTTTGTTGGACACAGTGCGCCCAGCGATCATCTTCCAGGACACCTGGATGCGCAAAGGTATCTCTGCGGAGGAGCGCCTTCTCCTTACGTTACGGCATGTATTTCTCAGCTACAGAATGTATGTAGATGATTAGTTTCTCAAATAATTCTCTTACTCCCTTTTTGGCCAAGAAACTCCCTTAACCCCTTTTTGGCCAAGAAACATTATGAATTGGTACCAAATATATGCTCTAAAAGTTAGAACACTTTGATGTGCTATTCCACATTACCTAGCCGTGGTACATGTGTATATATTGTTCGCCTAGCTTCTTACACACTGTTCTGGTGACCTATATGTAATGTGTGCATCCTTGAGCATGTATTTTAATGTATATATTTTCTACATTTGTTTAATTGTAGGTTCCTCTCAACTGGCCTTTCTTATGCAGCACTCCATCTGGAGTTTTTGATTGGGCGATCGACAATATCCGGCATCGTTCGTGCTACATGTTCTGAAATCTGGTCCAGAGTTCATCCTCTGGTCATGCCAGAGCCCAAGATGGGAGACTGGTTGAGGATTGCCAGGGGATTTGAGTTGCCCTGCCAATTCCCCAATTGTATTGGAGCCTTGGATGGGAAGCACATCCGTGTGCGTAAGCCGCCAAACTCAGGTTCCCAATTCTATAATTATAAACAATATTTTTCTGTAGTTTTGTTGGCTCTGGTTAACAGTAACTACAGGTTTATAATTGTAGACATTGGGGCTTATGGAAGAACTGGAGACTCTAGAGTCTTCAATTCTTCCGTTATGGGTCGGCGGCTGCGCAATAACCTCTTGGACCTACCACCACCACGTCAGGTGCCAGGCTCAAATCAAGAAGCGATGCCTTATGTCCTAGTGGGGAATGAAGCCTTCTTATTGACCAGGCATGTCATGATGCCATACCCGCGCAGAAACCTTGACCACCGGCGCAGGATTATTAATTTGCGCCTTTCACATGCCCGAAGACTGGTGGAGTGCGCCATCGGCATTCTTTGTGCTACATGGCGTGTCATCCAGTCTGCCATTCAGCTGAGTGAAGCCAATGTCAATGAGGTCATCAAAGCTTGTGTGGTCCTCCATAACTTCACTAAACTGCATGATTGCTCCTCATCTGATGTCACTGAAGGTGTGGTGGACAATGGGGATAGGCCTAGGCCACATATGTGTCATGTGGTGTGATGTCTGTACTTACGGTCTGAGATCCATACTGGGTGCCAAAAATGCCAAGCGGTCAAAATAGAGGCATTTCCGCTTGGTCAGCGCTGCTGCTCCACTCCTGGCCCTCTGCTGTCTTTCCCGCCGGTAATGGTCACGGATGCTGCGCCAGCGTCTCATCACATCCTCAACTGCAATGTGAAGTGAAAAGGGACTGTAACCTTTGTGAATTGTGCCAAGTAGAGATGAGCGACTTTGCCTTTTTTCAAGTCGAGTCAGGTTTTATGAAACCCTGACTTTCGCAAAAGTCGGGTCGAATGAAATCGGCCGATTATCGTGAAAAATCGAAGGCCGATTGAAACACGAAACCCAATGCAAGTCAATGGAGAAGAAAAGTCGGCAGTGAGTGGAGGACAGGAAACACACCTACAGTGCCCATTTTAACGCCAAAAACATCAATTCTTATTACTTAAGCTTGTCAACCTTAATTTACTTTATAATAATAGTTAGGCATTGAAAACTGGGGGTTATTTGGCTAAAGTTGTGGGGGGGTAGGGCTGGCTCCAGGTTTTCGTGGGCCCAGGGCCAAAAGAGTGTCAATGGGCTTCTTTAACACATGCCACAATTCATGATCCTCTGATACGGCAGGGAAATAGCGGTATAGTACAATGAAAAATACCTCACTTCTTACCTCATATGACTGATATCCATTTTAAATTCTCCAATAGCTCCAAAAACAGACGGTATATTACTCCATACAGTATTATGGCCACCGCATAGTGCGCTATACAGAGTAATGAGGCCCATATATTTCTACATACAGAATCATTGGTCCCATATAATATTCCTTACAGTATATGATGAGCTCCACATAATGCTACAGTATATGTTGGTCCCCATGGATGAAGCTCCATGGTCTTATGGGCCCAAATAATGCTCCATATATAATGGGCCCCATTTCTAATGCTCCAGTTTATACTGGGCCCTGTAAATGCAGCTCCAGTGTCTGATGTCCACCTTTGGAATGCTCCAGTGTATGGTGGGCCCCATATATCATTCTTCAGAGTTTAGTGCTCCCCAAAAATTGCTCCCAACCTTTAAAACAATTAAATAAGTCTCCTCGTTAGGGAATCCCTGTACTAGTCTGGACTCCTCGTCGTCCCCATCTTCCATCTCTCTGCACTTGGACTGTTTAGGCAGAGGGCGTACAGACGTGATGTCATCGCGCTCTCTGACCAGAATGTCACTGTCAGGAAACGCGGAAGAAGTCACGGCGGTGGAGCAGGGAGAGGTAAGTATTTCAACTTTGCAAGTGCTGTGATCCTGAGCAAGCAGGGGGGGCCCACTCGTTGGCGATGGCACTGGCACAGGGCCCCTCATAGTACGGCGGTATGTCTGACGGCGGGTGCCCCCCCACCGGCAGAGACACTTTTGCGTACTATGAGGGGCCCTGAGAAAGCGCCGTCGCCCATGAGTATCCCCCCCATCTGCTCAAGGAACCTGCACTTTCATCCGCATCTTCCTCTTTGTCACCGTGTAAGGTGGTATAGGATGCGGGAAGGAGAACCTGAGTTTCATCAGGGTCAGATTCTGGCTGTGTAGAGTGCGAGGGGAATGTATTGGTCTGGGTCAATATACCAGCAGAATCATCTAGCAGTGGCTGGGCATCAGTGCACTTGTGGCGCCCCCAGAAGTACGGTCGCCGCAGTGGCATTACCTTCCTCCTAGGGAGTGTGATGTCATGTTTGGGAGCAGCGTAGGATCTCTCTAGCACTTAAATCAACACAACACAGTTCCCACTCCAGGCCAGCAGGGAGAGCTCTGAACCTGACTGCTGAGGAGCTGCTCTCTGTGGTCAGGAGGAGGGAAGTTAGGGCAGTCTGTGAAGGGAAGGAGAAGTGTGTGGATGTGAGAAGGGGAGCTGGAGGATGAGCAGAGTTAAGGCTCACTCCTAGCTGGAGCGCATGGTCCAGATTCCGGTCTCCGAGTTTGTAGGGACACTGACGGTCCTGCAGCAGAAACCGGAGGAAGTAGCAGCTGTAAATGCTCTGTTCCCAACTAAGGCTCGGAGGCCCCAGCAGCGAATTATGTGAGCCAGATTGAAAAGGCTACGGCTGCCTGCCATATAAGAAAGTTTCAAAAGAGAGTCAACAGGGGGAACTTCAGTGAACTCAGTACTGCGAGTACCTCTGATAAGCACTAGAATGGAGGCCACACTACCTATCTGCAGAGAGAGAATTCCTATTTTGCTTCCAGGCTGACCAACTCCTCCATCTGTACTCTGGGTCCTGTACGGCACTTACAAAGTACTGGTAAAGGAACTGCATGACTGTGTCTGTCATCTTTCTCCTGCGCCTGGCGCATGGCTCTGCTACATCCTGCACTGCACACCATCTACCAACTCTTTCATCTGCCCTGCGACTACGGTCCTACCTGTGCAGAGCTTCTACATCTTAGCTGCACCACAACATCTGTCCCAGAGAAGCGATACTGCAGCGCTGGTCAGTCTGATCAGAAACCACAGGTGGCATCACGTATCATTCACCTATAAACGCTATTCACCCCTTTGCATGGACGCCCAGGCCCACGGACCGGGTCACCACCACCTTGACACATCCCTCTGAGACACCAGCCCGGTACCGATTAACCCCACTGCCCTGGCTGGCCACCCACACTCCATGTCAGATTCATCTTGGACTGGGGAATTCACGATTTGACTTGATAACCCAGGCATGGTATGTGGGAAAGAGCTACATGGACTAATGTGAAGTGTGGCCTGCTGCATCATTCACTTTTGGTGGGGATGAAGGACACAAGGAAAGGGGTTCTTCCTGACCAGGAGCCAGCACTTGACGACTCAGTGCTTGCATTTTTTGAAACTTCAGAAGAGGAGGGCATATTTGCTGGAGTCTGTTTCTGCAATGTAAGCGAATACCAGTTCCTGATGCTCCGGCTTTAAAAGCGGTTAACCTACTCCCAGAAAAGGTAGCCTTCCAGACGTTCTGGAGCCAAACCATGATGCAGGCTCAACACCTCCTGCCATAGCTGCTATTTTGCTTTTGCCACTACCAGCAGATGCACCACCACCATCAGTACCAGCTGGCCCTTCCACGCCCACGTCCGTGGCCTCTTCCACCATACTGCCTCATTTTTGGGAAAATGTTCCCAAAATACCACCAGCTATATGGTATTGTAAAACAAGGTGCAAGGTGTATATAGTATTGTGGAGAATTTGAATCTCCCTAGAGATTTTAGGAGGCTGAACTATTATCTCAAGCCCACTATAGATTACACCTCAATTTAACAGGCTGAAATTGGCTGGTGTATGACAAAGTACAAGGTGTATAAAGTATTGGGGAGAATTGGAAGCTCCCTAGAGATTTTAGGAGGCTGAAATATTATCTCAGGCCCAATATAGATTACACCTCAATTTAACAGGCTGAAATTGGCTGGTGTATGACAAAGTAGAAGGTGTATATAGTATTGGGGAGAATTGGAAGCTCCCTAGAGATTTTAGGAGGCTGAACTATTATCTCAGGCCCAATATAGATTACACCTCAATTTAACAGGCTGAAATTGGCTGGTGTATGACAAAGTACAAGGTGTTTATAGTATTGGGGAGAATTGGAAGCTCCCTAGAGATTTTAGGAGGCTGACAATGATGCTCTCAGTCCAAGTATGGCAGCAGGCAGCCTAATAAGCAGGACTGCTGCACACGAAAGTGTGGAAAAATGAACGCTTGGTAACTGTGCAGAAAAGAGGAGGAAAAGTATTTTTGCTTTTAAAAAAGCAGTTTGCACAGCAGTGTGCAAACAGCAATGCAGCTATCAGGGAGCCTTATAAGGCAGCCTAATAACCAACAGAGCTGATGCACAAAAAATATAGCCTCCCCTGTCACTGCACACAAACTGTTGTGTTGTACAGTGGAAATCGCTAACAGCAGAAGCAGTATTTTTGGTCTTCTTCCCTGCCTAACGCTCTCCCTTATTCAGAATCAGCAGCTGCAATCTCTCCCTAATGCTAATATCGGCAGAAGTAAGATGGCGGTCAGCGTGCACGCCCTTTTATAGCTCCTGTGACGCCACACAAAGCAAGCCAATCACTTGCATGCCTTTCTCAAAGATGGTGGTGACCGATGCCCATGTCATCGCGTTGCCCACAGTGTGCGTTCTCCATCATTGGCTGAAAAAGGGCGCTGGAAGCATCATTTGAAACGCGACTTTGGCGCTCTGGTCGCCGACCTCATGGCCGACCTCACGCTATGGTCGGGTTTCGTTTCATGAAACCCGACTTCAGCGAAAGTCGGCGACTTATGAATTTGACCGACCCGTTTTGCTCAACTCTACTCAGCACGCTGAGGGATGAGTGGCGTAGAGTTGTGAGTTGGAGCAGCGTAGAGAGAGTCAACCTTCTCTTGTCGCTTTCCCGCCAAGTCTGCCCCATTTCCAGGCTCAGTCCTCCTTATATATCCCGCACCCCCTGCTGTCCAGCGGGAAGGTCCTTCTCTCCTAGAAGAAGCCTCCCTTGGCAACAGTGAAGACAGTCCCGATAATTCCGGCCCTGAAGGGCACTGGAAACTGCTGACTCTGTTTCGGCTCATCTTCTTACACTCTCCCTCTCTTTTAACACACCATTCCAAGGACGATGCATCTTGAGCATGGTTAGAGAGCTTTTTGACTGTTTTAGCGGTTTGCCGCCAAACAAACTGATCCTGATTGGGGAGTTGTCCAGCCGTTGTTCGTTCGGAGCGACTTAGATTGGAAGGAACATTGGAGTCTTCCAGTGGAGGCAAAGTCAAATCTGCACCTGCCGTGACGTTTTCATCCGGGGTCTCAGGGCCCTGATCTGCAGACGAATTCTCAGATGGCTGTTCTAAACTTTCTTCCTCTTCATCCTCCACGGCCACGGGAGGCACCTCTTCAGGAACCTCAGGGATTTCTTCCCCTCGCATGGAGTCCCCGGAGAGATATGGCCAGAGTATACTCCTTTGAGCGTGGACCACTCTGGTGGGCGCATTCTCTTCCCCTTCTGGATAAACTTCGTACACAGGCCCTTCCATACCAACCCGATGCTTCACTCTATGGCCTACTCTCCCACCGATTTTCCAGCTGTCATGTGGACATTACTCCCACACCAACACTCAATCACCAACCTGAAGATCTGTCCCCCACAGAGGAAGCTTCTCAGGGTGCTCCAGTTCCCGGTGCCGTGTCTGAACCAAACAATGTAAGGTCTGTAGATGGTGGCGATGTTTTTGGACCCAAGTAGACACCCCCCATCCATGGGTAGTCCTCTCCTGGATCCAGGTCCAGTTCCGTTACTTTGTTTCCTGTTCGGCCGAACAACAAGGAGTAAGGTGTGTAACTGGTAGTTTGATGGACTTGATTGTTGTAGATCCACACAAATTCATAGACATATTCTGGCCACTTAGCCTTCCTATCATCTTCCAAGGTCCTCATCATCTGGATCAGAGAATGGTTAAATCGCTCACAGGAGGCCCCGTTTCCCTGAGGATGGTACGATATGGTAGGTGATCTGTCAAACTGATAGATCCGCTGTAATTCATCCATTACTCTTCCCAAGAAACAAGCTCCGTGATCCGAATGGATCCGCTGTGGGCATCCATACACCTGAATAAAATGTTTACAGATCGCGTACGCAGCGGACTCAGCCATCTGTTCCTGGGTGGGCGTCACTACCGCAAACTTCGTGAAATGATCCACCATCACTAAACAGTGGTCGTATCCTGGGTGGGCTGGCTCGATGGTTAAATAGTCGATGGTCAACAGTTCCAGAGGAGCTGAGGTTATTATCGTCTGAGTAGGAGCTCTCTGTTCCGGGGACTTGGCCAATTCACAGGCCTGACAGAGTCTACAAGCTTCCTCGACCGCTGCTCTTAGCCGAGGGTGGTAAATGAATCGCTGTAGCCACTGGAGAGTTTTTTCAAGACTGAAGTGAGCCCCTTTATCGTGAGCCTCTGTGGCCACAGTATACAGCACCATCTCTGGAATCACCACCTGCCAGAAAGCCCCAAGCTCCCACTGTAGTTGATCCTTCCGATATAACAGCCCGTTTCTCATCTGGAGGCGCTCCCACTGCCGGAGTATCTTACATACTTCTGGAGTCAGAGCACTCCGCTGTTCTGGACTAGGCAGCTTCTTCAGTGTCACCCAGTGTCTGAACAGTGCAAGTTCACGATCTTCCTGCTGCAACTGGACCGACTCTTCCCGAGGTCTTCTCAACACTCTTTCATGATGGAGGGTCTGTGTTTGGTCCAGCATTGCCGCCAGCATCCCAGCGGTCCTTTGGAACCGAGGAACCTCCTCTTCCACTAGCATCTCATCTCTACTCTTTCCCGGCGATGCATGTCTTGTTCTGGATAGGGCGTCAGTGTAAGTGTTTTCTGCCCCCCTTCTATAGACGATTCTGTACCGGAACTTCGCCATCCGGGCCACCCAGCATTGTTCCAAGGTCCCTAGCTTGGCATTGTCCAGATGCGCTAACGGGTTATTATCGGTTCACACCAGCACCTCCAAGCCAGACAGGGTTTCTGCGAATCTCTCCATCATGGCCCACACCAATGCCAGCAACTCCAGCTTGAAGGAATTGTAGTTATCCGGGTTGTGTTCAAAATCGTGAAAGGACCGGCTAGCATAAGCGATCACCCTTTCTCTTTCATCCTGCACCTGCGACAACACAGTCTCAAGTCCATGCAAGCTGCCGTCAGTGTGGAGAATGAACGGTATATAGAAGTCCACATAAGCCAGTACTGGAGCTTCGGTCAGCGCCTTCTTCAAGTCACAAAAAGCCTTCTCTTGCCTCTCCTCCCAACAGATGGATTGACCCTTGGCATTTGGGAGTACCCTTTAAAGAGTTCGAGTAACGGTTGCACCAACTGGGCAAAATTCTTCACGAAGCGATGGTAGTACCCCGTCAATCGCCCGAACATCCTTTACGTTTTCCGGGGTGGGCCAGTCTCTAATCACTGCAATTTTCTCCTGTGATGGCTTCACTCCCTCGGCGGAAATGACATGACCAATGTATTCGATCTGAGTCCGGAATAAGTGACATTTTTGGGGTTTCACTTTTAGTCCATAGTTCTGTAAACAGCTCAACACTTGCTCCAGTCTCCGTAGATGATCTTCAAATGAGGCAGCATATACGATGATGTTATTCAGATAGATGAGCGTGGCCTCAAAGTTCAAATCACCCAGACACCTCTCCATCAGCCATTGGAATGTACCGGGGGCATTGGCCAGGTCGAACTGCATCCTGTTGAATTCAAAGACTCTGTCTCGGCTCATCTTCTTACACCGTCACAGTCATAGCTGTGATTGCAAAGCAGAATTGAAGTAAGTGTTGATCTTGGGCAAGCTATTTGTCCAAGGCCGATTTTAAGAAAACTGTCCATTACTTCTATTTTTGAAATGGACTACAGGATGGTAGTGGGGCAATCCATTTCCTTCCCTGGCTCCTGGTTTTCCATGTGGCCTATGGCCACAGGTTCTGTTGTAAAAATCCTGCAGTAAAGGGGTTTAGTGTGTCAGTTTTGGTCTTGCAAGCAAACAAAGCAGAAGGCTTTGCAGAGCTCAACCTGTGAGAGGGAACACAGATCCAAGCAGAGCCAAAAGGCGTGGCACCCTCAGCGTACACGGCGGTGCAGTCACCCACAACAACAGCTTGTGGACTGTCTTTGTTGTCCAGGCTGCGATCCAGAGGATACCGCGTGCTGTGCACTGTGTGAGTTTGGACATTAAACACATTTTGCTGTGAACTTTACTGTGGTCACTGCCTGTTTGTTACACTGCACAAACCCTGCTGCACTACAATACTACTACAAAGTTTCCATACAAACATTTAAAATAGCTAACAAAACAATGCGTGAATTTGAATATTAAATCTGAAGATACAGTCAGTTATAAAGAAAAAAAAGGTATAACCAGTACCAGAAAGTTCAGAATAAAACACGGGCATTTGAGTGGTATTAGGATACCATTAAAAAATCTAAGCGTTCAGCTGTACAAACTCCCCAAAAGATATCAGTTAGTAGTAAGACTATGTGCATACATTGTGGATTTTGATGCAGATCTGCAACGTTTTTGGCCTGACAGATTCGCATCAAATCTGCAGTGTAGTGCACAGCCAATGTTATTCAATGTGAATTTAAGAATTGCTGCGCACATGCTGCGGAAAAATCCGCGCAGATTTGCAACATTTTTTTTCTCTCAGCATTTCAATTCTTTTTGCGGATCTTCAGCATTTCTAGACCCATTGACTTCCATTGAATCAGGCACATCCGCAGCAAAACCGTAGATGTAAAAAAAGATCTGCGGATTTGCCGTGGATGTGGGTGTGAGAAATGCTGCAGATCAGGAGAGAAGTGTGTGGGTGGAGTGTGGGCAGAGACTATGTGCGTGGGTTTGCGTGTATGTGTGTGTGCGTGTCTGTGTGCATGTCTGTGTGCATGTGTCCCTGTGTGTGTGCGGGTCTATGTAAGCAGCCATTGTCTGATGGGACTACTGCTCCCATCCGGCTATGAATGCTCACAGTGATAGCATTGCCGATGATGGGAAAGTAGTCCCATCAGACAATGCATGTATTCAGTAGTTAAAAAAAAATACAGAACATACAGTACATACATATACACATACATTACAGACAGTACATAAAACATAAACATAGAGTACATACTCACAATCACCTAGTCCCCGAAGCCCTTGATCTACTGTAATAAAAATAAATATCATAATATTATATATTGCCTAATAGAGGCAGCATTTCCAATAAATTCATAAATCATACAAAAGAAACCAGGAGAAGTGCTCATCGCAGTGATCAGGCAGAAGAAATAATAGTGGATTTGCACTACTGCTGTATGCCATTATTCATGTAGGCAATTTAAATACTAACTTATTTTTTTTGGCGCACTTTACTTATCTTTGTCCAGCACATATTTTGAATAGTATACAGTATATATTGTTGCCACATTTGGTTATGGCTTTTTGCGGACTTTGCATGTAAAGAATTTTTGATATAATCCTTGTTATCTGCACATTTTAGGAACTATCCCTCTGGGAAGCTTGTTTTATATGTAAGGAAAGCTCCATATATTGATTATTGAATTACTATATGTGCATATATATTTTCTCATGAAATTGATTGTACCTGATTTATAGGCCTTTGTCTTTTTGCATTTATTGCCCTGAAAAATATTGCATTGGACTTCAATACTTTTTAATTGATTTATAATAAAATTCTATTATTTTTATGGAATATAGTTTCCGCTTTGTTTCTTTTGTATGATGTATGTAATAAAAATAAAAATAATATACCAACCTATACTTACCTTTCTGCCGTAGTCCAGTTAATAACGAGTGTCCCACGACGCTCTTCCATCTAGAACACTGACATCGGGCGATGTCAGTACTCTACAGGGGCTCCCGTGATGAACTGACAGAGGGAAGTAATCTTCCGTGTTGTATCCCTCCGTCCCCGGGAGAGAGGTCCCCTATCCCTAACCCTAGCCCTAAGTTGATTCTCTCACCTGCAACAAGTGTGAGAAAATTCTCACGCAGCATTGCTGTAAAGCGAGAGGATGAACTCAGGTAACCTCTCCAGTGATGCACTGAAGGAGCCATTGTCTCCTGTCAGTGCAACATGTGAGGCCCTGTAGAGCAGGGGGAGATCACCGTGGGACACTCGCTATTAAATGGACTATGTCGGAACAGTATTTGTTTTTTGTTTTTTTCTTGCAGAAGATCGAGGGCGTCACATGCCATAATAAATATGGCAAAACTGTGTAGTGTTTTACTTCATTAAAAGACTTTTTTCTGGCTGTGTCTTTTTTAACCCTTAACAACTATAGGATTAGTAATGGATAGGTGTCTTATTGATGCCTCTTAATTACTTGATGTCACCTTACAATACAAAGGTGACATCAACCCCCTATTACCCCATATACCACCGCTACAAGGCTGTGGGAAGAGAAAGGCTAAGTGCCAGAATTGTAGCCCACGCCATTTTTTCCCTTTTTTTCAAAATTAAACATATTGTTCATTAACCCCTTAATCCCATATAACGTACTATCCCATCCATGTGCCCTGGGACTTATTTCCCAGGGATGGGATAGTACGTCATAGCGATCATTGGCGCCCACGTGGTGAGCGCTGCTGATCGCGGCCGGGTGTCAGCTGATTATCACAGCTGACACCCGGCACAATGTGTCAGGGGCAGTCACGGACCGCCCCTGACACGTTAACCCCTTGCACACCACAATCAAACACGATCGCGGTGTACCAGGGGTTAAAGGGAAGCATCGGCAGGGAGGGGGCTCCCTCCTTGCTTCCCTGAGCCCCCCACGGCAGCGCAATGTGCAGCGCTGCTGCGGGGGGCTCCTTCCCTGCTGGCCCCCGAATCTAAGATGGCGACGGGGACCTTCGGGGGCCTGCAGGGAGCCGGCTTCCTCAGTGCCTGCAGAGCGCAGGCACGAGGAAGCCTACTGCACTGCCTGTGACAGATCACTGATCACTGATCTGTCACAGTGATCTGTGCTGTGACAGATCAGCGATCTGTCACAGGACAGTGATGTCCCACCTGGGACAATGTAATAAAGTTAAAAAAAAAGTGATAAAATAATTACAAATAAATCGCCAAATAAATTAGAAAAAAAAAATATTCCCCCAATAAATTCATTTTTTGGAAATAAAAAAAACAAAAAACAATAAAAGTACACATATTTGGTGTCGCCGCATCCGTAACGACCTGCCCTATAAAACTGTCCCATTAGTTAACCCCTTTAGCGAACCCCTTAAAAAATAAAAAGAAAAAAAGAAGCAAAAAATAATGATTTATTATCATACCGCCGAACAAAAAGTGCAATAACGTGCGATCAAAAAGACGTATATAAATATCCATGGTACCGCTGAAAACGACATCTAGTCACGCAAAAAACAAGCTGCCATATAGCATCATCAGCAAAAAAATTAAAAAAGTTATAGCTCGCAGAATAAAGTGATGCAAAAATAATTATTTTTTATATAAAATAGTTTTCATTGCATAAAACTGACAAAACATAAAAAAGACCTAAATGAGGTATTGCTGTAACCGTATTGACCCGAAGAATAAAGCCGCTTTATCAATTTTATCGCACGCATAACGGTGTAAACGCAGCCCCCCAAAAGAAATTCATGAAACGCTGTTTTTTGTTCATTCTTCATCCCAAAAATCAGAATAAAAAGTGATCAAAATATGTCACATGCCCGAAAATGGTACCAATAAAAACGTCAACTCGTCCCGCAAAAAATACGATCTCACATGACTCGGTGGGTCAAAATAAGGAAAAATTATAGCTCTCAATATGTGGTGATGCAAAAACTATTTTTACAATAAAAAGCGTCTTTTAGCGTGTGACAGCTGCCAAATATAAAAACCGCCATAAATAGTAAATCAAACCCTCCGTTATCACCCACTTAGTTAGGGAAAAATAATAAAATGAAAAGAAAATGTATTTATTTCCATTTTGCCATTAGGGTTAGGGTTAGGGCTAGGGCTAGGGTTAGGGCCAGGGCTATGGTTAGGGCTAGGGCTAGGGTAAGGGCTAGGGTTAGGGCTGAGATTAGGGTTAGGGGTGTGTTGGGGTTAGGGTTGGAGTTAGAATTTTGAGGTTTCCACTGTTTGGGCACATCAGGTGCTCTCCAAATGCAACATGGCGTCTGATCTCAATTCCAGCCAATTCTGAGTTGAAAAAGTCAAATGGTGGTCCTTCCCTTCCAAGCTCTACTATGCGCCCAAACAGTGTTTTACCCCCACATATGGGGTATCAGCCTACTCAGGATAAATTGCAAAACAACTTTTGGGGTCCAATTTCTCCTGTTACCCTTAGGAAAATAAAAAATTGGGGGCAAAAATATCATTTTTGTGGAAAAAATGATTTTTTATTTTCACGCCCGGGCGTTATAAACTTCTGTGAAGCCCTTGGGGGTTCAAAGTGCTCACCACACATCTAGATAAGTTCCTTAGGGGGTCTAGTTTCCAAAATGGGGTCATTTGTGGGGGGTTCCCACTGTTTAGGTACATCAGGGGCTCTCCAAACACACATGACACCCGCAGACCATTCCATCAAAGTCTGCATTCCAAAACGTCACTACTCCCTTTCTGAGACCCGGCGTGTGCCCATACAGTAGTTTTCTCCCACATATGGGGTATCAGCGTACTCAGGACAAATTGGACAACAACTTTTGGGGTCCAATTTCTCCTGTTACCCTTGGGAAAATAAAATAATTGGTGATTAATTGATCATGTTTGTGGAAAAAATACGATTTTTTTATTTTCACGCCCGGGCGTTATAAACTTCTGTGAAGCACTGGGGGGTTCAAAGTTCTCACCACACATCTAGATAAGTTCCTTGGGGGGTCTAGTTTCCAAAATTGTGTCATTTTTGGGGGGTTTCCACTGTTTTGGTACATCAGGAGTTTTCCAATCGCGACATGGTGTCCGATCTCAATTCCAGCCAAAAACGTCAAATGGCACTGTTTCCCTTCCGAGCTGTGCCATGCACCCAAATAGTGGTTTACCCCCACATGTGGGGTATCAGCGTACTCAGGACAAATTGCACAATAACTTTTAGGGTCCTGTTACCCTTGGGAAAATAAATATTGGGGGTGAAAAGATAATTTTTGTGGAAAAAATATGATTTTTTAATTGTACCGCTGTACGTTATAAACTTCTGTGAAGCCCTTGTGGATTCAAAGTTCTCACCACATATCTAGATAAGTTCCTTGGGGGGTCTAGTTTCCAAAATGGGATCACTTGTTTGGGGTTTCCACTGTTTAGGTATATCAGGGGCTCTCCAAACGTGACATGGCGTCCGATCTGAATTCCAGCCAATTTTGCATTGATAAAGTCAAACGGCGCTCCTTCCCTTCTGAGCTCAGCCATGCGCAGAAACAGTGGTTCCTCCCCACATATCAGGTATCAGCGTACTCAGGACAAATTGCACAATAAATTTTGCAGTCCAATTTCTCCTGTTACCCTTGGTAAAATAAAAAAATTGAACCTGAATTATTTTTTTTGTGAAAAAAAAGTTAAATGTTCATTTTTTTTTTAAATATTCAAAAAATTCCTGTGACGTACCTAAGGGGTGCAGTTTTTAGAATGGTGTTACTTTTGGGTATTTTCTATCATATAGACCCCTCAAAGTGTCTTCAAATGTGATGTGGTCCGTAAAAATAAAATGGTGTTGCAAAAATGAGAAATCGCTGGTCAATTTTTATCCCTTATAACTTCCTAACAAAAAAAAATTTTGGTTCCAAAATTGTGCTGATGTAAAGTAAACATGTGGGAAATGTTACTTATAAAGTTTTTTCGCCAAATTTCCATTTTTTTCACAAATAAACGCAAGTTATTTAAATGAAATTTTACCACTAACCTGAAGTACAATATGTCACGAGAAAACAATGTCAGAATCTCCAGGATCCATGGAAGCATTTCAGAGTTATTACCTCATAAAGGGACAGTGGTCAGAATTGTAAAAATTGGCCCGGTCATGAACGTGCAAACCACCCTTGGGGCTTAAGGGGTTAATAAACATTGGCCTTGGTATTATATATCTATCTATCTATAGATATATATATGTATAGATATATCTATCCATCTATAGATATATCTCTCTATCCATAGATATATCTATAGATAGATAGATAGATATATCTATAGATAGATACTGTATATCTATCCACATATCTATATCTAAATATCAGAAAAAAGGAAGGCAGCACTCCATTTTAGAGTGAAAAAAATGTGGTTTTATTTCAGACCCACATTCTGATATTTGGATTTTGGCATATTGGATATATTGCTGTTGAGGCCTGTGCACCCATGATATAAGACTGTGCTGTTCCATTTTTTGTACTTTATATCTATATCTATATCTATCTAATTCTATCTATCTATCTATATATCTATCCATAGATATATCTATCTATAGATATATCTATGGATAGATATAGATTCCAAAAAGTGCAGGCAGCACACCAATGAAGATATCAAGTGCACGTTATTGGCCCATGTGCAACGTTTCAGTCCCAAGTGTGGACCTTTCTCAAGCAGTCCACACTTGGGACCGCAACGTTGCACATGGGCCAATAAACTGCACTTGATATTTTCATTGGTGTGCTGCCTTCACTTTTTGGAGTCTATTTATAAGGTTTGGCATCTGTCTGGAAGGATTTTTTCATTTTTTCATCCCATTTGAATTTGGTGCTGCTTTTTTGTTATTTTCTATGGATAGATATATCTATGGATGGATAGATATATCTATGGATAGATATATCAGTGGATGGATAGATATATTTATGGATGGATAGATATATACAGTATATATATATACAGTATATATATATATATACGGTATATAGATCTATCTATCGATCTATCTATCTATCTATCTATAGCTCTATCTATCTATATCTATCTATAGATCTACCTATCTGTAGATCTAACTATACATCTATTTATATATCTATCTATGGATCTATCTATCTATCTATCTATCTATCTATCTGTGTGTAAACATTATTCTTCAATGGAGGCAACAACTGTTGGTAAAATTATTAGAAAATGGAAGAAACACAAGATGGCTGTCAGTCTTCCTCGGTCTGGGGTTTCATGCAAGATGTCGCCTTGTGGGGTAAGATCAATTATGAGAAAGGTCAGGAATCAGCCCAGAACTACAAAGGAGAACCTGGAACCACAGTCTCAAACACTACTGTTAGTAACACACTATGCCGTCATGGATTGAAATCCTACAGGGCAAACAAGGTCCCCCTCCTTATGCCAGCACATGTCTTGGTCCATTTGAAGTTTACCAATGGCTATCTGAATGATCAAGAGGAGACAAGGGAGAAGGTCATGTGGTCAGATAAGACCAAAATAAAACTTTTTGGTATCAACTCCACTCGCCGTGGTTGAAAGAAGATGAAAGATGAGTACAACCTCAAGAACACTCTTATCCATGAAACATGGTGTGGAAAGCATCATACTTTGGGGGTGCTTTTCTCCAAAGGAGACAGGACGACTGCAACTTATTTAAGTGAGGATGAAAGGGGTCATGTATTGCAAGATTTTGGCCAACAACCTCCTTTTCTCTGCAAGAGCACTGAAAATGGATCGTGAGTGGGTCTTATAGCATGATAGTGACCCAAAATACACAGCCAGTCCAACTAAGGAGTGGCTCTGTAAGCGGTATTTCAAGGTCCTGGAGTGGTCTAGCCAGTCTCCAGACCTGAACCCAATCGAAAATCTTTGGAGGGAGCTGAAACTCAATGTTGCTCAGAGACAGACCCGTAAACAGACCCGTAACCTGAAAGATCTGGAGAAGATCTGTATGGTGGAGTGGGCCAAAATCCCTGTTGCAGTGTGTGCAAACTTTGTCAAGAACTAGAGAAAATGTCTGACTTCTGTAATCGCAAAGAAAGGTTTCTGTACCAAATATTAAGTTCTGCTTTTCTATTGTATTAAATAGTTAATGTAATAAAATGCAAATTAATTATGTAAAAATCATATATGCTTCATATTAAAAAAAAAACAAACAAACATCCTACTCACCCTCCAGCGTGCCCTGCATCTTGTTGGTCCCAGCACCCTCGCAGCACCTCGTTCTGGCTTCCAGCAGTGCTTCCTGTGCTTAGCGATCACCTGGTGGGTCGCCCTCGCACGCCCAGGGCAGCGGGATACTCGGTACCGGGCTGGTGTCAAGGCGGGAATGTGTCACAGCAGCGGTGACCCGGTCCGTGGCCCTGGGCACCCAATATCAATGGCGGTGATGTTAATGGTGTTAAAGTTTATATGAATAGTTTGTGACGCCACCCATGGTGTTTGGCAAGTAAGATGGCAAGCCAACGCTGCATCCAGATCCGCTGGGACTGACGGTGTGGTGCAGCAGAGATGGTATAGCTCCCCACAGGTGGAGCTGTAGTCTCAGGGCAGTGTAGGTGCAATGGATGAGGAGAGGCGCAGAATGTATGGAGGCTGGTACCCGGGTGTAGTGGTGCTGGAATAACTGGAGGACACCAGAGTATGCGGTTCCAAAGCTTTACTCACTGTTTGCAGTTCACACAACTGCCTGCCTCCGTACTGTGTTCTCCAGGTCAGGGCTCCAGCCAACCTCCAGGCAGGATAGGATTCTCCCTTCCACACTCCGCCAACATGTACCTTACTGAACGACTCCTCCAATGCGCCATTAGGTGCGAAGCACTCCAGTACTTAGTTACCCTGGAATGCCTTTCTCTAGGTGTTCCTAGTCTTTACTTGTATGACAGACAGCTGTAGCCTGCTTCGGAGACTCATCACTGCGTCCCGGCTCTCTATTCAGTTGCTGTTGTGTCCCAAGTCTATGATGGGAGCAAGGCATTAGCGGCTCACTACTCCTCCGGTGTCTGTTGCCGGACATAAAGATCCAATCAACCTCGGGGACCGGGCCCCGGCCTTTGCGCTCTCTGGACTGGAAGGGTTCTCTATCTTTCTTCAACCAGCTTCCCACCGTCCTTCTATTCTCCTTCGTTCCGATCTGTTCTCTCTCTCTTATGGAAGGTTAGGTTATCAATCTTATCAGTCTCTTTCTCTGGTCTTTCTCGTGCCAGCAGCCCAGATCACTGGGACCTGCTGCAGCACGTCCCTCAGACACCCATCTTCTCTCTTCTCTCTCCTCTAACCAACTAACTAACTTTCACTCTTCCCACTCTTTTGTATCATCTCTCTCCACTCGCCTCCCAGCACATCTCGTGTTACGAAGCAGGGGTCCATGAGGGGTGCTCTGCTAACCCCCAGCCTGAAGCTGTTAGGTGGTCCCACTGAACTATCCTGTGTGTGGAATGCAGGTGTGGAGTGTGGTCAGGAGTTCCCACCTTACCTGGATGGTGGGGCACTACACCTTAGGAGAAGGTGCAGTACCTCTGTGGCGACTGAAGCCTCGGGGGCGCCACACTGGCACCGCTCATTAAGGTAATGAATATTCCCTCCACGCCTATGGGAGTAGAGACGCGTGCATATTCATTACCTTAATGAGCAGCGACACGTGATCGCTCAGCACAGGAAGTGCTGCGGAAACTAGCACCAACGAGATGCTGCGAGGGCTCCAAGACCAACGAGATGCAGGGAACACTGGAGGGTGAATAGGATATCTTCTGGAAGCCGGCGGCTGCGGCTGCAGCTGTAACTGTGTGCGCTATAAGAGAAATGAATATTCATTTCTCTTTAGCAGTGGCACAGGCTGTAGCCACAGCCTTCTGGGACAATTGACTCGTGTATAAGCCAAAGGGGCGTTTTCAGCACAAAAAAGTGCTGAAAAACTCTGCTTATACACGAGTATATACAGTAAATATGGCTTGAAATCATACTTTCCTTCTTATAGGAAATTTATCAATGTCTTTATGCTGCCATCTCAGATGTAAAGCTAAAGTGACAGCCATGCTGATTTTGTCTTTATGTTTGTGTCCTGTAGCTTTGGTGAAAATAAGGAGCAGCTCTCATGAGGAAAGAGTAATTTTATCATAGTGTTAGTGCTGAGAAGTCCTTGATAATGATGAATCGCTGGTTAACCTTTCCTGTTCTGGCTGATTGATAACTTTCTGCTTATGCTTAGTAAAAGAGTGAAGGCTATCAATAAATAACTAGAAAGAAAGCCATAATCACAGCTCATAACAAACAAAATGCTGAAATCAGCATGACTGTCAATGCATTATGCTGCCCACAGAGATTTCCAAAAACACCTAGTTTATTTGGAGCTACATTCAAATTGATATTCCTCTACATTGTAATGTTTGTCTGCAGAATGTCATGAAGACTAGATCATATTTCCAAACAAAGTGTTCTAGACATGCAATTTTAATGATAAAACATATTTTACACAAAATTAGGATTTGGCAGGAGTTATGAATATTAGATGCCATTAAACCTCGGAATTTCTGCCATGTATCAAAGACAATTATATTCATCCATCTGCTTTATTATAATGTTCATAGCCATGTTTTATGCAATAAAAATATTTTTTTTATTTTATTCTTCATCTAAACCATAAATTATTGTTTATGCTTACTATAAATCCTGGCAAAAATAATAGAATCACCACACATGCTTTATACATAGCTATTTTACTTTATATCAAAAGCCCAATTCCCAAATATGTCTAAAAGCAATATTTAATGGCTTAAAATTCTAACTTTCTGAAACATAGGAAAGTAAATTATTTTTTTTTCTTAAGTGCTTGAATTGTTTGAACACAGATATCTAAAACATTTTAATATAATAAGTATTATACATAGATTACAATGCATACCCCTTGAAAAAACTGCCCTGGAAACTTACCACATGGTTGCTGCCTCTTCATATTGCCCATCAAGTACCGTATATAATCGTGTATAAGCCGACCCCCTTTAATTTTGCCACAAAAAACTGGGAAAACTTATTGACTCGCGTATAAGCCTAGGATGGAAAATGCAGCAGCTACTGGTAAATTTCAAAAATAAAAATAGATACCAATAAAAGTAAAATTAATTGAAACATCAGTAGGATAAATGTTTTTCAATATCCATGTTGAACCAGGAGCCCCATATAATGCTCCATACAATTCATGATGGGCCCCAAAAAATGCTCCATAGAATAATATGCCCCATATGCTGCTCCATAAAGGTTATGGCCTCATAAGATGTTCCATAGATTATGACCCATATGCTGCCCCACAAAATGTTCCATAGAATAGGCCCCATAAGATGCTCCATAGATTATGCCCCATAAGATGCTCCATAGATTATGCCCCCATATGCTGCCCCATAAGATGCTCCATTGAATATGCCCTCATATACTGCCCCCATAAGATGCTCCATTGAATATCCCCCATATGCTGCCCCCATAAGATGCTCCATTGAATATGCCCCATATGCTGCCCCCATAAGATGCTCCATTGAATATGCCCCCATATGATGCCCCCATAAGATGCTCCATTGAATATGCCCTTATATGCTGCCCGCATAAGATGCTGCATTGAATATGCCCCCATATGCTGCCCCCATAAGATGCTCCACTGAATATGCCCCCATATACTACCTCCATAAGATGCTCCACTGAATATGCCCCCATATGCTGCCCCTATAAGATGCCCTCTAGATTATGCCCCCATATGTTGCTGCTGCAGCTACAGCAGGTATTAAAAAAAGGCATACTTACCTCTTGTCCCTAGGGGCCAGGTGCTGGTGTGCTGAGGAGGCGAACACTGGAGCGCTATGGGGGACAGGTGTCACCACTGGCACAGGACCTGGAACCTGAGATATTCACCTGTTCCGGTTCCAACGCTGCTTGCCGCTGTCTGCCCACCACGGTCTCTCTGTCTGTGACTGTTCAGGCAGAGGGTGCGCACTGACAACGTCATCCAGCCCTCTGCTGTCTGAATGTCACTGACAGAGGGACCCGGTGGGCAGAAAGTGGCGAGAAGCATTGGATCCGGGACAGGTGAATATCGCTATACTTACCTTCCCCTGGCCCGTCTCTGCAGCCTTGTTCTCCCACAGTCTCCCTTCCTTCCTTCAGCGGTCATATGGTAACGCTCATTAAAGTCATAAATATGCACATATTCATGACTTTAATGAGCGGTAGCATGTGACCGCTGTAGGAGGAAAGGAGACCGTGGGACAAGCAGGGGGGCTGCAGAGACCATGCCAGGGGGGTCAGTATGATGTGACACCCCCGCTCCCCCTCCCCCACCTACCCCCTGGCTATATGACTCGCATATAAGCTGAGAGGGGGACTTTCAGCCCAAAAAAATGGGCTGAAAATCTCAGCTTATACGCGAGTATATACGGTATTTCCATCCCTACTGGAAATTCCTATTCTATTTTGTTTATTGTAGCGAGAAAATGTTTGTGACAAGACTATAAGTAGTAGGCTGAGTGTAATGGGATTTACACATGGAAAAGCTAAATAAAATTAATCTTCCTATGGATTACGCATAGTGTTGAGCGATACCACCCGATACTGAAAAATATCGTATCAGAATGGATCGGCCGATCTAAAAAAAGTATCGGGTATCGCCGATTCCGATCCCGGAAGTCCCATTTAAGTCAATGGAACAGAAATATCGGAATTAAAAAAAACCCTTTCTTTCCCTGTTGGTTAATTCTACATGGAGAAAAACAACTAATAATAATGTAGAATGTATTGTAGGAGACATTGAAGCCATAGAGCTTTAGCCCAATCAAATGGAATCGCAGTATTTTTTTTTTTTAAAGACGTTCGTAGTTACAAAGATATCGACTATGTTAAAGTCTTTAATTTTTTGTCAGATATGTATGTTTCACTACTTCCATGCTCTTCACCTTTTTTACTTCTCCCACACTTTCTCCTTCATCATCTTCAGCAGCAGCAGTATCTTCTTCTTCTTTTATTCTTCTTCATATTCTACTTCTTCATCTTCTTCCTATTCTTCTTCATCATATTCTTATTTGTGTCAGGCATTCCTGTAGTTGTTATCTATAAAAGTTTGAAGATTACACCTTCCGTTCAGCCTGTCACAAAAGATTTACAACAGGATTTGTCTGCGTTCAGTTTGGCCTGCAGCAGCAGGCCTTTTCCAGGGGCACCATGAGAAGGAACGGACTCACCCCCATACACTGCTTACTCTTCTTCTGCTTATAAATTAGATAATATCATTTGCTCTGATTGTTAGTCTTCTGCTTCATGTTCTTCTGCTTTCGGTTTTTATGCTTCTTGGTCTTCTGTCTCTTGTTGTTCTGCATCTTGGTGGTTGTCTTCCTGTTCTTTGTCCTCTTGGTCATCTTCTTCAGGGTCATCTTTTAGGTATCCTTCTGTGTGGTCTTCAGGGTCGTCGTCTTCAGGGTCATTGTCAGGGAGATTCAGAGTGAGAATCAAAAACCATTTCCACAAGCTTGAACTTGGAAAAGTAGCAGAAGGTACAAGAAGGCTGAGGAACTGCCGAGAACCAGCTGACGGTACTGGAACCCGGAGGGGCAGCAGAATGAACAAGAGCCAATGGCACAACCGTGGACCAGCTGACGTTGCTGGAACACGGTTACTAAGCAGGAGGTACCTGTGCTCCAAAGCACTACCAAGGACCAGCAGACATTGCTGGAACTCGGATACCAAGAAGGAGGCACCTAGGCCAAAGGCACTGCCGAGAACCATCTGACGGTGCTGGAACCCGTATGGGTAGCAGAAGCTGCAAGAGCAAATGACACTAGCGAGGACCAGCTGACGGTGCTGGAACCCGGTGGGGCAACAGAAGAAACAAGAGCCAATGGGAGAACCGTGGAGCCGCTGACTGTGCTGTAACACGGTTTCTAAGCAGGAGGTACCTGTGCTACAAAGCACTACCAAGGGCCAGCTGATGTTGCTGGAACTCGGATACCAAGAAGGAGACACCTAGGCCAAAGGCTCTGACGAGAACCAGCTGACGGTGCTGGAACCCGGATGGGTAGCAGAAGGTAACCAGGAAAAAAACAAAGTTGCAAGGCCGTGAGCCGGCCGCAGTTACCGAAACCCACAGTCCTACAGGGGGTGCTTGTCCTATTGGCACTACGGAACCAGCCTTTATTACCAGAACCCGCAGCCCACATAGGAAGCACAGAAACTGCAGGCACCATAGACTCGGCTAACCCAACTGCAACACGACAGGACAACGTATCGGTGGCAAAGTGACGTTGACACTACCCGGAAACAGCAGGCGTGCTGGAACCAGGCTGGGCAGGAGGGAGTGCCCGTGCCAAAAACACTTACGAGAACCAGCTAACGGTGCTGGAACCCAGATGGGTAGCATTAGCTACAATAGTCAATGGAACTACCGAGAACCAGCTGACGGTGCTGGAACCCGGAGGGGCAGCAGAAGGAACAACAGCCAATGGCACAACCGTGGACCAGCTGACGGTGCTGGAACACGGTTACTAAGCAGGAGGTACCTGTGCTCCAAAGCACTACCAAGGACCAGCAGACGTTGCTGGAACTCGGATACCGAGAAGGAGGCACCTAGGCCAAAGGCACTGCCGAGAACCAGCTGATGGTGCTGGAACCCGTATGGGTAGCAGAAGCTGCAAGAGCAAATGACACTAGCGAGGACCAGCTGACGGTGCTGGAACCCGGTGGGGCAGCAGAAGGAACAAGAGCCAATGGGAGAACCGTGGAGCAGCTGACGGTGCTGTAACACGGTTACTAAGCAGAAGGTGCCTGTGCTACAAAGCACTACCAAGGACCAGCTGACGTTGCTGGAACTCGGATGGGTAGCAGAAGGTAACCAGGAAAAAAACAAAGTTGCAAGGCCGTGAGCCGGCCTCAGTTACCGAAACCCACAGTCCTACAGGGGGTGCTTGTCCTATTGGCACTACGGAACCAGCCTTTATTACCAGAACCCGCAGCCCACATAGGAAGCACAGAAACTGCAGGCACCATAGACTCGGCTAACCCGACCGCAACACGACAGGACAACGTATCGGTGGCAAAGTGACGTTGACACTACCCAGAAACAGCAGGCGTGCTGGAATCAGGCTGGGCAGGAGGGAGTGCCCGTGCCAAAGACACTTCCGAGAACCAGCTGACGGTGCTGGAACCCGGAGGGGTAGCATTAGCTACAAGAGTCAATGGAACTACCGAGAACCAGCTGACGGTGCTGGAACCCGGAGGGGCAGCAGAAGGAACAACAGCCAATAGGACAACCGTGGACCAGCTGACGGTGCTAGAACACGGTTTCTAAGCAGGAGGTACGTGTGCTCCAAAGCACTACCAAGGACCAGCAGACGTTGCTGGAACTCGGATACCAAGAAGGAGGCACCTAGGCCAAAGGCACTGCCGAGAACCAGCTGACGGTGTTGGAACCCGGATGGGTAGCAGAAGGTACCCATGAAAAACAAAGTTGCAAGGCCGTGAGCCGGCCGCAGTTACCGAAACCCACAGTCCTACAGGGAGTGCTTGGCCTATTGGCACTATGGAACCAGCCTTTGTTACCAGAACCCGCAGCCCACATAGGAAGCACTGAAACTGCAGGCACCATAGACTCGGCTAATCCGACCGCAACATGACAGGACAACTTATCAGTGGCAAAGTGACGTCGACACTACCCGGAAACAGCAGGCGTGCTATAACCAGGCTAGGCAGGAGGGAGTACCCGTGCCAAAGACACTGCCGAGAACCAGCTGACGGTACTGGAACCCGGAGGGGCAGCAAAAGGAACAAGAGCCAATGGCACAACCGTGGACCAGCTGACGTTGCTGGAACACGGTTACTAAGCAGGAGGTACCTGTGCTCCAAAGCACTACCAAGGACCAGCAGACGTTGCTGGAACTCGGATACCGAGAAGGAGGCACCTAGGCCAAAGGCACTGCCGAGAACCAGCTGATGGTGCTGGAACCCGTATGGGTAGCAGAAGCTGCAAGAGCAAATGACACTAGCGAGGACCAGCTGACGGTGCTGGAACCCAGTGGGCAGCAGAAGGAACAAGAGCCAATGGGAGAACCGTGGAGCAGCTGACGGTGCTGTAACACGGTTTCTAAGCAGGAGGTACCTGTGCTACAAAGCACTACCAAGGACCAGCTGACGTTGCTGGAACTCGGATACCAAGACGGAGGCACCTAGGCCAAAGGCTCTGCCGAGAACCAGCTGACGGTGCTGGAACTCGGATGGGTAGCAGAAGGTACCCAGGAAAAAAACAAAGTTGCAAGGCCGTGAGCCGGCCGCAGTTACCGAAACCCACAGTCCTACAGGGGGTGCTTGTCCTATTGGCACTACGGAACCAGCCTTTATTACCAGAACCCGCAGCCCACATAGGAAGCACAGAAACTGCAGGCACCATAGACTCGGCTAACCCGACCGCAACATAACAGGACAACTTATCGGTGGCAAAGTGACGTTGACACTACCCGGAAATAGCAGGCGTACTGTAACCAGGCTAGGCAGGAGTGAGTACCCGTGCCAAAGACACTGCCGAGAACCAGCTGACGGTCCTGGAACCCGGAGGGGCAGCAAAAGGAACAAGAGCCAATGGCACAACCGTGGACCAGCTGACATTGCTGGAACACGGTTACTAAGCAGGAGGTACCTGTGCTGCAATGCACTACCAAGGACCAGCAGACGTTGCTGGAACTCGGATACCGAGAAGGAGGCACCTAGGCCAAAGGCACTGCCGAGAGCCAGCTGACGGTGCTGGAACCCGTATGGGTAGCAGAAGCTGCAAGAGCAAATGACACTAGCGAGGACCAGCTGACGGTTCTGGAACATGGAGGGGCAGCAAAAGGAACAAGAGCCAATGGCACAACCGTGGACCAGCTGACGTTGCTGGTGACAGGAACACCGCACTGCACTTGCTCACTGTGCCAGTGCGGGTGTCCTGAGTACAAAGACAGTACTCACAGATACCTGTGGAGCAGGGCAGCAGCGGTGACGATGCGTGCTTCAGAGTATCAGGACCTGAAGCACATGACTGCTGGGGGCATGGCTTAAGCTCCACAGATCTAGGAGCTGCAGGGAAACTCCTAGAAAGGTAACTACAGGACAATGTTACCAAGGGGCATAGACAGAGACAGAAACCAGACGAAGCCAGGGTCAAAGCACCAGATAGCAATACAGTACCACGGGGTTTAGACAGAAAGGATAGTCAGGACGTAGCAATAGGTCAGAAAACCAGAACGAGCAATAGACGGTACATTAGGGACAAACTGTAACAGAGTAACGATAGCCAAGCCAGGAGGTCAGAACCGGAGAAGACAGTAGTACCAAAGCGAGAGACGGAGTACAGAGTGAGGGAACAGGCCAGGTCATACACGGGAAGCAAACAAGCAACGCAGCATACACGCACACCAGGGGTCAGACACACCAGAACAACAGTATAGCTGACAGAGAACCCTGGTAAAGAGTGAGTATAAATACCCCTCCCAGATCCAGAAAGAGGCCACGAACACTTAACCCTGTGAGTGCAGGGCAAGAACCCTGTTCAAACCATGACAGCTGGAACACGGTTACTAAGCAGGAGGTACCTGTGCTACAAAGCACTACCAAGGACCAGCAGACGTTGCTGGAACTCGGATACCAAGAAGGAGGCACCTAAGCTAAAGGCACTGCCAAGAACCAGCTGACAGTGCTGGAACCCAGATGGGTAGCAGAAGGTACCCATGAAAAACAAAGTTGCAAGGCCGCGAGCCGGCCGCAGTTACCGAAACCCACAGTCCTACAGGGAGTGCTTGTCTTATTGGCACTATGGAACCAGCCCTTGTTACCAGAACCCGCAGCCCACATAGGAAGCACTGAAACTGCAGGCACCATAGACTCGCCTAACCCAACCGCAACACGACAGGACAACGTATCAGTAGCAAAGTGACGTCGACAATACCCGGAAACAGCAGGCGTGCTGTAACCAGGCTGGGCAGGAGGGAGTACCCGTGCCAAAGACACTGCAGAGAACAAGCTGACGGTGATGGAATCCGGAGGGGCAGCAAAAGGAACAAGAGCCAATGACACAACCGTGGACCAGCTGACGGTGCTGGAACACGGTTTCTAAGCAGGAGGTACCTGTGCTAAACAGAACTACCAAGGACCAGCAGACGTTGCTGGAACTCGGATACCTTGAAGGAGGCACCTAGGCCAAAGGCTCTGCCGAGAAACAGCTGACGTTGCTGGAAACCGGCTGGGCAGGAGGGAGTACCCGTGGCAAACACACTTCTGAGCAGCAACATGCGATGTTGAAGCCCAGGGGTCAATCAGGCAGCAGGCTGAGGCCAACTTGGAGCGAGTTTTATATTGGTTGTACACAACTACTGATTGTAACCGTGATCCACTTTGGCCTCTGGGTCTACTGTCTCTAGTATTTCCCCTGGCCTCCAACCACGGCAGTTGCTGCTCTGCAGAGTTGTCTGCACAATCCACACTTGTTCCTGAGTTACTGGGCCTCAGTCACGTCAGTTGATCCCCTGATGTGTGTCCGGCAAGTTGTCCTGCTCTGTCCACATTCCCACAACTATTAATGGGAATGGGGACAGAGCAGGAGACATTGCCGGACACACCACAGGGGATCAACTGACGTGACTGAGCCCCAGTAACACAGGAACAAGTGTGGATTGTGCAGACGGCACATCAGAGCAGCGACAGGCGGGGTTGGAGGCCAGAGGAAATAGTAGAGACAGTACAGCCAGAGGCCTAAGTGGACCACGGTTAAAAGTCAGTAGTAGTGTGATGTTGGAGGCAGCAGGAGACTTTGCCATCCGCAC
Source organism: Dendrobates tinctorius (assembly GCF_039654945.1). Taxonomy (NCBI): domain Eukaryota; kingdom Metazoa; phylum Chordata; class Amphibia; order Anura; family Dendrobatidae; genus Dendrobates; species Dendrobates tinctorius. Next base: position 23,986,122 of record NW_027361829.1, on the reverse strand, counting down.
AGCAGGGGAACAGCTGGCGTTACTGAACCCCACAGACACAGGAGCGAGTGTTTCTATCTGTGCGGACGGCACTTCCAAGCTACAACTGGCTGTGTTGAAGCCCAGGATCAATGCTCCGAGCAGGCTGAGGCCTACTTGGAGCAAGTGGAAAATAACATGTAGTGTGATGTTGGAGGCAGCAGGAGACTTTGCCATCCGCACAGCAGGAGAACAGCTGGTGTTACTGAACCCCACAGACACAGGAGCGAGTGTTTCTATCTGTGCGGACGGCATTTCCAAGCTACAACTGGCTGTGTTGAAGCCCAGGATCAATGCTCCGAGCAGGCTGAGGCCTACTTGGAGCAAGTGGAAAATAACATGTAGTGTGATGTTGGAGGCAGCAGACTTTGCCATCCGCACAGCAGGGGAACAGCTGGCATTACTGAACCCCACTAACACAGGAGCTAGTGTGTGTTTCTCTGTTAAGACGGCACTTCTGAACACCAACTGGCATTGTTGGAGCCCAGGATGAGGCATGGAGTTGGCTGAGGCCAACTTCCAGCACGTTTTATAGAGGTTGTAGACTACAACTGATTGTAACCGTGCTCCACTTAGGCCTCTTGCTCCACTGTCTCTAGTATTTCCCCTGGCCTCCAAACCCACCAGTGACAGCTATGAAGTGGCGTCAGCACAATCCAAACTTGTTCCTGTGTTACTTGGCCTCAGTCCCGTCAGTTGATCCCTCGATGTGTGTCCGGCAAGGTCTCCTGCTCTGTCCTCATTCACACTACTAGTAATGGGAATGTGGACAGAGCAGGAGACTTTTACGGACACACATCAGGGGATCAACTGACGTGACTGAGGCCAAGTAACACAGGAACCAGTGTGGATTGTGCTGACGCCACTTCAGAGCTGTCACAGGCGGGGTTGGAGGCCAGGGGAAATACTAGAGACAGTGGAGCCAGAGGCCTAAGTGGAGCAGGGTTAAAAATAAGTTGTAGTTTGAATGTGGATGGAGCAGGAGACTTTGCCGTCCACACAGCAGGGGAGCAGCTGGCATTACTGAACCCCACTAACACAAGAGCGAGTGTTTCTATCTGTGCGGACGGCACTTCCAGGCTACAACTGGCTGTGTTGTAGCCCAGGATCAATGCTCCGAGCAGGCTGAGGCCTACATGGAGCGCGGAGAAAAAGCGTTGTAGTGTGAGTTTGGAGGCAGCGGGAGACTTTGCCGTCCACACAGCAGGGGAACAGCTGGTGTTACTGAACCCCACTAACACAGGAGCGAGTGTTTATATCTGTGTGGACGGCACTTCCAGGCTACAACTGGCTGTGTTGTAGCCCAGGATCAATACTCAGAGCAGGCTGAGGCCTACTTGGAGAGAGGAGAAAAAGTGTTGTAGTGTGAGTTTGGAGGCAGCTGGAGACTTTGCCGTCCACACAGCAGGGGAACAGCTGGCGTTACTGAACCCCACTAACACAGGAGCAAGTGTTTCTATCTGTGCGGACGGCACCTCCAGGCTACAACTGGCTGTGTTGTAGCCCAGGATCAATGCTCCGAGAAGGCTGAGGCCTACTAGGAGCGAGGAGAAAAAGCGTTGTAGTGTGAGTTTGGAGGCAGCTGGAGACTTTGCCGTCCACACAGCAGGGGAACAGCTGGTGTTACTGAACCCCACTAACACAGGAGCGAGTGTTTATATCTGTGTGGACAGCACTTCCAGGCTACGACTGGCTGTGTTGTAGCCCAGGATCAATACTCAGAGCAGGCTGAGGCCTACTTGGAGAGAGGAGAAAAAGCGTTGTAGTGTGAGTTTGGAGGCAGCTGGAGACTTTGCCGTCCACACAGCAGGGGAACAGCTGGCGTTACTGAACCCCACTAACACAGGAGCGAGTGTTTATATCTGTGTGGATGGCACTTCCAGGCTACAACTGGCTGTGTTGTAGCCCAGGATCAATGCTCCGAGCAGGCTGAGGCCTACTTGGAGCAAGGAGAAAAAGCGTTGTAGTGTCAGTTTGGAGGCAGCTGGAGACTTTGCCGTCCACACAGCAGGGGAACAGCTGGCGTTACTGAACCCCACTAACACAGGAGCGAGTGTTTATATCTGTGCGGATGGCACTTCCAGGCTACAACTGGCTGTGTTGTAGCCCAGGATGAAGCATGCAGCAAGCGGAGGACAACTTGCAGCTGGTTTTATAGAGGTTGTAGACTACTACTGATTGTCACCGTGCTACACTATGGCCTCCGGCTCCACTGTCTCTCTTATTTCCCCTGGCCAACAACCCCGCCAGTTACAGCTGTGAAGTGGTGTCTGCACAATCCACACTTGTTCCTGTGTAACTGTGGCTCAGTCCCGTCTGTTGATCCCCTGATGTGTGTCTGGCAAGCTCTCCTGCTCAGTCCTCATTCACACTACTAGTAATGTGAATGTGGACAGAGCAGGAGACCTTGCCGGACACACATCAGGGGATCAACTGACGGGAATGAGCCACAGTAACTCAGGAACAAGAGTGGATTGTGCAGACGCCACTTCACAGCTGTAACTGGCGTGGTTGTTGGCCAGGGGAAATACTAGAGACAGTGGAGCCAGAGGCCTAAGTTGACCAAAATTACAAATCTGTAGTAGTTTGCATGTGGATGGAGCAGGAGACATTGCCGTCTACACAGCAGGGGAACAGCTGGCATTACTGAATCCCACTGACACAGAAGCTAGAGTGTTTTTCTCTGCGGAGACGGCACTTCTGAACACCAACTGGCATTGTTGGTGCCCAGGAACAAGCATGGAGCAGGCTGAGGCCTGCTCTTTTTTGAATGTGGAGGCAGCAGGAGACTTTGCCGTCTACACAGCAGGGGAACAGCTGGCATTACTGAACCCCACTGACACAGGAGCTAGAGTGTTTTTCTCTGCGGAGACGGCACTTCTGAACACCAACTGGCGTTGTTGGAGCCCAGGATGAGGCATGGAGCAGGCTGAGGCCTGATGGTGTTGTCATGTGGCGGCAGCAGGAGACTTTGCCGTCTACACAGCAGGGAAACAGCTGGCATTACTGAACCCCACGGACACAGGAGCTAGTGTGTTTTTCTCTGTGAAGATGGCACTTCTGAACACCAACTGTCGTTGTTGGAGCCCAGGATGAGGCATGGAGCAGGCTGAGGCCTGATGGTGTTGGCATGTGGAGGCAGCAGGAGACTTTGCCGTCTACACAGCAGGGGAACAGCTGGCGTTACTGAACCCCACTAACACAGGAGCGAGTGTTTATATCTGTGCGGACGGCACTTCCAGGCTACAACTGGCTGTGTTGTAGCCCAGGATGAAGCATGCAGCAGGCGGAGGACAACTTGCAGCTGGTTTTATAGAGGTTGTAGACCACTACTGATTGTCACCATGCTCCACTATGGCCTCCGGCTCCACTGTCTCTAGTATTTCCCCTGGCCAACAACCCCGCCAGTTACAGCTGTGAAGTGGCGTCTGCACAATCCACACTTGTTCCTGTGTAACTGTGGCTCAGTCCCGTCTGTTGATCCCCTGATGTGTGTCTGGCAAGCTCTCCTGCTCAGTCCTCATTCACACTACTAGTAATGTGAATGTGGACAGAGCAGGAAACCTTGCCGGACACACATCAGGGGATCAACTGACGGGACTGAGCCACAGTAACTCAGGAACAAGTGTGGATTGTGCAGATGCCACTTCACAGCTGTAACTGGCGTGGTTGTTGGCCAGGGGAAATACTAGACACAGTGTAGCCAGAGGCTTAAGTTGACCAAAGTTACAAATCTGTAGTAGTTTGCATGTGGAGGCAGCAGGAGACTTTGCCGTCTACACAGCAGGGGAACAGCTGGCAATACTGAACCCCCCTGACACAGGAGCTAGTGTGTTTTTCTCTGCGGAGACGGCACTTCTGAACACCAACTGGCATTGTTGGTGCCCAGGAACAAGCATGGAGCAGGCTGAGGCCTGCTGTTTTTTGAATGTGGAGGCAGCAGGAGACATTGCCGTCCACACAGCAGGGGAACAGCTGACGTTACTGAACCCCACTAACACAGGAGCTAGTGTGTTTCTCTGTGAAGAGTTCTGAACACCAACTGACGTTGTTGGAGCCCAGGATGAGGCATGGAGCAGGCTGAGGCCTGATGGTGTTGGCATGTGGAGGCAGCAGGAGACTTTGCCGTCTACACAGCAGGGGAACAGCTGGCATTACTGAACCCCACTAATACAGTAGCTAGTGTGTTTTTCTCTGTGAAGGAGGCACTTCTGAACCCCAACTGACATTGTTGGAGCCCAGGATGAGGCATGGAGCTTGCTGAGGCCAACTTGCAGCACGTTTTATAGAGGTAGTAGACTACAACTGATTGTAACCGTGCTCCACTATGGCCTCCGGCTCCACTGTCTCTAGTATTTCCCCTGGCCTCCAACCCCGCCAGTGACAGCTCTGAAGTGGCCTCAGCACAATCCACACTTGTTCCTGTGTTACTTGGGCTCAGTCCCGTCAGTTGATCCCCTGATGTGCGTCCGGCAAGGTCTCCTGCTCTGTCCTCATTCACACTACTAGTAATGGGAATGTGGACAGAGCAGGAGACCTTGCCGGACACACATCAGTGGATCAACTGACGTGACTGAGGCCAAGTAACACTGGAACAAGGGTGGATATTGCAGACACCACTTAAGAGCTGTCACTGGCGGGGTTGGAGGCCAGGGGAAATACTAGAGACAGTGGAGCCAGAGGCCTAAGTGGAGCAGGGCTAAAAATCAGTAGTAGTTTGAATGTGGATGGAGCAGGAGACTTTGCTGTCCACACAGCAGGGGAGCAGCTGGCGTTACTGAACCCCACTAACACAGGAGCTAGTGTTTTTCTCTGTGCAGACGACACATCTGAGCAACAACTGGCTGTGTTGAAGCCCAGGGATTATAGTTCAGGTGGTAGAAAGATGAACACAACAGGAGACCCGGATACAGTTGCCAACCAATTATTTAGTCGGGAAGAGGACTGGCAAATTCTGGGGAGATCCAGGCCTTGTTCATTTTCAGAAAAGTAAGCCGGTCAACGTTATCGGAAGAAAGTCGCGTGCGACGGTCTGTTAGTACACCACCTGCGGCACTAAAGACGCGTTCCGATAATACACTGGCAGCAGGGCAAGCCAGCACCTCCAATGCATACTGGCTAAGCTCTGGCCATGTATCCAGCTTAGAGACCCAAAACTTGAAGGGGGAAGAGCCATCTGGGAGTACACTGACAGGGCAAGACATGTAGTCTGTCACCATCTGACGGAAACGTTGCCCCCTGCTGACTGGAGCCGTCAGTGATGGTGTAGACAATTGTGGCGGACACACAAAACTTTGCCACATTTGGGCCATAGTGGTCTTGCCTTGTGCTGAGGCGCTGCCTCTGCTCCCTCTTTGTGCCGAGTTTCCTCCACTGGCTCGACGCACAGAGGTGCTTTGTAAAGCACTAGCACCACTGCTGTCGGGTGGAATGGAAAACATGATGGCCTGCACCAGTGTGTCTTGGTACTCCCGCAGTTTACGCTCCCGGTTCAACGTTGGTATGAGGGTTTGCAAGTTGTCCCGGTAGCGAGGATCTAGGAGGGTGTACACCCAATAATCAGCCGTGTAGAGAATATGGGCGATGCGGCGGTCGTTTCTCAGGCACTGCAGCATGAAGTCAACCATGTGCTGCAGACTCTCAACTGCCAAAGAACCGCTGTCCCCTGCTTGAGGCGTGATCTTTGCCTGCTCTGCATCACCCCACCCTCGCTGTACATACTGACTAGAGCTTTGTGTACCTCCCTCCTGTGGAGAGATGTCTTCCTCCTCCATTGACTCCTCCTCAACCTCCTCACAAAGTGTCCCCTGCCTAGGCCTTTGTGAGGAAGCACGTAGCACAGACTGTCCAGAAGCAGATGGCATTTGGGACTCCTCATCCTCCACCTCTTCCAAAACCTCATCCCTTAGTGCTTGCAGTGTTTTTTGAAGCATGCAGATAAGGGGGACAGTCATGCTGACTATTGCATCATCTGCACTCGCCATCCACGTGGAATCATCGAAGGCACGCAAAACGAGGCAGATGTCCTTCGTAGAGGCCCACTCAGTGGTGCTGAAGTGTGACCGGCGCACATTGCGACTTGTTTGCGCCTGATGCAGCTGGTACTCCATGACTGCTGCCTGCTGCTCACACAACCGCTCCAACATATGTAACGTTGAATTCCACCTGGTGGGTAGGTCACATATGATGTGATGTTCCGGAAGGCGTAATCGGCACTGCAGAGCAGCAAGGCGCGATCTTGCCGTGCTGGAACGCCGCAAGTGACCGCACTCTATGCGGACCTTGTGCAGCAGTGCATCAAGATACGGATAGACCCTCAGAAAGCTCTGCATGACCAAGTTGAGCACATGTGCCAGACATGGGATGTGAGTGAGGTTGCCAAGGCCAAGAGCTGCCACCAGATTTCGGCCATTGTCACACACTACCAAGCCCGGCTGGAGATTCGCTGGCAGAAACCACACGTCGCTCTCCTGCTTGATGGCATTCCAGAGATCCTGCGCTGTGTGGCTTCGATTCCCCAATGAAATTAATTTCAGTATGGCCTGTTGACGTTTGGCCACGGCTGTGCTCATATCGGTCGTAACAGGCCCCTGCTGCGCTGTTTCAGAGGAACTGGAGTAGGAGGAGGAGTCAATGTGTTCAGACTGGATTCCTGCAATCCGTGGAGTTGGCAGACCACGTTGAGCGCCACTCTCCAGATCTGTACCCGGCTCCACAACATTGACCCAATGTGCTGTGAGGGAAAGGTATCGTCCCTGTCCATGGTTACTGGTCCACGCATCGGTGGTCAGGTGTACCTTGCTACTGACGGCGTTTAGTAGCGCATGTTTTATGTTTGCCTCCACATGTTTCTGCAGGGCAGGGATGGCTCGCCTGCTGAAATAAAAGCGGCTGGGCACAGTGTATTGTGGGACTGCCAATGCCGTGAAGTCCCAGAAGGTGTCAGTCTCCACCAGCCTGAATGACAGCATTTCAAGGGCCAGTAGTTTGGCAATGCCAGCATTCAGAGCCTGTGCTCGGGGATGGTTTGCCGAGTATGGCCGCCTTTTCTCCCATGCCTGTGCTACCGATGGCTGCTGAGTGGCCTGGGAGTGTGAGGATGACTTGGAACGTGGTGCTGTGGGTGGAATGTCACAGAGTCTCCGGACAACAGTGCCAGAGGTTCTTCCTTGGTGATCCTGTGAGGAAGCCGAACCAGCTGTGTGTGAGCTGGAGGAAGAGGCCCCAACACGAGCTGAAGAGGTGGTAGGTGGTGCTGTACGTTGGCCTACGTCTTCAGTGTGTCTGTGTAACTCCACCTCGTGCTTGGTCCGCACATGTTTCCACATATTAGTGGTATTGAGGTTGTTGACATTTTTCCCTCTTTTGACTCTCTGATGACACAGCTTGCATTTGACAAAGCAAATGTCATCTGCAACTGTGTCAAAAAAGGACCACGCACTGCAAGTCTTGGGAGCGCCCTTTTTGCCTTTTGAAAGTGGAATGCTCCTAATGGGTGCCGAAGTGGAGGCTACCGTGTTATGAGTTCATTTTCACCTTCACCATTGAGGTCTGATGAACTCCTTCTTCTGGTGAAGGAAGGTAGTGAGGCTGATTACCAAGCACCTGAGCTGGGAGAGGAGGGATTTCTGACTGGATATAAGGCAGCCAACGCCCTTCTGCCTCGCTGGTGATTTCTCTGTGGAATTCTAGGAGACCAGTCTGATTCCTGCTCCTCAAAAGCTAAGTTTTCTGCTTTGCCTTTTTGCATTTGCGTTTTGGTTTTAGTTTGCCTTACTTTTCTGGATTCTGCCATTCCCTGCTGGGGTGAGCTGAATTCCTTTTTGTTGGTTTGCTCTGTCTTCAGAAAATACCTGAGTACTGACATAGTTGTTATGATTGAGTCACCGTAGGAGGCAGACACAAAAATAGAAGCTACGTCCAGAAAACCAGAGAAGTTGGCAACTATCAGATTGCAGACCCCTGAACCTATCAACACAACTAGCAGTAGCTGTGGGGGGTTCCTACGATGCCCTAGACCCCTCGATCACATCCAGAGAGCTAAATAGCCTAAAGACAGAAAAGGAAATCTAAACTGCCCCAGAGCAGACCCCAAAGTAAAAGGCAGCCCCCAACATATAATGACGGTGAAGCAAGATGAAAAAACACTCACACAGATAGAAAGATAGGCTGAGCAAACGATGGGGCCCAAGCTAACTAAACAGAACAGGAAAGGAAGGTTGCTGTCTGCAATCTGCCAAAACCCTATCAAAGACATAAGCCAACAAGCTGATATGGAAAAGACCCTGAAGCAGCTAGGCTTCAAAAACTAAATCAGCACTCAGGTATTTTCAGAGGACAGAGCTAAAGGAATTCAGCTCACCCCAGCAGGGAATGGCAGAAATCCAGAAAAACAAAGCAAAGCAAAGTCAAAGCACAAATGCAAAAAGCCGAGCAGAAAACTTAGCTTTAGAAGAGCAGGAATTCAGACTGGTCTCCAAGGATCCCACAGAGAAATCACCCGCAGGGCAGAAGGGCGTCGGCAGCCTTATATCCAGTCAGTAACTCCACTCAGCCAGTCATCCTCATCAGGCTCAGGTGTTTGATAATCAGGCTCACTACCTTTCTTTACCAGAAGAGGGAGTTCCTCGGGCCTCAGTAGTAAAGGGGAAAATGAACTCACAACAGTACCTCCCCCTTGAGGAGGGGTCACCGAACCCTCAACCACGCCACCAGGGCGATCAGGGTGAGACCGATGAAAGGCACGCACCAATCTTTTGGCATGAATATCAGAGGCAGAGACCCAGGAATTATCCTCCTGACCATAACCCTTCCACTTAACCAAATACTGGAGTCTCCGTCTAGCCAGTGAGGAATCCAGTACTTTCTCTACCTCATATTTCATGTTACCTTCAACCAATACAGGGTCTGGAGGTGCCACCCCCGGAACAACAGGTTCAACAAACCTCTTCAACAAACATTTATGGAACACATTATGGATTTTAAATGTGACAGGAAGAGCCAAATGAAAAGAGACCGGATTAATAATCTCCAAAATCTTGAAAGGTCCAATAAATCTAGGCTTAAACTTAGGAGAAGCCACCTTCATAGCAATATTTTTTGATGATAACCACACCACATCACCAACCTTAAACTGGGGACCAATGGTCCTATGTCGGTTGGAAAACCGCTGGGCCTTTTCCTGGGAGAGAGATAACTTATCCACCACTTGGTCCCAGATCTGGTGCATTCTCTCCACCACAGTGTCAACACCTGGGCAGGCAGAGGGCTCCACCTGCCCTGAAGAAAATCGAGGATGAAACCCAAAGTTACAAAAAAAAGGTGACATCAAAGTGGCAGAACTAGCTCTATTATTTAAAGCAAATTCGGCCAAGGGCAAAAATGAAACCCAATCATACTGATCAGCAGAAATAAAACATCTCAAATATGACTCCAAGGTCTGGTTTGTCCTCTCTGTCTGCCCATTGGTCTGAGGGTGAAAAGCAGAGAAGAAGGACAACTGAATTCCCAGCTTGGAACAGAAAGTTCTCCAAAATCTAGACACAAACTGGACTCCTCTGTCAGATACAATGTTCTCAGGAATCCCGTGCAAGCGAACCACCTGTTGTAAAAACAGGGGCACCAACTCAGAGAAAGACGGCAACTTAGGGAGTGGTACAAGATGAACCATCTTAGAGAACCTATCACAAATCACCCAAATAACAGTCATCCTTTGAGAGACAGGCATATCAGAGATGAAATCCATTGAAATATGGGTCCATGGCCTCTTGGGGATGGGCAAAGGCATCAACAACCCACTAGAGCGAGAACATGATTTAGACCGGGAGCACGTCCCACAGGACTGCACAAAATTCCTGACATCACGAGACAAGGAGGGCCACCAAAAAGACCGACTCACCAAATCTCTAGTACCAAAAATACCTGGATGACCAGCCACAGCAGAGCAATGAACTTCAGACATCACTCTCTTCTTCCACTGGTCAGGAACATACAACTTTCCACTGGGACAACGCTCAGGTTTGTCCTCCTGGAACTCTTCCAGAGCACGTCTCAAATCGGGCGAGATGGCAGAAAGAACTACCCCTTCGCCTAAGATGGTAGCAGGCTTGGTCACCACAGGAGAATCAGCAAAGAAGCTCCTAGAGAGGGCGACTGCCTTGACAGTCTTAGTTCCAGGAAGAAAAGAAACCACAAAATCAAAACGTGTAAAAAACAAGGCCCACCTAGCCTGTCTAGGGTTCAAGCGCTTAGCCGACTCTAGGTAAATCAAATTCTTGTGGTCAGTGAGGACCACAACTTGATGCTTAGCTCCCTCCAACCAATGTCTCCACTCCTCAAATGCCCATTTCATGGCCAACAGTTCCCGATTCCCCACATCATAGTTACGTTCAGATGGAGAGAACTTTCTGGAAAAGAAAGCACAGGGATACATTTTAGATGTTACAGGATCCTTTTGGGACAAAATAGCTCCTGGACCAATCTCAGAAGCATCCACCTCTACCTGGAACGGAAGTGAGACATCAGGCTGCCGCAAAACCGGGGCGGAGGTGAATCTTCGCTTCAGCTCCTGAAAGGAAGAAACAGCGTCCGGAGACCAATTTAACACATCAGCACCCTTCTTAGTCAAATCAGTCAATGACTTGGCAATACTAGAAAATTTTGCTATAAATTTCCGATAAAAATTAGCAAAACCCAAAAACTTCTGGAGGGCCTTCAAAGAAGTGGGCTGAACCCAATCGTAAATGGCCTGTACCTTGGCCGGGTCCATTTCAATAGTAGACGTGGACAAAATAAATCCCAAAAAAGAAATCGTCTGTACTCCAAAAAGGCATTTAGATCCCTTGACATACAGGGAATTCTCCCTCAAGATCCGGAACACAGTCCGAATATGTTCCACATGAGAATCCCAATCCTTGGAGAAGATCAAAATATCATCCAGATAGATAATCAAAAATTTATCGACAAAATCTCGGAAAATATCGTTCATGAAGCACTGGAAGACAGAAGGGGCATTAGTGAGCCCAAAAGGCATCACCAGGTACTCAAAATGTCCCTCCGGAGTATTAAACGCCGTCTTCCATTCATCCCCATGCTTAATGCGAATAAGATTATACGCCCCCCTGAGGTCAAGCTTGGTAAACCAGCAAGCATCTTTAACTCTGGAGAATAGATCAGAAATCAGGGGTAACGGATACTGATATTTAACAGTAATTTTGTTGAGGGCACGATAATCAATACAAGGTCTTAATGATCCATCCTTTTTGGCTGCAAAAAAAAACCGGCACCTAAGGGTGACGAGGATGGTCTAATATGACCCTTCTCCAACGCCTCCTTAATATAGGATCGCATAGCCTCGTGCTCGGGTACAGATAAATTGAAGAGCCGACCCTTGGGAAATTTACACCCCGGGCTCAGTTCAATTGCACAGTCATTACTCCTATAAGGAGGCAGAGACGCAGACTCATTCTCACTAAATACATCATAAAAGTCCGCCAAATAATCAGGAAAATCATGCGACTGAGGAGAGGTGGAAAACACCGGAGCCTCACTAAAGGCACATCGACAACCCCAACTCACCACAGACACAGATTTCCAATCCAAAACTGGATTATGAATTTGTAACCAGGGAAACCCCAGAACAATAGTATCATGCAGATTATACAACACCAAAAATCTGTAATTTTCTTGATGGCCTGGGGCGACCCGCATTACCACCTGGGTCCAAAACTGAGGTTTATTTTTAGCCAAAGGAGTAGCATCAATCCCCCTCAAAGGGATAGGCGTCTGCAGAGGTGTCATCGGAAATCCACAACGTTTAGCAAAATCCAAGTCCATTAGGTTTAGGGCTGCTCCCGAATCCACAAAAGCCTTGGCGGAAAATGTGGACAGGGAGCAGATCAGAGTAATAGCCAGAAGAAACTTAGGTTGAACACCACCAACAGAAAACGTGTGTGCAAAGCGTTTCTCTCATTTAGGACAGACAGAAATAATATGCGAGGCATCTCCACAGAAAAAACACAACTTATTACGCCTTCTGAACTCCTGACGCTGCTCTCTGGAAAAAACTCTATCACATTGCATAGGTTCAGACATTTGTTCAACAGGTGGCAACACCTCTCGTGCAGCTTTGCGTTCGCGCAAACGCCGATCAACCTGAATGGCTAATGACATAGAATCGTCAAGACCAGAGGGAACAGGAAATCCCACCATAGTATCTTTTACGGCTTCTGACAACCCGTTCCGAAAGAGAGCAGCCAAGGCATTATCATTCCAGGTGGTAAGTACTGCCCACTTTCGGAATTTTTGACAGTACAATTCTGCAGAATCTCGACCCTGGCTCAATGCCAGCAGGGTCTTTTCAGCCTGACCAATGGCATTAGGTTTGTCATGCAACAACCCCAAGGCATGAAAAAATGCGTTCACATTAGTCAGAATAGGATCATCTGGTTTCAAAGAAAACGCCCAATCCTGGGGATCGCCACGCAGCAAAGAGATGACAATTTTAACCTGCTGCGCGGAGCTCCCTGACGAGTTAGGCTTCAAAACAAAAAATAATTTACAATTATTTTTGAAATTCAAAAATTTAGACCGATCCCCAAAAAATACATCAGGTGTAGGAATCTTTGGTTCAGCAGCATGTGAATGAGCAAGGTAGGCGGAAATTCCCCGCACTTCCGCAGCGAGCTGCTCCACACGATCAGACAATTGCTTTATCTCCATTGAGAGAAAAAAAAAAATTCCCTCTACGGCCTCAGAGATATAGAGGAAAAAATATACACACTCTTTTTTTTTTCTTTTTTTTTTACAATTCTTTCCTGCTATTGAGTACCCTAGGATCTGCGGTATGGCGGGTGATTCTGTTATGATTGAGTCACCGTAGGAGGCAGACACAAAAATAGAAGCTACGTCCAGAAAACCAGAGAAGTTGGCAACTATCAGATTGCAGACCCCTGAACCTATCAACACAACTAGCAGTAGCCGTGGGGGGTTCCTACGATGCCCTAGACCCCTCGATCACAGCCGGAGAGCTAAATAGCCTAAAGACAGAAAAGGAAATCTAAACTGCCCCAGAGCAGACCCCAAAGTAAAAGGCAGCCCCTAACATATAATGACGGTGAAGCAAGATGAAAAAACACTCACACAGATAGAAAGATAGGCTGAGCAAACGATGGGGCCCAAGCTAACTAAACAGAACAGGAAAGGAAGGTTGCTGTCTGCAATCTGCCAAAACCCTATCAAAGACATAAGCCAACAAGCTGATATGGAAAAAGACCCTGAAGCAGCTAGGCTTCAAAAACTAAATCAGCACTCAGGTATTTTCAGAAGACAGAGCTAAAGGAATTCAGCTCACCCCAGCAGGGAATGGCAGAAATCCAGAAAAACAAAGCAAAACAAAGTCAAAGCACAAATGCAAAAAGCCGAGCAGAAAACTTAGCTTTAGAAGAGCAGGAATTCAGACTGGTCTCCAAGGATCCCACAGAGAAATCACCCGCAGGGCAGAAGGGCGTCGGCAGCCTTATATCCAGTCAGTAACTCCACTCAGCCAGTCATCCTCATCAGGCTCAGGTGTTTGATAATCAGGCTCACTACCTTTCTTTACCAGAAGAGGGAGTTCCTCGGGCCTCAGTAGTGAAGGGGAAAATGAACTCACAACACATAGTCTTTTTGAAGCCTAGCGTCTTCAGGGCCTTTTTCCCTGTCAGTCTGTTGGCTCTTATTTTGATAGGGTTTTTCGCGGATTGCAGACAGCAGCCTTCCTATCCTGTCCTTAGCTAGTTAGCTTGGGCCCCATCATTTGTTCAGTCTATCTTTCTATCTGTGTTAGTGTTTTTACTTCCTGCTTCACCGTCATTATATGTTGGGGGCTGCCTATTGCTTTGGGGTCTGCTCTGGGGCAGTTTAGATTTCCCTTTCTGTCTTTAGGCTAGGCAGTTCTCCGGCTGTGATCGAGGGGTCTAGGGCATCGTAGGAACCCCCCACGGCTACTGCTAGTTGTTGTTGATAGGTTCAGGGGTCTGCAATCCGATAGCTGCCAACTTCTCTGGTTTTCTGGACTAGGTAGCATTTCTGTTTTTGCCTCCTACGGTGACTCATTCATAACAGAATCACCAGCCTTATGCAGATACTAGGGTACTCAATAGCAGGAAAGAATTTAAAAAAAAAGTGTATATTTTTTCCTCTATATCTCTGAGGCTGTAGGGGGAATTTTTTTTTCTCTCAATGGAGATAAAGCAATTGTCTGATCGTGTGGAGCAGCTCGCTGCGGAATTGCGGGGAATTTCCGCCTACCTTGCTCATTCACATGCTGCTGAACCAAAGATCCCTACTCCTGATGTGTTTTTTGGGGATCGGTCTAAATTTTTGAATTTCAAAAATAATTGTAAATTATTTTTTGTTTTGAAGCCTAACTCGTCAGGGAGCTCCGCGCAGCAGGTTAAAATTGTCATCTCTTTGCTGCGTGGCGATCCCCAGGATTGGGCGTTTTCTTTGAAACCTGATGATCCTAGTCTGACTAATGTGAACGCATTTTTTCAAGCCTTGGGGTTGTTGTATGATGAACCTAATGCTATTGATCAGGCTGAAAAGACCCTGTTGGCATTGAGCCAGGGTCGAAATTCTGCAGAATTGTACTGTCAAAAATTCCGAAAGTGGGCGGTCCTTACTGCCTGGAATGATAATGCCTTGGCAGCTCTCTTTCGGAAGGGTTTGTCAGAAGCCGTAAAAGATACTATGGTGGGATTTCCTGTTCCCTCTGGTCTGGACGATTCTATGTCATTAGCCATTCAGGTTGATCGGCGTTTACGTGAACGCAGGACTGCACGAGAGGTGTGGCCACCTGTTGAACAAGTGTCTGAACCTATGCAATGTGATAGAGTTTTGTCCAGGGAGCAACGTCAGGAGTTCAGAAAGCGTAATAAGCTGTGTTTTTTTTGTGGAGATGCCTCGCATATTATTTCTGTCTGTCCTAAACGAGAGAAACGCTTTGCACACACGTTTTCTGTGGGTAGTGTTCAACCTAAGTTTCTTCTGGCAATTACTCTGATCTGCTCCCTGTCCACATTTTCCGCCAAGGCTTTTGTGGATTCGGGAGCAGCCCTGAACCTAATGGACTTGGATTTTGCTAAACGTCGTGGATTTCCTATGACACCTCTGCGGACGCCTATCCCTTTGAGGGGGATTGATGCTACTCCTTTGGCGAAAAATAAACCTCAGTTTTGGACCCAGGTGGTAATGCGGGTCGCCCCAAACCATCAAGAAAATTGCAGATTTTTGGTGTTGCATAATTTGCATGATACCATTGTTCTGGGGTTTCCCTGGTTGCAAATTCATAATCCAGTTTTGGACTGGAAATCTGTGTCTGTGGTGAGTTGGGGTTGTCGGTGTGCCCTTAGTGAGGCTCCGGTTTTTTCCACCTCTCTTCAGTCGCATGATGTTCCAGACTATTTGGCGGACTTTTATGATGTATTTAGTGAGAATGAGTCTGCGTCTTTGCCTCCTCATAGGAGTTATGACTGTGCAATTGAACTGAGCCTGGGGTGTAAATTTCCCAAGGGTCGGCTCTTCAATTTATCTGTACCCGAGCACGAGGCTATGCGATCCTATATTAAGGAGACGTTGAAGAAGGGTCATATTAGACCATCCTCTTCACCATTAGGTGCTGGGTTTTTTTTCGTGGCCAAAAAGGATGGTTCATTAAGGCCTTGTATTGATTTTGGATAACTAGAGGCGGAAGACCTGTGAAGACTCAGACGTCAAGGTTAGATTTCAGAAAGGCAGATTTTAAGGGATTCAGAAAGATAATTGGAGGAATCCAATGGCTGGATATCCTTAAAGACAAAAATGTCCAGGAAGGATGGGAAATCTTGAAAAATGAAATTCTCAAAGCACAGTTGTTAACAATTCCGAAAAGAGGGAAGAATAGGAAGCATTTAAGGAAACCAGGATGGGTGAACACAGAACTTAAGCACATGCTAAAAAGGAAGAAAAAAATGTTTATAAAATGGAAAGAGGGAGGCATATCTAAAGAAGAATATAATGCTGTCTGCAGAATCTGCAGGGCACAAATCAGATTAGCTAAAGCTGAAAATGAATTGAGGCTTGCAAGAGATGTCAAAAGCAATAATAAAGGATTTTGGGGATATGTCAAAAGTAAAAGAAAAGTCAAAGATGCTATAGGATTTTTACAGGATGAAAATGATGAAATGGTAAGACAGGATGTTGAGAAGGCTGAACTTTTAAATTCCTATTTTGCATCTGTTTTCTCTCAGAAAGGAAATGTAACACCAACTGTTATTCACTGTCCTATTAAGGGAATAGAAGAATCCAGGATATCTATAAACAGAAAGATAGTGAGGAAACACTTAGCTAACCTAAATGAATTCAAGTCTCCAGGTCCAGATGAATTACACCCCAGAGTACTGAAGGAGATAGCAGAAGAAATTTCTGAACCACTCTCCATAATCTTTGAAAATTCTTGGAGAACAGGAGAAGTGCCAGAAGACTGGAGAAGAGCAAATGTTGTTCCTATCTTCAAAAAGGGGAAGAAGGTGGACCCAGGCAACTATAGGCCGGTGAGTCTGACTTCTATACCAGGAAAGATCTTTGAACAAATTATTAAACAACATGTAAGTCAATACCTGGATAAGAATGAAGTGATCAAACAGAGTCAGCATGGGTTTGTAACTAATAAGTCATGTCAGACTAACTTAATTTCCTTCTATGACGGTATCACTGATTGGGTGGATCAAGGAAATGCTGTAGATATAGTATATCTTGACTTCAGCAAAGCATTTGACAAAGTCTCTCATACAATCCTTATTGAAAAAATGACTAAGTATGGAATGGACAAGGCAACTGTTAGGTGGATTCATAGCTGGCTTAGTGATCGGACCCAAAGAGTGGTCGTAAATGGCTGCACATCCAGTTGGAAGAATGTCTCAAGTGGGGTACCACAGGGCTCTGTCCTGGGCCCTGTATTGTTCAACATCTTTATCAACGATTTAGATGAAGGAATTGAGGGTAAACTGATTAAATTTGCTGATGACACAAAGCTAGGAGGGATAGCTAATACTAGAGAAGAGAGAGAGAGGATTCAAAAAGATTTAAATAAACTGGAGAAGTGGGCAGTAACTAACAGAATGGTTTTTAACAGGGAGAAATGCAAAGTACTACATCTGGGCAATAAAAATGAAAAAAGCATATATAGAATGGGAGGAATAGGGCTAAGTGACAGCACATGTGAAAAAGACTTGGGTATACTAATAGATCACAGACTGAATATGAGTCAACAGTGTGATGCAGCAGCAAAAAAGGCAAATGCAGTTCTAGGATGTATTAACAGAAGCATACAGTCTAGATCACGTGAAGTCATTATTTCCCTCTACTCCTCTTTGGTCAGACCTCATCTGGAATATTGTGTCCAGTTTTGGGCACCACATTTTAAAAAAGACATCAACAAACTGGAGCAAGTTCAGAAAAGAGCGACCAGAATGGTGACCGGTCTGCAAACCCTGTCTTATGAGGAAAGGTTGCAGGATTTGGGAATGTTTAGTTTGCAAAAGAGAAGACTGAGAGGAGACTTAATTGCTGTCTACAAATATCTAAAGGGCTGTCACATTGTAGAAGGCTCAACTTTATTCTCATTTGCACAAGGAAAGACTAGAAGCAATGGGATGAAACTGAATGGGAGGAGACACAGATTAGATATTAGAAAAAACTTTTTGACAGTTAGAGTGATCAATGAGTGGAACAGGCTGCCACGAGAAGTGGTGAGTTCTCCTTCAATGGAAGTCTTCAAACAGAGGCTGGACAGACATCTGACTGGGATGATTTAGCGAATCCTGCTTTGAGCAGGGGGTTGGACCAGATGGCCCAGGAGGTCCCTTCCAACTCTACGATTCTATGATTCTATGATTCTATGATTCTATGATTATCGTGCCCTCAACAAAATTACTATTAAATATCAGTATCCGTTACCCCTGATTTCGGATTTATTCTCCAGAGTTAAAGGTGCTTGCTGGTTTACCAAGCTTGACCTCAGGGGGCGTATAATCTTATCCGCATTAAGCATGGGGATGAATGGAAGACAGCGTTTAATACTCCAGAGGGACATTTTGAGTACCTGGTGATGCCTTTTGGGCTCACTAATGCCCCTTCTGTCTTCCAGTGCTTCATGAACGACATTTTCCAAGACTTTGTGGATAAATTTTTGATTATCTATCTGGATGATATTTTGATCTTCTCCAAGGATTGGGATTCTCATGTGGAACATGTTCAGACGGTGTTCCGGATCTTGAGGGAGAATTCCCTGTATGTCAAAGGATCGAAATGCCTTTTTGGGGTACAGAGGATTTCATTTTTGGGATTTATTTTGTCTCCGTCAACTATTGAAATGGACCCGGCCAAGGTACAGGCCATTTATGATTGGGTTCAGCCCACTTCTTTGAAGGCCCTTCAGAAGTTTTTGGGTTTTGCTAATTTTTATCTGAAATTTATAGCAAAATTTTGTAGTATTGCCAAGTCATTGACTGATCTGACTAAGAAGGGTGCTGATGTGTTGAATTGGTCTCCGGACGCTGTTTCTTCCTTTCAGGAGCTGAAGCGAAGATTCACTTCTGCCCCGGTTTTGCGGCAACCTGATGTCTCACTCCAGTTCCAGGTAGAGGTGGACGCTTCTGAGATTGGTGCAGGAGCTGTTTTGTCCCAAAAGGATCCTGTAATATCTAAAATGAATCCCTGTGCTTTCTTTTCCCGAAAGTTCTCCCCATCTGAACGTAACTATGATGTGGGGAATCGGGAACTGTTGGCCATGAAATGGGCATTTGAGGAGTGGAGACATTGGTTGGAGGGAGCTAAACATCAAGTCGTGGTCCTCACTGACCACAAGAATTTGATTTATCTGGAGTCGGACATACACTTGAACCCTAGACAGGCTAGATGGGCCTTGTTTTTTACACGTTTTGATTTTGTGGTCTCTTTTCTTCCTGGCACTAAGAATGTCAAGGCTGACGCTCTTTCTAGGAGCTTCTTTGCTGATTCTCCTGTGGTGACCAAGCCTGCTACCATCTTAGGTGAAGGGGTAGTTCTTTCTGCCATCTCACCCGATTTGAGACGTGCTCTGGAAGAGTTCCAGGAGGACAAACCTGAGCGTTGTCCCAGTGGAAAGTTGTATGTTACTGACCAGTGGAAGAAGAGAGTGATGTCTGAAGTTCATTGCTCGGCATTGGCTGGTCATCCAGGTATTTTTGGTACTAGAGATCTGGTGAGTCGGTCTTTTTGGTGGCCCGCCTTGTCTCGTGATGTCAGGAATTTTGTGCAGTCCTGTGGGACTTGCTCCCGTTCTAAACCTTGTTCTCGCTCTAGTGGGTTGTTGATGCCTTTGCCGGTCCCCAGGAGGCCATGGACCCATATTTCAATGGATTTCATCTCTGATATGCCAGTCTCTCAGAGAATGACTGTTATTTGGGTGATTTGTGATAGGTTCTCTAAGATGGTTCATCTTGTACCACTCCCTAAGTTGCCATCTTCTTCTGAGTTGGTGCCCCTGTTTTTGCAACAGGTGGTTCGTTTGAACGGGATTCCTGAGAACATTGTATCTGACAGAGGAGTTCAGTTTGTGTCAAGATTTTGGAGGACGTTCTGTTCCAAGCTGGGAATTCAGTTGTCCTTCTCCTCTGCGTTTCACCCTCAGACCAATGGGCAGACGGAGAGAACAAACCAGACCTTGGAGTCGTATTTGAGATGTTTTATTTCCGCTGATCAGAATGATTGGGTTTCATTTTTGCCCTTGGCCGAATTTGCTTTAAATAATAGAGCTAGTTCTGCCACTTTGATGTCACCTTTTTTTTTGTAACTTTGGGTTTCATCCTCGATTTTCTTCAGGGCAGGTGGAGCCTTCTGCCTGCCCAGGTGTTGACACTGTGGTGGAGAGAATGCACCAGATCTGGGACCAAGTGGTGGATAAGTTATCTCTCTCCCAGGAAAAGGCCCAGTGGTTTTCCAACCGACATAGGACCGTTGGTCCCCAGTTTAAGGTGGGTGATATGGTTTGGTTATCATTAAAAAATATCGCTATGAAGGTAGCTTCTCCTAAGTTTAAGCCTAGATTTATTGGGCCTTACAAGATTTTGGAGATCATTAATCCGGTCTCTTTTCGGTTGGCTCTTCCTGTCACATTTAAAATCCATAATGTGCTTCATAAGTCCTTGTTGAAGAGGTTTGTTGAACCAGTAGTTCCTGGGGTGGCACCTCCGGACCCTGTATTGGTAGAAGGTAACATGGAATATGAGGTAGAGAAGATACTGGATTCCTGTCTGGCTAGACGGAGACTCCAGTATTTGGTTAAGTGGAAGGGTTATGGTCAGGAGGATAATTCCTGGGTCTCTGCCTCTGATATTCATGCCAAAAGATTGGTGCGTGCCTTTCATCGGGCTCACCCTGATCGCCCTGGTGGTGTGGATGAGGGTTCGGTGACCCCTCCTCAAGGTGGAGGTTCTGTTATGAGTTCATCTTCCCCTTCACCATTGAGGTCTGATGAACTCTCTCTTCTGGTGAAGGAAGGTAGTGAGGCTGATTACCAAGCACCTGAACTGGGAGATGACTGGGCGACGGGGATCTCTGACTGGATATAAGGCAGCCGACGCCCTTCTGCCTCGCTGGTGATTTCTCTGTGGAATTCTAGGAGACCTGTTATGATTGAGTCACCGTAGGAGGCAAAAACAGAAATGCTAGCTAAGTCCAGAAAACCATAGAAGTAGGCAGCTAACGGATTGCAGACCCCTGAACCTATCAACACAACTAGCAGTAGCTGTGGGGGGTTCCTACGATGCCCTAGACCCCTCGATCACAGCCGGAGAAATAGCTAGGCCTAAAGAAAGAAAGGGGAAAACTAAACTGCCCCAGAGCAGACCCCAAAGCAATAGGCAGCCCCAAACATATAA
Organism: Dendrobates tinctorius; assembly: GCF_039654945.1. Lineage (NCBI taxonomy): Eukaryota > Metazoa > Chordata > Amphibia > Anura > Dendrobatidae > Dendrobates > Dendrobates tinctorius. The sequence goes on along the minus strand of NW_027361829.1, from coordinate 23,965,165 downwards.
TGATGGTGAAGCAAGATGAAAACACTAACACAGGCAGAAAGATAGACTGAGCAAAGACGGGGCCCAATCTAGCTAGATAGAAAAGGACAGGAAGGCTGCTGTCTGCAATGCGTGAAAAACCCTATGAACATAAGAGCCAACAGACTGACAGTGAAAAAGGCCCTGAAGACGCTAGGCTTCAAAAAAGCTATGTCAGTACTCAGGAATATTCTGAAGACAGAGCTACAGGCAAAAGGAGATTCAGCTCACCCCAGCAGGGAATGGCAGAATCCAGAAAAGCAAGGAAAACAACAACAAAACACTAATGCAAACAGGCAAAGCAGAAAAACTTAGCTTAGAGGAGCAGGAATCAGACTGGTGTCCTAGAAGTCCAAAGAGAAATCACCCGCAGGGCAGAAGGGCGTCGGCAGCCTTATATCCAGTCCGTGACTCCACTCAGCCAGTCATCCTCATCAGGTTCAGGTGCCTGATAATCAGGCTCATTACCTTCCTTCACCAGAATAGGGAGTTCACCAGACCTCAGTGACGAAGGGGAAAATGAACTCACAACAGAGACCAGTCTGATTCCTGCTCCTCAAAAGCTAAGTTTTCTGCTTTGCCTTTTTGCATTTGTGTTTTGGTTTTAGTTTGCCTTGCTTTTCTGGATTCCCTGCTGGGGTGAGCTGAATTCCTTTTTGTCGGTTTGCTCTGTCTTCAAAAAATACCTGAGTACTGACATAGTCTTTTTGAAGTCTAGCTTCTTCAGGGCCTTTTTCCCTGTCAGTCTGATGGCTCTTATTTTGATAGGGTTTTTCGCAGATTGCAGACAGCAGCCTTCCTATCCTGTCCTTAGCTAGTTAGCTTGGGCCCCATCATTTGCTCAGTCTATCTTTCTATCTGTGTTAGTGTTTTTTCTTCTTGCTTCACCGTCATTATATGTTGGGGGCTGCCTATTGCTTTGGGGTCTGCTCTGGGGCAGTTTAGATTTCCCTTTCTGTCTTTAGGCTAGGCAGTTCTCCGGCTGTGATCGAGGGGTCTAGGGCATCGTAGGAACCCCCCACGGCTACAGCTAGTTGTTGTTGATAGGTTCAGGGGTCTGCAATCCGATAGCTGCCAACTTCTTTGGTTTTCTGGACTTAGCTAGCATTTCTGTTTTTGCCTCCTACGGTGACTCATTCATAACACTACAGGCAACCAAGTCTGCCCCCTCCCTCTCCCTCCAGTTTTGGTCATTCGGGGATTCTCTTCCTCAGAGCTGCTCCCACCACCTTCCTGTTCCTCACGCCATGATGGGTCAAGGACCTCATCATCTACACTCCCCTCTTCAACACCTGCTTCTCCTGGGTTGTCTGGTAACTGAGTCTCATCATCATCTGATGCGTACTGAGGTGTGCTGACCATAGGCACTGTCCCACCCGCCTCTTCAGATTTAGAGGGACAAAGAAGTTGCGCATCACTGCATACTCCCTCTTCTTCACATTCTTGAATGCTGCTTGGCTGGCCCCCTCTTTCCAAACCAACAGATTCCGAGAACAGAAGTAGAGACTGTGATGGCTCCTGTCCAGGGGTCTCTGACTGCCTAGGCACTTTGGCAGGTGGTGAAGAGACAGATGGTTGCTCTTCGTTACTCTGGCCCTGAGAGGATGTGGAAGTAATTGAAGTCGATGCATTAGCTGACATCCATCCGACAACGGCTTCAATTTGTTCCTCCCGCAGCAGTGGGATTCGGTGAGGTCCTACAAAGCTGCGCATAAAGGACTGTTGCCTGCTAAAACTGGGGGATGCTGACTCACTGGTGCCAACAGCAGGCACAGAATCCCCACGTCCTCTCCCTGCAGAATCCCCACGTCCTCTCCCTGCAGAATCCCCACGTCCTATCCCTGCTGAAACTCCACGCCCACGGCCACGTGCCTTACTCCCTGCCTTCTTCATCTTGCTAGACTGAGAAAGATAAGCAGAAAAGTACAAAGGGGGGCCTTAGTGTGCTTATTCCTGAACAGCTGGTTACAGGTATAAGAAACACTAATTTTATGAAGTGTGTGTGTGGACTACACTTTAATAGGAGATAATGTGGCCTACACAACTTTCAAATGTAGTGTTTGGTGAACTTTGTTGTTTTTTGGGGGGGGGGAAAAACTAAAAGAATGCGACCAAAGATTTGAAAGTCAGAGTATCACCAACTTTCTGGAGCTATTACAATGCAGGCAGGTAACCTACAATGCAAAAGATGAGGCTCCGAAAAAATTCGGTAATAATAATCTGGCTGCAGCTGAAGGGCACAAGCCAGAAAAAAGGCTCCTCTATCTACTCCTATATAGTGTTTGCAACCAACCAATGTAGATGGATATGGATGGATGCACACTAATAGGAGAAGAAAAAATGATCTGCAATTAAAGAAATACGGTATATGTGTGAGGCAGTGACGCACGCTGAGCAGCCTACAATCAGACGTAGCTGCAGGACACACTACTCAGCGTGAGCTGCACTCACACACAGTCAGAGACCTCTCAGACAGCCGTGAACATTGCAGCTAAGTGGGCACTAGCACTGACAGGCTGCAGAAAGGCTCCGCTGTGTACTCCTAGAGTGTTTGCAACCACAGTATATGGATACGGATGGATGCACACTAATAGGAGAAAAAATGAGCTGCAATAAAAGAAAAATGTGTGAGACAGTGACACGCTGAGCGGCCTACAACCAGACGTAGCTGCAGGACACACTACTCAGCGTGAGCTGCACTCACACACAGTCAGAGACCTCTCAGACAGCCGTGAACATTGCAGCTAAGTGGGCACTAGCACTGACAGGCTGCAGAAAGGCTCCGCTGTGTACTCCTAGAGTGTTTGCAACCACCGTATATGGATACGGATGGATGCACACTAATAGGAGAAAAAATGAGCTGCAATAAAAGAAAAATGTGTGAGACAGTGACACGCTGAGCGGCCTACAACCAGACGTAGCTGCAGGACACACTACTCAGCGTGAGCTGCACTCACACACAGTCAGAGACCTCTCAGACAGCCGTGAACAGTGCAGCTAAGTGGGCACTAGCACTGAAAGGCTGCATAAAGGCTCCGCTGTCTACTACTAGTGTTTGCAACCAACGTATATGGATACGGATGGAAGCACACTAGATAGAATTTTTTAAAAATAAGCAGCTCAAAAAGAAAAATATGTATGAGGCAGTAGTGAGGCACGCTGGGCGGCCTACAACCAGACGTGGCTGCAGGACCCACTCCACAGCGTGAGCTGCACTCACACAGCCCTTGCAGACAGCTGTGAACACTGCTGCTAGGGAAAAGCAAGCTACAGTGGTGGTTTATGTAGCCTGGGTAAAGCACAATATTGTTTTGAGAATCGCTATTTCTAACTGTCCCTCACAGTCTTCAACAGCAGCCTGTCCCTAACTGAATTCACAGCAGAGTGACCAGAAATGGCGGCGGCAGTGGCTTTTATAGTGCATCATGACATAATTTCAGCAGCCAATCACAGCCATGCCAATAGTTAACATGCCTACATGCCTATCAGGATGTGCCCACACTTCTGAGGAATCCCATTGGCTGAATCAAAGCGAGCGGGCTGATAGCATTATGGGAACTTCCGGTTCCGGTATCCGATATGAAAAAAGTATCGGAAGTCAGTATCGGAATTCCGATACAGCTAATATCGGCCGATATCGGAAAGCTCAACACTAATTACGCATGACCATTGCAGGTTCCGTTGAACCAAGCCTTACATCTTATACACATTGAAGGTGAGCTGGTTATGCCCCATATTTTTTTATTGAGTAAATTAGTTTTGGTATGGGATTTTTTTTTTTTTTTTTTTATTATTAAGTAGTTCAGTTTCGGTATAGGAAATGTTCTATATTTTTTTTTAAATGAAAACCAGAAAAAAAAGATCTAAACAGAAGAAAACAAGGTTGTAGTCTCCTTGGAGAACAGGGTTAAAAAGTCACTACGTATTGTGAATCGCAGATCATCCATTTTCATGTACCATATTAAATGAATTTTGTTTCCTTTGGTGCTGAAGAAATTAAAGACCCTTTCTGTGCTGCTTAGAAACATGCACCTCCATCTCTCAGCTGCTCCTGATCTGGTCATTCCCTCTCCCTTTAAAAAACTGACTAGGCTTTCTCTTCCTCGCCAGTAAAAGTTCTACTTTTAGTTTTCCTGGAGTTGCTGGGCTAAGTTGGAGATCGTTTGTTGCTGCTGGAGACTGTTGTATGCTGTTTTAGGTGTTCGCCTTTCTCCTTGTCCTATTCCTATTCGGTTTGTACATTCCTCCCATTCCCTGTATAATTGGTGAATTCACGGTGCTGTAGAGAAAGTAAATAGTGCTCCCCAACGTCGGATTTTCTCCGGGGTCTTGTTTGCGGGGGTAGCAGAGACCCCAGAGAACATGATTCGGGTCGGTATTTACTGACCCCGCTTTTGCAATCACCGTTATTAACCCTATATAACAGCGATCGCAAAAAAGCCGCGATTTTACATTTAATTTCTCTCTCCTCTGATGTGATCGCACATCAGAGGAGAGAGAAATAGGGTCCCCGATCCCCCCCAGTACCTCCCGGAGGTCCTGGGTCCCCTCCCGGTGGTGCTGGGTCCCTCCTGCCTACTCCGGTGGGCGCCACCATCTTCGTCCCGAAAGAAAATGGCGGGCTCTTAGCAGTGCACCCGCCACGAATCTGCCGGCTGGCAAATTACATTCATTCATTTTGATCACTATTATAAACTATCACAGTGATCAAAATAAAAAAATAATTTAAACCCAGTTTATCACCCCCTTAGTTAGGTACATGTAATAAAATACAGTAAATTTATTTATTTTCAATTTTACATTAGGGTTAGGGTTAGAATTAGGGTTAGGCTAAGAATTATGGTTAGGGTTAGAATTAGGGTTAGGGTTGGAATTAGGGTTAGGGTTAGAATTAGGGTTAGGGTTGGAATTAGGGTTAGGATTAGGGTTTTGGATTAGGGTTAGGGTTGGGATTAGGGTTAGGGGTGTGTTGGGGTTAGGGTTAGAGCAAGAATTGAGGGGTTTTCACTATTTACCAACTTTGGGGGTCTTATTTCGCCTGTTACCCTTGGGAAAATAAAAAATTGGGGGCTAAAAAAATCATGCTTCTGTGAAGCACTTGGGGGTTCAAAGTGCTCACCACACATCTGGATAAGCTCCTTGGGGGGTCTAGTTTCCAAAATGGGGTCACTTGTGGGGGGTTTCTACTGTTTAGGCATATCAGGGGCTCTGCAAACGCAACATGACGTCCGCAGAACATTCCATCAAAGTCTGCATTCCAAAATGGCGTTCCTTCCCTTACGAGCTCTCACATGTGCCCAAACAGTGGTTCCCCCCCACATATGGGGTATCAACGTACTCAGGACAAATTGCACAACAACTTTTGTGGTCCAATTTCTCCTATTACCGTTGGGAAAATTCATTTTTAGGAAAAAAAAGATTTTTTATTTTCACGTTTTCACGGCTCTGCGTTATAAACTTCTATGAAGCACTTGGGGATTCAAAGCGCTCACCACACATTTAGATAAGTTCCTTTGGGGGTCTAGTTTCCAAAATGGGGTCACTTGTGTTTTTTTTCACTGTTTAGGCACATCAGGGGCTCTGCAAACGCAACATGATGCCCGCAGAACATTCCATCAAAGTCTGCATTCCAAAATAGCGTTTCTTCCCTTCCGAGCTCTCCCATGTGCCCAAACAGTAGATATCAGCGTACTCAGGACAAATTACACAACTTTTTTGGTCTAATTTCTCCTGTTACCCTTGGGAAAATAAAAAAAAGTGGGCCAAAATATCATTTTTGAAGAAAGAAAAATGATTTTTTATTTTCACGGCACTACGTTATAAACTTCTGTGAAGCACTTGGGGGTCTAGTTTCCAAAATGGGGTCACTTGTTGGGGGTTTCCACTGTTTAGGCACATCAGGGGCACTCCGAACGCAACATTGCGTCCGATCTCAATTCCAGCCAAATCTGCATTGAAAAAGTCAAACGGCGCTCCTTCCCTTGCGAGCTATGCCGTGCGCCCAATAGGTGGTTTACTCCCTCATATGGGGTATCGGTGTATTCAGGAGAAATTGCACGACAAATTTTGTGGTTCATTTTCTCTTTTAATTCTTGTGAAAATAAAAAAAAATTGGTTCTGAAGTAAATTTTTTGCAAAAAATGTTAATTTTTTCCTTTCACATTGCTTCAGTTCCTGTGAAGCACGTAAAGGGTTAATAAACTTCTTGAATGTGGTTTTGAGCACCTCGAGGGGTCTAGGTTTTACAATGGTGTCACTTTTTGGTATTTTCTGTCATGCACACCCTTCAAAATAACTTTAAATATGATGTGGTCCCTTATAACTTCCTAACTAAAAAAAATGTTGCTTCCAAAATTGTGCTGATGTAAAGTAGACGGGTGGGAAAAGTTATTTATTAGGAAATTTGTGTGACATATCATATAATTTTCAAATTTTTTGCCATATTTCCATCTTTTTCATAACTAAACACAAGTCAAATCGAAGAAATTTTACCACTAACATGAAGTAAAGTATGTCACCAGAAAATAGTTTCAGAATCAGTGGGATCCGTTAAAGCGTTCCAGAGTTATAACTTCATAAATTGACCGTGGTCAGAATTGTAAAAATTGGCCTGGTCATTAAGCTGCAAAATGGCTCTGTCACTAAGGGGTTAATATATGTACAGTGGGGAAAAAAGTATTTGCGGTAGTTAGCCACCAATTGTGCAAGTTCTCCCACTTAAAAAGACGAGAGAGGCCTGTAATTGACATCATAGGTAGATAACAACTATGAGAGTCAAAATGAGAAAACAAATCCAGAACATCACCTTGTCTGATTTGGCACAATTTATTTTTCAAATTATGGTGGAAAATAAGTATTTGGTCATCTAAAAACATGCAAGATTTCTGCCTCTCACAGACCTGTAACTTCTTCTTTAAGAGGCTCCTCTGTCCTCGTCTCATTACCTGTAGTAATGGCACCTGTTTGAGCTTGTTATCAGTATAAAAGACACCTATCCACATCTTCATACAGTCACACTCCAAACTCCAATATTGTGAAGATCAAAGAGCTGTCAAAGGACACCAGAAACAAAATTGTAGCACTGTACCAAGCTGGGAAGACTGAATCTGCAATAGGCAAGCAGCTTGGTGTGATGAAATCAGCTGTGGGAGCAATAATAAGAAAATGGAAGACATACAAGACCACTGATAATCTCCCTCAATCTGGGGCTCCACGCAAGATCTCACCCCATGTGGTGAAAATGATCACAAGAACGGTGAGCAAAAATCCCAGAACCACATGGGGGACCTAATGAATGACCTGCATAGAGATTTGACCACTGTAACAAAGGATACCATCAGTAGCACACTATGCTGCCAGAGACTTAGATCCTGCAGTGCTAGACATGTCCCCCTGCTTAAGCCAGTACATGTCCAGGCCCGTCTGAAGTTTTCTAGAGAACATTTGGATTATCCAGAAGAGTATTGGGAGAATGTCATATGGTCTGTTGAAACCAAAGTAAAACTGTTTGGTAGAAACATAACTCATCGTGTTTGGAGGAGATAGAATGCTGATTTGCATCCAAAGAACACCATACCTACTGTGAAACATGGGGGTGGCAACATCATGCTTGGGATTGTTTCTCTGCAAAGGGACCAGGACGACTGATCCGTCCACATGAAAGAATAAATAGGACCATGTATTGTTAGATTTTGAGTGCAAACCTCCTTCCATCAGCAAGGGCATTCAAGATGAAACATGGATGGGTCTTTCAACAGCTGTGTGTGCACTGTTTCTTGCATTTCTGTCCTCGTCTCCTTTTTCATAGTATTTAGACGCACAGTAGCACCCGGTTAATTTATAGTCATATATTAAGTGTGATGCCCACCTTTCATTCTATTTCACTCGTTTTTTCACCCAGTCCTTGGGTTTTCTGGGTGGTGGCACACAGGAGGCTATATTAAGAGCATACTATAATAGATATCAATTTATTATTTGGCATTTTTTTTAATTTATTTTTTGATTATTTGCATGTTCAATTTCTTATAATCACATATATTTTTTTCAGAGTATAGTGATTTTCAATGGCTTTTGATCTTAATGCCAGAGAGGCTGCCTGGAATAGTCAAAGCGGCCAGTCCCTATTTGATACAGAGAAAACGGAAAATTCAGATTTTAATAAACTAAACAGGAAATTAATAGAAACGCACAAATCCATCACACTGGTTTGGTGGAATATTCGCTCCCTTGAAGAATATTTGAAGCTTGGTATTTTTCCTCGAGGTCTGCAGGTTCAAATATTTCCTGCATGGGAAGTTTCTTCACAATTTAGCATGACTTGGGAAACAGGCCTGGCACAATGTTCAAAAATCCTCATTAATTTACTTATTCAACATGATAAAGATCTGTTAAATTCATTGAAATTAAAAATTTAAATCTTGGAGACACAATTACAAAGTTTTGATTTGGTGTCTCAAGTTCAACCATTCCACATCAAATTAAAGGATATTGTAACTAAATTTGAGAAAGAAATTATTGAGGGAAAGAGACATAAGCTGACATGAGATAAACAAGATTCCGCTAAACAGTCAGCATACAGGTGGAAACATACAGGAAATAAAAGACATAACCCATTTGGAGCTCAGGAATCGAACCTAGCCCAGTCAGATCAGAGTCTAAGTGATTTTTTAGCCTCAGACAACAGCGACCTAGACCGAGGGTCCGTAGGGGGAGAAGGAAGAAGAAACACCAGACAGCGGAACTTCCCTCAGGTACAACGGATGAAAAACAAGCAATAGAGCCAGAAAATCCGGAACTGCAGATTATTAATCTGTCTACCTACAAATTGACAGAAACCGAGAGGTCAGTCTTACAGAGGGGTCTTACCTTCTCACCCATGCATCAAACTGACAAGTTCACTTTGATTAAAGATCTCTTTTTATTTTGAAGAAAAATTATTTTACAGGCACTTCATTCTAAGCCGGATTTACTACCTGAGTCCTCAACTGAACTTGATAGAAGGGTCTTTTTGGATTTATTAGACCTACTTAATGAAAATGAGACGTTTACAGGTAGGAGACGCTTTACTGGGAGACTTCCATCGGTAACCTCACCCCCACTATCATTGATACCATCTGTAAAAACATTCTTTGATGTTATGAAGAAGGAAATACAGTGCCTTCCTTCTAATACTTTTCAAGGACAAAATCTGTCCGCTGCGGACAGAAGGGCAGTTGTGAGTTTAAAGAATAATACCTCATTTGTTATTAAAATGGCTGACAAAGGGGGTAACAGTGCTGTAGCCTACAGATTTATAAGTCAAAGAGGCTAATAGACAGCTAAACAATCTGAAAAACTATGTCAGACTGCCCTCTGACCCAACGGAGATATTTAATTGTAAGTTGGAACGGCTACTATTGGGTGCCCTTGATGAGGGCATCATTAGTAAACAAGAAAAAGAGTACATCTTCGTGAAAAAACGGTAATCCCTACTTTTTATTTGACACCAAAAGTTCACAAAGATATGACATGTCCGCCTGGGAGACCGATTGTGGCGGGTATCGGTGGCCTTGGAGAGAGAGCCTGCATGCATTTGGACTTTTTTTTACCGCCGTTGGTGCTTACACTACCATCTTTTTTGAGAGACTCTTTAGATCTTATTCACAAATTGGAAACCATGCAGATACCTGAGAAGGCTCTGCTGGTTGTAATCGATGTTGAGTCACTGTATACAAGTATAGGAAAGATGTATATCTTTGTACCGTGTTAGCCAGTAGATAGAAAAATATTCAGAATTGAGAGTCCTCAGTGGTTGATACCTTTTAATGGCTAACTGAAAAGATGGTAACACATTGCAAGCTTTCGAGACTACTCTGGTCTCTTCATCAGGCATAGACTAATACAAAATCTGAAGAGTCAAATATTTATGCACAATACAGCACAGAAAAAATGCAGTAGATGAGACAAGTGACGTGAAGCAGAATTATGATTATGGGAGAGGGAGAAACATAAATATTGGACCAGTTCATAGATAAGGAGTCCAGATGTTTTATTGTCCTCTGATTGGGGTCTCCTAATGTGTTGTGATGCCCCCACAAGGTCTTAGGAGCAAATTCCTTAATTGATGTAAACAGACATAAATCCATGCGACACATTCATTCCAGCATTGAGAGTGTCAAAGGTCTTCATAAATTTATACTCACAGACTCTTCTCTCTCTCTCTGAGATGTGAAGTTACCTTTCAATACCAGTAATTTCATATCCCTGGTGTTGTGGTCCATCATACAAAAATGTTTTGCCACAGGTAGATCCATTCTTTTTTCTCTTATTGTGTGACGATGAGCATTCATCCTTGTTCTAAGCTTTTGCCCTGTCTCCCCCACATACAGACCCCCAGTTGGACATTTAGTACAAATAATTAAGTACACCACATTAGATGTAATGCAGACACCATAGCTGCCACTCCAGGACTCTCACTGAGCTGCCCGGGACTCTCCTTCAGCTCCATCCTTCACCCAGTATGGTTGGAAAAGACCAACAATATCAACAACAGTGATTACCACACCGACACTCTTTTATAGAGCAATCACACCTGTTTTATAATTACGTGCACAAAACTAAAGTAACCAAAGTGCAATGACGCTCACCACCACCGGGGGGGCAAAAACACCTTAAGCACAGCTTAGGGAAAAAAAAGGTTACTTTGTGCATTATATCAGTCATGATCCAACCTGGATCATGACACCTATGATGTCAATTACAGGCCTCTCTCATGTTTTTAAGTGGGAGAACTTGCACAATAGGTGTCTGACTAGACTAGTAGACCAAAGACCATTATAATGTGTAAGGAATATTTTGACATACATGATAAGGCACAAAAAGGCAGGAAGGGGGATGCAAAGAGGGGATGGGGGAGGGAAAGGGGAAGGAGGGAGGGAAGAGGGGGTTTGGTGAGGGATGGAGGAGTTAAAGGGAAAATTAATGTATTATATTAAACTTCCTTTTCCAGAATGGAAGTCCACATATATCATGAATCTTCTGAAAAATTCATCTTTTCAATAATAGCATCATATTGAATCTTCAAAACCATATGGCAAGTGGAAGAAAGGAATCATTAGAAGACCGGAGGGGACCATCAAACATAAACATCCCAGGATCATCACAAAGATGAGCCACATGACTAAAAACCAATAATAAAAATGTACATATTAAAACATAAAATATATAACACATATATTGTATAAAAGAGGATAAAATGTAACCAATATTGCCTCTTAAAAGATTTTTTTCATGGACAAACAATACATGCTTATACATAGATACACATACATAATGTGCCCATATATATACATATACCTGAAAGAAATAAAATAAAAATAAAACAACATTATATACATTTTTCCATAATATATAAAATGGGTTCAGACTAGACAAGAAAGAAAAGAAACCGTGGTTCACAAAAAAGGAGCAAAGCTCAGGCTTTCGTTCAGATCAAGCGGTGAAACTGTTTTGAGGGTCCAGATCCACTTGGCCTCCAACCTGGCTAAAGGTGCACTAATCTTTCCTCCTCTAATGCTGGGATTAATCATGTCAATTCCTATGACTTGTAAAAGCTAGGCATCAGAATTATGGTGACTCTTAAAATGTTTTGGAAGAGTCTTGAGTGTGGATATATCATCAACTTCCTTTGCCGCAGCAATACCTAAAACATGTTCACGAATCTGAACTTTTAGCTGACGAGCTGTTAAACCGACATAAATCAGGGAACAAGAGCAAATGGCATAATAATGTATATTACAGCCTTTGTGGCATTGAATTTGTGATGTTATATATATTAAAGCCATCAAAACTAGAATAATGTTTGCGCCCTAACAACATTAGGGCATGTCACACATTTTCCACATGGTCGACAGCCCAAAGAGGGTTTAAAAGCAGACAAAAAGGAGGTAGATTCATTGTTATAATGACTCTTAACCAAGTTATCACCCAGGTTCATAGATCTTCTAAATGTAATACTGGGTTTCTCTCCTCTGTATTGAGAAATAATAGGGTCTGCTTGGAGAATAGGCCAAGATTTCTCCAGGTAATATCGCATTAAAGTAATCTGTTCATTGTATTGGCTAATATCTCTGACCATTTTATGTGATGTTAATATCCTAGAAGAATAAAGTGCTTGATGTCGGGTAGTAGGATTAGCACAATTATATGCCCTTTTGATTAATTGGCGGCTATAGCCAAGTTCCAGGAATCTAAATTCAAGATCTTCAGTTTGTTTTTCAAAGTCAGCATTATTCGAACAAATCCTACGGAGACGTAAAAATTGACCAATAGGGATCGATCGTACCATAGCTGGGGATGTGATGAAGTTGCATGCAAAAAAGAGTTGACCGACGTAGATTTGTGAAAAAAATCTGTCTACAAGCAATTATCTGTCCCCCTTTGGACACCAAAAAATTCAAATTTGATCCCTACTGAAGTGGTAGGTCAAGTGTATGTTATACAGTTGTGGCCAAAAGTATTGACACCCCTGCAATTCTGTCAGATAATACTCAGTTTCTTCCTGAAAATGATTGCAAACACAAATTCTTTGGTATTATTATCTTCATTTAATTTGTCTTAAATGAAAAAACACAAAAGAGAATGAAGCAAAAAGCAAAACATTGATCATTTCACACAAAACTCCAAAAATGGGCCAGACAAAAGTATTGGCACCCTCAGCCTAATACTTGGTTGCACAACCTTTAGCCAAAATAACTGCGGCCAACCGCTTCCGGTAACCATCAATGAGTTTCTTACAATGCTCTGCTGGAATTTCAGACCATTCTTCTTTGGCAAACTGCTCCAGGTCCCTGATATTTGAAGGGTGCCTTTTCCAAACTGCCATTTTTAGATCTCTCCACAGGTGTTCTATGGGATTCAGGTCTGGACTCATTGCTGGCCACCTTAGAAGTCTCCAGTGCTTTCTCTCAAACCATTTTCTAGTGCTTTTTGAAGTGTGTTTTGGGTCATTGTCCTACTGGAAGACCCATGACCTCTGAGGGAGACCCAGCTTTCTCACACTGGGCCCTACATTATGCTGCAAAATTTGTTGGTAGTCTTCAGACTTCATAATGCCATGCACACGGTCAAGCACTCCAGTGCCAGAGGCAGCAAAGCAACCCCAAAACATCAGGGAACCTCCGCCATGTTTGACTGTAGGAACCGTGTTCTTTTCTTTGAATGCCTCTTTTTTTCTCCTGTAAACTCTATGTTGATGCCTTTGCCCAAAAAGCTCTACTTTTGTCTCATCTGACCAGAGAACATTCTTCCAAAACGTTTTAGGCTTTTTCAGGTAAGTTTTGGCAAACTCCAGCCTGGCTTTTTTATGTCTCAGGGTAAGAAGTGGGGTCTTCCTGGGTCTCCTACCATACAGTCCCTTTTCATTCAGATGCCGACAGATAGTACGGGTTGACACTGTTGTACCCTCAGACTGCAGGGCAGCTTGAACTTGTTTGGATGTTAGTCGAGGTTCTTTATCCGACATCCGCACAATCTTGCGTTGAAATCTCTTGTCAATTTTTCTTTTCCGTCCACATCTAGAGAGGTTAGCCACAGTGCCATGGGCTTTAAACTTCTTGATGACACTGCGCATGGTAGACACAGGAACATTCAGGTCTTTGGAGATGGACTTGTAGCCTTGAGATTGCTCATGCTTCCTCACAATTTGGTTTCTCAAGTCCTCAGACAGTTCTTTGGTCTTCTTTCTTTTCTCCATGCTCAATGTGGTACACACAAGGACACAGGACAGAGGTTGAGTCATCTTTAATCCATGTCAACTGGCTGCAAGTGTGATTTAGTTATTGCCAACACCTGTTAGGTGCCACAGGTAAGTTACAGATGCTGTTAATTACACAAATTAGAGAAGCATCACATGATTTTTTGAACAGTGCCAATACTTTTGTCCACCCTCTTTTTTTTATGTTTGGTGTGGAATTATATCCAATTTGGCTTTAGGACAATTCTTTGTGTGTTTTTTTCATTTAAGACAAGTTAAATGAAGATAATAATACCAAAGAATTTGTGTTTGCAATCATTTTCAGGAAGAAACTGAGTATTATCTGACAGAATTGCAGGGGTGTCAATACTTTTGGCCACAACTGTACTATTTGGGCACATAGCAAGGCTCAAAAGGGAAGGAGCACAATTTGACTTTTTGAATGCAAAAATGGCTGGAATCGAGAGCGGACGCCATGTTGTGTTTGGAAAGCCCCTGATGTGCCTAAACAGTGGAAACCCCCACAAGTGATCTCATTTTGGAAACAAAACCCCTCAAGAATTTTATCCAGGGGTATAGTGAGAATTTTTACCCCAAAACTACTATACAGAATTTGATAACATTAGGTCGTCATATTGAATATGTCATCATTAGTGATGAGTGCAAAATGCTCGCTACTCGAGTTTGCATTGGGGTGCAACAACATATTTGAAACATCAGCAAAGCCAAGGGTGACCAGGAAAAGGGTAAGCCCATCACCTCAGTGGCAGCACATTGTTTAGAGCATCATGCAAGTCGGTATCATGGCATACGTATTATGGTAGTGGACCAAGTACATGTCAACATTCGGGGTGGAAATGTCAAAAAAGAACTTTGTCGAGAATCCATATGGATTTAGAATTTAAAGAGCAAGGCCCCAGATGGGTTAATTGAGGAGCTACCATTTTCTGGTTTTTATGGTTAACAATCTTTATTATCTTTACCTGCCTACAGTTTGAATCTACAGTTGCTCATTATTTTTTCTCCTTCTTTATTTTAGGATCTATCTGGACAGGGATTTTTGTGGAAAGATCTGTACACTGTACATACATAAATGTCATCTCAGATGTCGTCGGTTCCTCCTCTGTCTTGACGAAGCTGTTGAAATGGGAGGATTCCAGCCTTTGTCATCATCCTGAGTTTTCATTGGACTTTATATATATATATATATATATATATACAGTGGGGCAAAAAAGTATTTAGTCAGTCAGCAATAGTGCAAGTTCCACCACTTAAAAAGATGAGAGGCGTCTGTAATTTACATCATAGGTAGACCTCAACTATGGGAGACAAACTGAGAAAAGAAAATCCAGAAAATCGCATTGTCTGTTTTTTTTTCATTTTATTTGCATATTATGGTGGAAAATAAATATTTGGTCAGAAACAAAATTTCATCTCAATACTTTGTGATATATCCTTTGTTGGCAATGACAGAGGTCAAACGTTTTCTGTAAGTCTTCACAAGGTTGCCACACACTGTTGTTGGTATGTTGGCCCATTCCTCCATGCAGATCTCCTCTAGAGCAGTGATGTTTTTGGCTTTTCGCTTGGCGACACGGACTTTCAACTCCCTCCAAAGGTTTTCTATAGGGTTGAGATCTGGAGACTGGCTAGGCCACTCCAGGACCTTGAAATGCTTCTTACGAAGCCACTCCTTCGTTGCCCTGGTGGTGTGCTTTGCATCATTGTCATGCTGAAAGACCCAGCCACGTTTCATCTTCAATGCCCTTGCTGATGGAAGGAGGTTTGCACTCAAAATCTCACGATACATGGCCCCATTCATTCTTTCATGTACCCGGATCAGTTGTCCTGGCCCCTTTGCAGAGAAACAGCCCCAAAGCATGATGTTTCCACCACCATGCTTTACAGTAGGTATGGTGTTTGATGGATGCAACTCAGTATTCTTTTTCCTCCAAACACGACAAGTTGTGTTTCCACCAAACAGTTCCAGTTTGGTTTCATCAGACCATAGGACATTCTCCCAAAACTCCTCTGGATCATCCAAATGCTCTCTAGCAAACTTCAGACGGGCCCGGACATGTACAGGCTTAAGCAGTGGGACACGTCTGGCACTGCAGGATCTGAGTCCATGGTGGCGTAGTGTGTTACTTATGGTAGGCCTTGTTACATTGGTCCCAGCTCTCTGCAGTTCATTCACTAGGTCCCCCCGCGTGGTTCTGGGATTTTTGCTCACCGTTCTTGTGATCATTCTGACCCCACGGGGTGGGATTTTGCGTGGAGCACCAGATCGAGGGAGATTATCAGTGGTCTTGTATGTCTTCCATTTTCTAATTATTGCTCCCACAGTTGATTTCTTCACTCCAAGCTGGTTGGCTATTGCAGATTCAGTCTTCCCAGCCTGGTGCAGGGCTACAATTTTGTTTCTGGTGTCCTTTGACAGCTCTTTGGTCTTCACCATAGTGGAGTTTGGAGTCAGACTGTTTGAGGGTGTGCACAGGTGTCTTTTTATACTGATAACAAGTTTAAACAGGTGCCATTACTACAGGTAATGAGTGGAGGAAAGAGGAGACTCTTAAAGAAGAAGTTACAGGTCTGTGAGAGCCAGAAATCTTGTTTGCTTGTTTCTGACCAAATACTTATTTTCCACCATAATATGCAAATAAAATGAAAAAAAAACAGACAATGTGATTTTCTGGATTTTTTTTTCTCAGTTTGTCTCCCATAGTTGAGGTCTACCTATGATGTAAATTACAGACGCCTCTCATCTTTTTAAGTGGTGGAACTTGCACTATTGCTGACTGACTAAATACTTTTTTGCCCCACTGTATATATATATATATATATATATATATATATACTTATGCAAATCTTTCATTGGGCTTAACTGCTCTGTCTTGTATTGTTCTTGTAATCTCATTCACAGCACCATTCATTGCCTTTAAAAGCTCTTCTCTTAGGCTTCTGTCTGGACAGGCCGAATATGGCTATTGGTTCTTTCTTCCTTTCCCCCTTTCTTGTGCACTAGATGCACATATGTCCATATATTCATGTGTTTGGCATGACTATATATCAATTTAACTATGGACATCTCTTTACAGTATTCCATCACTTTGCTTGTTTTTTTCCCATGAATGTGTCTTTTGGCACTATGTCTATATACATTGCTCAAAAAAATAATGGAACACTCAAATAACACATTCTAGATCTGAATGAATGAAATATTCTCATTGAATACTTTGTTCTGTACAAAGTTGAATGTGCTGACAACAAAATCACACAAAAATCATCAATGGAAATCAAATTTATTAACCAATGGAGGCCTGGATTTGGAGTCGCACACAAAATTAAAGTGGAATGTAATGTCCTTAAAACAAGTCAACATGAGGCTCAGTATTGTGTGTGGCCTCCACGTGCCTGTATGACCTACCTACTGTACAACGCCTGGGCATGCTCCTGATGAGGCGGCGGATGGTCTCCTGAGGGATCTCCTCCCAGACCTGGACAAAAGCATCCGCTAACTCCTGGACAGTCTGTGGTGCAACGTGACATTGGTGGATGGAGTGAAACATGATGACCCAGATGTGCTCAATCGGATTCAGGTCTGGGGAATGGGTGGGCCAGTCCATAGCTTCAATGCCTTCATCTTGCATGAACTGCTGACACACTCTAGCCACTTGAGGTCTGGCATTGTCCTGCATTAGGAGGAACCCAGGGCCAACCGCACCAGCATATGGTCTCACAAGGGATCTGAGGATCTCATCTCCGTACCTAATGGCAGTCAGGCTACCTCTGGCGAGCACATGGAGGGCTGTGTGGCCCTCTAAAGAAATGCCACCCCACACCATTACTGACCCAATGCCAAACTGGTCATGCTGAAGGATGTTGACGGAAACAGATCACTCTTCACGGCGTCTCCAGACTTTGTCACGTCTGTCACTTGTGCTCAGTGTAAACCTGCTTTCATCTGTGAAGAGCACAGGGCACCAGTGGCGAATTTGCCAATCCTGGTGTTCTGTGGCAAATGCCAAGCGTCCTGCACAGTGTTGGGCTGTGGGCACAACCCCCATCTGTGGACGTCGGGCACTCAGACCATCCTCATGGAGTTGGTTTCTAACCGCTTGTGCAGACACATGCACATTTGTGGCCTGCTGGACGTCATTTTGCAGGGCTCTGGCAGTGCTCCTCCTGTTCCTACTTGCACAAAGGCAGAGGTAGCAGTCCTGCTGCTGGGTTGTTACCCTCCTACGATCCCCTCCACGTCTCCTGGTGTACTGGCCTGTCTCCTGGTAGCGCCTCCAGCCTCTGGACACTATACTGACAGACACAGCAAACCTTCTTCCAACAGCTCGCATTGATGTGCCATCCTGGATGAGCTGCACTACCTGAGCCACTTGTGTGGGTTGTAGAGTCCATCTCATGCTACTACGAGTGTGAATGCACAACCAAATTCAAAAGTGACCAAAACATCAGCCAGAAAGCATTGATATTGAGATGTAGTCTGTGGTCCCCACCTGCAGAACCACTCCTTTATTGAATGTGTCTTGATAATTGCCAATAATTTCTATCTGCTGTCTATTCCATTTGCACAACAGCATGTGAAATTGATTGTCAATCAGTGTTGCTTCCTAAGTGGACAGTTTGATTTCACAGAAGTTTGATTTACTTGGAGTTAAATTCTGCTGTTAAGGCCTCTTTCACACATCCGTTTTGTACCGTCAGGCGAGATCCGGCTATTTTTTGTAAAACCGGATCCAGCGAAATGCAATGTTGGATCCGGTTTTTCCGCATTGACTTGTATTAGCGCAGGATCGCGCCGGATGGCATTGCGGTTCGTCCGTTTTTTGCAGGATCCGGCTACTTGTCTCATTCCGGCGTCTGGAAAAAATGGCTACAGTAACGTTTTTTGTCTCCGGCGAAAAAGCCTGAAGCGCCGGATCCGACGCTTCCGGCTTTTTGCTACAATGAAAGTCTATGGGCGCCGGAATGCGCCTGATCCAGAAAAAGACGGATCCAGCCACTGGATCCGTTTTTTTAAGTCTGCGCATATTCAGATCCAATTGGCCAGCCCCCAGGAAACAGATATAAACTGCTAGACGGATCCGGCAGAAAAACGGATCCGTTTCTACAGTTCTCCAAAATTTACGCCGGATCCTTTTTTTCTAAAAATAGCCATATCCTGCCTGACGGCAAAAAACTGATGTGTGAAAGTAGCCTTAGTGTTACCTTTATTTTTTTGAGCAGTGTATATTGAAAATAATCTTCTAAAAATTTATATGTTGGGCGGTCACTTCTTAATAACTTCTGTTACAATATATTTATTCTACTGCACCTTTGTGATCTTGTTCCTTGGAAAATGTGGTGGGATTCACTATATCAAATTATTTTCCCTTGGCTATTTATCATTGTTATTCAAAGAGACACATACACTGTGTATATGTATAAATGGAAGGAGAATCTTCAAGGGCCATTGACTAATTTATGTGTGTGCCTACACACCATAGGGACATCATACTTATTATATATATCATTCTAGAATAAATGGACATAAATAATTCTGGAAGATGTGTTTTTAGTACGCTAAAATAGAAAAATTGGTTGAATTATGCATGCTTTTTGTACAATTTTTGAAGGCTCTTTATTATTACATTTATACGATCTTTATTATGATAATAAAATAATTACGCAAGCCAATTCATTTGTTTTCTTTTCATTCCTGTATAAGTATTGCCATTTATGGGATCTTCAATATAATGGGTTATGTGGCGAATGCATACATGCTTTTTCGTTTCCCACTTTGTTGGGCCAGTTTGAGTCCTGGCATACGGTTATAGTTCGCATATATTGTGTTCAATATAAACTTACATACAGTCATATGTAAAAGTTTGGGCACCCCTATTAATGTTAACCTTTTTTCTTTATAACAATTTTGGTTTTTGCAACAGCTATTTCAGTTTCATATATCTAATAACTGATGGACTCAGTTATATTTCTGGATTCAAATGAGGTTTATTGTACTAACAGAAAATGTGCAATCTGCATTTAAACAAAATTTGACCGGTGCAAAAGTATGGGCACCCTTATCATTTTCTTGAGTTGAACACTCCTAACTACTTTTTACTGACTTCCTGAAGCACTAAATTGGTTTTGTAACCTCATTGAGCTTTGAACTTCATAGCCAGGTGTATCAAATCATGAGAAAAGGTATTTAAGGTGGCCACTTGCAAGTAGTTCTCCTATTAGATTCTCCTATGAAGAGTGGCATCATGGGCTCCTCAAAACAACTCTCAAATGATCTGAAAACAAAGATTATTCAGCATAGCTTTTCAGGGGAAGGATACAAAAAGTTGTCTCAGAGATTTAACCTGTCAGTTTCCACTGTGAGGAACATAGTAAGGAAATGGAAGAACACAGGTACAGTTCTTGTTAAGCCCAGAAGTGGCAGACCAAGAAAAATATCAGAAAGGCAGAGAAGAAGAATGGTGCGAACAGTCAAGGACAATCCACAGACCACCTCCAAAGACCTACAGCATCATCTCGCTGCAGATGGTGTCACTGTGCATCGGTCAACAATACAGCGCACTTTGCACAAGGAGAAGCTGTATGGGAGGGTGATGCGAAAGAAGCCGTTTCTGCAAGCACGCCACAAACAGAGTCGCCTGAGGTATGTAAAAGCACATTTGGACAAGTCAGTTACATTTTGGAAGAAGGTCCTGTGGACTGATGAAACAAAGATTGAGTTGTTTGGTCATACAAAAAGGCGTTATGCATGCGCTGTATTGTTGACCGATGCACAGTGACACCATCTGCAGCAAGATGATGCTGCAGGTCTTTGGAGGTGGTCTGTGGATTGTCCTTGACTGTTCTCACCATTCTTCTTCTCTGCCTTTCTGATATTTTTCTTGGTCTGTCACTTCTGGGCTTAACAAGAACTGTACCTGTGTTCTTCCATTTCCTTACTATGTTCCTCACAATGGAAACTGACAGGTTAAATCTCTGAGACAACTTTTTGTATTCTTCCCCTGAAAAGCTATGTTGAATAATCTTTGTTTTCAGATCATTTGGGAGTTGTTTTGAGGAGCCCATGATGCCACTCTTCATAGGAGAATCAAATAGGAGAACTACTTGCAAGTGGCCACTTTAAATACCTTTTCTCATGATTTGATACACCTGGCTATGAAGTTCAAAGCTCAATGAGGTTACAAAACCAATTTAGTTCTTCAGGAAGTCAGTAAAAAGTAGTTAGGAGTGTTCAAATCAAGAAAATGATAAGGGTGCCCATACTTTTGCACCGGTCAAATTTTGTTTAAATGCAGATTGCACATTTTTCTGTTAGCACAATAAACCTCATTTGAATCCAGAAATATAACTGAGTCCATCAGTTATTAGATATGTGAAACTGAAATACCTGTTGCAAAAACCAAAATTGTTATAAAGAAAAAAGGTTAACATTAATATGGGTGCCCAAACTTTTACATATGACTGTATCATATTTTTTACTACCTTATACAGGTTTGTCACTCCTCTACTAATGTGTTGAATGTGCATGCATGTGATTTCACTGAGTGGATATACTGTATATGTCCTTCTCTTGTCGTGTCTTCTTCTGGCGCATGCGTAAGGCATATTTGATTAGACTATCATCTTTCTTTTTTTCTCCTGCCCAACTATTCGGCGCATGCGCAATGCATTACTCGCCAGCACGTGCGCATTGTATGATCTTCTAGCGCATGGGCAGTACGTACACATATTTTAATCCTTTGGCGCAAGCGCAAAGCATAATTTCCTTTGCACTTGGGCCATGAATAATTCTACGGCGCATGTGCAGTGCTTATTTGAACCAGCTTTCTAGATGTTGATGATATTGACAAGATGGCAATATCTGGTTAGTAGCTTCATTCATGATTTACTAATTAGTATCCATATGTTAGGCTACTTTCACACTTGCGTTTTTTTGAGGTGCGTTTTTTGCGCACACAAACGCATGAAAAAATCGCATCATGCATTTGTGTGTGTTTTTTTTGCGGGTTTTGGTGTGTTTTTTTGCGCATACGTGTGCATTACAATGCGCACGTATGAGCACCCATAGACTATAATGGGTGTTTTGCTGTAAAAAAAACGCATTGCATGCGCATGCGTTTTTTGGGGGCAAGTTGGATGCACAAAAAATGCAACAGGATGCATTTTGTGCGCCCGAGCGCACACTACAAAAAAACTGCATGCGCATACAAACGCGTACAAACGCATGTGTATGCGCACCTATGTGCACCCATGTAAAAGATAGGGGGAAAAAACGCATGCTTTTTTTGCGCTAAAAAACAGTGCAAAAAAACGCAAGTGTGAAACCAGCCTTAATGATGTATATATATCCCGCACATGCAAGGCACACTCTCATTCCCTGAAGAAGCCACACGGGTCTGTGGCGATACGCGTGGGGTTCATACCCCCCTGACTCCCCTCTGCATTTATGGCTCTTTGAATGATTTTTCCATTCTTAGACCAATAGGTTTGAGTCCCAAACCGCTCCTCTCTGCTACATCATAGGAATTGTTTTGGCCACCTATCTTAACATCTCTCATTTCTTATATTCATAATCTGTTATCCTTGTGGTTATTCGGTAGACTAGCCCATGGGTCTCTGCGTGTGTGCACTTTTGAATATTTTCTTTATTTTCAATGGTATCTTTCTTCCTCTTTCACTGTCTCCTTAGATGGTGCTGTGAATAGGTATATGTATTCCTCAGTACAAATTACTGATTTTATTGATACATATATTTTTTGCCATGCATGATATGAATTTGCCTTTGGATTGGAGCCTTTGAAATGTTCGCAGAACGGTTTGCCGAGCGTACCCAAACTCCATTATATTCAATGGAAGGCCAAACCAAATGTATACACAACACCTTAAGGGGTGACAAAAAGCTTCTCAAACAGCTAAAATTAGGGGCAGACACCATGAAAAGCTGCATCAATTGACCCACTGAGCAATTATTTGAACATGTTTAAAACTGAAACATAAAAAAAGCTGATGCGTTTCTGATGCGACAGTGTGCCCTTTGATTAAGGACACACTGTCGGACCAGAAACAAATTAGTTTGTTTTATATTTTAATTTTAATCATGTTCAACTAAATTTGGATTTTACCTGGTTGGAGAGCGGGACACCCATCTTTTTCTTTCCACAATCTAGTTAGATGTTGGTAGATCAGTTTCACACAGGACAGGATCCTATCTAGCTACAGTAACTGAAAAGTTAATTGCAGCAATATCAGGAGCAGCTTCTCTGCACTGTGACACTGAGCAAATGGCGCCAGCAAAACAAGATGTCCGCTTTTTATCTGGCAAGGGACATGTGACTTCCTCAGTCAATCAAAGAAGACCTTGTGTCATGACGTTGTGGATGGTTTCTGCACCCTGATTTGCTGCCGGAATCAACACACATAAAGTTTAAGGGAAAGATAAGGCTCCTCTAACCTCTCTACACCCCCTCTCCTCATCAAACACGTACCCCGGCTCCGCCATACATCATACAGCACTACTATCCTAGCCAAAGTAATAACAAAAGCATTAATGGAAGCGCAATAATTTACAGCCAAATGCTAAAGAAAAATGCCCTCAAAATAAAGTTCACACCAATCGTGTGCCAGTTTAATTAAATTTAGTGCATTGATAATTACTACTAGATTTTGCTTCCAGCCAGAAGCTCTTGTCATACTATGTCTACAGTTACACATTTGAATTGCAAGTCCTAGGGCTGTCCATTTTTTTTCACACAGTGCCTGAAACCAAAGAATGGGGCTACATGATCTTTTTACCACAGAGACCATTGGTCCATGTAGAAAATCAGCCATTTGTACTGGCATATTGACTATAATGAGTGCATATGCTTTCCAGGTGCAGTCCGTACAATAAACGTCCTTTTAATATATACATTTAAACAAGCCCTTATACATAAAGAAAGCTTTCATTTAGCAATGTTTTTGTGTTATAGGTAGTGTTGAGCGATACCAGCCGATACTGAAAAATATCGTATCTGAATCGATCGGCCGATCTAAAAAAAGTATCGGGTATTGCCGATTCCGATCCCGGAAGTCCCATTCAAGTCAATGGGACAGAAATATCGGAATTGAAAAAACCCCTCTCTTGCCTTGTACAGCCTGTTCGGGAGGGGGAAGAGTGTGGGCGGTGCGTGGGCGGACACTGTGCGTGTCTGTGTGTGCGGGCGGGGTCTGTACGGGCCTCTCGGTGGTCTGTACGGGCCTCTCGGGGGCCTGTGCCGGCCTGTCGGGGGCCTGTGCGGCTGTCGGTGGTCTGTATGGGCCTCTCGGGGGCCTGTGCCTGCCTGCTGGGGCCTGTGCCGGCTGTCGGTGGTCTGTATGGGCCTCTCAGGGGCCTGTGCCGGCCTGCCGGGGGCCTGTGCTGGCTGTCGGTGGTCTGTATGGGCCTCTTGGGGGCCTGTGCCGGCCTGCTGGGGGCCTGTGCCAGCTGCCGGTGGTCTGTATGGGCCTCTTGGGGTCCTGTGGCGGCTGTCGGTGGTCTGTACGGGCCTGCCGGGGGTCTTGTGTGTGTGCAGGCATCGTACGATGGGACTACAAGTCCCATCGGGCGATGCCTGCTACACTGACAGTGATTGACACATTAGCCAATGATGGGACAGTAGTAGTCCTATCATCCGGCTAATGTGTTGAATGTAAAAAAAAAAACATACTACATACAAACTACATACATACATACATACTACATACATACAGTGGGGCAAAAAAGTATTTAGTCAGTCAGCAATAGTGCAAGTTCCACCACTTAAAAAGATGAGAGGCGTCTGTAATTTACATCATAGGTAGACCTCAACTATGGGAGACAAACTGAGAAAAAAAAATCCAGAAAATCACATTGTCTGTTTTTTTTTCATTTTATTTGCATATTATGGTGGAAAATAAGTATTTGGTCAGAAACAAGCAATCAAGATTTCTGGCTCTCACAGACCTGTAACTTCTTCTTTAAGAGTCTCCTCTTTCCTCCACTCATTACCTGTAGTAATGGCACCTGTTTAAACTTGTTATCAGTATAAAAAGACACCTGTGCACACCCTCAAACAGTCTGACTCCAAACTCCACTATGGTGAAGACCAAAGAGCTGTCAAAGGACACCAGAAACAAAATTGTAGCCCTGCACCAGGCTGGGAAGACTGAATCTGCAATAGCCAACCAGCTTGGAGTGAAGAAATCAACTGTGGGAGCAATAATTAGAAAATGGAAGACATACAAGACCACTGATAATCTCCCTCGATCTGGTGCTCCACGCAAAATCCCACCCTGTGGGGTCAGAATGATCACAAGAACGGTGAGCAAAAATCCCAGAACCACGCGGGGGGACCTAGTGAATGAACTGCAGAGAGCTGGGACCAATGTAACAAGGCCTACCATAAGTAACACACTACGCCACCATGGACTCAGATCCTGCAGTGCCAGACGTGTCCCACTGCTTAAGCCTGTACATGTCCGGGCCCGTCTGAAGTTTGCTAGAGAGCATTTGGATGATCCAGAGGAGTTTTGGGAGAATGTCCTATGCTCTGATGAAACCAAACTGGAACTGTTTGGTAGAAACACAACTTGTCGTGTTTGGAGGAAAAAGAATACTGAGTTGCATCCATCAAACACCATACCTACTGTAAAGCATGGTGGTGGAAACATCATGCTTTGGGGCTGTTTCTCTGCAAAGGGGCCAGGACGACTGATCCGGGTACATGAAAGAATGAATGGGGCCATGTATCGTGAGATTTTGAGTGCAAACCTCCTTCCATCAGCAAGGGCATTGATGATGAAACGTGGCTGGGTCTTTCAACATGACAATGATCCAAAGCACACCGCCAGGGCAACGAAGGAGTGGCTTCGTAAGAAGCATTTCAAGGTCCTGGAGTGGCCTAGCCAGTCTCCAGATCTCAACCCTATAGAAAACCTTTGGAGGGAGTTGAAAGTCCGTGTTGCCAAGCGAAAAGCCAAAAACATCACTGCTCTAGAGGAGATCTGCATGGAGGAATGGGCCAACATACCAACAACAGTGTGTGGCAACCTTGTGAAGACTTACAGAAAACGTTTGACCTCTGTTATTGCCAACAAAGGATATATCACAAAGTATTGAGATGAAATTTTGTTTCTGACCAAATACTTATTTTCCACCATAATATGCAAATAAAATGAAAAAAAAACAGACAATGTGATTTTCTGTATTTTTTTTTATCAGTTTGTCTCCCATAGTTGAGGTCTACCTATGATGTAAATTACAGACGCCTCTCATCTTTTTAAGTGGTGGAACTTGCACTATTGCTGACTGACTAAATACTTTTTTGCCCCACTGTACATACTACATATATACTACATGCATACTACATACATACTACATACATACATACTATATACTACATACATACTACATACATACATACTACATATGTACATACTACATACATACTACATACATACATACTACATACATACTACATATATACATACTACATACATACTACATATATACATACTACATACATACATACTACATACATACTACATACATACTACATACATACACACTACATACATACTACATACATACATACTACATACATACTACATACATACACACTACATACATACTACATACATACATACTACATACATACTACATACATACATACTACATTCATACAACATACATATATACTACATGCATACAACATACATACTACATATATACATACTACATACATGCTACATACATACTACATATATACTACATTCATACAACATACATATATACTGCATACATACAACATGCTACAGACTAAAACATACATACTGCATACAATACATTCATACAATACATACATAGACATACAGTACATATTACACAGAGTACATACTCACCATTACTTGTCACTTTGTTCCCCGAAGCCAGTGTCATCTAAGGAAAAATATGAAAATAAGAAACCACCAAATACTCCCTGATCCGCAGAAATCCACGAGTGAGTGTCCCACGCCGATCTTCCATGGAGAGCAGCAGCATCAGCTGCTACATACATACAACATGCTACAGGCATACAACATACATACTACAATACATTCACACAATACATACATAGACATACAGTACATATAACACAGAGTACATACTCACCAATACTTGTCACATTGTTCCCCGAAGCCAGTGTCATCTAAGGAAAAATATGAAAATAAGAAACCACCAAATACTCCCTGATCCGCAGAAATCCACGAGTGAGTGTCCCACGCCGATCTTCCGTGGAGAGCAGCAGCATCAGCTGATGCGACCGCTCTCTACGGGGCTTAGGAATCCAGTGCCGGGAGGTAGGTATCCATCCGCACTGTATTCCTCTGCCACTGTAAAAAATAGTCCCTGGTCTCACTTTAAGGCAAATGCTGCGTGGGAACTTTTTCACACAGCAATGCCAAAAGTGAGACTAGGGACTATTTTTTTACAGTGGCGGAGGAATACAGTGCGGAAGGATACCTACCTCCCGACACTGGATTCCTTGAGCCCCTAGAGAGCGGTCGCATCAGCTGATGCTGATGCTCTCCACGGGAGATCAGCGTGGGACACGCGTGGATTTCTGCGGATCAGGGAGTATATGGCTTGTTTGTTATTTTCATATTTTTCCTTAGATGACACTGGCTTCGGGGAACAATGTATTGGTGAGTATGTACTCTGTGTTATATGTACTGTATGTCTATGTATGTATTGTGTGAATGTATTGTAGTATGTATGTTGTATGTCTGTAGCATGTTGTATGTATGTATGTACAGTGGGGCAAAAAAGTATTTAGTCAGTCAGCAATAGTGCAAGTTCCACCACTTAAAAAGATGAGAGGCGTCTGTAATTTACATCATAGGTAGACCTCAACTATGGGAGACAAACTGAGAAAAAAAAATCCAGAAAATCACATTGTCTGTTTTTTTTTCATTTTATTTGCATATTATGGTGGAAAATAAGTATTTGGTCAGAAACAAAATTTCATCTCAATACTTTGTGATATATCCTTTGTTGGCAATGACAGAGGTCAAACGGTTTCTGTAAGTCTTCACAAGGTTGCCACACACTGTTGTTGGTATGTTGGCCCATTCCTCCATGCAGATCTCCTCTAGAGCAGTGATGTTTTTGGCTTTTCGCTTGGCGACACGGACTTTCAACTCCCTCCAAAGGTTTTCTATAGGGTTGAGATCTGGAGACTGGCTAGGCCACTCCAGGACCTTGAAATGCTTCTTACGAAGCCACTCCTTCATTGCCCTGGCGGTGTGCTTTGGATCATTGTCATGTTGAAAGACCCAGCCACGTTTCATCATCAATGCCCTTGCTGATGGAAGGAGGTTTGCACTCAAAATCTCACGATACATGGCCCCATTCATTCTTTCATGTACCCGGATCAGTCGTCCTGGCCCCTTTGCAGAGAAACAGCCCCAAAGCATGATGTTTCCACCACCATGCTTTACAGTAGGTATGGTGTTTGATGGATGCAACTCAGTATTCTTTTTCCTCCAAACACGACAAGTTGTGTTTCTACCAAACCGTTCCAGTTTGGTTTCATCAGAGCATAGGACATTCTCCCAAAACTCCTCTGGATCATCCAAATGCTCTCTAGCAAACTTCAGACGGGCCCGGACATGTACAGGCTTAAGCAGTGGGACATGTCTGGCACTGCAGGATCTGAGTCCATGGTGGCATAGTGTGTTACTTATGGTAGGCCTTGTTATATTGGTCCCAGCTCTCTGCAGTTCATTCACTAGGTCCCCCCGCGTGGTTCTGGGATTTTTGCTCACCGTTCTTGTGATCATTCTGACCCCACAGGGTGGGATTTTGCGTGGAGCACCAGATCGAGGGAGATTATCAGTGGTCTTGTATGTCTTCCATTTTCTAATTATTGCTCCCACAGTTGATTTCTTCACTCCAAGCTGGTTGGCTATTGCAGATTCAGTCTTCCCAGCCTGGTGCAGGGCTACAATTTTGTTTCTGGTGTCCTTTGACAGCTCTTTGGTCTTCACCATAGTGGAGTTTGGAGTCAGACTGTTTGAGGGTGTGCACAGGTGTCTTTTTATACTGATAACAAGTTTAAACAGGTGCCATTACTACAGGTAATGAGTGGAGGAAAGAGGAGACTCTTAAAGAAGAAGTTACAGGTCTGTGAGAGCCAGAAATCTTGATTGCTTGTTTCTGACCAAATACTTATTTTCCACCATAATATGCAAATAAAAGGAAAAAAAACAGACAATGTGATTTTCTGGATTTTTTTTTCTCAGTTTGTCTCCCATAGTTGAGGTCTACCTATGATGTAAATTACAGACGCCTCTCATCTTTTTAAGTGGTGGAACTTGCACTATTGCTGACTGACTAAATACTTTTTTGCCCCACTGTATGTATGTAGTATATATGTATGTTGTATGAATGTAGTATATATGTAGTATGTATGTACTATGTATGTATGTTGTATGCAGTATGTATGTTGTATGAATGTAGTATATATGTAGCATGTATGTAGTATATATGTATGTTGTATGAATGTAGTATATATGAAGCATGTATGTAGTATGTAGTATGTATGTATGTTGTATGTAGTATATATGTAGTATGTAGTATATATGTATGTTGCATGAATGTAGTATATATGTAGCATGTATGTAGTATGTAGTATATATGTATGTTGTATATATGTAGCATGTATGTATGTATGTTGTATGAATGTTGTATATATGTAGTATGTATGTAGCATGTATGTAGTATGTATGTAGTATGTATGTAGTATATATGTATGTTGTATGAATGTAGTATGTATGTAGTATGTATGTAGTATGTATATAGTATGTATGTAGTATGTATATATGTAGTATGTATATATGTAGTATGTATGTAGCATGTATGTAGTATGTATGTAGTATGTATGTAGCATATATGTATGTTGTATGTATGTATGTAGAATGTATGTAGTATGTATATTTGTAGTATGTATGTAGTATATATGTATGTTGTATGAATGTAGCATATATGTAGTATGTATGTAGTATGTATGTAGTATGTATATAGTATGTATGTAGTATGTATATATGTAGCATGTATGTAGCATGTATGTAGTATGTATGTAGTATGTATATAGTATGTATGTAGTATGTATATATGTATGTAGTATGTATGTAGTATATATGTATCTTGTATGTATGTAGTATGTATGTAGTATGTATATATGTAGTATGTATGTAGCATGTATGTAGTATGTATGTAGTATATATGTATGTAGTATGTATGTAGTATGTATATACACTCACTGGCCACTTTATTAGGTACACCTGTCCAACTGTGTGTTAAGACTTAATTTCTAATCAGCCAATCACATGGCGGCAACTCAGTGCATTTAGGCATGTAGACATGGTCAAGACAATCTCCTGCAGTTCAAACCGAGCATCAGTATGGGGAAGAAAGGTGATTTGAGTGCCTTTGAACGTGGCATGATTGTTGGTGCCAGAAGGGCTGGTCTGAGAATTTCAGAAACTGCTGATCTACTGGGATTTTCACGCACAACCATCTCTAGGGTTTACAGAGAATGGTCCGAAAAAGAAAAAAAATCCAGTGAGCGGCAGTTCTGTGGCCGGAAATGCCATGTTGATGCCAGAGGTCAGAGGAGAATGGGCAGACTGGTTCGAGCTGATAGAAAGGCAACAGTGACTCAAATTGCCACCCGTTACAACCAAGGTAGGCAGAAGAGCTTCTCTGAACGCACAGTGCGTCGAACTTTGAGGCAGATGGGCTACAGCAGCAGAAGACCACACTGGGTACCACTCCTCTCAGCTAAGAACAGGAAACTGAGGCTACAATTTGCACAAGCTCATCGAAATTGGACAGTAGAAGATTGGAAAAACGTTGCCTGGTCTGATGAGTCTCGATTTCTGCTGCGACATTCGGATGGTAGGGTCAGAATTTGGCGTAAACAACATGAAAGCATGGATCCATCCTGCCTTGTATCAACGGTTCAGGCTGGTGGTGGTGGTATCATGGTGTGGGGAATTTTTTCTGGGCACTCTTTGGGCCCCTTGGTACCAATTGAGCATCGTTGCAACGCCACAGCCTACCTGAGTATTGTTGCTGACCATGTCCATCCCTTTATGACCACAATGTACCCAACATCTGATGGCTACTTTCAGCAGGATAATGCGCCATGTCATAAAGCTCGAATCATCTCAGATTGGTTTCTTGAACATGACAATGAGTTTACTGTACTCAAATGGCCTCCTCAGTCACCAGATCTCAATCCAATAGAGCATCTTTGGGATGTGGTGGAACGGGAGATTCGCATCAGGGATGTGCAGCCGACAAATCTGCGCCAACTGTGTGATGCCATCATGTCAATATGGTCCAAAATCTCTGAGGAATGCTTCCAGCACCTTGTTGAATCTCTGCCACGAAGAATTGAGGCAGTTCTGAAGGCAAAAGGGGGTCCAACCCCTTACTAGCATGGTGTACCTAATAAAGTGGCCAGTGAGTGTATGTAGTATGTATGTAGCATGTATGTAATATGTATGTAGTATATATGTATGTTGTATGTATGTAGTATGTATGTATGTAGTATGCATGTATGTAGTATGTATGTAGTATATATGTGGTATGTATGTATGTATGAGGCATGTATGTAGTATGTATGTATGTAGTATGTATGTAGTATGTTTTGTTTTTTTTTTACATTCAACACATTAGCCGGATGATGAGACTACTACTGTCCCATCATTGGCTAATGTGTCAATCACTGTCAGTGTAGCAGGCATCGCCCGATGGGACTTGTAGTCCCATCGGACGATGCCTGCACACACACAAGCCCCCCGGCAGGCCCGTACAGACCCCCGGCAGGCCCGCACATACCACCGGCAGCCGGCACAGGCACCCGGCAGCTGGCACAGACCCCTGAGAGGCCCATACAGACCACCGGCAGTTGGCACAGACCCCCCGCAGTCGGCACAGACCGCGCATCATGATGCGCACAGACCGCGTATCATGATGACGTCATTTCAGCAGCCAATCACAGCCATGCCAATAGTTAACATGCCTAACAGGATGTGCCCACACTTCTAAGTATTCCCATTGGCTGAATCAAATCGAGCAGGCTGATAGCTTTATGGGAACTTCCGATTCCGGTATCCAATACGAAAAAAGTATCGGAAGTCAGTATCGGAATTCCGATACAGCTAATATCGGCCGATACCCGATACTTGCAGTATCGGAAAGCTCAACACTAGTTATAGGTAATTATTGTTCTTTAGAATTATGGGCTTCCTGATGTTTTGCAATAGCCTCTTCTAACCTCGGACCAATAACGTTTTTATTTTTATTTTTACATCAAGGTAAGTTTATGATTGATTTTTTTAGAAGAGAGTTGTAGTTTTAAATGAGCCTATTCATTTTACCATATATTGTTCTGCCTTCATACACGTTGACATGGTGTGCAATTTAGCATACAGCGTAAACCACCTTCTATCTTCCAAAATAATCAGACTGTTCTCTGTATTCTAACTTGGTTATTGGTGAAGAGTATAGAACATGTGGTAAAACTATAAAGAATACAAACGACATGGGTAAGTATTGGGCAGATGATCACACAGCTAGCACAATTACAGGAAGTATACAGTGTGATGCAAACTTTACATAGAAATACACAGGTGTCTAATTACATCTGCTGTGCACTGGCTGCCATACAGTTAATAACATCTCTGAACAAACTGAATTGCAAGAAAGATATTATTCTTACCAGATATGCTTTACCCAGATAATGAACTCAAGTAGGGGAGTTACAGGAGGACAAATAAACACGTGCGTCCATGAAATACACAGAAGAAAATGTCATCTCCCTCATCCCAGAATACATTGCTTCAATCCCACATGCATCACTCTGTTAAAGACACAAGCTGTAAAGCTATTTAAGACACAGCTATAAATTCAGCAACCAGATGGTGCTAACTAAACCAGCACATAATGCAAACATATTCGCCCTATATTCAGAGGGCAGAACATATATATTGCAGAAAAACAGGAAACTGATTCTGAGTGGGGTGAAAAGGTGAAAATAAAATGCAATTCTTCCATTGTTCTGAGGGAATTTTGGGGGGATTTCATTCTGTAGAAAAAATTACCTAACAATATGATTTCTTAGTAGAAATGTAGACCAAGATCAAAATTTGCTGATATAGCAGGTTTTTTTCCATCCCATATATGTAGATGAAAATGATGCTAATAAATTACAACTAAACTAATATATAAAAAAAAAGACTATGGCTTTGTTGATAGAAAGATAGAAAAATATGGCTCTAGGAATAAGTCAGGAAAAAAAATGAAATATGTTGCTTTGTCATTAATACCCAAAATTCGATTTTTATCAAGTGGTTAAAATACCAATCTATATGGAACATTTATGGTGTATGAGCAACATCTATTTTAGTGAGATTCTTAACAGTTTGTAACATAAGCCCGTCATTTGAATGATCTGCTTTCCTTTCTGAGAAAATCCAAATATTCCACCAAATCAGTGCTAAATAAACTAGACCTGATTTGTGTACATGTGTCTATGAGGACAGATGCTTGTAACATGTTGATGACAAAGCGATTTGGGCAGAAAAAAAAACATTTTTTGTCATCAAATTACTATTATATTGTTGCCAAGGCAAATAAATGCTAATAGATGAATTTACCCGCATTAGAAAGAAATGACCCAAAAGCTTCTGGGCCATTATTGTTGCCATTATCAGCTGCTTTTACTTAGGCGATCCTGCTGCGAGCTACATGTTGTTCACTCTGTGGTTAAAATCCAAGTCATAGAAATGCACTTAGCAAACAATTACAGGTCATAAAACAATGAATGGAAGTGGAGATGAATTATGTATTAGGAATGTACAAGAACACCATGCAATCTGGAAATGCTTTACTCCATAAAGTAATTTCTCAATAAAAAATAGTATTAAAAAAGAAATCTGTCAGCAGGATTTCAAACCCCGAACTATTTAGATGCTCATGCAGCACTTTCAAAGGCAAATATCTAGCAATACATATACAAGGCCAATCTGTTCATCTATTACTGAGAAATCAGTGTTTGAAAGACACACAAATGAGGCAGTAGATCTGAAACCATTGTCACTCCAGCTATATTCCCTGCCCAGCACTACCTCTTCCTGTTTGACCTGTTTGACTGTGTGACTTCAGGCAAAGGAGCAGTAAGTCTAGCATGAGAAGACAGTGCTGGGCGAGAAATAGAACTGGAATGACAGAGGCTGCAGATCTACAGCTTTATTTGTGTATCAGTTTTACCAGCGCTATGCCCACCACTAATATACTTGGCTAAAATTCACCTTAGGACTCACTTACACAAGTGTATAACTCAGGTCCAATGTTTTATTGGATAGCACTTGGGCCAATGTTATACTATGGGGCAGTGCAGATCTGCATTTTTTTTCTACAGACCAAATCGGTCCTGGGCAAAAAAATCGCAGAATGCTATGAGTGGCTCTGCAAATCGGATCACGCACCCTCATAAGTCTTTGGGTGCGTGGTGTCATTACCACATTCGATCCGATTCTCTCGGAGGAGAAAATCATCGCTTGTTTGAGTGAGCCCTTATGGTTTTAGAATCCTGAGAATTTACAGATCTCTTAATTGATTACAACTACAGCATCTGCAGTTCACAGCAATGCAGTGAGTTGTGTGCAGTCTTGAGGAATGCAGCTGTTGTTTTATAGTTTAAAAGGACCTTTGCTAAAAATTTTCAAGTTAAACTAAACACATAATGTAAAAGTGACTGCTGAGCGGAATAATACGTTTTGGTTTTTTTGTTAGGCTTTATTTTTGTTTGTTTTTTATTTCACCTCAAATCATAAGCAGGCAGCAACACTCAAAGGAAAGCTCACACCCCCACCATAGCTTAGACCAGATTTTTCAATGTGTGAAATATAATGACAGACATCCCTGAGCTCCTCGTCTAACCTCTTGCATGAGTTAATGTGGTAGAATCATAGAATCATAGAATCGTAGAGTTGTAAGGGACCTCCTGGGCCATCTGGTCCAACCCCCTGCTCAAAGCAGGATTCGCTAAATTTTCCCAGTCAGGTGTCTGTCCAGCCTCTGTTTGAAGACTTCCATTGAAGGAGAACTCACCACTTCTCGTGGCAGCCTGTTCCACTCATTGATCGCTCTAACTGTCAAAAAGTTTTTTCTAATATCTAATCTGTGTCTCCGCCCATTCAGTTTCATCCCATTGCTTCTAGTCTTTCCTTGTGCAAATGAGAATAAAGATGATCCTTCTACAATGTGACAGCCCTTTAGATATTTGTAGACAGCTATTAAGTCTCCTCTCAGTCTTCTCTTTTGCAAACTAAACATTCCCAAATCCTGCAACCTCTCCTCATAAGACAGGGTTTGCAGACCGGTCACTATTCTGGTCGCTCTTTTCTGAACTTGCTCCAGTTTGTTGATGTCTTTTTTAAAATGTGGTGCCTAAAACTGGACACAATATTCCAGATGAGGTCTGACCAAAGAGGAGTAGAGGGCAATAATGACTTCACGTGATCTAGACTGTATGCTTTTGTCAATACATCCTAGAATTGCATTTGCCTTTTTTGCTGCTGCATCACACTGTTGACTCATATTCAGTCTCTTGCAAGCCTCAATTCATTGTCAGCTTTAGTTAATCTGATTTGTGCCCTGCAGGTTCTGCAGACAGCATTATATTCTTCTTTAGATATGCCTCCCTCTTTCCATTTTATAAACATTCTTTTCTTCCTTTTTAGCATGTGCTTAAGTTCTGTGTTCATCCATCTTGGTTTCCTTAAATGCTTCCTATTCTTCCCTCTTTTAAGAATTGTTAACAATTGTGCTTTGAGAATTTCATTTTTCAAGATTTCCCATCCTTCCTGGACATTTTTGTCTTTAAGGATATCCAGCCATTGGATCCCTCCAATTCTCTTTCTGAATCCCTTAAAATCTTCCTGTCTGAAATCTAACCTTGACGTCTGAGTCTTCACAGGTCTTCCTCCTCGAGTTATCCAAAATTCTAAAATAGCATGGTCGCTACCTCCTAGGGTCCCAGACACTTTTACCTCCTCAACCATTTCCTCCCTGTTTATAAGGATTAGATCGAAGGTAGCAGTTCCCCTTGTTTTCTCCCCTACCTTTTGGAAGATAAAGTTGTCAGCAAGAGAGGATAAGAATTTCCTTGACCTGTTAGTTTTGCCTGAGAGAGATTCCCAACAAATGTCTGGATAGTTGAAATCTCCCATGAAAACTATGTCATATTTTTTGGAGAACTTGGCCATTTGATGCATAAAGAGTTCATCCATATTTTCAGCTTGCACAGGCGGTCTGTAGTAAATGCCTACAATGGTGTCCTTTCCATCTGTTCTGTCCTTGTATTCCTACCCAAACAGTTTCCACAGAACTCCCAGTCTCTGAAGCTTCAATCTCTGTGCAGATATACGCGTTTCTAACATACAATGCGACACCTCCTCCTCGTTTATCAAGTCTGTTTCTTGCAAATAAGTTGTATCCTTCTAGTCTTGTATTCCAATCATGTGTATTGTCCCACCAAGTTTCAGTGATTCCAATGACATCATATTTCTTTTCCTGTGTTATTAGTTCCAATTCTCCTTGTTTGTTGCCCATGCTTTGTGCATTAGTATAGAAACATTTTAGTTTGTGATTGATTTCTCTTTCTCCAATATTTTTATTATTTAGGTTCTTTTGTCTTTGTTCTTCCTTTTCACTTCTAATAGCAGAGTTCTCAATAGCATTTGTCAGGTGTATGGCTTTTTCTGGTCTTTTGCTTCCCTGCCCATGTTGTTCTAGTTTAAAGCTCTCCTTACAAGTGTAGCAAGGCGACTTCCAAATACCTGCTTTCCAGTCTTCGTAAGGTGCACCCCATCTCTAGCAAGTAGTCCATCGTATAGGTAATTTACTCCGTGATCCAGAAATCCAAATCGCTGCTGACAGCACCATCGACGTAGCCAGTTGTTCACCTGCAGAATCTTATTCCACCTCCTTGTTCCATGGCCATCCACTGGGAGGATGGAAGAGAAGACCAGTTCTTCTTTCACTTTCTTGCTTAAGTCTTCAAAGTCTCTGCAGATGGTTTCCAGGTCGTTTCTTGCGGTGTCATTTGTCCCCACATGTAGTAGCAGGAATGGGTAGTCATCTGTAGGTCTGAAGAGTCCTGATATCCTGTCAGACACATCTTTAATTTTTGCACCTGGAAGACAGCACATTTCTCTTGAAGTTATATCCGGTCTGCAGATAGCGGCCTCTGTTCCTCTCAACAGGGAATCCCCCATGACCACCACTCTTCGTTTCTTCTTCACAACATTTTTCTTTCTCCATCCAGGAGGACTCTGAAGGCGTAAAAGGTTGCTGTTTGTGGGCAAAGTCTTATCCTGATGTATTTCTTCATCATTTTCCTTCGTGAGAGCCTGGTACTGGTTCCTGGGAAGTATGGGTGCTGACTGCCTCCTGATCCTCCTGCTTCTCTGGGTCACATGTTTCCATTCCTCTGTTTCTTCAGGTGCACTTCGAATTTCTTCTCTTTCTGTAACATGAAGAGATAATTCTGCTCTGTCTAAGAATTCTTCACCTTCCTTAATGATCTTCAACGTAGCTATCCTCTCTTCGAGATTTTGCAACTTTTCCTCCAACAGGGACACAAGCTTGCATTTCTGGCATGTGAAGTTTGGCTTTTCCACTGGTAAGTCTGTGAACATGTAGCAAGAAATGCAGCTCACCAAATGGCTCCTGGCCTCTTCCATATTGAGATTTCTTAAAAACGATGAAAGATGAGTCAAAATTCTCGCGCCGATCAGCGTGCGGTTTTCCGATTTCCTCTTTTCAGCTGCAACGGCCAAAACCCAGTGTTCGTTGAGCTCGCGGAGACTCTTCACTTATCCCAGAAGGCACTGGGAATATGCAAATGATCTCCTCAGGACTCTTCCCCTGGTTTTCCGATTTCCTCTTTTCAGCTGCAACTGCCAAAGCCCAATGTTCGTTGAGCTCGCGGAGACTCTTCACTTATCCCAGAAGGCACTGGGATTATGCAAATGATGCAAATGATCTCCTCAGGACTCTTCCCCTGACCTATGGGACCTATTCTCTTCAACATATTTATTAATGATCCGGCAGAAGGTTTACACAGTAAAATATCGATATTTGCAGATGATACAAAACTATGTAAAGCAGTCAATACAAAAGAAGATAGTATTCTGCTACAGATGGATATGGACAAGTTGGAAACTTGGTCCGAAAGGTGGCAGATGCGGTTTAACAATGATAAATGTAAGGTTATACACATGGGAAGAAGGAATCAATATCACCATTACACTTACACACTGAATGGGAAACCACTGGGTAAATCAGACATGGAGAAGGACTTGGGGATCCTAGTTAATGATAAATTTACCTGGAGCAGCCAGTGTAAGGCAGCGGCTGCCAAGGCAAACAGGATCATGGGGTGCATTAAAAGTGGTCTGGATACACATGATGAGAGCACTATACTGCCTCTGTACAAATCCCTAGTTAGACCGCACATGGAGTACTGTGTACAGTTTTGGGCACCAGTGCTCAGGAAGGATATAATGGAACTAGAACGAGTACAAAGGAGGGCAGCAAAATTAATAAAGGTGATGTGGGAACTATAATACCCAGAGAGATTAGAAAAATTAGGATTATTTAGTGTAGAAAAAAGATGACTGAGGGGCAATCTAATGACCATGTATAAGAATATAAGGGGGCAATACAAACTATCTCTCTGAAGATATGTTTATACCAAGGAAGGCGATAGTCACAAGGGGGAATTCTCTGCGTCTGGAGGAGAGGTTTTTCCACCAACATAGACAAGGATTCTTTGCTGTTAGGGCAATGAGAATCTGGAATTCCTTGCCTGAGGAGGTAGTGACAGCGATCTCAGTTGAGGGGTTCAAGAGAGGCCTGGATATCTTCCTGGAGTGCAAGAATATTGTATTTTGCAGTGATAAGTTCTTTAGAAGGATGTAGATCCGGGGATTTATTCTGACAGAATATAGGCTGAAATGGATGGGCAAATGTCTTTTTTCGGCCTTGCGAACTATGACTATGACACGTTTAAACTCATCTGCAATGCCACTATTCCATAGTGAATCATGCAGCAAGATAGACCAGGAGATCTGAGTTGTATCATTACATCTCAGATGCTGAGAAATCTTCTCTAAAGGCCTCTTTCACACATCAGTTTTTTGCCATCAGTCGCAATCCATCGTTTTTAGAAAAAAATGGATCCAGCAACTGATGACGCTGGATCCGTTTTTTTTCTCATAGACTTGTATTAGTGAAGGATTGCGACAGATGGCCTCACGTTTCATCCGTTGTTCACTGGATCCGTAGAAAAGTTTTGTGTCCGTCGGGCAGAGACGACGGACAAAGTAACTTTTTTTGTCTCCGTCGAAAAGTCGGCAGCTGCGGATCCAGCGCCGTCCGTCATTGGCTATAATGGAAGCCTATGGGCGCAGGATCCGTCGCTGTTTGTTAAATGACGGAATCCAGCGACGGATTCCGTTTTTTTAAACTGAGCATGCTCCAATTATTATTACCAGGTAGAGCAGTCGGATCCAGCAAAAAAACGGATCTGTCGCATCAGTTTTTCACAATCTGCGATGGATCCGTTTTTTTCAAAGCTGCTGGATTGCAACTGATGGCAAAAAACTGATATGTGAAAGAGGCCTTAAGCTGTGTTGAGGGTGTGATATTTATTTTGAGTGTTGCAGCCTACGTATGATTGATGTGCATCATACACTTAGAAGAAGTACACGCCCCCAGTGAAAACACTCATAAAACCATGTTGGGCTTAAAAACATTAGCTCATTAGGTGCCAAATAATTTGATTATCATTAACTCCACAATAGAGAGGCGAAAGATTACAAAAAAAGTTTTATTCTACTACAGACATTTTGACTTCATGTGTCCAGTTCAATATGAACATTTTCTGATAGGTCCTCTTTAAAGGGAACCTGTTAGCCAATAAATACTCTTTACGTTCAACAATAGTAGGAAACTGCAGATAAT
Organism: Dendrobates tinctorius; assembly: GCF_039654945.1. Lineage (NCBI taxonomy): Eukaryota > Metazoa > Chordata > Amphibia > Anura > Dendrobatidae > Dendrobates > Dendrobates tinctorius. Next base: position 23,925,317 of record NW_027361829.1, on the reverse strand, counting down.
TTGCACTTTTAAACATTTTAGACAAGTTCCAGGGTAATTTAGGGTAGGAGCTTTCTATTTGAGTGTAAAAATTATGATTCTCATAAAATATCTATCACATGTAATTTGGATATGTAATATCAAGCAAATCTATAGCAAGTTATTCAATATCACATGAACAAGTATCCACCACTGGTACCTTCGATTACTGCTATGTAATGTTAATGTGATTTAAATGTCCTCTTTGCATAGTGCAATCATTAACATTGTGAGGAGCCAATCTGTTGCAATGCCATCAAGGACAATGCTGAAGAACTCTGTCACTCCCATCTTGGTGATCCTATGAAGCTCAGTCTTTGGCTGCAATGTCCAAAATAGATGAAAAGGTAGCACTCACCCTCTGATTAAAATTTCTTTATTCAATCACGTAGTAGCGGGTTCAGGTTTAGCGAGAGTAATGTGGGGGACTTCAGGAAATGATGGCCGTTTCACGCTCAATAAGCTTCAGATGAGTTTCATGCATAATATGTTATGCATGAAACCCATTGAAATGCACTGAGCGTGAAATGGCCATAATTTCCTGAAGTCCCCAACATTTCTCCCGCTGAACCCAAACCCACTACTATATGACTGAATAAATGAAAATTTTATTCGAAGCTGATTGCTACCTTTTCTTCAATTTTGGACGTTGCTATTACAAAGGCTTTTATGGTAAGCACCTGTTCTCTGATGGTTGATGGTAGTTTGCTAAAAGACTAAACAGGTAGTAAACAGCTGCTTCAGCTATGGATTAAGTGCCGGCATTCTTTTGCTATAAATTTTCTACAAAAACTCAGTCTTTGGCTGGCTTCCATAGGAGATCCATCATCTTCCTATGGACTGCAATACTTTAATAACAGTGAATCTTTAGATGATATTATGTACTGTAGATATTCAAAATCTTTGCAATTTAAAGTTGAAGAATATTTTTCTGAAATTATTCCACAATGTTTAGACACAGAGGGTCACAAATTAGTTAGCCACTGACAATATTTACTTCTGAGAGACCCTGCCTCTCTAACATATTCCTTGTATACACAGTCATGTAGCTTAGTTAAAAATTTAGCCTCTGGGAACTGTCAAGTTCGGTGGAGGAAGCCTGATGATATGTAGTTGTTTAAGAGACATAGGCGTTGGAAATTTGACCAGGATTGATGGTGGTCTCAATGCTGAGCTATATGTCAGTATCTTACAAGACGAGTTACTTCATACACTCGAGTACTATGGATATGAAAAGGAAGATGTAGTGTTCCAGCAGGACAACGACCCAAAGCATACATCGCGATTGGTGAAGAAATGGTTCAATGACAAGGAAGATTATGTGCTGGATGGGCCCTCACAGTCCTCAGACTATAACCTAATCGAACACTTGAGGGTATAGTTGAAGAAAAAACTGTATTCACACTTGAGTCAAACATTATGATCCACCTTTGGGAACTTGTAGAAGAGATCTGGGATCAGATTTTGGCCAGCACATGCCTGAATCTGATCAAGATCATGCCCAAAAGGATTCAGGTGGTGTTGAAAGCCAATAGTGGATTTAGAAAATAATAACAAAATAATAAAAATCTAAATTTTGATTTTTAGTAGCGAAACAGTAACAATGCAGTGACATGACAAGAATCTGAATAACTAATCATATGCTAAAAAGTTGCAAGTCAAATTTATGTATGAGATAGCCAAGATGATTGTATATAAAATGATTTTGTCTCATGTTCAAAGCAGAAGTGGATAATGTGATATGGAACCTGAAAGTCAAAAGTTCAAAACATTGTTACCCTTTTGCTCATCAGTGTATCCTCTAAAAATTGGCAGTTGGATTGGGAGTTGATTTTGAATCCATATTCAACCAGAAAAAGAACAACTAGCTAATTTTTACTAATACCAGCCCATAGCAATACTCCATCTCCATCTCAAAGGCATTTGAATCACAGTGGAGGTCTGTGCATGTTATTGATCCGGCCACGGCTCATACATATGGTTCATCAAGAGTCACTCTCATCCCATCTGTTTAGAAAACCTTTAAAAATTCTGTCTTCAGATATTTCTTGGTTTAGTCTTGACATTTTACACTTCTGTGTCTTTTTCAGTGGGGTTTGAGCTTTAACCTTCCTTACTTTGATCATATCTCTGAACACTAAATACCTTGCACTTGTGGGCACTGAGTAATCAAGGGAGGTCACAGTATTGGAATATGACAGTGTAGGGAGGTGGACAGGGCCACAGGTACCTGCATGCTGGGTCTGGAACTTGAGAGGCTGCATCCTCTGTCTCCGGGAGGAAGGATTAGGGAGGCGGAGCTTACCCTGCAGTCTGGAGGAAGCTTGAGGGAGACAGAGCTTCCTGGAGTGACAGGAGGGCGGGGGGAAGATGAAAAAAGTGCACAGCGTCAGCAGGATAAAAGGAAACAGCGTGCAAAGCTGCAGAGCCTGGTGCTGGCAGACTGGAGTGCAGAAGGCTGTGCTGAGAGCAACCAGGAGAACGGTGAGCTGCGCTCCCTGCCTTTCCCCCAAGAGAGTTTCCCCCAAGAGAGTGCTGCACCCAATGAGAGAGACAGAGACAGGGAGCACTGTGCAGAGCTGTGTGAAGCCGAGCAAGAGAGTGCAGAGCCGTGTGAAGCCGCGCCAGAGAGTGCAGAGCCGTGTGAATCCGAGCCAGAGAGTGCAGAGCCATGTGAAGCATAGCCAGAGAGTGGAGAGCCGTGTGAAGCTGAGCCAGAGTGCAGAGCCGTGTAAAGCCGAACCAGAAAGTGCAGAGCCTTGCACACGGAGCCAACAGCGGTGACCAGGGAGAGTGGGACGTACAGTGTGTGACCAGTGACTACCAGAGAACCGGGTGCTGTGCCCTACATGGCCGTGAGTACCGCACACGTGCTGCACAAGAGAGACCATATACCAGACTGACACTTGTGCCCTGACTGGGTCAATAGATAGTTGCCCTGACATTTCTGAATGTAAGTTACTAGTGGAAATAGTTGAGGAGCCACGTTGGGCCCATACAGGACTGTGGCCCGTGCCTTTAATTAGTCACATTAATGTATGGACAAGGGGCAGTGGAAGGTGCCAGAGACCGACCACTGTCACCAGAAGACAGACCAACGTTTACAGTGACCTCCAGGAGGAGGCGCAGCACCCACCATTGTCTGCCTTATTGAGTACACAGCAGAAGCTGCAGAGTAAGGACTTCCTAATATACCTCCTATGCAAATTGTCATATATTTGTACCGTTATTATTGTACTGTTCCTTTAAGAGAGTTTAATTCTTTTATCTCCCTGCATGGAGTAATTTCCCCTGTAAATAAACCTGTTAACCCCTCCTCTGCCTGCATCCCTTCACTGCATCCCTCATTCTTGCTTGTTATCTTATACTTGGGGCAGTCGGCAGGATGCAGTCTACGGGCGCAGTCGTTGCAGACCAGGCAGTTGTGGGGGTGCTCTAAGGGCCACTATACCACTGGGAACAATAGTAAGTAATCTCCCCAAGTTCACAGGGAGCAATGTTCGGCTATGGAGCTGGACTGAGGAGGTCAGGGGTATGATGAGGATGTACCCCATGACTCCTGCGATAGAGGCGAAAGTTGCCATGATGGCCCTAGACGGAGAGGCGAGGAATTCCGTCATGCTGCAAGCCCCCCAGGTGTGAGACACTTTTGGCAAGATACTGAAAATACTTGAGGAGACTCATGGAGACCCCACTGACGTAGGGGAACTGAGGACGCGTTTCTTTAGCCGCATGCAAAGAGAGGGGGAGACTGTGATGCAGTACATGAACACGCTACAGGAGTTACACACCGCAATTCTGAGGAAAGACTGCATAGACCCTTCAGGGAACTTATCTAGCTAGATGTCTGGTGAGAAACTTGAACCCCCAGGTGCTTCACAGAAGTTTATAACTTTGAGCTGTGAAAATAAAAAAATCACATTGTTCCCACAAAAATATATTTTAGCCCAAAATTTATTATTTTCCCAACAGCAACAGGAGAAATTGCACCATACAATTTGTTGTGCAATTTCTACTGAGTATGCTGATACCAAGTATGTTTAAGAAAACTACTGTTTGTGCGCACAGCAGGACTTGGAAAGAAAGGAGTGCCGTTTGACGTTTTGAAAGCAGAATTTGCTTTTGGAGAAGCCCTGATGTGCATAAAGAGTGGATACTCCCACAAATTACACCATGTTGGAAACTAGATCCATCAGGGAACTCATCTAGATGTGTATTGAGCACCTTGAACCCCCAGGTGCTTCACAGAAGTTTATAATATTGAGTCGTGATATGCAAATGCTCCCTATGTGGGGAAAAACTACTGTTTGGGTGCACAGAATTGCTCAGAAGGAAGGAGCATTATTTTGGAACATAGACTTTGATGGAATGGTCTATGGGTGTCATGTCGTGTTTGGAGAGTCCCTGATGTTCCTAAACAATGGAAACCCCCCACTAGTGACCCCATTTTAGAAACTAGACTCCTCAAGGAATTTATCTAGATGTCTTCTGAGCACCTTGAACCCCCAAGTGTTTCACAAAAGTTTAAAACGTAGAGCCATGAAAATAAAAAAATCACATTTTTCTCACAGAAATGTTACTTTAGCTCCATTTTTTTTAATTTCACAAGGAGCAGGAGAAAATGGAACCCAAAATTTGTTGTTCTTCTGAGTACGCCTATAGTTTATATGTAGCCAAAAACTGCTTTTGAGGCACACTGCAATGCTCAGAAAGAAAGAAGCATCATATTGGAGTTCAGAATTTGCTGGACTCATTTGAGGGCGTCGTGTCACATTGGCAGAGCTCTTGAGGTGCCAGAACAGCGGAACCCCCATGAAAAACATTTTACAAACTACACCTTTCAATGAATTTATCACAGATGGGTCACAGAATTTTATACCAGTAGGCAGTGAAGAAAAAAAAATTACGGTACATTTTTAACACCAAAATGTTGTTTTAACCCCAGAATTTACATTTTCACATTGGGAAATGGGTAAAAATGGCACCAAAATTTGTCCCACAATTTCTGCTGAACATGGAAATACACCTTATGTGGCCATACAGTCCTGCTTAGCCAGACTCGAGAGGGATGGAGCGCTATTTGCCTCCTGGAGCTCATATTTTCCTGGAATAGTTTGCAGACTCCATATACAGAGCCAATAATTGCTAGAAGAGCAGAATCTCCATCAAGTGACCCAATTTTGGAAATTATACCCCTTTAGGAATTTATCTACAGATGTAATTACAATTTTGACTCCATGTATCTTTTCCAGAAACAAGCAGTAGTGGATGTTGCTGCGTAAAAAATTGCAAACTTCCATTGTAGTGACCAGTACATTGTAGTGACCAGTATGTTGTCGTGACAAGTACACTGTAGTGCCCAGTATGTTATAGTGCCCATACACTGTACACAGCTCATGCTTCTTGAGACACGCACCCGCTCTGGGCTCTCATCACTACTGAAATGTTAGACATGTTCACGCTAAATGTTGTTTAGACACACTGGGTTTCAAAAGGGAGGGGGGCATTTGAATTTGGGAGTGCAGAATTTGCTGAATTTCTTTTGGGGGTGAACAGCCATTTTGCTTTTCCAGAGCCTTTGTGCTACCAGCAACGTGGAAGCCCCCTATATTTCCAATGACAAATGACGGGCCTGAGTGGGGATTTACTTTTTTTGTGCATTGATTTGAAAATTTTGTTAGGAACATTTTGTATTATATTTGGGATCATATTTATTTGAGGGGTGCAGCACGCAAGCATCCCATAAGCAAAGCATCACAGAAGCTAAGCATCAAGAAAACGGCAGTTATCCATGGCAAGGAATTAACATTCATCTTCTCTCTTCACACAGGTAATCAACTGATACACCCTGCATGTATTCACTCCATTCACTGTTAGCAAGCAGCCTGAATGATACAACTCTCAACCTCTGCTGGCTGTCATTTCTGCTGCAATATATCCAAATGGTAATCAACTGATCCACCCTGCATGTATTCACTCCATTCACTGTTAGCAAGCAGCCTGAATGATACAACTCCCCACCTCTGCTGGCTGTCATTTCTGCTGCAATATATCCAAATGGTAATCAACTGGTCCAGCCTGCATGTATTCACTCCATTCACTGTTAGCAAGCATCCTGAATGATACAAGTCCATACTTCTGATGGCTGTCTGTATTCTGCTGCTTTACCATTTTGCAACATATTTTAATGTGCCTGCTAAAGCTTTGGTATAATTCATTTTTTGCACTGTATTTAATACTGCTTTATATCTGTGACTGGGGCCTCTCTAGATCTTATCAGGTGGAAGTTGCTATAGCATATAGATGCAGCCTGGTCTAGTGCCTTTGATCATCTAACCACTCCCTGGTATGCTGGCCCCATCTGCCAAATTATCCCAAACCAGCTCCCACAATCCCTCTCTCCTGACCCTGTAGTGTGGCCTATATATGTAGTAGTTACTAAGGGGAATCACGCAAGTGTGGGGTGCAGCACGCAAGCATCCCATCAGCAAAGCATCACAGAAGCTAAGCATGAAGAAAATGACAGTTATCCATGGCAGTTAATCAGGGCAGGAGTCAGGTAACCCACACTTTGCTCTCCCCTTTAACCATATGCTTTATTTCTATCCTCCTGTGCTCCCTTGCCATCCACATTCATCACCCCATCGCCCCTCCATCGCGACTCATACACATCAACCCCTCTATACTTCCCTCTCCCATGTACAGCTCCCATGCACTCCTCAACTTCCTGAGAAACCTCAGCCCATCTTGCCCAAACACATCGCAGAAAGAAACTCCTTACAATTCCAACAACTATTTGCTCTTTACCTTCCTACTCCTCCTGATTTCAGGGGACATCTCCCACAACCCTGGTCCACCATCCCCTAACCTCAACCCCTACCCTACCTCATATCGAAACCATAATAATCATATTAATATTACTTGCACTCCCTCATCTCCATCTTTTAATTGTGCCCTCTGGAACCTGCGGTCTGTTTGTAACAAGCTTCCTTTCCTAGACAACTACTTTCTGAACAACTATCTTAATCTGTTGGCCCTCACTGAAACCTGGATTCTGACACTGTCTCTCCTGCTGCCATTTCCTATGGTGGTCTCTCATTCCCCGAGACCCAAAAACAGACATGGTGGTGGAGTCAGCATACTCCTGTCCCCACAATGCACTTTCCAGGTCATTCCCCCAGTTCCATCACTCATATTCCCTTCTTTTGAGGTCCACACCATCAGGCTCTTCCGTCCTCTCTCCCTCAGAGTAGCGGTCATATACCGGCCCCCAGGCTCACCCACCCACTTCCTTGACCACGTTTCAGCCTGGCTGCCACACTTCATGTCCGCACATCCCCATTAACAGCCCCACTTCTATCACTAACCACCTCTCTAGGCCTCTCGCAGCTTTCAACCTCTGAGACACACAAGGACGGTAACACCCTTGATCTGGTCTTTGCCCGGCTTTGTTCAATCTCCCACCTAAGAAACTCACCGCTTCCACTCTCTGACCACAACATTCTCTCCTTCACGTTAACAAATCCTCGCCCACCCCAGCTCACTCCTACCTACCACACAGTCAGAAATCTACAAGCCATTAGCTCTCAGACACTTTCAGACTCCCTACACTCATCACTGTCCCAAATCTCCTCTTTCTCCTGTCCTGATCTGGCTGTTCATCACCACGACACTTTTAGAAGCACCCTTGACCAAATAGCTTCCCTCACCCTCAGAACCTCCAAGCACAGAGTAAAACAGCCCTGGCTCACATCGCAAGCTCAACTTCTCCATCGATGCTCTAGCAGTGCTGAACACCTATGGAGAAAAACCCGCACACCAGAAGACTTCATCCACTTCAAATTTATGTTAAGAACCTATAACGCTGCCCTTCACCTCACCAAATAGACCTACTGTTAGGAGTCGGATATCTGCGTTTACTCAGCAGGGATCCAGATCCTCACATTCTGCACTCTCCTCCTATTTTTCCACTGCAGAGGAGATTGCAGAGGAGATTGCCTTGCAGCAAATCTCTCCTGAGGCTAAGTCCTTCTGTACTCTTACTGGGCATGCTCATGGGACGATCGCCCATTGGAGATCGGGAGTCATGTGCTCAGGTCCCGCTCCAGTTCTCATTGGTCCATCTCAGAGATCTTGAAGCGTGCAGAAGGTCCTGGCTGCTATAAAAGGCGAGCATGGCTGTTCCGCCATGCGCTAGTATAGACTTACTTGCTGCTGTGTGTATGAGGACGGATGCATGATTCTGGTGACTGACTCATTTGAAACCCCTTCCCTCTAATATTACGCATGTGGATAGGGACTGAGTTAGAATCAGCGCCAGCGCTCCTCTGCTGCAACATCCACAGCTGCTAGCGTCCGACATTGCGCTTGCGCCTTGCCTTTGTCGTTTCGCGGCAGTGTCCACGCCGCGCTGCAGTAGCAGCCTCCTTTGCGTTCACAGTTGCAACGCCGCGCACACGGTAGGTCTAGATGGACATAGTGCCGCCGTCTTGGGCTACTCCTGTGACCGTATACCGTGTGTGTGTTTTTTACTGAGTACTGTGACTACAACAGGCTCAGTCATTTGTGTTTGTACTTTTTGACATCTCTGTGAGTTAACTGAGATTGCTTCTGCGCACCTGGGTGAAGTTTAACCCTGTGTGCAGTTCCGCCATATTGCTCCTGCCACCACTTAGCAGCGGTTATATCACCTACTGCACGGTGGACCCCGAGCGGCGAACGCGCTTTATTATTATTTTTATTTAGTGCGTTCCGTCGTTCCTAACATTATACTAGCACCAGGGTGTGGCTAGTGATGGCAGAACAGCAGCAACTCTTACATTGTATTTGGCAGCTTGAGGGCCGGCTGGCCACTCTTGAGAGGGCTCTCTCAGCTGCACAATCCACCGGAGCTGCTGTAAAGGCAATCACAGACGCAGTTTCCCGTATGTCCACGTCCTCCCCTGCGCCGACAGTTACCCGCCTCCCGTTGCCCGATAAATTTTCTGGCGATGGCGCCTCCTGCAGGGGTTTCATCAGCCAGTGCTCCATTTAGCTGGAGTGACTGGCTGCGCGATTCCCTACGGAACTGGCCAAGGTGGGGTTTATTGTTTCCCTGCTGTCGGGCAAAGCGTTGGAGTGGGCTACGCCACTATGGGAGCGTGGTGACCCAGAGGTCCGGACCACTGCTCACTTTCTAACAGCTATTAAGCAGGTCTTCCTCGGTCTACGGGTCACGCACAATACCTCTCTTCAGCTTCTTGCTTTGACACAGGGTGCTCTCTCGGTTAGTCAGTATGTCGTCCGTTTTCGGACACTGGCTTCATAGTTGGAGTGGTCCGATAAAGCCCTCATCCCTGTGTTTTGGAGAGGTTTGGTGGAGCACGTTAAAGATGCCCTCTCCACTAGAGAGGTTCCTACCAGTTTGGAAGAACTGATTGCCGTTTCCACCAGCATTGACCTCCGTTTTGCGGAGCGCGGTATGGAGCGTGCTCAATCCAAACGGAAGGTTACTCCGGCTCCCAATTGTTTTGAGCCTCTGGAACTACTCGAGCCAGAGGTTCCACCCCCAGTCCCCATGGAGGTGTCTCGCGCCGTTCTCCAGGCGTGTCCGGCACAAGACTCCAGTCGTGGTCATATTTGTCAACACGCGGTGTCTCAGAACAACAGTGCCCCGCAACGGCCAAATTCTGTACCGCCGGGTAAGACCCTTGTTTCTCCCCACCTTCGGCCAAAGGTTCTTGCCTGGGCACACACGTCCAGGAGGGGTGGTCACTGTGGCTATATGCAGACCACAAAACTCCTGGCAGTGTCTTACTGGTGGCCGCACAGGGCTCGGGATGTTAAAAAATATATTCGGGCCTGCGCCTTTTGTGCTCGGAATAGCCTCCTTAATCGAAGAGCGGAGACGCCTGCCGACACACAGTGGCATTCCACTTTAACTTCCACTCCCGCTGTCTCCCACGGGTCCCTTCTCAGACCTGGCAATCTTGCCACCCCTGAGGCCTTCCACGTGTCCCGGGTCTCTCTGTCATCTACCGGGACATCAGACATGCCTGCGGACGAGTCTGAGGCCTATACCTCTTATGGGCACAAGTTGGTGGATCGTAAGGCTCAGGGAGGGGGGGGCCCTGGGGGGGTAAGGTTGGGAGTCGGATTTCTGCGCTTACTCAGCAGGGATCCAGATCCTCACATTCTGTACTCTCCTCCTATTTTTCCACTGCAGAGGAGATTGCAGAGGAGATTGCCTTGCAGCAAATCTCTCCTGAGGCTAAGTCCTTCTGTCCTCTTACTTGGCATGCTCATGGGACGATCGCCCATTGGAGATCAGGAGTCATGTGCTCAGGTCCCGCTCCAGTTCTCATTGGTCCATCTCAGAGATCTGGAAGCGTGCAGAAGGTCCCGGCTGCTATAAAAGGCGCGCATGGCTGTTCCGCCATGCGCTAGTATAGACTTACTTGCTGCTGTGTGTATGAGGACGGATGCATGATTCTGGTGACTGACTCATTTGAAACCCCTTCCCTCTGATATTATGCATGTGGATAGGGACTGAATTAGAATCAGCGCCAGCGCTCCTCTGCTGCAACATCCACAGCTGCTAGCGTCCGACATTGCGCTTGCGCCTTGCCTTTGTCGTTTAGCGGCAGTGTCCACGCCGCGCTGCAGTAGCAGCCTCCTTTGCGCTTGCAGTTTCAACGCCGTGCACACGGTAGGTCTAGACAGACGTAGTGCCGCCGTCTTGGGCTACTCCTGTGACAGTATACCGTGTGTGTGTTTTTTACTGAGTACTGTGACTACAACAGGCTCAGTCATTTGTGTTTGTACTTTTTGGCATCTCTGTGAGTTAACTGAGATTGCTCTGCGCACCTGGGTGAAGTTTAACCCTGTGTGCAGTTCCGCCATATTGCTCCTGCCACCACTTAGCAGCGGTTAAATCACCTACTGCACGGTGGACCCCGAGCAGCGAACGCACTTTATTATTATTTTTATTTAGTGCGTTCCGCCGTTCCTAACACCTACTTCACCTCCCTGATCTCCTCACGAGCCAACAACCCCAAGAAACTTTTTGGCACCTTTCACTCCCTCCTCAGGCCAAAAGCACAAGCCCCTATCACAGACATTTGTGCTGATGACCTGGCCTCCCACTTTACAGAAAAAATAGATAATATCTGTCAGGAAATCTGCTCCCATTCCTTCCTGCATCTCCCCTGGCTCACTTTCCACATTTGATCCCAACACAGAAGAAGAAGTCTCCAGACTCCTCTCTTCCTCTCGTCCGACCACATGCACTACAGACCCCATCCCCTCACATCTTCTCCAGTCTCTCTCTTCAGTCGTCACAACTCACCTAACTGCAATCTTTAATCTCTCCCTCTCCTCGGGCATTTTCCCATCCTCCTTCAAACATGCCATCGCTACTCCATTACTAAAGAAACCAGCTCTCGACCCATCCTGCACAAACAACTACAGTCCAGTCTCCAATCTCCCCTTCATCTCTAAACTTTTGGAGCGCCTAGTTTACTCTTGCCTTACCCGTTACCTCTCCACTCACTCCCTTCTAGACCCTTCACAGCCCGGCTTCGGCCCTCTACATTCGACTGAAACTGCACTCATCAAAGTGACCAATGACCTTCTGACAGCAAAACGTAACGGTGACCACTCTCTGCTCATTCTTCTCGACCTATCTGCAGCTTTCGACACTGTTGACCACCATCTCCTACTCTCTAGGCTCCAGTCACTAGACATTAAGGACACTGCTCTCTCCTGGTTCTCTTCCTATCTTTCTGACCACTCCTTCAGTGTTTTGTTCTCTGGCTCCATGTCATCTCCTCTTCCTATCGCTGTCTGGGTACCTCAGGGCTCAGTCCTTGGCCCCCTTCTCTTCTCTCTCTACACAGCCCCAAGTGGACAGACCATTAGCAGATTTGACTTTCAGTATCATCTTTATGCTGATGACACACAACTATATACATCATTCCCCGACCTTACCCCCGCTGTACTACAGAATGCCAGTGACTGTCTGTCCGCAGTCTCCAACATCATGTCCGCTCTCTATCTGAAACTCAACCTCTCCAAAACTGAACTTCTTATGCTCCCGCCGTCTACTAACCTCCCTAAATCTGACATTTCCCTCTCCGTGGGTGGCACCACAATAACACCCCGGCAGCAGGCGCGCTGTCTGGGTGTTATATTTGACACCAATCTCTCCTTCAAATCCCATATACAATCTCTTGCCCGCTCTTGCCACTTACACTAAAGAACATCTCTAAAATCTGCCCTTTTCTCACCAAGGAAACAACAAGAACCCTCACTGTAGCATTGAGCCACTCCCGCCTGGATTACTGCAGTGCTCTATTAATTGGCCTCCCCGTTACTCAACTACCCCCTCTCCAGTCCATTCTTAATGCAGCAGCCAGGGTCATCTATCTGGCTAATCGGTACTCGGACACGTCCGCTCTTCGCCAGTCCTTACATTGGCTGCCCATTCATAATAGGATCCAATTCAAAGTACTTGTTCTCACCCACAAAGCTCTCCACAGGGCAGCACCCCCCTACATCTCCTCCCTCATTTCTGTCTATCGGCCTAACCGACCGCTGTGTTCTGCAAACGACTTTTGACTAACCTCTGCACTAATCCGCACCTTCCACTCCCGACTCCAAGATTTCTCCCGTGCTGCGCCAATCCTCTGGAATGCTCTACCCCAAGAAATTAGGACTATCCACAATTTGCATAGTTTCAGGCGCTCCCTCAAAACACATTTGTTCACAGCGGCCTATCACGTTCACTAATCAAAGACATTCTATGTGAAAGTGTGCATGTGTAGCCCATTCACTATCTCCATCCATCCCTCACTCCCTCAAGATGGCTGGACCATCATTGTAAATACACCATTGTAAATACACACCTGTACTTTGTATCTCCCCCACCTCATTGTAGATTGTAAGCTCTCACGAGCAGGGTCGTCTTATTTTGCTTTGATTATTGTATTGTTAACGTTGTTACTTATGACTTGTGTTTTGAAACTGTTAAACTGTAAAACGCTGCGGAATATGTTGGCACTATATAAATAAAGATTATTATTTTTATTAAATCTCTGAGTAACGTGATTCAGATGATACCGCCAAGATATTTATTCACTATAATGAGGCAGCAGAGTTACTCTGTCCTCTGGTCAAAGTTGACCTTTTTTTTTCAAAAATGCACAAAACTGTGGCAGGCTACGCTTTTATGCATGCCTTAAAAGACGAACACCACCGGATCACAGGCCAGATGCAGTTGTATTGTAGCTTGCTTTTTGCTGGGCAAGATAACGGTTTCAGAGATACAATATTTATTTATATTTCTCTTTTTGATTGCAACATATTTTTACTTTTTGCTCGGCGACATAATAAAGCATTGTTTTTTGTCACTTTTTTATTGATTTTTTATGGTGTTTACTAAAGGGGTTAACAAGTTTGACAGTTCGGAAGAGTTGTTCCAGAAGCCACAATACCAAGTATGTGTACTTTTTTGTTTATTCATTTTTTTCATAAAAATATGTATTTATGGCTATGATATATTTTACTTTTTTAAAATTATTTTGTAATTTTCTAATATACAGTATATAGTTTTACAATTTTTTTTCACTATTTTACTATTTTGTCCCACTATGGGACTTTAACTTTTTGCAGTATGATCGCTTGTGAAGTATAGCAAAGCAGGAGCTTTGCTAAGCTTAACAAACTGTCAGCACTGCACTGAAAAACAAACTTGCTACAACATGCTTTGAGCATGTTGTAGCAAGTTTGCTAGCTCTGGTGACCCGTATGTCATCTTGACAACATCGGGTCACCATCGTAACAATCGGCCCTTGCGATGACATCACGTGAGCGACAATCAAAGGGCAGAGGGGGCTGCCTTCCTCTGTATGCCTGCCAAATGTTGAGATTGATATCGATCGCAGCATTTAGGGGGTTAAAGTGCTGGGAGCAATGCGGGCACCGCTCCTGGTACTGTGTTGGGTATCAGCTGTCAGAATCTTCAGACACCCACAAACGATCGTGTGCGCACAACACCTGTGCTTGGGAGATCGCCATGATGTATCTAGACATCAAAGTTTGATAAGTACCAGCCGACCATAACGTATGGATAAGTTAAAGGTCATAAAGGGGCTAAACATAGGCAACATAAGGGTCAAAATATAAATACACTGTGAATTCTATTCTTGCCTATGGACAGCAGTCGTGAGTACTACAATAAATGGTGATATCAAACACAGTATACTTCTCATTATACAGATAAACACTTAGATTGCAGGAGAATGCAAACTAATTATTTTTCTAATTCACCTTCATTATTGATTTTGCTTTGAATAATAGCATGAAATGGCAGTGGTCCATGCATTCTCACAGGTTTCCATGTGCAGTAGGAGGGCCATTGTTGCTTAAACAGGGTTGTCTGGTCACAAGATATTGATAACCTTAGGATATATTATTAATATGAAATTTTCTTGAATTTTTCCGGTAAATTTGAATCTTCTAATTATCATTTTATGTAAATTGAACAATCCTTTTTATGCTCTACTGTGCCCCACAGTGGCATATTGCACGGTGTTACCTGCCTATTCAGAAATAGAAACCACAGCATTGAATGAAGCGGCCCTAAAACAATGTGTGCAACAAAAAAGGCGAAAAGAGGAGGCATGAAAGACCAGACAACAGCCTGCAAGTAAAGGGAGCTGTTCTGCCCATTCTGTGCAGCAAGATATTTTTAAGTGCTGTTCCAGCTATCGCCAGTAGGTGTCAAAAGTTGCCCTTCTCTCTCTTATTCATATGTTTGGAGTCTTCTGTTTTCCTAAATGGTTAACTGTTCAGAAGCGCCTTTCTTCCTGCCCTGGTCAACAACATGCAACCATTTTCAGCTGTCTTCTGAGTAGCTCACATCTGCTCAGCTCCCTACAAAACCACTGCTTATAACAAGTGGATTCCGGTAAGGTTTAATGCATTTATGTAAACTATGCTATGCATCTGTGTTAGCAGATATAATGCAGCCCCCCATGATGTTTGCAATGCATGTTAGCTATATGCATCCTCTGGATGTGCATCCTCTGTTCAGTCAGTGCAAAGCTTGCAGCCATTAGTTGTTTTAGACATCGTTCTCTTTTACTGCTGTTTATGTTGTACTGCTCAGCTTCTATACAGATGGGGCCAAAAGTATTGACACCCCTGCAATTCTGTCAGATAACACTCAGTTTCTTCCTGAAAATGATTGCAAACACAAATTCTTTGGCATTATTATCTTCATTTAATTTGTCTTAAATGAAAAAACACAAAAAGAATTGTCCTAAAGCCAAATTGGATATAATTCCATACCAAACATAAAAAAGAGGGTGGACAAAAGCAAAACATTGATCATTTCACACAAAACTCCAAAAAGGGGCCAGACAAAAGTATTGGCACCCTCAGCCTAATACTTAGTTGCACAACCTTTAGCCAAAATAACTGCGACCAACCGCTTCCGGTAACCATCAATGAGTTTCTTACAATGCTCTGCTGGAATTTTAGACCATTCTTCTTTGGCAAACTGCTCCAGGTCCCTGATATTTGAAGGGTGCCTTCTCCAAACTGCCATTTTTAGATCTCTCCACAGGTGTTCTATGGGATTCAGGTCTGGACTCATTGCTGGCCACCTTAGAAGTCTCCAGTGCTTTCTCTCAAACCATTTTCTAGTCCTTTTTGAAGTGTGTTTTGGGTCATTGTCCTGCTGGAAGACCCATGACCTCTGAGGGAGACCAAGCTTTCTCACACTGGGCCCTACATTATGCTGCAAAATTTGTTGGTAATCTTCTGACTTCATATGCCATGCACACGGTCAAGCAGTCCAGTGCCAGAGGCAGCAAATCAACCCCAAAACATCAGGGAACCTCCGCCATGTTTGACTGTAGGGACCGTGTTCTTTTCTTTGAATGCCTCTTTTTTCCTCCTGTAAACTCTATGTTGATGCCTTTGCCCAAAAAGCTCTACTTTTGTCTCATCTGACCAGAGAACATTCTTCCAAAACATTTTAGGCTTTTTCAGGTAAGTTTTGGCAAACTCCAGCCTGGCTTTTCTATGTCTCGGGGTAAGAAGTGAGGTCTTCCTGGGTCTTCTACCATACAGTCCCTTTTCATTCAGACGCCGACGGATAGTACGGGTTGACACTGTTGTACCCTCGGACTGCAGGGCAGCTTGAACTTGTTTGGATGTTAGTCGAGGTTCTTTATCCAACATCCGCACAATCTTGCGTTGAAATCTCATGTCAATTTTTCTTTTCCGTCCACATCTAGGGAGGTTAGCCACAGTGCCATGGGCTTTAAACTTCTTGATGACACTGTGCACGGTAGACACAGGAACATTCAGGTCTTTGGAGATGGACTTGTAGCCTTGAGATTGCTCATGCTTCCTCACAATTTGATTTCTCAAGTCCTCAGACAGTTCTTTGGTCTTCTTTCTTTTCTCCATGCTCAATGTGGTACACTATATTCACAAAAATTGCCCAAACCAGCTATTAATATATAATACTGGATATAGTACCACAACATACCAATAATACTTTTGTGGTCACCTCATAGAACAATGTACAAGAAGTTTCCACACAACGGTACCTTATAAAAAAACATCTTTATTTAAATACCAATGTCACAACATTAAAAAGAAAGGTGCTGGATCAATATGAGAGACAAAGCGCATGTAAACACCATATGATAATGTATTCATGGGAGGCTGCAAAAACCATATGCAGTGTGAACACAAAAACAACAAAAAAAAAAAAAAAATTTTTTTTTTTTAGGAAAAAAAAAAAAATTGACTAATTCACTGTCAAATATTGATTGACTATCATTAAAGAGTTGTTATACCCATATGCAGTGTGAGAGCCAAGGAAGATTCACTTGCTCCATATTCATTATTAATTTATCATAAAGGGACTATTGAGTCAATTTACAGTGTGTGGGCTATACTTTAGTAGTCTCAGGACCTTGAGCACATAGGTGCGGTTGCGCTTCTATAATATGGAAGTGTGTGTATAGTTTTCCATTTGTTTGTGAAACTTAGATGATTTGCACATGAGCGGTTTCCATCAGATTAGATCGGCATAATAAAGCACAGGACCTTTTGGTAATCACATGACATCTGTTCCTTAACCTCATTGGCCGCTGAAAACCATGTGACTCTGTATATGCACCATTTATATCTTAGGAGCCATAGGACCTTTAGCGCATAGGCGCCGTTGTATGTCAGCAATGAGGAAGTGAGTGTTTTTAATCAGGTGCAAAAATTAAATTAGCCTATAGTGGTAGTTGCTGGGGTATAAAAATGGGACAACCTCCTTTTCCCTGATAAGCCTCCATTGATGAAGCATTGCGAAACACATGTCGGGGCATGAGGGATGCTGCAGTAAGCACCTTTATTTATTGGTAGGTTGCAGTGACTTTTTGTCACGTTTATATAGTGTTTACATTTCTTAGTTTATAACTATGCACTGTGAAACACTGGTTTCATGAGACTTTATAACCTATTTTATGCATTGTGAAGTGTCAGTTTGATGGGATGCTCCTTTAGTGTTGCACCTCCTCACAGATGACTAATTGGTATGGAGCAAGTGAAATTTCATAAATCTCCCTCGGTGCACACACTGTAAATTGACTCAATAGTCCTTTTATGATAAATTAATAATGAATATGGAGCAAGTGAATCTTCCTTGGCTCTCACACTGCATATGGGTATAACAACTCTTTAATGATAGTCAATCAATATTTGACATTGAATTAGTCAATTTTTTTTTTTTTGTTGTTTTTGTGTTCACACTGCATATGGTTTTTGCAGCCTCCCATGAATACATTATCATATGGTGTTTACATGCGTTTTGTCTCTCATATTGATCCAGCACCTTTCTTTTTAATGTTGTGACATTGGTATTTAAATAAAGATGGTTTTTTATAAGGTACCATTGTGTGGAAACTTCTTGTACATTGTTCTATGAGGTGACCACAAAAGGAATTATTATCAATGTGGTACACACAAGGACACAGGACAGAGGTTGAGTCAACTTTAATCCATGTCAACTGGCTGCAAGTGTGATTTAGTTATTGCCAACACCTGTTAGGTGCCACAGGTAAGTTACAGGTGCTGTTAATTACACAAATTAGAGAAGCATCACATGATTTTTCGAACAGTGCCAATACTTTTGTCCACCCTCTTTGTTATGTTTGGTGTGGAATTATATCCAATTTGGCTTTAAGACAATTCTTTTTGTGTTTTTTCATTTAAGACAAATTAAATGAAGATAATAATACCAAAGAATTTGTGTTTGCAATCATTTTCAGGAAGAAACTGAGTATTATCTGACAGAATTGCAGGGGTGTCAATACTTTTGGCCACAACTGTATAATGCATGCTGCTGATATAACAGCATCTGTGATTACCTGCCAGTATTTGTGTATTGTATATTATCTACCAGTACTGACATGCTACATTATCTGTCTCATAGTTTTTACCTGAATCATCCATATCTGTGTCAACAATCTCTGATATCATCCACAACTTTGTACAACAACCCCTGATCTCATCTACTACTGTGTTCTACTATACCATCTGTTATCATCCCCCATTGTTGTCCATATCATCCCAATAAATATAGACTAAAGGCCCCTTTACATTTAGCGATGCACCAGCGATCCGACCCGGTCAGGATCGCTGGTGCATCGCTAAATGATCGCTAGTGAGCTTTCACACCTGAAGATCTCACAGCGATGCAGCAGCGACGCAGCGCACGATGCTCACCTTTCACACACAGCGATCCTGACGTCCTCCCGCCCGCCTCCACGCGTCGCTCGTTGGCGCCAGCAGGAAGCCCAACAGGAAGCGGACGACGAGAAATGGAGTCGGACATTCTCACGCGATCAGCGATGGACAGCGGGGGAGCCGGTCAGAGGTAAGTATCACAAAATCGGTGACGTTATAGCGATATCGCTAGCGATATCGCTATGTGTAAAACCCCCTTTAAGCACCCATACAGCCTTGTTTCTGAGAGTGGATGAAAGGTTAAGCCATATGCTGGAATCCATACAGCGTCATACGTGGAAGAAGGCAGAACAGGAGCGGTGAGGTGAGTAGTATTTTATTAACCTTATGCCGCTCTCTACAATTCAGCAAAATGGTGATTGCAACTGGTCACCATTTTGGTGAACTTACACGGCTGAATTGAAAAAGAAATCTATATTGTAAAGAACAACAGAATTCAATTCCACTTTAATAAAACTGATCATTGATCATCTCTAATTTTTATTGCAGTTTACTTAAATTGATTTTCTAGGTAATTAGGCCAGAATATACAGAATAGTTATGCACATTGGCCTTCCATGATAACGGTCAGGAGCAGAATAAAGGGTGAGTTACCCACAGATATATCTTTTTAGCAGATGAAACTTCAGCTTCAATTATTTGATTGTTTTCCTATTTTTCTGAAACTGCTCTCAATCTGTAAGCTTAAAACAAAAGTATCAAACAATGCTAAAAAAATAACCCCACTAAACTATTAATAGATAGAAGAAGAATGCTTTTATATACCAGCAGCAGTAGGCTTGCTACATCAGGGATTAAATTAGCAATGGGTAAAGACTGGTCAACACAACATGCATATGGTTTCTACCATCTGTCATTTGACCTAGTTATTTGTTTCTTTATCATGACTCCACAATGTATGCCTAGCCTTTTAAAAAAGTGAAAATAAAAAATAACTTATGACAGCCAAAGCAGCTTTTCAAAGAAAACATACATTTAAGGCATATTTCCACTGCTTCCAAAACACTGCAGTCTAATCATGCAGGTAAGTCCGCATGTGTTCAGTGAATCATGCAGATTTGACTCATCTAATGACTAGGTATGGTTGAAACTACGCACGGGAGACTAGCGTCTCCGCTGCAGATAAATGACGTACCGAGGCTCTTAAACCCGCACCGCAGGTGAGTTTACACAGCATTAAATAGAAGTACAGTGAGCATGGGATTTCTATAAATCCCATCCACTGTGCTTCTAATGAAGAATGCAGCGTTTTGGAAGCAGCACAGGTGAGCTGCGTCCAAAACGCTGCTATTTCACATTTCATACTGATAGCAACACCGCAGAAGAAATGCTAGTGTGGCGCCCCCCAGGAGTATGGTCGCCACAGTGGCATTGCCTTCCTCCTAGGGAGTGTGATGTCATGCTTGGAAGCAATAAAGGATCTCTCTAGCAGCTAACCACAACACACAACACAGTTTCAATTCCAGGTCAGCAGAGGGAGCTCTGAACCAAAGAGCTACTCTCTGGGGGCCAGGAGTGAAAATTGGGGAGAGTTCGTGTAAGGAGGGCAACGTGTGTGGACGTGGAGGAGAAGAGCTGCGAGATTGAGGAGAGAGTTCAGGCTCATTCCCAGCTATAGCGCATGATCTGGAGCCCGGTCTCCAAGGCTGTACGGACACTGATGGTCCTGCAACAGAAACCGGAGGAATAGGAAGCTGTAAATGCTCTATTCCCACATAAGACTCAGAGGCACAACAGCGACATGTGAGCCAGAAGAGGAAGGCTACAGCTGTCTGCCATATGAGGGAGTTCTAAAGAGAATAAGCAAGTGGAACTTCAGTGTAACACAGTACTGAAAGTCCCTAAAAATAAGCGCCAGGAAGGAGACTACACAACCCATCTGCATAGAGAGATTCCTAAGTTGCTTCCAGGCCGGCCAGCCTCTGCCCATCTGTAATCTGGACCCTGGACTGCATTTGCCAAGCAAAGTAAAGGTAAAGAAACTGCACCCTGTTGTGTCCTTGCCTTCTTCCTGCAATCCCTTCAGCACTGCTTCATCCCTGTGCCAGACATTGCACCCTCTTCCTCAACACCTATCCTCACTGCCCTGGGATTACTGCCCTACCTGCGGAGGGCCACAACATCATAGCTACACCACACCATCTGTCCCAGAGGATCTGTCTGCAGCGTCGGCTTAACATCTTCATTGTCGAACACCACAGGTGGCGTCACGAATCATTCACTCATGAACTTTATTCCATCACTTAACCCCTTGTACATGGGCGCCCAGGGCCACGGATCGGGTCACCGCTGCTGTGACATTCCCCTTTGAGAGACCGGCCCAGTACCGAGTACCCCACAGCCCTGGGAGGGCTGTAGGGAAGGTGACCTGATGGATGGACAGACTTGTCAGAATAGAGAAAGGAAGGTTTGCACAGTTTAGACAGGTGTCAGTTGCTACAGTGGGGAATCAGCTGAGAAAGTGTAGTGGACGTGCAGTACCTTGGGTTGACCAATAGAGGGCAGGGAGGAGTGTGAGCAAAGGACTTGACATCAGCTTAGGGCTTAAGAAACCGTTGGTCATGGGGGGCGGAGTTACAGGGAACCGGGAAGGATATAAATTTGACAGGAGGGTTCCAGAAAGTTCCAGTCCCCAGAGGGAGCTCCAGTGACAGGAGGACTACAACAGTCTGTGCACTGTGAGGAAAACCGAACCAGGGGGACTGAGGAGAGAGAAAGTCAGGGGGGTGGTCCTGACACCAGAGTACTGCAGTATAAACGAGGCACTGAGGTAAAGCATACCGTATTGAGAGAGGGACGACTGATCAGTAAAAGTGCTGTTGGTTTACGGGCTAAGGCGGCCACAGTGACGGATCTGACAGGAGCGTCGAAGAGTGAAGAGGGGACGGTGCGTAAATGTACGTCCCCGGTGTAAAGTACGGTGTGCGGGAAGCAGCCCTGGAAACGGGGGGGCCGATAAGTGAAGTGAAGTGAAACAAAGTGAATTGAAGTGCGGTGTACTTCGGAGGCCGTCAGGTGGACGGCAAGAGAATAAACTTGGACCTGTTGTACCCGAAACTTGCCTCATCGTGTGTCTGTACGTCACTGCGCGGTATATCGAGGGACCACCCCCCAACTCGGCCCACCGAATCTACAGGGCAACCCACTAGCACAGGCTTCCAGTATCGTATCCGTTGTTTCAGATGCTGCATATCGCGTATCTTCACAGCATAGACAATTGCTTTCAGATGACCCCAAAGATAAACGTCTAAGGGGGTCAGATTGGGAGACCTTGGTGGCCATTCAACTGGCCCACGACGACAATCCACTTTCCAGCAAACTGTTCACGTAGGAATGCTCGGTCCATGCATTCTCACCGGTTTCCATGTGCAGTAGGAGGGCCATTGCTGCTTAAACAGGGTTGTCTGGTCACAAGATATTGATGAACTGGAGAGGGTGCCGGATTCCAGATTTGGAAATTCCTGCAGGGTTGGCATGTGTGTGTTATGTTGCACAGAGAATGTAGCACCAGCCGTGACAAATCAAATGACACGTTGGGGACGCCGGAAAGTAAGAGATTTGCGGACCACTCATCTAGCTGCCAAGTGCAACTGACCCAGATGCTGGACTGGAGTCCTGTGAAGGAGGGCCAGGGCCATAGTCATGGACGAGGACACCATCTGTGCCCTGGCCTCCCATCACATGAAAACAATATCCATTAGTCAGCATACCTGTGACTTCAGGACAGCATCATCTGGATCCCTTCTGCACCACTGAAGGTTGTCTGCAAACGTTTTCGCATGAATTGAGGCACAGTCTATTTCAACTTTCCAAAGGATGACTTTACTGTATTCATTTCTCAGCACATGCAAGTACTTTACAGCATTAATCACATGTTCCACATTACACATCTCTTCCTCTTTCCCTGTACCTCTCTCTCTGTCACACAGCATGTTCCCAGGTTGGACCATCTCATATGCTTCCTCAGCGTCCTCCCTGTTTAGCTCTCCCACGGTTAAACACTCTTCTGCCCGTTTCACCCCAGACATAAGATCGTCTGTTCCCGAAGTCAGTTGCCACATGGCGAGTGAACTGCCCTTCTATACTGTCTCCTGTGGTGACACAGCATTCTCCCGGTTGGAACTTACTGCATTTGAAAGTTCCCTTTGCTGTTTCACCCCGGTTCTGAGAGCATCAGCCCATACTATAAGTTGCCACATAATGGAGCCACCTGCATCCCCGTGGTGCCACTGTTTCTGCCTTAAGCTTCTGTTCCAAGCCTACTATGATCCTCCACTGTTCTGGCCTGTAGCTATGGATGGCTAGGCTTCTCCCTTAAACATTGCATGGTCATTGCTACGTTTCTGGACACTTAAGTCTGTGCTATAATTCTGGGCACTTAAGCCTGAGCAGGCGGTATGGGCACAGTGGCACATCTGACTCCTATCAGGAAGTCCTCCCTATCTTAGCTGCAGTATACCCCTCCTAGATTAACTCATTCCTAGCTCTATGTACCTGTCTCTATAGTATCCTACTATGTATACTAGAATGCCCCCCATCTAGTGGCCAAACAGGGGCACTACGATTTCGCTATTTACTAGAAATTTACAATAGTAAATGTACATATGGCAGCAACAGTAAATATGTATAACATGGGATATATTAAAATAGCACAAATCATTAATAAAACATTACGTCAAACTGAGTATATGGTAGCAGGACAAGTAAGAAAGCAGGGACATAATATACCCCCTTACAGTCCCACAAATCGATCTGTTCATGTTTACAAATGAACACAAGAAATTTTGCAATACATCTTATAAGAGAATTCTGTTTTTTTCTTTGCATATTTATTTATTTTTACTCACTATAGTGCCATTAATTCCACAGCGTTGTACAGACATCATCATATGAGCCTCTTCCTCCCTTTCTCCCTGTCTATTGAACTTTCCATCCACTCTGAAAAACAGCTCATATCCACCATCTTGTCAAAAGCAAGATGGTCTGCTAGCATGGTGCGGTGTCAGATTACACCTACTATTAGATATGATGGAGGAGTGAGGAGCAAAGTGTGAAAACCAGCAGAGGCATAAAAAACAAGCATATCATGCTTTAATTAGTGAATAATTTAGCTGGACTCACAGCCACACAGCTCAATGCTGCTGTATAATCTCCGCTTTACTAATGCTACTTCTGAACATGTGCTAAGCAGAGAAAGAAGCAGGAATCCTTCTTTCTATGTGTATTATTTACAGAAGACATTGGTTCAGAGAGAAGTGAAAATTCGACAATATTACCTCTCACTCTGAATATGGAAACCTATCTGCAAATCACTTGAATTTTTCTGGTAAATTTAAATCTAATAATCATTTTTATGTAAATTGAACAATCCTTATTATGCTCTACTGTGCCCCACAGTGGCATATTGCACAGTGTTACCTGCCTATTCTGAAATAGAAACCACAGCATTGAATGAAGCGGCCCAAAACTAATGTGTGCAACAAAAAAAGGCGAAAAGAGGAGGCTTGAAAGACCAGACAGCAGGCTGTAAGAAAAGGGAGCGGGGAGGTGAGTAGTATTATATTAACCTTATGCCGGCTCTCTACGATTCAGCAAAACGGTGATTGCAACTGGTCACCATTTTGGTGAACTTACATGGCTGAATTGAAAAAGAAATCTATACTGTAAAGAACACTATTTTTTGTAAAATTCAAGGAGAATTCAATTCCACTTTAATAAAACTGATCAGCTCTAATTTTTATGTCAGTTTACTGTAATTGATTTTCTAGGTAAGGCCTCTTTCACACATCAGGTTTTCGCCATCAGGCGCGATCCGGCTCTTTTGACAAAAACCGGATCCGGCGAAATGCAATGCCGGATCAGGTTTCCCCCCCCATTGACTTCCATTAGCACCGGATCGCGCCGGATGGCCATGCTTTTCGTCCGGTTTTCGCCGGATCCGGCAATGTGTCGCAATCCGGCCTCTGGAAAAAACGGCTACTGTAACGTTTTTTGTCTCCGGCGAAAAAGCCGGACCCGCCGGATCCGATGCCTCCGGCTTTTTCACACAATGAAAGTCTATGAGCGCCGCAATGTGCCGGTGGCCGGATCCGGTTTTTTGGGTCTGAGCATGCTCAGTAGCTCTGCCCACAGCACACATATATAAAACCATGACAGTGGGACCCTCAGCCACACCCAACATGCCACCCAAGACAGGAACCAGGCGCAGGAGAAGGCAGGAGACAACTTCACCACCACCAGCACCACCACCCACAAATGGAGCAAAGCGACCATGCAGAACAACCGGAGGGGTGTCCACCAGCATATGACAGACGGTAATTATCAAATCCCCCATTCCTCAAAACTAGGGCCATGGAATATCAAGATATTCATTGGCCCTTTGTTTCTCTTTATTCAACAGCCGCACAAGAGATGCAGCAGCAGCAGCACTGGCAGCACTGGCAGCAGCAGCAGCACCACCCACAGGAGTGGAGTCTGGCCAGCAGGAGGACACCACATCTTCTTCTGGGAGCCCTCCCTCGCATCGTCAGCGTTTGATGGTAAGTTTTTATTTCCAAAATCCATCATCTCTGTAATATATGTCTATTCATTGGCTTTTATTTCAAAACAGGAATCACAAGCTGAAGAGGAGCTCCCAGAAGAAGAAGGAAGGGGTGGACAGACATCTGGAGTGGGCTCACAATTGGTAAGTTTTTTTCATCAAACACAGAAACACAACATCACACTACACACAACACAGGGAAAACAATGTACCGCAGACATCACACAGTAAACAAATATGCCAACATCCAAACACATAAATTTTTTTCTTTTCTTCTCTAGTCTTCCCAATCTGGTGCTCGGCCAAGAGGTCCTCGCAGTGCCTCCCAGGGTCGTCGGCGACAGCAACGCGGCGGTCACAGCGTGTAAGTATAATATTTAAGTTAAATTTTGGTACACTTTTTATTTCATGTCTTAAAGTTTGGTGCCTATTTTTGCTATTTTTCTCTTTTACTTTAACAGCCTTCACAGCGTGCTCCTGACTCTGACGGTGAGGATGGAGGAATTGATGTTGACCAGCTAATCGATCTCGTCAGAGAAAGGGAGCCGCTATGGAATATGGCTGACCGCCGCCATGCTGACCTGATAGTTACCCGACGGCTCTGGGAGGAAATCTGTTCGCTCCTTGTGGACCGCTGGGAGGACCTCGATGCTTGGGCCCAGATTAAAGAGCTTAAGTATATACAGTACCAGTTGCTTGATGTAAACCAGAGTTTCCCGAACTCCAGTCCCCGTAGTCCCCACGGATCATGTGTTCAGGATTTCTATTTACTATGGAAATCATGAACACATGACCCCTGGGGACCACGAGGACTGGAGTTTGGGAAACACTGATGTTGTATACTAACCACTTTGTCCTTTCTCATTTCAGGGGAGAGAATTGTGAAGCGGTGGCGGTCTGTGAGGGATCGTTTCAAGAAGGAGTTCAATAAAGAGATGCGGGCCCTGAGTGGATCTGGAGGGCGCAGGAGCAAGTACAAGTATGCATGAGCCCTGTCGTTCCTCCGGGATACAATGGTCACCAGAAGGTAAATATTACACACCACATGTAAAAAAAAAAAATGTTTAGATGTAAAAAAAATTTTTCAGCCAGGGCCATGCCATGTCACTATTTTAATTGTTTTTTTTTCTCTTTATTCCACAGCACGGTGAGCAGCACTTGGGAGCCTGCACGGTTGGACCCTTCTGAGGCGATCCCTGAGGAGACCGGCACCGAGGGACACTTCGACCGCCCCGGTACATCTGCACCTTCCCACACATTAGACCCATCTGCCCCATCCACCAGCACAGGAGCATCGTAGCCGACAACATTACATGGAGCTGCTGGTGAGGAGATCGCTTTCCCTTTAACCCACCCTTCTGCCCCTGCCACCTCTAGTACATCTGCGGGTACTGGGCGGCAGCGGCAGAGGGGTCAGGAAAAGACTTATGCGCCAGAGTTCTTGCATCTGAATGCATCTTTCCAGAACTGTCTAAAAGTCTTGTCAGAGCAAATCTCCGCAGGCTTTCAGCAGATCAACTCCAGCATTCTGGAGGTGAAGACACTTCTGCAAACCATGCATTCAGAAGCAAGATCTTCGCCAAACCACACCTTTTTCAGGTCTGTTGTGGAGCGCATGGAAACGCTCTCTCCTAGCCAGCAGATGCATGTAATGCATTCATGCCACGGTGCTCTCCAGCACGTTACCTCCCAACCTCCTCCTCCCACCCCAGTAGTTCCTCCACCTGCACCCCCTCCAGCCACTTTCCCTCCTCCCCCTACTATTACATACCAGCAACCTCCCCAGTACCAGCAACCTCCCCATTACCAGACATCTCCCCACTTCCAGCAACCTGCCCCGTACCAAACTCTTTCCCCGTACCAAACTCATTCCCCATACCACTTTCCATCCACATCATCTGCTCCTACAGTCCCTGCCCAACCCTCCACTCCACCACCCACCACCTCTTCTGCCTCCCACATGTCCACCCATTCTCTAGCTTTTTCCACACCTTCACCTCTAACTGTTCCTTCCCCACCATGATCCCAGTCCTCTCTCCACACTCCCAGTGTTGAAGTGTCTCGCAGCCCCTCCAGCAGTATTTCCACCCCACACTACACAAATTTATAAAAATGTGTGTATTTAAATAAATGACCAATTTTATGGTTTCAAAGGTTTATTAAAAAAGTTTATTTAAATTTCAAAAAAGTTTTATAAAAAAAAAAATTTTCAATAAAAGTTTAATTATTGTTTTACACTGGTTGTCTGTCATTTCTTTCTGCAGCGAAATATGGTAAAAAAAAGGTTAAATACAGGGTATTTAAAAGGTAAAAAGGTTTTCAAAACCAGGTATATAAAGGTGGGTAAAAGGTAAATAAATTTTACCTTTTTGCCACAGTTGTGTTCCTGGTTGTGTTTGAAGCAAAGTATTTCACCAAAAAAGTTGTGTATCTTGTTGGTGATTTCCTAACAATGTACACAACTTTTGTTAAAAGGTGAAATACTTTGCATAAAACACAACCAGGTACACACCTGTGGCCTAAAGGTAAAAATAGTTAAACCATGACAAGATAGCCAACTTTGGTTGGCAAAGGTATATACTGTTGGTACAGAAGGTACACAAGTTTGGTTAGGGCACAAATCTTTCACACTCTGTCATCCTGCCAGTGTATTCTGCCTTGAGGTGACATAAAGTATTGTGCAAAATTGTCCCTCATTACTGAAACCGTCACAGAACTTCTAGTGGTAATGTTCTGGTAATCTTGCAAGGTGGTTTCTTCAGAGGTGTCCTCAATGGAAATGGGTTCCTTGCAGATAACAAAATTGTGGAGTACCACGCAAGCTTTGATCACCTCGTCAACAGTTTCTGTCTTGAGGTTGATCGCAGTCAATAGGACCCGCCATTTGGCTGTCAGAATACCAAAGGTACAGTCAACCATTCTTCTTGCTCTTGTGAGGCGGTAATTAAAAATGCGTTTTGTTCTTGACAATCCTCTGCTACCGTACGGTTTCAAAAGGTGTTCTGACAGCTGGAAGGCTTCATCCCCTACTCAGACAAATGGCATAGGTGGACCAGATGTTTGCGGCAGCGGTCTAGGGGATGGGAACTGGAAGGTGTTTCCATACAGTTTACGCCCCATGGCAGACAGTTTGAAAACTTGAGAGTCATTTGAGCGGCCATAGGCCCCAATATCAACAGCAATAAATTTGTATTCCGCGTCAGCGATGGCCATGAGGACAATTGAAAAATATTTCTTGTAATTGGAATATTCCGATCCCGATCCTGCTGGCTTTACAATGCGGATAGGTTTACCGTCCACAGCGCCCAAGCAGTTTGGAAACTGACATATCTGTAGAAACTTTTCAGAAATTTCAATCCACCTCTCTGTTGTGGGCTCTGGTAAAAACTCTTCAGCTAAGGAGTCCCACAGTGCACGGCATGAGTGCTTCACTATTCCAGATATGGTGGAAATCCCGAGTCTGTACTGGAAATGCAGAGGCGAAAGGGATTCTCCAGTTGCAAGAAATCTGTGGGGAATTAAAAAACAATCAATTAGTTTAAAATAACAGCATTACATACCAAAACTCAGCTATAACACTTGGAGATACAAACTACCACCAACAAGATTGCAGAGAAAGTGTGCTCTGATGCGAGCATATCCAATAAATGTGGTTTACTGTAAAGTCACCATCAGACGCTCTGCGGGTGAAACAGAGAAGCGGCAATAGGTGTCTGATTTTCTTATGAGGTGTGCAATGCGCTCCACCAAGTAATCAAAATTCTCCATTTTCATCCGAACATATCCAAAAAATTTCTCCAGGTTTCGTCTAAGGTCCATGCAGAGTGTAGAATAGACCCCACGCGTCATTCTCTTGGCTGTGATGGGGTGGATCCACAAACGTCGTCTACGATGCCTGATGCGCTGCTGTCTCGCTCTCTCCTTCTCCAGAACAATCACCCTCAAACGATTCGCCTGTGCTGTAAAATCCACCAAATTCTTCAAAATATTTCCAATCACAACATCTATCTTCGCCAGTCACTTGCTGTTCTCTCCAACCTGCACTTTCTCCTCTACAACTTGTCAAAGAAGGGCTGTAGGAACACGGTATATATAGCTTTTCAGTAGCCAATCCCGTTCGGAAGGCCACAAAGGGCCTTTTTAAAAACCGGATCCGGTGTAATCCGTCGAAAAACGGATCGAAAACCAGATGAACCGGATGAGACAGATCCGGTTTTGGCTGTCATGCGCAAGACGGATCCGGCAGAAAACCGGATCCGTCACATCCGGTTTTACAAAACATTTGCCGGATCCGGCGCTCCGGAACGACGCCGGAATGCGCCTGATGGCGAAAACCTGATGTGTGAAAGTAGCCTAATTAGGCCAGAATATGTAGCTATGCATATTGGCCTTCAATGATAATGGGCAGGAGCAGAATAAAGGTTGAGTTGAGTAGTCAGTTGCCTATTGAGAAAGCTCAATGAAATTTATAAATTAACCCCTTAACCCCCAAGGGTGGTTTGCACGTTCATGACCGGGCCAATTTTTACAATTCTGACCACTGTCCCTTTATGAGGTAATAACTCTGAAATGTTTCCATGGATCTCGGTGATTCTGGCACTGTTTTCCCATGACATATTGTACTTCATGACAGTGGTAAAATTTCATTCATATATCTTGCGTATATTTGTGAAAAAAGCGGAAATTTGGTGAAAAATTAGAAAATTTCGCAATTTTCCAACTTTGAATTTTTATGCCCTTAAATAACAGAGATACGGCACACAAACAACTTAATAAGTAACATTTCCCACATGTCTACTTTACATCAGCACAATTTTGGAACCAAAATTTTTTTTTGTTAGGAAGTTATAAGGGTTAAAAGTTGACCAGCGATTTCTCATTTTTGCAACACCATTTTATTTTTACACACCACATCACATTTGAAGCCACTTTGAGGGGTCTATATGATAGAAAATACCCAAAAGTGACACCACTCTAAAAACTGCACCCCTTAAGGTGCTCAAAACCACATTCAAGAAGTTTATTAACCCTTCAGATGCTTCACAGGAATTTTTTGAATATTTAAAAAAAATGAACATTTAACTTTTTTTCACAAAAAAATACTTCAGGTTCAATTTTTTTTATTTTACTAAGTGTAAAAGGTGAAATTTGACTGGAAAAGTTATTGTGCAATTTGTCGTGAGTACGCTGATACCTGATATGTGGGGGGGAACCACTGTTTCGGCGCATGACAGAGCTCAGAAGGGAAGGAGCGCCGTTTGACTTTTTCAATGCAAAATTGGCTGGAATTCAGAATGGATGCCATGTCACGTTTGGAGAGCCCCTGATGTACCCAAACTGTGGAAACCCCACACAAGTGACCCCATTTTGGAAACTAGACTCCCCAAGGAACTTATCTAGATATGTGGTGAGAACTTTGAACCCACAAGGGCTTCACAGAAGTTTATAAGGTACAGCGGTACAATTAAAAAATCATATTTTTTCCACAAAAATGATCTTTTCACCCCCAATTCTTACTTTTTGCAAGGGTAACAGGACCCTAAAAGTTATTGTGCAATTTGTCCTGAGTACGCTGATACCCAATATGTGGGTGTAAACCACTATATGGGCGCATGGCAGAGCTCGGAAGGGAAGCAGCGCCATTTGACGTTTTTGGCTGGAATTGAGATCAGACACCATGTCGTGTTTGGAAAGCCCCTGATGTACCTAAACAGTGAAATCCCCCCACAAGTTACCCCATTTTGGAAACTAGACCCCCCAAGGAACTTATCTAGATGTGTGGTGAGCACTGTGAACCCCCCAGTGCTTCACAGTAGTTTATAACACCTGGGCGTGAAAATAAAAAATCATATTTTTTCCACAAACATGATCATTTAGTCCCCAATTTTTTATTTTCCCAAGGGTACCAGGAGAAAATGGACCACAAAATTTGTTGTCCAATTTGTCCTGAGTACACCAATACCCCATATGTGGGAGAAAACTACTGTATAGGCACACGTCGGGACTCGGTAGGGAAGTAGTGATGTTTTGGAATGCAGACTTTGATGGAATGGTCTGCGGGTGTCATGTTCCCTTTGGAGAGCCCCTGATGTGCCTAAACAGTGGAAACCCCCCACAAATGACACCATTTTGGAAACTAGACCCCCTACGGAACTTATCTAGATGTGTGGTGAGCACTTTGAAACCCCAAGGGCTTCACACAAGTTTATAATGCCCGGGCATGAAAATAAAAAAATCGTAGTTTTCCACAAACATGATCATTTAGTCCCCAATTTTTTTATTTTCCCAAGGGTACCAGAAGAAATTGGACCCCAAAAGTTGTTGTCCAATTTGTCCTGAGTACGCTGATACCTCATATGTGGGAGAAAACTACTGTATGGGCACACGTCGGGGCTCGGAAGGGAAGTAGTGATGTTTTGGAATGCAGACTTTGATGGAATGGTCTGCGGGTGTCATGTGCGTTAGGAGAGCCTCTGATGTGCCTAAACTATTTAAACTCCACACAAGTGACCCCATTTTGGAAACTAGACCCCCGACGGAACTTATCTAGATGTGTGGTGAGCACTTTGAACCCCCAAGTGCTTCACAGAAGTTTATAACGCCCATGCATGAAAATAAAAAAATCAAATTTTTTTTCCACAAAAATGATATTTTTGCCCCCAATTTTTTATTTTCCTAAGGGCAGCAGGAGAAATAGGACCCCAAAAGTTGTTTTGAAATTTGTCCTGAGTAGGCTGATACCCCATATGTGGGGGTAAAACACTGCTTGGGTGCATGGCAGAGCTTGGAAGGGAAGGAGCACCATTTGACTTATTCAACACAGAATTGGCTGGAATTGAGATCAGATGCCATGTTGCGTTTGGAGAGCACCTGATGTGCCCAAACAGTGGAAACCCCCCAATTCTAACTACAGCCCTAACCCCAACACACCCCTAGCCCTAGCCCTAACCCTAGCCCTAACCCTAGCCCTAACCCTAGCCCTAACCCTTGCCCTAGCCCTAGCCCTAACCCTAACCCTAACCCTAATGGGAAAATGGAAATAAATACTTTTTTTAATTTTATTATTTTTCCCTAACTAAGGGGGTGATAACGTGGGGGGTTTGATTTACTATTTATGGCGGTTTTTATATTTGGCAGCTGTCACACGCTAAAAGACGCTTTTTATTGTAAAAATAGTTTATGCATCACCACATATTGAGAGCTATAATTTTTCCATATTTTGACCCACTGAGTCATGTGAGGTCTTATTTTTTGCGGGACGAGTTGACGCTTTTATTGGTATCATGTTTGGGCACGTGACTTTTTTTATCGCTTTTTATTCTGATTTTTGGGAAGTAGAATGAACAAAAACCAGCTTTCATGAATTACTTTTGGGTGGTGCATTTACACCATTCCGCGTGCGGTAAAATTGATAAAGCGGTTTTATTCTTCGGGTCAGTACAGTTACAGCAATATCTCGTTTATGTCTTTTTTTATGTTTTGGCGCTTTTATGTAATAAAAACAATTTTATATTAAAAATAATTATTTTTGCATCGCTTTATTCTGCAAGCTATAACTTTTTTATTTTTTATCTGATGATGCTGCGTGGTGGCTTGTTTTTTGCGAGACAAGATGACCTTTTCAGCGGTACCATGGATATCTATATGCGCCTTTTTGATCGCGCGTTATTGCACTTTTTGTTCGGCGGTATGATAATAAAACATTATTTTTGGCATCGTTTTTTATTTTTATTCTTTAAGGGGTTCGCTAAAGGGGTTAACTAATGGGACAGTTTTATAGGGCAGGTCGTTACAGACGTGGCGATACCAAATATGTGTACTTTTATTGTTTGTTTGTTTTTTATTTCCAAAAAATGAATTTATTAGGGAATATTTTTTTTTTTTTAATTTATTTAACAATTTTTTTAACCGCTTCCCAACCGCCCACAGTAGATAAACGTTGGCGCTTGCTGGGCTTTGTGCAGCGCCGACGTTTATCTACTGTCGGCGGTTTTGTGCCCCCCGGGACCCCCACATACCATATAACGCGGGGATCCCGGTGCACAATGCATGCTGGGACCCCCGACGTCATTGAGACCTGATTGGTTCAGGTCCTGATGACGTCAGCGTCACAGCAGCCAATGAGAGCGCTCGCTGGGAAAGCTGCTTGTTTCCCAGCGATCTCACTCATTGTAATGCGACTTCTCCTCTGAT
This sequence comes from Dendrobates tinctorius, assembly GCF_039654945.1. Classification (NCBI taxonomy): domain Eukaryota; kingdom Metazoa; phylum Chordata; class Amphibia; order Anura; family Dendrobatidae; genus Dendrobates; species Dendrobates tinctorius. The sequence continues at coordinate 23,891,767 of NW_027361829.1, read as the reverse complement.
CTCACACTGACAGATGATCAGAGGAGAAGCAGCATTACTGTGTGACTAGATTGCTGCCTGGCACAGCTGATCGCTGCCTGGCACAGCTGTGCCAGGCAGCGATCTTGTCACACAGTAACGCTGCTTCTCCTCTGATCATCTGTCACTGTGAGATCAGAGAAGTCGCATTACTATGTGTCAAGCAGCGATCTTGTCCCATAGTAACACTGCTTCTCCTCTGATCATCTGTCAGTGTGACATCAGAGGAGAAGTGACATTACTATGAATCAGATCGCAGGGCAGCGAAAAAAAAGTAAAAAAAAAAAAAGCAGGCACGCAGGTTAGGGCTAGGGCTAGGGTTAGGGTTAGGGTTAGGGCTAGGGTTAGGGTTAGGGCTAGGGTTAGGGCTAGAGTTAGAGCTAGGGCTAGAGCTGGGAATAGGGTTATGGGTGTGTTGGTGTTAGGTTTGTGGTTAGGGTTATGGTTAGGGTTGGGATTAGGGTTAAGGGTGTGTTGGGGTTAGGGTTGGAATTAGAATTGGGGGTTTCCACTGTTTAGGTACATCAGGGGCTCTGTAACGCAACATGACGCCCGCAGACCATTCCATCAAAGTCTGCATTTCAGAACGTCACTACTTCCCTTCCGAGCCCTGACGTGTGCCTAAACAGTAGTTTTCTCCCACATATGGGGTACCAGCGTACTCAGGACAAATTGGACAACAACTTTTAGGGTCCAATTTCTCCTGTTACCTTTGTAAAAATAAAAATTGGGGGCTAAAAGATCATTTTTGTGGAAAAAAATGATTTTTTTTATTTTCACGGCTCTACGTTATAAACTTTAGTGAAACACTTGGGGTTCAAAGTGCTCACCACACATCTAGATAAGTTCCTTGGGGGGTCTAGTTTCCAAAATGGGGTCATTTGTGGGGGGTTTCCACTGTTTAGGTACATCAGGGGCTCTGCAAACGCGACATGACACCCGCAGACCATTCCATCAAAGTCTGCATTCCAGAACGTCACTACTTCCCTTCCGAGCCCCACCGTGTGCCCAAACAGTAGTTTTCTCCCACATATGGGGTACCAGCGTACTCAGGACAAATTGGACAACAACTTTTGGGGTCCAATTTTTCCTGTTACCCTTGGGAAAATAAAAATTGGGGGCTAAAAGTTCATTTTGTGGAAAAAAAATTATTTTTTATTTTCATGGCTCTACGTTATAAACTTCTGTGAAGCACTTGGGGGTTCAAAGTGTTCACAACACATCTAGATAAGTTCTTTAAGGGGTCTAGTTTCCAAAATGGGGTCACTTGTGGGGGGTTTCCACTGTTTAGGTACATCAGGGGTCTCCAAATGCGACATGGCATCCAATCTCAATTCCTGCCAATTCTGCATTGAAAAAGTCAAACGGCACTCCTTCTGTTCTGAGCTCTGCCGTGTACTCAAACAGTGGTTTAGCCCCACATACGGGGTATCGGCGTATTCAGGAGAAATTGAACAAAAAATTTTGTGGTTCATTTTCTCTTTTTACACTTGTGAAAATAAAAAAAATGGTTCTGAATTAAAATGTTTGTGAAAAAAAGTTAAATGTTTATTTTTTCCTTCCACATTCCATTCATTCATGTGAAGCACTTGAAGGGTTAATAAACTTCTTGAATGTGGTTTTGAGTACATTGAGAGGTGAAGTTTTTAGAATGGTGTCACTTTTGGGTATTTTCTTTCATATTGACCCCCCAAACTCACTTCAAATATGAGGTGGTTCCCAAAAAAATTGTGTTGTAAATTTTGTTGTAAAAATGAGAAATCCGCTGGTCAACTTTTAACCCTTATAACTTCCTAAAAAAAAAAATTATGCTTCCAAAATTGTGCAGATGTAAACTAGACTTGTGGGAAATGTTATTTATTAACTATTTTGTGCGATATCACTCTCTGATTTAAGGGCATAAAAATTAAAAGTTTGAAAATTGCAAAATTTTCGCCAAATTTTGATTTTTTTAACAAATAAGCGCAGTTCATATCTAAGAAATTTTACCACCATCATGAAGTACAATATGGCACGAGAAAACAATGTCAGAATCAGCAGGATCCGTTGAAGCGTTCTAGAGTTATGACCTCATAAAGTGACACTGGTCAGAATTGAAAAAATTGGCCCGGTCACGAAGGCAAAAACAGGCTCGGGTGCGAAGGGGTTAAAATTGTTTTTACTCTTTTTTAATTAACTTTATTAAGTTGTCCCAGGGGGGACATCACTGTCCTGTGACAGATCGCTGATCTGTCACAGGCATTGAAAAGACTTCCTCTTGCCTGCGCTTTGCAGGCACTGCGGAAGCCAGCTCCCTGCAGGCCCCCGAAGGTCCCCGTCGCCATCTTGGATTCGGGGACCTGCAGGGATGGAGACCCCCGCAGCAGCGCTGCACATTGCGCTGCTGTGGGGGGCTCAGGGAAGCACAGAGGCAGCCCCCTCCCTGCCGATGCTTCCCTTTAACCCCCGGTACACTGCGATCGTGTTTGATCGCAGTGTGCAAGGGGTTAACGTGTCAGGGGCGATCCGCGACTGCCCCTGACACATTGTGCTGGGTGTCAGCTGTGATAATCAGCTGACACCCGGCCGCGATCAGCGGCGCTCACCACGTGGGCGCCGCAGATCACTGTGACGTACTATCCCGTCCCTGGGAATTAAGTCCCAGGGCACTTGGACGGAATAGTACATCACATGGCAGTAAGGAGTTAAAAAAAATAATAATGTTCTGCCAATGCATTTTTTATAAATCAGTGATTTGCTGTATGTGTAAAAAGACTAGGAATTTGAGGGAAAGGTGCAACAAGGAACAGGAAGATCATGATTGTCCAATTGCCAGCTATAATGCAGGGATTATTATTATTTATTCATCAAGAGTGATGGCATGCTTTCTGAAACCATTGCCTTTGGCACCAGGGCAAGTCCGTTTCTTGATAATTTGGAGCATACAAAAGACATAGGATACAAAAACATGAAATATAGGAAACTCTTACCCACATACATATCTTTTTAGCAGATGAAACTTCAGCTTCTATTATTTGATTGTTTTCCTATTTTTCTGAAACTTCTCTCAATCTGTAAGCTTAAAACAAAAGCATCAAACAATGCTAAAAAAAACCCCAATGCTAAAAAAAACCCCCACTAAACTATTAATAGATAGAAGAAGAATGCTTTTATATACCAGCAGCAGTAGGCTTGCTACATCAGGGATTAAATTAGCAATGGGTAAAGACTGGTCAAAACAACATGCATATGGTTTCTACCATCTGTCATTGGATCTAGTTATTTGTTTCTTTATCATGACTTCACAATGTATGCCTAGCATTTAAAAAAAAGTGAAAATAAAAAATAATAAGTTATGACAGCCAAAGCGGCTTTTCAAAGAAAACATACATTTAAGGCTTTATGCCCATGATCAGGAAATAGCAGCACTTTGGAAGCAGCGTATTTCCACTGCATCCAAAACACTGCATTCTAATCATGCAGGTAAGTCTGCATGTGTTCAGTGAATCATGCGGATTTGACTCATCTAATGACTAGGTATGGTTGAAACTAAATGATGTACCGAGGCTCTTAAACCTGCACCGCAGGTGAGTTTACGCAGCATTAAATAGAAGTACAGTGAGCATGGGATTTCTATAAATCCCATCCACTGTGCTTCTAATGAAGAATGCAGCGTTTTGGAAGCAGCACAGGTGAGCTGCGTCCAAAACGCTGCTATTTCACATTTCATACTGATAGCAACACCGCAGAAGAAATGCTAGCACAGGCTTCCAGTATCCGTTGCTTCAGATGCTGCACATCTCGTATCTTCGCAGCATAGACAGTTGCCTTCAGATGACCCCAAAGATAAAAGTCTAAAGGGGTCAGATCGGGAGACCTTGGTGGTCATTCAACTGGCCCACGACGACCAATCCACTTTAAAGGAAACTGTTCATGTAGGAATGTTTGGACCTGACACCCATTATTGATGGTATGGTGTGGTATGTGGGGTACAAATATAGTGGGGCCATTCTTCATCAATGGAAACCTCAATGCCACTGGATATCTGAAATTGCTACATGATGATGTGTTGCCCTCTTTATGCACTGAAGATGGCACGTTCCCTGAGTTTTTCCAGCAAGATGGTGCTCCACCACATTATGGGTTTCAGGTCCAAGCATTTCTACAAGGAGTCTGACCCCCTTAGACTAGCATTTCTTCTGCGGTGTTGCTATTAGTGTGTCAAGAGTGGGAAAAGAGGGTTGCATTGACAATCCAACACAATGGGCAGTACTTTGAACACATTTTATAAGTGGTTGTTGTAGCTGTTTTTATTGATATAAATTCAAAAGTCCCAACATAGGCTTATGGGCACACCAAGTATTCATTTGTTTTCTGTTTATACCAAATGTACATTTACCCCTTTCTTTCCTTACTATTTTACCCATAGATGCTTAACAGCCTTCAACACCATCTTGGTATACCGTCTCATTAACCTGTGTTTGATCATGAGTGTATATACGGAAGCAATTATTGTCCTCACCACAGGTATTTGCTCCAGTGTGTTGAAGACTGAGCCACAGTCCATCAACGGGATGGGGTCTGAGTGAGGGATTTCAGTCCTCCTCCTGGCGACCATATTTCCGACGTCTGAATCATATTCCTGCCATCACATTTGTACCTTAGGCCATGTTATTTTAAACTGAACGGCCCATCTGTTTATTGCCAATGAGGCAGATATATCATGGGGCACATCTTTTCCCCAAAACCTAGATTGAGTCCAAGTCTCATTGTGTATGCAGTGTGGGGTTAATACCTTCCGTGGCTCCAGAGGTAAGTCTAAGTATGGCATAGTCCTCGCAGATACTGGGCTGTGTGTACAGATCCAACAGTCTTTCAGTTTCTGTCCTTCCAGGTCCTTTATAAGAAGAGCATGATGTCGAATGAGTTTGTTGCCCTAGCCATCATTTAAGAGTGTCATGATCCATGCTGGATCATGACAGATAAAAGCACTAGTAACCTTTTTTTTTTAAGTTGTGAGCTTAAAGTTAGTTTTGCCCCGGTGGCCATTAGGGTCATTGGACTGTGGTGGTTTCAGTTCTAGTTTTGCCCCCGGTGGCCATTAGGGTCATTGCACACTGGTTACTTTAGTGCTCGTGATTATGAAGCAGGTGTGAATGCTGGCTCTTACTTATAAAAGAGTGTCAGGTGGTTGCAATCACTGTTGGTGATATTGCTCATTTCCAACCAAGACTGGTGAAGGAAGGAACTACAGAGAGCAGCTCAGGGGAGCTCTGGTGTAAAGTCTGGTGAAGGAAGGAATTACAGAGAGGTGTTCCTTGCAGCTCTGACAAAGCTTGGAGAAGTAGCAGCTATTCTGGAGGAAAGCTGCATTCTGGTGGTGGACTCTGTTGCTGGGAGCAATAGCAGCAGAGCAAAGCTAAGTGGTGTTATCCCTGTTTGTATTTTTCCCTGGTGTGTATTAGTACAGCGGTGGGGCCAGTGCCTGCACCACCCAGCTCCCTAGCAAGGGATAGGTGTAGGGTGTGCTAGGGTGACAGGTTCCGGCTCGGCGACAGGTGAGGAGCCTGTATAGGGAACGTTAGGAGTGTGAGGGACACTGACTCAGGGGAGTGCAGAAGGTCTCTACGTCCCCGTTCCCTATCGCAGGGCCCACTGTTGTTGTTTCCCCTTCCCCCGTGTCTTGTTTTAGTTACCGGCCTGCGGGTCGTGTCACACAGAACAGTTACACATGCCAGTTTTGTTGCTTTAGTTACCGACCTGCGGGTCATGTCACACAGGACGGGTCCACGTGACAAAGAGTTTGTCCTGTGTTTCTGTAGAGTGCAATAACCCTGTCACTGCAATAACCCTGTCACTGCCAGCAAGGTGATTAGGAGAACAGTAATTCTGCTGGTGAATGGACTTTCTTGCAGTAACTGACGTGCATCCAGGTGGGCTTTCCCTCAAGTTTTACTGAGGTGGATGTGGTCAGCTGGACTTGGAAGGGGCCGTCAAATCGTGGGTCCAGCCTTTTTCTCACATGTCTGTGTATGACCACCCAAACACCTTGATTCAGCTGGTGCACGGTCTGCACTGGCATTAGGATTTGGAATGGATGAGAACACATGTTTATGTCCCACATTAAGTCTTTTCTGCAAGGCCTGGACATAGGTTGTCATAGCACCGTGTTGCATTTGTAGCACCTGTGGGAAGTACAGACCAGTCTTTGGTGCACTACCAAACAGGACTTCAAAAGGAGCCAAACCTGTCTTTCTGTTTGGAGTGTGTCTGACTGAAAAGAGTGCAAGAGGCAAGCACTCTACCCAGCTTTTTCCTGTGTCTGCCATAGTTTTTTGAATTTTCAGTTTAAGTCTTTCCACTTTCCCACTAGTTTTAGGCCTGTATGGTGTATGAAATGCTTGCTGTACACCCAGGGCCTGCGTGACTTCCCTCATTATTTCTCCTGTCAAGTGTGTTCCCCTATCGCTTTCTATGGTTTCTGGGACACCATACCTGCAGATCAGTTCTTTCATCAGTTTGTCTGCAGTCGTTTTAGTACTTGCACATTTTACCGGATAGGCTTCCGGCCAACCAGAGAAGAGATCTACACATACTAGGACATTTGCATACACTCCTACCTTGGGTAGCTGTATGTAGTCAATCTGCAGTCTTTAGTCTCTGAAACAGGTAGAGAGGCCTGGGTGTCGCTTTCTTAGGGATTTTTACTGTTTTACCTGGGTTGTGCTGTGCACAGATGAGGCATGATTGTACGAGTTTCACGGCTGAGTAACTGAAACCAGGAGCGATCCAGAAGGCATTTACCATGGCACACATGTGACTTTTTGAGGTGTGAGTGGGGCCATGTGTTGCTTGCGCCATGATTGGGAACAGGGATTTTGGTAAACATAAATTATCCTTATTCTCCCATACTCCATTTGAGTTCAGCTCAGCTCCCATTCTCTCCCAGTGTTCATTCTCTGTTTGGGCAGCCTGTTGCTGAAGCGATTTCAGGACATCTTGGCTTTTTTTTTCATTAACGTGTGCAAAACCCACTGTCTCCTGACTCATCAGTTCTATGGAGTCATGTTCATGCGTCATGACAAAGTATTCTTCCTCACTTGCTAATATGGTCATCAATTCCCCCTTTTCTGAATCCACAGGCAGGAGGGTGGCTGGATTCAGAACGTTACATCTTTTGAGGGTGACATACTCAGGAATTAGTAGAGCACATTCAAGTTGGAGCTGTATGGCCATAGACAGATGTTTTGGTTGAACTTGTACGAGTATGGAATGGATGTCATGTGGGGAATAAATTGTCAAAGGAAAAGTCAGCGTGGTATCACATGCCTAGCAGTAGTGCATCAGCTCCTACAGCACGGACACATGCAGAAGACCCTCTGATCACTGGGTCTAATTGTGCTAAGTAGTAAGCTATCGGTCTCTGTTTTCCTACATGATGTTGTGTCAGCACCGCCTGTTTTCAGTCAGTTGTCTTATAATTTAGCAATACAGTGACCTAGAAATGTCACCTTTTGTTTGCAATACTGTAGGTTGTCACATGAGACTTTGCAACCCTTTCCTGCTAAAAAGAATAGCAAGAAACCTGTATCTTCCCTGCACAACATCTGGTCCAGGCAGAAGAGCAAGAGGTCACCCACGTACTGAAATAGTACAATCTGCGGATGAGGTGATTGCCACTACTCAAGGATCCCTGCCATTGCTGCTGAATAGATGGCAGGGAATTTCTTTCCCCCCTTTGTAGGAGGACTGTCCAACAATATTGTTTACCTTCATGAGTAAAAGAAAAAGATACTGACAGTCAGGGTGCAGGGGTACAGAGAAAAAATGCATTCGCCAAATCAATAACTGTGAAACATTTTGATATCACTGGAATCTGTGACAGATGTGTGTGGATCAGGGACAATTGAGGTGACACACTCTGTAACATCATTAATAGCCCTTAACCCCTTCATGACCAAGCCTATTTTGACCTTAATGACCAGGCCATTTTTTGCAATTCTGACCAGTGTCCCTTTATGAGGTAATAACTCTGGAACTCTTCAACGGATCCTAGCGATTCTGAGATTTCTCATTTTTACAATAAAATTTACAAAACCATTTTTTTAGGGACCACCTCACATTTGAAGTCACTTTGAGGGGTCTATATGGCAGAAAATACCCAAAAATGACACCATTCTAAAAACTGCACCCCTCAGGCTACTCAAAACTACATTCAAGAAGATTATTAATCCTTCAGGTGTTTCATAGGAACTAAAGCAACGTGGAAAGAAAAAATGGACATTTTAATTTTTTCAACAAAATTTTTCTTTTAGCATCATTTTTTTCATTTTCACACGGGCAACAGGATAAAATGGATCCTAAAATTTGTTGGGCAATTTCTCCTGAGTACGCTGGTACCCCATATGTGGTGATAAACCACTGTTTGGGCACACGGCAGGGCTCAGAAGGGAAGGAGCGCCATTTGACTTTTTGAATGGAAAATATGCTGGAATATTTAGTGGTTGCCATGTCGCATTTGGAGAGCCCCTGTGTGCCTAAACATTGGAGCTCCCCCACAAGTGACCCTATTTTGGGAACTAGACCCCCCAAGGAACTTATCTAGATGCATAATGATCACTTTGAACCCCCAGGTGCTTCACAAATTGATCTGTAAAAAAAAAAGTACTTTTTTTCACAAAAATTTTCTTTTAGCCTCAATTATTTCATTTTCACATGGCCAACAGGATAAAATGGATCCTAAAATTTGTTGAGCAATTTCTCCTGAGTACACCGATACCTCATAAGTGGTCATAAACCACTGCTTGGGCGTACGGCAGGGTCCGGAAGGGAAGGAGCACCATTTGACTTTTTGAATGGAAAATTAGCTCCAATCGTTATCGGACACCATGTCGCGTTTGGAGAGCCCCTGTGCACCTAAACACTGGAGCTCCCCCACAAGTGACCCCATTTTGGAAACAAGACCCCTTATGGAACTTATCTAGATGTATAGTGAGCACTTTGAACCCCCCAAGTGCTTCACAAAAGTTTATAACACAGAGCAGTGAAAATAAAAAATATTTTTTTTCCTCAAAAATGATATTTTAGCACGCTATTTTTAATTTTCACAAGGGTACCAGGATAAACTGGACCCCAAAAGTTGTTATCCAGTTTGTCCTGAGTACGCTGGTACCCCATATGTGGGGGGAACCACTGTTTGGGCGCACGGCAGGGCTCAGAAGGGAAGGAGCGCCATTTGACTTTTTGAAATGCATTGGAGCTCCCCCACAAATGACCCCATTTTGGAAACTAGACCCCCTAAGGAACTTATCTAGATGCATAGTGAGCACTTTGAACCCCCAAGTGCTTCACAAAAGTTTATAACGCAGAGCCGTGAAAATAAAAAAAAAATTTTTTCCTCAAAAAATTATTTTTAGTGCGCAATTTTTTATTTTCACAAGGGTACCAGGATAAATTGGACCCCAAAAGTTGTTATCCAGTTTGTCCTGAGTACGCTGGTACCCCATTTGTGGGGGAGAAGCACTGTTTGGGCACACGTCGGGACTCGGAAGGGAAGTAGTGACATTTTGAAATGCTGATTTTGATGGAATGGTCTGCGGGCATCATGTTACATTTGCAGAGCCCCTGATGTACCTAATCTGTGGAAACCCCCCACAAGTGACCCCATTTTGGAAACTAGACCCCCCCAAGGAACTTATCTAGATGTGTGGTGAGCACCTTGATCCCCAAGTGCTTCACAGAAGTTTATAATGCAGAGCCGTGAAAATAAAAAATATTTTTTTTTCCTCAAAAAATGATTTTTAGCCAGCAATTTTTTTTTTCACAAGGGTACCAGGATAAATTGGACCCCAAAAGTTGTTGTCCAGTTTATCCTGAGTACGCTGGTACCCCTTATATGGGGGGGAACATTGTTTGGGCACACGTAAGGACTCGGAATGGAAGTAGTGACGTTTTCAAATGCTGACTTTGATGGCTTCAACCATGGCTTCAACTTATTCGTCGGACAGCTCACCTTTATTCTAAAATGCCCTTTTAGTGTGTCTGGACCTCGTCTTACAGGCCACACGTAGCAAAGTCAGAGCGAGCCTGTCAAGGTGTAGCGGGAAGGCTCCTTGCCTCTCACCCGGTAGACCTACAGGATGTAACGGGAAGGCTCTTTACCTCTCACCTCTCTTAGATCAGTTGGCTAGAATAGGAATAGGCCTTTTACCTACTAGTCCAGCTCCATGGAACGTGGGAGGCTGCTTCAACTTAGACAGGTCACTTTTATTCTGAAATGCCCTTTTAGTGTGCCTGGACCTTGTCTTACAGGCCACAAGTAGCAAGTCAGAACGAGCCTGCCAAGGTGTATCCAGAAGGCTCCTTGCCTTTGCCTCTCACCCACAACAAAAAACCCGCTGACTAAAGTAAGAAGGCCCAGATGTGTAGGCCTCTAACCTACTATATCAGCCGTGCAGTTGGCTGCCTCCTTCTGCTGATCCTCAATTTGCTATATATCAATCACACAACTAGAAGCTGGTACAAGCACATTAATGACTAAACAATCACTTACAAGTTTCCTTCTAAATTAGGCACCATATTTTACTTTCAACTTCCAACTTCAACTTAAAAAATTTCATTCCACTTCAATTAAGTAATGTTGCTTTAAATGCACAAATCTCCTAGCAAGCATTACACCAAAGACAGAAATATAGAGAATCCGCGCAGCGGCATCATTCACCCCTCCCATCGGGCACAGAGAGGAGAACTCACAAGCAATTGCGCAGTGGTTTCATTCACCCCTCCCATCAGAATTTGAGAAAGTTAGTGTCCTTCACCCAGAATGCAGCAGTTCTTAGACCTAATCAAAATCAATTTCTACAAAACCCTTAAATCACGGGATTTCACTGTAAGAGCAGATAACTGTATAATGTGAGTAACCGAGCCTTGACCTTTTCTGGCCAAATGCATCCAGGAAACTATCCAATGTCATGCCACATATAACATGAGCTATATCATTACTCAATTCATTCAGTCTCAGATGTAGATTCAAAATATCTATAACGCATCTGTCCGGGATCTCCCACAAGAACTGGAAAGATAACAATCTCTTGACACAAAATGATGTGTGATGATTCATTCATACGTGCTCATTCAGGGATTTTTTTTTCCATTCTTTCACTTTTCAGTGGTCAGTTGATTTTACAAAAAGAAGAGACCAAAATCCCTTATCTCAATCACTCCGCCTGATTCAGCTCAAAATGAGTTGATAATGTCCTCTGTCACATACAGAGGACCACACCTAATGGAACCCCTCATCAATCAGGGACTTATTTATATCCCTTATACTCAATTACTCATCTCTTATCTCATTCAGAGGTTCTTATAGACATACATACAAGGATTCACACAGCCTGCCTATTTTGCACTTTGGAATTAACATAACTTATGAAACTACAGCAGTGTCAACTGACACTCTGAGAACACCAAAGCAAAACTTCTTAAACAACAAGAACAACAAAAAACAAAAACCACAGCCTTATAAAAAATACAGCCTCATATAATTTACTGACAATCGAAAATGACCAAAATAACAACACTGCACAAAGTCTATCTCAGCTCTGTGCTACACAGTACACAACCAGTTAGTATATTGACAGATAATACAGATGACAATTATTATCTTATTACTCTATTAAATCACTGGTGATGTAGGTTCTTTTGAACCATGTTGTACAGCCTTTACCCAGAGATATGGCGAGATCCAGAGAGATTGCAAGTGCAAAGCAAAATGTAAGAATAAAATTTCTCACCTTGCTGCAGCTGGATTTGCATGTCCAATCTCTCAGGAAGCTCCCATATACGGATTCCGAATAGGCTGGTTACCACAGCCCCTCATTGGGCGCCAAAACTGTTGTAGCTGTTTTCGTTCTGACCCAAAGTCAGGCATGCCAGATCACCAGTGAGGCCAAATTAGGAGTTTACGCCCTTAATTTACAAGCATGCTTGGAGACAAAGGAGACTGCACACAGGTCGTGGGCAAATCACTTTATCTGACATAATGAAACACAAGGCAATATTTTATACCATTTACAACAAATGTAACTCTATGTAGCTCATGTAGCCCCCACCGCTACCCAGGGTCATAATTTATTTACCATGTACCCAGAACATGTTGTGGCTAACTACTGAGAATATATATGATAAGAAGTATAGTCTCCTTGAGGAGGAGACTGACAGACTGCTGTCATGAGAATAAATTCTAGCAATGAGAGGTGAAAGGCAATTAAAGGCAATTAAAGGGAAACCATTAACCCTTCTATATCATGGTCATAAACTTGTAAATAACTCATGAAAGAATAAAGAAACATTAAAACCAAGCACACCATTGTTTTTCTTGTGAAATTCTCAATTGTTTGATGTGTCATATGACCCTTTTCCCATTGGAAAAAAATAAAGTTGGATCCAAAATGGCCGACTTCAAAATGGCCGCCATGGTCACCACTCACCACCCATCTTGAAAAGTTTTCCCCCTCTCATATACTAATGTGCCAGAAACAGGAACTTGATATCACCAACCATTATCATTTTATTTAGGTGTATGCATTTAAATGGCCCATCCTGTGCACTGATAGACGCTGCTACTGACCAGCCTATTAGACACCTAAACGACATGGTTCTTGGATGGCTTTTGAATGTATAGTTGCAATGAAACACTTCAGCATTTCAGATTAACCCCTTCATGAGCCAGCCTATTTTTACCTTAACCCCTTTACTCCCAAGGGTTGTTTGCATGTTAATGCGTGGGCCAATTTTTACAATTCTGACCACTGTCCTTTTATGAGGTAATAACTCTGGAATGCTTCCATGGATCCCGGTGATTCTGAGACTGTTTTCTCGTGACATATTGTACTTCATGTTAGTGGTAAAATTTCATTCATATAACTTGCGTTTATTTGTGAAAAAACGGAAATTTGGCGAAAATGTTGAAAATTTCGCAATTTCCAACTTTGAATTTTTATGCTCTTAAATCACAGAGATATGGCACTCAAAAAACTTAATAAGTTACATTTCCCACATGTTTACTTCACAATTTGGGAACCAAAATTTTTTTTTGTTAGGAAGTTATAAGGGTTAAAACTTGACCAGCGATTTCTCATTTTCACAACATCATTTTATTTTTAGGGCCCACATCACATTTGAAGTCACTTTGAGGGGTCTTTAAAGGAGGACGCCATCTTTTCTGCTGTGTCTGCCATTGAGGTGGAGTTCTACGACCACTGTCTAATTTTCTTTTCTCTGAATGTTGCAGAGACTCCCCGGATGGGAAGAGGGTTGTGGAAGCTGAATTCATCCATGCTATGATAGAAAATACCCAAAAGTGACACCATTCTAAAAACTGCACCGCTCAAGGTACTCAAAACCAGATTCAAGAAGTGGAAACCCCTCACAAGTGACCCCATTTTGGAAACTAGACCCCCCAAGGAACGTATCTAGATATGTGGTGAGCACTTTGAACCCCAAGGACTTCACAGAAGTTTATAACGTACAGCAGTACAATTAAAAAATCATATTTTTCCACAAAAATGATCTTTTCACCCCCAATTTTTATTTTCCCAAGGGTAACAGGACCCCAAAAGTTATTGTGCAATTTGTCCTGAGTATGCTGATACCCCACATGAAACCACTATTTGGGCGCTTGGCAGAGCTCAGAAGGGAAGCAACGCCATTTGACTTTTTTGGCTGGAATTGAGATCGGACGCCATGCCGCATTTGGAAAGCCCCTGATGTGCCAAAACAATGGAAACCCCCCAATTCTAACTCCAACCCTAACCCCAACACACCTCTAACCCTAATCTCAGCCCTAACCCAAGCCCTAACCCTAGCCCTAACCCTAGCCCTAGCCCTAACCCTAACCCTAATGGGAAAATGGAAATAAATACATTTTTTTAATTTTATTATTTTTCCCTAAGTAAGGGGGTGATAAAGGGGGTTTGATTTACTATTTATGGTGGGTGTTTATGTTTGGCAGCTGTCGCACGCTAAAAGACGCTTTTTATTGTAAAAATAGTTTTTGCATCACCACATTTTGAGAGCTATAATTTTTCCATATTTTGACCCACCGAGTCAAGTGAGGTCTTATTTTTTGCGGGACGAGTTGATGTTTTTATTGGTACCATATTCGGGCATGTGACATTTTTTGATTGCTTTTTATTCCGATTTTTAGGACGCAGAATGAACAAAAATCAGCATTTCATGAATATCTTTTGGGGGTTGCGTTTACACCGTTCCGCGTGTGATAAAATTGATAAAGTGGTTTTATTCTTTGGGTCAGTACGGCTACAGCGATACCTCATTTATGTCTTTTTTTATGTTTTGGCGCTTTTATGCAATGAAAACAATTTTATATAAAAAATAATTATTTTTGCATCGCTTTATTCTGCGAGCTATAACTTTTTTATTTTTCGCTGATGACACTGTGTGGCAGCTCGTTTTTTGCAGGAGAAGATGCCGTTTTCAGCGGTACCATGCTCATTTATATCTGTCTTTTTGATTGCGCGTTATTGCACTTTTTCTTCGTCGGTATAATGATGAAGCATTATTTTTTGCTTCGTTTTTTATTTTTATTTTTTAAGGCATTCAATAAAGGGGTTAACTAGTGGAATAGTGTTATAGGGTGGGTCGCTACGGACGCGGCGATACCAAATATGTGTACTTTTATTGTTTTTTTATTATCAAAAAATGAATTTATTAGGGAATATTTTTTTTTTAATTTAGCGATTTTTTTTTTTATAAATTATTTTTACACTTTTTTTTTACTTTATTACATTGTCCCGGGGGGGACATCACTGTCATGTGTCAGATCGCTGATCTGACACATCACACAGCGCTGTGATAGATCAGCGATGTGACACAGGCACTGCAGCAGGCTTCCTCATGCCTTCGCTCTGCAGGCACTGAGGAGGACGCCTCCCTGCAGGCCCCCGAAGGCCCCCTTGGCCGTATTGGATCTGGAGACCTGCAGGGGGTCTCAGGGAAGCATGGAGGGAGCCCCCTCCCTGCCGATGCCTCCCTGATCCTCCGGTACACTGCAGTCATGTTTGACCGCCCCTGACACATAGTGCCGGGTGACAGCTGTGATAATCAGCTGACACCCGGCCGCGATCAGCAGCGCTCCCCACAGGGGGCGCCGCTGATCACTATAACATACTATTCTGTCCTTGGGACTTAGGTCCCAGGTTGCATGGATGGACTAGTACGTCTAATGTAGGAAAGGGGTTAATGGCCTGGCCATTTTTTGCAATTCTGACCAGTGTCCCTTTATGAGGTAATAATTCAGGAACGCTTCCATGGATCCCGGTGATTCTGAGATTGTTTTTTGTGACATATTGGGCTTCATGTTAGTGGTAAATTTAGGTTGATAATTTTTGCATTTATTTGTGAAAAAAATGGAAATTTGGCAAAAATTTTGAAAATTTTGCAATTTTCAAATTTTGAGTTTTTATTCTGTTAAACTAGAGAGTTTTGTGACACAAAATAGTTTAAAAAAACATTTCCCACATGTCTACTTAACATCAGCACAATTTTGGAAACAAAATTTTTTTAGGTAGGAAGTTATAAGGGTTAAAAGTTGACCAGCGATTTCTCACTTTTACAATAAAATTTACAAAACCATTTTTTTAGGGACCACCTCACATTTGAAGTCACTTTGAGGGATCTATATGCCAGAAAATACCCAAAAGTGACACCATTCTAAAAACTGCACCCCTCAAGCTAATCAAAACTACATTCAAGAAGATTATTAATCCTTCAGGTGTTTCGCAGGAACTAAAGCAACGTGGAAAGAAAAAATGGACATTTTAATTTTTCCAACAAAAATTTTCTTTTAAAATTAATTTTTTCATTTTGACATGGGTAACCGGATAAAATGGATCCTCAAATTTGTTGGGCAATTTCTCCTGAGTACACGATACCTCATATGTGGTCATAAACCACTGTTTGGGCGCACGGCAGGGCTCAGAAGGGATGGCGCGCCATTTGACTTTTTGAATGGAAAATATGCTGGAATATTTAGTGGTTGCCATGTCGCGTTTGGAGAGCCCCTGTGTGCCTAAACATTGGAGCTTCCCCACAAGTGACCCATTTTGGAAACTAGACCCCCTAAGGAACTTAACTAGATGCATAATGAGCACTTTGAACCCCCGGGTGCTTCACAGAAGTTTACAACGCAGAGCCATAAAAATAAAAAATCATTCTTTTTCCTCAAAAAATGAATTTTTAGCCCACAATTTTTTTCTTTTCACAAGGGTAACAGGAAAAATTGGACCCCAAAAGTTCTTGTACAGTTTTCCCTGAGTACGCTGGTACCCCATATGTGTGGGGGACCACTGTTTGGGGACAGATCAGGGCAGTGGCGGATTAAGTGGACTATGGGCCCGGGGCTGTTCATAAAACCTGGGCCCCTGTACCCCCCTTCCCACCTGAGCGCTGCGGTCCCCGTGCGGGAATTGACAGCCGTACGGACCGCAGCACTTGGTTTGCTGCGGGTCCATACGGAAAGCCCGCCACCATTCCACCACGTGTGGACATGGCCTAAAAAGACGTTGCACATAAGCTGTAGGCCTACGGCCAATACGCACAAAATCGCCCAACGTGATCCTGGCCATAGGGGATCCACTTTAATGTCCCCACTTTAATTTGAAGTCCCCTTACTTCATCCATTGCAGTCCCCTATCACCCACTCACTTCATCTGCAGTGCCGCTTCATCATTTGCAGCCCCTTATCCCCCCTTCCATTTCATCATGTGCAGTCCCCTTCCCCCCAACTTCATGTGCAGCCCCACTCCCCCATCATCATGTGCAGTTAATTTTACCCCCACATCATGTGCAGTCCCCCTTACCCCCACTTCATGTGCCGTGCCCCTTACCCCCAATTCATCATGTGCAGTCCCCCTTACCCCCAATTCATCATGTGCAGTCCCCCTTACCCCCAATTCATCATGTGCAGTCCCCCTTACCCCCAATTCATCATGTGCAGTCCCACTTACCCTTAATTCATCAAGTGCAGTCCCACTTACCCCTTAATTCATCATGTGCAGTTCCCCTTATCCCCCACTTCATCATGTTCAGCCCCACTCACCCCCCCTTCATCATATGCAGCCCCACTCACCCCCCTTCATCATGTGCAGCCACACTCACCGCCCTTCATCATGTGAAGCCCCCACTCATCCCCCCTTCATCCTGTGAAGCCCCCACTCATCCCCCTTCATCCTGTACAACCCCAGTCACCCCCCTTCATCCTGTACAACCCCAGTCACCCCCCTTCATCCTGTACAACCCCACTCAACCCCCTTCATCCTGTGTAGCCCCACTCACCCCCCTTCATCATGTGAAGCCCCCACTCATCCCCCCTTCATCCTGTGAAGCCCCCACTCATCCCCCCTTCATCCTGTACAACCCCAGTCACCCCCCTTCATCCTGTACAACCCCACTCAACCCCATTCATCCTGTGTAGCCCCACTCACCCCCCTTCATCATGTGAAGCCCCCACTCATCCCCCTTCATCCTGTGAAGCCCCCACTCATCCCCCCTTCATCCTGTACAACCCCAGTCACCCCCCTTCATCCTGTACAACCCCACTCAACCCCCTTCATCCTGTGTAGCCCCACTCACCCCCCTTCATCATATACAGCCCCCAGTCACCCCCACGTCATCATATACAGGCCCCAATCACCCCCCCTTCATTGTGTACAGCCCCCACTCACCCCCTCCCCCATTTAATTCATTTTATAAATAAAAAAAAATAAAAAAGTTCCCCATACTTACCTCACAGCTGGCTCGCTCCCCAGCAGCGCCTCTGCTTTCAGCATCCTCCGGGACATGTCGGCGCGTGCACGATGACGTCATCGCGCACGCCCGACATCTGACCCGGAAGTACAGCCGGAGGGAGCCGGAGCTGAGCAGCCGTCAAGGTGACGGCCGTGCACAGCTCCCGGCCCCGGCCTCATAGAATGTGACGCGGGCGGCTGTCTGCTGCCGGCGGCGTCACAGCACAGGGCACGGCCGCCACTGTACAGGTGCTGGGGGAGCGGCCCGGGGGGCATTTGCCTCTCTGACACCCGGCCCAGCCCGCCCCTGCCCCTGGGCCCCCAAAAAACCTTGGGCCCGGGGCGACCGCCCCATCCGCCCCTATTAAGATCCGCCACTGGATCAGGGCTCGGAAGGGAAGTAGTGACGTTTTGAGATGCCGAATTGATGGAATGGTCTGCGGGCGTCATGTCACATTTGCAGAGCCCCTGATGTGCCTAAACAGTGGAAACCCCCCACAAGTGACCCCATTTTGGAAACTAGACTGCCCAAGGAACTTATCTAGATGTGTGGTGAGCACTTTGAACCCCCACGTGCTTCACAGAAGTTTATAACACAGAGCCGTGAATATAAAAAATCATTTTTTTCCACACAAATAATTTTTTTAGCCCTCAATTTTTTATTTTCCCAAGGGTAACAGGAAATATTAGACCCCCAAAGTTGTTGTGCAATTTTTCCTGAGTACGATAAAACCCCATATGTGGGGGTAAACCACTGTTTCAGCACACGTCGGGGCTCGGAATGGAGGGAGCTCTGTTTGACTTTTTGAATGCAAAATTGGCTGGAATCAATGATGGCACCATGACACGCTTGGAGACCCCCTGATGTGCCTAAATAGTGGAAACCCCTCAATTCTAACTCCAACCCTAACCCCAACACATCCCTAACCCAATCCCAACTCTAACCCTAACCACAAGACTAACCCTACTCCCAACCCCACCCCTAACCCTAATCTTAACCGTAATTCCAACCCTAACCCTAATCCCAACCCTAATTCCAACCCTAACCCCAATTCCAACCCTAACCCTAATTCCAACCCTAATCCTAATTCTAACCCTACCCTAATTCTAACCCTAACCCTAATTCTAACCCGAATGGAAGAATAAAAATATTTTCTTTATTTTATTATTTGTCCCTACCTATGGGGGCGATAAGGTGGGGGGTTATTTACTTTTATTTTTATTTTGATCACTGTGAGAGTTTATCACAGTGATCCAAATGAATGAATGGAATCTGCCGGCTGACAGATTCGCCGGGCGCTGGGCGCATTGCGTATGCGCCCGCCATTTTGCAAGATGGCAGCACCCATGAAGGATCCAGGAGGGACACCGGGATGGACACAGGGACACAGGAGGTACCGGGGTGGTGAGAAGGGGATTGGAAGGCGGGGGAGAGGAGGGCAGTGGAGGGGTAGCAGATTCTGACGGTAGCGGCAAATTGCCAGCGCCAATCGGTAGCGGGGGCCGATCACCCCCGTCAGTCAGTGGGGAGGGTCAGATCGAGGTCTCCAGACATGGCAGATGATATTGCAGCATGGGCCATGGCTGGATTGTAATATTTCACCAAATTTCATTGGTGAAATATTACAAATCGCTCTGATTGGCTGTTTCACATTTAACAGCCAATCAGAGCAATCGTAGCCATGTGGGGGCTAAGCCATCCCCCCTGGGGTAAAGTACAAAGGGTCCTGTATCTGGTGACCTTTCAGAGCCCGCGGTCACCCAACCAGTTACTGATGGCTCAGCAGTCCAATCTGGTGCAGGTGCATGCTGAAGCTCTCAGTACTTTGATTGGTAGCTCAGGTGTCCAGTCTGGTGCAAGGGCATGCTGAGCTGTTGGTGTTTTCAGCTCCACCATTCAATTTGAAACTGGGAGGTGCTGGCTGTCTCCAGGTTTTCATTGTCCCAGGTGATTGCTCTGCTACTTAGCTGGGCTGTTAGTCCCAGGCCTATGCCAGATGTACATTCAGCTGTGTGTGGTTTGTCTCTCTGTGCCTTGTGTTCTGCTTATTGACCTTTCATTGTCAGACCTTGGACCTCATTCTGACCATGCGTCTATTTAACCCCTTTGTTCTGATCTGCTATCTTCCTGGTATTTTGACCTCGATCCCGCTAGCTGATAATGCCTTTGTCTCTTCACTCTGTTTATGACATTCCCCTCTGGCTTTTGACCTCCGATTTCTTTATTATTGCAACTCACATCTTGTCCTTGAGAAGTGACTCAGCGTCACACATATCTTCCCTCTGCTCCTGCTGTGAGTTCATACTATCTACAGAACTCTAGTGCCCTAAGATGATACAAAGTTGTTTGAAGAGTTATAACCACATTCTTATGAATATTATGAATACTCATTTACTGGTCACCAAAGGGGCTCTATTTTTTCATCCTATTTTTTTGTTTTATGTTGAAGATCAGGGCAGATTTTGGCTTTCTTGTAGCCTGAGATGAAAAAATGAAATACTCTCCTCACCCCCAGATAAAAAATATAATTATTGTAAGACCAACAAAAATTGATCCATACACACAGAAAAGTGGAATTATGACAATATGGAAAAAATTATGCAGGCATGCCACCATCTAAAAGATGCTGTGTGCACATAGCCTAATGCTTCAAGCAAAGGCAGCATCAATGGAGCACAGGACCGCAAAACTACAAAAGGTGTTCAGATTTCTGAATCCAGCCAGGTTTGGTGTAGCAGTTGCAAGCTCTACAGCATAGAGCCTGTATACGCACCAGGGGTGGACACTGACAGCTTGGGGCCCCTGTGCAAGAAATGTGTCTGGGCCACTCTCCTTTTATGGCGTCAAAGCTGCGTGTGTGTGTGTATATATATATATATATATATATATATATATATATATATATATATACAGTATATTGATATTATATAGCCACACATACATGTATATATATTACATAGTCTCCTTTGTTATAATAATAATCTTTATTTTTATATAGCGAGAACATATTCTGCAGCGCTTTACAGTTTGCACACATTATCATCACTGTCCCCGATAGGGCTCACAATCTAAATTCCCTATGAGTATGTCTTTGGAAGAAAAGACAGGGAGGAAACCAGAGTACCCGGAGGAAACCCACGCAAACACTGGGAGAACATACAAACTCCTTGCAGATGTTCTCCTTGGTGGGATTCGAATCCAGGACTCCAGCGCTGCAAGGCTATCCACTGAGCCACCGTGTTTCCCATGTATATGTATATTATGTATATTGTTGTCCCTTACACAGTGCCCTCTCTTGTTATGTACAGTACCGTCCCTTACATATTGAATTATATAGAGCCCTGTTTTTTATTACATACCATCCTGTCTTGTTAGCTGTATAATGCAATGATGGCTGATGAAGCATGGGAAAGCTTCGTTTCTAATGGAGGAGCTAATGGACTGGTAGTTTGGTCACCGGCTCCTCGATCAGCAGTCATTTTATATCTAAAAAGAGAGGGGACTATGTAATAAAAGAGGGCGCTGTGAATAACAAAATTAACAAGAATACACTATGTAAGAGTCTGCACTATACATAACAGCAGAGGAAGCTATATAATATGGGACAGCACCATATATAACTAGAGAGGATGGTACGTAATAAGGGATGGTGTTATACATAATAAAAGATGAAACTATGTAACTAAGGATGGTGTTATACAGAATTAGTGAGTACACTATATACTAAGGGTCTGTGTTAGACATAGTGAGTACACTATATTCTAAGGGACTGTGTTAGACATAGTGAGTACACTATATACTAAGGGACTGTGTTAGACATAATAAGTGATAATAATGTCTTCCTCCACCTCCCCCCTGTTGCTAAGTCCCATATAAGTCCCCCTTCCTCCCATCCCAATCCCCCACACCCCTCATTGTCCTCCTCCCCTCGCATCCCATTACTGTCCTCTCCCCCACCCCATCATTGCCCTCTTCACCACCTCCATCATTTTCTTCTCCCCCACCACTATCTTTGCTTTCTCCCCCACCACTCCCATCATTGCCCATTCCACCACCTCCATCATTTCCTCCTCCTCCACCACCCCCAATTATTGCCCTTTCCACCACTACCATCATTGCATTCTCCCCCACCACCCCATCATCTCTTTTACCCCCACCACCCCATCATTGCCCTCTCCATCACCCCCATCATCGCCTTCTCCCCATCACCCCATCATTGCCTTCTCCCCATCACTCCCATCATTGCCTTCTCCTTCACCCCATCACTGCCTTCTCCCCATCACTCCCATCATTGCCTGCTCCATCACCCCATCACTCCCATCATTGCCTGCTCCTTCACCCCATCACTGCCTTCTCCCCATCACTCCCATCATTGCCTGCTCCATCACCCTATCACTCCCATCATTGTCTGCTCCATCACCCCTATCATTGCCTGCTCCATCACCCCATCACTCCCATCATTGCCTTCTCCATTACCCAATCACTGCCTTCTCCCCATCACTCCCTTCTCCCCATCATTCCCATCATTGCCTTATCCATCACCCAATCACTGCTTTCTCTCCATCACTCCCAACATTGCCTTCTCCCCATCACTCCCATGATCCCATCAATGCCTTCTCTCCATCACCCCCATCATGGCCTTCTCTCATTACCCCCTCTTGGCCTTGTCCCATTACCCCCTCATGGCCTTCTCCCATCACCCCAGGCATCATGGCCTTCTCTCCCCATCATGGTCTTCTCCTCATGTCCCCATCTCCTCCAGGGCCAGGCTAACCTACACACACAGACACACACACAGACATACACACATACACACACACATACATACATACATACACACACACACACACACACAGACATACACACATTCATACATGGATCTCCATGCTGATGATCTGGCCAATTATTTCAAAGAAAAAATTGACCATATCCGACAGGAAATTATCTGCCTATCACCCCATACCATGCACTGTCCTCCCTCCCCCACTGCATCTAGCTCACTCTCTGATTTTGAACCAGTCACAGAAGATAAAGTAATCAGGCTCCTTCCATCACATCTCCTCCAGTCCCTTTCCCCTGCTGTCACCTAACAAAAATATTCAACCTCTCACTCTCTTCTGGTATCTTTCCTTCCTCATTTAAGCATGCCATCATACAGCCATTACTTAAAAAACCATCCCTTGACCAAAACTGTGCCGCTAACTATAGACCTGTCTCTGATCATCCCTTCATCTCAAAACTCCTGGAACGCCTGGTCCACACCTGTCTTATCTGCTATCTCTCAGATAACTCTCTCCTCGACCCTCTCCAATCTGGTTTCCGCTCTCTACACTCTACTGAAACTGCCCTCACTAAAGTCTCTAATGGTCTTCTAACAGCTAAAACTAATGGTTACTACTCCATGCTAATTCTCTTAGATCTCTCTGCAGCATTCGACACTGTAGATCATCAGCTCCTCTTCACTATGCTCCGTTCCATTGGCCTCAAGGCCACCGTTCTCTCTTGGCTCTCCTCCTATCTCTCTGACCGCTCCTTTACTGCATCTTTTGCTGGCTCCTCCTCCTCTCATCTTCCCATTACTATTGGGGTTCCTCAAGGATCGGTTCTAGGCCCCTCCTCTTCTCTTTGTATACTGCCCCTATTGGTCAAGAAATCAGTAGATTTGGGTTCCAATACCATCTCTATGCCGATGACACCCAATTATACACTTCTTCTCCTGATATCACGCCTGCCTTTTTGGAAAACACCAGTGATTGTCTTACTGCTGTCTCTAACATCATGTCCTCCCTCTATCTGAAACTGAACCTGTCAAAAACTTAACTCCTCGTGTTTCCTCCCTCTATTAACCTACCTATGCCCGACATTGCCATTTCCGTGTGTGGTTCCACCATTACTCCTCTTGTTATCTGAACCTCAAAAACATTTCTAGAATTTGACCCTTTCTTACTTTTGACTCTGCAAAAACTCTTACTGTTTCTCTTATTCATTCTCGTCTGGACTATTGTAACTCTCTACTAATCGGTCTCCCTCTTAGCAAACTCTCCCCTCTCCAATCCGTCCTGAATGCAGCAGCTAGGATCATATTCCTCACCAATCGTTATACCGATGCCTCTACCTTGTGCCAGTCCTTACACTGGCTACCCATCCACTCCAGAATTCAGTATAAACTTATTACCCTCACCCACAAAGCTCTCCATGGCTCAGCACCACCCTACATCTCCTTCCTCATCTCAGCCTACCACCCTACCCGTGCCCGCCTTTCTGCTAATGACATGAGGTTAACATCCTCATTAATCAGAACCTCCCACTCCCTTCTCCAAGACTTTTGAAGAGCCGCGCCAATTCTTTGGAATGCACTACCCAGGCTAGTACGATTAATCCCCAAACCCCACAGTTTTAAGCGTGCCTTAAAAACTCATTTGATCAGACTAGCCCATTGCCTCAATGCATTAACTTAAATATCCCTGTGTGGCTCATTTCTAATTTTTTTTAACAAAACCAGGTTCCTCGCATCATGTTCTCACATGTTTTGCATTTAATAGCCCTCTGTGTCTGTACTGTTACATATTTAGACTGTTAACTGGTTCATGCAGCAACAGGAACACCCGATTCTTACACTAGGGAAGGTCCAAACCATAAAAACAATAAAAGGAATTGTTACCATCCACCTTTCGTGTCTCCCCTTTTCCCTTATAGATTGTAAGCTTGCGAGTAGGGCCCTCATTCCTCTTGGTATCTGTTTTGATCTATGTGTTTATTGCTATGCTATGCTGTAATGTCTATTGTCTGTACAAGTCCCCTCTATAATGTAAAGTGCTGCGGAATATGTTGGCACTAAAGAAATAAAATTATTATTATTATTATACATACACACACAGACAGACAGACAGACACACATACATACACACACACAGACATACATGCACACACACACAGACAGACATACACACGCACAGTCATACACACACAGACATACACACACACACACACACACACAGACATGCATACACACACACACAGACATACATACACACACAGACACCACCTCTCTCCTCTCACCTGTCCGCAGCATCGCCTGCGCTTCCTCGCTCACACAGCAGTGGCCACTGAATGATGACGTCATTCAGTGGCGCTCCTATGTGTGGGACAGGAAGCTCAGCCTCCGGGCAGGAAGCAGGACGGACCCTTGCAGCTCCGTTCCTGCTATTCCCTTTTGCTGGCAGCGGAGCTGTTTGGATCGCTCCCTGCCCGCCGCTACACATGAGGGCCGGGAGCTTCAGGCCCAGAGAAAACGGCCAGATTGCCCTCATAATTAGCCACCATGAAGGGGCCCCCTAGAACCTCTGGGCCCCGGTGCACTGCACCGGTTGAGCGGGTGGTATGTCCGCCCATGATACCCACCACTCCTTTCCTATGAAACCGACCACCACTGATAGAATGCAGAAGTATCTGGTAACTTAGGCAACGAGCATTGAATGAAAAAATTATCAGAAGTAATGAAAAGATGCAAATGTATATACAAGCATCCAGCAATGAATTAATCATACTGTACAAATTAGTATACATACAGTGGAGAAAAAAAGTATTTAGTCAGCCACCAATAGTGCAAGTTCTCCCAGTTAAAAAGATGAGAGAGACCTGTAATTGACATCATAGGTAGACCACAACTATTAGAGTCAAATTGAGAAAACAAATTCAGAAAATCTGTCTGTTTTGGCAAGATTTATTTTTCAAATTATGGTGGAAAATAAGTATTTGGTCATTAACAAAAGTTCATCTCAATATTTTGTTATATATCCTTTGTTGGCAATGACAGCGGTCAAACATTTTCTGTAAGTCGTCACAAGGTTGGCACACACATCCGCAGCAAAACCACAGATGTAAAAATGATCTGCGGATTTGCTGCGGATGTTGGTACGAGACACGCTGCAGATTGGGAGGAGGGAAGTGTGTGGGCGGAGTGTGGGCGGAGCTATATGCGTGCTTGTGTGTGCGGGGGTCTGCGTGTAGTGTGTGTGCCGGTGTCTGCGTGCATCTGTGTATGTGAGCGGGGGTCTGCAGGGCTGTGTGTGGGTCTGCGGGCTGTGTGTGTCTGTGTGTAGGCAGGCATCGTCAGATGGGACTACAAGTCCCATCCAGCTATGCCTGCTACAGTGACACCATTAGCCAATGATGGGAAAGTAGTAGTCCCATCATCTGGCTAATGTGTTGAATGTTAAATAAAAACAAAAAACACATACAGTACACATATAGTACATACTTACCATATACACCTAATCCCCAAAGCCATCGATCATCTGCAAATAAAATTAAAATAATAAAAAAATATACTCCTTGTGTCTGACATAATCCAATTAATAACGATTGTCCCACGACGATCTCCCGTGGAGAGCTGTCATATCAGCAGATGCGACCGCTCTCCAGGGGCTCTGGTGATACAGTGATGGAGATAATCCTCTGTACTGTATCACTCCACCGCTGACAGGTCACCTGAGTTCATCCTATCACTTGCGGCACCGCAGCGTGAGAATTTTCTCATGGTGTAGTTCCATAAAGTGAGAGGCTTAACTCCGATGATACACTGCGGGAGGGTTATCAGTGTGTCATCGGAGGCCCTATACAGCGGTCACATCTGCTGATGGGACTGCTCTATATGGGAGATCATCATGGGACACTCATTATTAAAGGGATTACATCAGACCAGGGAGTATTTGTGTTTGTTTCTTATTTTAAATTTTTTACAGGAGATCGATGGCTATGGGGAATTAGGCGTGCAATAAAAGCATGGGAAAACTGTGTAGTGTTTTATTTCATTAAAATACTTTTTTTCTGGCTGTGTCTTTTTCTTAACCCATTAATAACTATAGGATTAGTAATGGATAGGCGTCTTATTGACGCCGCTCCATTAGTAACCGGGCTTAATGTCACCTTACAATCAAAGGTGACATTAACCTCTTATTATCCCATTGCCACCGCTACATGACAGTGGGAAGAGAGAGACTAAGTGCTGGAATTGGCGCATCTCTAAGATGCGCCATTTCTGGGGCGGCTGAGAGCTGGTGTTTGTAGCCGGGGGGCCAATATTAATGGCCCCTTCCTAGGATATGAATATCAGTCTGCAGCTGTAGGCATAGCCTTTCTGGCTATTAATTATAGGGGGACCCCACGTCATTTTGTTGGGGGGTCCACCTATTTTAATAGCTAGTAAAGGCTATGCAGACAGCTGCGGGCTTATATTCATATCCTGGGAAGATCCATGGATATTAACCCCTTCCCAGGCTATAAATATCGGCCCTCACTCACTGGCTTTCCCTCTCTGGCGCAGAAAATTGCCCGTGAGCCCATGCCATTTTTTTTCTATTTTTTTAATTGAAAAGTTATTGCATTAGGCCGGGGTCACACTTGCGAGAAACTAGCACCAGTCTCGCACCTCAATACTCGGCACTACCGCCGGCACTTGGGACCAGAGTGTACAGTTGCATGTATGTCTATGCAGCCTCACACTCCGGTCCAGAGTGCCGGCGGCAGTGCCGAGTATTGAGGTGCGAGACTCGTGCGAGTTTCTCGCAAGTGTGACTCCGGGCTAATGCAGATTTTTTCTATCTATAGATATATCTATCTATAGATATCTATCAATCTATCTATAGATATATATATCTATCTATCTATAGATATATCTAGATAGTTAGATAGATATAGCTATAGATATATCTATAGATCGCAGATAGATATATCTATAGATAGATATATCTATAGATATATCTATAGATAGATAGATACCGGTATATCTAGGTAGCAGGATACAGCTGACTGTTATGCGAGTGGAGTTCTACCTAAGCCTCAGATAGAAAGAGGAACTTGAATAGAGTCTACAGCAGCAAGTACCTCAGAGAATAGAGCTAGAAAGGAGGCCTCACAACCCACCTGACTAAGGAAATTCCCAAATTGCTTTCAGGTTGACCGGCTCTAGAACCATCTGTAACCTGAGCACTGGACTGTACCTGCACTGCTCAGTAAAAGGTAAAGGAAACTGCACCCTGCTGTGTCCTCTAAGTCATTCACGCGTCACCTGCCCTGCACCACACTTACCACCAACATCACCTTTAATATTCTAACTGGCCTGGGATACAGCTCTACCCGTGGCGCATCCTGCGATTGTCTCGGCCCGTAAATTACGGCCGAGAAATATACGGCTGTTGGGAGCTACCCCACAGAGAATCATTGGTCCGTGTTTAGTGCGAGGTTTTTATGTCTCTCACTCGTCCGTATTTCTCTCTAGTGTGACGCCGGCCGTATGTGAAAAACGGTACCAGTGTCATCAGTGATTTCCATCAGTGTGTCATCGGTGTTTCTGTTTTTACCATCAGTGTTATCAGTGTGTCATCCATGTTTTTACAGTATGGATAAAGAAAGAGATTACAAAGCTTCTCCTATACTTTGCAATTGTAGATATAGATACAGAGAGCACACTGATGCCATCCGTGCTTTGTACATTTTTTTCATGGACCCATTGACTTGTATTGACCCTTGTCATACATATTGCTTGAAAAAATGACCTGTCCATGTCTCCCCATTTTACACAGACTCGCGGTCCATGTAAAAACATGGAGATGTGCACAGCATCATAGGTTATAATGTATACATGTTGGATTCATGGAAAAAACGGATGCATACCACATGTACTGGAAACACAGGTATACATCTGACATGCATATGGAATCTGCATGCAATGCATTTTTAACATCATCTTTTACATACTGTAATTTTCTGTCATGTCAAGTTAGTTTTTTAACTAAAAAAACAATGTTGTACAGTATGCAGATATAGATAAATAGATAGATAGATAGATAGATAGATAGATAGATAGATAGAAAGGTAGACAGCTGCGGGCTGATATTAATAGCATGGGAAGGGGTCATGGATATTGGCCCTCTCCCAGAATAGGAACATAGAATCATAGAATGTGAGAGTTGTAAGGGACCTCCAGGGTCATCGTGCTCAATGCAGGATTCACTAAACCATCGCAGAGAGATGTCTGTCTAGCCTCTGTTTGAAAACTTCCATTGAAGGACAACTCACTACCTCTCGTGTCAGCCTGTTCCACTCATTGATGACCCTTACTGTCAAAAAGTTTTTTCTAATATCTAATCTGTATCTCCTCCCTTTCAGTTTCATTCTATTGCTTCTCATGTTTCCATGTGCAAATGAGAATAAGGCTGATCCCTCTACACTGCGACACCCCTTCAGATATTTGTAGTCCGCTATTAAGTCTCCTCTTAGCTGTCATGCACAGTATAGGAAAGTCTAAGTGCAACATGAAGGGGTAAAGGGAAGGGAACCCAACACTAGTGAAAGGGGGAGTGGAGACCCCTAGGCAGATCTAACATCACCCTCTCTGCCCTAAATGTCCCTCTAAAGGTTCTACACGTACCGCCAAGCAGGAACCGATTCCCTGCCTTACCATGGCGATAACACCTGCTTAGGGAAGTACAGGATGATCACTAGTCAGTCCCCACTACAACTAAAGACAGCTGGGATAGACAAACAAGAGGGACACTCATCTCAAGAAGACTCAGAGAAGTAAAGAGACATCCTCCAGCAACACCAAAGAGGAAGATAACTGACTGCTATAGCTCTAAACCTCAACAGGGGGAAATGGAAATATCACTGGCAACTCCCAGCAGCAGGCTTGGAGTCTATAACACCCAGGTCCAAGTGTCTCAATTAGAGCCAGAGAAAGATTGCCACTGAGTCAAAAAGTCAGAAGGGTTAAGAAGCAGTCTGCAAAGCCAAACACAGAGATCTTCTGCAGCCAGATGCAGTGCGACTGTCTGCAGCCTCTGACACACCCATTACATTAGCCTTCTTTTTTTGCTTTCTAAACATTCCCAGATCCTTTAACCGTTCTTTGCAGGACATACTTTGCAGTCCGCTCACCTTCCCGGTAGCTCTTCTCTGAACGTGCTCCAGTTTTTTAAAATGTGGTGCCCAGAACTGGACACAGTATTCCAGATGAGACCTGAACAAGGAGGAGTAGAGGGGGATAATTACATCAAGTGATCTAGACTTTATGCTTCTCTTAATACATCCTAGAACTGTGTTTGCCTTTTTTGCTGCTGCATCACTGTTGGCAATGGATTATGCAGGATACTCTCCAAGCGTATGACAACAGAGCTTCTTTATTCAGGAACAAACATGAGCAATATATGATAAGCTTAATAGATCAGGAATAAATCTTGTGTGTGTTTCTATCTGTGCAGCATCTGAAGCAGGCTGCTTCTCTCATACACAGACACAGGAAATACGGGAAACAGAGTCACATGCTCTTCCTGTGAGCCTCTGGGAGTTTTTTTTTGTTGTTCTAACTTTATGAACAGCATACAAATCTAGCAACTAAACACTCATAGACAGGAATGGAGTTGTTGCACCAAACATATGTAGTAATCGCAGGTACGCGGGATGCAGTGACGAGGCGTGAGACGGGAGAAACTTTAATATGTAACTTTTATATATATATATATGTCTATAGGGGCTATCTCGAGCAACCAAACAAGTTAACAGCAGCTATCCTCGCAGGAATCAACACAAGAATACACTGGTAACACAAACACGACTAACCCGGCAACGACCGGTCACTATAGGGCCGCGGTATGGCCGACGACGGGTCCAGAATGTTATCTACAATGTGTCACTTATCCTCTCTGACGTCTGGCAGAGCGTATCAGCCGCTGGGCCCAGCCAGTGATGATTTGGTGGATACTTTGGGCGTTCCTACGCCCCGGCGAAGTGGGGGCACAGCAGGCCCCTGAAGAGTTCCTCTGAGTCGCACCTCCCGGCAGAGGTGGGATGGCGTTGTTCGGGGTCCAGACGGCATAGGCCGCAGCCGCAGGTCGGAGCCAAGCTGCGGAAGCCGCAGGCGGCAGCAGACAGGCCGCAACTGCGGGCTGGAGTGGAGCTGCGGCGGCAGCGGGCGGGCCGCACCCGCGGGGTGGAGTCAGGCGTCGGCTGCCGCGGGCAGCAGCGGACGGGCTGCACCCCGGGGTGGAGTCAAGTGATGGCGACCACGGGTGGCAGCGGACAGGCTACACCCACGGGGCGGAGCCAGGCGGTGTCTCTCCGTTGGACGGCTCGGTGCCATCTCCCTTCTGTTAGCGGTGAGTTTCCCTTCAGTCTCTCTCTACGCTGCTCTGCTCTCCTTGCTCTGGTTCTGGCTCTCCGGCGCCCTCTAGCTTCCTCTCTTCTCCTCTCTTGCTGCGTCGACTGACTCCTGCTGGCGTCCTCAGCCCCTTTTATCGTAGCTCCTCCCCCAACCTTTCTAAAAGTCTCTGCGGTCTGTCCCCCAATTGTGTCCCCCACAAACAGTCTCCCTAGGAACCTTGGTGACGGCCCCCTTGGTTCCGGCCCGGATACACAGCGGGGACTCCTCCTCCTACACTCCCCCATCCTGTATGCTCGCCAGTCCTCGGGCAAGGGCTTGGGGAGGCCTGGGTCAATGTCTTGAGATGAAAATTTCCCTTGCCATACGAACTGATCCTGTTCGTAGCGTTCAGGGGGTTTGCCAGCTGTTGACAGCTCGGAGCGTCTTGGTTCGACTGTGGTGGAGTCTCCTGGGGTGGTGGAAGGTGGCGGGTCGGTCGGGCCTGGTGGGTCGACTGGGTCCACTGGGATATTATTCCTTGAAGTGTCCGTTTGTACTGCTGGGAGGTCTTCCTCATCATCCTCATCCCATACTGCTGGCAGAGGTTCTGAGAACTGAGGCGTGTTCTTGGGTCGTGTGGGGTCGGTGGAAGTACAGGGCCGTAACATATTATGGTGCACAGTATGGGTAGGGAGATCCCCGTCTTTCTCAGGTTGTATTACCTACACTGGCCTGTCGGGACTTAGTCGGCGCAACACTCGATATAGACTCTCTTCCCAGTGGGGTTCCAGCTTGTTCTATGGGCACTGAGTTCGTATGAGTACCCGATCCCTGGCCTGGAGGTTGATGGGTTGAGGCAAAGTCCCCACTGGATATTCCAGGTCCTGGAGTTTTATGTGGACGATTCGGTGCAGGGTTTGTAGCCGATGCCGATGGTTCCGGACCCATGACGAGATCCCTGTCCACGGTTGTTGCTCTTCCGGATTTATTTCCACCTCCGTGATTCCCTTGCCTTCCCGGCCAAATAGCAGCGAGTCAGAGGTGTAACTGGTGACTCGGTGTACCCGATTGTTATAAACCCACACCAGTTCAGGGATGTACTCAGGCCAGCGGGCCTTCCGGTCGCTCTCCAGAGTGTGTAACATTTGAATTAGCGTTCGATTAAATCATTCGCAGGCCCCATTCCCCTGCGGGTGGTACGGAGTGGTCCGGGACTTATCGATACCATATAGACAGTGTAGCTCTTCCATGACCTTTCCCAGGAAACCCGCCCTCTGATCTGAGTGTATTCATTGCAGGCCAGCAGGCCTTCCGGTTGCTCTCCAGAGTGCGTAACATTTGAATTAGTGTTCAATTAAATCGTTTGCAGGCCCCATTCCCCAGCGGGTGGTACGGAGTGGTCCAGGACTTATCGATACCATACAGACGGTGTAGCTCTTCCATGACCTTTCCCAGGAAACACGCCCTCTGATCTGAGTGTATTCATTGGGGGCAGCCGTATACTTGGATAAAGTTTTTGCAAATCGCGTAGGCGACCGACTCTGCAGTTTGATCTCGGGTAGGGATTACAACGGCGAATTTGGTGAAATGGTCCACCATGATGAGACAATGTTCATACCCCTTGTGCGCGGGGCCAATGGTCAAATAGTCAATCATCAATAGTTCGAGGGGGGCTGATGTTACTGTTGTTTGTACTGGGGCCTGCTGTGCGAGTGGTTTAGCTAGCTCGCATAGGCGGCACGCCCGGCAAGCCTCTTCCACTGCAGTTTGTAAGCGAGGATAGTACGCCATTTGCTGTAACAACTGAAAAGTCTTTTGAGCCCCGAAATGAGCCCCTTTTTCATGGGCCTCTCGAGCTAGTTCACCAAGTTGGGCTCCCGGCACGACTACCTGCCAAGCTGTTGCTGATGTTGTCCGCGATACTGCCTTGCGGTACAATAGTCCCTTTCTGATCACTAATTTCTCCCATTGGCGCAGCATTAACAACATATCCTGAGTCAAGGTCTGCCTCCTGGATTCGTTAGGTATTTTGCCGGTGGCCACCCATTGATGTAGGGGTCCAATTTCTCCATCTTCCTGCTGTTGCTGGATCCACTTATCATGGGGTTGTTCTAGTGTGGCACCCCAGGAGTATGGCTGCCACAGTGGCTTTGCCTTCCTCCAGGGAGGGTAATGCCAGGCTTGGAAGCAGTGAAGGGTCTCTCTCACAGTTAACCTATACATGCAACACAGTTCCACTCCAGGCCAGCAGGGGGGACTCTGAACCGGAATTTAGGGGAGGAGTGCTTTCTGAGGGCCAAGAGGAAGGAGTAGTTAGTTAGTGTGAGGAGGTCCACGTGTGCAGATGTGTGGAGAGAAGCTGGAGGTTGAGCTGAGGAAGGAGAGCTCCCTCACAGTGAGAGCGCATAAACTGGAGCCTGGTCTCCACGGTTGTACGGATACTAATGGTCCTGCAACAGACATCAGAGGAGTAGGAGGCTGTAAATGCCCTACCCCCAACTAAGACTCGGAGGCACAACAGCACGGAGTGAGCCAAGAGAGGAATAGCGGCTACAGCTGTCTGCCATACGAGGAGTGCTAGTAGAAGAGAATTAGGAGGAACTTCAGTGTAACTTAGTACTAGGAGTACTTCACACCAATGGCGCTATAAGAAGGAGACTGCACAGCCCATCTGCTGGGAGAGAATCCCTGAGCTGCTTCCAGGCTAGCCTGCTCCAGTACCATTTGTAATCAGTACCCTGGACTGCATTTATCAAGTAAAGGTACAGAAATTGCACCCCGCTGTGTCTTTGCCTGCTTCCTACCCTTCCGGCACTGCTACATCCCCATGGAAACCACATCTACACTGCCCTGGGACTACAGCTTCACCTGTGGGGAGCTTTTACATCTTTGCTGCACCATGCCATCAGTCCCAGTGGATCTGCATGCAGCGTCGGCTTAACATCTCACTTGCCGGACACCGTAGGTGGCGTCACGAACTATTCCATTAACTACATTCCACCATTCAATCTCCCCTAATACTTGGGCGCCCAGGGCCACGGATCGGGTCACCGCTGCTGTGACACATCCCGCCGACACCGGCCCGGTACCAAGTACCCCACAGCCCTGGGAGGGCGACCCAATTTGGCGTCACAAACAGGATTACGGAGCCCGGTACCCCCCTGGGTCCTGTGTGCCATAGACTGTGTTTGTGTAAAAGACTGTGTGTGAAATTGGCTCCAATTGCCGCCATTGCCGCGCTGCTTGGCGCGCGCGGGAAGAAAAAGGGGCAGGCCTTCGTGGGCGGAACCTGCCGCAGAGCGCGAAGAAGTGAAGTGCTGCGCGGGAAGAGAGGACACCGAGAAGGGGAGGAGCAGAGGCCTAGAGCCCGGAGCGTCGGGCCTGCGAAGCAGCCGCCGGTAAGCTCACACAACCCCCGGCCTTGGCTAACGTTAACTAGGGGGGGAAGAGAATGTCTGTGCCAACCAGCAATGCAGCAGCAGATGCCGTCGCCAACCCCTCAGCACCGCAAGGAGTAGCGCCCGCCGCAGCGGTCCCCATAATGCCGCTGCCTATGCCCTACCTTCCGGGAGCGGCCTGGCTACCGCAGTACTCGGGTGAGTCACATACCCTGAGTGAGTTTAAAGAGAGACTGTGCAGTTTGTTTAAAGTATACCCTCTGTCTGAAAGCCAGAAAGTGAACATCCTTATTGGACAGCTAACGGGTGCAGCACAGAGAGAGGTGAAAGCCTGGCAGGACACTGACAAAGAGACTTAAAAAAATTCTAGCCAAGCTGAGAAGCACCTTTGACACTGGAGCTGAAATCAAAATGCGATTCTTTGGATGTAAGCAGAGAACACAGGACAGTATCAGGGACTATGCTCTTAACCTGCAGGAGGCGCTGCGAGCAGTTAACAAGTTGATCCTAACAGTGTGAAGGAGGAAGATAAACTGTTAAAGGAGCAGTTCATTGAAGGACTCCTATCCAGCACCCACAGAGGACAGTTGCGCATCATAACCCTGCAAAACCCTGATCTGGACTTTGCTGATTTTAAGGACAGGGCTATTCGGGTCCTGCAGGAATCAACTGACAGCTGTCCAGCGCCCCCTAGGCGTCCAGCGATCACCTACCATCAGGAAGCGACGTCTTTTCCTTCCATCCCTGTGGAGGCTGATGCACAGACTCTGGATAAAGATCCAACTGAGGAGCTGCGTCTTCAGGTCCAGGAGTTGACCAGGGGAATGGCTGCACTTACTAAAACCATGCAGTCCCTGCAGGTGTCCTCCAAGGAGAAGATCCAGCTTGATTCCAGTCCAGAGGATGTCCCGTGGCTCCGGAGGAGGAGAACCTCGCCACTCCGAGGAAGGAACAACGACCGCTATGACCAGGACGGACGTCCTATCTGTCTTCGCTGCTACAAGGCAGGTCATCTTGCAAGATTTTGTCCTTTAAATTAGCAACCCCTGGGGCAGAGGGCCAACCCCCAGGAGTAAGACCACAAGGCCCAAGGAACTGGCGAGGTAAGTATGTTGGAGGGAGACCGGTCCTTCCTGTGGTGATTGACGGCATCCCCATGAACGCTTTGCTGGACACTGGCTCCCAGGTGACCACTATGCCCTATATCCTCTACAAGCAGTATTGGGCTGACTCTGAACTCACCTGTGGCCCAACTGATGAACTAACAGTAGTTGCCAGTAATAGTCAGTCTTTACCACCAGTGGAATGTAAAGAAATTACTGTTAAAGTGGGGAGGGTGGAGTTGAAATCTCAAGGTCTGATAGTTGTGGATATTGATCGACGTGAATGTAATCCCATGATGACTCTTGGTTAGAGTTGAGCGATACCGTCCGATACTTCAAAGTATCGTATCGGATGGTATCGGCCGATCTTTAAAAAAGTATCGGTATCGCCGATTCCGATACCGGAAGTCCCATTCAAGTCTATGGGACTTCCGGTATCGGAATAATAAAAACCCTTTCCTGCCCTTGTACAGCCTCTCTGGGGTCTGTACGGGCCTTTCGGGGGGCTGTGCCGGCCTGCCAGGGGGTCTGTGCAGGCTCCGGTGGTCTGTGCCGGCCTGCCGGGGGGCTGTGCCGGCCTGCCGGTGGTCTGTGCAGGCTCCGGTGGGCTGTGCCGGCCTGCCGGGGGGCTGTGCCGGCCTGCCGGGGGGCTGTGCAGGCTCCGGGGGGCTGTGCCGGCCTGCCGGGGGGCTGTGCCGGCCTGCCGGTGGTCTGTGCAGGCTCCAGGGGGCTGTGCCGGCCTGCCGGGGGGCTGTGCCGGCCTGCCGGTGGTCTGTGCAGGCTCCGGGGGGCTGTGCCGGCCTGCCGGGGGGCTGTGCCGGCCTGCCGGTGGTCTGTGCAGGCTTCGGGGGTCTGTGCAGTCCCATCGGGCGATGCCTGCTACCATGACAGTGATTGACACATTAGCCAATGATGGGACAGTAATAGTCCTATCATCCGGCTAATGTGTTGAATGTAAAAAAAAAAAAAATTACATGCTACATACATACAACATGCATACTACATACATGCTACATTCATACTACATACTACATACATGCTACATACATGCTACATTCATACTACATACTACATACATGCTACATACATGCTACATTCATACTACATAAATACTACATGCAACATACATACTACATATATACTACATACATACTACATATATACTACATACATGCTACATGCTACATATATACTACATATATTCCCACACAGCAATGGCATAAAGTGAGACTAGGGACTTTTTTTTTTTTTAAGTGGCGGAGGAATACAGTGCGGAAGGATACCTACCTTCCGTCATTGGATTCCTGCAGCCCGTAGAGAACGGCAGCATCATCTGATGCTGCAGTTCTCTACCCAAGATCGTCGTGGGACACACTCGTGGACTGCTTCGGATCGTGGGTGAGTATTTTTGTGGTTTGTTATGTTAATATTTATTCCGGAAAAGACAATGGCTTCGGGGAACAATGTGACAAGTATTGGTAAGTATGTTACTCTATGTTATATGTACTGTATGTCTATGTATGTATTGTATGAATGTATTGTATGTATGTAGTATATATGTGGTATGTATGTAGCATGTAGTATGTATGTAGTATGTATGTAGCATGCATGTAGCATGCAGTATATATGTAGCATGCATGTAGTATATATGTAGTATGTATGTAGCATGCATGTAGTATATATGTAGTATGTATGTAGCATGTATGTAGTATGTATGTGGTATGTATGTAGCATGTAGTATGTATGTAGCATGCATGTAGTATATATGTAGTATGTATGTAGCATGTAGTATGTATGTAGTATGTATGTAGTATGTATGTGGTATGTATGTAGCATGTAGTATGTATGTAGCATGCATGTAGTATGTATGTAGTATGCATGTAGTATGTATGTAGTATGTATGTAGTATGTATGTAGTATATATGTAGTATGTATGTAGCATGTATGTGGTATGTATGTAGCATGTAGTATGTATGTAGCATGTAGTATGTATGTAGCATGCATGTAGTATATATGTAGTATGTAGTATGTATGTAGTATGTATGTGGTATGTATGTAGCATGTAGTATGTATGTAGCATGCATGTAGTATGTATGTAGCATGCATGTAGTATGTATGTAGTATGCATGTAGTATGTATGTAGTATGTATGTAGTATGTATGTAGTATATATGTAGTATGTATGTAGCATGTATGTGGTATGTATGTAGCATGTAGTATGTATGTAGCATGCATGTAGTATATATGTAGTATGTAGTATGTATGTAGTATGTATGTGGTATGTATGTAGCATGTAGTATGTATGTAGCATGCATGTAGTATGTATGTAGCATGCATGTAGTATGTATGTAGCATGCATGTAGTATGTATGTAGCATGCATGTAGCATGCATGTAGTATGTATGTAGTATGTATGTAGTATGTATGTAGCATGCAGCATGTATGTAGCATGTATGTAGCATGTATGTAGTATGTATGTAGTATATATGTAGTATGTATGTAGCATGTAGTATGTATGTAGCATGCATGTAGTATGTATGTAGTATTTTTTTTTTTTAACATTTAACACATTAGCCGGATGATGGGACTACTACTGTCCCATCATTGGCTAATGTGTCAATCACTGTCATGGTAGCAGGCATCGCCAGATGGGACTTGTAGTCCCATCGGACGATGCTTGCACAGACCCCCGGACATCAGCACAGCCCCCCGGCAGGCCGGCACAGCCCCCCGGCAGGCCGGTACAGACCCCCACAGGGTGCACAGACCACCGGCAGGCCGGCACAGCCCCCCGGCAGGCCGGTACAGACCCCCACAGGGTGCACAGACCACCAGCAGGCCGGCACAGCCCCCCGGCAGGCCGGTACAGACCCCGGGCAGTCCACACAGCCCCCCGGCAGGCCGGCACAGCCCCCCGGCAGGCCGGCAGAGACCCCCGGAAGGCCCGAAATGACGGCGCATCATGATGCGCACACACCGCGCATCATGATGACGTCAGGCTGTCAATCAACTGAACTTCCGATTCCGATGCCGAATTCCGATATTGAAAAAATATCGGAAGTCGGTATCGGAATTCCGATACAGCAAGTATCGGCCGATATCCGATACTTGCGGTATCGGAATGCTCAACACTACTCTTGGTACAAATGTAATTGAAAATTGTCTTTCTGAGGTTATTTTCTTGTTGCAACAGGTGGCTGAGACTGCTGGTTCCAGTGAACAATGAGTCCTGCAGAAGGAGATCAAGGCCCTGATGCAAAGACAGCAGGTAGAACTCTCTGGCGGAGAAATTGGTAGTGTCAGAGTGAGCGATGCTTTCCCCATTGCAATACCCCCCAGATGTGAAATGTTGATTTGGTGTCGGGCAGTCATAGGCCTCAGAGGGAAAGATTACCAGGCATTGGTAGAACCAGTATATTCTGATAGCAGGCCCACTGTCCTGACAGCCAGAGGGGTGGTTGATGTACGTAAAGGGAGAGTACCTGCACGCCTTTTGAATTGTGGGGAGGAGGAGGCCACAATACCTTGGTACGCCACAGTTGCTAAGCTGCTCACTGTTAATAACAACTCTTTGCAGGCAGCAGAGCCCTTGGTCTCATTGGATCAGGTGGAGGACTCTGTGAAGCAGATGGAGGAGTGGTGCCAGCAACTGCAGGTGGGGACTGACTCTACACCTTCATACCAGAAAAATGGGGTTTACAGAGTGACACGAGAATATGAGCAGGTATTCAGTAAACACCCACTAGATTTTGGGCAGGCAAAAGCTGTTCAACATCATATCCCCACTGGAGATCATCCACCCATTAAAGAAAGGTACCGGCCTATACCCCCACCACAATACCAATATGCAAAAGGGATGTTGAGAGAGATGAAGGAAGCAGGGGTCATTAGAGACAGTTGTAGCCCCCGGGCAGCTCCAATAGTTTTTGTAAAGAAAAAGGATGGTACCATGAGAATGTGTGTTGATTACAGGAAAATTAACAGCATTACACATAAGGATGCCTACCCATTACCCAGAATTGAGGAGTCATTAGCCGCACTTAAAACTGCTAACTACTTTTCCACCTTGGATCTCACCAGTGGGTATTGGCAGGTTCCCATGGCAGAGGCAGACAAGGAGAAAACAGCATTTACCACTTCAATGGGTCTCTGTGAGTTCAATTATATGCCATTCGGGCTCTGCACAGCCCCAGGAACATTTCAATGGCTGATGGAGTGCTGCCTGGGACACATGAACTTTGAGACAGTCCTGTTGTATGATGATGTCATTGTTTTCTCCAAGACTTATGAAGACCATCTAGATCACCTGGCTGAGGTGTTTGAAGCCTTGTCCAATTTTGGCCTGAAGGTGAAGCCCTTCAAATGCCACCTCCTGAAGCCCAAGGTACAGTACCTCGGTCATGTAGTGAGTGCAGAAGGTGTGGCACCAGATCCTGAAAAGGTCACAGTCATCCGGGACTGGCCGAAGCCCAGCAACCTCCATGAAGTACACCAATTCCTCGGGTTGGTAGGCTACTACCGAAGGTTCATCAAAGGCTTCACTGAAATAGCCACTCCTATGCAAAATCTCCTGGTGGGACAGTCCACGAAAGCCAAATAGAAAAGTTCCACATTTGAATGGACTGAGGAGTTGGAGAGGTCCTTCACCAGACTAAAGATGGCTCTCACAGGAGATGAAGTTCTGGCCTACCCAGATTATGACAAACCCTTTGTGTTGTATACTGATGCCAGCAACATGGGACTGGGAGCAGTACTGTCACAGGTACAGAATGGCAGAGAAAGAGTGATCTCCTACGCCAGCAGGAAGCTTCGTCCCACTGAAAGAAACCCTGACAACTACAGTTCCTTCAAGCTGGAGTTCCTCGCCATAGTCTGGGCTGTGACTGAAAGATTCAAGCATTACCTAGCTTCAGCCAAGTTTACCATCTTCACGGACAACAACCCGTTGACTCACTCGGACACCGCAAAACTAGGTGCACTGGAGCAGCGATGTATGGCTCAGCTGTCTAACTATGAGTTTCCCATCAAGTATCGGGCAGGGCACAAGAATGCCAATGCTGATGCGCTGTCCAGGATGCCTAATCTGCCAGATGCAGGAAAAGACCTTGAGGCTCTTGAAGAAATAGAGTTACCTCCCTTCCACTGGCCACTTGCGGCCCAGCGTGCTCAAGGAGTGAGAAACAGACGGTCTGGCTTGAAAGAGGTCACCCTAAATCCATTGCCCCATCATGACTGGGCAGAAACTCAGGATAATGACCCCGCAGTCTGCCTGCTGAAGGAGCTACTGTCACAAGCTGACTCACGCCCAGAGTCGAATGCTCCTGAGGAAACCCAGCAGTTGTGGAAGAAAAGAGGTTGGCTGTTCATTTATGAAGGAAAGCTGTGTCGGAGGAGTATCAATGCCCGCACTCATGAGCTGGTCTGGCAAGTGATAGTCCCAAAGAGAGAGGCATCAATGGTCCTGGAAGCATACCACAATGGAGCTGGACACTTCGGATGGAAGAAGTTGGAAGCATTGCTCCGGGAGAGGTTCTACTGGGCTGGTATGAGGAAAGCCATTGAGAGGTGGTGCCGGGAGTGTGGACAATGTAACCTGTGCAGAAAGGATCGAAACAGCCAGAGAGCTCCTCTACAGCCCATCATCACCAAACAGCCACTTGAATTAGTAGCCCTGGACCATGTGAAGCTGGTTCCAAGCCGGTCAGGCTACATCTATGCTCTTACTATCATTGACCACTCCTCAAGATTCCTGGTAGTTGTGCCTGTCAAAGATCAAACAGCCTGGACAGCAGCCAGAGCATTCCAACAGCACTTCTGTAGACCACATGGATATCCTGAGCAAGTGCTTACAGATCAAGGTCCAGCTTTTGAGGCAGAAGTGTTCCAGGAATTCTGTAACTTGTATGGTTGTAAGAAGATCCGGACAACACCGTATCACCCACAGACCAATGGCATGTGTGAAAAGATGAACCAGGTAATGATTGACCTACTGAAGACCTTG
Source organism: Dendrobates tinctorius (assembly GCF_039654945.1). Lineage (NCBI taxonomy): Eukaryota > Metazoa > Chordata > Amphibia > Anura > Dendrobatidae > Dendrobates > Dendrobates tinctorius. The sequence continues at coordinate 23,850,324 of NW_027361829.1, read as the reverse complement.
CCTTTGGAGGAGAGGAATCTGTGGCCAGAAAAGTTGCCAGATCTGGTGGACCTCTACAACCACATTCCTGTGAATTCCACCAACTGTACTCCAGCCTACCTAATGAGAGCAAGGCTTGGGAAACTGCCTATTGATTTGGACATGGGAGTCCTGACATCTTAAGTAACATCACCAGATGCTGACTGGGATACAGAGAGGCAGCAACAGTACAGAAGAGTACAAGAATGTGTGGAAAAGAGTTTAGCTCAGGCAAGACAAAAGCAAGAAAGGCACTACAATCAGCATGCACCTGCAGTTCCCTTGTCACCAGGAGAACAAGTCCTCAAAAGGAAAAGAAGACTGCATAAATTGGATGATCAATGGGAAGCTGAACCCTACACCTTCAACCCTCAAATTTTGACAATACCAAGGTGTGCCTTATTAGTAAAGATGGAGGAGAAACCTCAACAGCAATATCAAGAGATCATTTGAAATTATGCCCTGATCAGTTAAAAGAAAGAATGGAAGAACAAGATAACGTCCAACCCATAGAGGAAGAAAAGGTCAGCACCATACTTGGAGAATTCCCTGCAAATTGGACTAAAGTAAATGATGCGATAGTGGTGCCAGTGTTGACATTTCCCCAATTGGTAGCACAGGAAGAAGTGACTCAAGAAAATCCTGAAGACCAGGAAAATCAGGCAGCAGATGCCACACCAGCAGTGGAGCTAGAGAACCCTCGCCCTGCCAGTGGTGAACCTGTTATGCCCATGGTGAGTCTAAGAGTTCGCAGACAATCTATTATCCCTGTGTTACATAGAACCACCAGTAGTGTATCTAGCACATTACACACCACACCAGTATTACGCAGGTCTACCAGTACTACACAAGGTATACCACCCATCAGATATTGTATATAGCTAAGCAAATGTAAATGTTGAAATTGTGTATATATGTAACTGTTTCCAAGTTTTGTGCCTACAGGTAATCTGTAAGAGTTTTCCCCTGAATTTTCCAGTTTTTACCTTGTTTTATGGACATTGTACCACAGGACTTGTGTGGTCACCAATCTGTAAATAGTTCACCATTTGCCCAGGAATGGACCATGGACATTGATGCTTGGACTTGTCATCATAGGACTATTTGTGGAGCTCTTGGTTTTTGTACATTTTTCAAAATCTTGTACAATTATATTTGTTATATGCTTATATGTTTTCATGTTTTGTTCAGCCCAGGAGTGCTGACTTGCACTAGGGGGGAATGTGGCGCCCCCAGGAGTATGGCCGCCACAGTGGCTTTGCCTTCCTCCAGGGAGGGTAATGCCAGGCTTGGAAGCAGTGAAGGGTCTCTCTCACAGTTAACCTATACATGCAACACAGTTCCACTCCAGGCCAGCAGGGGGGACTCTGAACCGGAATTTAGGGGAGGAGTGCTCTCTGAGGGCCAAGAGGAAGGAGTAGTTAGTTAGTGTGAGGAGGTCCACATGTGCAGACGTGTGGAGAGAAGCTGGAGGTTGAGCTGAGGAAGGAGAGCTCCCTCACAGTGAGAGCACATGAACTGGAGCCTGGTCTCCTCAGTTGTACGGATACTAATGGTCCTGCAACAGACACCAGAGGAGTAGGAGGCTGTAAATTCCCTACCCCCATCTAAGACTCGGAGGCACAACAGCACGGAGTGAGCCAAGAGAGGAATAGCGGCTACAGCTGTCTGCCATACGAGGAGGGCTAGTAGAAGAGAATTAGGAGGAACTTCAGTGTAACTCAGTACTAGGAGTGCTTCACGGCAAAGGCGCTATAAGAAGGAGACTGCACAGCCCATCTGCTGGGAGAGAATCCCTGAGCTGCTTCCAGGCTAGCCTGCTCCAGTATCATCTGTAATCAGGACCCTGGACTGCATTTATCAAGTAAAGGTACAGAAATTGCACCCCTCTGTGTCTTTGTCTGCTTCCTACCCTTCCGACACTGCTACATCCCCGTGCCAGCCACATCTACACTGCCCTGGGACTACAGCTTCACCTGTGGGGAGCTTTTATATCTTTGCTGCACCATACCATCAGTCCCAGTGGATCTGCATGCAGCGTCGGCTTAACATCTCACTTGCCGGACACCACAGGTGGCGTCACGAACTATTCCATTAACTACATTCCACCATTCAATCTCCCCTAATACTTGGGCACCCAGGGCCACAGACCGGGTCACCGCTACTGTGACACATCCCGCCGACACCGGCCCGGTACCGAGTACCCCACAGCCCTGGGAGGGCGACCCACTAGCATGCCTCTTGGGGGCTCCATATGGGATTGTTCTCGCGTGGTGGCCGTGAGTCCAGCAGGGGCCAGAGCGAACGGCGTTTCCTCTCCTTCCAGTTTGTCATCTCAACTTTGCCCTGGGGTTGTACGCCGGATCCTGGAGAGGGCGTCGGCATGCACATTCTCCACTCCCCTTTTACAGATGATTTTGTACTTGAATTTGGCCATCCAGGCCACCCAATGTTGCTCCAGAGCCCCTAATTTGGCATTTTTGAGGTGGGCCAGCAGGTTATTGTCAGTTCGTACCACCACCTCAGAGCCCGCCAGGTACTCTGCGAACTGTTCCGTCATAGCCCACACTACTGCGAGGAGTTCGAGCTTAAAGGATCTGTAATTGTCAGGATTACGTTCGGAGTCATGGAGTGATCGACTGACGAAAGCGATCACTCTTTCCCGGCTGTCTTGGACTTGGGACAATACAGCTCCTAGCCCGTGTAGGCTCCCGTCGGTGTGCAGTATGAACGACTGCGAGAAATCCGCACACGCTAACACCAGGGCGTCCGTGAGGGTGGCTTTGAGATCACGGAAGGCCTCTTCTTGCGGTTTGCGCCACTGAATCTTCCATCCATTCACTCCGGCAGGGGCCCCTTTCAGCAGGTCTTGCAGGGCTCGAGCGCGTCGTGCAAAGTTCTTTACGAAGTGACAGTAATATCCGTCCAGACCCAGGAAGGCTCGTACATCTTTTACCATCTCGGGAGTAGGCCACCCTTGGATCGCGGCGACCTTTTCCATGGATGGTCTAACGCCTTCGGCGGAGACGGTATGCCCCAGGTATTCGATCTGTGTATGAAACAAGTGGCATTTCTGGGGCTTTACCTTCAACCCATACTTCTGCAGCCGCCCGATCACCTGCCCCAACCGCCGCATGTGGTCCTCAAATGTGGCGGCATAGATGGTGATGTCGTCCAGGTATATCAATGTGGCCTCGAAGTTGAGATCTCTTAGACACCGCTCCATCAGCCGTTGGAAGGTCCCGGGGGCGTTGGCCAGCCCGAGCGGCATACAATTAAATTTGAACAGTCCCATGGGGAGAATGAACATGGTCTTGGCATGGTCTTCCTCTGACATTGGCACCTGCCAGTACCCGCTGGCCAGATCTAAAGTCGAGAAGTATGGCACCTTCCCCAGGGCGGATAGGGACTCCTCTATCCGAGGCAGCAGGTATGAGTCTTTGATGGTGCAAGCGTTCTTGCGGACTAACCCGATGGGGGCCACCCAGGGACTCTGGCTTTCTCGGATAACTCCTTTCCACAGCATTTGGCCCAGTAAAGTTTTCGCCTCCTGATATAATGTAGTTGTGGGGCAATCTGCCGATACCGCTCTCTGATGAGAGCCGTTCCTGCTGTGGGAATGCCGTGCGTAATGGCTGTGATACATCCAAAATCATCCTCATGGTTGGCGAATACCTCCTGGTACTGGCCCAAAAGCGTTTCTACCTGGAGAATTTGGGCCGGGGTAAGGCCAGAGAGTTCTGCTCGCATTCTCTCCAGGATGGCTCGGCCCTTTTGTTCGGTCGAGGTCCCGGTGGTCTGAAGAGACCGGATAGACACCGCCAAAGGATCCCCAGCCTGCACTTATAGTTGGAACGCAGGGGTCGGAAGCACCTCTTCCAAAGGTCTCACCAGCTTCGCCATTTCGGCTCGTGGCTTCAGGACGATGTCTTGGTCTTCTAGGTTGACACAGCGCACCAGGACGGTCCCTTTCCGCACAGTGGCTAGGCTGCGGGCCACCAGGACTCCAGAGGGTAGGCGTTCCGAGAAGCACGGCTCCACCTGCATCTCTACTCCCTCCAGGGGCACAGGGGCCGGATACGCAAGGCCACTACAGTCTGCCCAGGCGGCAGCACGAGTGGAGGAGCCGTCGACGCGATCACCTTCCCGTGTACCTCGCCCTCCTGGCAGTCCTGGAGGACTCACACTCCCCGCACGAACTGCTGGAAGACCCGCCCTTAGGGCGTGCGGGAGCCCCACTGGCTCAGAGTCTCTTGTGTGGGCTCATTGAGGAGGAGGTTGCCGAACTCCCGCAGTATGTTCATACCCAGGGTAACCGGATGTTTGTTGTTTGCATCTCCCTGAGTCAGGACCACTCCCCGGCGGCTGAGTGATTTGCATCCAGAATTGGTAGCTGGTTGGCGGCTACCAACTTTATTACGGACCCCACTGAGGTCTCACTGCTTCGGGAAAATGCTGCCGAAAATAAGTCTATGACAAGGTCGTTACTTGCGACCCCGTATCTACTAGACATCGTACGGCACGGCCTTCGACCTTTGCCCATACCACTGGACACTGCGTGACCAGGTCTTCGTGACTTCCACCACCCCATGTGGTGGGCTCTGACCCCGAGCGGCGTCCCCCCAGCTCAGGGTCCTCTGATTTTATTGGCCAGCGGGGCAGGTTCCTCCTGCAACGTGAGCACTCTCGGGCGGAGTGTCCCAATCCTCCACAATCGTAAGGCAAGTGGTCGTGGGAACCGTCTCTGGTGAGGGCCGCCGCCCTAGTCGACTTCTTGTGGCCTCTTTTTTCGCTTCGACCAATTCGCCTTTAATACTTTGTATCTCTTGCTTCATCTCTTGTACCCAGTAGGGTTCACCCAGGGCGCTTACGGATGCTTCGATACTCTGAGCCATCCCCACAGGGCCCTTCACCCCTTGCTCCTGTTCCCGGACACGTGCCTCCTTTGCTATCTCTGAAAAGGTCAGATGCGGGCCCACTCGCACCCGCTCTCGCAGAGCCTGTTTCGTCAGGGTGTCTCTTAGCCCGGTCACTAAAACGTCACATAATGTTACGTCCACGATCCCCATGCCGACCCCAATGGCTACAAACAATTCCTGCAAAGCATTCATATACTGCGTCACTGTTTCCCCCTCTTTCTGCATGCGACATCCGGGTTCTCAGTTCTCCCACATCAGTCGGGTCTCCTCTAAGATCTGTAACACCCTGACAAAGGTGTTTTGCTGCCCTGGGGGCCTCAACATTACGGAATCCCGGGTCTCCCCATCCATCGCCATTAGGGCCACTTCTGCGTCTAGGTCAGGGGTCAGCGGATGCATCCTAAATAGCCCACGCATTTGCTCTGTCCAGTTCCACAGCATAATATTGCTGCCAGAGAACCTGGGTAGATTGCGCAGCACAGGATAGGCTGGGCCAGGGCCCACCGTTGCCCCCCTGGCCCACACCATCCCCGCTCGGAGACTGCATCCTGCCGACTATGCCAAATGTAGTAATCGCAGGTACGCGGGAGGCAGTGACGAGGCGGGAGATGGGAGGAACTTTAAGATGTAACTTTTATATATATATATATGTCTATAGGGGCTATCTCGAGCAACCAAACAAGTTAACAGCAGCTATCCTCTCAGGGATCAACAAAAGAATACACTGGTAACACAAACAAGACTAACCCGGCAACGACCGATCACTATAGGGCCGCGGTATGGCCGACTACGGGTCCAGAATGTTATCTACAATGTGTCACTTATCCTCTTTGACGTCTGGCAGAGAGATGGTCGATGATGCTTCAGTGTATCAGCCACTGGGCCCAGTCAACGAGGATTTGGCGGAGACTTCGGGCGTTCCTATGCCCCGGTGAAGTGGGGGCACAGCAGGCCCCTGAAGAGTTCCTCTGCGTTGCATCTCCCGGCGGACGCCCGGGGTCCGGACGGCATAGGCTGCAGCCGCGGGCCAGAGCCGAGCTGCGGAAGCCGCAGGCGGCAGCAGACAGGCCGCAACTGCGGGCTGGAGTAGAGCGGCGGCCGTGGGCGGCAGCGGACGGGCCGCACCCGCGGGGTGGAGTCAAGCATCGGCGGCCGTGGTGGGCAGCGGACAGGCCACACCCGCGGGGTGGAGTCAGGAGTTGGCTGCCGCAGGCGGGAGCGGTCGGGACGCACCCACGGGGTGGAGTCGGGTGGTGGCGACCGCGGTGGCAGCGGACAGGCCTCACCCGCTGGGTGGGGCCGGGCGGTGTCTCTCCGTTCAGCGGCTCGGTGCCGTCTCCCTTCTGTTAGCGGTGAGTCTCCCTTCTGTCTCTCCCATCGCTGCTCTGCTCTCCTTGCTTTGGTTCTGGCTCTCCAGCACCCTCTAGCTTCCTCTCCTCTCCTGCTGCATCGACTGACTCCTGCTGGCGTCCTCAACCCCTTATATAGTAGCTCCTCCCCCAACCTTTCTAGAAGTCTCTGCAGTCTGTCCCCCAATTGTGTCCCCAGGAAACAGTCTCCCTAGGAACCTTGGTGACGGCCCCCTTGGTTCCGGCCTGGATACACAGCGGGGACTCCTCCTCCTACACATATTCCAACAATCACACTGTTGACTCATGTGCAGTCTGTGATGTATTAGGATACCCAAGTCTTTTTCACACGTACTGAAGCTTTGTTCCATTCCTCCCATTCTATAGATGTAATTTTCCTGTTTTCTTGCTCAGATGTAGAGTCTTGCATTTCTCATGGTTAAATATGATTACATTATTTGATGCCCATTGATCAAGCTTATCTAGATCCTTCTGAATCCTTTATCTGTCTTCTCTAGAGTTAGTTATCCCTCTTAGCTTTGCATTGTCTGCAAATTTGATCATTTATAAAAATGTTGAACAACATTGGCGCCAGTACAGAGCATTGTGGTACCCCACTTCAAACACTTTTCAATTGGAAGTGAAACCATTTAATACCACTCTTTGAGTATGATCATTGAGCCAGTTATGAATCCACCTAACCGTAGCCTTGTCAATCCCATACTTGGTCATTTTTTCAATAAGCCACCCCATTTTTTCAATAACACTCAACTGCCCCAGATATGGCGTATCCATTAGATGCGCCAATTCTGGCGTTTAGCCTCTGCTCTTCCCACTTGCCCTGGTGTGGTGGCAAATGGGGTAATAGTATTGGGGTTAATGTCAGCTGACATCAAGCCTGGGGTTAGTAATGGATAAGACACCCCTAATACTAACCCCAGAGTCAAATGTAATAAAGAGTAAAGTCATTTATTTGAAATAAAACTCCCCAACCATCTTTTACTCATTTATTAATATCAAAATAAAAATAAAAACACAAAGGAATCCTCACCTGTCCACAGATAATCCCTATGTGATGCTGTTCCACAAAGAACTCCAGCTCTGCTACATCCAGGGCAAGTGGAAAGAGAGGAGGCTAAGCGCCAGAATTGGCACAAATAATGGATGCGCCATTTCTGAGGAGGCTGAGGGCTGATATTCTTAGTTTTTATTCTATCTATATATCTATTTTATTCTGACATTCGGGCTGTTAAAATGTGCTGTACTTAGCTGATGAAATGTTGGGTTTCCTATGAGATGGGTGGGTAAAATTTGCACTGCACATACTTGATCCATGTGACGCGCGATTTGTTTTCTCGTACCCATTGGTGATTGCGATCCGAAATTCGCATCCACTCGTAACATGGTGTGATTTTGTATCAGTCGGATCGCAATTCAATCCAACTTGATAAAAAAATGTATACATGTGTAGGGTCGGTGGGCCGGACTGGGGGGTGGTCCCTCTGTATACCGCGCAGTAGCGTACAGACACAGGCTGAAGGCAGCTTCGGGTACAACAGGTCCAAGTTTATTCGCTTTCTCTCCGTCCACCAGACGGTCTCTCACCACACCGCACTTCTCTGCACAACTCTCTGGTTACAGAACACCTTGTGACACGTACTTTCTCCAGGGACGTATATGTACGTACCGCCCCTTTTACACTCTGCAACGTTTCTGACAGCTCCGTCACTGTGGCTGCTGTAGGCCTATGCACCAACAGTAATTTTACTGGTCAAACGTCATTCCAAATACGGTGTCCCACACCCGGAGCCTCTTCTATACTGCGGCACTTTATGTCAGGACCACCCCCCTGATTTTCTCTCTCCTCAGTCCCCCTGGTTAGGTTATCCTGACAGTGCCACAACTGTCACAGTGTCCTTATCACTTGAGCTCCCCCTGGGGACTGGAACTTTCTGGAACCCTCCTGTCAAATTTATATCTTTCCCGGTTCCCTCTAACTCTGCTCCCCATGAACAACGGTTTCTTAAGCCCTAAGCTGATGTCAAGTCCTATGCTCACACTCCTCCCTGCCCTCTAATGGTCAACCCAAGGTACTGCACATCCACTACACTTTCCTAGCTGTTTCCCCACTGTAATAACTGACACCTGTCTAAACTGTGCAAACCTTCCTCTCTCTATTCTGACAAGTCTGTCCATCAGGTCACCTTCCCTACACTCCTCCTTCCTTTGTCTATTGTCATCCTCGACAATCGTAATCCCTGCCTTCGTCGTTCTGAAGCTTACCCTACCTTCTGTTGTCGGACAAGCTGTTGGGCCAAACCCACTACCTGCGGGGGCCGAACCAAACCGGGAGCACCATGCTCCGAGCAGCCTACTGCTACTCGCCAGCATGCACGCCACATGACAACGTCTTTCAAATTGGGCTAGGTACACCTGGATTCTCTTTCCGGCGTGTACCTTCCCCTACTCTCCCCTTCTGTTACCTTCCACTATCCGGTACACCTTGATCGAGGCCTTACACCTACCAGATCATTGTCGGCGTCCGCCTTCTTCCTTCAGGGGTGTCCGTGGTGTCAGGGACCTGACCTAGGATGACTGTCTTCCTCACGTCTTCCATCTCTTTGCCTTTCTTTTGGTTACACGTCATGGTCGGCGTCTCGGTCTCCCAGACCTTCTCAACACATAGACCCCTTTGGATCTCACACTTCCCTTTGGTCGCTCAGACCCTCTCTTACCCGGACCTGTTGCATTTTCTTGTGCATATTATACATCAAAACAACTTTACAATATATCACAAGTACCCCATTTTTACATTTTTTTTCTTTTTACTAGTGCTTTAAAACCAACATATAATAAAACAAAAAAATAGCAGGTTTTCTCCCCCTTCCTTTGACCTGGACACTCCCTCTCTTCTTCATATCCCTGCTCTGTCAGGCTAATAAGTAAACGTAGACTATCCTGTTATGAATGAGTCACCGTAGGAGGCAAAAACAGAAATACTAGCTAAGTCCAGAAAACCAGAGAAGTTGGCAGCTATCAGATTGCAGACCCCTGAACCTAACAACAACAACTAGCAGTAGCCGTGGGGGGTTCCTACGGTGCCCTAGACCCCTCGATCACAGCCGGAGAACTACATAGCCTAAAGACAGAAAGGGAAATCTAAACTGCCCCAGAGCAGACCCCAAAGCAATAGGCAACCCCCAACATATAATGACGTTGAAGCAAGATGAAAAAACACTCACACAGATAGAAAGATAGGCTGAGCAAATGATGGGGCCCAAGCTAACTAAATAGGACAGAATAGAAAAGCTGCTGTCTGTAATCCGCCAAAACCCTTCTCAAAAACAAGAGCCAACAGACTGATTAGGAAAAAAGCCCTGAAGACGCTAGGCTTCAAAAAGACTATATCAGTACTCAGGTATAATCTGAAGACAGAGCAAAAAGGAATTCAGCTCACCCAGCAGGGAAAGGCAGAAATCCAGAAAAACAAGGAAAAACAAAACCAAAACACAAATGCAAAAAGTAGAGCAGAAAACTTAGCTTTTGAGGAGCAGGAATCAGACTGGTCTCCAAGAATCCCTCAGAGTAATCACCCGCAAGGCAGAAGGGCGTCGGCTGCCTTATATCCAGTCAGCAATCCCAGTCGCCCAGACATCATCATTCTGCTCAGGTGCTTTGTAATCAGCCTCACTACCTTCCTTCACCAGAAGAGGGCGTTCATCAGACCTTAATGGTGAAGGGGAAAATGAACTCACAACAGTACCTCCCCCTTGAGGAGGGGTCACCGAACCCTCATCCACGTCACCAGGGCGATCAGGGTGAGCCCGATGAAAGGCACGCACCAATCTTTTGGCATGAATATCAGAGGCAGAGACCCAGGAATTATCCTCCTGACCATAACCCTTCCACTTAACCAAATACTGGAGTCTCCGTCTAGCCAGACGGGAATCCAGTATCTTCTCTACCTCATATTCCATGTTACCTTCAACTAATACAGGGTCCGGTGGTGCCACCCCAGGAACAACTGGTTCAACAATCCTCTTCAGCAAGGACTTATGAAACACATTATGAATTTTAAATGTGACAGGAAGAGCCAAACGAAAAGAGACCGGATTAATAATCTCCAAAATCTTGTAAGGTCCAATAAATCTAGGCTTAAACGTAGAAGGAGCCACCTTCATAGCGATATTTTTTGATGATAACCAAACCATATCACCAACCTTAAACTGGGGACCAATGGTCCTATGTCGGTTGGAAAACCGCTGGGCCTTTTCCTGGGAGAGAGATAACTTATCCACCACTTGGTCCCAGATCTGTTGCATTCTCTCTACCACAGTGTCAACACCTGGGCAGGCAGAAGGCTCCACCTGCCCTGAAGAAAATCGAGGATGAAACCCAAAGTTACAAAAAAAAGGTGACATCAAAGTGGCAGAACTAGCTCTATTATTTAAAGCAAATTCGGCCAAGGGCAAAAATGAAACCCAATCATCCTGATCGGCGGAAATAAAACATCTCAAATACGACTCCAAGGTCTGGTTTGTTCTCTCCGTCTGCCCATTGGTCTGAGGGTGAAAAGCAGAGGAGAAGGACAACTGAATTCCCAGCTTGGAACAGAAAGTTCTCCAAAATCTAGACACAAATTGAACTCCTCTGTCAGATACAATGTTCTCAGGAATCCCGTGCAAGCGAACCACCTGTTGCAAAAACAGGGGCACCAACTCAAAGGAAGATGGCAACTTAGGGAGTGGTACAAGATGAACCATCTTAGAGAACCTATCACATATCACCCAAATAACAGTCATTCTCTGAGAGACAGGCATATCAGAGATGAAATCCATTGAAATATGGGTCCATGGCCTCCTGGGGATCGGCAAAGGCATCAACAACCCACTAGAGCGAGAACAAGGTTTAGACCGGGAGCAAGTCCCACAGGACTGCACAAAATTCCTGACATCACGAGACAAGGTGGGCCACCAAAAAGACCGACTCACCAGATCTCTAGTACCAAAAATACCTGGATGACCAGCTAATGCAGAGCAATGAACTTCAGACATCACTCTCTTCTTCCACTGGTCAGGAACATACAACTTTCCACTGGGACAACGCTCAGGTTTGTCCTCCTGGAACTCTTCCAGAGCACGTCTCAAATCGGGCGAGATGGCAGAAAGAACTACCCCTTCGCCTAAGATGGTAGCAGGCTTGGTTACCACAGGAGAATCAGCAAAGAAGCTCCTAGAGAGGGCATCTGCCTTGACAATCTTAGTGCCAGGAAGAAAAGAGACCACAAAATCAAAATGTGTAAAAAACAAGGCCCACCTAGCCTGTCTAGGGTTCAAGCGTTTGGCCGACTCCAGGTAAATCAAATTCTTGTGGTCAGTGAGGACCACGACTTGGTGTTTAGCTCCCTCCAACCAATGTCTCCACTCCTCAAATGCCCATTTCATGGCTAACAGTTCCCGATTCCCCACATCATAGTTACGTTCAGATGGAGAGAACTTTCGGGAAAAGAAAGCACAGGGATTCATTTTAGATGTTACAGGATCCTTTTGGGACAAAACAGCTCCTGCACCAATCTCAGAAGCGTCCACCTCTACCTGGAACGGGAGTGAGACATCAGGTTGCCGCAAAACCGGGGCAGAAGTGAATCTTCGCTTCAGCTCCTGAAAGGAAGAAACAGCCTCCGGAGACCAATTCAACACATCAGCACTCTTTTTAGTCAGATCAGTCAATGGCTTGGCAATACTAGAAAATTTTGCTATAAATTTCCGATAAAAATTAGCAAAACCCAAAAACTTCTGGAGGGCCTTCAAAGAAGTGGGCTGAACCCAATCATAAATGGCCTGTACCTTGGCCGGGTCCATTTCAATAGTTGACGGAGACAAAATAAATCCCAAAAATGAAATCCTCTGTACCCCAAAAAGGCATTTCGATCCCTTGACATACAGGGAATTCTCCCTCAAGATCGGGAACACAGTCCGAACATGTTCCACATGAGAATCCCAATCCTTGGAGAAGATCAAAATATCATCCAGATAGATAAGCAAAAATTTATCCACAAAGTCTCGGAAAATGTCGTTCATGAAGCACTGGAAGACAGAAGGGGCATTAGTGAGCCCAAAAGGCATCACCAGGTACTCAAAATGTCCCTCCGGAGTATTAAACGCCGTCTTCCATTCATCCCCATGCTTAATGCGGATAAGATTATACGCCCCCCTGAGGTCAAGCTTGGTAAACCAGCAAGCACCTTTAGCTCTGGAGAATAGATCCGAAATCAGGGGTAACGGATACTGATATTTAATAGTAATTTTGTTGAGGGCACGATAATCAATACAAGGCCTTAATGAACCATCCTTTTTGGCCACGAAAAAAAAAAACGGCACCTAAGGGTGAAGAGGATGGTCTAATATGACCCTTCTCCAACGCCTCCTTAATATAGGATCGCATAGCCTCGTGCTCGGGTACAGATAAATTGAAGAGCCGACCCTTGGGAAATTTACACCCCGGGCTCAGTTCAATTGCACAGTCATAACTCCTATGAGGAGGCAAAGACGCAGACTCATTCTCACTAAATACATAATAAAAGTCCGCCAAATAGTCAGGAACATCATGCGACTGAAGAGAGGTGGAAAAAACCGGAGCCTCACTAAGGGCACACCGACAACCCCAACTCACCACAGACACAGATTTCCAATCCAAAACTGGATTATGAATTTGCAACCAGAGAAACCCCAGAACAATGGTATCATGCAAATTATGCAACACCAAAAATCTGGAATTTTCTTGATGGTCTGGGGCGACCCGCATTACCACCTGGGTCCAAAACTGAGGTTTATTTTTCGCCAAACGAGTAGCATCAATCCCCCTCAAAGGGATAGGCGTCCGCAGAGGTGTCATCGGAAATCCACAACGTTTAGCAAAATCCAAGTCCATTAGATTCAGGGCTGCTCCCGAATCCACAAAAGCCTTGGCGGAAAATGTGGACAGGGAGCAGATCAGAGTAATTGCCAGAAGAAACTTAGGTTGAACACCACCCACAGAAAACGTGTGTGCAAAACGTTTCTCTCGTTTAGGACAGACAGAAATAATATGCGAGGCATCTCCACAAAAAAAACACAGCTTATTACACCTTCTGAACACCTGACGTTGCTCCCTGGACAAAACTCTATCACATTGCATAGGTTCAGACACTTGTCCAACAGGTGGAAACACCTCTCGTGCAGTCCTGCGTTCACGTAAACGCCGATCAACCTGAATGGCTAATGACATAGAATCGTCAAGACCAGAGGGAACAGGAAATCCCACCATAGTATCTTTTACGGCTTCTGACAAACCCTTCCGAAAGAGAGCTGCCAAGGCATTATCATTCCAGGTAGTAAGGACCGCCCACTTTCAGAATTTTTGACAGTACAATTCTGCAGAATCTCGACCCTGGCTCAATGCCAACAGGGTCTTTTCAGCCTGATCAATAGCATTAGGTTCGTCATACAACAACCCCAAGGCTTGAAAAAGTGCATTCACATTAGTCAGAATAGGATCATCTGGTTTCAAAGAAAACGCCCAATCCTGGGGATCGCCACGCAGCAAAGAGATGACAATTTTAACCTGCTGCGCGGAGCTCCCTGACGAGTTAGGCTTCAAGGCAAAAAATAATTTACAATTATTTTTGAAATTCAAAAATTTAGACCGATCCCCAAAAAACACATCAGGAGTAGGGATCTTTGGTTCAGCAGCATGTGAATGAGCAAGGTAGGCGGAAATTCCCAGCACTTCCGCAGCGAGCTGCTCCACACGATCAGACAATTGCTTTATCTCCATTGAGAGAAAAAAAATCCCCCTACGGCCTCAGAGATATAGAGGAAAAAATATACACACCTTTTTTTTTTTCTTTTTTTTTTTTACAATTGTTTCCTGCTATTGAGTACCCTAGGATCTGCGGTATGGCGGGTGATTCTGTTATGAATGAGTCACCGTAGGAGGCAAAAACAGAAATACTAGCTAAGTCCAGAAAACCAGAGAAGTTGGCAGCTATCGGATTGCAGACCCCTGAACCTAACAACAACAACTAGAAGTAGCCGTGGGGGGTTCCTACGGTGCCCTAGACCCCTCGATCACAGCCGGAGAACTACATAGCCTAAAGACAGAAAGGGAAATCTAAACTGCCCCAGAGCAGACCCCAAAGCAATAGGCAGCCCCCAACATATAATCACTGTAAAGCATGATGAAAAAACACTCACACAGATAGAAAGATAGGCTGAGCAAATGATGGGGCCCAAGCTAACTAAATAGGACAGAATAGAAAAGCTGCTGTCTGTAATCCGCCAAAACCCTATCAAAACAAGAGCCAACAGCTGATAGGGAAAAAAGCCCTGAAGACGCTAGGCTTCAAAAAGACTATATCAGTACTCAGGTATTATCTGAAGACAGAGCAAAAAGGAATTCAGCTCACCCAGCAGGGAAAGGCAGAAATCCAGAAAAACAAGGAAAAACAAAACACAAATGCAAAAAGTAGAGCAGAAAACTTAGCTTTTGAGGAGCAGGAATCAGACTGGTCTCCAAGAATCCCTCAGAGTAATCACCCGCAAGGCAGAAGGGCGTCGGCTGCCTTATATCCAGTCAGCAATCCCAGTCACCCAGTCATCATCATTCTGCTCAGGTGCTTTGCAATCAGCCTCACTACCTTCCTTCACCAGAAGAGGGCGTTCATCAGACCTCAATGGTGAAGGGGAAAATGAACTCACAACACTATCCTGTAAGAGGAACATAGAAAAACAAAAATGGAAACCACAGATAAAGAATATTTTTTTTTTTAAACTGAACGCGAACTGTCCTTATGACCTGCACAACGGTGCAACGAACTACTGACAGTTCAATCCACCTTCTGGTGGTCAGTAGTAAGGGCCCCACAGCCGTGGAGTACCTAGGATACCGAGAGTGTCCGCAACACTTCTCTTTACGGGGGCTTGTGTTCTTCGGATTCTGCGAGCACGGCTACAGCATAGTAACCGCGGGGACAATACTCCTTATAATAGGATACTAAGTCCCCCTCCTGCAAGGCCCAGCCATGACGGAGAGAGGCATCGTTGAGATAATCCTTCTGGCCTGTCACAAGATCTCGGATGAACCCATATCCTCTTGATATGTTCGCATACACAAGCTGTCCCTGGGATCGTGTGGCTGCCATGCCAGCCTCTCCTTTTTCATGAAGAAGCCCCCAAATCTCCCACTCTCTGGCCTTCTTCCCTTTGATGACCTCCGCGACCCAAACAGAGGTTCTGGTATGAGCCCGGGAGTCCGGTGGGCAGGACTTAGCCAGGAATGAGAGCAGGGCAGAGGCGGCTGATGATGTCTGCGGCCCAGCAGCCGCTGGGACCGGGTGGTGAGCAGGGACAGCCGTATTTCTCGCAGATTGGGCCACAGGAACCAACACATCGGCTGCAGACGGCTCCAACGCTGGCATAGCCGCGGCCGCAAGATGGACCGCATCCAGAGTTTCAGCCGGAGCCAGAGCCTGTATAGTAGTAGTAACGGCTGGCTTCGGGAAGATGTCACGTCTGGCAGGGGGGACGCAACAGCGTCTTCCAGCGACAGGTTCCGCACCGGCGACACTGGGCATGGCATCACCGGGCGGGGAGGCTCGGGGTTAGGAGCGGAGGTCCCGCTCAGCTCCACGTAGACAGTAGGGCCTTCCCTGATCAGACTCTCAGGGACACAGGATGCTGCGGGCTGCGGCTGAATGGTAGGGACCGCTTGTGGGGCCACTGGTGGGGCCGGGGGAACTCTCACCTTCCCTGGCACCGTGGCCTCCGTCACGTTATCACGCGGCTCCTCCCGCAGTCTCTGCTCTTCACCCCGCCATCCGGCGGGGCTAGCCTCCAGGCTCAGGAGCTCCGCGGGCAGGTCCCCTGCTGGTATCTTCAGTGGCTGCTCCCGCTGGCTCTGCAAAGGCTCCACTTCTCCGCTCATCATCCAGCTTCCTGCCCGGGACACTGAGGAAGACGTTTTCTGGCGTGACTCGACCTCCCGGCGCCACCGCCACTCCAGGCGCCCGAAGCCCCGACATCCACAGCGTCGCATATCGTCCGATGAGCAGCACTCGAATGGCGCCAGACAGCCGCCGCCAAACTTTTCCTTTGTGCCACTCCCTCTGCTGGGTGGGGCGTCCACAGGCCTTTCCACCCACTTGTCAGGGTCCAGTATGTGGGAGCGTCGGCCTCCTGGTACATATTGCTGTCCCCAGGGATACATAGGAGGGGGCCCCAGTCCATTGGGGACAATGGCAAACACCTGGATCTCTCCTCTGGCACTGAAATAGCACCGCCAACTTGCTCTGGACCAGGTACTGCCCCGGATCCTCTGCTGGCAACGCAGATGCGCCACAACACTCCCAATTTATAATCCACAGGTGGGTGATTTGTATTCCACAGGTGCTTATAATCCACACAGAGCAGTCTGAGTCTTTTTCCATCCATTGGGGAAGGCCTGCCGCAGAAGATATTGTATTAGCAGCGTTGATCCTGCCGACTACGCCAAGTGTAGGGTCGGTGGGCCGGACTGGGGGGTGGTCCCTCTGTATACCACGCAGTAACGTAGATACAGGCTGGAGGCAGCTTCGGGTGCAACAGGTCCAAGTTTATTCGCTTTCTCGCCGTCCACCAGGCGGCCTCTCACCACACCACACTTCTCTGCACATCTCTCCGGTTACAGAACACCTTGTGACATGTACTTTCTCCAGGGATGTATATGTACGTACCGTCCCTTTTACACTCTGCGACGTTTCTGACAGCTCTGTCACTGTGGCCGCCATAGGCCTATGCACCAACAGTAATTTTACTGGTCAAACGTCGTTCCAAATATGGTGTCCCACACCCGGAGCCTCGTCTATGCTGCGGTACTTTATGTCAGGACCACCCCCCTGACTTTCTCTCTCCTCAGTCCCCCTGGTTAGGTTTTCCTCACAGTGCCACAACTGTCACAGTGTCCTTATCACTTGAGCTCCCCCTGGGGACTGGAACTTTCTGGAACCCTCCTGTCAAATTTATATCTTTCCTGGTTCCCTCTAGCTCCGCCCCCCATGACCAACGGTTTCTTAAGCCCTAAGCTGATGTCAAGTCCTTTGCTCACACTCCTCCCTGCCCTCTAATGGTCAACCCAAGGTACTGCACGTCCACTACACTTTCCTGGCTGTTTCCCCACTGTAATAACTGACACCTGTCTAAACTGTGCAAACATTCCTCTCTCTATTCTGACAAGTCCGTCCGCCCGTCAGGTCACCTTCCCTACACATGAGCACAGAATCATTGAATAACATTGGGCCGATTGCAATGTTTTTTATCGGATTGCACTCGTCCGATTTATTCACTCATGTGAGCGAGCCCTAAACTCTGAAAGAGCTACATATATATATATATATATATATATATATATATAGTTTACAGGTGTAATACTAATGACAGATTCCCTTTAACAAATTTTCTCATAATTTAAGCGTCGTCACCAAAGTTGGCAAGATATTTTTATACATGTTTATACAGGATTCACTTGAAAAAAATTAATTTAACCATAAAATAAGTTTTGCCAAATATAATATACAATTGATACACATGGTGGGTTTGGGTGCCATAAAATCACTTGTTTTTCATGATCAGCCAAAGAACTATTTATTTAATTAACTCCAGTCAAGAGAACATAATCCTAAAAACTTACAGAATGTGTCTGCAAATCATTTAAAAAAGAATGCTGGGCCAGCAATCTGTTGCAGTGATAGATTAATACATTGAAGCAAAGAGAGTCAAGACATCTATTATTTGTCTACTGTTTAAGCTTGCAGGGATTCTCAATTTATCTTATGTCTCTGCCAATTGCTAGTACTAAATGATAGTAAGGTGCAGCACCAAGGTTTTATTCTGCAAAATAAGTCAAACTAGCTGACATTTCCTTTTTAACGGAAAACACAATATATTTTTCTGTTGGATAAATATTAAACTGTTGGATAGATACCTATTCCCATCAATCAAGTATGCCATAGTAATGTTATAACTAGTAACAAAGAATCCATTTCAATGATAAAATTGTATTTTTGTACAAACAAATCAGCAGGACTGGACTGGCCATCTGGCAATTTTGGCAAATGCCAGATGGGTTGGAATCTGCACTGGGCCGCTCTTTTACTTGAATACCAAAATAGCCTGAATTTAGCAATATCTGTATATATCTTTCTAGTAAATAATATAATCTATAAGTATCCTAATAGTTATTTCCATAGATAATATACAGCAGCTAAAAGGAATGGTAGACCATTCGAAGACATTTAGAAAAACCAACAAAGCATTATTCGAATTTAAGGTCAATAAAGAAGTATAAAATATACAAATACAAGTAATGATAAAAGAGACAACCTCTATTTTATAAAAATACCTTTATTTAAATAAGGTAACAATAGTAATACAACACGTGTCCTCTGTGTGGGAAATAGTAAAAATAATTACATATATAATAAAATAAAATAAAATATATAGCAGGCTGGCAATTAATCAATCCATGATATATATATATATATATATATATATATATATATATATATATATAAGAATAAATTGGTATATATTTATAAAACTTCTCATACAAATATGTAAATAAAAAGGGGGGAGGTAACAATGTAATCACACAGTGTACATAATCAATAATCAACTGTGATTTTAATACAAAGTGCAAAGTGCATAAATGGTGTAACCATTACATACTATAACCAAGTAAGTGTAAAAAATGCAGTTAAAGCACTTATTGCAGAATGTGGCTTTTAAACAAAAAAAGTGCCAAGTGCAAATGTAAACAACAACCTAGTGTGGCCTTTGAATAGTGCCCTTGTGCATATATATATGGAATCAATATAATAGGAAGGGGATTGAGAAGTATATATACCTGAAGCACAGCCTGCCGGTCACAGAGAAACACAGCCCCGACGCGCGTTTCAGAATGAATCCTTCGTCGGGGAATCCTGATGAAGGATTCATTCTGAAATGCGCGTTAGCACGGACAAATGATTCTCTATGGGGTCACTCGCACCAGGCTTATATTTCTCATCCGTATCCTACGCTCCGTGCCAATCGCAGCATGCTGCGATTGTCAGCGTACTACGCCCGTAGTACGCCTATGCATGTCTATGGGTGCGCAAAAAATATGGATTACACACGGACCACACGTGTGACCTGCGAGCAATACGCAGGTCTTTTGGCTGGTGACAGGAAATGGGCCAATCCATCATCAGGAAGCCTAGACATGCAAATGAGCTCAAAAAGCACTCCAGACATCCAGGAAGTACGCCTCCACGGAGTACAGCAGCAGCATGGCGTCCACGTCCATAAATGTGGAGATGCTCATTGTCCTGGTGCAGGAGCGTCCCGAAATATGGGACCCACGCGATGCAAATTATGCTAACCGGACAAGAAAGGTGGCGTCATGGAGGCGCATCTGTCGCCAGATGTACCATGACTTTGGTGACCGACCACGTGATGAGCAGCATAAAATTCGTAAGTGCAACTCAAAACATCATTAACCTTAGCGCGCAAGAAAAAAGGAATCTAGAATCAGCACCCCCCTTCCTGTGCATGTACTTTTAGCCTCATGAGGCGGTTACATTTGGATGTGACACGTGGCTTCACACAGCCATAATTTGGGGTTAGGCCACAAGCTCCTCATCCTCCTAGCTAAACAAATTATTTTAAGTGTAGCTAATGAGACCCTGTGTATCTGCCCATTTACATATGCCACCATGGGTAGAAAGCACACCCCAGAAGGCCCCATGCCTAGACTACTGGTAGAAAATGTGACCTCTCAAATATGTGAATTTTACAATATTTCCTGTCACATTGCAGTGGAAGATGTGATGAAACGCTGGCGAAGCATCCGGGACCAGGTCCGCCGGGAACGCCAGCAGCGGTCCAGGAGTGGGGATGCTGGATATGTAAAAAGGAAGTACATATACTATGACCGGCTGTCCTTCCTCGCCCCAATTCTGGATCTGAGACCGTAAGTAGATACCTCACACCACATTACACAAATACATTACACAAATACTTTACAGGGACAAATATATTGATGTATTTTTGGCTCTGTTCTATTTCATAACAGAACTCAATCCAACCTTACGGATCGAGGAACGGCCTCAGAGGCAGAGCCCATTATAGATCCTGTAGGGGATGAGGTGGCTGGCCCATCTTCTCCCCCTACAAGATGGATGGCTGAAGATGAGGCATCACAGGACAACACAATGGCTGGCCTACACACAACACCACCAGGACGGTCTGCTGCTGCCCCATCACCCATCCTGGAAGAGCCGGGCAACTTGAGCAGCAGCCCAACTGCCCAGATCAGGGCCTCCCCACAGGCTGCTCTTACATCATGGCAAACAAGAAGACGGCGCCAGGTCACTATTCAAGAGAGCAGGACCAATGTGGACACAGGGGTGCTCAATTATTTATCTAGATTAACTACAGATGATGGGGAGGAGGCCTATGCACGTAGCCTCACCCTTTATCTCCGTGCCCTTACCCGTGAGGTCAGGCTCCGTATTAGGGGATGTATTAAGATCCTGCTTGATGCAAGCACCCCCCCAATACCCCATATGAGGTTTTTGAATTTCTGGAGAGGTGGCAGCTCTCACCATGAAATCTAATGCGCATGAGACCATCCACACAGATGCTTGCTCAAGCAGGGTCCGAACAGCCCCTAATACGTGGGCCAACACCTCAACCCCTTCCTCCCCCTACCCAACCTTCTATTCTGCAGCCCCAAATGTCAGCCTCAAGCCAACCCCACCAATATGGCCACTTGTACCCACCCAGTGTTGGAGGCTGGTCCCAACCTGGCTGGGGACGATCTGGCTATCTTGGTGGGTATGAGCCACGTGCCTACCAGAGCCAACAAGAAGCCCCTCACCATCATCATTACTCTGGCCAGTATCCCCAACAGTCCCAGGAGGCAGGACAATTCCAGCATCATGGGCAACAGTATGGCCCCACACAGGGCGATGTTGGCCACAGTGTCCAGCAGCACCCACAGGCTGTTCTTCCACGTTCCCCTTCCCCAACCTATGAGAATTTATGATTCTGATGGCAGGAGATGTCCAGTGGCTTTTAACTGGTGCTCCAAATAGAAAAGAAAAAACAGGTGTTCTCCATCACCAACATTTTGTACAGAATTTAACATTCTCATTTTTAAACAATGTTTTCCAAACATATGAAACAATCCATCATGACAGGCAAGGCTACCTCACGCCTTTCAGACAGATATTACATGTGTGTACAAAAGAGAATATTTCAACGCGCTATACTGTAAAATGAAAGGATGAAAAGACACTACTCACTTGCTAATGCCTAGGAAAGGCGTGCTGGCCTTAGTGAAGTAGTCACCTTTTTTGGTAGCAATCTCTAGTAAAACTATTCAAGGCGACCAGCATTCAGAATATCACGCTCTCTCTATGTCTTAACAAGTGAGTTTTGTTTTTTCATCCTTTCAAGTATAGCAGGGTTAAATATTCTCTGTTCTACAGACAGGTAATATCTGTCTGAAAGCCGTGAGGTAGCCTTGCCTGTCATGGTGGAATCTTTCTATGATTGGAAAACATTATGAGGAAATGTGAGTGTTATCTTTTAGCATTTATTTTGGTGATGGAGCTCACCCTTTTTTGGCAAATCTAGTTTAATCTTGTCATGCAGCAATGTTGTTATTGCCTAATGTTTTTTTGTGTTTTGTTATGTAATGTTACTTTTCAAAAAAGTTAAAGAAGGCACAATGGGTCATTTTGCCCATTGCCAAAATGTTCTTATGGCAATATTATGTTTGCCTTTAAGCAAACCAAAAAAAAAAGGCAAAACTAAAAATTTGTCTACTCTAGTTAACGTCTCTGTGTGATTTTTCACAATCCCTCACAACATACTAATATACACTAACCAATGCAATGAAACACTCATACAATCATAATGGGTGGAGTAATATATATTTAGACACAATTAAAGAAACAAATTATAACATAGACACAGCATTCTCTTGCCAAGAAGTTGCCCCCTCAGGTGAGATAAAGTAATTAGTGAAAATATCACGCACTTTTAGGCAGAGAGCATTCTACGTTGAGGGTTCATAGGTGGTCTCACCCTGCACACATTGTCCGGCCTACGCACAACACCATCAGAGGAGGAACAATCATGTATCCTGGTGAAGTTATGCAGAACAACACAAGCTTTCACAACTTCATTCACATTTTGCTCACTCAACTGAATGGCAGACTGGAGTACCCGCCATTTGGCACAAAGAATCCCAAAGGAACACTCCACCAGTCGCTTAGCACGTGATAGGTGCAAGTTAAAAATTCTGCGCCTGTGGTCAAGGTTGCGCCGGGGATATGGCCTCATGACATTGCGCGATAACTGAAAGGCCTCATCTGCCACAAGGACATAAGGGACTGATTCTTCAGGGGAGCCTGGTAGCTGGCGTGGTGGTGGTAGATCCAACTGGTTGGTACGTAGCCGCCGAGCCATTATGGAAGTATTGAAGACTCTAGAGTCTCCCTTCCTTCCATAGGCCCCAATGTCAACAATTATAAACTTGTATTGAGGGTCTACCAGAGCCAACAATACAACAGAAAAGTATTATTTATAATTGAAGAATTGGGAGCCAGAGTTCGGCGGCTTACGCACCCTGATATGTTTGCCATCCAGGGCCCCAATACAATTTGGAAACTGGCAGTCCTCCTCAAAGTTCCTTGATATCCTCAACCAGTCTTCCATCCTGGGCTTGGGCATGACCACTTGATGGAGTCTTGTCCAGATTTCTGTACATGTAGACCTCACTATGCCTGAAATGGTTGATTTTCCAATGAGAAACTCATGGTGGAGGGCGGCATAAGACAGGCCAGTGGACAGGAAGCAGTGGACAGGAAGCTGTAGAACAACAAAAATTGTTAAGTTTAGAATGCCTAAAGTCCAAAAAAATCAGTTACATGCCGACCAAACTTGGTAGGAATTGAGATAGAATAACACACACATATTTGGTGGCACAATAACTAAGTGATATGCAGGACATATTAGATCTAACATTCTGGTGTGTCAGTTGAAACATATTTGGAGTAAGATGAGGGCATTAAACTTTGTCCAAGAAGGCCAAAAAACATAATTTAGCACACACATTATGAACATAGAGAATGTGGTTGTGTAGTACATACCGTATTGTGAGTAGAAGTCGCTCCTCTGCAGATATCACTTTGCGCATCCTTGTGTCCTGAAAGGTTATCCCAGGGCGCACTGTCTCCAAGAGTCGATCAAATGTGGAAATGCTCATGCGACAGCACTGGTAAAATTTCTCCAGATGCTCCCGCAGAGAAGAATAGAGGTGGTGAAAATGACCTCTTGTGAGTCGTTGCCTCAAAAGTGGATGTACCCACATGCGTCTCCTCCTCCGCGGATCCACTATCACTGGGTATGGTTGGCCAAAGCGCCATGACAAAAGCCAGGTAAAGAGAACCTGCTCAGTTGTATTGAATCTCAGACCCTCTGCCATGTTGCACAAAGAACACCAACACACCTCGTGAAAGCAAGGTCACAAATGGACAGAATGGAGGCAGCCACCTGTTCCTGAGCCAATAAATAGGGTGCAGGCTAATGATTTAAATTGTTAGCAGGCCTCAAAACCGTTAAATGTCCATTTTGCAAGGCTGCAAGAAAATCTCCCCATACGGATTGCATACGGATGCCACACGGATTACATACGGATGCAGACATGCGCAAAATACTCGACCTCACCTGGCTTACGGATGACCTACGGAGCACTATTTAGGGGTCATTCATCCGTATTACGCATGTAAACTACGGACCGTATTTTGCGCAGGTTAGTGTGACTCCAGCCTAAGACTCGCACTTTATTTAGCAAGATATTTTTTTGCTTAATAGTGCATCACCACATACATTCATGGAATATCCATAGGATATACCAGAAATGTTTAATTAATTGATCCATCTGTGTTCAGATCTATTAAACATTTAAGGGGGTTGTCTGGTCCAAATCAATAAGTCTGCATTCATGTTGTGTGACTGGAACCTTATGCATCACCCCAGCGCACACACCAGTTTCTGAGCCGAGACCCGAGGGTATGCATGAATTATACATGCTCCCGGAAAAAGCTCATCCAGAAGCCACAGCCTTGCTCCATACACCTGTATGGAGTGAAGCCATGTCCTCTAGTTGTCCACGCCCACTGAACGGCCATGTCATAGTTGGGGTGTGGCCTCGCTCAATACAAGTGTATAGAGCAAGGCTGCAACCACTATTCAGACTGTGGCCGTGAGTGTGTATAACTCATATGTACAGTTGTGCTCAAAAGTTTATATACCCACAGCAGAATTTCTGCTCTTTTGGCCTTTTTTTCAGAGAACATGAATTATAACACCAAAACTTTTTCTCCACTCATGGTCAGTGGTTGGGTGATGCCATTTATTGTCAAACTACTGTGTTTTCTCTTTTTAAATCATAATGACAACCCAAAACACCCAAATGACCCTGATCAAAAGTTTACATACCTCATTTCTTAATACAGTGTATTGCCCCCTGTAACATCAATGACAGCTCGAAGTCTTTTGTGGTAGTTGTGGATGAGGTTCTTTATTTTCTCAGATGGTAAAGCTGCCAACTCTACTTGGCAAAAAGTCTCCAGTTCCTGTAAATTCCTGGGCTATCTAGCATGAACTGCGCGCTTGAGATCTCCCTAGATTGGCTCAATGATATTGAGGTCAGGAGACTGAGATGGCCACTCCAGAACCTTCACTTTGTTGTGCTGTAGCCAATTACAGGTCAACTTGGCCTTGTGTTTTGGATTGGTGTCATGTTTGAACGTCTAAGTACGTCTCATGCTCAGCTTCCGGGCTGATGATTGCAAATTTATTCCAGTATTTACTGATAACATGCTGCATTCATCTTTCCTTCAATTTTGACCAAGTTTCCTGTGCCTTTGTAGCTCACACATCCACAAGTAGGAATGGTGTTCCTTTCATCATAAGCCTTGTTCCTCTCTCCAAATGTAACATTTATGGTTGTGGCCAAAAAGTTCAATTTTGGTCACATCACTCCAAATTACTTTGTTCCAGAAGTTTTGAGGCTTTTCTCTGTGCTGTTTTGCATATTGTAGGAGAGAAACTTTGTGACATTAGCGCAGTAATGGCTTTCTTCTGGCAACTCAACCATGCAGCCCATTTTTCTGCAAGTGCTTCCTTATTGTGCATCTTGAAACAGCCACACCACTTTTTCAAAGAGTTAAGCATCTCAGCTGATATTATTTTTGGGTTTTTCTTTGCACCCTGAATAATTTTTCTGCCAGTTGTGGACAAAATATTTGTTGGTCTACCTGACCGTGGTTTTGATTTTCCATTTGTTAATCACAGTTTGAATGCTGCTGACTGGCATTATCAATTCCTTGGATATCTTTATGTATCCCTTTACTGTTTTATAGAGTTCAACTGCCTTTTCCTGTAGATCCGTTGACAATTCTTTTGCTTTCCCCATGACTTATAATCCAGAAATGTCAGTGGCTGGATGAAAGATGTAAGAGTCTTTCTGGATCCCAGAAACTCACTCAGCTTTTATGCACACACACTGATTACAAGCAAACAGGTTACAGGTGAGAATGTTACCTTTAGTAGCCAGTCAAACCCATTTGTGTCAACTTCTGTGCATGCTATTGGCCAAAATCACCAGGGTATGTAAACTTTTGATCAGGGTCATTTGGATGTTTTGGGTTGTCATTAAGATTTAAAAAGAGAAAACACAGTAGTTTCACAATAAATGGCTTCACCCAACCAATAACCATGAGTGGAGAAAAAGTTTGGTGTTATCATTCATATTCTCTGAAAAAAGGCCAAGAAAGCAAAAATTGTGCCGGGATATGTAAACATTTGAGTACAGCCATAGACTCTGGTCCTGGATCAGAAACCAACGACTCCCCGCAGCGCACAGTGCTTGTGCTGGGGGGATTCATATGTGTCACGTGTACCTGTCCTGTGAGACACGACCCGCAGGTCAGTAACTGAATCAACACGACAAAAAGGGAACACCGGGGAAACAGTTACAATGGTGGGCCCTGCAATAGGTAACGCAGGCAGAGTTCAGCACCAGTTTCAGCAGTGGCTCGAACCTCAAAGCCAGCTGCTACTTCACCAGGTTTCAGCAGTGGCTCGAACCTCAAAGCCAGCTGCTACTTCACCAGGTTTCAGCATTTCAGCAGTGGCTCAACAACTCAGAGCCAGCTGCTCACTTCACTGTGGTTGGAATCCAAAAAGGACCTGCTATTATCAACACCGGCTGATACATCATGTGACCTTATATAGCCAAGGGAGTGGTCACATCAGCAGGGAAACCAACAGACATACAATAACACCTATGGTCACCGGGGGGGCAAAAACCCATATTAAGCTCCCAGGCCTGATAAGGGAAAAAAAAAAAAAGTTTACATGAGGGAATCCCGAATCTTACACAGATCCAAGAATTGGACTGTGACAATAAGTGGCTGCAGATGTATTGATTTGGACTGGAAAACCCCTTTAAGGCATACCACGTGGCTATGTTCTAAATGTCTGTTATGAGACAACCCCTTTAACATCCTGGCTTGTAATAACATATTATGAGTTAATATAAAACTATCAGCCTCATAACTAATATAAGGACATTTCAAAACATTGTGAAAAAGGTTTTAGTGGAGAAATAAATTTGCCTCTTTAAGGAAACACTCTAAATGAACTTCATGTAAAAGTGACAACAATTACTAATATGCACCTCGTGTATGGTGTCTATTAAAATATCATTATTTAGAGACAATTCTAAGTCCACACTGAACTTATACTGAACTTATGGAGATCCTGGTCCCAGGCTGAGCTATGAGCACCTACAAGGTGTTTGGACCCAATTATCAGGGTCCTGTCAGCACCAGCGAACTGCCACGGCTGAACAGGGTGACTCACCCACACTGCGGGAGGGCCCGGGGTCAGATACTGCAGGGAAAGCTCAGGCAGACAGGACCTGGGATGCTGAAGGTAGCAAGCAGTGAAGGACCTACGATCATGTGACTGCGGGGGGCGGGGCTTAGCATCCTACTGCTGAAGATGAATGCAGTCTTCTACTACAGGGATCCTGGAGTAGAGGAGAGGGGAACTCAGGTCAGACAAGCGGGGGGTGTCATACACGGAGAGTGTGGCACGGTACCAGAGGGACGAGCAGAGAGTAGTCAGAACGTAAGCAAGGAGTCATACATGGATAGCAGCACAGTACAAGAGGGGCAATCAGAGAATGGTCAGGACATAGGCAATGAGTCATACACGGAGAGGGCAGCGTAGTACAGGAGGGACAGGCAGAACTCGTGACGGGAACAGAACCAGATCAAAACCAAGTAAGCATAAAGTAGCACAGGCATAAAACACAGACACACCAGGGTCACACACACACTCGGCCGAGGGTCAGAGTATAAGCCACGAGGAATGACCCCACAATGAGGCTATAAGAAGCCTCCCAGAATCCCAGAGTGAGGCAGTCCAGATTATCCTCTGAACTACCTAACCCCACAAGCTGAGCAAACCATGACACCCAGATTGCTTTTATGAAAACTACATTCACAAGGATTACAGTACAAGGATTACTTTGTTTTTATCAAGTACATTTTTGTAACATATTCTCTTTAATAGTAAAGGTAAGATGCTAAAATACATCTTTGTAGTAAAAGTAAAATTATGAAAGCTACAGAACAAATTATAGTGTATCCACAAGTTTATTCACACATCGAGGCAGTTTTTATTTCACTTCTGTATTTGTATTTTTTTATGTTACGCTAACATATCACTTCTACACAGTTACCTTCCCATTTGAGGGCATGGATATTCACTGAAGTACTTTAAATGCTACCACATTATGTACTGTATGTGCTCTACGTGATTTCCTGGTTAATTGTTCATAATGTATATGGAATAGTGGAAAGGTATGGACATCATTAGATACTTTATTTCAATTACCCACAGAACTCATTATCTATAGTACCAGTCAAATGTTTGGACACACCTTTTCATGTAATGGTTTTCCTTGATCTTGTTGAAATGTGCTCATTGTAATTTCACACTGAAAGCATCAAAACCATAAAGGAATAATAATAATTTTTATTTCTTGACTGCCAATATATTCTGCAGCACTTTATAATGGAAACAAGGAGTAAAGAAACATGTGTGAAACAAACTGCAATATGTGATAAACCTTAGATTCCCCAAAGTATGTCTTTTGCTATAATGACAGCTTTACAGTCCCCTCGGCATTCTCAGAAGCTTTATCAGGTGTTCACCTGGAATGGTTTCAATAAACACATACAGTGAAGGAAATAAGTATTTGATCCCTTGCTGTGTTTGTAAGTTTGCCCACTGACCAAGACATGAACAGTCTATAATTTTAAGGGTAGGTTAATTTTAACATTGAGAGATAGAATATCAAAAATAAAATCCAGAAATCACATTGTATAAATTATATACATTTATTTGCATTTTGCAGTGAGAAATAAGTATTTGATCCCCTACCAACCATTAAGAATTCTGGTTCCTACAGACCAGTTAGATGCTCCTAATCAACTCGTTACTTGCATTAAAGACAGCTGTCTTACATAGTCACCTTTATAAAAGACTCCTGCCCGCAGACTCAATTATTCAGTCAGACTCTAACCCCTACAACATGGGCAAGACAAAAGAGTTTTCTAAGGATGTCAGGGACAAGATCATACACCTGCAAAAGCTAGAATGGGCTACAAAACCATACATAAGATGCTGGGTAAGAAGGAGACAACTGTTGGTGTAATAGTAAGAAAATGGAAGAAATACAAAATGACTGTCAATCGACATTGATCTGAGGCACCATGCAAAATCTCACCTTGTGCAGTATCCTTGATCATTATGAAGGTGAGCGATCAACCTAAAACTACACGGGGGAACTTGTTAATGATCTCAAGGCAGCTGGGACCACAGTCACCAAGAAAACCACTGGTAACATATTATACTGTAAAGGTTTGAAATCCTGCAGTGCCCAGAAGGTCCTCTGTTGTGATTAGGTCACAGAGGAGGATAGCCAGGAAATAAGCTAGGCATCCAGAAAACCAGAAAGGTTGGTAACTAAGCGGATTGCAGACCCCTAAAACTAACAACACAACTAGAATTAGTCGTGGGACGTACGTACGATGCCCTAAAGGCCTCGGCACAGCCAAAGAGTTAACTAAGCCTAAAGCAAGAAAGGGGAAAGCTAAACTGCCCCGGAGTAGAATCCCAAAGGAATAGATAGCCCCCAAACATATATTGCCGGTGAGACAAGATGAGGCACAAACACAGGCAGAAAATAGAGTAAGCAAGTGATGGGGCCCAAACTGTCTAGATAGAATAGGACAGGAAAGATACTGTCTGCAATCACGCAAAAAACCCTAAGTAAATCCAAGTCGTCTGATATGCAAAAATACTGAGGCCACACGACCTCTCCCCCACTTGAGCAGAATTCTGGTGTGAACTGGAAGCAAAACAAAAGATACTGATATAACAGGGGACTAGCAATACTGAACAGACTGACATAAGCTGTGGCATATGGAACGGGGTATAGCACTGGTCCCAGCAGGGAACAATGCTGAACCCACACAGCAAAGCAGAAAGCAGAGAAAGGCCAAAACTGGATCAAATGCAAAAAGATTCCAGCAAACAAATAACTTATCTGAATGATGCAGGGGGCAAGCGGACTTCAAAATGCACAGGAAGAAAACCAAATCACCAGCTACAACTGAGGGAAGCTTGCTGACTTAAATCTTCCCAGTCTGTAACATCTGACCTCCAATCATCCTCTTCAGGTGACATATTGTAAAACCAAAACAAATCATTATGATTGTAAGCGATCCATGTCTACTGCCCATAATTGATATATGACGTCATCAGCTGCATTCACTGTAAAATGCTGATAATTACAGATGCTTCTCACAAAATTAGAGTATCATCAAAAGTTTATTTATTTCAGTTCTCCAACACAAAAAGTGAAACTCATATATTATATAGAGTCATTACAAACAGTGATCTATTTCAAGTGTTTATTTCTGTTACTGTTAATGATTATGGCTTACAGCCAATGAAAACCCAAAAGTCGTTATCTCAGTAAATTAGAAAAATAAGCAAAAAACACCTGCAAAGTCTTACTAAGCATTTAAAAAGGTCTCTTATTCTGTTTCAGTAGGCTTCACAATCATGGGGAAGACTGCTGACTTGACAGATGTTCAGAAGGCAGTCATTGACACACTCCACAAGGAGGGTAAACTAGTAAATTACAAATGATCATTGCTAAAGAAGCTGGCTGTTCACAGAGTCCTGTATCCAAGCATATTAATGGAAAGTTGAGTGAAAGGAAAAAGTGTGATAGAAAAAGATGCACCAGCAATCGGGATAACCATAGCCTTGAAACTATTGTTAAGAAAAGGCCATTCAAAAATTTGGGGGAGATTCACAAGAAGTGGACTGTGGAGTCATTGCTTCAAGAGCCACCACACACAGATGTAAAGTGGGTATGGAAAGTATTCAGACCCCTTTAAGTTTTTCACTCTTTGTTTCATTGCAGCCATTTGTTAAATTCAAAAAAGTTCATTTTTTCCCATTAATGTACACTCTGCACCCCATCCTGACTGAAAAAAACAGAAATGTTGATATTTGCAAATTTATTAAAAAAGAAAAACTGAAATATCACATGGTCATAAGCATTCAGACCCTTTGCTCAGTATTGAGTAGAAGCACCCTTTTGAGCTAGTGCAACCATGAGTCTTCATGGGAATGATGCAACATGTTTTTCACACCTGGATTTGGGGATCCTCTGCCATTCTTCCTTGCAGATCCTCTCCAGTTCTGTCAGGTTGGATGGTGAACGTTGGTGGACAGCCATTTTCAGGTGTCTCCAGAGATGCTCAATTGGGTTTAGGTCAGGGTTCTGGCTGGGCCAGTCAAGAATGGTCACAGAATTGTTCTGAAGCCATTCCTTTGTTATTTTAACTGTGTGCTTAGGGTCATTGTCTTCTTGGAAGGTGAACCTTCGGCCAAGTATGAGGTTCAGAGCACTCTGGAAGAGGATTTCATCCAAGATATCTCTGTACTTGGCCGCATTCATGTTTACTTCAATTGCAACCAGTCGACCTGTTCCTACAGCTGAAAAACACCCCCATAGCATGATGCTGCAACCACCATGTTTCACTGTTGGCATTGTATTGGGCAGATAATGAGCAGTGTCTGGTTTTCTCCACACATACCGTTGGGAGTCCATCATGTGTTTTTTAGCAAACTCTATGCAGGCTTTCATATGTCTGGCACTGAGGAGAGGCTTCCGTCGGTCCACTCTGCCATAAAGGCCCGACTTGTGGAGGGCTGCAGTGATAGTTGACTTTGTGGAACTTACTCGCATCTCTCTACTGCATCTGTGTAGCTCAGTCACAGTGATCTTGGGGTTCTTCTCCCATGATTGCTCAGTTTGGCAGGACGGCCAGGTCTAGGAAGACTTCTGCTGGTCCCAAACATCTTCCATTTAAGGTTTATGGAGGCCACTGTGATCTTAGGAACTTTGAGTACTGCAGAGATTCTTTTGTAACCTTGGTCAGATCTGTGGCTTGCCACAATTCTGTCTCTGAGCTCCTTGGCCAGTTCCTTTGACCTCATGATTCTCATTTGGTCTGATATGCACTGTGAACTGTGAGGTCTTATATAGACAGGTGTGTGCCTTTACATATCAATTATTGCAAAAAAAGGGGGGGAGACAAAAAGCGCAATAGGGTCTTATCCACGTTACAAAGGATAGAGTATATCATGAAAGATAAGAGCATGTAGGTAGCAGCTGCTGCAGATCTACAGGTCCTCAATGACCAGAAGAAATTATATATACAAAAGGAATTTGTAGTTATATTCCGTGCTGCCACTGGGACAAATTCCAGGAGATTGTTGTAGGATTGCAGTGGTTTTATTCAACACGTTTCAGGGGTCTCATGCCCCCTTCATCAGGAAATACCACACAGTACATACAGACATCACAGACATAAATAGTTTTGAGAGGATGCTAGATTTAAAAAAAATGAGCGCCAACAAGTCAGATGATGCAGTGTCAAAGTTCAATGACATCACATTTGTATATACCTTTACAAATCAAGTCCTATCAGTTGAATTAAACACAGCTGGACTCCATTGAAGAAGTAGAACCAACTCAAGGAGGATCACAAGGAAATGGACAGCATGTGACTTAAATATGAGTGTCTGAGCAAAGGATCTGAATACTTATGACCTTGTGATATTTCAGTTTTACTTTTTTAATAAACTTGCAAAAATTTCTACATTTCTGTTTTTTTCAGTCAAGATGGGGTTGAGAGTGTATATTAACCCCTTACCTACAATGGACGTAATATTCCGTCCATGTGACCCTGAACCTAATTTCCATGGACGGAATATTACGTCATAGCAATCAGCGGCGCCCACGTGGTGAGCGCCGCTGATCGTGGCCAGGTGTCAGCTGATTATCACAGCTGACACCCGACACAATGTGTCAGGGGCGGTCACGGACCGCCCCCGACACGTTAACCCCTTGCACACCATGATCAAACACGATCGCGGTGTACCGGGGGTTAAAGGGAAGCATCGGCAGGGAGGGGGCTCCCTCCGTGCTTCCCTGAGCCCCCCACAGCAGCGCAATGTGCAGCCCTGCTGCGGGGGACTCTTTCCCTGCTGACCCCCGAATCCAAGATGGCGACGGGGACCTTCGGGGGGCCTGCAGGGAGCTGGCTTCCTCAGTGCCTGCAAAGCAGTGTCCCACCTGGGACAATGTAATAAAGCTAAAAAAAAAAAAAAAATTGTGTAAAAATAATTTTTAAAAAATCGCTAAATAAATTAAAAAAAAAAAATATTCCCAAATAAATTCATTTTTTGGAAATAAAAAAACCAAAACAATAAAAGTACACATATTTGGTATTTCCGCGTCCGTAACGACCCGCCCTATAAAACTGTCCCATTACTTAACCCCTTTAGTGAACCCCTTAAAAAATAAAAATAAAAAACGAAGCAAAAAATAATGATTTATTATCATACCGCCGAACAAAAAGTGCAATAACGCGCGATCAAAAAGACGCATATAAATATCCATGGTACCGCTGAATACATCATCTTGTTCCACAAAAAACGAGCCATGATACAGCATCATCAGCGAAAAAATAAAAAAGTTATAGCTCGCAGAATAAAGCGATGCAAAAATAATTATGTTTTATATAAAATTGTTTTCATTGCATAAAACCGGCAAAGTATAAAAAAACGACCTAAATGAGGTATCGCTGTACCCATACTGAACCGATGAATAAAAGCGCTTTATCAATTTTACCACACGCGGAACGGTGTAAACGCACCCCCCAAAAGAAATTCATGAAACGCTGGTTTTTGTTCATTCTGCATCACAAAAATTGGAATAAAAAGCGATCAAAAGATGTCACATGCCCAAAAATGGTACCAATAAAAACATCAACTCGTCCCGCAAAAAATAAGACCTCACATGACTCGGTGGGTCAAAATATGGAAAAATTATAGCTCTTAATATGTGGTGATGCAAAAACTATTTTTACAATAAAAAACGTCTTTTAGCGTGCGACAGCTGCCAAACATAAAAACCGCCATAAATAGTAAATGAACCCCCCGTTATCACCCCCTTAGTTAGGGAAAAATAATAAAATTAAAAGAAAATGTATTTATTTCCATTTTCCCATTAGTGTTAGGGTTAGGGCTAGGGCTAGGGTTAGGGCTAGGGCTAGGGTTAGGGCTAGGGCTAGAGTTAGGGCTGAGATTAGGGTTAGGGGTGTGTTGGGGTTAGGGTTGGAGTTAGAATTTGGGGGTTTCCACTGTTTGGGCACATCAGGTGCTCTCCAAATGCAACATGGCGTCTGATCTCAATTCCAGCCAATTCTGCGTTGAAAAAGTCAAATGCTGCTCCTTCCCTTCCAAGCTCTGCCATGCGCCCAAACAGTGGTTTACCCCCACATATGGGGTATCAGCCTACTCAGGACAAATTGCAAAACAACTTTTGGGGTCCAATTTCTCCTGTTACCCTTAGGAAAAAAAAAATTGGGGAAAAAATATCATTTTTGTGGAAAAAAATGATTTTTTTATTTTCATGCCAGGGCGTTATAAACTTCTGTGAAGCACTTGGGAGTTCAAAGTGCTCACCACACATCTAGATAAGTTCCGTGGGGGGTCTAGTTTCCAAAATGGGGTCACTTGTGGGGAGTTTCAATAGTTTAGGTACATCAGGGTCTCTCCAAACGCACATGACACCCTCAGACCATTCCATCAAAGTCTGCATTCCAAAACGTCACTACTTCCCTCTTGAGCCCCGATGTGTGCCCATACAGTAGTCTTCTCCCACATATGAGGTATCAGCGTACTCAGGACAAATTGGATAACAACATTTGCGGTCCAATTTCTCCTGTTACGCTTGGGAAAATAAAAAAATTGGGGACTAAAAGATCATGTTTGTTGAAAAAATACGATTTTTTTATTTTCACACTCGGTCGTTATAAACTTCTGTGAAGCACTGGGGGGTTCAAAGTGCCCACCACACATCTAGATAAGTTCCTTAGGGGGTCTAGTTTCCAAAATGGGGTCACTTGCGGGGGGTTTCCACTGTTTAGGTACATCAGGGGCTCTCCAAAAGCAACATGACACCAGCAGACCATTCCATCAAAGTCTGCATTCCAAAATGTCACTACTTCCCTTCCGAGCCCTGATGTGTGCCCATACAGTAGTTTTCTCCCACATATGGGGTATCAGCGTACTCAGGACAAATTGGACAACAACTTTTGGGGTCCAATTTCTCCTGGTACCCTTGGGAAAATAAAAAAATTGGTGACTAAAAGATCACGTTAGTGGAAAAAATACGATTTTTTTATTTTCACACCCGGGCGTTATAAACTTCTGTGAAGCACTGGGGGGTTCAAAGTGAAAAGTGAAAAAAAGATAAATGTTCCTGTGACGCACCTGAAGGGTTAATAAACTTCTTGAATGTGGTTTTGAGCACCTTAAGGGGTGCAGTTTTTAGAATGGTGTCATTTTTGGGTATTTTCTATCATATAGACCCCTCAAAGTGGCTTCAAATGTGATGTGGCCCGTAAAAATAAAATGGTGTTGCAAAAATGAGAAATCACTGGTCAACTTTTAACCCTTATAACTTCCTAACAAAAAAAAATTTTGGTTCCAAAATTGTGCTGATGTAAAGTAAACCTGTGGGAAATGTTATTTATTAAGTTTTTTGTGTGCCGTATCTCTGTGATTTAAGGGCATAAAAATTCAAAGTTGGAAAATTGTGAAATTTTAAAAATTTTTGCCAAATTTCCGTTTTTTTCACAAATAAACGCAAGTTATTTGAATGAAATTTTACCACTATCATGAAGTACAATATGTCACAAGAAAACAATGTCAGAATCACCGGGATCCATGGAAGCGTTTCAGAGTTATTACCTCATAAAGGGACAGTGGTCAGAATTGTAAAAATTGGCCCCTGGAGTTAATGTGCAAACCACCCTTGGTAGTGAAGGGGTTAATAAGAAAAAAAACTTTTTTGAATTTACCAAATGGTTGCAATGAAACAAAGAGTGAAAAATTTTTAAAGGGGTTTGAAACCTTTCCGTACCCACTGCGTCCAGGACATTGACCAATAGACACGGCCAGAAGCGTCTTACCTGGGCAAAGGAGAAAAAGTACTGGACTGTTGCTCAGTGGTCCAAGGTGTTTTTTTTTAGATGAAAGTAAATTTTGCATTTCATTTGGAAATCAAGGTCCCAGAGTCTGGAGGAAGAGTGGAGAGACAGACAATCCAAGCTTCTTGAGGTCTAGTGTGAAGTTTCCAAAATCAGTGTTTGTTTGGGGAGCCATGTCATCTGCTGGTGTAGGTCGACTGTGTTTTGTCAAGACCAAAGTCAGCGCAGCCATCTACCAGGTGTCATGATCCACGCCGGGGTTTGTTTCATGCTATTCTCTCCCTGGTTTGGTCATGTGGGGGTTAAACCTTCTCTGCCTCATTTTGGGTTCTTGGTGATTATTTCAGCCTGCTGTGGCCTGCAGAGCTTGTCAGTGTTTGTTCATGCTTCCAGGCTAGAGCCCTGGACCCATATACCCTAGTGATCCTTCTGTCTCAGACCTCCTTACAGTGTATGATCTGGCATGACTCTGAACCCCGCTTCCTGTTTTTCTGTCTCTGATACTACTTTACTGACTGGCTCCTTGACTCTCTGGCTCGGACCTGACTCCCCTCTCCATCTCACGTTTTGGATACCGCGTTCTCGTCTAGGTGCTGACTTTTGGCTTGTCTCTGACCTTGTGTATTGCTGTAACTTCTGGTACTTCGATGTCCTGTGTGTTGTTGGCCCGGCCTCTCTGACTACTCTATCGTCTCTTTGTGGTAACCTGCACATCTGCACTGCGGTGCTACACGGTGAGTGCAATTCCTTTTCCCGTACCAGTGCCCCCTGGTGGAGGTTGCATGCTATTGCTCCGCTGTTGCATTACACCAGGAAATTTTAGAGCACTTCATGTTTCACTCTGCCAACAAGCTTTTTGGATTTGGATATTTCATTCTCCAGCGGGACGGCACCTGTCCACGCTGCCAAAAGTACCAATACCTGGTTTAAAAACAACAGTATCACTGTGCTAGTATAGGGAAGGTGGACTGACAGACAGACCTGTCTGCAGTAGGAAGGCAGAGGGGTAGCGTATTGTGGGTGGACTGTTATAGTGAAAGATGGGAAACAGCTGGAGATAAAGAGGAAGAGTGTAATATTGGAGTTTGACCATTAGAGGGCAGTGGAGAGTTGTGAGGATAGGACTGAACAATAGTCATTGGCTAAAGAAACTGTCAAGTCATGGGGGGGTGGGGTTACCAGAACGTGAAGGATATAAAAGGTTGAGAGAAGGTTCTGGAAGAGTCAGTCAGCGAGAGGAGCACAAGAGACAGGAAGGTCTGCTGAGGAGAGAGGACAGAAAAGAAGCTCCAGCTGGGACTGACAGCTGAGACAGGTCACGGGGGATGGCCCTGACAGGAGGGGCCGCAGACAGAGACAGCCTGGGGTACCACAAAGCGAACAGACTCGGACTGGTGAAGCACTGTGGTGGTAGGCCTATGGCAGCCACAGTGAGAGAGCCACGAGGGACATCCATTTGCCAAAGGAAGGAAGTATAGGTACCTGGGCCTTTGTGCGCGGAGTCGAGCAGCTGCTGTGTGGGGCTGCGGAGTTTGTCGCGCAGCTGCTGTGTGGTGCTGCGGGTCGTGGAAAGTACGAACAATAAAGAAGACCTGTTGGACACGATCCTGTCTCTGTCTCGAGTCTGTCTGCGGCCTGTAACGGACCACCCCCGTCGGTTGCCCTTACCTATACTTGATTGGCCAGCAAACTCGCCTGACCAATGGGGTATTGTCAAGAGGAAGATGGCACACCAGACCCCACAATGCAGATAAGCAGAAGGCTGCTATCAAAGCAACCTGGGCTTCCATAACACCTCAGCAGTGCCACAGGCTGATCGTCTCCATGTCACGCCGCATTGATGCAGTAATTGATGCAAAAGGATCCCCGATCAAGTATTGAGTGCATTTACTAAACATACATTTCAGTAGGTCAACATTTCGGATTTTAAAATCATTTTTCAAGCTGATGTTATAAAGTATTCGCATTTACTGGGATAATGACTTTTGTGTTTTCATTTGCTGTGTAACGCCGGTGTGTTTGTACTTTGCTTCCCCGGCGTTACTCTGCATGTCTCTGCATTAATCCTTTCCTCCTCTCCTCCTAACTAGCAGGGATACTGTTGTCTGTTACCGTTATGGATGCTGCTCAGTTCCCTGCCTCGCTGTGTAGCCGTACATGCGTGTGTGGCTCCGCTGCTCTGCATGACCACCCGCTGGTGCGGTCCCTGGCTGCCGCTGTGGAAAGCTATCCATGGGTTAATAGGTTCTCTGAATTGTGTATGGCTTACCACGCGTGTTCAGGCTTGCAGCTCTCGCCAGGTGTCCTTTGCAATGCTGATTTCTGTCTGGCTTTGCATAGGGTGCGCGCGGCCACACCTCCCCTGCTTTAATGAGGAATGGGTGTGTGCTACAAATGCTGCTCCAGTCTATTGCTGTGAGGCAGCTGCTATATAAAAGTTCCCTGCCCTGTGGGGCATGGCCAGAGCTTCGCATTGAGTTCCTGAACCTAGCCACGTGAGTTTGTGTGTTCAGCTCCTGCTCTGATTGTGATCAGTTCTGGAGGCGCTGTTGCTCTTTGTCTCTGTGTGAACTGTGTCTTGTTTCTCCACCTGCTGTTGGGGCAGAAATACCCAGATCGCCCTTCCTGAAGGCTGCATATCCAGGCCCGTCCATGTTGTGTCTTGTTTCCTGAATCCCTGATCCTGTATCTGTCCCTGCACCTGACCCTGTCTGAATTGTGTCTTGTTTCTCCGCCTGCTCTAGGGGCAGAAATACCCAGATCACCCTTCCTGGAGGCTGCATATCCAGGCCCATCTATGTTGTATCTTGTTTCCTGAATCCTTGATCCTGGATCTGTCCCTGCACCTGACCCTGTCGGAATTTTGTCTTGTTTCTCCGCCTGCTCTGGGGGCAGAAATAACCAGACCGCCCTTCCTGGAGGCTGCATATCCAGGCCGGTCTATGTTGTATCTTGTTTCCTGAATCCTGGACCTGCTCCTTTACCTGACTCGGTCTGAACTGTGTCCTCTGTGTGATTTTCCTAAGGTCCTTCCATGTCTTGAACCCTGTGCCCAGTGACTGTGACTCTTTGCTACCTGACTTGCTGTGATTTAACCTGGGTTCATCTTGGAAGTAGGAGTCCGGTGTGTCTGCTGAGTTTCTGCTACTCTGTGCTCAGCTGGGGATTCGGTGCAAATCCCTGCCGGTTCCAGTCCAACCCAGCGGGGTTTGCACCAGACCGCTTGGGTTCCTTTCTAGGTCGCTGCCTGATGACCGTGGCCTCTCGTCCGGAGCCTGATGACTGCGGCCTGATGTCCGGTGTCTGACGACCTCTTCCAGATATGCTGTGCCTGATGTCCTCCCCCAGATGTCCGGATCCTATGCTTCCCTGCCTGATGTTCGGAGCCTGCCGATCGCTGCCAGTGGTCTGGAGCCTGATGACAGCAGCCTGATGTGCGGAGCTGATGTCCGCAGCCTGATGTCCGGAGCCTGTCGATCGTGGTCAGATGTCCGGAGTCCGATGTCAGTGTGCTGATGCTCTATCTGAGATCCCTGTTCCTGATGTCCAGTCCGTGTTCCTGATGTCCAGTCCGTGTTCCTGATGTCCAGTCTGTGTTCCTGATGTCCAGTCTGTGTTCCTGATGTCCAGTCTGTGTTCCTGATGTCCAGTCCGTGTTCCTGATGTCCGGTCCGTGTTCCTGATGTCCAGTCCGTGTTCCTGATGTCCAGTCTGTGTTCCTGATGTCCAGTCCGTGTTCCTGATGTTCCGCCAATTCCCTGAGGTCCACCCAGTGATGATGTCCTTCTGGGATCGGTGTCTGATGTTCTCCTGCTGAGCCTGTGCTACACCTGAGGCCTGAGAGATAGGCCATCCTGATATGCCCATGCCAGATGACCCTGGGCTGCATCAACCTGTGATGACCCCTGCCATCGTCTGAAGTCTGTCTGAGGTCGGTGTCTGATGTTCTCCTGCTGAGCCTGTGCTACGCCTGAGGCCTGAAAGGCCTCCCTAGTATGCCCGTGCCAGACAACCCTGGACTGCATCAACCCGTGATGTCCTCCTGCCTTCGTCTGTTATCCTGAGACGTGTCCCCCCCCCTGATGTGCGGAACCAGGAGCCTTGCATAACTGTTTCGTTTATGTACCATGTCTTGTTCAAGTAAACTTTATGTCTATACCTGAAGCTGTGCGGTGTTATCTAGTTCTGTCTTCTCGTCCACATGCTCAGCTGCCACAGACCTCGGTCGCTACCCTTCCCTAGTCCGGGTTGGCCCGGATCCCCCCTGTGGTCCAGTGGGTCCATATTCCATCCCCACCTGGGACGCTCGCCCCACGTCAACCTCACCGACGTGGAGGCAGAAATAAACACTTGAAATAGATCAGTCTGCTTGTAATGACTATATATAGCATATGAGTTTCACTTTTTGTATTGAAGAACTGAAGTAAATTAAATTTTTGATGATATTCTAATGTGAGAAGCACCTGTACATTCCAAATATTCTGTATGATTTTCTCAAGCTTAAAAAAAAAATCACCTTCATATTTTTTTTTTACGGGCAGGGCAAAAATATTCTCTATTTTTATGGATTGTCCAGGAATATCTGGATTGTTAGCAACCCTGCATCTCAATCGGCACATTTACATATCGATCAGGGAGTCAATCAAAGATCAATGGGCAAGAATAGAGCCCAGGCAGTGAGTATAGCTGTGACTGGGGAGTGCATTGTGGTTAAAAAAGGAAATGATAAGAGATGATCTTTGGCCTGAGAAAGGCATCAGTACGACACTGAAATGTGTAGGCGAACACGCTACCTTAAGGAGTAATAGTCATTTTAATTTTTATTTTACAATGAATATCATGAAAATAGGTACATTTGACAATTTAGCAAAAAACATAGAGCATTTGATAATGCTGAATCTTTG
This sequence comes from Dendrobates tinctorius, assembly GCF_039654945.1. NCBI lineage: Eukaryota > Metazoa > Chordata > Amphibia > Anura > Dendrobatidae > Dendrobates > Dendrobates tinctorius. The sequence continues at coordinate 23,809,346 of NW_027361829.1, read as the reverse complement.
GTCAAAGAGTAATGTTTTACTTTTTATGTCATAGATCAATAGCACTAGTGACAGTAATCAACAGCGTAATATATATTATAAGAGAAATCTGCTCCTTTCTCCCGCTTCAATCTCAAGTCAAGGATACAATCTATGTTGACTAAAGACAGAATTTCCTATTATTGAGATGTCAGATAACAGTTGTTGCTATTAAAATTCTATGGATGTGGGAGAGCGAGCTAAAGGTAAACGCAGATATTCTGCTGTAAATTCCACGGAATCTTATGAGCACCAACTGTCACATCCTATCTTAGTAATAGGGAAATCTTTATTCACTAAAAACAGGTTTTACTCTTGAATTGAGAATTTTGAGAGTGAAATATCAGACCAGGGGGAGAACGGAGTAGATTAGAACGGAGTAGATTTCTATATTATTTTCATGTGTACTATCGATTTCTGAAATAAAAATTTACACGACAGTTACTCTTCCAATGATTGTTAGCTATTAAGCGTACTTTGTTTCTCCCCTTGTTCCCTAGAGGGTTAGTGCTGTGGATTTGCCCAGATGAGTTAAACTGAGTGGCTCAAAGTGAGGAATTAACATAATTTACTCTCTACTCCTTGAATTTTCAAAAGCATATGTTCACAAGGGTATTTACAAGCACTAGAGCAGAAAGCCTTTAGCTAAACTGCCAACAAATGAAAAAGAATAATAACTGCAGTAGGAAGTCAAGAATAGATCAAAATATACAACAAAATTCACAGATCACTCTGTACGTCTTTCTTCTGACGCCAATTACGGAAATGGCGTTCTATATTCATGGTAACTTCTCTCTGCAAATTCCGATAATTCATTTTTCCACGTGACCTGACCCAGTTGTGCTGCAGTACACTCCGGGCAGTAAATCTCTCCAGTGGACTTAGCACGAGCAACCTGCTGATCAAATCTTTTGCCTCTGTAACAGAATAGAAAACTCGTCACTAACCACTAGATGGCACTATATTGTCATAAAAGGACAAAAATAAACAAAACTCCATTACATACTGAGTGTCAAAGGGTGTATACATAGCTGATAGTTCATTGCTGCAAATCTCATATACCGTGTACATGTTCATATTTGCAAACGTACAGAACTTTACACTGCAATTGGTATCATTAATGCATATCAATGCTATCATATATTTTTCATACTGATTTTTACCGTCTGAGATATTATCCCAGTAAGGTGAGAGGAATTCATATTCTCCTCGTTGTATTGTCTCAAATAATTCCTCATGATTGCGTTCTGGACTTCTGAAAGGTGGAAATCCACAGAGTAGTATATACAAGATAACTCCAGTCGCCCACATATCAACTTCTAAGCCATAGCCTGTGGAAACAAAAAACATATACCTAAAGAGAACGTCAATAAGACCCCAAATGACAGTGCCACCCTATTCCTCAATATACAGCATGCAGGTCTTTGAAAGCTAAAACCATCAACACCTTACATCTTTTACATATTGCTTCATTCCTTAGAAATCAGTATTTAAAGTCATATTCAAATTAGGTGTTAAGTGCTCTGAGCATGACAGAGCACTTCCCAAGACCCTGCCTCCCAAGGTTTTTTCTCTGCCTATCACCTGCCTCTTTAGGCTGATTGACAGCTCACGTCTGATTTTCTTGCCTGGCTCTTGACATCACATAGACCACAATTGATAAAGCTGGAGAAACTCTTGCTGAGCAGAGAAAGAAGATCAGGAGGCAGAGGCTAGGTAAGTGCTTTGTAATGCCAGGAGCACTTTATGCCTAGTTTACATATGAACTAAAATGCTGATTTCTCCAGAATCCAGCAACAGATACAATATACAAAGGTGTCGATGGGTTTAGCTGCATCAGGGTTGGTTTTACACTCAGATTCCCTTTAAAAAAATAATAATTTGGAAATTTTAATAGTTGCACGCATCAAAACAAGTGCAAATCCCCTTCATATTGCAGTTTTATGGAGAATGATTGCACAGCAAGCCCTACAAAAGACACTTGTGATTCTTGCATCACCCAGCTAAGGTATGGTAAAGTGAAATCCCATAAAGATAGGAGAAAATAAAACCTTAGAGGGTCCAGAGAACGCAATAAAAAATTCCCCAAATTCCTGTTTCTTAAACTGATATTCTCTACAAATTAATAAGGACACACAACAACATTTTACCAAGTTCTTTCATCTCTCCTAACAAAGCCTGGCCTTGCATGATCTACCCACTTGAGTAACCATTCAGGCTTGTCAGTACTGATATAGACTAGACCCTGATACAGGCTGAGTATACCCTTTTCTGAGAGGATTTCCGGGGCTACGTATGTTGGAGTTCCACACACAGTGAATATAGGCTCTGACACAAACACAGCAAGTCCAAAATCCGCTAACTTTAGAGTAGAAGATCCATCAGGATTATTCTGTACCTAAAAAAACAAGAAAACACATTCTGAAAATATCAACAAAGTAAAAAACTGTTGTTATCGTGACATTGTGTGAATCCAAGTTATCTTCTTCACATAATTGTCAAAGGAGTTTTCCACTTTCAGGAAAGTGGACCCCAAACTTTCTAAAATAGCAAGCAGTGCAGGAACTTAACTTCATTCAGTTAGGTTTTAGCTCACCGGCATTGCTTGGGTCTCGGTGCTTTGGCTGCAGTGGTGACGTAACGCCAACAATGCCGATCACTGCTAGAGACAACTACTGAGCAGTGATTGGCTACAGCAGAAACATGCGCTGTCAACATGGCTTTACCACTGGACCCCACAAACCAAGACCCAAGCAGCAGGCAGGGTGAGTACCTGCTTTGTGTGCAATCAAAGACATTTTTGAGCATTTGTTATCCATATTCCTGAAAGTGGAAAACCCTTTTAAGGAGTAATACCCCATTAATGGTCAAGGGGTGATAATCTAAGAACAAGAAAGTTGATTTATATATCTTTATTCAGATTTAGTATGTATCAATAACTTGTCTGAGCTGCTTAGGACAAGTCTTGAAATAATTAGCAAGTGACTTTTCATAGGGATCTCTTCAAACACAGAAAGCGTTAAACTGATAAAATATCAAGATCACTTGACAGATTACACATGGTGCATCTCCATGCTATTGTGCTGTAACAGATTGATATGGAGAACATCAGTTGCATTTTTTTTTTAAAGTGCCTTTTTTGCCTTTTTGTCTGCAATGCCATGTTGATCCTTTTTATGCCTTAAAATGGTAAATAGTAGCAGAACTCTTTACAATGTCATGTTAGTCATCAAAAACAAAATATGACAGATTTTACATGACAGTACATTTGTAGAAAAATTTTCAGACATTTGGAAAAGTCACAAATGCTCAATTAGGCTGGAACATCTGGATAACGACAACCATGTCCACAGTGTCAACTGTGGTACAGTAAAGGGTATTTTACTGGATGGAAGATATGTTTCTCCCAGCAGATTAATGATTGGCCGGGTTTTTCCCTAAAGACGGGACCTGCGATGATGTCAGGGTCACGTGATCAGCCCATGTGGTGTCTACCTCACTGGTGGGAGGGATTAGGCCCTATGTAATGGAGGCTGGTAATTACCACAGTGTGAGTGTGTTTCTGGAAGCTACAGGTGTTAGGAATCTGGGTCCTTCTATGCCTATGCAGCAACCCAGATTCTCATATTTATCTCCAGAGGCTACGTCGTTTTTCCCAGCTTCTGAGCATGCTCACGGGACGAGCTCTCATTGGAGTTCAGGAGTCAGGTGCTCTGGTCCTGCTCCTGATTTCATTGGTTCTGCTCTGGGCTCTGGAGATTTCCGGAAGGTCCCGTACGCAATAAAAAGTGCGCATGGCTGTTCCGCAATGCGCTAGTATTTTCATACTGCTGCTGTGTGTATGATGATGGATGCTTGGACTGGTGACTGACTCATTAAGAAACCCCTTCCCTCTGATAATACGTCTGTGAGAGTGTGTGGGATTCAGTCTCTAGCAGCGCTAGCGCCAGAACGCTCAAGCCTCACCTGTTGCAGCAGCCTGCGCCCTGCATTGCACCAGCGTCTTTGCAGCACTTTTCCAGCGGCTCTGTTCCTGCCGCGCTGCAGTTGCAGCCCAGTGTGCGTTCGCGGTTGCAACGCCACTGTGTCAGACGTTTATCGGTAGGTCTAGACGGAGTCAGGCCTGTCACTCTTGGCGACTCCTGTGACCCTATACCACATCTGTCACGCTGAACTTCTGTGAAGTTAAAACAGACTCAGCGTTTTTGTATATGTGTTTTGCTTGCAGATCTGTGTGTGAAACAGACTGCTTCAGCGCTACTTTACATGTTTATGCTTGCAGCTCTGTGAGTACAACAGAGCTTGCTTTCTCCATCTCCTCCCGTATCGACCTCCGTTTTTCGGAGCGTGGTATGGAGCGTGCTCACTCCAATCGGAGAGGTACTCCGGCTCCCAAATTTTTTGAGCCCCTGGACCTGCCCTAGCCAGAGTTTCTACATCCCGAGCCCATGGAGGTGACTCGCGCCATTTCTGAGACATGTCCGGTTCAAGAGTCCATATGTGGTTGTCACCATCCACTCGCTGCATCCCAGGAAGACAGCGCCCCGCAATGGTCTGACTGTTAGTCGGTTGGCGAGACTTTTGTTCCTCCTCGCCAGCGGCCTAAAGTTCTCGCGTGGGCACACGCGCCAAATGCGGACGGCCATCATGGCTATATGCAGACCACGAAGTCACTGGCCGGTTCGTATTGGTGGCCGCACAAGGCTCGGGATGTAAAAAAGTTCATTCGGGCATGCACCCTATGTGCTTGGGACAGCCTTCCTGAACGGAGTGTGGCTACACCCGCCGATACACGGCGGCGCCATCCTTAAACTCCCGCTCCCATTATCTCCCTGATGTCCCTCTTGAGACCTGGCGACCTGGCCTCCGCTGATACCGTCCGTGTGTCCCGGTTTTCGGTTTCACCTACCGGGACATCAGGCGCACCTTTTGACGAGTCTGAGGTTTGTGCCACTGTCGGGCACGGGCTGGTGGATCGGAGGGTTCAGGGAGGAGGGGGCCCTAGGAGGGGGGGTAATGTTAGGAATCTGGGTTCTTCTATGCCTATGCAGCAACCCAGATTCTCACATTTATCTCCAGAGACTAAGTCCTTTTTCCCAGCTTCTGAGCATGCTCACGGGACGAGCTCTCATTGGAGCTCAGGAGTCAGGTGCTCAGGTCCTGCTCCTGATTTCATTGGTTCTGCTCTGGAGATTTCCAGAAGGTCCCGTATGCTATAAAAAATGAGCATGGCTGTTCCACCATGTGCTAGTATTTTCATACTGCTGCTGTGTGTATGGTGATGGATGCTTGGACTGGTGACTGACTCATTAAGAAACCCCTTCCCTCTGATAATACGTCTGTGAGAGTGTGTGGGATTCAGTCTCTAGCAGTGCTAGCGCCAGCACGCTCAAGCCTCACCTGTTGCAGCAGCCTGCGCCCTGCATTGCGCCAGCATCTTTGCAGCGCTTTTCCAGCGGCTCTGTTCCTGCCGCGCTGCAGTTGCAGCCCAGTGTGCATTCGCGGTTGCAATGCCACTGCGTCAGACGTTTATCGGTAGGTCTAGACTGAGTCAGGCCTGTCACTCTTGGTGACTCCTGTGACCCTATACCACGTCTGTCACGTGGAGCTTCTGTGAAGATAAAACAGACTCAGCGTTTTTGTATATGTGTTTTGCTTGCAGCTCTGTGTGTGAAACAGACTGCGTCAGCATTACTTTACATATGTTTATGCTTGCAGCTCTGTGAGTACAACAGAGCTTGCTTTTGTGCACCAGGTGCAGTTTAACCCTGTGCACATTACCGTCCTTGTGCTCTGCCTCTTTAGCAGCGGTTTCTACATCTGCCGCACGTTGGACCCCAGGCGGCGAACACGCTTTATTTATATTTTTATTTAGCGTGTTCCGCTGACCATAACAACAGGAACTTGTGTGGACTCAGCCTGAAACTTGTACACAGGATTCCCATGCTGCAGGACTATAGCAGCAAGACTCGGAAGAACCCCGGGAATGGCACCTGGCAGATGCCACAGGACCTGGCAGCCGCTTAGTTACGCCCGTCCCGTGCAAGGGGTGAGTCTGGGACCAGTGGTTCTCCAAGCTGGAGTATGTGTTTGGTTTTCCTTATGTTTTGTTAAGCTGCTGGTTACTGAGTGACATTAAAACCACTGGAATTGGACTTTATGCCTGTGTGTTGCCTCGTTACTGCCGCCCGGCTATTGCCTACCAGAGCGAATCCCTACAATTGGTGGACTGAATGCAGGCAGAAGCAGTGAGGCCAGGCTGTTTTTTTTATTTTTGATTTGTACCCCATCCTATGTCCTGGGTGAAACGAGTGGCAGAGACCCAGGCGGGGAACTTTCCAGAAATGGAGGCCACGGTAAAAGAGCTCATACAGGCTATGCAGCAGCAACAGGAGGCCATGCGGCAGCAGCAACAGGAGATCCGGGAAAATATGGAGGCAGCACAACGGTCACAGAGTCGGGACTATAACCAGGAGGCTCGGGTAAGAACCTTTAGCCCTGGGGATTGGGTGTTGGTGCTTGTGCCTACCGTAGATAGCAAATTTCTCGCAAGGTGGCAGGGACCCTACGAGATCATGGAGAAGGTGGGGCCAGTAGACTACAAGGTACACCAGCCAGGATGGAGAAAGCCAGAACAGGTTTACCATATTAATTTGCTTAAACCCTGGAACGAAAAAGAGCACCTTGGTGGGGATAGTCCGCTGCCAGCGTTTCAGATGGAAAAGGCTCCGTTACCTCGGGGCGAGGCAGGAGAAGTCCAACCCGCGGTCAAAATTGCAGATACTTTGTCTCCTAGACAAGTTCAGGAGGTCCGGGAGTTCATTACCTGAAATACAGATGTTTTTTAGGAGCTCCCTGGACGCACCTCCCTAATCCAACATGACATTGTCACAGAGCCACAGGCCAAGGTCCGACTAAAGCCTTAACGGGTGCCTGAGGCCCGGCAACAAGCCATCTTGGAAGAGGTGAAAGCTATGCTACAGTTAGGGGTCATAGAAGAGTCTCAAAGTGAGTGGGCCAGCCCAATAGTCCTAATACCCAAGCCTGATGGGTCTCTAAGATTCTGTAATGATTTTAGAAAACTCAATGACATTTCAAAATTTGACGCCTACCCCATGCCCTGGGTTGACGAGTTGATAGAGCGCTTTGGGCAAGCACGGTATTTTATAACTCTAGACCTCACAAAAGGCTATTGGCAGGTACCCCTAACAGAGGCGGCGAAGGAAAAAATGGCTTTTGTAACACCTGAGGGGCTGTTCCAGTATAAGGTATTACCCTTTGGGTTGCATGGCGCACCAGCAACGTTCCAGCGGTTAATGGATATTGTGCTCCGTCCCCATCGCCGCTATGCCTCAGCCTATCTAGACTATATCATTGTGTACAGCACCGACTGGGAAAGCCACTTAGCAAAAGTACAGGCAGTGATAGACTCTCTGCGACAAGCAGGGCTAACTGCCAACCCAAAGAAGTGTTCCAAAGGGTTGGAAGAAGCCCGGTACTTGGGGTATGTCATTGGGAGAGGAGTTCTCAAGCCCCAAGTAAACAAAGTAGAGGCAATTCAGAACTGGCCCCGCCCCCTCACAACAAAACAGGTAAAAGCCTTTTTGAGTTTAGTGGGATATTACAGGCGGTTCATTCCCAACTTTGCAACCCTGTCCGCGCCTTTAACAGATTGTTTAAAAGGGAAAAAATCTGTGATGGTGCACTGGAATGATCAGTTAGAGGAGGCATTTACAAAATTAAAAGGTGTACTGTGTGGTTCACCAGTCCTGATCACTCCAAATTTCAAAAAAGAGTTCGTGGTGCAGACTGATGCCTCGGAGATAGGCCTCGGTGCTGTGCTGTCTCAGGAAGTTAACGGGGAAGAGCATCCCGTTAGCTTCCTAAGCTGGAAGCTTACCCCAGCTGAAACCCGATACAGTATTGTGGAGAGAGAGTGCCTGGCCATCAAGTGGGCACTGGAATCGTTGCGCTACTATTTGCTGGGGAGAACATTTCGGTTGGTGACAGATCATTCCCCTCTTATGTGGATGAGTCAAGCTAAGGAGAGGAATGCCCGAATCACCAGGTGGTTCCTGTCCCTGCAAAATTTTAAATTTTCAGTGGAACATCGTGCAGGCAGACTACAGGGGAATGCAGATGCCCTGTCCAGAGTTCACTGTATGTCATGTGTCCACCCCCTTGGGGTTGAACATAGGGGGGAGGTATGTGGTACAGTAAAGGGTGTTTTACTGGATTGGAGATATGTTTCTCCCAGCAGATTAATGTTTGGCCGGGTTTTTCCCTAAAGACGGGACCTGCGATGATGTCAGAGTCACGTGATCAGCCCATGTGGTGTCTACCTCACTGGTGGGAGGGGTTAGGCCCTATGTAATGGAGGTTGGTAATTACCACAGTGTGAGTGTGTTTCCGGAAGCTACAGGAACTTGTGTAGACTCAGTCTGAAACTTGTATACAGGATTCCCATGCTGCAGGACTATAGCAGCAAGACTCGGAAGAACCCCGGGAATGGCACCTGGCGGATGCCGCAGGACCTGGCAGCCGCTTAGTTACGCCCGTCCCGTGCAAGGGGTGAGTCTGGGACCAGTGGTTCTCCAAGCTGGAGTATGTGTTTGGTTTTCCTTATGTTTTGTTAAGCTGCTGGTTACTGAGTGACATTAAAACCACTGGAATTGAACTTTATGCCTGTGTGTTGCCTCGTTACTGCCGCCCGACTATTGCCTGCCAGAGCGAATCCCTGCACAACCAATGAAAAATCAAGATGAAACTGCATTAACTTAACAAAAGACGCAAATTAAATAATCAATAGGACACAAACATAAAAGTTACCATTTATAAAAAAAAAGGCACAAAGACAATGAAGAATTGATGAATCAAGGCCTTAGTATTAAACTAATTTGGTTAGACCTGAGGAGCATAATTGAAAGCAGTGGATATAAGCCTTAATAGTTAGAGGTGTTATCACATGATCTTGATTAAACAGCTTCAGCACTAAAATTCAGATTGAGAATTGAGGAGATGAACTTCAATCATCCTGGCGGCCTCAGGCTTTCAGTCATAGAGAAGCGGCCGGCACTGTTTCTGTCACTGCTAATTGCATAGTGAGTGGCAGCTGTAACCACATCCTGGCACTGACTGACAGCCGGCTCACCAGTGCATCAGTACAGAGCCGGTTGTCAGTCAGCACCTGGGTGTAGTTATAGCCATCATTCACTATGTACTGAGCAGTAACTGAAGCCACGCTGGCCACTCTTCTATGACTGAAAGCTGTAGGCTGTCAGGAGGAATATATGTTATTTCCTCCCGAGGGCTGGGCTATCAGTGTGGTGGCAACAATGCTTCAGAACTCTATTAACCTGCAGATCAACCCCAAATCTGCACGCTAATAGTGTATTTTTCATGTCAAGTCCCCTTTAACCGTAAAATGCATTGTTAACAAAAAAAGTCTGCTCTTATAAGACAAGATATATCTGTTTTTCATTTCCATGTCCACCAGCAGGGAAGATTTTCTCTGTATCTGTCATGCTTGCGCCTTGGCAGGTTGGCGCGAGCCGGGGGGGTTGTGGCCCCACTGAGCCACAAACCAGACTACCCTGGAAGGGGCGTGACTATGACAGCTACCTCGGTCTTCCCTGGAGCCTCTGATGGTGTGGTCAGGTTTGTGCGGCAGGTAGCTGCCAGGTACCACTCCAGGGTGGTGTCTGGCTGTGGCTGCTGTTCCCACCCGGGGACAAGGCACTTAGACAGGTGTGACTGACAGGAAGGCAGGTAGGCACGGCAAGCACAGCTGGTACCCAGGCAGGCCCGGTTGAGACACAGGGCAGGCATGCACTGCTTGAGACACAGGGCATGCTGGCATGGCTTGAGACACTGGCAAGCGGGCATGGCTTGAGACACTGGCAAGCGGGCACGGCTTGAGACACTGGCAAGCGGGCACGGCTTGAGACACTGGCAAGTGGGCATGTTTGAGACACTGGCAAGCAGGCACGGCTTCGAGACACTGGCAAGCGGGTATGGCTTGAGACACTGGCAAGCGGGCACGGCTGAGACACTGGCAAGCAGGCATGGCTTGAGACACTGCAAGTGGGAACGGCTTGAGACCCTGGCAAGCAGGCAGGGCTTCGAGACACTGGCAAGCAGGCATGGCTTTGAGACACTGGCAAGCGAGCACGGCTTCGAGACACTGGCAAGTGGGCACAGCTTCGAGACACAGGGCAGGCTGGAACGGGAGAGACACAGGGCAGGCTGGCACGGGAGAGACACTGGCAAGTGGGCACGGCTGAGACACTGGCAAGCAGGCATGGCTTGAGACACTGCAAGTGGGAACGGCTTGAGACACTGGCAGGCTGGCACGGCTTTGAGACACTGGCAAGCTGGCATGGCTTTGAGACACTGGCAAGCGAGCACGGCTTCGAGACACTGGCAAGTGGGCACAGCTTCGAGACACAGGGCAGGCTGGAACGGGAGAGACACAGGGCAGGCTGGCACGGGAGAGACACTGGCAAGTGGGCACAGCTTCGAGACACTGGCAAGCGGGCATGGCTTTGAGACACTGGCAAGCGAGCACGGCTTTGAGACACTGGCAAACTGGCACGGCTTTGAGACACTGGCAAGCTGGCATGGCTTCGAGACACTGACAAGCAGGCACGGCTTCGAGACACTGGCAAGTGGGCACGGCTTCAAGACACAGGGCAGGCATGGCTTGAGACACTGGCAAGCAGGCATGGCTTGAGACACTGGCAGGCAGGCACTGCTTGAGACACAGGGCATGCTGGCATGGCTTGAGACACTGGCAAGCGGGCACGGCTTGAGACACTGGCAAGCAGGCACGGATTGAGACACTGGCAAGTAGGCATGGCTTAAAACACTGGCAAGCGGACACAGCTTGAGATACTGGCAAGCGGGCATGGCTGCGAGACACTGGCAAGTGGGCACGGCTTGAGACACTGGTAAGAGGGCACGGCTTGAGACACTGGCAAGCGGCAACGGCTTGAGACACTGGCAAGCAGGCATGGCTTGAGACACTGCAAGTGGGCACGGCTTGAGACACTGGCAAGCGTGCACGGCTTCGAGACACTGGCAAGCGGGCAGGGTTTGAAACACTGGCAAGCGGGCACTGCTTGAGACACTGGCAAGCGGGCACGGCTTGAGACACTGGCAAGCAGGCATGGCGTGAGACACTACAAGCAGGCACGGCTTGAGACACTGGCAAGCGGGCACGGCTTCGAGACACTGGCAAGCGGGCACGGCTTCGAGACACTGGCAAGCGAGCATGGCTTTGAGACACTGGCAAGCTGGCACGGCTTTGAAACACTGGCAAGCTGGCACGGCTTTGAGACACTGGCAAGCGGGCACGGCTTCGAAACACTGGCAAGCAGGCATGGCTCGAGACACTGTCAGGCAGGCACTGCTTGAGACACAGAGCATGCTGGCATGGCTTGAGACACTGGCAAGCGGGCACAGCTTCAAGACACTGGCAAGCGGGCACGGCTTGAGACACTGGCAAGAAGGCACGGCTTGAGACACTGGCAAGCAGGCATGGCTTGAGACACTGGCAAGCGGGCATGGCTTGAGTCACTGGCAAGCAAGCACAGCTTCGAGACACTGGTAAGCGGGCATGGCTTCAAGACACTGACAAGCAGGCACAGCTTGAGACACTGGCAAGCGGGCATGGCTTGAGACACTGGCATGGCTTGAGACACTGGTAAGCGGGCACGGCTTGAGACACTGGCAAGCAGGCATGGCTTGAGACACTGCAAGTGGGCACGGCTTGAGACACTGCAAGCAGGCAGGGCTTTGAGACACTGGCAAGCAGGCAAGGCTTCGAGACACTGGCAAGCAAGCACGGCTTTGAGACACTGGCAAGCTGGCATGGCTTCGAGACACTGGCAAGCGAGCATGGCTTCGAAACACTGGCAAGTAGGCACAGCTTCGAGACACAGGGCAGGCTGGGACGGGAGAGACATAGGACAGGCTGGCACAGGAGAGACACAGGGCAGGCAGGAGTGGTATATGAAGGAACAGGCTTTGGACCTGTTCACATAAGAGATGCAGGTATGGATACAGGCAGGAAGGAGTGGAATATGAAGGAACAGGTTTGGACCTGTTCACACAGGAGGTACAGGTACAGATACAGGCAGGAGTGCGGAGTAGGCAAAGCCGCAGGAGTGCAGAGTGAAGCTGCAGCAAAAGGTTCTGCAGCAGGAGCAGAGCAAAGCTGGACCACAAGGTCTGTGGAGTGAAGCTGCAGCAAGAGGTTCTGCAGCAGCAGGAGCAGAGCAAAGCTGAACCACAAGGTCTGTGGAGAGAAGCTGCAGCAAGAGGTTCTGCAGCAGCAGGAGCAGAGCAAAGCTGAACCACAAGGTCTGTGGAGAGAAGCTGCCACAAGAGGATCTGCAGCAGCAGGAGCAGAGCAAAGCTGAACCACAAGATCAGTGGAGAAGCTGCAGCAAGAGGTTCTACAGCAGCAGAAGCGGAGCACAGGCAGAACAGAGTGGAACCGCTAGAGTACGGAGCACAAGTAGACAGGGAGGACACCAGGAAAGACACAGCAGGGAAAAGAACCACAGACAAGGAGACTGACAGACAGAGGTAGAACAGAGTTCAGACAAGGCATAGGTGTGAGACAAGGTATAGGACTAAGGAGACAGATACAAAGCAAGGCTGGACCAAGACAAGACAAGTAATGGCACTGGGACCAGGATATTCTGCCTCTTGGATGCCGGACAGAGAAGTACTAGGTTAAGTACAGGGACAGGGCTAGGACAAGGTACAGAGACCAGGATATTCTGCCTCCTGGAGGGCAGACAGAGAGTACCAAGAAAGGCAAGGGGAAAAACATCCAGAGAAGGCGATACACAGGAGAGGACCTGGCAGGCTCAGTAGCAAGATACTGAGTTTAGACATTCCTCAGGCACACAATGACTCCGAATGGCTGGCGGTTTATACACACCGAAGCAACCAGAAGGCAGAGAAACAGTCATAGCTTTTAATGGAGAGGGAATGCTCACACCAAGGGCTGCCTCTCCTACAGGCCCAGGGTTTTGGAGCATTGACTTTGCAGGGCAGAGACCGTCAGGATATTCTTTGTCAGGACTAGACTCCGGCGACAACCTTGCCAGCCCCTTTTTATTAGACCTCTTGGATCTTGCTTGCTTTGGCAGGCTGTGGAACAAGTGGGTCTTGGACGGTCACAGACGGATGATACGAATTAGCCACAGGTTTCTTATGTCTAGTTTGTTCCTGGAAGCTTGGGGGTAAGACTCTTCATGAGATGTTGTGCTTGGTTTGTCGAAGGCCTTGCAGAAGGCCACCAGGAAAGCTGGTAAACTCGAGATGATGGGATCCCCCACTTCCCAGAGGGGGTTAAGCCACTGCAAGGCATCTCCAGTTAGGTAGAACATTATCAATCCTACTTTTACCCAGTCGGTGGTGAAGAAGGGAGCATGCCATTGAAAGTAGCATAAGCACTGCTTCATAAGGACACAACACTGCTTAGGATCCCCATCATATCTTGGTGGGTCCGAGGGGGGTTGAACTTTAGGTATGCCAGCCTCTAGTTGAGCAAAGAGTCTATTGGAGACCACAATGGTGAGTTGGGCACTGAAGGATTGGGGTTCAGACCTGGTAAATTTATTTGGTTGCCCATACTGGCAAAAAAGTTCATCTCGCTCAGAGACCAAAAGGACATGGGACTCAGTGGGGACCATGGCCTGAGCAAACTGTCACGCTCGTGCCTTGGCAGGTTGGTGCGAGCCGGGGGAGTTGTGGCCCCATTGTTCCACAAACCAGACTACCCTGGAAGGGGCGTGACTAAGACAGCTACCTCGGTCTTCACTGGAGCCTCTGATGGTGAGGTCAGGCTCGTGTAGCAGGTAGCTGCCAGGTGCCACTCCAGGGTGGTGTCTGGCTGTGGCTGCTGATACCACTTGGGGACAAGGCACTTAGACAGGTGCGACTGACAGACAGGCAGGTAGGCACAGCAAGCACGGCTCGTACCCAGGCAGGCATGGCTGAGACACAGGGGAGGCAGGCACGGCTTGAGACACAGGGCAGGCTGGCATGGCTTCAGACACTGGCAAGCGGGTACGGCTTGAGACACTGGCAAGCGGGCACGGCTTGAGACACTGGCAAGCGGGCATGGCTTCGAGACACTAGCAAGCGGGCACGGCTTCGAGACACAGAGCAGGCTGGCATGGGAGAGCCACAGGGCAGGCTGGCATGGGAGAGACACATGGCAGGCAGGAATAGTATATGAGGGAACAGGTTTTGGACCTGTTCACACAAGAGATGCAGGTACGGATACAGGCAGGAAGGAATGGAATAAGAAGGAACAGGTTTGGACCTGTTCACACAGGAGGTGCAGGTACGGATACAGGCAGTAGTGCGGAGTAGGCAGAGCTGCAGGAGTGCAGAGTAGGCAGAGCCACAGGAGTGTGGAGTAGGCGGAGCCACAGGAGTGCAGAGTAAAGCTGCAGCAAGAAGTTCTGCAGCAGCAGAAGCGGAGCACAGGCAGAACAGAGCGGAACCACTAGAGTACAGAGCACAAGCAGACAGGGTGGACACCAGGAAAGACACAGCAGGGAATGGAACCATAGACAAGGAGACTGACAGACAGAGGTAGGACAGAGTTCAGACAAGGCATAGGTGTGAGACAAGGTATAGGACTAAGGAGACAGATACAAAGCAAGGCTGGACCAAGACAAGACAAGACCAGACAAGGAGTAATGGCACCGAGACCAGGATATTCTGCCTCCTGGAGGGCAGACAGTGAGTACCAAGCAAGGCAAGGGGAAAAACCTACAGAGAAGGAGATACACAGGAGAGGACCTGGCAGGCTCAGTAGCAAGATACTAACTGAGTTTAGACATTGCTCAGGCAAGGTTCAGTGGGTGGGGCTGCCCTAAATAGTAGAGGGCTCTAGGTAGTAGGTGAGGGATACATTAGCCAGGTAAACCCAGACTCCATAAGAAGCTGAGAGTTCAGGCGCCGCCCCCCCTATACACACAGTCAGGAAACATGAACACAGCAGACAGGAGACAAGACAAGGAGCTGGCAGTAAACAGATTTCATAGCATGGCCTGGAGCAGTGAGCAAGTTGGTGAGTGGGGAATGGGAGGCCATGCAGCGATGCTGTTATACTGTAGGACTGAGGGGAACCGGAAGTGAACCCGCAGGACCGCGACGACGAACCTCCTCGAGGCGAGCTGGCCAAGTGGACCACCCCCTATACAGGGAGCGTCTGGGGCAAGCCTCAGAGAGACTATCGCCGCGGAAGCTGATACCCGGGGACACAGTAGAGAGAAACCAGAGATAGCCACAAGGGTTGCGGGAGGACAGCAGAGGGTTATGCTAGGCAGGAATGGATCCAGGCAGACAGAGGTAGACACTGCGGCGACGGGCTGGAGACCGGGGACGAGGCAGACACTAGGAGAGAACAGAAGGAGCAATCACAAGAAGACACTGGGACACAGAGAGAACAGGACAGAGCGCTGGGCTGGAGGAGTGCAGGGCAGAGTGGACCTGAATAAGCCGTGCTAGACACAATTGATAGTCAGGCACCGGGCAGGAGGCGAGACTACCAGATATAGGGCTGCAGGCAGCGCTTCCGGGTCAGGAGGGGCCAGGAGGTGGAGCAGTGGGAACAGGACTACTGGCGCGCAGTGCGCAGGCGCACCCGACGGGCACGGAAGGCCGGCTGCGGCGGCGGTGGAGAAGACGCAGGATGATGCGTGCGCCTTCCGGGAGCGCGCCGGGTGAGGTGGGCGAGCCGGTGTTCGGGAGGCGGGGCAGAGGATGCGGCTGCGAGCGGCACAGTGGGAGCAGCGAGGAGCGTGGCAGCGGGTGGCGTGACAGTACCCCCCTCCTTACGCCCCCTCTTCTTGAGACTGGCAAGGAACCTAGCTAGAATGCGGGGGGCCTGGATGTTCTGCCGGGGCTCCCAAGACCTCTCCTCGGGACCAAAACCCTTCCAATCAACTAAGAAGAGGGTCTTCCCTCTAGATCTCTTTACGGCCAGGATGTCCTGGACCTCAAAGACTTCCTGGCCAGAGACTGGCTGGGGAGAGTGACCAACAGAGGCATGAAACTGGTTAAAAATGACAGGTTTCAGGAGGGACACGTGAAAAGAATTGGGGATTCGTAGCGAGGCAGGGAGTTTTAGCTTGTAGGCAACGTTATTGATGCGGGCTATGACCTCAAAAGGCCCGATATACCGAGGGCCTAGCTTATATGAGGGGACTTTGAGACGAACAAACTTGGAGGACAGCCACACTTTATCTCCGGGATGGTACAACGGAGAATCCAGACGCCTTTTGTCTGCGTGTCTCTTTATTCTATCCCGCGCTAGTTCAAGTGCAGACTTGGTTTCCTGCCAGACCCTGGAGAACTTCTCGGTCAGAAGGTCGGCTGCCGGCACACCCGAGACAGGGGGTACCGGCAGAGGTACACTGGGATGTTGCCCGTAGATGATGAAGAAAGGTGACTTAGACGAAGACTCGTTGGTGTGGTTGTTGTAGGCAAATTCGGCCCACGGGAGCAGGTGGGACCAGTCGTTGTGGTGAGCGTTGGAGAAGTGGCGAAGATAGGTTATCAAAATTTGATTCGTGCGCTCAGCCTGACCATTAGTTTGGGGGTGGTAGGCTGAGGAGAAGTCCAAAGTGACATCCATGCGTTTACACAGAGCTCGCCAGAAGTGTGAGGTGAACTGAACTCCTCTATCCGAAACGATATGCTGAGGAAAACCGTGAATCCGGAAAACATGGGTAATGAAAATTCTCGCCAGTTCAGGAGCAGAGGGTAACCCAGGCATTGAGATGAAATGCGCCATTTTGGAAAATCGATCTACAACCACGAGGATGACTGTGTGACCTGAAGACCGAGGTAGATCGGTAATAAAATCCAACGCAATGTGCTGCCAGGGAGCCGAAGGAACCGGGAGCGGGTGAAGAAGACCAGCGGGTAGGTGTCGGGGAACTTTATTCTTGGCACAAGACGGACAAGAGGCGACAAAACTTCGAACATCTTGAGCAAGAGAGGGCCACCAATAATAACGAGAGATGAAGGAGAGGGTTTTCTTGAGACCGCCGTGGCCAGCTAGCTTGGAGGCATGACCCCACTGTAAGACTCGCCTCCTATTGTCCTCTTGAACAAACGTCTTACCCGGGGGCAATGAAGTCAGGTTTACAGGAGCAACCACCATGACCTTGCTAGGATCCACGATGTGCGAAGGCTCTTCCTCACAGTCGGTAACCAAAAAGGATCTGGATAGGGCATCTGCCTTGAGGTTCTTATCGCCGGGGCGAAAATGGAGTTCGAAATCGAACCGAGCGAAGAACAGAGACCACCTGGCTTGTCGGGGATTGAGTCTTTGCGCTGTCCGGATGTACGCCAGGTTCTTGTGGTCAGTGTAGATCCTGACGGGGTGGACCGCTCCCTCGAGGAGGTACCGCCATTCCTCCAAGGCCAACTTGATGGCGAGCAGTTCTCTATCACCAATGGTATAGTTTCTCTCCGGGGTGGAGAACGACTTTGAAAAGAAGCCACAGGTGACCAGTCGTCCAGAGGGTGCCGTCTGGGAAAGTACTGCACCAGCTCCGATGGCAGAGGCATCTACTTCCAGGGTGAAGGGTTTGTTGGCCTCTGGGCGATGGAGTATGGGAGCCGTTGCAAAAGCTTGTTTCAGGGAGCGGAATGCGTCTTCGGCCTCAGGTGACCAGAAGTGGGGATTAGCCCCCTTATGGATCAGAGCGGAGATAGGGCTGGTCAGGGAGGAAAAGTGTGGAATAAACTGCCGGTAATAATTGGCGAACCCCAGGAATCGTTGGATGGCCTTCACTCCCTGGGGACGCAGCCAGTTTAGTACGGCCGACAATTTTCCCGGATCCATCCGTAGACCAGTATTAGAAATGATGTAGCCCAAAAACGGTAGAGAAGACTGTTCAAAGGCGCATTTTTCAAGTTTGGCATAGAGACGATGCTCTCTCAGGCGCGACAAGACTTGACTGACGTCCTTTCTGTGAGTAGACAGGTCCGAGGAAAATACCAGAATATCATCCAGGTACACCACCACACAAGAATAGAGAAGGTCTCGGAAGACATCATTGACAAATTCTTGAAACACGGCGGGTGCGTTGCATAAGCCAAAAGGCATAACCAGATATTCATAGTGGCCATCGCGAGTGTTGAAAGCCGTTTTCCACTCATCTCCAGGACGGATGCGGATTAGGTTGTAGGCTCCACGCAAATCAAATTTGGTAAAGATTTGCGCCCCTCGGAGACGGTCAAATAGCTCCGGGATGAGAAGGAGCGGATATTTGTTTTTAATTGTAATATCGTTGAGTCCCCGATAGTCAATGCAGGGACGAAGGGTCCTGTCCTTCTTCTTGACGAAGAAGAAACCCGCACCCGCGGGCGAGGAAGACGGGCGAATGAAGCCTTTGGCCAAGTTTTCTTGAACATATTCGGACATGGCTTGGGTCTCTGACGGCGACAGCGGATAAATCCGACCTCGGGGTGGAGTAGAGTCGGGAACGAGATCAATAGGGCAGTCGTAGGGACGGTGAGGGGGCAGAGTCTCTGCTTCTTTCTTACTGAAGACATCCGCATAGGCCCAATAGGCCGAAGGTAAATCTGGGGATACCGATGTTGGACGAGGGGAGTTACTTGGCTGGACGGAAAGCAAACACCCTCTGTGACAGAACGGTCCCCACCGCACGACGTCACCAGACCGCCAGTCCAAGGTTGGCTCGTGTTTTCTTAGCCAAGGAAGACCCAACAGGATAGTGTGTGATAGGGTCGGCAGCACATAGAAGGCAATCTTCTCTAGATGCAAGGCTCCGAACTGAAGGTCCAATTCTTCGGTGACCTGCGTAACGGACACCCGCAGGGGTTGACCGTCAACCAACGCAATCTGCCGAGGAGTCTCCAGGGATCTGACCGGAATACGAAGCCTCCTGACTGCCTCAAGCTGAATAAAATTTCCAGCCGCACCTTAATCTATGTAAGCCCACTCGGAGGAACGCTTGGGACCTAGATGCAAGAGAACAGAAAGAGTCAAGGGTAGAGAGGAGTCATTGGTACCTAGGGAGGCCTCTCTTACCTGTCCTAGGCGGAGGCGTTTCCCGGACGCACAGGGCAGGAACGCAAGAAGTGTGATGCACTCCCACAATACAGACAAAGACCCTGAGTGAACCTCTCCTGTCAGCGTTGCTCCACCGGCTTGAGGTGATCTACTTGCATGGGCTCAGGTGCGGGAGATGCCGACGCCAGAGCAGGGCGTGAGCGAGGTGGACTGCGGGCAGCAGATGGGACACGAGGAAACCTCCTATCCCTGGCGGCCTCTCGAGAACGCTCCTGGAAGCGCAAGTCGATGCGGATAGCCAGGGAAATTAGATCCTCCAACGAGGTTGGAGTGTCCCGTCCCGCCAATTCGTCTTTAATTCGACCTGAGAGGCCAAAAAGCTCCTACCAAGGCCTCATTGTTCCATCCAACCTCGGAGGCCAGGGTACGGAAGCGAATGGCGTATTGACCCACGGAGAGCGTGCCCTGTTGCAGGTTAAAAGGTGACTCGGTGGCAGAGGCTACGCGACCCGGCTCGTCGAACACCTTGCGAAAAGAGTCGAGGAAGGTGGAGCGTTGGGAGACCAAGGGGTCATCACGCTCCCAGAGGGGGTTTACCCAGGCTAAAGCCTCACCCTCCAAATGGGACACGACAAAGGCCACCTTGGCTCTGTCGGTGGGGTACTGTTGAGGCAATAGCTCAAAATGGAGCTGACACTGATTTAAAAAACCCCTGCACGACTTAGAATCGCCACCATAACGCGGGGGTTTTGCCAAACGGGGCGGCGGATGGGATACCGCCGCCTGGGCCGGGGTCGAGGCCACAGATTGCAGGGCAAGGAGACGATTATCTATGGAAGCCATATAATTCAATATATGGGCCTGGGTGTCTCGCTGCTGAGCCAGCTCCTGTTGGAGACTGCCCAGCTGGGAGGCGGTCCCAGGATCAGAGGCCTGTAGAGACGACAAGCGGGACTCCATGGACTTAAGGAAAGACATTATCCTTGCTTGATTCTCCCTTAGGAATAGGAGCTCCTTTTGGGTTGGGGTCGGGGTACCAGCGGGGTCCATGGCCTGACTATACTGTTATACTGTAGGACTGAGGGGAACCGGAAGTGAACCCGCAGGACCACGACGACGAACCTCCTCGAGGCGAGCTGGCCAAGTGGACCACCCCCTATACAGGGAGCGTCTGGGGCAAGCCTCAGAGAGACTATCGCCGCGAAAGCTGATACCCGGGGACACAGTAGAGAGAGACCAGAGATAGCCACAAGGGTTGCGGGAGGACAGCAGAGGGTTATGCTAGGCAGGAATGGATCCAGGCAGACAGAGGTAGACACTGCGGTGACGGGCTGGAGACCGGGGACGAGGCAGACACTAGGAGAGAACAGAGGGAGCAATCACAAGAAGACACTGGGACACAGAGAGAACAGGACAGAGCGCTGGGCTGGAGGAGTGCAGGGCAGAGTGGACCTGAATCAGCCGTGCTAGACACAATTGATAGTCAGGCACCGGGCAGGAGGCGAGACTACCAGATATAGGGCTGCAGGCAGCGCTTCCGGGTCAGGAGGGGCCAGGAGGTGGAGCAGTGGGAACAGGACTACTGGCGCGCAGTGCGCAGGCGCACCCGACGGGCACGGAAGGCCGGCTGCGTCGGCGGTGGAGAAGACGCAGGATGATGCGTGCGCCTTCCGGGAGCGCGCCGGGTGAGGTGGGCGAGCCGGTGTTCGGGAGGCGGGGCAGAGGATGCGGCTGCGAGCGGCACAGTGGGAGCAGCGAGGAGCGTGGCAGCGGGTGGCGTGACAGATGCCAGCAGAGTTGTTACAGTATCTCTCAAAGTAAATAATCTAAACTATTTTATTAATAAACTTGCATTAAAAACTCCATATCCTTCCCTAAATACACCAACTGTTTTTTTTTATTCAACTTCCCTTTTGATGAAGCTTTGTTCGAGAATCCCATTGCATGCTGGGATTTTCAAACAATGAATAAGCCAGGTGTATGGCAGGAAAATAGACCAGTTATAAATATTTATCCAATAATTAATTAGTCCCATATCATAGAGTTGCCATAAGTTACACAGAAAGTGAATAGTGCATCGAGTATTTTAATTAAGGCTCATGAATAACCAAAATGTAAGTCAAATACTACCAGAATGCAAGATTTCTACAACCTCAAAAAAGCGCATGCATATTGCAAAATACAATGTTACACTATACGCACTATGCTGATACTTTAAATATGTATGTACCTTAAATACCTACCTGATGCACGTTTCACTGTGGCTTCTTTTAAGGGTCAATTAAGAAGCCACTGTGAATTGCGCAGCCACAAGAGGACTGGAGCAGCACTGTAAACCAGGGAAGATGGTGATGGGTAGGTATTTTAATACACTTGCACTACATCACATAAATAATTACGAGGGTTTAGGAGAAAAAGAATTCGCTGAGATTTCTCCTTAAACACACTATAGACATTGCCAAAACTCTACTCTTTTTAACCCCTTTACTCCCAAGGGTTGTTTGCACGTTAATGACCGCGCCAATTTTTACAATTCTGACCACTGTCCCTTTATGAGATAATAACTCTGGAATGCTTACATGGATCCCGGTGATTCTGACATTGTTTTCTCATGACATATTGTACTTCATGATAGTGGTAAAATTTCATTCATATAACTTGCGTTTATTTTTTAAAACATGGAAATTTGGCGAAAATTTAGAAAATTTCGCAATTTTCCAACTTTGAATTTTTATGCCCTTAAATCACAGAGATATGGCACACAAAAACTTAATAAGTAACATTTCCCACATGTTTACTTTACATCAGTACAATTTTGGAACCAACATTTTTTTTGTTAGGAAGTTATAACGGTTAAAAGTTGACCAGCGATTTCTCATTTTTACAACACCATTTTTTTTAGGGACCACATCACATTTGAAGTCACTTTGAGGGGTCTATATGATAGAAAATACCCAAAAGTGATACCATTCTAAAAACTGCACCCCTGTCGGTACTCAAAACCACATTCAAGAAGTTTATTAACCCTTCAGATGCTTCACAGGAATTTTTTTAATGTGTAAAAAATGGACATTTAACTTTTTTCCACAAAAAAATTACTTCAGGTTCAATTTTTTTTATTTTTCCAAGGGTAACAGGAGAAATTGGAATGCAAAAGTTATTGTTCAATTTGTCCTGAGTACGATGACAACTGATATGTGGGGGGAACCACTGTTTCGGCACATGGCAGAGCTCAAAAGGGAAGGAGCACTGTTTCACTTTTTCAACGCAAAATTGGCAGGAATTGAGATTGGACGCCATGTTACGTTTGGAGAGCCCCTGATGTGCCTAAACAGTGGAAACCCCCCACAAGTGACCTCATTTTGGAAACTAGACCCCCCAAGAAACTTATCTAGATATGTGGTGAGAACTTTGAACCCCCAAGGG
Source organism: Dendrobates tinctorius (assembly GCF_039654945.1). Lineage (NCBI taxonomy): Eukaryota > Metazoa > Chordata > Amphibia > Anura > Dendrobatidae > Dendrobates > Dendrobates tinctorius. Next base: position 23,786,821 of record NW_027361829.1, on the reverse strand, counting down.
CTTCACAGAAGTTTATAACGTACAGCCATCAATTAAAAAATCATATTTTTCCTAAAAAAGATCTTTTCACCCCCAATTTTTATTTTTCCAAGGCAAACAGGACCCCAAAAGTTATTGTGCAATTTGTCCTGAGTACACTGATACTCCATATGTAGGAGTAAACCGCTGTTTGGGTGCATGGCAGTGCTTGGAAGGGAATGGGCGCCATTTGACTTTTTCATTGCGGAATTGGCTTGACGCGATATCGCATTTGGAGAGCCTCTGATGTGACTAAACTGTGGAAACCCCCCCCACAAATGACACCATTTTGGAAACTAGACCCCCCAAAGAACTTATCTAGATGTGTGGTGAGCACTTTGAACCCTCATGGGCTTCACATAAGTTTATAACATACTGCCGTAAAATTAAATAAACATATTTTTTCCACAAAGATGATCTTTTCACCCCCAATTTTTATTTTCCTAAGGGAAACAGGACTCCAAAAGTTATTGTGCAATTTGTCCTGAGTACGCTAATACCCCATATGTGGGGGTAAACCACTGTTTGGGCGCATGGCAGAGCTTGGAAGGGAAGGAGCGCCATCTGACGCAAAATTGGCTGGAATTGAAATCGGGCGCCATGTCGCGTTTGGAGAGCCCTTGATGTGCCTAAACTGTGGAAACCCCCCACAAATGACCCCATTTTGGAAACTAGACCCCCCAAGGAACTTATCTAGATATGTGGTGAGCACTTTCAACCCCCAAGTGCTTCACAGAAGTTTATAATGCCCGGACGTGAAATAAAAAAAATCATATTTTTTCCACAAACATGATTTTTAGTCCCCATTTTAAAAAAGGAGAAATTGGACCCCAAATGTTGTTGTCCAATTTGTCATGAGTACGCTGGTACCCCATATGTATGAGAAAACTACTGTATGGGCACACGTCGGGGTTCGGATGGGAAGTTGTGACATTTTGGTATGCAGACTTTGATGGAAGGGTCTGTGGGTGTCATGTCGCCTTGGGGGAGCACCTGATGTGCCTACACTGTGGATACCCCCACATTTTGGAAACTAGACCCTCCAAGGAACTTATTTAGATGTGTGGTTAGCACTTTGAACCCCAAGTGCTTCACAGAAGTTTATAACGAAGAGCCATAAAAATGAAAAAAATCATATTTTTTTCCACAAAAATGATATTTTTGCCGCTAATTTTTCATTTTCCCAAGGGTAACAGAAAAATTGGACCCCAAAAGTTGTTGTTCCATTTGTCCTGAGTAGGCTGATACCCCATATGTGGGGGTAAACCACTGTTTGGGTGCAAGGCAGAGCTTGGAAGGGAAGGAGCACCGTTTGACCTTTCCAAATGCAGAATTGGCTGGAATTGAAATCAGACGCCATGTTGCGTTTGGAGAGCCCCTGATGTGCCTAAACAGTGGAAACTCCCCAATTCTAACTCCAACCCTAACCCTAGCCCTAACCTTAGCCCTAATCCTAGCCCTAGCCCTAATTAGAAAATGGAAGTAAATACATTTTTTTTTAAATTTTATTATTTTTATCTAACTAAGGGAGTGATAAAGGGGGTTTGATTTACTATTTGTGGCAAGTTTTTATGTTTGGCACCTGTCACGCTAAAAGACGCTTTTTGTTGTAAAAATAATTTTTGCATCACTACATTTTGAGAGCTATAATTTTTCTGTATTTTGACTCACAGAGTCATGTGAGGTCTTATTTTTTGCGGGATGAGTTGACGTTTTTATTGGTTCCATTTTCGGGCACGTGACTTTTTTGACCGATTTTTATTCTGATTTTTGTAACGCAGAATGAACAAAAACTAGCATTTCATGAATTTCTTTTGGGGGGTACATTTACACCATTCCGCACGTGGTAAAATTTATAAAGCTGTTTTATTATTCAGGTTAGTATGATTAAAGCAATACCTCATTTATATTTTTTTATGCTTTGGCACTTTTATACAAAAAATACAATTTTATATAAAAAATAATTATTTTTGCATCGCTTTATTCTGTGAGCTATAATTTTTTTTGCGGATGACGTTTTCAGCGACACCATGGTTATTTATATTCGTCTTTTTGATCGCATGTTATTGCACTTTTGATCTGCGGTATGATGATAAAGCATTGTTTTTTGCCTTTTTTTTAAGGGGTTCACTAAAGGGGTTAACTAGCGGGACAGTTTTACAGGGTGGGTCGTTATGGACGCGGTGATACTAAATATTTATACTTTTATTTTTTTATTTACAAATAAAAGAATTTATTAGGGAATATATATATTTTTTAATTATTTAGGAATTTTTTTAAAAATTATTTTTACACTTGTATTTTTTTTTTACTTTATTATATTGTCCCAGGTGGGCACATCACTGTATAGTGTCAGATCACTGATCTGACACTTTGAAGTGCACTGTGTCAGACCAGCGATCTGACAGGCACTGAGAAAGCCGACTCCGTGCAGGACCCTAAAGGCCCCGTGGCCATATTGGATCCGGCGGCCTGGAGGGAGGAGGTCCTCAGAACAGCACAATCACATCGTGCTCTTCCGAGGGGCTCAGGGAAGCACGTAGGGAGCTCCCTCCCTGCGCGATTCTTCCCTGTGCCCCTGGTACACTGCGATCATGTTTGATCGCAGTGAGCCAGGGGTTAATGTGCCAGGGGCGGTCTGTGACCACCCCTGGCACATAGTGCCGGGTGTCAGCTGTGATAATCAGCTGACACCTGGCCGTAATCAGCTGCGCTCCCCCCGTGAGCGCAGCTGATCGCGTGTGATGTACTATTCCGTATATGGGACTTACAGTAAGTCCCAGGTCACATGGACGGAATAGTACATCCAATGTAAGGAAGAGGTTAAGGACTGATGCTATGCATGATTAACAACACTAAGCTCAGCCGGTAGCTTATTTTATGCGCCATATTTAAAGTTTGTGACAGGGTCACTGGCACCGTATATGAAGGCAGATATGTGACACAAAGGTTGCTGTTGTGAACTCATTCTCTGGTCTGCCTCTGGTTTCTGGTGAGGGAGCTGGTTGTGCTGACAGAGGAGTTGTGAGTTCTCTTTCCGGGCTCCCTCTGGTGGTGGCAGGAGGTAGTGAAGCTGATCTGATTAACAGAAACCTGCCACATGATAATGAGGAAGAGGATTGGACATCTGGAGTCTCAGACTGGATTTAAGACAGCCGACTCCCTATTCCCATGCTGGTGATTTTTTTTCCTGCCTCCTGAGTAGAGTTGAGCGAAGCGGGTCGAAAAAATTCAAAAGTCGCTGACTAGAGTTGAGCGAAACGGGTCAAAAAATTTCAAAAGTCGCCGACTTTTGGCAAAGTCGGGTTTCATGAAACGAAACCCGACCCTAGGATGAGGTCGGCCACGAGGTCGGCGACTTACGCGCCAAAGTCGCGTTTCAAAAGTTTGTTTTGCGCTCTTTTTCAGCCAATCAGGATCCACGGACACTGTGGCCAACGTGATGACATAGGCAGGGGTCACCACCATCTTTCAGAAGGGCATGCAAGTGATTGGCTTGCTTTGGTGGGCGTCACAGGGGGTATAAAAGGGCGTGCACGCCGACCACCATCTTACTTCTGCCGATCTCAGTATAGGGAGAGGTTGCTGCTGATTCTGTAGGGAGAGCGTTAGGCAGGGAAGAAAACAAAAAACTGCTTCTGCTGCTAGCGATTTGGCCTGCACAACACACCAGTCACTGTGTGTGCAGTGCAAGGTGAGGCTATATAGTGGTGTATCAGTGGTGTTGGTTGTTGGGCTGCCTTCTAAGGCTTCCTGACATTCCTGCATTGCTGTTTACCCACTGCTCCGCAAACTGCTTTTTTAAAAGCAATCCCAATTTTTTTTTTTGTCCTGCTGAGAAGAAAAAAAAACTGCTTCTGCTGCTAGCAATTTGGCCTGCACAACACACCAGTCACTGTGTGTGCAGTGCAAGGGGAGGCTATATTGTGGTGTATCAGTGGTGTTGGTTGTTGGGCTGCCTTTTAAGGCTTCCTGACAGGCTGGCATTGCTGTTTACCCACTGCTCCGCAAACTGCTTTTTTAAAAGCAATCCAATCTCCCTTATCCTCTAGTCACTTTTGTCACAGCTGTGCCATCGAGCCTGTCACATAGCGCTCAGATATCAGTGGGCCTCACACAATCCAAAAGTGTCCAGTGTCCAAAAGTGTGTGCAGAGATTCAAAATCTTCCTTATCCTCTAGTCACTTTGGTCACAGCTGTGCCATCGAGCCTGTCACATAGCGCTCAGATATTCATTGGGCCTCACACAATCCAAAAGTGTCCAGTGTCCAAAAGTGTATGCAGAGATTCAAAATCTCCCTTATCCACTAGTCACTTTGGTCACAGCTGTGCTATTGAGCCTGTCACATAGCGCTCAGATATTCATTGGGCCTCACACAATCCAAAAGTGTCCAGTGTCCAAAAGTGTGTGCAGAGATTCAAAATCTCCCTTATCCTCTAGTCACTTTGGTCACAGCTGTGCCATCGAGCCTGTCACACAGCGCTCAGATATTCATTGGGCCTCACACAATCCAAAAGTGTCCAGTGTCCAAAAGTGTGTGCAGAGATTCAAAATCTCCCTTATCCTCTAGTCACTTTGGTCACAGCTGTGCCATCGAGCCTGTCACATAGCGCTCAGATATTCATTGGGCCTCACACAATCCAAAAGTGTCCAGTGTCCAAAAGTGTGTGCAGAGATTCAAAATCTCCCTTATCCTCTAGTCACTATGGTCACAGCTGTGCCATCGAGCCTGTCACATAGCGCTCAGATATTCATTGGGCCTCACACAATCCAAAAGTGTCCAGTGTCCAAAAGTGTGTGCAGAGATTCAAAATCTCCCTTATCCTCTAGTCACTTTGGTCACAGCTGTGACATCGAGCCTGTCACATAGCGCTCAGATATTCATTGGGCCTCACACAATCCAAAAGTGTCCAGTGTCCAAAAGTGTGTGCAGAGATTCAAAATCTCCCTTATCCTCTAGTCACTTTGGTCACAGCTGTGCCATCGAGCCTGTCACATAGCGCTCAGATATTCATTGGGCCTCACACAATCCAAAAGTGTCCAGTGTCCAAAAGTGTGTGCAGAGATTCAAAATCTCCCTTATCCTCTAGTCACTTTGGTCACAGCTGTGCCATCGAGCCTGTCACATAGCGCTCAGATATTCATTGGGCCTCACACAATCCAAAAGTGTCCAGTGTCCAAAAGTGTGTGCAGAGATTCAAAATCTCCCTTATCCTCTAGTCACTTTGGTCACAGCTGTGCCATCGAGCCTGTCACATAGCGCTCAGATATTCATTGGGCCTCACACAATCCAAAAGTGTCCAGTGTCCAAAAGTGTGTGCAGAGATTCAAAATCTCCCTTATCCTCTAGTCACTTTGGTCACAGCTGTGCCATCGAGCCTGTCACATAGCGCTCAGATATTCATTGGGCCTCACACAATCCAAAAGTGTCCAGTGTCCAAAAGTGTGTGCAGAGATTCAAAATCTCCCTTATCCTCTAGTCACTTTGGTCACAGCTGTGCCATCGAGCCTGTCACATAGCGCTCAGATATTCATTGGACCTCACACAATCCAAAAGTGTCCAGTGTCCAAAAGTGTGTGCAGAGATTCAAAATCTCCCTTATCCTCTAGTCACTTTGGTCACAGCTGTGCCATCGAGCCTGTCACATAGTGCTCAGATATTCATTGGGCCTCACACAATCCAAAAGTGTCCAGTGTCCAAAAGTGTGTGCAGAGATTCAAAATCTCCCTTATCCTCTAGTCACTTTGGTCACAGCTGTGCCATCGAGCCTGTCACATAGCGCTCAGATATCAGTGGGCCTCACACAATCCAAAAGTGTCCAGTGTCCACAAGTGTCTGCAGAAATTCAAAATCTCCCCTGTCCTATAGACACCTTGTACCTTGTTTTACACTACTATATAGTTTGTTGGATTTTGTCTACATTTCTACCAAAAATGAGGAAGGCTGGTGGAAGAGGCCGTGGAATTGGGCGGGGGTTGGCAGCTGGTAATGATGGTGTTGGTGGTGGATCTGATGGTAGTGGCAAGAGCAAAATAGGACCGAATGCAGGAGGTGTTGAGCCTGCGTCATCGTCTGGCTACATAAGGCCTCGAACGCTTAGTTTTCTAGGAGTTGGCAAACCGCTTTTAAAGCCAGAGCATCAGGAAAAAGTTTTGTCTTACATTGCTGACTCAGCCTCCAGCTCTATCGCCTCCTCTTCTTCAGTTGTAAAAAGTAAAAGCACTGAGTCGTCATTGGAGGCTCATGTTCATGAACCACACCTTTCCTTGTGTCCTTCACCCCAACCAAGATTGAAGGATGACGCAGGCCATACTACTGATTACTCCATGGAGCTGTTTTCACATACCATGCCTGGATTATCAAGTGAAATGGTGAATTACCCAGGCCAAGATGAATCTGACATGGAGTGCACTGATGCACAGCCGCTGATGGATGATTCTGCTGGTACATTCACTCAGAGCACTACATTGTCCTCGCAGTGTACAGAGCCAGATTCTGACCCTGATGAGACTCAGGTGCCCCTTCCCGCACACTATACCACCATACACGGTGACACAGAGGAAGGTGCACATGACAGAAGAGGAGGTGATGGATGACCCAGTTGTTGACCCATATTGGCATCCATTGGGGGAAGAGGGTGCTGCTTCCAATAGCTCAGATGAGGAGCATCCACAGCAGACATCGACATCGCAACAGCTGTTATCTGGCAGGCCCGGAGCACTCCAAAGACAGGTTCCAAACATCAAAAGAGTTGCTGGACAGCGTGTCCAGAGGGTCAAAAGATCACAGCGTGCTAGGCCGCAAAATGTCTGCCAAAGTAGGAAGAGTGCAGTGTGGCACTTTTTTGAACAAAATCCTCATGATCAGGCCAAGGTTATCTGTAAGAAGTGCGCAAAGACCTTTAGCCGAGGGAAAAATCTGAAAAATTTGAATACCAGTTGCATGCTTAGACATTTAACCAGCATGCACTTGCAAGCGTGGACACAACACCAAACCTCAAGTGCCACATGTGCAACTGATCACAACGAAGGTAGTCAGCAACGCTACATTGTTTCCCCCACTGTAAGCCCACCGGTTAGCACAGCAGCAAATGTTGAGGTGTCGTTGCAAGGCCACAGCAGTCAGGGAATCCCACTGTTATATCAACGAAAGACTGATTCTAGGCCATCAGAAAGAACACCAACTCCATCACCATCATCAACCCTCTCTCAGTCCGCCCTGTCCACCGCTACTTCCACCATATGCAGCTCTCAAGTCCAGCTCACCCTCCCAGACACTATGAGTAGGTCAAGAAAGTACTCAGTCTCTCATCCGCGTACACTGGGTTTGAACGCCCACATTGCCAAACTAATCTCGTTTGAGATGATGCCCTTTCGGTTGGTGGAAAGCACAGCTTTCCGCGAACTCATGGCCTATGCAGTACCACGCTATGACCTACCCAGTCGCCACTTCTTCTCTCGCAAAGCCATCCCAGCCCTCCACCATCATGTGAAAGACCGCATTGTCCATGCACTCAAGCAGTCAGTGAGCGGAAAGGTGCACCTCACAACTGATGCATGGTCCAGTCCGCATGGCCAGGGCCGTTACGTGTCCATCACTGCGCACTGGGTTAATGTGGTGGATGCAGGGTCCACAGCGGACAGCGGTGGTGGGACAGTGCTGCCTAGCCCACGGTATAGGAAACAGTTGGCTGTAGGCGTTCGACCCTCCTCCTCCTCCTCCAGAAGCGAAAGCTCGTCCACAGAGCGCAGTCGTACGAGCACTCCATCTGCAGCTGCCACTGTTGCACACGATGTGTCCCCCTATCGAGCAGATAGTGGAAAGCGTCAGCAGGCTGTGTTGCAGATGATGTGTTTGGGCAACAGACACACCGCCGAGGTGCTGGCCGAGTACTTGAAGCGACAAACTGAGTCATGGCTGGGCAGTGTACATCTTGAGGCAGGCAAGGTAGTTAGTGATAACGGCCGTAATTTTGTGGCAGCCATAGCCCTTTCAAAACTCAGCCATATACCTTGCTTGGCTCACACCTTGAACCTGGTGGTGCAGTGCTTCCTCAAAAATTATCCGGAGTTAACAGCCCTGCTCCAGAAGGTGCGAAGACTGTGCGCTCACATCCGCCGGTCGCCTGTACACTCCGTTCGTATGCAGAAGCTGCAGCGATTGCTCCACCTTCCCAACCACCGCCTCATTATCGACATTGCAACAAGGTGGAACTCCACCCTGCACATGGTGGAGCGGCTGTGCGAGCAGAGGCAGGCCATAATGCATTTGTGGGAGGATACACGGCCAGGCACTTTGAGAGCAGACATGGAGTTGACAGGTGTGCAGTGGTCGAAGCTGAAAGACCTCTGTAAAGTCCTTCAGTGTTTTGAGGAATGCACACGGCTGGTAAGTGCAGACGACGCCATCCTAAGCATGAGCATCCCACTTATGCGTCTGCTCATGCAAACTTTGACGCACCTTAAGGAGCAGGCGTCTGCAGCCAATGTTGATGAGGAGGAAAAGGAGGAGGGAATCCTTGATGACATTCAGCCATTGTCTGCTCAGGGACCTCTCCTGGACGAGGTGGAGGAAGAAGAGGAGGAGGAGGAGGATGATGGGGATGATTACTTAGGGGAGGAGGATGCATCTCGTTGGGCAAGTGAAAATGTTGGCGTGGCAAGGTCTGTTACAGGGTTTGTGCGTGACTGGAGGGATGTGGATTTGCCAGAAAGTGCTCCTCCAACCAGCACTCGCAGTGCATCATTGACACCGGGAACATTGGCCCACATGTCAGATTATGCCTTGCAGATCCTAAAAAGGGACCCATGCATTGCCAAAATGATGAACGATGACGACTACTGGTTGGCCAGCATCCTGGATCCACGCTATAAAGGCAAATTACAAAACATCATGCCACAGGAGAACCTTGACCTAATATTGGCTAATAAACAAGCAACTCTGGTAAATCAGTTGCTTGAGGCATTCCCAGCACACAGCAGCGGTGATGGTTCTCACACGAGCCGTACGGGCCGGGGGCAGCTTGGCAGAGGTGTTCGTGGTGCACACAGCAGAAGTGGCGTTGGAGACAGGGGTTTCATGACAATGTTGTGGACTGATTTTTCAAGTACCGCTCACACAACTGGTAATACTGCATCGATGGAGTGACAGGAGACAGCAGTTGTCAACTATGGTTACAAACTACTTTTCCTCCCATATCGATGTTCTCCCACACAGGTCATTCCCCTTTGACTATTGGGCCGCTAAACTGGACACCTGGCCTGAATTGGCACAATATGCCTTACAGGAGCTCGCTTGCCCAGCTGCAAGTGTGCTATCGGAAAGAGTCTTCAGTGCAGCTGGATCAATCCTGACAGAAAAAAGGACCCGTCTGTCAACCCAAAATGTGGATGATCTAACCTTCATTAAAATGAACCACGCATGGGTTTCCAAGGATTTTGTCCCACCTTCCTCTGATGACACATAGGGTGACAGAAAAATGGCTTGCTTTGGTCCACCTCTTCCTGGGACTTGACCTATTTCACCTTTTGCATCAGCTGAATGTCCAACATCAACATATGCCACTTTCTAAAACTCCCTAACTGTGCTGCCTCCCCCCCCATGGCCGGGGTCACCACCTAGCGCACGACACCGTGCGAGTCCCGTTGCCCTGGACAGGTGGGTAGGCCGACTCTTGGGCGCGGGCACTGGTACAGGGTCCTTCATAGTGCAATCAAGTGTCTCTGACGGTGGTGGTGCACACCCGCCGTCAGACACACCGCCGTACTATGAGGGGCCCAGTGCCAGTACCGACGCCCACGAGTGGGCCCCCTTGCTTGGGCAGGGCCCCAGCATTTGCAATCTTTACCTCTCCCTGCTCCTCCGCTGTGTAGTCTGGGCCGTCAAATCCATACTGTGCCTGACACCGTCTGAGCCTGCCTCCTGATGTATAGACATATATTTTGAATGTGTACGCTATCCATACATGTTATCCGGGGATACGGTACCCTTTCTAACCTTTGTGCAACCACGTGCAATCCATACTGGGCCTAACACCGTCTGAGCCTGCCTCCTTAGACATATATTTTGAATGTGAACGCTATCCATACATGTTATCCGGGGATACGGTACCCTTTCTAACCTTTGTGCAATCACGTGCAATCCATACTGGGCCTAACACCGTCTGAGCCTGCCTCCTGAGACATATATTTTGAATGTGTACGCTATCCATACATGTTATCCGGGGATACGGTACCCTTTCTCACCTTTGTGCAATCACGTGCAATCCATACTGGGCCTAACACCGTCTGAGCCTGCCTCCTGAGACATATATTTTGAATGTGTACGCTATCCATACATGTTATCCGGGGAAACGGTACCCTTTCTAACCTTTGTGCAATCACGTGCAATCCATACTGGGCCTAACACCGTCTGAGCCTGCCTCCTGATGTATAGACATATATTTTGAATGCGTACGCTATCCATACATGTTATCTGGGGATACGGTACCCTTTCTCACCTTTGTGCAATCACGTGTAATCCATACTGGGCGTGAGAACGGCTGGCGAGCTGTTAAGCAAGCTACAGCACCTGTGGTTTGCACACGTAAGTTTTTCATTTTTTCAGGAATGACGGTTAGGCCTAATTTGGAACTGCGGTTGACCTGCACTTACTGGGAAATCATTGTTCGCGGGTAATAATTGTAATCAGTGATCCCCATCACTAACGTTGTTCAGCGGGTTATCTGCACCTGTAAGCGACAAACGCTGGCCTTTTCAGTGTAGCGCACATGCAGCCACGGACATGTAAGGGCATGACACACCAGTTATTGGCCAATCTCATGTGCCAGAGCCTCACGTGTCCCTCTAGTAAGCCGGACTCGGACCGCGGGGCATGACGGAGTCTCGTTCATTAACGGAATTAAGCTTGCAATGTGTGCATCTGTTCTGTAGCTGGCATGGTTGAGGTTTCCCAGGTGGAGTCGAATTTAACCGTAGGCTCCACTCCTGGTGGTGCCCTTCTGGACATTCCTTTAAGGTTCAGCTTTGCAACCATACTGCCCACGTAAAACAAACACTTTGCCTTCATGAACGCTGTTTGGAGGGTCATGACTCGTGGGAATAACGCCGCCCAATCAGTTAACCTGCTAGAGAGATCCTTCGTTGCTCCCAAGCATGACATCACACTCCCTAGGAAGAAGGTAATGCCACTGTGGCGACCGTACTCCTGGGGGCGACACAAGTGCACTGATGCCCAGCCACTGCTCGATGAATCTGCTGGTACATTGACCCAGACCACTACATTCCCCTCGCATGCTACACGACCTGAATCTGACCCTGATGAAACTCAGGTTACCCTTCCCATATACAGTTCCATCTTACACGGTGACAAAGAGGAAGCTGCAGATGAAAGTGCAGGTTCGGCCCACCCGCCATCAGACACACCACCGTACTATCAGGGGCCCTGTGCCAGTGCCGTCGCCAACGAGTGGGCCCCCCCTTCTTGCCCAGGATCACAGCACTTGCAAAGTTGAAATACTGTGCAGTGAGATGGAAGATGGGGACGACGAGGAATCCAGACAAGTACAGGGATTCCCTAGTGAGGAGACTTATTTGATTGTTTTCAATGTTGGGACAGCAATTTTTGGGGAGCACTATACTCTGGAGAATGATAGATGGGGCCCACCATACACTGGAACATTCCAAAGGTGGACATCAGACACTGGAGCAGCATTTACAGGGCCCATTATACACTAGAGCATTAGAAATGGGGCCCATTATGTTTGGAGCATTATTTGGGCCCATAAGACAGTGGAGCTTCATCCATGGGGACCAACATATACTGTAGCATTATGTGGAGCTCATCATATACTGTTTCAAACATTATATGGGACCAATGATTCTGTATGGAGAAATAGATGGGCCTCGTCATGAGATGTAAAAAGTGAGGTATTTTTCATTGTACTATACCGCTATTTCTCTGCCGTATCGGAGCATGATGAGTTGTGGTATGTGTTAAAGGGGCGCTCTTTCGCCCAGGGCACATGAAAACCTGCAGCCAGCCCTCCCCCCCCACAACTTTAGCCAAATAACCCCCATTTTTCAGTGCGTAACTTGTATTATGAAGTTAATTAAGGTTGACAAGCTTAAGTAAGAAGAATTGATGCTTTTGGCATTCAAATGGGCACTGTAGGTGTGTTTCCTGTCCTCCTCTCACTGCCGGCTTTTGTTCCCCATTGACTTACATTGGGTTTCGTGTTTCGGGACGACCCCGACTTTTCCCTATAATCGGACGATCTTGCTCGACCCGACTTTTGGAAAAGTCGGGTTTCACGAAACGAAACGCGACCCTAAAAAAACAAAAGTCGCTCAACTCTATCGCTGACTTTCGCCAAAGTCGGGTTTCATGAAATGAAACCCGACCTTAGCGTGAGGTTGGCCACGAGGTCGTCAACTTTAGCGCCAAAGTTGCGTTTCAAAAGATGCTTTAGCACCCTTTTTCAGCCAATCAGGAAGAATGGACACTGTGGGCAACGTGATGACATAGGCAGCGGTCACCACCATCTTGGAGAAGGGCATGCAAGTGATTGACTTGCTTTGTGGGGCATCACAGGGGGTATAAAAGGGCGTGCACGCCGACCGCCATGTTTCTCATGCTGATCTCAGAATAGGGAGAGCTGCTGCTGCTGATTCTGTAGGGAAGGCAAAAAGAAAAAAAAACTGCTTCTGCAGTGAAAGGTGAAGATTTTTGTTTTTGTGCAGCAGCGATGGTGGTGATTAGCCTGCCTTTTAAGGCTAGCTGCATTGCTGTGTGCACACTGGTGTTCAAACTGCTTTTTTAAAAGCAATCCAAATTTTATTGTTTTGTCCTGGTGAGGTACTGAGCGTTCATTTTTTCACACATCGTACAGCGGTGTACGCTCCTCACACAGTACCGTGTAACGGCTGTTATCATGGCCAAATTGAAGCTATCTAAGTGTGTGACTCTGTAAGGAAAAGCCGAGGAGTTTGTCCGTTCTTACAGGCCTATACCTTATAGTTTTGTCGGTTTTTCAATCAGTTTAGTATATTTGCTGTTTGATTACACTCAAAACTAGAGAGAGACAGCTTGTGTCAGTCCATATACAAAAACACGGAGCTTGACAATTTTACATACACCGTACAGCGGTGTACGTGTACGCTCCTCTCACAGTACCGTGTAACAGCTGTTATCACGGCCAAATTGAAGCTAAGTGTGTGACTCTGTATGGAAAAGCCAAAGAGTTTGTCCATTCTTACAGACCTACACTCTAGGGAGATTCCAGTTCTGCCTAATTCTATATACACCTTGTAGTTTGTCATACACTAGGCAATTTCTGCCTGTCACATTGCGGTGTAATATAAACAGGGCCTGACAGAATCCAACTGTGTCCTGAAGTCGAGAGATTCCAATTCTCCCAAGTCCTCTATACACCTTTCTTACACCATCAAGAATCTGCCTGTCACATTGCGGGGTAATATAAACAGGGCCTGACAGAATCCAACTGTGTCCTGAAGTCTAGAGAGATTCAAATTCTCCCCAGTCCTATATACACCTTTCTTACACCATCCAGAATCTGCTTGTCACATTGCGGTGTAATATAAACAGGGTCTGACAGAATCCAACTGTGTCCTGAAGTCTAGAGAGATTCCAATTCTCCCCAGTCCTCTATACACCTTTCTTTCACCATCCAGAATCTGCCTGTCACATTGCGGTGTAATATAAACAGGGCCTGACAGAATCCAACTGTGTCCTGAAGTCTAGAGACATTCAAATTCTCCCCAGTTCTCTATACACCTTTCTTACACCATTCAGAATCTGCCTGTCACATTGCGGTGTAATATAAACAGGGCCTGACAGAATCCAACTGTGTCCTGAAGTCTAGAGAGATTCAAATTCTCCCCAGTCCTCTATACACCTTTCTTACACCATCCAGAATCTGCCTGTCACATTGCAGTGTAATATAAACAGGGCCTGACAGAATCCAACTGTGTCCTGAAGCCTAGAGAGATTCCAATTCTCCCCAGTCCTCTATACACCTTTCTTACACCATCCAGAATCTGCCTGTCACATTGCGGTGTAATATAAACAGGGCCTGACAGAATCCAACTGTGTCCTGAAGTCTAGAAAGAATCAAATTCTCCCCACTACTATATACACCTTGTACCTTGTTTTACAGTACCATATAGTTGGTGGTTTTTTGGGTACATTTTCCCCAAAAATGAGGAAGTGTGGTGGAAGAGTCCGTGGAAGTGGGCGGGGGTTGGCAGCTGGTAATGATGGTGTTGGTGTTGGTGGTGGATCTGCTGGTAGTGGCAAAAGCAAAATAGCACCTAATGCAGGAGGTGTTGAGCCTGCATCATCGTCTGGCTCCACAAGGCCTCGAAGGCTCCCTTTTCTGGGAGTAGGTAAACCGCTTTTAAAGCCGGAGCTTCAAGAACAAGTTTTGGCTTACATTGCTGACTCAGCCTCCAGCTCTATCGCCTCGTCTTCTGATGTTTTAAAAAATAAAAGCACTGAGTCGCCATTGGAGGCTCATGGGCATGAACCACACCTTTCCTTGTGTCCTTCACCCCAACCAAAATTGAAGGATGCGGCAGGCCACACTACAGATCACTCCATGGAGCTGTTTTCACATACCATGCCTGGGTTATCAAGTCAAATCGTGAATTACCCAGACCAAGATGAATCTGACATGGAGTGCACCGATGCACAGCCACTGATAGATGATTCTGCTGGTACATTCACTCAGAGCACTACATTGTCCTCGCAGTGTACTGAGGCAGAATCTGACCCTGATGAAACTCAGGTGCCCCTTCCCGCATACTATACCACCATACACGGTGACACAGAGGAAGGTGCACATGACATTGAAGAGGAGGTGATGGATGACCCAGTTGTTGACCCAGATTGGCATCCATTGGGGGAAGAGGGTGCCACTGCCAATAGCTCAGAAGAGGAGGTGGAGCATCCGCAGCGGGCATCGACATCACAACAGCTGTTATCTGGCAGGCCCGGAGCAGTCCAAAAACAGGTTACAAAAACCAAAAGAGTTGCAGGACAGCTTGGCCAGACAGTCAAAATAGCACCGCGTGCAAGGCCTCAAAATGTCTTCAATAGTAGGAAGAGTGCAGTGTGGCACGTTTTTGAACAAAATCCTAATGATCAGGCAAAGGTTATCTGTAAGAAGTGTGCAAAGACCTTTAGCCGAGGGAAAAATCTGAGAAATTTGAATACCAGTTGCATGCTAAGACATTTAATCACCATGCACTTTCAAGCGTGGACGGACTACCAAACCTCACGTACCACATGTGCAACTGCTCCCAAAGAAGGTAGTCAGCAACACTACATTGTTTCCCCCACTGTAAGCCCACCGGTTAGCACACCACCAGCAGCAAATGTTGAGTTGTCGTCGCAAGGGCAAATCAGTCAGGGAATCACACTGTTATTGCAACGAAAGACTGAAACTAGGCCATCAGAAAGAACACCAACTCCATCATCATCATCAACCCTCTCTCAGTCCGCCATGTCCACCGCTAGTTCGACCATATGCAGCTCTCAAGTCCAGCTCGCCCTACCAGAGAATAGGAGTAGGACAAGAAAGTACTCATCCCACTGGCGTAACTACTGGGGTTGCAGCCAAAGCGGTTGCTTTGGGGCCCGGCCTATATAGGGGCCTGGGTCCCCGACTCCGATCGGCGCTACCCGGGTAGTGCAATTAAGTACATACTCACCTCTCCTGCATGTCTCTTGCAGCCCCCCTGCTTATTCTATCTTCTCAGCACTGTTCTTCCTTTCAGCGGCCGCTCATTACATTTGCGCATATGTAATGAGCGGCTGATTACATATGCGCATATGTAATGAGCGACACCACGTGGACACTGAAAGCAGGAAGAGCAGCGCTGAGATGGAATAAGCACGGGGGGCTGCAAGACACATGCTAGGAGAGGTGAGTATAACGTAGGGAGCCATATTCACCTGTCCCCGTTTCACCATTGGGCATCGCTCTGCTGTCTTGCTTCCTCTGGCAGTGACGTTCAGGTCAGAGGGCGCCATGATGTAGTTAGCAGGCGCCCTCTGCCTGAACAGTCACTGTGCAGGGCCGGCAACGCTGAGGAGCAACAGCTGCAGCAGCAGGGACGAGGCGAGTATATAGGTTTTTTTTCTTTAATTGAGGCAGCGGCAGCAGCATTGTAAGGGGCCATTAATGACCGTGCAGCATTGTAAGGGGCCACTACTCACTGTGCAGCATTACAAGGGGCCAGTAATCACTGTGCAGCATTACAAGGGGCCACTAATCACTGTGCAGCATTACAAGGGGTCACTAATCACTGCAGCATTACAAGGGGCCACTAATCACTGCACATTACAAGGGGCCACTAATCACTGCAGCATTACAAGGGGCCACTAATCACTGTGCAGCATTACAAGGGGCCACTAATCACTGTGCAGCATTATAAGGGGCCACTAATCACTGTGCAGCATTATAAGGGGCCACCAATCATTGCAGCATTACAAGTGGCCACTAATCACTGTGCAGCATTACAAGGGGCCACTAATCACTGTGCAGCATTACAAGGGGCGACTAATCACTGTGAAGCATTACAAGGGGCCACAAATCACTGTGCAGCATTACAAGGGGCCACTAATCACTGTGCAGCATTACAAGGGGCCACTAATCACTGTGCAGCATTACAAGGGGCCACTAATCACTGCAGCATTACAAGGGGCCACCAATCACTGTGCAGCATTACAAGGGGCCTCTAATCACTGTGCAGAATTACAAGGGGCGACTAATCACTGTGCAGCATTACAAGGGGCCATTAATCACTGTGCAGCATTACAAGGGGCCACTAATCACTGTGCAGCATTACAAGGGGCCACTAATCAATGTGCAGCATTACAAGGGGCCATTAATCACTGTGCAGCATTACAAGGGGCCACTAATCACTGTGCAGCATTACAAGGGGCCACTAATCACTGTGCAGCATTACAAGGGGCCACTAATCACTGCACATTACAAGGGGCCACTAATCACTGCAGCATTACAAGGGGCCACTAATCACTGTGCAGCATTACAAGGGGCCACTAATCACTGTGCAGCATTATAAGGGGCCACTAATCACTGTGCAGCATTATAAGGGGCCACCAATCACTGCAGCATTACAAGGGGCCACTAATCACTGTGCAGCATTACAAGGGGCCACTAATCACTGTGCAGCATTACAAGGGGCCATTAATCACTGTGCAGCATTACAAGGGGCCACTAATCACTGTGCAGCATTACAAGGGGCCACTAATCACTGTGCAGCATTACAAGGGGCCACTAATCACTGCACATTACAAGGGACCACTAATCACTGCAGCATTACAAGGGGCCACTAATCACTGTGCAGCATTACAAGGGGCCACTAATCACTGTGCAGCATTATAAGGGGCCACTAATCACTGTGCAGCATTATAAGGGGCCACCAATCACTGCAGCATTACAAGGGGCCACTAATCACTGTGCAGCATTACAAGGGGCCACTAATCACTGTGCAGCATTACAAGGGGCGACTAATCACTGTGAAGCATTACAAGGGGCCACTAATCACTGTGCAGCATTACAAGGGGCCACTAATCACTGCAGCATTACAAGGGGCCACCAATCACTGTGCAGCATTACAAGGGGCCACTAATCACTGTGCAGAATTACAAGGGGCCACTAATCACTGTGCAGCATTACAAGGGGCCATTAATCACTGTGCAGCATTACAAGGGGCCACTAATCACTGTGCAGCATTACAAGGGGCCACTAATCACTGTGCAGCATTACAAGGGGCCACTAATCACTGTGAAGCATTACAAGGGGCCACTAATCACTGTGCAGCATTACAAGGGGCCACTAATCACTGCAGCATTACAAGGGGCCACCAATCACTGTGCAGCATTACAAGGGGCCACTAATCACTGTGCAGAATTACAAGGGGCCACTAATCACTGTGCAGCATTACAAGGGGCCATTAATCACTGTGCAGCATTACAAGGGGCCACTAATCACTGTGCAGCATTACAAGGGGCCACTAATCACTGTGCAGCATTACAAGGGGCCACTAATCACTGTGCAGCATTACAAGGGGCCACTAATCACTGTGCAGCATTATAAGGGGCCACTAATCACTGTGCAGCATTACAAGGGGCCACTAATCACTGCAGCATTACAAGGGGCCACCAATCACTGTGCTGCATTACAAGGGGCCACTAATCACTGTGCAGCATTACAAGGGGCCACTAATCACTGTGCAGCATTACAAGGGGCCACTAATCACTGTGCAGCATTACAAGGGGCCATTAATCACTGTGCAGCATTACAAGGGGCCACCAATCACTGTGCAGCATTATAAGGGGCCACTAATCACTGTGCAGCATTACAAGGGGCCACTAATCACTGTGCAGCATTACAAGGGGCCACTAATCACTGTGAAGCATTACAAGGGGCCACTAATCACTGTGCAGCATTACAAGGGGCCACTAATCACTGCAGCATTACAAGGGGCCACCAATCACTGTGCAGCATTACAAGGGGCCACTAATCACTGTGCAGAATTACAAGGGGCCACTAATCACTGTGCAGCATTACAAGGGGCCATTAATCACTGTGCAGCATTACAAGGGGCCACTAATCACTGTGCAGCATTACAAGGGGCCACTAATCACTGTGCAGCATTACAAGGGGCCACTAATCACTGTGCAGCATTACAAGGGGCCACTAATCACTGTGCAGCATTATAAGGGGCCACTAATCACTGTGCAGCATTACAAGGGGCCACTAATCACTGCAGCATTACAAGGGGCCACCAATCACTGTGCTGCATTACAAGGGGCCACTAATCACTGTGCAGCATTACAAGGGGCCACTAATCACTGTGCAGCATTACAAGGGGCCATTAATCACTGTGCAGCATTACAAGGGGCCACCAATCACTGTGCAGCATTATAAGGGGCCACCAATCACTGCAGCATTATATGGGGCATATGTTATTATGGAGCATGTTATAGGGCCACCAGTATTCACTGTGCAGCATTATTAGGCATATTTTTGTATGGAGCATCTTATGAAACCCATCATGAACTTTATGGAGCATCTTATGGGGCCCATTTTATTTTTGAAATTTACCAGTAGCTTCGGCATTTTCCACCCTAGGCTTATACGTGAGTCAGTAAGTTTTCCCAGTTTTTTGTGACAAAATTAGGGGGGTCGACTTATACACGGGTCGGCTTATACACAAGCATATACGGTACATTACTGCGGCGCTCCGGTGGGTGCTGTGGCCAACGCTGTCTTGGAGGCCCGCCGGCCCAGTGCGTGTAGTGTAGGGGATCCGGGGCCCCGGTGGAAAAAAATGTACACTATGATTTTGCAGCCTACGCTGCATTTCTGTGCCTGCTGTGCGGAGCGAAGCATATATTGGGCCCGCCTCCCTGCCTGCAGTCAGTGTATTGCTTCAGACTAGTTCAGTCCCGCCCATTCCCTGAGCCCTCACTGTCTATTAGCTCTTTGCAGAGCTGCCTGCCACATGGACCTCTGGGAAATGTAGTTCCTGGAGGTCGGTTTGCGCGGAGGAAGGCAGGCAGCCCTCACTGTCTCAGCTTAATTAATGCCAGGCCAGCCACTCAGCCAACTCTAGTATGCATTATCGGTAAGAGGGTGCATCTAGAAGGGGGTGCGTCTAGAAGGGGGTGTGTCTTGAAGGGGGTGTGTGTGACGACTCCTGGAGTGGACCCTCTGGGTCGTGACACCAACCCTCCCAGGGCGAGCTGACCTAGTGAAGACCACCCCCTGTACAGGGAGTGTCAGGGGCAAGCCCCAGGGGGTGAGGCACCACAACTGCTGGCACCAGGCAGCCGGCTCACAGGAGACACGAGTGGGTGAGTGTGTCTGCAGGAACGTGTAAAGCGTGGACACGGCAACACGTGGTATACAGAGACTACGTTCGTCCGGGTGTGAATGAAGCAGGATTTGTGCAAGGCGCACGTCAGAGCACTGAGTCAGGCAGCAGGTGTGCCAGGAGGTGTAACAAAGTACAGGAGCAGGGTGTGTGCCAGAGGGCACAACAGAGCATAAGACAGAGTGCAGGATTGGTACATGTGCCAAGAGGCACAACAGAGTAAGAGACTGAGTACAGGATCAGGGCATGTGCCCGGAGGCACAACTGAGTATAAGACAGAGCACGGAATCAAAGTGTGTGCCAGGAGGCACAACTGAGTATAAGACAGAGCACGGAATAAGAGTGTGTGCCAGGAGGCACAACTGAGTATAAGACAGAGCACGGAATCAGAGTGTGTGCCAGGAGGCACAACTGAGTATAAGACAGAGCACGGAATCAGAGTGTGTGCCAGGAGGCACAACTGAGTATAAGACAGAGTACAGGGTAAGAGCGTGTGCCAGGAGGCACAACCGAGTATGAGACAGAGTACAGGGTCAGAGCATGTGCCAGGAGGCACAACCAAGTACGAGACAGAGCACAGGGTCAGAGCGTGTGCCAGGAGGCACAACCAAGTACAAAGCAGAGGACCTGAATACACCGCACAGCCAGGCAGGGACACGGCAGACCAAGCCAGGAAGCACAACAATAATCAGGCACCTCCCCTAGGGGGAGGTCGTCTGATATAGCACATGACTACTACAGGTTCCGGGTCAGGTCCTCCATTACCATAGAGAGGACCGAGCCCTATACAGCACTGACAGGAGCGCGCAAGCGCAAACGTGACATGTAGGAGGAGACCCGGGGACGAGAGCTGCGCGTGCGCACCCGACGGGACCCCCGGAGTGACTGCGGCTCCGGAAGAGATGACGTCGGGACCGAGGTCCCGCCCCCAGGTGAGCATGGCGTGACAGTACCCCCCCTTTACGCCTCCTCTTTCTAAAACTGGAGAGGAACTTAGACAAAATCTGGGGTGCGTGGATATTCTCCCTGGGTTCCCATGACCTCTCCTCGGGGCCAAAACCCTTCCAATCGACCAAGAACATGGTTCTCCCTCTTACCTTCTTCATGGCCAAAATGTCATTCACCTCAAACTCATCCCCCAAGCCAACAGGCTGGGGTGTGTGGCCTGGAGAAGGATGAAATCGGTTAAGAACTACAGGTTTTTGGAGAGATACATGGAAAGAATTGGGAATACGGAGTGAAGGAGGCAGCTTCAATTTGTAAGCAACATCATTAATCCGCCTGAGGACCTCAAAAGGACCAATGTAACGGGGACCCAGTTTGTAAGATGGTACCTTAAGGCAGACGTATTTGGTGGAGAGCCACACCTTGTCACCAGGGAGAAATGGAGGAACGTCCAGACGCCTCTTGTCAGCGTGTAATTTCATTCTGTCCCGTGCTTTCTCGAGAGCGGTTTTGGTCTCCTGCCATACCCTGGAGAACTCCACAGACAGAGAATCGGCAGCAGGTACCCCCGAGACAGGAAGTACCGGTAGAGGCACATTGGGATGCTGTCCAAAGACGATGAAGAAAGGAGACTTGGTAGACGATTCACTGGAGTGATTATTATAGGCGAACTCAGCCCAAGGAAGTAGACCGACCCAGTCATTCTGATGAGCATTAGAAAAATGCCGGAGGTAGGATGTAAGGATCTGGTTGGTACGTTCTACCTGCCCATTGGTTTGGGGGTGATAGGCGGAAGAGAAATCCAATGACACTTTCACAAGTCCGCATAGAGCTCTCCAGAATCGGGAGGTGAATTGGACCCCTCTGTCAGACACGATGTGCTGGGGGAAGCCGTGAATCCTGAAGATATGGGAAATGAAGATCTTCGCCAAGTCAGGGGCAGAGGGTAGTCCGGGAAGAGGAATGAAGTGGGCCATCTTTGAAAATCGGTCTACAACCACCAAGACCACAGTACAACCGGAAGAACAAGGCAGATCAGTAATGAAATCCATGGCTATGTGCTGCCATGGAGCCGACAGAACGGGAAGCGGGAACAGAAGACCGGAGGGTGGTTGTCTGGGTATCTTGTTCTGGGCACAGGACGGGCAAGATGCCACAAAGTCTTTAACATCCTGGGAGAGCGAAGGCCACCAATAATGGCGAGAGATTAAGTCCAAAGTCTTTTTGACACCAACGTGGCTGGCAATCTTGGACGAATGTCCCCAATTTAGCACTCGTTTTCGGTTATTCTCAGCCACAAAGGTTCTTCCCGGAGGTAACGTGGTTAACTTGACAGGGGCCACAGTAATCACTTTGGATATATCAATGATATGAGAGGGTTCTTCCTCTGCATCAGATGACAGGAATGATCTTGACAACGCATCCGCTCTAACGTTCTTATCGCCGGGCCGAAAATGTAGCTCAAAGTCAAAGCGGGCGAAGAATAGGGACCACCTGGCTTGCCGAGGATTGAGCCTCTGTGCGGACTGGATGTAAGCCAGGTTCTTATGGTCCGTGAAGATCTTGAATGGATGTATGGCACCTTCCAGTAAGTACCTCCACTCCTCCAAGGCCAACTTAATGGCCAATAGCTCTTTGTCGCCAATGGAGTAGTTCTGCTCAGTGGAGGAAAATACTTTAGAAAAGGAGCCACAGGTGACAAAACATCCAGAAGAGGATTTCTGCAGAAGGACTGCGCCAGCCCCAGTAGAGGATGCGTCCACCTCGAGAGTGAAAGGTCTACTAACCTCAGGTCGGTGAAGCGCCGGAGCAGCGGCGAAGGCTTGTTTCAACGACTGGAATGCCTCTTCAGCCTCAGAGGGCCAAGCCTTTGGGTTAGCTCCCTTGCAGATAAGGGACGAGATGGGGCGAACCAACGAGGAGAAATGAGGAACAAACTGTCGGTAGTAGTTCGCAAAACCAAGGAAGCGTTGGATTGCCTTCACCCCATGGGGCTGTGGCCAATCGAGGACGGCGGACACCTTTGCCGGATCCATGCGTAGACCTGATTCTGAGATAATGTACCCCAAGAATGGCAGGGACGTTTGCTCGAAGGCACATTTCTCGAGCTTGGCATAAAGGCAGTTCTCCCTCAGGCGCTGGAGGACTTGACGCACGTTCTTTCTGTGGGCGGAGAGGTCTGGAGAAAAAATGAGGATGTCATCCAGATAGACTACCACGCAGGAGTACAGCATATCCTGGAAGACGTCATTCATGAACTCCTGGAACACCGCTGGGGCATTGCAGAGGCCGAAGGGCATGACCAAGTACTCATAGTGACCGTCTCTGGTGTTAAAGGCGGTCTTCCACTCATCCCCGGAACGAATGCGGATCAAGTTGTAGGCCCCACGAAGATCCAGTTTGGTGAAAATTCGAGCTCCTCTAAGTCGGTCAAAGAGCTCCGGGATCAATGGCAATGGGTACTTGTTCTTGACCGTGATATCGTTCAGACCTCGGTAGTCTATGCAAGGACGGAGGGAGCCGTCCTTCTTTTTTACAAAGAAAAATCCCGCTCCCGCGGGCGAGGAGGACTTACGGATAAAACCTCTTGCAAGGTTCTCCTGGATATAGTCAGACATAGCTTGGGTCTCAGCAGGGGATAGCGGGTATATCCTACCCCTGGGTGGTGTAGAACCAGGAATGAGGTCAATCGGACAGTCATATGGCCGATGGAGGGGCAGAGTCTCGGCCTCCTTCTTGTCGAAGACATCTGCAAAGGACCAGTAAGCCGACGGCAGACCTGTAGGTGCCGGGGATGGGCCGGCAGAGTTCATCGGACGGACGGGCAACAGGCACTTCTCCTGACAGAACGGTCCCCACCGGAGTATCTCGCCTGACCACCAGTCCAGGGTTGGCTCATGAGTCCGTAGCCAAGGGAGGCCTAGAAGAAATGTGTAAGACATGGTAGACAAGACGAGGAAGGAGATCTTCTCCCGGTGCAGGGCTCCAATCTGCAGCTCGATCTCTTCGGTGACCTGGGTAACGGTCTCCTGCACGGACGTACCATTGACCGAAACAATCGACCGAGGAGTCTCCAGGGATCTGACAGGAATCCGGTATTTTTTAACCGCCTCGAGTGTGATAAAATTCCCCTCTGCGCCAGAGTCCAGAAAAGCCTCCTCAGAATAACGCTTGGCACCGAGATTCAATAATACGGACATGAGCAGGGGAGGAGAGGAATCACGTACACCTAGGGAGGCCTCTCCTATCAACCCTAGGCGGAGAAGTTTCCCGGCTTCTCGGAGCAGGAACAGAGAAGGTGAGAGGAGCTCCTCTCTCTGGCTAATTCACGGGCGCGTTCCTGAAACCGCAGGTCAATGCGTGTCGCCAGAGAGATCAGATCCTCTAAAGAGGTGGGGGTATCCCGACCTGCCAGTACGTCTTTGATCCGACCGGACAGGCCACGCCAAAAGATCCCTACGAGAGCCTCGTTGTTCCAACCGAGTTCGGAGGCCAAGGTACGAAAACGGATGGCATACTGTCCCACCGGTAGCGTACCCTGATGGAGGTTAAAGAGGGACTCGATGATAGAGGCTAGCTGACCCGGCTCGTCGAACACCTTGCGGAAGGTGTCCAAAAAGGTGGAAAGCTGAGACGAGTGGGTCATTGCGCTCCCAGAGGGGGTTCACCCATGCTAACGCCTCCCCCTCTAAGTGTGAAACAATAAAGGCAATTTGGGCGCGCTCAGTGGGATAGTGCTGCGGCAAAAGCTCCAAATGTAACCGGCACTGGTTCAGAAATCCTCGACAAAACTTGGGGTCCCCGCTATATCGGGGTGGCTTGCCGAGGCGCGGCATCGGGTGCAGGGCCGAGGACTGGGCAGAAACGGATTGTATGGCCGACAAATGGGACTCCATGGATTTCAAAAGGGCCATAATCCTGGTCTGACTCTCCCGTAGGAACACCAGTTCCTTTTGGATGGAGGTGGTGGTACCAGCGGGGTCCATGGCCTGATTATACTGTGACGACTCCTGGAGTGGACCCTCTGGGTCGTGACACCAACCTTCCCAGGGCGAGCTGACCTAGTGAAGACCACCCCCTATACAGGGAGTGTCAGGGGCAAGCCCCAGGGGGTGAGGCACCACGACTGCTGGCACCAGGCGGCCGGCTCACAGGAGACACGAGTGGGTGAGTGTGTCTGCAGGAACGTGTAAAGCGTGGACACGGCAACACGTGGTATACAGAGACTACGTTCGTCCGGGTGTGAGTGAAGCAGGATTTGTGCAAGGCGCACGTCAGAGCACTGAATCAGGCAGCAGGTGTGCCAGGAGGTGTAACAGAGTACAGGAGCAGGGTGTGTGCCAGAGGGCACAACAGAGCATAAGACAGAGCGCAGGATTGGTACATGTGCCAGGAGGCACAACAGAGTAAGAGACTGAGTACAGGATCAGGGCATGTGCCCGGAGGCACAACTGAGTATAAGACAGAGCACGGAATCAGAGTGTGTGCCAGGAGGCACAACTGAGTATAAGACAGAGCACGGAATCAGAGTGTGTGCCAGGAGGCACAACTGAGTATAAGACAGAGCACGGAATCAGAGTGTGTGCCAGGAGGCACAACTGAGTATAAGACAGAGCATGGAATCAGAGTGTGTGCCAGGAGGCACAACTGAGTATAAGACAGAGCATGGAATCAGAGTGTGTGCCAGGAGGCACAACTGAGTATAAGACAGAGCACGGAATCAGAGTGTGTGCCAGGAGGCACAACTGAGTATAAGACAGAGCACGGAATCAGAGTGTGTGCCAGGAGGCACAACTGAGTATTAGACAGAGTACAGGGTAAGAGCGTGTGCCAGGAGGCACAACCGAGTATGAGACAGAGTACAGGGTCAGAGCATGTGCCAGAAGGCACAACCAAGTACGAGACAGAGCACAGGGTCAGAGCATGTGCCAGGAGGCACAACCAAGTACAAAGCAGAGGACCTGAATACAGCGCACAGCCAGGCAGGGACACGGCAGACCAAGCCAGGAAGCACAACAATAATCAGCACATGACTACTACAGGTTCTGGGTCAGGTCCTCCATTACCATAGAGAGGACCGAGCCCTATACAGCACTGACAGGAGCGCGCAAGCGCAAACGTGACATGTAGGAGGAGACCCGGGGACGAGAGCTGCGCGTGCGCACCCGACGAGACCCCGGAGTGATCGCAGCTCCGGAAGAGATGACGTCGGGACCGAGGTCCGGCCCCCAGGTGAGCATGGCGTGACAGTGTGTCTTTGAGGGAGTGTGTCTTTGAGGGGGCCCCTTTTAAAAGTTTGCTATGGGGCCCAATCAGTTCTAGTTACACCCCTGACTCATCCTCTCATCCGCGTACACTGGGTTTGAACGC
The DNA here is from genome assembly GCF_039654945.1 of Dendrobates tinctorius. Lineage (NCBI taxonomy): Eukaryota > Metazoa > Chordata > Amphibia > Anura > Dendrobatidae > Dendrobates > Dendrobates tinctorius. The sequence goes on along the minus strand of NW_027361829.1, from coordinate 23,760,558 downwards.
CCACATTGCCAAACTAATCTTGTTAGAGATGATGCCCTATCGGTTGGTTGAAAGCGCAGCTTTCAGCGAACTCATGGCCTACGCAGTACCACGCTATGACCTACCCAGTCGCCACTTCTTTTCTCGCAAAGCCATCCCAGCCCTCCACCTTCACGTGAAAGACCGCATTGTACATGCACTCAAACAATCAGTGAGTGGAAAGGTGCACCTCACAACTGATGCATGGTCCAGTAGGCATGGCCAGGGCCGTTACGTGTCCATCACTGCGCACTGGGTTAATGTGGTGGATGCAGGGTCCACAGGGGACAGCGGTGGTGGGACAGTGCTGCCTAGCCCACGGTATAGGAAGCAGTTGGCTGTAGGCGTTCGACCCTCCTCCTCCAGAAGCGAAAGCTCATCCACAGAACGCAGTCGCATGAGCACTCCATCCGCAGCTGCCAGTGTTGCACACGAGGTGTCCCCCTATCGATCAGCTAGTGGAAAGCATCAGCAGGATGTGTTGAAGATGATGTGTTTGGGCGACAGACACACCGCGGAGGTACTGGCCGACTACTTTCAGCGACAAACTGAGTCATGGCTGGGCAGTCTACATCTTGAGGCAGGCAAGGTAGTTAGTGATAACGTCCTGAATTTTGTGGCAGCCATAGCCCTTTCAAAACTCAGACACATACCTTGCTTGGCTTACACCTTGAACCTGGTGGTGCAGTGCTTCCTCAATAATTATCCGGAGTTAACAGGCCTGCTCCAGAAGGTCCGAAGACTGTGCTCGCACATCCGCCAGTCGCCGGTACACTCCACTCGTATGCAGAAGCTGCAGCGATTGCTCCACCTTCCCAAGTACTGCCTAATTATCGACGATGCAACAAGGTGAAACTCCACCCTGCACATGGTTGAGCGGCTGTGCGAACAGAGGCAGGCCGTAATGCATTTGTGGGAGGATACACGGGCAGGCACTTTGAGGGCAGACATGGAGTTGACAGGTGTGTAGTGGTCAAAGCTGAAAGACCTCTGTAAAGTCCTTCATTGTTTTGAGGAATGCACACGGCTGGTAAGCGCAGACGACGCCATCATAAGCATGAGCATCCCACTTATGCGTCTGCTCATGCAAACTTTGACGCACATTAAGGAGCAGGCGTCTGCAGCCGAGGATGATGAGGAAGAGATGGAGGGAAGCCTTGATGACAGTCAGCCATTGTCTGCTCCGGGAACTCTCCTGGACGAGGTGGAGGAAGAAGAGGAAAATGAGGAGGAGGAGGATGATGGGGATGATTATTTAGGGGAGGAGGATGCTTCTCGTGGGGCAAGAGAAAATGTTGGCGTGGCAAGGTCTGGTACAGGGTTTATGCGTAACTGGAGGGATGTGGATTTGTCAGAAAGTGCTCCTCCACCCAGCACTCGCAGTGCATCATTGACACCGGGAACATTGGCCCACATGTCAGATTATGCCTTGCAGATCCTAAAAAGGGACAACCGCATTGCCAAAATGATGAACGATGATGACTACTGGTTGGCCAGCATCCTGGATCCACGCTATAAAGGCAAATTCCAAAACATCATGCCACAGGAGAACCTTGACCTTATATTGGCTAACAAACAAGCAACTCTGGTAAACCGGTTGGTTGAGGCATTCCCAGCACACAGCAGCGGTGATGGTTCTCACACGAGCAGTAGGGGCCGGAGGCAACTTAGAAGAGGTGTTGGTGGTGCACACATCAGAAGTGGCGTTGGAGACAGGGGTTTCATGACCATGTTGTGGACTGATTTTTCAAGTCCTGCTCACACGACTGGTAATACTGCATCGATTGAAAGTGACAGGAGACAGCACTTGTCAACTATGGTTACAAACTATTTCTTGTCCCATATCGATGTTCTCCCTCACAGGTCATTCCCATTTGACTATTGGGCTACTAAACTGGACACCTCGCCTGAATTGGCACAATACGCCTTACAGGAGCTCGCTTGCCCAGCTGCAAGTGTGCTATCGGAAAGAGTCTTCAGTGCTGCTGGATCAATCCTGACAGAAAAAAGGACCCGTCTCTCGACCCAAAATGTGGATGATCTAACCTTCATTAAAATGAACCATGCATGGGTTTCCAAGGATTTTGTCACACCTTACCCTGATGACACATAGGGTGACAGAAAAATGGCTTTCTTTGGTTCTCCTCTTCCTGGGACTTGACCAATTTTGCCTTTAGCAAGGTGAATGTCCCACATCAACATATGCCATTTTGTAAACCTCCCTAACTGGGCTGCCTCCTCCCCCCATGGCCGGGGTTACCTTCTAGAGCACGCAACCGTGTGAGTGCCGTTGCCCTGGACAGGTGGGTGGGCCGACTCTTGGGCGCGGGCACCGGCACAGGGTCCCTCATAGTGCAATCAAGTGTCTCTGACAGTGGAGGTGCACACCCGCCGTCAGACACACCGCCGTACTATGAGGGGCCCAGTGCCAGTACCGATGCCCACGAGTGGGCCCCCATTGCTTGGGCAGGGCCCCAGCATTTGCAATGTTTACATCTCCCTGCTCCTCCGCTGTGTAGCCTGGGCTGTCAAATCCTTCACTGGGACTGCCACAAATTTGGTGAACTGATAGAAGATGATGGTTGAGACGTAGCTATGCCCTGTCCCGCTGGCCGGGATCTAGCTTCAGATGATCAATGGCTTCCATTTCTTATGGACGTCGACTCACAATGAGATGCAGTGGTGGTTTCTCATCAGCTTTCACAGTTTTCCTACCCACAGACGTGTGACATTCTAGCGCACATTTTTAAATGTGCCCTCTCATGCCAATCCAATTGAATCGCCCACGGCCTGTGGCTTCTGTGTTTTGCACTCCAAAGTTACGTGACAGATCATGATAGGCAGTGAGCACCATGTTTACATCTCTCCCTGTGATCAAAATTGGATGGATATGAGTAACGACGATGGGATCAACGGTACTGCGATACAGCAACACTTTCTTCACAAAGAAAGGTTTTTGCTGTCTCCACACACTAATTAATTGAGGGTCAGCATCGCCTCTGAGAATTGTGATGGAAGTTTTTCCCGTGAATAGTAATTCCTAGATTTCTGCAATCACTAGACTTTATGTCAGTAATTGTATGCATCTCATTTCCTATTGTGGACAGTCTGGACTGTCTTACTGAGACAGAAATATATATGAAGATTAAAAAATACCACCAAAAGTGTATACTGGTGTACGCTTCAAATACATTTCCTCTTTTTTACTTTTTAGATTGTTGTCTAATCCATACTGAGAACACGGAGATTTTAAATGTTTAAACTATGCTATATATACCTGCTATCCAGTGATAATGTACCCTTTCTCAACTTTGTACAATCTGGTCAAATCCATACTGGACCTGAGAACGTCTGAGTCTGCCTCCTGATCTATAGACATATATTTTTAATGTGTAAACTATGGTATACATACCTGTTATCCAGTGATACGGTACCCTATCTCATCTTTGTCCAATCACGTCTAATCCATACTGGGCCTGAGACCGTCTGAGCCTGCTTCCTGATATAGAGACATAGGTTTTTAATGTGTAAACTATGCTACATATACGTGTTAACCTGGTGAAACTGTACCCTTTATCAACTTTCTAGAATCTTATCGAATCCATACTGGGCCTGAGAACGGCTGCCGAACTGTTAAGCAAGCTACAGCACCTGTGGTTTGGACACATAATTTTTTTGCATTTTTTCAGGAATGCCGGTTAGGCCTAATTCAGGAATTGCGGTTGACCTGCACTTACTGGTAAATCATCGTTCGCGGGGAATAATTGGAATCACAGATCCCCAACACTAACGGTGTTCAGCGGGTTATCTGCACCTGTAAGCAACAAAAGCTGGTCCTTTCAGTGCAGCGCGCATGCAGCCCCAGACATGTAAGGCCATGATAGACCTGTTACTGCTCGATCTCACATGCCAGAGCCTCGCGTATCCCTCTAGTAAGCTTTACGCGTACCACGGGGGCATGCCGGAGTCTCGTTCGTTAACGGAATAAAGCTGACAAATCGCTAGCACAACTACAAATGGACATACCACACCACACACAGAATCGACAAAACTTTCAATGTGTGCATCTTTTCTTGAGGTAGCATGGTGGTGGTTTCCCAGGTGGAGTCCAATTAAGCCGCAGGCTCCACTCCTGGTGGTGCCCTTTTGGACATTCCTTTAAGGTTCAGCTTTGCAATCATACTGCCCCCGGAAAGCAAACACTTTGCCTTCATGGACGCTGTTTGGAGGTTCATGGGAATAATGCCGCCCGATCGCCAGTTGGCATAATTTATTGGTGGGAAGTCCGACGGTATATGATCGTGTTCGATTTCAGAATTTTTTTTTTTTGGTTTGTATTTTACATTTTTATTCCAGCCTTTGTTGACTTCATAAGGGCATGACAAGCCTATATCTGTGTCTCCTCCACCTCCTCCTTTTACTCCTCCACCTCTTTTCTAAATGTCGTTGCCCTTTTCCATATGTTAATTTTTGTCTTCTGAGCATTTTTTCAGCTTTGGGATACCATTTAAGGTGTTTTGTAATTGTTTTCCATGTGTTTGTATGTGTTTGTGTTTGCCTGCCATTGTTTTCAATGTGGTTCGACGAACACTCGACGAACTTGCCTCCTGCGCGATGAACCAAAACACTAGCGGGGTGGCTCAACACTACTCCTGATATATAGATGTACATTGTTAATGTTTAAACTATGCTATATATACCTGCTATCTGATGATACTGTACACATTGTCTACTTTTTATATTCTTGTCTAATCCATACTGAGCCTGTGAGCACCTCTGTGTGACTGATTGAATATATATGGAGATTGACAATTATCCTATGACTGAATAGAGCTGTACGCTTCTGATACAGTGCCATATATCTGATGTTATTTTGTGTCTATTTTGTGCTAAATTTTGAAGTTTGGTGGAAGAGGCCGCGAACGTGGGCGTGGGGGGGCCAGCTGGTGCTGATGGTGGTGGTGCATCTGCTGGTAGTGGCAAAAGCACAATAGCAGCTAAGGCAGGAGGTGTTGAGCCTGCGTCGTGGTCTGGCTCCGGAATGCCAGGAAGGCTACCTTTTCTGGGAGTAGGTTAACCGCTTTTAAAGCCGGAGCATAAGGAACTGGTTTTGGCTTACATTGCCGTAACAGACTCCAGCAAATATGCCGTCCTCTTCTGAAGTTTCAAAAAATGCAAGCACTGAGTCAAGTGCTGGCTCCTGGTCAGGAAGAACCCCTTTCCTTGTGTCCTGCACCCCCACCCAAAGTGAATGATGCAGCAGGCCACACTTCACATTAGTCCATGTAGCTCTTTCTATCATACCATGCCTGGGTTATCAAGTCAAATCGTGAATTTCCCAGTCCAAGATGAATCTGACATGGAGTGTGGGTGGTCAGTCAGGGCAGTGGGGTTAATTGGTACCGGGCCGGTGTCTCATAGGGATGTGTCACGGTGAGTTCCGTGGCCCTGGGCGTCCATGCAAAGGGGTGAATTACATTTATAGGTGAATGATACGTGACGCCACCTGTGGTTTCTGATTACATTGACCAGCGCTGCAGTGTCGCGTCTCTGGGACAGATGTTGTGGTGCAGCTAAGATGTAGAAGCCCTGCACAGGTAGGGCCGTACTCGCAGGGCAGATGAAAGAGTTGGTAGATGGTGTGCAGTGCAGGATGTAGCAGAGCCATGTGCCAGGTGCAGGAGAAAGATGACAGACACAGTCGTGCAGTTCCTTTACCTGTACTTGGTAAGTGCCGTCCAGGACCCAGAGTCCAGATGGAGAAGGAGTTGGTCAGCCTGGAAGCCAATTTGGAATTCTCTCTCTGCAGATAGGTAGTGTGGCCTCCGTTCTAGCGCTTATCTGAGGTACTCGCAGTGCTGAGTTCAATGAAGTTCCCCCTGTTGACTCTCTTTTGGAACTTTCTCGTACGGCAGGCAGCAGTAGCCTTTTCCTTCTGGCTCCCACACGTCGCTGCTGGGGCCTCCGAGCCTTAGTTGGGTACAGAGCATTTACAACTGCTACTTCCTCCGGTTTCGGCTGCAGGAACGTCAGTGTCCCTACAATCTCAGAGACAGGAATCCGGACCATGCCCTCCAGCTAGGAGTGAGCCTTAACTCTGCTCATCCTCCAGTTCCCCTTCTCACATCCACACACTTCCCCTTCCCTTCACAGACTGCCCTAACTTACTTCCTCCCGACCACAGAGAGCAGCTCCTCAGCAGTCAGGTTCAGAGGTCTCCCTGCTGGCCTGGAGTGGGAAATGTGTTGTGTGTTGGTTTAACTGCTAGAGAGATCCTTCATTGCTCCCAAGCATGACATCACACTCCCAAGGAGGAAGGTAATGCCACTGTGGCGACCGTACTCCTGGGGGCGCCACAAGTGCACTGATGTCCAGCCACTGCTAGATGATTCTGCTGGTACATTGACCCAGACCACTACATTCCCCTCGCACTCTACACAGCCAGAATCTGACCCTGATGAAACTCCGGTTACCCTTCAGATATACTGTACCACCTTACACGGTGACAAAGAGGAAGGTGCAGATGAAAGTGCAGGTTCAGCCCACCCGCCGTCAGACACACCGCCGTACTATGAGGGGCCCTGTGCCAGTGCCGTCGCCAACGAGTTAGCCCCCCTGCTTGCTCAGGATCACAGCACTTGCAAAGTTGAAATACTTACCTCTCCCTGCTCCACCGCCATGACGTCTTCCGCATTTCCTGACAGTGATATTCTGATCAGAGAGCGCAATGACATCACGTCTGTAAGCCCAGACTAGTACAGGGATTCCCTAGCGAGGAGACTTATTTGAGGAGACTTATTTAATTGTTTTCAATGTTGGGACAGCAATTTTTGGGGAGCACTATACTCTGGAGAATGATATATGGGGCCCACCATACACTGGAGCATTCCAAAGGTGGACATCAGACACTGGATCAGCATTTACAGGGCCCATTATACACTAGAGCATTAGAAATGGGGCCCATTATATATGGAGCATTATTTGGGCCCATAAGACAGTGCAGCTTCATCCATGGGGACCAACATATACTGTAGCATTATGTGGAGCTGATCATATACTGTTTCAAACATTATATGGGACCAATGATTCTGTATGGAGAAATATATGGGCCTCATTACTCTGTATAGCGCACTATGCGGTGGCCATAATACTGTATGGAGTAATATACTGTCTGTTTTTGGAGCTATTGGAGAATTTAAAATGGATATCAGTCATGAGATGTAAAAAGTGAAGTATTTTTCATTGTACTATACCGCTATTTCTCTGCCGTATCGGAGCATCATGAGTTGTGCTATGTGTTAAAGGGGCGCTCTTTGGCCCAGGGCACATGAAAACCTGGAGCCAGCCCTATCCCCCACAAATTTAGCCAAATAACCCCCATTTTTCAGTGCGTAACTAGTATTATGAAGTATATTAAGGTTGAAATGCTTCAGTAATAAGAATTGAGGTTTTTGGCATTCAAAAGGGCACTGTAGGTGTGTTTCCTCTCCTTCACTCCCTGCCGACTTTGCTTCCCCATTGACTTGCATTGGGTTGTGTGTTTCAGTCGGCCTTCGACTTTTCACAAAAATAGGCCGATTTCGTTCGACCCGACTTTTTGCGAAAATTGGGTTTCATGAAACCCGACTCGACCCAAAAAAAGGCAAAGTCGCTCATCTCTACTCCTGAGGTTTTAGTTTCCAGCTCAGTTCCTGCCTTCTCAAGCTAAGCTGTCTTTGCTAATGTTCACATTTGATTTGGTTTGGTCTATTCAGGTTTTTGTGTGGTCAGCCAGCCCCGGCTAGGGCTGTGCTCAATTTCCACTCTTATGTCACTGTATGTGCCAGTTTGCTTTTTGTCCCTTATTAGATCGGCTTCCTTTTGCTCTGTTCTCAGAATATGCCAGAGTGCTGATATAGTGCGAGAAGTCTAGTGACTTCAGGGTATTTTTTGCTATCAGAAGTGTTGGACATTTTTGCAGGGTTTTTTGGCATGATTGCAGACAGTATCTTTCCTTTCCTGTCCTTTCTAGCTGGTGTGGGCCCCATCGTTTGCTCAGCCTATTTTCCAACCTGTGTTCGTGTTTTCATCTTGTCTCACCGTCAATACATGTGTGGGGGCTGTCTATTCCTTTGTGGTCTGCTCTGGGGCAGTTTTAGATTTCCCCTTTTCTTGCTTTAGGCTTATTTAGTCCTCCGGCTATGACGAGACGTCTAAAATCATCTTAGGTACGCTCCACGGCTGCTGTTAGTTGTGTGGTTAGGATCAGGGGTCTGCAATCCGCATAGTTACCAACATCTCTGGTTTTCTGTGACTTGGCTTGGTCTTGTTTTCCTCCTCGGTGACCCATTCATAACAGGTTGCCTTCCTGCATGATGTGAAACACATACGTTTTCCCTCCAGCATGATATGTGCTGAGAGAAATCCAGGCACTATATGGGTCTGGCTTTCATGGTGGGTAAGTCAGAGATGGGCGGGACACCTACCCACCATATCTCCACCTCCAGGGTGTAGCTAGAGGGAGTTAAATGTCCAGAGTTTTTTTTTCTCGGCATGTGTGGTTTGGAGGAAAGAGCCTCCAGACTGAAGCTCCTGCGAAAGCTGCAATATGTGTCATCCAAGAAGATGGGAGAAAGGCTGTTTTATGTTACTAGTTTGGGCTTATTGTTTATAAAGCAATAAACCACTCAGAGACTTTAATCAAACGTGTTCCTGTGTCTACCTTGGGGAGCAGCTAAGTGAGCCGACCTTCCACAAGTTGTATACTTTTAGTTCTTATACAATAACACTAATCACTTACCAGCAGATTTTCAGGCTTCAAGTCCCGATGAACAATATTTTTACTGTGCATATACACAAGAGCCTCGCATAAGTCAGTCAACATAAGTGCGGCATCATGTTCAGTGAATTTTATACTTTCAGTTATCGCATCAAATAAGTCCCCTCCTTTTATGTACTCCATTATCAAGTAAATCTCATGATCAGTCTCAAAGTCGTGCAGAAGTTTGACAATATTTGGGTGGGAGAGTAATTTTATTATTCTAACTTCATTTTCAATAATATCTTCCTTTCCTGCAAGCTTAGCTTTATCGATAATCTTCATGGCAAATTCTTGATTGGTTTTCCGAAGTCTGCACTCCTTGACCACTGCAAAGTTTCCATCTCCAATACTCCTGCCAATGTCATAATACTTATCTATATCCATCTGATTTTTGATAAAATATTGGCTAACATGGAAAACTCCCACTTCCTCTCCTATGTCTGAATGTTTATCTAAGTTCTTTTGTGCAGTAGAGTCAATGTTAGCCATATTTTCCTTCTTACTGCTAGATTCATTGTCGATAACTAATTTGTCTGTCTTTATGAGAACATTCTCCTTTGTATCTTCCAGGAAATCTTCTATTAGCCGTCTGTTAGATTTTATTGGTAAGCAGTCAGGATGTTCATCATTGCATTTTTTTCTTTCTAAGTGACATTTGTTCTTTTTTTCCATGCCTGTGTTCTGTCTTTGAAATATATGAGAGGGGCAGATTGAATTTTGGTTCAAATCAATGTTGTCTACTCGTTTCTCTACTTTACTATAATCTGTGTCTAATCCTTTACTTTTGCTTAGACAAACGACACACTTGGATTTTGCTTTCTCTGGTTTATACTTAACTATTGGTTGTTTCCTACAATTCTCTATTGGAGACAAATCTTCTATCATATCATTTTCAAAGTCACTGTTCAAAATTTTTTTTTTAAACTTACATGTTTTACAGTTCTCACAGTGCATGCTGTAATCCAAGCTAGTTCTTAACAACAGTTTATTTGGTTTACTGTGGCATATTTCAAGCTTTTTCATTGCTCTAGGTAGGAGTTCTTGATTACCTTTAAATTTGTCATGTTTTTTTGCCCTCCTGGATTCTTCAGTCCTGCACTTGACGTGGGTTTTGCCCTCAATTTTGTTAGATTGGCAAATATTCTCTAATTTATGGGTTGTACCTGTGTCTTCATATCCACTATCAATATTTATTCCATTTTCATTGATCTTGCATCTCAGTTTTTCATAATGGTCCCTGCTTTGCTTAAATGATTTATCAGGATAAAGTTCATTAAAAACAATTTCAAAACTCTTCAGTGTGAACTGCTCCCTACCGAGTGCAATAAAGACATCATCCCCACGAAAGAAGTCAGACACACTGCAAATTTCCTTGCCTTTGAGGTTATAAAGTTTCCTCACACGGTCATTTTTCCATCTTGGGAGTCCAAGACCTTCTGATATATCAGCAATCAGTTGTTCAAAGGTCTGGACAGATCTCCGGTTGAGTAGTAATGTAATTTTTTTCAAAGGATGACTTCCAGGTTTAACCACAGTCACGATTCTTGGTTTTACTGGGCTGTTTTCAGAATGTATTGTATGAAAACCATTCTGAGAATGAAAGTAGGGTGAAGTATAGCTATTAATGCCTTGAAATGGTTTTCCAAATGATCTAGGGCCTATTGGTGGACAAGTCACCTGGTGTCTCCTGTCTGTGGACCTTACATGTAGGTTGTTATACAGATGGCTGTAAAGTGTTTGTTGCCCTGAAAAAGATAAATGATCATTAATAAAACAGAAATATAGAAGGATTACAAGAAATATCTGAAGCTTATTATGCAGAAATGTATTATTGCGTTTTACCCAATATCCATTAAATAGGAATTTTCACAAATTATTGATAAATAATCAAAATCTACTTTTTGCCTTCAAACTAGTGCAAAATGCTCAGTACATTAATATTTGAGTATTTATTAAAGAAATGTATTTCCTGTCACAAGATAATTGATAGATAGGTAAAATCTAGTGGTCCCATCCCCAGGAGCTCCATGATATATAATATAGGGATTGCTATCCTCAGTTCCTCTGCGGCCATTCCTGCATGATGCTAATGAAAGACTTTTAAATACTGTTGTTAGCTTACGTAAATGCAGGTGTACGTGCCCTGTCTGGAAGATATAATCTACAAGAGGTAATATAAGATCGGTAATGATACTGGTACATTAAAGTAAATAATTAAGAATGCTAGCACAGTGCGAGAGAGTGGTACGACTGAGTGGTACGACTGAGAGAACTACACTCAATAAGAAAATGATCTGTACTGTAACTAAACTCTCCTTATTACATTTACTCAGTAGGATGGAAATAAGTCTTATCACCAGCGTTCCCTTTCAGCAAGTAAATTTTACATATGGAAAGTTAATACTATTGCACAACATAGAACAGCTAGAAGCCAAATATTTGACACTAGGTGCAAAACAGAAATGTGTCAGTGATCACCATTTCATCTAATTTCTTCTAAGGCTAACTTCTGGCTTACTTTTAATTGTCTCACTATCAAAGTTGTAGCACAAATACTGCTCAGCGCAGAGAGGTCCAATTAGTCCCCATTCACTTTACATCTGATTTTTGCGTGTGGGTGACTGTGACAAGGTAACTGAAGAGCGAGCCACACTTGTGACCAAAAATCCAGACAAGCTACTGCAGGACATTGTTCCACAAAAAGATAACTACCCAATTCCAAGTTATCCTGTTGCCTGGTGTGACACTGTGCAATCCTCAAGCTGGTGGCCACCCTGAGAGTAAAGTTGTTGAACCTAAATCTGTGGATCCGTGTGAGATAAAGGACTTATCCTAAATGTAAAGGCGCATACCATATTTCAACTGGTTTTCTCCCATATTGCCAAACTAAATACTGTAAAGCAGGGCTAAAACAACAGTTCTTTTAAGAGATGAATATTTTCCTTTCTGTAGTAAACTGCTGTTACCTGAATTCAATGGGGGGAAAGTTTTGGATTAGAGGCTTCTAGGCACGGTTTAATAATGCTATTGCAGTACTTGTATTTTGCTGTTGCACCATTGAAAGAAAAGTCCTTTTCAGGGCTAAATATTTTCTTTTCCCTATTAATACCAAAAGTTTGCAGGCATATAAATAAATACCAAATTTAAAATTCTCAAGATGTGTGGTAAAGAAGAGGAAAGCGGACGTACTGCTGATAATATATGCAGAGGTGAGGCCGTGGGCCCAGGGAAACTGTGCCATGTGCGAGAGCACAACAAACACACTCATCCATGAGACCTAGCTTCCTGTCCCATGTTGCAGGGGGGCACGGGACACCTGTATGGAAGCCAGAACAGTGTGAACAGGTGGTTGGTTGGATGGCAGATAATGTTTCCAGCATGTTTTCCAGCACAACCCTGTCTTCCACAACATCCAGTCTCACTAGCCTAGAGTCTGGACCACATAATCCTCACCCTTATCCTCCTTTCTCCCACCATGGTAAGTCCCAGGAGACAAGTGACCCCACTCTCAGACACTCCGAGGAGCTCTTTACATTTCCAATTATTGCTTCTTCTGGCCTCTCAACGTGCACGCTTCAAGAGGGACATGAGGAGTCTGTGTGTAGTGATGCTCAAGTATTTGAGCAGCCACGAACAGGAGAAGACAAAGGTGTAGGAATGGCAATTAGTGTCTCAAGAGGTAGATGGTGATGAGACACAGTTGCCAACAAGTGATTGTGTTAAGTCAACAAGTCAGGAGCACCAGAGTACGAAGTGGATGATAAGGTGGTAGACGATGAAGTCACTGATCCAACCTGGTAAGGTGCCATGCAGAGCAAGGCCAGCACCACAGAGGGGGAGGGATCCACAGCACAACAGACAGGAAAAGGAAGTGGGGTGGCCAGAGGGAAAAGGCTGGCAAATGTTCCCGGGAGCACCCACATGAGCCAAGTTCCCAGGCCAAGGGTTAGGTGTTCCCCAGTGTTACGGTTGTGCTGTTGTGGTGAGGGAATGCTAGGACAACCCGGAAGTGGACTCTCTGGGTCACGGCTCCAGAACCCCTAAGGGCGAGCTGACCAGGTAGAGCCACTCCCTATACAGGTAGTGTTAGGGGCAGGCCCACAGGGGATGGAACCGTGACAGCCGGAGCCAAAGGGGCGACTGGGCTAAGCACCAGGGAGACAGCGGAGGAGAATCTGAGCGGCAAATGAAGAGAGGATTGCAGGAACCATGGAGTGAAAGAGGAGGACGGGGCCGGGAGCACCTGAGAATGGCGGAGGCGGAAGGCTGCAAAAGAGAGAGCAAAATAATACTACAGCGGACAAGAGGGCTCAGGGCGGACAAACAGGGGTACAAGCAGGCAAACCAGATGGACCATAGGAAATGGCAGTACAGAGGAAGATGCAGGAGTAGAGACAGGGACACGGAGCAAAGCAGGAGGTGCAGACACACAGAAGCTACCAGTGGTAGCGCAGGCAAAGAGCAAGGGTTAGCGGTACAGGGCCCGAGGACAGAGCGGGCACTGGCAGGGAAGACAGCATCATCGCAGGTGATAGTCAGGCGTCTTACCTGACCTGACGCAGAGAAAAAATAGTCGGTGGGCGCAGCCATGTTGGGGGCGGAGCCACCGAGTCACTGCTCCCAGCGATCTGATCGCCAGGTGAGACGTCTGGAGCAGGGACGCGCCGTGGAGCAGGAGCGCGTCGGGAGGTGCACAGAAGAGTCAGGATGCGCATGGGACCACACAGGTAAGTAGCGGCAGTGGTGGGGGCCGTGACAGTGCCCCCTCCTCTACTCCCTCTCTTCCTAATGCTGGTGAGAAATCATTTCATGATAATAGGAGCATTAATATTCTTTCGAGGTTCCCAAGATCTCTCCTCAGGACCGAAACCTTTCCAATCGACCAAAAACAAGGTTCTCCCCCTAACTGTCTTCATAGCGAGTATATCCTTCACCTCAAAGATATTATCAGAACTACTAGGTTGGGGAGTTTGAGAAGAAGCCGAGTGGAAGCGGTTAAATACCACAGGTTTGAGGAGTGATACATGAAAGACATTGGGGATTCTCAGCGAGGCGGGCAATTTCAACTTGTAGGCCACGTCATTGATGCGACTTGAGATTTCAAAGGGGCCAATGTAACATGGGCCTAACTTATAGGAGGGAATCTTTAGCCTGATATACCGTGAGGATAGCCAGACTATATCTCCGGGGAGATACGGGGGTGCGTCCAATCTGTTTTGTCGGCATACCTCTTCATTCTGCAACTGGCTCTCTCAAGAGCCTCTTTGGTGTCCCTCCAAATCTGAGACAAGTCCAAAGACAAGGAGTCCGCCACTGGTACACCCGAGGTGGGGGAAACAGGAAGGGGGATGCCGGGATGTTGTCCAAAAACCACAAAAAAGAGAGACTTGGAGGAGGCTTCACTGGGATGATTATTGTAGGCGAATTCAGCCCATGGAAGAAGAGGAACCCAGTCATCCTGGTGAGCGTTGGAAAATTGCCGAAGGTAGGAATTTAGAGCCTGGTTGACCCGCTCTACTTGACCGTTCAACTGAGGATGATAGGCTGAGGAAAAATCCAAAGTTATCTTCATCAATCTGCAGAGAGCTCACCAAAAATGGGAGGTAAACTGGACTCCTCGATCCGAGACAATATGCTGAGGGAAGCCATGGAGTCGGAAGACGTGGAGCAAGAAAATCTTCGCCAACTCAGGGGCAGAAGGCTAGCTTGGCAAAGGAATGAAGTGGGCCATTTTGGAAAACCGATCAACAACCACTAAGATAACAGTGCATTTTGAGGAAGGAGGTAAATCGGTGATGACGTCCATAGCGATGTGGCTCCACGGGGTCGCAGGCACGGGCAACGGATGTAATAGTCCCGGTGGACGGTGTCTAGGGACTTTGTTCCTGGCACAGGAGGGACAAGAGGCAATGAAATCCAACACATCCCGGCGAAGCGAAGGCCACCAATAATGGCGGGAGATGAGAGAAAGAGTTTTCTTGACTCCTGCATGTCCAGTTAGCTTAGACGAATGACCCCAATGCAGGACTTTCAGTCTGTCTCCACTCTAAACAAAGGTTTTACCCAGTAGTGGAGAAAGTACGCTTAGTGGGGCCACGGTAAGGATTTTGGCCGGATCGATGATATGCGTAGGTCCATCCTTATTGTCCACTGACAAAAATGACCGGGATAGGGCGTCAGCCTTGATGTTCTTATTCCCTGGTCGAAACTGGAGTTCAAAATCAAAGCACCCGAAAAACAAAGACCATCTGGCTTGCCGTGGGTTGAGCCTTTGGGCGGACTGAACGTAGGCCAAATTTTTATGGTCCGTGAATATGATGAACGGATAGACGGCTCCCTCGAGAAGAAGGTGCCATTCTTCGAGGCCTAGCTTTATGGCCAATAGCTCTCTGTCTCCAATGGAATAATTTCATTCAGGAGCGGAGAAGGCTTTAGAAAAGAATCCGCAAGTGACCAAGCGACCAGAGGAGGATTTCTGCAGAAGGACTGCTCTTGCCTCAACCTCGAGGATAAATGGCCTATTGGCATCTGGGCGGTGGAGACCAGGAGACT
Source organism: Dendrobates tinctorius (assembly GCF_039654945.1). Taxonomy (NCBI): domain Eukaryota; kingdom Metazoa; phylum Chordata; class Amphibia; order Anura; family Dendrobatidae; genus Dendrobates; species Dendrobates tinctorius. The sequence continues at coordinate 23,745,188 of NW_027361829.1, read as the reverse complement.
TCACGAATTCTTGTTTCAGAGCCTCGAAGGCGGCTTCAGCATCTGAGGGACAGGTGTTGGGGTTGACCCCTTTGCGGACAAGAGCAGAAATAGGCTTGTCAGCGAAGAAAAATGAGGGCTAAATTGCCTGTAATAATTGGCGAAGCACAAAAAACGCTGAATTGCCTTCACTCCAAGAGGGCGGAGCCAATCGAGAACGGCAGAGACTTTCTGAGGGTCCATCTCTAACCTCGAACTCGAAACGATATAACCAAGAAAAGGCAATGAAACTTGCTCAAAGAGGCATTTCTCCAACTTGGCAAAAAGGTGATTCTCCCTGAGGCATTGGAGGACTTGGCGGACGTCTCGACGATGTGTGGACAAGTCGGGGAGAAGATCAAGATGTCGTCTAAGTAGACCACGACACAGACGTAGAGGAGATCTCGAAAGATGTAATTTACAAGTTCCTGGAACACTGCAGGCGCGTTGCAGAGGCCAAATGGCATGACCAAATACTCGTAATGGCCGTCCCGTGTGTTGAATGCGGTCTTCCACTCATCTCCGGAACGTATGCGAACAAGGTTGTAGGCTCCTCGCAGATTGAGCTTGGTAAATACTCGTGCCCCCCTCAGGCGATCAAAGAGCTCAGAGATGAGCGGCAGCGGGTACTTGTTCTTCACCGTGATGCGGTTTAGGCCACGATAGTCAATGCACGGATGAAGGGACCCATCCTTCTTTTTCACAAAAAAGAAGCCCGCTCCTGCAGGGGACGATGATTTCCAAATGAAATCTCTGGCCAGGTTGTCCTGGATGTACTCTGACATGGCTTGGGTCTCCGCTGGAGAGAGAGGATAAATCCTTCCACGAGGAGAAGTGGTACCAGGAATGAGCTCGATGGGGCAGTCATAGGGTCGGTGTGGAGGAAGGACCTCAGCTTCTCTCTTGTCGAAGAGATAGAACTGTATGCAGATGGCAGTCCTGAGAGAACAGGGAGAGGACGGGGAACACCTACAGGATGCACCGGCAGCAGACACCGAGACCGACAGGACTCCCCCCAGCGCAGAATATTGCCATTACGCCAATCCAAGGTGGGCTCGTGGAGCCGCAGCCAAGGAAGACCGAGAAGAACAGGGTGAGAGATACCAGCTAAAACATAGAACATAATTCTCTCTTTGTGCAGGACCCCTACCTGCACCTCTATCTCTTGCGTAACTAACGTAATGGTCTCTTGCAAGGGGTTGCCGTCCACGGATGCGAGGACGTGTGGTTTTTCCAGAGTCCTCACGGGAGCAGAAAACTGGGTGACGACGTCGAGCCTAATAAAATTTCCAGTGACACCAGAGTCCATGTAGGCCGCCAAAGAAACTCGCTTATCACCGACATGCAAGAGGGCAGACAAAGTAAGAGGTTGAGAGGAATCATACACACCTAGGGAGGCCTCTCTTACCTGACCTAGGCGGAGAAGTTTTCCGGACCGGTTCGGAGCAAATGAGACCCACTGCCGCAATAGAAACAGAGGCCCTGGGTACTTCTCTCCCTGCGACGCTGTTCGGAGAGCTTCAGGCGGTCCACTTGCATCGGCTCGGGCGCAGATGCAGAAGTGAGAGCCCTGGGTCGGGGACTGGGTGGTCTGCGAGCAGATGGCAAAGGGCGCATAAGTCTTCTCTCACGAGCCCGTTCTTGGAACCGGAGATCGATCTGAGTGGCTAGAGAAATTAGATCCTCCAGACCAGTGGAGGTGTCACGCCCAGCAAGCTCATCCTTTATACGACCCGAAAGACCCCGCCAAAAGGCTCCCACCAACGCCTCGTTGTTCCAGCCCAAGTCAGACGACAGAGTCCGAAACTGAATGGCGTACTGGCCCACGGTTTGAGACCCCTGGCAGAGACTGAACAGGGACTCCGTGGTGGAGGCTAGACGGCCTGGTTCATCGAATACCCGACAAAAAGTGTCCAAAAAGATGGCTAGCTGGGTAACCACAGGGTCCTCACGCTCCCAAAGGGGATTCACCCACACCAAAGCGTCCCCTTCTAGATAGGAGATTATGAAGGCCACCTTGGACAGGTCAGTGGGGTATTGCTGGGGCAAAAGTTCAAAATGGAGACGGCATTTATTCAGGAAACCCCGGCATAGTTTAGCGTCACCGTTATACCGGGGTGGTTTGGCCAACCGTGGTGGAGGGTGGGAAACAGCGGCAGGAGAGGGAGCAGAGGCAGCCGACGGCAAGGAGAGCAATTGACCATCAACCGAAGCCATATAACTGAGGATATGAGTTTGGGTGTGACGCTGCAGGGCTAGCTCCTGTTGCAAGCCAACCAGCTGGGCAGCGTTACCCGGGTCAGAGGACTGGAGAGCGGAGAGACGCGCGTCCATAGATTTCATAAAGGACATTATGCGCGTTTGATTCTCCCATAAGACTAACTCTTTCTGAGTAGCCGCGGCTCCAGCGGGATCCATGGCCTGACTATGCTGTTACGGTTGTGCTGTTGTAGTGAGGGAATGCTAGGACAACCCGGAAGTGGATCCTCTGGGTCACGGCTCCAGAGCCCCCAAGGGCGAGCTGACAAGGTGGAGCTACCCCCTATACAGGGAGTGTTAGGGGCAGGCCCACAGGGGATGGAACCGTGACAGCCGGAGCCAAAGGGTCGACTGGGCTAAGCACTGGGGAGACAGCGGAGGAGAATCCGAGCAGCAAATGAAGAGAGGATTGCAGGAACCACTGAGCGAAAGAGGAGGACGGGGCCGGGAGCACCTGAGGATGGCGGAGGCGGAAGGCTGCAAAAGAGAGAGCAAAATAATACTACAGCGGACAAGAGGGCTCAGGGCAGACAAACAGGGGTACAAGAAGGCACACCAGATGGACCGTAGAAGACGGCAGTACAGAGGAAGACGCAGGAGTAGAGACAGGGACACGGAGCAAAGCAGGAGGTGCAGACACACAGAAGCTAAAAGTGGTATCGCAGGCAAAGAGCAAGGGTTAGCGGTACAGGGCATGAGGACAGAGCGGGCGCTGGCAGGGAAGACAGCGTCACTGCAGGTGATAGTCAGGCGTCTTACCTGACCTGACGCAGAGAAGAAATAGTCGGTGGGCGCCGCCATGTTGGGGGCGGAGCCACCGCGTCACTGCTTCCAGCGGTCTGAGCGCCGGGTGAGACGTCGGGCGCAGGCGCGCAGGACCAACGCCGAGGACCCCAGATATCTGGATCGGGGACGCGCCGTGGAGCAGGAGCGCACCGGGAGGTGCGCAGAAGAGTCGGGACGCGCACGGGACCGCGCAGGTAAGTAGCGGTGGCGGTGGGGGCCGTGACAGCCAGACTGACGCTTTTTTAAAGAAAGTGCATATGATAAAAGAATGGTCATTTTCAACTTGTGATATTCCAAGATTAGCAGGGGCCTGACCACTCCCAGCCTGACTATCATCAGCATGCTCAGGCACATGTCATCAAAGCACCCAACTAGATGGGTTGAATGCCTGGGTCCACAATCAGTATCTTTGCATTACACCACTGTCTCTTCCCTTGTGCTACATGCTGACTAATACCCTGTCCATGACGCAGGAGTGGATGCGTCCCGCCCTCCACCTGTCATTGCACATTCGCAAGCACCATCAGCAACCACATCCAATTACTTTTCACATAACACCCGACGAGTGAGCAAGGATATTTGACATCTTTGAGGTTCTGCAAAACTTTGAGGAATCAACCAAGATGGTGATCGGCGATGATGCCATAATCAGCGCAACCCTGCCCCTTCTGTATCTACTCAAACGCTCACTGTTCTCAAATAAAGAGGAAGCTTTGCATGTGGACCAGGTGAAAATGGAGCATGAAAGTACACAGGGTGATGCTACCCAGCCCAGCCTCATCTCATCTTCCCTGAACGAATTGGGTGATAATGGGGAGGAGGAGGCTGAGGAGTTCCCATGCTAGAGAGGGAACTACCCACACCAGTTTCATCACAAAATTAACTCTAGCGCTTCTCCAATCAGCTGCTCAACTTTAGGAACCGTAGAAGGATTGGGGGAGGAAAAGAGGCTGCATCGTATCAAAGCGAAAACAGGTATCATGGCAGAGGTGAATGCCAGAGCCTGTCAGACTTTAAATGTAATCAACCTTAATAGTCACAACTTTGGATGGGGACATGCTGTCTCTATTAGACAAGGGTCTACGTTTTTGCATTCCTGAGAAATTTGATATAGTGGACTTTAAGGGTATGTGAACACATTGCAGATTTGCCTGCAGAATTTTCTGCACAGAATCTGCACCTCTTGGCAGAAAACGCAGGTAAAAATCCACGCATTTTTCATGCGCATTTTCATGCATTTTTTTTCATGCGGATTGTATGCCTTTTTGTAAGCTAAATAAAGATATGTTATTTAACAAAAAAAAAAGATTTGCGATGTCATTTCTGGGCCAACCTCCTCTTTTACATTTGTCCAACCCACACTCCATTACACTCACAGATAGACAAGACAGACAGACAGATAGATATGGGATAGATAGATAGATAGATAGATAGATAGATAGATAGATAGATAGATAGATAGATAGATAGATAAATAGATCTATAGATTCTATGGATAGATCGATCTATGGATAGATGGATCGATCTATCTAGGAGTCCAAAAGAATCAGAGGCAGCAAACCATTCATGATGAAAAATGGAGCTATTTAATTAGCCCAAAGTGGCGACGTTTCGGTCCTAACAATACGGACCTTTCTCAAGCATATATATCCATGGATATATCTATAGATATATCTATGGATAGATGTAGATAGATATATGGATAGTTAGATAGATATATGGATAGATGAATAGATAGATATATGGATAGATATATCTATGTATCTATAGATATACAGTATCTATCTATCTGTAGATATATTAATAGCTGTCACGCTCGCACCCTTACTGGTTGGCACAAGCGTGGGGATGTGGCCCCACTGTGCCACAAACTAGACTACCCTGGAAGGGGCGTGACTAAGCAGCTACCTTGGTGTTCACTGGAGCCTCTGATGGTGAGGTCAGGCTTGTGCGGATGGTAGCTGCCAGGTGCCACTCCAGGGTGGTGTCTGGCTGTGGCTGCTAATCCCACTGGGGGACGGAGTGCTAGGACAGGTGTGGGCGACAGGCACGACTAGCAGACAGGCAGGTGAGCACAGCTGATACTCAGATGAGTAGGCAGGCACGGCTGGTACTCAGGCAGGCGGGCGTGGCTGACACTCTGGCAGGCGGGCACTGGTGAGACACTGGCAGGTTGACACGGCTGAGACACTGGCAGTTGGGCATGGCTGAGAAACAAGGGGCAGGAACTAACTCAGAAGGTACAGGGAAACGGGCAGGAAAGAGTTGTGTATGGAATAGGTAGAGACCTGTTCAGACTGGAGAATTAGGGACGGACTCGGGAAGGACGGTAACACGGAAAGGTAAGAGTAGTGTGTGGGAACAGGTAGGGACCTGTTCAGACTGGAGGAACAGGGACAGATAAAGAGCCACAGGAAGCGGAAAGAGAATGGAGCAGAACCGCAAGAGCGCAGAGCAAAGGCAGAGCCGCAGGAGTGCGGAGCAAAGACAGAGCCGCAGGAGTGCGGAACAAAGGCAGAGCCGCAGGAGTGAGGAGCAAAGACAGAGCCGCAAGAGTGCAGAGCAAAGGCAGAGTCACAAGAGTGAGTAGCAAAGACAGAGCAGCAGGAGTGCGGAGCACAGGCAGATAGAGAGAACACAAGGATAGACACAGCAGGGAAAGGAGCTACAGACAAGGAGACTAACAGACAGAGGTTAGGACTGAGTACAGACAAAGTCAGGTATAGGAACAGGATAAGATACAGAAATAGAACACAATACACACAGGGACAGACACGGAAACAAAACAAGGACACAGGCCTGAGTATGCAGCCCTCAGGAAGGCAGAAACATAGACACAAAGCACATATCTATCTATATGTTTAATTTTGAAAAAAAAGGGGAAAAAAATGGCACGCAATTTTCAGCTCCAGAGGGATAAAGCCGACGGCCGGGGGCCAATATTTGTAGCCTGGGAAGGGGGTAATACCCACGGCCCTTTCCAAGGCTAAGAATATCAACCCGCAGCTGTCTGCATAGCTTTAACTGGCTATTAGTGATGAGCGAGCAGGCTCGCCACTACTCGGTGCTTGCCCGAGTATCACGGTACTTGGTGTACTCGGCGACCACCGAGCATTTCCGGGATTACTCGGTGGGTACTCAGGTTTCCATCCAGCATTTTTTCAATGGATTTTATAGACCTAATCACGGTGCAGGGATTGTCTTCCAGGCCATGAAACGCCATAGCCATCTTTTTTGTGGTCAGGCAGTGATTGGCTGGCAGCACAGCATCATCAGGGTATATATTTTTTGTATCATGCAAATAAGGACTATTAGAGAGTCATTTTTAGTCCAAAAAATACAAGATAACAAGTCGTATGTCATAAAAGACCACAATAAATGATCCATACCTTTATTTCATAGTACAAAAAACACCAACAGTAAATTCACAATGTTATAAAATGTAAACAATACAAGAACAGGCGGGCAGCTTTATAACCATTTCTGCAATGGTACGCAAAAACCATGAGGGAAAGAACAGATACTTCCACTCATGAAAATTATATATAAAAATCTCACAGCAAGAGAAAGTGCAAAAATGCATTATATCTGGGAATATGTATCTATTTCAAGCATGGCTCTGGGGAAAAGAGATCAAATACTATAAGGTTCCTGTGCTAATACATAATGTGTGTCCATTAAGGAACAACACAACCACAAATGTAAAAAAAACTCTTATTCCACCCAAAAACCCAAGCAATGCTTACCCATAATGGATGCGTTTACCAAAGCGCAATTACCCCGACGCGCGTTTAGCTGTTGCTTCCTCTGGGGGCAGTGCACATTGTGTTGAATAGGCCCTCTTTTAAATCACACATCACAAGATGAACAACCAATAATCAGACTGCTTACAGCTGTGACATTATGTCTAGATGTCCTTCACACCCACGTCATCTCTGCGCCAAGTGGCGCCTCTTACCTTGCGCCATTGGCGCAATGGCGTATCATGAATTCCCCCATATTCCCGTCTCATGTAGCGCGACGTGCACAGGGGCGGGGTTATCTTGACATGGCGAGAAAAACATTTCCTGTATCACGGCGTCACATCCTGTGACATAAAGGGGCAAGGTCATCACAGCTCACAGTCACATCTTGTAACGGGGCCATGTTAACTGATGGATCCGGCGCTGCGTCCCCGGATGTGTGGAGGCGGAGCATCCACAATGAGACATCACATCAGGCGTCAAGGGATGGTAAATGGGGAATCAATATTCCATCCATCACCTATAATGCCCACCCCTTAAAGACGTCATCAGCGACACCCACTGAAGAATGACCGTCGGCACACATCTCCCGCAGCGTCCATGACAACCCAATCAGTATATTCAGAGTAAATATTATTCCCTCTATGACAACAGGAAAATAGTACGGAGAATAGTGCATATAAATTTACAATTATCACATAAAGGATCTCACTATAACTTCATACATAATATGGCACACGTTATATCAGTCACACGGAAGAAAATTAGACTAAATAATACATTATTTTGAAGTGCATAAACATTTCATCCAATAGAAAAATCCAATATTTCTTCAAAATAGTGTCCATCCAACCATCTGGAAAGTCTTGTTGTGTATGGGGACTCAAAAGGGGCACAGGTAAATGCTGAGATGAAATCCGCTAAAAGGGAGATTAAAAAACACAAAAACACAAATTAAAAATCATATTAAAAATCCCATAGGCAAACAGACAAAACCACATTGCAAGCCAAAGAGCAACCAAACAAACACGAAAAATCACTAAACCTCATAAAAATGATGAGAAACTTAATTTTTAATTAAGACCCGAAGGGGTTATGGTGTTCAAATTAATAATCCATTTACATTCAAGCTGCACCAGTCTACGCTTCAGTTCCCCTCCTCTAATACCATCATGTATGCGGTCAATGCCTCTAATTTTAAGGAGATCCGAATCGCAAGAATGGCGCAGCCTGAAATGGCATGGAATAGTCTTTAGGGACGTCACATCTGTTACAGTCCGGGCCGCCCCAATGTCTCTAACATGTTCCCTAATACGGACACGCATTTCCCTAGATGTTAGTCATATGTAGATCAATTTACAGGGGCATGTAGCATAATAAACTACATAGTTACTGCTGCACGAGATGTATTCCCTAATCTGGAAAGTCCTAGTGCCATCGGATGTGCTAAAATCCTTGGCACGCACCAAATTACGACATGCCAGACAGGAACCACAAGGAAAACAGCCCTGGATTGGCCTGCCCGTATTAAAAGGAAAAGAAGGTTTCGCCACATAGTGGCTTTTCACCAACATGTCTCTTAAATTACTGCTCCTTCGAGCAGTCATTAACGGTCTTACAGGAAGTGCGTCTCCAAGGGTCGGCTCCGTTTTTAATATTGACCAATGCTTATTACAGATCTCTCTGATCTTGTTCCACCTGTTGTTATATGTGGAAATAAATTGGATCTGATGATCCCCCTCCTTTGGTTTGCGTGAGCTAGACAAGAGCTGGCCACGGGATGACGTCTTGGACCTCCGATAACCTTTATTGACACGGTTGCTGTATCCCCGCGCATAAAATCTGTGCCGAAGGTCCAACGCCTGTTTCTCAAAACTCACCTCTGAAGAACAGAGGCGTCTGATCTGCAGGAATTGTCCCGTCGGGACAGCTCTCACCGTGGATGGCATATGTGCAGATGAGGCATGGAGGAGGGTGTTCACCGACGTCTCCTTTCGGAAGACGTCAGTTTGCACCCTCCCATCATCCCCCACCAAGATCTGGATGTCTAAAAAATCAATTTTTTCTTTATCAAATTTAGACGTCAATTTAATATTATAGCTGTTGGTGTTCAGATGACCCACAAAATAACACAATTCATCTCTGGACCCTTGCCAAATAATTAGCAGGTCATCAATATACCGATACCATGCCTGTACCTGGGCCGCGGCCTGCGCGCCACCGCCGAAAACCTCCCTCTCCCAATAGCCCAGAAAGAGATTAGCGTACGATGGTGCACAGGCCGCGCCCATCGCGGTACCCCGCCTCTGAAGATAGAAGCGGTCCTTAAAAGTGAAAAAATTGTGGGTCAAGATGAACCCCAACAGCTCCAAAATCAATGCCTGTAATGTGACATCCAGATTACTTGAACTTAAATAAAATTCAGGCGCTCTCATGCCATCCTGGTGAGAAATGCATGCATAAAGCGACTCGACATCAGCCGTGACCAGCCACATGTCCCGCTCTAACACAAGGCCATCCAATCTCCGCAAGACGTCAGTAGTGTCTCTGACGTAGGAGGGAAGTGTCTCCACCAAGGGATGCAAGTAATATTCGATGAATTAAGCAGTAATTTAAGAGACATGTTGGTGAAAAGCCACTATGTGGCGAAACCTTCTTTTCCTTTTAATACGGGCAGGCCAATCCAGGGCTGTTTTCCTTGTGGTTCCTGTCTGGCATGTCGTAATTTGGTGCGTGTCAAGGATTTTAGCACTTCCGATGGCACTAGGACTTTCCAGATTAGGGAATACATTTCGTGCAGCAGTGACTATGTAGTTTATTATGCTACATGCCCCTGTAAATTGATCTACATAGGACTAACATCTAGGGAAATGCGTGTCCGTATTAGGGAACATGTTAGAGACATTGGGGCGGCCCGCACTGTAACAGATGTGACATCCCTAAAGACTATTCCACGCCATTTCAGGCTGCGCTATTCTTGCGATTCGGATCGCCTTAAAATTAGAGGCATTGACCGCATACATGATGGTATTAGAGGAGGGGATCTGAAGCGTAGACTGGTGCAGCTTGAATGTAAATGGATTATTAATTTGAACACCATGACTCCTTCGGGTCTTAATGAAAAATTAAGTTTCTTAACATTTTTATGAGGTTTAGTGATTTTTCGTGTTTGTTTGGTTGCTCTTTGGCTTGCAATGTGGCTTTGTCTGTTTGCCTATGGAATTTTTAATATGATTTTTAATTTGTGTTTTTGTGTTTTTTAATCTCCCTTTTAGCGGATTTCATCTCAGCATTTACCTGTGCCCCTTTTGAGTCCCCATACACAACAAGACTTTCCAGATGGTTGGATGGACACTATTTTGAAGAAATATTGGATTTTTCTATTGGATGAAATGTTTATGCACGTCAAAATAATGTATTATTTAGTCTAATTTTCTTCCGTGTGACTGATATAACGTGTGCCATATTATGTATGAAGTTATAGTGAGATCCTTTATGTGATAATTGTAAATTTATATGCACTATTCTCTGCACTTTTTTCCTGTTGTCATAGAGGGAATAATATTTACTGTGAATATACTGATTGGGTTGTCATGGACGCTGCGGGAGATGTGTGCCGACGGTCATTCTTCAGTGGGTGTCGCTGATGACGTCTTTAAGGGGTGGGCATTATAGCTGATGGATGGAATATTGATTCCCCATTTACCATCCCTTGACGCCTGATGTGATGTCTCATTGTGGATGCTCCGCCTCCACACATCCGGGGACGCAGCGCCAGATCCATCAGTTAACATGGCCCCGTTACAAGATGTGACAGTGAGCTGTGATGACCTTGCCCCTTTATGTCACAGGATGTGATGCCGTGATACAGGAAATGCTTTCCTCGCCATGTCAAGATAACCCCGCCCCCGTGCACGTCGCGCTACATGAGACGGGAATATGGGGGAATTCATGATACACCATTGCGCCAATGGCGCAAGGTGAGAGGCGCCACTTGGCGCAGAGATGACGTGGGTGTGAAGGACATCTAGACATAATGTGACACAGCTGTAAGCGGTCTCATTATTGGTTGTTCATCTTGTGATGTGTGATTTAAAGAGGGCCTATTCAACACAATGTGCACTGCCCCCAGAGGAAGCAACAGCAAAATGCGCGTCGGGGTAATTGCGCTTTGGTAAACGCATCCATTATGGGTAAGCATTATTTGGGTTTTTGGGTGGAATAAGAGTTTTTTACATTTGTGGTTGTGTTGTTAATGGACACACATTATGTATTAGCACAGGAACCTTATAGTATTTGATCTCTTTTCCCCAGAGCCATGCTTGAAATAGATACATATTCCCAGATAAAATGCATTTTTGCACTTTCTCTTGCTGTGAGATTTTTATATATAATTTTCATGAGTGGAAGTATCTGTTCTTTCCCTAATGGTTTTTGCGTACCATTGCAGAAATGGTTATAAAGCTGCCCGCCTGTTCTTGTATTGTTTACATTTTATAACTTTGTGAATTTACTGTTGGTGTTTTTTGTACTATGAAATAAAGGTATGGATCATTTATTGTGGTCCTTTATGATATACGACTTGTTATCTTGTATTTTTTGGACTAAAACTGACTCTCTAATAGTCCTTATTGGCATGATTCAATACTTTTGAGATTATCCTTTTGATAAGGAATATGTATAGATTAAACCAGTTTTTCCCGTATGTAATTACATATTTTTTGTGTTTGTCAAATAGAGGGACCCCCCAGCCCGCAGCTGCCCCAGAAATGGCTCATCTATATGATGCACCAATTCTGGCACTTAGGCCCTCTCTTCCCACTGCTATGTAAGGGTGGCATATGGGGTAATAAGGGGTTAATGTCACCTTGCTATTGGAAGGTGACATTAAGCCCGATTAATAATGAAGAGGCGTCAATAAGATGCATATCCATTATTAATCTTATATTAATAAAGGGTTAACTAATAAAAAAGTATTTTAATGAATAAAACACGACACTGTTTTTCATAAGTTTCATTGTACTCCCAGATTCTAGCAAAGCCATCGATCACCTACAAAACAAAAGACAACAATATACTCCCTGTCCGACGTAATCCCATTAATAACAATTGTCCCACGACGATCTTCCCTATAGAGCGGTCACATCAGGAGATGTGACAGCTCTATAGGCCTCCAATGATACACTGACCGAAGATAACCCTCCGGCAGTGTGTCATTGGAGATAACCCTCTCGCTTTACTGCACTATAGCGTGTGAAACACTGGACCAAAAGGGATAACAGAAATGACAGCAGAGTCCGTAAGGAGACGGGTCCTGGATCCGGGTAGTTGGTAAGTAGCTGGCCCCAGTAACCTTGTCACAGTCCTCAGACTCAGATGGCTGTCGGCGGAACGGGATGGCTTTTGCTCAGATGGTTGCAGATATAACCAGAGTTATCAGGATACGGATATTTCTGTGGAGACAGATAGCATGAGAAAATGCACAGAGACTGCTAACACAGCGCAGACAGGTTAGCAGCAGAACCGGATGTAGCAATGATTGATACTCATTGCTCCAGTGCTCTCCCTATGGAGGAGAGGCCAGAAATAGCAGGTAGTGCGCAGCCATTGGATAATTACCCATTTTGAAAAATGCACGCTGTCCCTTTAAGAAGCCAGAGGAGCACACGCACGTGCCCTAATAGCTGTGGCTGAAGACCTGCCGACAGAACGCCAGGAAGTGAGGGAAGAGGAGAGAACTGCACTCTGAGAAGCAGGATGGGACACACAGGGGGCTGGCTGCTGCACAGGGACAGCATGCACGGCATGAGGTGAGTGCCCTGAACGGGGAGCAGCGGCAGGTTGGAGGGCAGAGCCAGGACAGGGACCGGGTGTAACAGTATCCCCCTCTTTACACCCCCTCTTTTTCAAGCCTGTGAGAAATCTTTTAAGAAGAAGAGGAACCTGAATGTTCTCTCTAGGCTCCCAAGATCTCTCCTCAGGACCAAAGCCCTTCCAGTCCACCAGGTAATAGGTCTTACCCCTTACTTTCTTAATGGCCAGGATATGTTTTACCTCAAAAACATCATCCTCCAAGACAGGGTCAGGAGTGGTACCCGGATCCAGCTCAAAACTACTGGTTTGAGGAGAGAAACATGAAAGGAGTTAGGGACACATAAAGAAGGAGGCAACTTCAGCTTATAAGACACTGGATTGATTTGTTTCAAGACTTCAAATGGTCCAATGAACCGGGGACCCAATTTGTAGGATGGCAACTTCATACGGATATACTTGGAGGAGAGCCATACCTTGTCTCCGGGGCGAAAGGTAGGCGCATCCAAACGTCTCTTGTCCACATGCCTCTTCATGCGCTGGGAGGCTTTCTCCAGAGCAGTTTTGGTGTCCGTCCAAACCTTAGAAATATCTTCAGAGAAGGTATCGGCAGCCGGAATGTCAGATGATCCGGAAATGGGAAGAGGTATTCCGGGTTGCAGTCCAAAGACAATCTGAAAGGTAGACTTTCCAGAAGACTCACTTACTTGGTTGTTGTAGGACAATTCAGCCCAGGACAGTAAGTCTACCCAGTCATCATGATGCGCGTTGACAAAGTGACGCAAAAATCCAGCCAGGATTTGATTAGTCCTCTCCACTTGTCCATTGGACTGGGGATGGTATGCCGAGGAAAAGTCTAGTTCAATTCGTACCTGTTTACAAAGTGCTCTCCAGAACTTTGAGGTGAATTGGACTCCTCTGTCAGACACGATGTGGAGAGGGAAACCATGGAGACGGAAGATGTGCCGGACAAACAGATCCGCTAGTTCAGGAGCAGTTGGAAGACCGGATAGCGGAATTAAGTGAACCATCTTAGAAAAGCGGTCCACCACTACCCACACCACAAAACAGCCAGATGAGATTGGGAGATCTGTGATGAAGTCCATCGCGATGTGCTGCCAAGGAGCGGACGGAATGGGTAGGGGCTGAAGCCTACCTTCTGGGAGACGTTTGACAGTCTTGTTGCGGGCACAGGAAGGACAGGCTGCGACGTACTCTTGGATATCCTTAGCCATAGCAGGCCACCAGTAGTATCGGGTGATGAGTTGCAGAGTCTTCCTCTGACCGGCGTGACCAGCCAACTTGGAGGAGTGACCCCACCGAAGGACACGAGTACGTTCAGGAGCAGATACAAAAGTCTTCCCAGGGGAAGCCGGGTAAGATCAGCAGAAGCGACAGTGACTAACCTTGAGGGTTCAATAATGTGCTGCGGTTCTTCTTCTTCATCAGGAGGCAAAAAGGCTCTGGAAAATGCATCTGCTTTGACATTTTTGTCAGCTGGGTGGAAATTAAGAACAAAATTAAATCGAGCAAAAACAAAGCCCAGCGGGCTTGATGGGGATTCAGCCTCTGCGCGGTCTGGAGGTAAGCAAGGTTTTTGTGATCGGTGTATATGACTACCTGATGAAGAGCTCCTTCAAGAAGATGCCTCCACTCCTGCAGAGTCAATTTAATAGCCAACAACTCCCCATCTCCAACGGAATAATTCCTCTCTGCGGAAAAAGAAACCTTGGAAAAAACCACATGAGTTCATCTGACCAGTGGACAACTTCAGGGTAAGTACTGCTCCTGCACCTACGGAGGAAGCATCGACCTCAAGAAAAAATTGTTCTTTACAGTTAGAACGATGGAGGACAGGTGCGGCAGCAAAGGCCTTTTTGAGAGAAACGAAAGCCTCCTCTGCATCAGGAAGCCAATCCTTGGAATTTGTACCTTTCCGGGTCAGAGCTGAGATGGGCGCCACTCGGGTGGAAAAATTAAGAATGAATTGTGTGTAGTAATGGGCAAAGCCAAGGAATCACTGTACGGCCTTTAGCCCAGACGGACGAGGCCACCTGAGTACAGCCGATAACTTCTCTGGGTCCATATTCAGTCCTGTGGAGGAAACTATGTAACCAAGGAAAGGTAAAGAGGATTGTTCAAAGAGGCATTTCTCAAACTTGGCATACAGTCTGTTCTCTCTGAGCCTCTGCAAGATGAGGCGTACTTGCCTCCGGTGCGTGGCCAAGTTAGTAGAAAAAATCAGAATGTCGTCCAGGTAGACAACAACACAGATATAAAGTAGCTCCCTGAAAATATCATTGACGAACTCTTGGAAAACAGCAGGTGCATTGCTTCGGCCAAACGGCATTACCAGGTACTCGTAGTGACCATCATGGGTGTTGAAGGCTGTTTTCCATTCGTCTCCTTCCCTGATTCAGATCAAATTGTAGGCACCTCTGAGATCCAGCTTGGTGAAGATTTTGGCCCCTCAGAGGCGGTCAAACAGTTCTGAAATGAGAGGCAGGGGGTACCTGTTTTTTACCGTGATCTGGTTCAGTCTCAGGTAGTCAATACAGGGCCGCAAGGATCTGTCCTTTTTCTTCACGAAGAAGAATCCTGCTCCTGCTGGTGATGATGATTTTCGGATAAATCCTCTGGCCAAATTCTCCTGGATGTAGTCCGACATAGCTTGAGTCTCTGCCAGGGAAAGAGGGTAAACTCTCCCACGGGGAGGAGATGTTCCAGGAAGAATATCTATTGGACAGTCATACGACCTGTGAGGGGGAAATCTCTCAGCCTCCTTTTTCCCGAAGACATCCGAGAAGGACCAGTAAGCGGATGGTAACCCTGGCAGGGCAGCAGGTTGGACAGGAGGTGAAACTGGTTCAATCCAGGTTAAGCAACGGTCAGAGCAGGAATCTCCCCAACGCAGAATTTCGCCTGTTCTCCAATTAAGGACTGGTTCGTGTTTCTGGAACCAAGGCAAACCTAAAAGCAAGGGGTGAGACAAACCAGGGTACACATAAAAATGGATTCGTTCAGAATGCATTAGACCTACCCGGAGTTCCTCTGGCTCAGTCTGGAACTGGACGGGTTCGGTCAGTGGATTGCCATCGACAGCAGTCACCCGCAACGGATTGGGAAGAGCCTGGACTAGTAAGCGGTAATGAACCACAAGCATCTGCTGGATAAAATTCCCCGTGGCTCCGGAATCCAACAGACAGAGTCCAGAAAATTTTATTGCTCTGCAGGACACGGAGACCGAGATCTGCAATGAAGGAGCGGAATATTCTCTACCTAGGGCGGCCTCTCCCACCGAGCCTAGGCACTGGAGTTTACCAACTTCTTTGGACAGGAGCAGATTAGGTGTTCGGAACTACCACAATACAGACAACTTCCTTGGCGGGGGCTGGCCAAACTTACTCGGTCAACCTCCATAGCTTCGGGAGAAGGGGGTGAGGTGGCTATTTTGGAAGAACCAGAGTCTGAGTGGTAGAACTTCTTGTCTCGCCTGATTTCCATAGAACGCTCCTGAAATCGCAGGTCGATCCAGGTTGCCAAGGATATCAGCTCATCCAAGGTGTTGGGCCTGTCCCGTCACACCATCTCATCCTTGATTTTTCCAGAGAGGCCTTCCCAGAAGGTAGCCACCAAGGCCTCATTGTTCCAGGATAACTCAGATGAGAGAGTACGGTACTTAACAGTATACTGAGCCACTGTGAGAGTTCCTTGGTGTAAGCGAAGCAAGGCAGAGGCGGTCAACGTGACACGGCCAAGTTCATCGAAGGTCCTGCGAAGTCTCTAGGAAAGATGGAAGATTATTAACCAGCGGGTCTCCTCTCTCCCATAATGGGTTTAGCAAGGCGAGAGCCTCTCCTGCTAGATGTGATATAATGAAGCCCACTTTGGCACGGTCAGAAGCAAACATATGCCCCAAGATTTCGAAGTGTAGGGTACACTGATTGAGAAAACCCCGACACTGAGTGGAATCACCATGGAAGCGGGTAGGAGCCGCCAGGCAAGGGCCCTTGCTTGCCGTGGGAGCAGGTACCTGGGTGCTGATAGATGAATTGGAAGTAGCCAAGGTCAGCAGAGAATCCATGCGAGTGGACAGGTTACATAGATACGTCATGATTTTGTCCTGTTGATCTCTCAAACGGGTCACCTCTTGGCACAGCTCCATAGTCGGAGGCCTCTGGGGTCCAGCGGATTCCATGGCTGGAGCAATCTGTAATGAATGGAAGCGGAGGCAGAGATGGTGAAGTTCACATTCGTTTTTTTATTTTTAAAGTGGAACCTCGGGACCACAGTCTCGGGGGCTCCGAAGGGGGCATAAGTAGTGACCCGGGTACCCATAGTAAAGTCCCTCAGACAGGACCAGAATGGAATCCCCGGAGGACACAGGTGCTACCTCCAGTTAGACCCCGGACACGTGGCAGCTGTCCCAGTGGGACCAAAAGGGATAACAGAAATGACAGCAGAGTCCGTAATGAGATGGGTCCCGGATCTGGGTAGTTGGTAAGTAGCTGGCACCAGTAACCTTGTCACAGTCCTCGGACTCGGATGGCTGTCGGCGGAACGGGATGGCTTTTGCTCAGATGGTTGCAGATATAATGACACAAATGCCCAGTTTTGGGCACCACATTTTAAAAAAGACATCAACAAACTGGAGCAAGATCAGAAAAGAGCAACCAGAATGGTGACTGGTCTGCAAACCCTGTCTTATGAGGAAAGGTTGCAGGATTTGGGAATGTTTAGCTTGCAGAAGAGAAGACTGAGAGGAGACTTAATAGCTGTCTACAAATATCTCAAGGACTGTCACATTGTAGATGGATCATCTTTATTCTCATTTGCACAAGGAAAGACTAGAAGCAATGGGATGAAACTGAATGGGAGGAGACACAGATTAGATTTTAGAAAAAACTTTTTGACAGTTAGAGTGATCAATGATTGGAACAGGCTGCCACGAGAGGTGGTGAGTTCTCCTTCAATAGAAGTCTTCAAACAGAGGCTGGACAGACATCTGTCTGGGATGATTTAGCGAATCCTGCTTTTGAGCAGGGGGTTGGACCAGATGGCCCAGGAGGTCCCTTCCAACTCTACGATTCTATGATTCTATAACAAGGCTTATCAGGATACAGATATTTCTGTGGAGACAGATAGTATGAGAAAATGCACAGAGACTGCTAACGCAGCGCAGACAGGTTAGCAACAGACCCGGATGTAGCAACGATGGATTCTCGTTGCTCCGGCGCTCTCCCTATGGAGAGGCCAGAAATAGCAGGCAGTGCGCTGCCATTGGATAATTACCCATTTTGAAAAATGCATGCTGTCCCTTTAAGAAGCCAGAGGAGCACAGCTCTGGCTCAAGACCTGCCGACAGGACGCCAGGAAGTGGGAGAAGGGGAGAGAACTGCATGCTGAAAAGCAGGATGGGACACACAGGGGGCTGGCTGCTGCAAAGGGACAGCATGCACGGCATGAGGTGAGTGCCCTGAACGGGGAGCAGCAGCAGGTCGGGGGGCAGAGCCAGGACAGGAACCAGGTGTAGCAGTGCGTATATGTTTTTTTTTTTTCACAGACCCACCTACCCCTGCACAGACCCACCTACCCCCGCACAGCCCCACATAGACCCCCGCACAGCCCCACATAGACCCCCACACAGACTCCCGCACAGCCCCGTATACCCCCGCACAGACTCCCGCACAGCCCCGCATACCCCCGCACAGCCCCGCATGCCCCCGCACAGCACCGCACAGACCCCCACACAGACCCGATTACCCCCGCACAGACCCCTGCACAGACATGCATACCCCCACAACAGACCCCCGCACAGACTCCTGAATAACCCCGCACAGACTCCCGCATACCCCCACAGACTCCCACACAGACCCGCATAGACCCCCCACACTGACTCCTGCACAGCCCCACATACAGAATTCCGCACCTCCTCAGCATTGGGGTGGTGCGTGATATTCTGTCACATGCAGACAAATGCCAGAATTGTATTGATTTAATTTATGAATCAGTTGAATTTTAACCCACAATGCATTCAAATTTCTGGAGAAGTGATGTCACAAGTGCACAGGCACAGCCATGGGTACTCCTGCAGTTTGTGCTCTAGACAATCTCTATCTGGCTGTACATCCTTTTTTGAAATATCTTAAAATGTTTACACAGTATGTAGGCAACAGCTTTATTGCATGGGCAGCCAGTAAAGAGCAATTTGAGGAATTTGTGGCTTTCATTTCAAGTTTGGACCGATGGATAAGGTCATCCAAGCTTCCATTATTAGAAATTGGCATGTCTTAGGTGCCAAAAAAGATTAACAGAAAATGATTACACAAAAACCGCTCATTATGTAAAGACATTGTCCCAATTTATAAGATAACTTGGTTAGAAATAGGTTAACCCCTTAACGACTGTTGTGTCAAGTGAATCACAACAGCGGTATTTAAGTTGCTACAAGAGGGTCACAAGACCCCCTGAGCAACCATCGGACCCCCACGATGAGAATTGCAGGTCTCAGTAGTTATCATGGTACCCTGAGAGGTCCTGTGTAGTGATGAGCGAACGTGCTCGCCACTACTCGTTACTCGCCCGAGTATCACGGTACTCGGTGAGCACTGAGCATTTCCGGGATTACTCGGCAGAAACTCTGGTCTCCACCCAGCTTTTTTTGGCGGATGTTACAGACCCAATCACGATGCACGGATTGTCTGCCAGGCAATGAAATGCCACAGCCATCTTTGTTGTGGTCGTGCAGTGATTGGCTGGCCGCACAGCATCATCAGGGGTATAAGAGACCGGACGCCGCCCTGCTCGGCGCATTCAGCTCCGGATTGGGATAGTTTAGGGAGAGCTGCTGCAGAGATAGGATCAGAATTGGGCATTTATTAGTTAGTGTGGGGTCTACCATCCTAAAGTACTCAAATCCAGCTAAAACAACAGTCCTTCTAAGGACTAATTCCAGAGTATATAGGTTCCAGTGTTAGGTAGGCAGGGTAGTGTACGTCGCTCTATACACATCCGTGCCAGGCCTGCAGGAACTGTATGTGTGTATATAGATCATTACATACATCAAGAGGGTCCATTCCCTTCCTGTCTTCTGATGCTGCTGCTGGTACCTGTAGGATACATTGGCCCAGGTGTAATTGCAATACAGGCCACACATTTAGCTCATATCTGTGTATGCCCAAAGTTTGACCAGCGATTTTCTTTTTTTGTCCTGGGTGTCATTGTACTTACATACAGCCGTATTTGGCCAAAAAATAAAAAAATACAGGCCACACATTTTTCGGTGTGGTATCTCCGTTCCAGCTCATATCTGTGTGTGCTCAAATTTTGGCCGGTTTTCCTTTTTTTGTCCTGGGTGTTACAGTACTGATATACAGCAGTAGTTAGCCCAAAAATAACAAAAAAAAAACAGGGCACACATTTGTCGTAGTGGTATCGCCATGCCAGCTGATATCTGTGCGTGCTTAAAGTTTGGCCAGTTTAGGCCGGTTTTCCTTTTTTTGTACTGGATATCACAGTACTGATAAACAGCACTAGTTTGCCCAAAAAAAAAAAAAACAGGACACACATTTGTCATAGTGGTATAGCCGTGCCAGTGTAGGGTTGAGCAGGTTCACAGGATGCAGTGACGAGACACTAAACGACTGATGGGTTGCAAAATAACTTTTATCTAGCGTTAGCCACTGGGCTTGTTTGAACAGACATACAAGTAAGAACCAAAACAAAACAGTCCACGCAGGGACTCAACAATCTTATTCAACTTCTAATGCCACTTAGCCTTCCAGGGACTGCTGCTTTCGTGAGCGTGGCCGCGTTGAGGTCGCTGAGGCGGCTGTAAGTCTCGCTTCCCCGGGAAGGGATGGGGCTCAACAGGCCCTGAAGAAAGTGATGACGGTGGGGCGCAACAGGCCCTGAAGAAAGCAATACCGTTGGGGCGCAACAGGCCCTGAAGAAAGCGATGCCGTTGGGGCGCAACAAGCCCTGAAGAAAGCGAGGCCGTTGGGGCGCAACAGGCCCTGAAGGAAACGCTGCCGCTGGGGCGCAACAGGCCCTGAAGAAAGCGCTGCCGCTGGGGCGCAACAGGCCCTGAAGAAAGCGCTGCCGCTGGGGCGCAACAGGCCCTGAAGAAAACGCTGCCGCTGGGGCGCAACAGGCCCTGAAGAAAGCGCTGCCGCTGGGGCGCAACAGGCCCTGAAGAAAACGCTGCCGCTGGGGCGCAACAGGCCCTGAAAAAGCGATGCCGTTGGGGCGCAACAGGCCCTGAAGAAAGCGATGCCATTGGGGCGCAACAGGCCCTGAAGAAAGTGATGGAGGTGGCGCGAGGTGATGACGCAGTTCCCCAGATGACCTGTAGCCGTCCTTTATCAAGGAGTCTCTCCCAAAGCCAAGGTAGCGAGCCTTTTATCTCGCCTGTGACAAGGTGGCGTATCTACAGGCCGGTGACGGCCGGGTCGGCGTGATGGGGGAAGGCTGGGGGGAAGGGCCCAGGCCTCTGTGGCCTGGTTACCGGTACTCACGGTCACAAGCTGAGGTAAAGTTCCTCTCTCACCAAGCGGGGGGTAGCGGGGATGATTCTCTCAGAACAGGAGTGGGGAGCAGTCTCTGGGAACAGTCTCTCACGACTCTCTTGTCGGTAAATGTCCAGCTTTCTCCTCGCAGGCTCCTCTCGGTGCCCCTGCAAGTCACCCTGCGTCATGCCTTCACTCCCTCTCTTCCCCAACTGCCACTTCAGCACGTCCCCTGCTCCTTTTACCCTAGCCCCGCCCCCTGTCACCCTGACAACTTCAGTCGCATGTCTCCCTTTGTAATCCTCCTGATGTGATTCCTTCAATAACTCTGATGGCGGTCCCCTTGGTTCCGGCCCAATCACTATGTGGGGGTCCTCTTCCCCACACCAACTGATATCTGTGCATGCTCAAGGTTTGGCCAGTTTAGGCCAAAACATTGTATTTTTTTTGCAGTCTGTTAACGTAATTATCAAATCGGATAAGACCAAAAACATTTTTACATAAAGTACAGATAGGTAAAACTGTGTTTTTCAAGCACACGTATCACATACAAATTTCCTCCCAAATCACCCTTTTGTAGTGAACGTGTATAATATTCTATTCCATTTACAATGGGCAAGGCGCGTGGCAAGGGATGGGGAAGTGGACGTGATGGTGATGGTGCAGGCCGAGGCCGTGGGTAAGCTGAAATTGGCCCACCAAAAACACCCACATCTTCTCGCTGGACCTTAGTGTCCGAAGTCCTAGGGGACCGCGGCAAGACATCACTATTGAAGCCCGAGCAGTGTGAAAATGTTGTTAGTTGGATAGCGGATAATACTTCCAGTTACTTATCCACCACCACCACCAGCACCCTGTCTTCAACATGGTCAAGTCACAGTAGCCGTGAATCTGGACCGCATATTCCTTAACCTGATCCTCCTTCCTCCCGCCATGCTGAGTGCCCTGAGACAACTGATCCCACACTTGGACTCTCCAAAGACCTGTTCAGTTTTCCATTTGGAGATTCGTGCCTCTCGCCCAGTCCACTTGAAGCGGGGCAACATGATATTCCATGTAGCGATGCACAACTCTTTGAGCAGCCACGATCACAACAGGTGGACGATGATGAGACACAATTGCCGGAAAATCAGGAGGAGGACCAGGGTGGGGAAGTGGAAGATGAGGTGCTGGATGATGTAGTAACAGACCCAAGCTGGCAGGAGGACATGCAGAGCGAGGACAGCAGCACACAGGGGAAGGTAGGCGTCGCAACACTTCAGGCAGGAAGAAGCAGTGTGGTGGCTGCAGACAGAAGGCGTGCAACCGTTCCCTACAACACCAACATGATGGATGTTGCCAGTCCAACTGTTAGGTCTTCCCAAGTCTGGTTATTTTTTAAAGACTCTGCTGATAACCCCAAACAGGCCATTTGTAACACCTGTAATGCCAGCATCAGCAGGGGTAGCAAAACTACCAGCCTTACCACCACTAGCATGATGAGGCACATGACAGCAAGGCACTCGACTTTGTGAGCCCAACCCCAGGCTCCAGGAACAGTGTCTGTGGGTGACACCACTGCTTCTTCTACTGTTGTGCGTGCAAGCCAATCCCCTGTCCACGGTGCATGCAAAGATGCCTCCTGCCCTGCACCTGCCGTTGCCCACAGTCAAATAGTACCATCATCAAGCATGTCCACGTCCTTGTACCAGCGCAGCCTTCAGTTGTCCTTACCCCATTCATTGGAACGTAAGCGGAAATACGCAACCAATGCCCCACAGACCACAGTACTCAATTCTCATATTTCTCGTCTGCTTGCGGTTGAAATGTTGCCTTTTAGACTTGTGGAGACAGAAGCTTTCTGCAACCTGATGGCGGCAGCCGTCCCAAGGTACTCTGTCCCGAGCCACCACTATTTCTCCCGCTGTGCCGTCCCAGCATTACACAAGCATGTGTCCCACAACATTACCCGTGCCCTCAACAATGCAGTTACTGGGAAAATACATCTAACCACGGACACGTGGACAAGTGCTTGGGGCCAGGGACAGTACATCTCGCTGACGGCACACTGGGTGAAGATAGTGGAAGCCGGAACCCAGTTGGGATGGAACACGTCCTCCCGACGCCAAGGATTGCGGGCCCTACGTCAATCAGGGTTGCCCCCACTATGTACAGCTCCTGCACCTCCTCCCCCTTCTCCTCTTCAGACTCCATGTCACAAATGAACACATCAGTCACAAGCTGGAAGCACTGCAGCACTGCCAAAGCAAAGCGGCAGCAGGCTGTGCTGAAACTAATTTGCTTAGGTGACAAACCGCACAATGCTGAAGAGTTGTTGACAGTTCTAAAAGAACAGGAAGATGTGTGACTGACACCGCTGAATCTCCAGCCAGGCATGGTTGTGTGTGACAATGGCAGGAACCTGTTGGCGGGTTTGAGGCGAGGCGAACTGACACAAGTACCATGCCTGGCCCATGTGCTAAACCTCGTTGTTCAACATTTTCTAAAAAGCTATCCAGAGCTGCCGGATCTGCCGGTTAAAGTACGCCGCCTGTGTGCACATTTTAGAAAGTCAGCTACAGCTTCAGCCACCCTTGCCATGCTTCAGCAGTGATTGCAGATTCCGGCTCACCGACTGGTGTGTGATGTCCCCACACGTTGGAACTCTACACTGCATATGTTAGAAACGATTTGTGAGCAAAAGCGGGCAGTTGATGAATACCAACATCAGCAAGGCCATCGTTTTTCAGGTTTGACTCCACACATAAGACCTCAGGAGTGGACATGGATGTCAGACATATGTAGCATCCTCCAAAACTTTGAGGATTCCACCAAGATGGTGAGCGGTGATGATGCCATAATTAGCATCATCATCCCGCTCATCTGCATTCTGAAAAGCTCTCTACTCACAATGAAAGAGTAGGCATTGCAGGCGGAGCACGAGGACAAAGGAACCATACAGGGTGATTACACACAGCCCAGCCTCGTGTCATCCCAACGTGAATTGGTTGACAATAAGGAAGAGGAGGAGGAGGAAGAACAGGAGCTACTTTCATGTGCTATAGACGGGACTACAACCACAACTCTCATGCCGCGCTTACTTACCTGCTGTTTACCCTGGATACCAGCTCCCAGCGGTTGCTGTATGGCACTGGGAGCTCGCTGATTGTCGGTCTCTCGCTGTCACACGCAGCGATGTGTGCTGCCCAGTGGGAGACCAGCGATAGATTTATGGCCCAGACCATTAGGCAATGATTAACAATCAGCCAACTGATCATTGATCATTGCTACGTGTCACACGCAACGATGTCGTTTCGACATCGCTGCAACGTCACCAAACTGGTGACGTTGCAACAATAACGTTCACAATATCGTTGCTTGTAACGGGGCCTTAAGTGTATGAGCATTCCAAGTCTAGGAGACCTTCTTTTTAATGGGACATTTTTTGTTAAGAGGCCCTCCTCCCTGTTTCTTCCAAGGGGGATTGGAGTTATTGGGGTGCATATGACTGGGTAGCAGGGCAGGCCTTGCAGTCAATGCATAAGAAAACAGAATGTGAGTACATAATGAATAATGTAAAGTGGATTTTCCTGAGACCATCCAGTACCTGGGTTCAAAGGCTTATTGGGGTGCATATGACTTGGTAGCAGGGCAGGCCTTGCAGTCAATGCATAAGAAAACAGAATGGGAGTACAAAATGAATAATGTGAAGTGGATTTTCCTGAGACCATCCAGTACCTGGGTTCAAAGGCTTATTGAAGTGCATATGACTTAGTAGCAGGGCAGGCCTTGCAGTCATTGCATAAGAAAACAGAATGGGAGTACAAAATGAATAATGTAAAGTGGATTTTCCTGGGCCCATTCAGTATGTGGGTTCAAAGGCTTATTGGGGTGCATATGACTTGGTAGCAGGGCAGGCCTTGCAGTCAATGCATAAGAAAACAGAATGGGAGTACAAAATGAATAATGTGAAGTGGATTTTCCTGAGACCATCCAGTACCTGGGTGCAAAGGCTTATTGAAGTGCATATGACTTAGTAGGAGGGCAGGCCTTGCATTCAATGCAACATTTTATAGGGAAGCCATCCTGGACATCTTGTGAAAGGGGTATTGGGGTGCGTCGTAATTCTTGGCAGCCCATCCACTCACTGCATAAGCTATAACAGTTTTGGAGACCCACTGTTTAATAATGTCCCTTTAAGCAGATTAATGCTGCCTGATGCCCCTGTAAAAATAGGCTCTGTGACTTTAAGAGTCCCGCCTTCATAAATGAAACAAGATGTGTCTGATTATGCGTCACACACCACATGGCCAGCTAGGGTGAGTAAATATTACAATGACATTTCCCAGTGAATGCATTTGTTTTGGTTGAAAGCAATGTTAAAGTTGAAAAACACTTCAAAAACGCTGTGTTTGAACATAGCCCAAGTGGTGGAGGAACATTTTGGTCTGGGGTTATTTATTTTGCCTTATATACAAGTCATTAACCAGGAAAGTGACTTATATAGAGGTAAAATTATGTTCTCCTCATGAGCTTCTATGCCTCTTTTAATGCATCCCATTATTTTATTTGCCTTTGCAGCAGCTGCCTGACACTGGCCACTAAATGTGAGTTTGTCATTCACCCATACACCCAGGTCTTTTTCAGTAACAGTTTTGCCCAGTGTTTTACAATTAAGCACATAATTATACATCTTATTCGTTCTACCCAATTGCATGACCTTACATTTATCCTCATTAAAGCTCATTTGCCATTTATCAGCCTAAGCTTCTAGTTTACATAAATCCTCCTGTAATATAAAATTGTCCTCCTCTGTATTGATTACCCTGCAGAGTTTAGTGTCATCTGCAAATATTGAAATTCTACTCTCTATGCCCCCTACAGTCATTAATCAATATTTTAAAAATAAGCTGGCCCAAAACTGACCCCTGTGGTACCCCACTGCTAACCGTGACCCAGACCGAGTGTGCTCCATTAATAACCACCCTTTGTTTCCTATCCCTGAGCCAGCTCTTAACCCACTTACACATATTTTCCGCTATCCCCATTGTTCTCATTTTATCTATCAACCTTTTGTGTGGCACCGTTTCAAAAGCTTTTGAAAAGTCCATCTACACCACGTCCACTGTATTCCCTTGGTCCAGTCCGGAACTTACCTCTTCATAAAAGCTTATCAGATTAGTCTGACGGTCCCTTGTAAACCCATGTTGATATTGGGTTATGAGGTTATTCTTCTCCAGATACTCCAGTATAGTATCTCTTAGAAAACCCTCCAGGATTTTACCCACAGTTGAGGTTAAACTTACTGACCTATAATTTCCAAGTTCAGTTTTTGTCCCCTTTTTGAATATTGGCACCACATTTGCTAGACGCCAGTCCTGTGGTACAGACCCTGTTATTATGTAATCTTTAAAGATTTAAAATAATGGTCTATTTATGACTGAGCTTAATTCCTGCAGTACTCGGTGGTGTATCCCATCCGGGCCCAGGGATTTGTCAATTTTAGTGATTTTTACAAGCCGCCGTACTCCCTGCTGGGTTAAGCAGGTGACATTTAATGGAGAATTTTTATCCCTGATCATGTTATCCGTCATGGGATTTTCTTGTGTAAATATTGTTGAAAAAAAGTCATTTAGCATATTGGCTTTTTCCTCATCCACCATTTCACCCAGACTATTTTTAAGGGGACCAACACTATCATTTTTTAGCTTCTTACTATTTATGTAGTTAAAGAATATTTTGGGATTATTTTTACTTTCTCTGGCAATGAGTCTCTCTGTCTAAATCTTTGCTATTTTGATTTGCTTTTTACAGAATTTATTTAATTATCTGTATTTATTTAATGCCTCATCACTACCTACTTGCTTTAATTCTCTAAATGCTTTATTTTTGTCACTTATTGCTCCCCTTACAGCTCTATTTAGCCATAGTGGTCTCCTCCTATTTCTAGCATGTTTATTCCCATATGGTATATATTGTGCACAGGTCCTATTCAGGATGCTAATAAACGTCTCCCATTTTCTTTGTGTATTTTTATGTCTCAGGATATCGTCCCAGTTAATTACACCAAGATCATCTCTCATTCATTGGAAATTTGCCTACCTGAAGTTTAGTGTCCTTGTAACCCCTCTACTACACATCTTAAGGATACATGAAAACATTATTTTGTGATCATTATTACCCAAGTGACCCTCAACCCTTACATTTGATATGCGGTCTGGCCTGTTGGTTAATATTAGGTCTAGCAGTGCCCCCCCTCTTGCTGGGTCCTGAACCAGTTGTGAAAGGTAATTGTCTCTCATAGTTGTCAAAAACCTATTACCTTTGCCGGAACTGCAGGTTTCTGTTCCCCAATGTATTTCAGGTGAGTTGCAGCTTCATCTATTTGCTTTATGAAGATATTCTCTGTTGCTTCCATTATTTTTGGAGACTTATAACAAACCCCTATCAGTAATTTACTATTTTTTCCCCCACCCCTTATCTCTACCCACAGGGACTCTACATTTTCATCATTAGATTCATATATATTATCACGCAGGATGGGTTTTAAGGATGATTTTACATATAAACACACTCCTCCCCCTCGCTTATTTATACGGTCATTTCTGAACAGACTATAGCTCTGTAAATTAACCGCCCAGTCATGGCTCTCGTCCAGCCATGTCTCAGATATCCCCACCATGTCATAATTATGTTCCAACAACATTAACTCCAATTCCTCCATTTTGTTGGCGAGGCTTCTGGCATTAGTATACATGCACTTTATGTATCTCTCTGTACCTCTATTCTTTCAGGTGAAAGAGCCTGACTTCCGTCAAATGTCACCTATAAACTATAGCGTTCCTTCCTTCTGAGCTCTGATGTGTGGTCTAACAGTAATTTCTGACAACATAAAGGGCAGCACCACATTCGGGAGAAATTGTGCAAGAAATTATGGGGTTCAGTTTCACCTATTTACCCTTGTGTACCTGACAAATTTTGAAACAAATACAAAAATTACATTTTTACTACTAAAATGTCATATTTCCATGTCTCAATTTTATACAATTCTGTGAGCCACCTATAGGTTCAAAATACTCACTCAACTCCTAGATTCATTTCTTGAGGGGGCTAGTTTCCAAAATGGGGTCACTTATGGAGGGTTTCTGCTGTATTCACATGTCAGGGGCTCTTCAAATTCAACATGGGATTCACAATCTATCCCAGCCAAATAGTGCTCTTTCCTTTCCTAAGCCCTACCATGTGCCCAAGCAGAAGTTTTCAACCGCATACTGGGTATAGTAGCATTTGGGACAAATTGCACAACAAATTATAGGGTCCATTTTCTTCTATTATCCATTGTGAAAATTAAAAATTTGGGACTAAAACAACATTTTCGTGAAAAAAATTAAAACTTTCAATATGATGACCTAATTGTTATGATTGAGTCACCGTAGGAGGCAAAAACAGAAATGCTAGCTAAGTCCAGAAAACCAGAGAGGTTGGCAGCTATCGGATTGCAGACCCCTGATCCTATCACAACAACTAACAGTAGCCGTGGGGGGTTCCTACGATGCCCTAGACCTCTCAATCACAGCCGGAGAATTAAATAGGCCTAAAGAAAGAAAGGGGAAATCTAAACTGCCCCAGAGCAGACCCCAAAGCAATAGGCAGCCCCCAACATATAATGACGGTGAAGCAAGATGAAAACACTAACACAGACAGAAAGATAGACTGAGCAAAGACGGGGCCCAAGCTAACTAGATAGGAAAGGACAGGAAGGCTGCTGTCTGCAATCCGTGAAAAACCCTATGAAAATAAGAGCCAACAGACTGACAGTGAAAAAGGCCCTGAAGACGCTAGGCTTCAAAAAAGCTATGTCAGTACTCAGGAATATTCTGAAGACAGAGCAACCGGCAAAAGGAGATTCAGCTCACCCCAGCAGGGAATGGCAGAATCCAGAAAAGCAAGGAAAACAAAAACAAAACACAAATGCTAACAGGCAAAGCAGAAAACTTAGCTTTAGAGGAGCAGGAATCAGACTGGTGTCATAGAAGTCCACAGAGAAATCACCCGCAGGGCAGAAGGGCGTCGGCAGCCTTATATCCAGTCAGTGACTCCACTCAGCCAGTCATCCTCATTAGGCTCAGGTGCCTGATAATCAGGCTCATTACCTTCCTTTACCAGAATAGGGAGTTCACCAGACCTCAGTGACGAAGGGGAAAATGAACTCACAACACCTAATGTTATCAAATTCTCTGTGGTACCTGTGGGTTAAAAATGCTCACTATACCCTTGGATAAAATCCTTGATGAGTGTAGTTTTCAAAATGGGGTCATTTGTGTTTTCTTTCCACTGTTTTGGCACATCAGGGACTCTCTAAATGTGACATGACCCCAGCAGACAATTCCATCAAAGTCTGCGTTCCAAAATGTCACTTCTTCCTTTCCAAGCAAGCAAACAGTGGTTTTCCCCCACATATTGGATATCGTCTTTCTCAGGAGAAATTGCATGACGAATTTTTGGGTCCATTTTCTACTGTTACCCTTGTGAAAATAAAAAATTGGGGCTAAAATCCATTTTTGTGTGTAAAATGTGATTTTTCCATTTTCACAACTCTATGTTATATACTTCTGTGAAGCAACTGGGGGTTTCATGTGCTCATTACATATCTAGATAAGTTCCCTGAAGGGTCTAGTTTCCAAAATGTGAACTTTTTGGGGGGTTTCCACTCTTTCAGCATATCAGGGGCTCTCCAAACGTGACATAGCATCCGCCCTTGACTCCAGACGTTTTTGTGTTCAAAAAGTCAAACGGTGCGCCTTCCTTTCCAACCCCTGCCGTTCGCTCAAATAATAGCTGTTCTGTCTCCAACATTTGATTTATAATCCTCGATTATCTGCTTGTTAAAGTTTTCAGTGCTTTTTGGCTCCCTCTAGTGACCAGAGTCATAACCGCAGTGTTATTGTGTTATTTTACTTTCACTTTTGATGCTCGTATTTTTCCCTCCGTTGCAGTGCATTCTGGTAAGTTTTGCAATGCATCTCGGTAGCCTTTGCAAAGGATTATGGTTAGTTCAGCCTCCATTTCCCTCCAGTTCTCCATTTTCCTTCTGCCTGCATTCAGGAAGCATTTCATTTCTCTTCTCTTGTTGTGATAGCATCGCTGGTATGTATTTATGTATTTATGCTTCCTGTATCTAATTCGTGTCTCATATTAGCCTGGTTAATTAGTCCTTCCCTGGTTGGCTATTTGTGCAGATGTTGATTTATAATGTATTATGTATATATGAAGTCCTGATGTACCCTGAGTGTATATATATGTTTTGCTTGTAGTTTCACCACGCATCAATATACCATCACATTCAATAAAGTACAGATTCAACTACAGTCTCCTTATTGGATCCCGGTATAGCGGTTTAGCTGCCTGTATAGCTACATGAATTCTGCTTCATTTAGTGAGGACAGAATAGTAGCATTCCCAAACATATGGGGTATTAGCATACTCATTAGAAAATGTACAACATGTTTTGGGGTTCATTTTCTCCTGTTACCCTTGTGAAAATAAAAAAATTGGGGCTAAAACTACATTTTTGTGAAAAAAACCCACACAAAACCGTACCTAGACTCATTGAAGCATTGATGACCCATTTCCCCTGCAGCCATGCTCAGAAATTTGTTTGAATAAAGATTTTTTTTTACCAGATATGGAGTGCCACCCTTTTCACCTCTATTCCTGGATTCATCTCGTCAGTTCAGCGTAGATGTTTGCATAAAGAAGATTTTTTTACCATACTTGGGATACCACCCTTTTCATCTCTATACCTGGAATCATCGAATCATCAGGTCAGTTCAGCGTGGATGGGATGAAAAGGAGGAGGAGTAAATGTAGAGTCGTGCTTCTGGTGGGGACAAGGAAGTCTGGCACACATGGCTGGCTTTGTCCTGCTGCCTTTCACATGACCCAAGCATTGTATGCATTTTGGTTAGCACTGATTACTGGTTGTTCACCCTCCTGAACTCTCGCTACAAACAGAACTTTCCATCTCTCCTTACTGCTGCAGAGAGAGCTAGTAAAATGGTGCAATAACAGAAGGCCCTAGTAGAACATCTGCCAATGCAGATGTCATAGTTACTTGGGTAGCTATGGTGATATAGTCATGTACTAACTTTGGTTCTTGTTATATAGTCATGTACTGATGGTGTTTCTGGTGATGTATTCATGTGCTGATGATGGTTATGTTAATGATATCATGTACTGAGAATGGTAGTGTAGTTGTGTACTGATGGAAATTCTGGTGATGTATTTATGTACTGACAGTGGTTCAGGCAATATAATGGTGTACTGATTGTGGTCTGGTGTTGTATTCGTGTATTGACGTTGGTTCTGCTGATTTAGTCATGTAAATGTTGCAAACTTTCATTTATAAAACTTGATAATACATTAAAGGGCCAGTAAGCAGGACTAAAAATTCAACTGTCTAAATGAGGCCATATACTGTATGTCAGTCATACAAATAATTGCTTAAAGCCCCCACACACTTTAGATAACTGCCGGCCAAACAAGTGGACAGCTATTTCAAATGACCTTCTCAAATAAAGGAGAGCTCGCTCTGCTGAGCAATTCTGTGTTCTCTATGAGATGTCCGCTTTTAAATATCTCTGGCGGCAGCTTATCTGCTAAAAGAACTGTATTTGCAGTTGTAAATTGAATTTGTTGGATCCTTATTTTCCCAGACAGTCTGTCAGAGGCGCCCATATATAAAGGATTTCAGAACTGTTAGGGTATGTGTGTACGTCTTTTGGACATCTGGGAACCCGGTGAGTTATTAAGGCTAAAGACGCTTACAGACTCACCGGTGAAGAGACTTTTTTTGTGTCTTTTCTGTCATTTCTATGTGATTTTTTTTTTTTTATTTAAATTGTATTCAATAAATTGAAGAATGAACAGGGTACTTCTTTGGAAACCTTGATCAAATTAAAGAAGCTCAAAAGACTGAGCATATGAATAGCAAGTTGTTTTTAAATTGCAGTATTGCAATGCATATGTTCTTTCTTTTAGCAGTTAACACTTTTTCAAGTGGTTTACAGAGCAGAAAAGCCTGGAAAAAACATCATGTACTCAAATCCTTAGTCTGAATCACCAATAAGACCACTTAAAGTACCTAGTGCAACATAAATGCTAAATACAGCCTCTGTCCATCTAGCCGCAAGTGGAAGCACGGATACCAACAGGGACATAAGATAAGATAATCCTTTAATCGTCCCACCATGGGGAAATTCAGAGCATTAGGCTGGAGTCACACACAGCGAATAAAAAATTGGTCCCATTTTAACGGTACGAAATCGCACAAAGAATTCTTGTCCAGGGATCCGTCTGTCATCCCATTTTCCGGCGTGGAACCGATTTTATTTGCATCTATGCATCAAATTGACATACAATGCCACTGCCTGATGCTCTTTGCTGTTGACCTGGAGAAGTCTTGCGATTTAATCGCAAGTCACACGTGTGGTGCGTTTTCAATGCGATTTTTAATCGCATCCATAGACTTGCATTGGCGAATCCAATCCGAAAATCGGTGACAATCGCAGCATGCTGCGATTGTCTCGGTCCGACGATCGGATGCGATAAAAAATCGCATGATGTGAGCTGCCCCATAGAATGACATGGGTTCGAATGCAATGCGATTTTTTATCGCATTGCATTCGTCCGTTTTAATCGCCAGTGTGACTCCGGCCTTACAGCGGCAAGGCAGGAACAAGTACAGATACAGATGCATAAAGGCATTACATTGACAGTAGGTAGGTACATATACGAAAAACAAAAAAAAATGTAACCGGACTGTCACAACATGGATAGTGCTTAAGCGAAACAGCAGAATATTGATAATGTAAGGAAACTCTAAGGGTATATACAACATTGTGGACAGTTTTTAAAACAAAAAACAGGGATGCACAAACAATTTTTATTAGCTTGCACTATTGCATTCACTAAATATTTAAATCTTAAATTTTACGCCAAAAAGATTTAAGAGTATGTTAAATGGAGAGTTCATTTTAAGGGCTTCATAAAACCTTAATAGCAAAAGAGCTTGTGGTGTAATTCATGAAACACCTTTCAGAGTGTATATTGCATGTGCTCCTCTCTTCGAGCTGGGGACGGAGGCTGTGTATGTGAACAATATGTTACAGCAATTTACTAATGCTACCAACAAACTAAAACAT
This sequence comes from Dendrobates tinctorius, assembly GCF_039654945.1. Lineage (NCBI taxonomy): Eukaryota > Metazoa > Chordata > Amphibia > Anura > Dendrobatidae > Dendrobates > Dendrobates tinctorius. The sequence goes on along the minus strand of NW_027361829.1, from coordinate 23,711,882 downwards.
ACTATACATACTTAAAAAGAAACGATCAGCACTACAGACAACTGTAAATTGCTATCTCTGCCATCAAAAAATATCAATATGTGTCAGCAATAATAATAATAATACCCTAGAAAGAGATGTTTTAATAACTTCTGAGTTGTGTGCAAAGAAGTGTGCTCTGGGCAATTTTTTTTCAGCCAAAGGTCTTGCAAGCTAAAGGCAACAACCCCATCTAGGCTTGCATAATGCCTATACAAGGGGCTGTGAATGGTACGTTAAGTATCAGAGAAATCAATCAAAACTATATGGGAAGAGTTGACCACAAAACTGCAGAAAATTTACCTTCTGAAAAACAACCAGCAGAATTTCTTTAGGTAATCTGCATACAGTGCAGGAATTATTAAAACTTCTTTAGCTAAATCAGTGGTGGGGAACTTCTTATCTGTCAGGGGCCATTTAGTGTATATACTCGTGTATCAGCCGACCCGTGTATAAGCCGACCCCCCCCCCCTAAATTTGCGACAAAAAACTGGGAAAACTTATTGACTCGCGTATAAGCCTAGGGTGGAAAATGCAGCAGCTACTGGTAAATTTCAAAAATAAAAAAAAAATACCAATAAAAGAAAAATTAATTGAGACATCAGTAGGTTAAATGTTTTGGAATATCCATATTGAATCAGGAGCCCCATATGATGCTCCATACAGTCCAAGATGGCCCCATAAGATGCTCCATACAAAATACATCTCATATAATGCTGCACAAAGGTTAATAATGGCCCATATGCTGCCCCATAAAGGTTATGGGCCCGTAAGATATTCCATAGATTATGCTCCCATAAAATGCTCCATAGATTATGCCCCCATAAAATGCTCCATAGATTATGGCCCACATGCTGCCCCATAAGATGCTTCATAGATTATGCCCCCATAAGATGCTCCATAGTTTATGCCCCTATATGCTGCTCCATACATTATGCCCCTATATGCTGCTCCATAGATTACGCCCCCATATGCTGCTCCATAATTATGCCCCCATATGCTGCTCCATAGATTACGCCCCCATATGCTTCTCCATAATTATGCCCCCATATGCTGCTCCATAGATTACGCCCCCATATGCTGCTCCATAGTTTACGCCCCCATGTGCTGCTCCATGATTACGCCCCCATATGCTGCTCCATAAATTTCGACCCCATATGCTGCTCCACAAATTATGCCCCCATATGCTGCTCCATAGATTACACCTCATATGCTGCTTCATAGTTTATGCCACCATATACTGCTCCATAATTATGCCCCATATGCTGCTCCATAGTTTATGCCCCCCATATACTGCTCCATAATTATGCCCCCATATGCTACTCCATAGTTTATGCTCCCATATGCTGCTCCATAGTTATGCCCCCCATATATTGCTGCTTCATAGTTATGGCCCCATATATTGCTGCTCCATAGTTATGGCCCCATATATTGCTGCTCCATAGTTATGCCCCCATATATTACTGCTCCATAGTTATGCCCCCATATATTGCTGCTCCATAATTATGCCCACATATATTGCTGCTGCCTCTGCAAATAAAAAAATGGCATACTGACCTCTCGTTGCTGGGGGCCCGGTGCTGGTGTCCTGAGCAGGCGTTGACAGGTTCTGATATCACCGCTAGCTCAGGACCCCAGCACTGGCGATATTTACCAATCCCCACTCCATGGCTGAGCGTCGCTCTGTCCTCTCCTCCGCATCCTGTCAGTGACGTTCAGGCAGAGGGCGTGGCACGCACTAACTACATCACCACGCCCTCTGACCTGAGCATCACACGCAGAGGATGTGGAGAGGACAGAGCAGCGCGCAGAGATGGACCTGGGACAGATGAATATAGCTTATACTTACCCCCTCCTGGCGCGGTCTCTGCAACCCCGCTTCTCCCGGTCTCAGGCTCCTTCCTTCAGTGGTCATGTGATACCGCTCATTAAAGTCATAAATATGCGCATATTCATGACTTTAATGAGCGGTACCATGTGACTGCTGAAGGAAGGAGCCTGAGACCGGGAGAAGCAGGGGGGCTGCAGAGGCCGCGCCAGGGCGGGGTAAGTATGGCCTAACACAAACCCGCCCCCTCCCCCGCCAACCCCCTGGTATATGACTCATGTATAAGCAGAGAGGGGGACTTTCAGCCAAAAAAAATGGGCTGAAAATCTCGGCTTATACGCGAGTATATACAATATATCATCATTTGGGGCCGTACAAGATTATCAACTAGAAAGTTATTCTGTTATGTTTGGTCAAACATGTTATTAAATCACCCTTAAAGTGATGGCTGGAACTGCTTCTTTTTCATGCAGCTGTGATGTTAGCTGGTATCGATGAAACTGCTCACAACTGCTTCTTCAGTTGACTCAGCAGTAAGTTCTGAACACCGATGTACTGTATTATTACACTGCATGTCTCCTCACAGTGGGAAATTCATCACAGCACACATTACATTTGCAGAACTCAAGCAGTGGGAGGTCTTCTCTATACAACACACAGAAGACATCAAAACTGATATATATACATCAAAGGCGACACCAGGCATGTTCATTACAAGATACACTTGGGTGGAGCTTATACATCACTGGAGATATTGAGGTATACACATCACAGTAGATGCAGGGGCATATACATCACAGGAAGCATTGGAAAATACACATCACAGGAGACATTTTGGCATATATATATCACAGGAGATGCCAGGGTATATACATCACCTGAGATGCTGGTGCATGTACATAACAGGAGACACTGAGACTGGTGCATATAGGTCACATGAGACACTGGGGCATATACATTACAGGAGATACCGGGGCATATACATCACAGGAGATGCTAGGGCTGATACATATACATCACAGGAGTCACTGGGGCCATATACATCACAGGAGTCACTGGGGCATATAAAGTTGAAACCAAAAGTTTACATACACTATGTAAAACGACACATGTGCAGTTTTTTCTCAATATCTGATATGAAATCAGAATAAACCTATCCTGTTTTAGGTCAATTAAGATTACCATAATTATTAATATTTGCAGGCCGAGCGCAGGCAGTGCATGCGTCCTTTTGACACTGCTCCGACCGCACCAAATTGCTACAGGTTGCGTTTGTCGCTGGTCGGCGCAGCGTCAAAAGGATGCATGCGCCGCCAAACGCATACCTGCACTCGGCCTGCATCCCCAGCGCTAAAGATATGCAGCGTCATGCGCCCGTAGGTGGGTCGGGGCTTAGCGGCGGCCGTGCGCAGCCCGACGCTTCGGCCATAAACGCTAATGTGAAACTAGCCTAAAACATTGACTTTATCCTTAAGTCACTTTATTACCATTTTGCCAGAATGTGTCGGGTCATTGTCCATTTAGAAGAACCATTTCCGCCCAAGCTTTAACTTGTAATGGCTTTTTCCTGGCAGAGTGTCCTTTCAGCCCATGTTGATACAGGACTCGTTTCACTGTGGATATTGACACAATCTTACCAGCTTTCGCCATAATCTTCACAAGGTGTTTTGCTTTTGTCCTTATGTCCATATGCACATGTCGGACCAAAGCACGTTCACATCTGGGCCACAGAACCTGTCTCCTTCCTGAGAGGTATGATGGCTGGACATTCCCATCTTGTTTGTACTTACGTATAATTGTTTGTACAGATGAATGAGGCACCTTCAGGTACCTTGAAATTGTACCCAAGGATTAGCCAGACTTGTGCAAGTCTAAAATTCTCTTCTTGATATCTGAGTTGATTTCTTTAGACTTTCCTATGATGTTACATAAAGAAGCAGTGTGTTTAAGGTGTGCATTAAAATACTTCCACTGGTGAGTCTCTAATTAACTCAGGTGTTGTCAAAAACCGATCAGAAGCTTCCAAACACATGATATCAGCATATGGGCAGTACAGAATTGTTTAAAGGCAAAGTAATCTTAGTGTATGTAAACTTTTGACATTGTAGTAAGTAATAAATCTGCCTTAAAACATTCTCACTCTCATTCTGGCATTTGGCAAATATTAACTGGATAGAGGCCCGATGATATCGCATCGGGAGGGCGGTAATGTCTACCCCATGTGTTATCCCCCTTGTCTGTTGTCTCTCTCTTTCGTGTGCAGTGTTCTCCCCTCATGTGCTGTCCCTTTTGAACTGTCTCCCCCCTGTGCTCTGTCTCTCTCACCCCTGTGTCTTACGGCGTATAGAATATACCACAGCTCCTGGGCAGGAGAGGAAGCAAAAAGACAATACTGACATTACAGCAGGAGATCGCAGAAGATACATTTTGTGAGGTAAAATATTGTTTAAAAATAATCAGTGAAATATGTTACCTCACAAAATGAATCCTCTGTGATCTCCTGCTGTAATGTCAGTATTGTCTTTTTCTTCTTCCCCTGCCCAGGAGATGTCTTATGTTCAGTACACGGTCAGCCAGACAATTTTTAAAATTAAGTTTCTTTCGTGGGAAAACCCCATTTATGTGACTGGCTTCCTTTTCCTGTAGACGCGTTGTGCATCTGCCGCCGGGATCAGCCGAATAATTCACTGTAAAAGTGCGGAATTCGCGCAGGCGCAGTGCGACGGTGTTCCACTGATGGTACCGCGCAAGAGGCTGCATGAGTGTGTGAGTATGTGAGTGTGAGAGTATGAGTGTGTGAGTCTAAGTGTGACTATGAGTGTGTGAGTGTGAGAGTGAGTGTGAGAATGAGTATGTGACTGTGAATGTGAGTGTGAGAATGAGTATGAGACTGTGAATGTGTGAGTGTGTGTGGTGCGACAGTGTTCCGCTGGTGGTACCGCGCAATAGGTTGGTACCAGCAGCAGTTTCCATATTGAGACATCCATCACTTGGGTGTCCCAATATGGCGGTCGGGGAACTTCCTCCGCTTGGAATTCTGGGATACGGTGACATCTGGACAGAACAGGAAATGAAAAGGCAATTATATAAATAGATTATGGTAATACTAATTAATTGACTAATTAAGGTTTATTCTGATTTCATGTCAGATGTTGAGAAAAGCATGCATATGTCTTTTTATATAGTGTATGTAAACTTCTAGTTTCAACTGTACATTACAGGAGACAGTGGGGCATACACCTCACAGGAGGGGCCGGAACATACACGTCACTGGAGATGCTGAGGCATATACTGTACATCACAGGAAACACAGGGGAACACACATTACTGAGAAAGCTGAGGCATATACATAATAGGAGACACTGGGGCATACACATCACAAGAGACCAGTGGCAGGCAGGGCCGGGTGGCAGGGATGCATTTGCCCCCCGGGCCGTTCCCCAGACGGCTGTTCAGGGCCGCCAGAGGCCTGGCACTGTACTTTTTATTGCGGCCTCCAAAACTTCATTTGCGGCCGGGCTGGCAGACTCCTTCCTGATCATGCATGAATGATGCATCCACATGTATTTGCGTCTTTGAGATGCGAATACATTTGAATGCATTATATCCGGCACAGAGCAGATCATCGCCGTTGTTGCTGCTCCGCGGCCTAGCGTGCAGCAGAGTGATGAGGTCATCATGCTGCGACCTCCTCACACTGCTGCTGGCGACGTAGAGCAGGGCAGAAGAGGCGGGGATAAGGCAGTCGGCGGGAAGAATGGTGAGCAGCAGCGCTCCAATGAGGAGCAGGAGCTGAGCTGCCGAAGATTGGAGAGCTGTCATTTGCTGTGCATAAGGTATGGGGCATGAATCCATGGTATTAGTCCACAAGGGCAGCCGCACAGCATTGTGTGTGAGTGTGTGAGTGTATGAGAGTGTATGTGTGAGTGTGTGTATGTGAGTGTGTGTGTTCAGATGGGCAGTGTGGAGGGAGGACATTATAGAGACTAGGGGCAGTATGTGGGGGACATTATGGAGACGAACATTATGGAGAGGGACAGTGTAGGTTGGATATTATGGGATGGAGAGGTATGTTTTGGAGAGGGGTGGTGTATGGGGTATATTATAAGGAGAGTCAGCGAAGGGCATATTATGGAGATGGGTGGTGTAGGCAGGATATTATGGAGAGGGACATTTATCATGGGGAGGGGCGGCATGTGTGGGGGTATATTATGGTGACGGGCGGTGTAGGGGGTATACTATGGGAAGGGTCAGTGAAGGGGATTTTAGGGAGAAGAGTTGTGTAGGGGGTATATTATGGGGAGGTGCGGTGTAGGGGGTATACAGTCATATGTTAAAGTTTGGGCACCCCTATTAATGTTAACCTTTTTTCTTTATAACAATTTTGGTTTTTGCAACAGCTATTTCAGTTTCATATATCTAATAACTGATGGACTCAGTTATATTTCTGGATTCAAATGAGGTTTATTGTGCTAACAGAAAAAGTGCAATCTGCATTTAAACTAAATTTGACCGGTGCAAAAGTATGGGCACCTCAACATAAAAGTGACATTAATATTTCGTAGATCCTCCTTTTGCAAAAATAACAGCCTCTAGTCGCTTCCTGTAGCTATTAATGAGTTCCTGGATCCTGGATGAAGGTATTTGTGACCATTCCTGTTTACAAAACAATTCCAGTTCAGTTAAGTTTGATGGTCGCCGAGCATGGACAGCCCGCTTCAAATCATCCCACAGATGTTCAATGATATTCAGGTCTGGGGACTGGGATGGCCATTCCAGAACATTGTAATTGTTTCTCTGCATGAATGCCTGAGTAGATTTAGAGCAGTGTTTTGGATCATTGTCTTGCTGAAATATCCATCCCCTGCTTAACTTCAACTTCGTCACTGATTCTTGCACATTATTGTCAAGAATCTGCTGATACTGAGTTGAATCCATGCGACCCTCAACTTTAACAAGATTCCCGGTGCCGGCATTGGCCACACAGCCCCAAAGCATGATGGAACCTCCACCAAATTTTACTGTGGGTAGCAAGTGTTTTTCTTGGAATGCTGTGTTTTTTAGCCTCCATGCATAACGCCTTTTTGTATGACCAAACAACTCAATCTTTGTTTCATCAGTCCACAGGACCTTCTTCCAAAATGTAACTGGCTTGTCCAAATGTGCTTTTGCATACCTCAGGCGACTCTGTTTGTGGCGTGCTTGCAGAAACGGCTTCTTTCGCATAACTCTCCCATACAGCTTCTCCTTGTGCAAAGTGCGTTGTATTGTTGACCGATGCACAGTGACACCATCTGCAGCAAGGTCTTTGGAGGTGGTCTGTGGATTGTCCTTGACTGTTCTCACCATTCTTCTTCTCTGCCTTTCTGGTATTTTTCTTGGCCTGCCACTTCTGGGCTTAACAAGAACTGTACCTGTGTTCTTCCATTTCCTTACTATGTTCCTCACAGTGGAAACTGACTGGTTAAATCTCTGAGACAACTTTTTGTATCCTTCCCCTGAAAAGCTATGCTGAATAATCTTTGTTTTCAGATCATTTGAGAGTTGTTTTGAGGAGCCCATGATGCCACTCTTCATAGGAGAATCAAATAGGAGAACTACTTGCAAGTGGCCACCTTAAATACGTTTTCTCATGATTTGATACACCTGGCTATGAAGTTCAAAGCTCAATGAGGTTACAAAACCAATTTAGTGCTTCAGGAAGTCAGTAAAAAGTAGTTAGGAGTGTTCAAATCAAGAAAATGATAAGGGTGCTCATACTTTTGCACCGGTCAAATTTTGTTTAAATGCAGATTGCACATTTTCTGTTAGTACAATAAACCTCTTTTGAATCCAGAAATATAACTGAGTCCATCAGTTATTAGATATATGAACCTGAAATACCTGTTGCAAAAACCAAAATTGTTATAAAGAAAAAAGGTTAACATTAATAGGGGTGCCCAACCTTTAACATATGACTGTATCAAATCATCCACCGTGCTTGTGTGCAGTCTGTCCAATCAACCCCTATCACAAGAGGGGGTCATAAAGGACACTAATATAATTATACAACATTGTATTCATGAACTCCAACACACACTTAAATGAGGGAAAATCTCACTAAGCATCCTTTTTAAAGGGAAGTGTTTAACAATTGTTGCATATATAGATATACTATATATGGATTTACCATTGCATCATTCCCAATCATTAATAGCCAATTTTACACTCCAATATCCGTAGACTAAAGTTCTAATGCTATTGCACATTGTCCCCAATAGAATCTCCCTAATACAGTGTCATCCGTTGACTAAACAAAGGCTCCTTTGCCCAATTGAAACAGATGCCAGCCAGTGACCGAATGATTTATCTCACTCACTCAGTCCGTAGGTGTCACCTCTCACATGCACATGCTATCCCCTTATTCACATGGGAGTAACATTAATATAGTCTGCCAGTATACTGAGTCATAAACTTAAGGCTCTACCACATCCCCGCAATTTTGCCTCATCCCCTTACTCATAATGGGATTAATATGTCCACAATGTGCCTGAGATGTTAAGCCGTGATATTAAGCTCTTCACACCTCGGCAATGTTGCCTCAACTCGTTTCGCCCTACACTATCATATTAGGGTACATCAGGAGGCTTAGCCCTTTTGCTGTGCACTTATGATTTTACAACGGCGCACAATACTCCTGACCACGATGAGAGCCGTGTGCGGTGGCACGGACGCAGAGCTTTTATAAAAAACGTGCGTGGCTCTCATCGTGGCCAGGAGTATTTTGCTCCGTTGTAAAATCTTTATACTGCCAACAAAGTATAAATATCTACCATGTTGTAATAATTGTCCATCAATGTGCTTCCTACAGAAAAAATCCCCCTAGACTGTCTCTCTCCATAGTATCCTTCCCACACCACCCTTCTCCATAATATACCCCCTACACCATGCCTCCCCATAATATAACCCCTACACCGCCCCTCCCCATAATATAACCCCTACACCGCCCCTCACCATAATATACCCCCTACACCACCCCTCACCATAATATACCCCCTACACCACCCCTAACCATAATATACCCCCTACACCACCCCTCCCCATAATATACCCACTACACCGCCCCTCACCATAATACAGTCAAATGTTAAAGTTTGGGCACCCCTATTAATGTTAACCTTTTTTCTTTATAACAATTTTGGTTTTTGCAACAGCTATTTCAGTTTCATATATCTAATAACTGATGGACTCAGTTATATTTCTGGATTCAAAAGAGGTTTATTGTACTAACAGAAAATGTGCAATCTGTATTTAAACAAAATTTGACCGGTGCAAAAGAATGGGCACCCTTATCATTTTCTTGATTTGAACACTCCTAACTACTTTTTACTGACTTCCTGAAGCACTAAATTGGTTTTTTAACCTCATTGAGCTTTGAACTTCATAGCCAGGTGTATCAAATCATGAGAAAACGTATTTAAGGTGGCCACTTGCAAGTAGTTCTCCTATTTGATTCTCCTATGAAGAGTGGCATCATGGGCTCCTCAAAACAACTCTCAAATGATCTGAAAACAAAGATTATTCAACATAGCTTTTCAGGGGAAGGATACAAAAAGTTTTCTCAGAGATTTAACCTGTCAGTTTCCACTGTGAGGAACATAGTAAGGAAATGGAAGAACACAGGTACAGTTCTTGTTAAGCCCAGAAGTGGCAGGCCAAGAAAAATATCAGAAAGGCAGAGAAGAAGAATAGTGAGAACAGTCAAGGACAATCCACAGACCACCTCCAAAGACCTTGCTGCAGATGGTGTCACTGTGCATCGGTCAACAATACAGCGCACTTTGCACAAGGAGAAGCTGTATGGGAGAGTGATGCGAAAGAAGCCGTTTCTGCAAGCACGCCACAAACAGAGTCGCCTGAGGTATGCAAAAGCACATTTGGACAAGCCAGTTACATTTTGGAAGAAGGTCCTGTGGACTGATGAAACAAAGATTGAGTTGTTTGGTCATACAAAAAGGCGTTATGCATGGAGGCTAAAAAACACAGCATTCCAAGAAAAACACTTGCTACCCACAGTAAAATTTGGTGGAGGTTCCATCATGCTTTGATGCTGTGTGGCCAATGCCGGCACCGGGAATCTTGTTAAAGTTGAGGGTCGCATGGATTCAACTCAGTATCAGCAGATTCTTGACAATAATGTGCAAGAATCAGTGACGAAGTTGAAGTTACGCAGGGGATGGATATTTCAGCAAGACAATGATCCAAAACACCGCTCCAAATCTACTCAGGCATTCATGCAGAGGAACAATTACAATGTTCTGGAATGGCCATCCCAGTCCCCAGACCTGAATATCATTGAACATCTGTGGGATGATTTGAAGCGGGCTTTCCATGCTCGGCGACCATCAAACTTAACTGAACTGGAATTGTTTTGTAAACAGGAATGGTCACAAATACCTTCATCCAGGATCCAGGAACTCATTAATAGCTACAGGAAGCGACTAGAGGCTGTTATTTTTGCAAAAGGAGGATCTACAAAATATTAATGTCACTTTTATGTTGAGGTGCCCATACTTTTGCACCGGTCAAATTTTGTTTAAATGCAGATTGCACTTTTTCTGTTAGCACAATAAACTTCATTTGAATCCAGAAATATAACTGAGTCCATCAGTTATTAGATATATGAAACTGAAATAGCTGTTGCAAAAACCAAAATTGTTATAAAGAAAAAAGGTTAACATTAATAGGGGTGCCCAAACTTTAACATATGACTGTATATTATTTATTCACAATTTATTAAAAGTTAAGTTTTATTATTTTTCCACCACAGTCAGTGATTTTTGCAATTACGGTAATTGGTTGGATTTGTATCTGGTGTTAGGGTGCCAATTCAGTGAAATCTCTAATACTGACTACATCTCATAAGTAGTGAGGTTCCTGTATGATCCGCTGTCTGATGATAAAGGTAGCAACAACTCCCAGTATCTTCTTACCATAGATAAGCACATACTGGGAGCTACATGTTCATGTCATACAAGTGTATCATGGGGCTGATCTAACACTGAAATTGACCACCGTAATAAGCGTGGTGCTGCATTCATCTACTGACGGTGGTTCTAATGTTACATTCATCTACTGACAGTGGTTCTGTCGCTGCATTCATCTACTGATGGTATTCATGACCCTGCATTCATCTACTGATGGTGGTTCTCTCCCTGCATTCATCTAGTGATGGTGGTTCTGTCCCTGCATTAATCTACTGAAGGTGGTTCTGTTACTGCGTTCTTCTACTGATGATGGTTCTGACCCTGCATTCATCTACTGATGGTGGCTGTGTCCCTGCATTCATCTACTGATGGTGGTTCTGTCCCTGCATTCATCTACTGATGGTGGTTCTGGCCCTGCATGTATCTACTGATGGTGGTTCTGGCCCTGCATGTATCTACTGATTGTGGTTCTGGCCCTGCATGTATCTACTGATGGTGGTTCTGGCCCTGCATGTATCTAATGATGGTGGTTCTGGCCCTGCATGTATCTACTGATGGTGGTTCCGGCCCTGCATTCATCTACTGATGGTGGTTCTGTCCATGCATTCATCTAGTGATGGAGGTTCTGGCCCTGCAAGTATCTAGTGATGGTGGTTCTGGCCCTGCATGTATCTAGTGATAGTGGTTCTGGCCCTGCATGTATCTACTGATGGTGGTTCTGGCCCTGCATGTATCTACTGATGGTGGTTCTGGCCCTGCGTGTATCTACTGATGGTGGTTCTGTTACTGCATTCATCTACTGCTGGTGGTTCTCACCCTGCATTCATTTAATGATGGTGGCTGTGTCCCTGCATTCATCTACTGATGGTGGCTGTGTCCCTGCAGTCATCTACTGATGGTGGTTCTGGCCCTGCATTCATCTACTGATGGTGGTTCTGGCCCTGCATTCATCTACTGATGGTGGTTCTATTGCTGCATTTATCTACTGATGGTGGTTCTGGCCCTGCATTCATCTACTGATGGTGGTTCTGTCCCTCCATTCATCTACTGATGGTGGTTCTGGCCCTCCATTCATCTACTGATGGTGGTTCTAGCCCTGCATTCATCTACTGATGGTGGCTGTGTCTCTGCATTCATCTACTGATGGTGGTTCTGGTGCTACTGACGATTCTGTCACTTCATTCTACTACTGGTTCTGATCATGTACACATGTAGCAAACCATAATGTGCTTCATGGCTATGTTAAAACTGAAAATTATATGGTTCCATATGTGATATTTGAGGTTCTGTAGGCAGGTCCCGGTGTGACCAGTATAGAGCATTGTAAAAAATAATCCTAGGTAATGATGAGAAGCATTGCATACTTTGCTTTACTGCATATCTCAAAATTTATATCCAGTTTAAAATTAATAATACATGAGCATAATATGTGATTTGTCTGATCAATAGAAACGCTCATCTGAGCTGATCCGAGTACTGTCAGGTTTTTCATGGGGCAGCTCTCAGACAGGCAATACAGTAGTAGGCATATAGCCTATGAAGCAGCCGGAGGTAAACATGTTAAAGGGGTTGTCCAGATTTAAGTTACAAGTCACTCAGTGACTGCAGACTCGTGAATCCTCACATTGCTCGCAGTGCTGTTGTGATTCGGCGGGCGCGTGACTGCAGGTATGTGATTTGCATACATGACAACTAGCCTTGCTCGGCCCCGCTAATTACACCTGTATTGAGCAAGGCCAGAAACAGTCTAGTTGTAATATGGCCGGGAATATACACATCACATACTTGATCACATATGTGCCCGCTCCCACCGCCAGCACCAGAAAATCCTCACAGCGCACATGATGTGAGGAATCACATATAGTGACTTTAGACTTGTAGCTTAAGATCGGACAACCTTTTTAACGATGGGCCGCTACTCATGGGCCACTGCTGTGTGCTTGCCCCCCAGGCTAAAATGTGCCAGCCATCCCCTGGAGCACATACATCACAGGAGATGACAAAGCATATGCATCACTGGTGATGCTGGGGTATATACATCACAGAAGACACTAGCCCAGTGGTTGTTTATGGCCTGTGATGTCCATTTCTGCAGCCCCCAAACAGATTCCCAGGAACCACAATGAATGCCGCCCCTTTTATTGCTTCTGACACTGCAGGCAAATGCACACAGTGTTCAATACTTTTTTCACCTGCTGTATATTCCCTATGCTTTATTACTGCTGGCATATAGTACTCTGCAAGTTTTTGGCAGATATGGAAAAAATGCTTAAAAGTAAGAACGCTTTTTTATCTGTTATTAAAATGCAAAGTGAATAAGCAAACGAGAAATATAAATCCTTGGTGTGACCTCCCTTTGTCTCTAAAACACAAAGAAATGGGCCACATTGACTGTAGATACAGTAGTCGGCCATGGAAACTTGGAGCAGACACATCATGCTTAATTCCTTTTGATATCGGAAAATGTTCTGCAGTGCAATCCCACACACCCGATAAGATCAGTGTATAGACGCAGTGGGCGGCCAAGGAAAATTAGCGAAGCAATCCTAACGAAATCCCCAACTCCATTTTCTGAAATTGAGCCACTGTTCTGCAAATATTAGAAGGATGTAGCTGGTTCCCAATGATTGATGTGAATTCTGAGCTGATCATGAAGACACAGAGGAACGTGTGCAAGACTACATGCACAGAAGATCAGTGATGTCTGGAAAAAACTTGAGTTCCATTCATAAAAATTAATTTCTCAGTGTACGTAGAAGAATCAATGTTCTTTAGAAAGCAAAGAGAGGCCACACCAAAAATTGATTTGATTTAGATTTCTCTTTTGTTCATTCTCTTTGTTTTTTCAATTAAAAATAATATGAGTAACGCTTTAATTTCCGAAAGTATTCTTACTTTGCAGCATTTTTTCCACTTCTACTTAAAACTTTTGCACAGTAATATACATGGAAAGGACAAACTAGAGGCAACTGACCACAAAACCAAAATACACAAACATAAAAATGACCTAAGTTAAGACAAGAATCCGTTCGTTATGGCCACACCAATAACTAAAAGGTGCATAAGATCAGATCAGATATAAGCCACACAATTTCTATAGACAGACAGGATTTGCAGAATTAACAATACAAAAGAAGAGCTTGGTGTGACAGAGTCATAGGATGCAGCCCACCCAACAAGTTCATGAAATCTCAAAGTTTCTTACCCTCAAGAAGGGAACACGGCGCACATTACCACCTTTACTGCTTCCATTAAAAATTATTGTAATGTTCCAAAATAACCTACTAAAAAATGCCAATATCAAAGCGTGTCTCATTTCCCATTTTCCCTGATAGAAGAATCTTTTCAAACCAAAATGTAACACTAAGTATTCACAGTTCATTCCTTAAATAGGAAGCTACATATATTGAAATACTATATAATACGCTTTTCATTTAAAACTTAATTTAATGGAAGGAAGTAAAAAAAATAAAAGTATAAAAAAGTGCCATTACAAGCAACCAACTTAACCACTAGTTTCCAAACTGTGATATATAAAATGTACACACAGTATACAAACACATCGGCGCGAGCATTATAGCAAACATGCTAATAGAAAAAGTCATATTTACCATGGTGCTTGCAGGAGCAGGAGGCCAGATCAGTGACAACAGCCCCACCTGGCATGTTCCCTCCACAATGAACCCAATGGGGCTCAATTCTTGGTGACTGATGAGTCTGAGCTGCTTCTTCTACATCTGTCATTTACTAAGAGGCCAGTTCTTCCTTGCTTTGCATCTGTAAATGATGCCAGTAACTTTCTGCGGCACTCCTGGCGATAAATAATGAAGTTCTGCTGTTCGGAGACTTGTGACTTGGGGGAGAGGAGGGACTAGCAGAGTTTGCCAGCCCAAAGTATTGGTGTCTCCATGTATCTTCTCAGTGTGTCTTCTTATTGTCCTCATCTTAATTTGACCTGGGTTTTTGTTGGCTTCAATGTAACCACAGGCTGTACTTTTGTGTAGGATGTCTCAGTGTCTTCCATGTCTCACTCAGCAACAAGACCTAGGGAGAGAAAGTATGCAGCTCTGTTGGGGTTTGTGCAAGGGATCAGGACATTACCCTGGATATTTGGCAGGCAGCTTAGCAACCATGCCAGTTCTCATACTAGACACAAACACATCTGCACACAGCAGAATACGGAATACCGCCACAGCCTGTGACACAGAATAGGACATTTTCTTATGTTCTGCTACATTACCAGTTTTCTGCTAATATAAGCATGGTTGCTTATTGTGTTACGTGTTTTTGGAGGATCTATATGGGAATATATTTCCCATTTAAAGGGTATCTGTCATCCGGTTTTTGCTAATCCATTTTAGAGCAGCATAATGTAGGGGCAAAGACCCTGATTCCAGTGATGTGTCACTTACGTAGCTGCTTGCTACAGTTTTGATATAATTAGTGTTTTATCTGCAACAAATCTACCATTTCTCTGAGTGCTGAGCTATGTATAACAAAATGATTGGCAGCTTTGCATGTGTAAGGAGGTGACAGAGTCCGTCAGGTGTCTTCCCTCACTGTGGACGCTGTTCAGATGATTATATGCAGCACCTTATCATTTGTAAAGCTATGTGCACACGTAGTTTTTGGTACTGCAGATTTTTCTGAGCGCATTTGGAAAAATCCGCAGGTAAATTACCCTGCGGTTTTGCCCTGCGGTTTCACACCTCTACAATGGAGAAGGTGTGAAACCGCAGCGGAATCCGCACAAAGAATTGACTTGCTGCGGATTTGAACCCGCAGCAATTTCGCAGCATGTGCACAGCGTTTTTCAGTTAACCATTGAAAACAATGGTACTGTACAACGCACCTAAATCTGCTGCGGATCCACAGCAGAATCAGCACCATGTGCACATAGCCTGAATGCTAATGGAATGTGCTGTATTGTTTATGTACTGTAATGTGGATGTATTTGATATGTGTTTGTTTACAGAATTAGGGATAGTATAGAGGTTAGCATAGGATAATAGTGGGGTTAGATTAGTGGGGCACATTAGAGATATGGATTAGGATTATTAGGTTAGGTTTGGTTAGCATAGGGGTTTTCCTGTTGGGATGGGCTACAGAGCAGTGGAGCATACAGCAAGGGATATAGAGAGGGATTTCCTGGTTAGTGCTCAGTGCAGTCAGGATGCAGCAGTGAACAGTGGGAGTCTGCTAGCCATGGGGACATGGCTGTTATGGCAGGAAGGGGCCCTAGGCTGAGCGGCGTGCGGTCTGTCACCAGCTCGATAGAAACCAACCCAAAGAGGATCTGGGGTCTACGACCTGGGCAGCTGAAGCTGAGCCGGTGTACCTGGCACCTTCTACTATTGAAGCCGGATCAGGGAGTGGTAGGAAGCTGGTGGGCCTGGAGCACGGGCGGGACAGGGATTGTCCAGGAGTGGGACAGAGATTGTCCAGAAGTAAGGCAAGGATTGCCCGAAGGAGAAAGAGATTGCAGGAGGAACCGGGAAAGCTAAGGAAATGCCACTCTGTGTACATTGTGCTGCATGTCTGATGGATACCCTACTGCTCAGTAAAGTTGAACTGTTGGAAAAGGACATTGTCTCTAAAGTGATTTATGGAGCTCATGGATGCAGAATCGGAGTGACAGCAGCCGGGGGGACTCTGACAGGGAATGGGAGTGTACTGCTGCAAGCTGCAAATGCAGTGGAAAAAACATTGTATTTCATCTGTGGGGAACCAGGGTGTGGGGACACTACAGCCTGTTGCCACGACTACCACCCTGGCCGCCTTATACGTGCATAGGCAGAAAGTGGAAGGGGCAGGGTTATACAGAGCTCATGAATATGGTGAACTACATGGCAGCAGGTTTTTTAGTCCTCTAGTGAAAACCTCTTGATGATTAAACAGTCACTCTATCAAAACTACAGCAAGCAGCCCACAGTAAGTAACACATTGCTGAAATGAGGGTCATTCTCTATCTTATGGTAGTTTCAGATTAGGTGCCAAAAACCTGGAAACACATTCCTTTTAAGGCAGTGTAAAGCATACTTTTCCTCAAGGAATTAAAAAAGAACAATGCAGAGTTCTAGCTTCAGCATTGATATGCTATGAAAAGGGCCGGCGTTAGAGCGGGGAAAACTAGGCATTTGCCTAGTGCCTCCACTTTTAAGTCAGTGAGTATGTGGTGGTCATAATACTGTAGGACTAAGGAGTGTACATTATACCATATGGTGACAATAGTAATGGAGGACTATGGGAGCTGCATTATTGCATTATATCATAGAGGGGGCTGAATTACACCATGTGGTGGCCATATTACTGAAGCACTATGGGAGCTGCATTATACCATATGGGGGTTGCATTATATCATATGGGGGCTGCATCATATGGGGGTTGCATTATACTATACGGGTGCTGCATTATACCATATGGGAGCTACATTATATTTTATCAAGGACTATAGATGTTTATTATACTAATTTTGGTTCTAGACATTACCACAATGAATTTTAAGCAAAACAATTCAGATGCAGTTGAAGTTCAGACTTTCAGCTTTTATTTGAGGGTATCCACATTAAAATTGGATGAAGGGTTTAGGAGTTTCAGCTCCTTAACATGTGTCACCCTGTTTTTATTGGACAGATTAAATAATTGTAAATAAAATGTTCATTTCTAGTACTTGGTTGAAAACCCTTTGTTGGCAATGACTGCCTGAAGTCTTGAACTCATGGACATCACCAAACGCTGTGTTTCGTCCTTTGTGATGCTCTGCCAGGCCTTCACTGTGGTGGTTTTCAGTTGCTGTTTGTTTGTGGGCCTTTCTGTCTGACGTTTAGTCTTTAACAAGTGAAATGCATGCTCAATTGGGTTGAGATCAGGTGACTGAATTGGCCATTCAAGAATATTCCACTTGCTTTAATCAACTCCTGGGTTGCTTTGGCTTTATGTTTTAGGTCATTGTCCATCTGTAGTATGAAATGATGACCAATCAGTTTGGCTGCATTTGGCTGGATCTGAGCACACAGTATGTCTCTGAATACCTCAGAATTCATTCGGCTGCTTCTGTCACATCATCAATAAACACTAGTGACCCAGTGCCACTGGCAGCCATGCATGCCCAAGCCATCACACTGCCTCCGCCGTGTTTTACAGATGATATGGTATGCTTTGGATCATGAACTGTATCACGCCTTTGCCATACTTTTCTCTTTCCATCATTCTGGTAGAGGTTGATCTTGGTTTCATCTGTCCAAAGAATGTTCTTCCAGAACTGTGCTGGCTTTTTTAGATGTTTTTTTTAGCAAAGTCCAGTCAAGCCTTTTTATTCTTGATGCTTATGAGTGGCTTGCACCATGCAGTGAACCCTCTGTATTTACTTTCATGCAGTCTTCTCTTTATGGTAGATTTGGATATTGATACGCCTACCTCCTGGAGAGTGTTGTTCACTTGGTTGGCTGTTGTGAAGGGGTTTCTCTTCACCATGGAGATTATTCTGCGATCATCCACCACTGTTGTCTTCCGTGGGCACCCAGGTCTTTTTGCATTGATGAGTTCACCAGTGCTTTCTTTCTCAGAATGTACCAAACTGTAGATTTTGACACTCCTAATCTTGTAGCAATTTCTCGGATGGTTTTTTTTCTGGTTTTGCAGCTTAAGGATGGCTTGTTTCACCTGCATGGAGAGCTTCTTTGACCGCATGTTTCCTTCACAGCAAAACCTTCCAAATGCAAGCACCTCACCTCAAATCAACTCCAGGCCTTTTATCTGCTTAATTGAGACTGACATAATGAAAGGATTGCCCACACCTGTCCATGAAATAGCCTTGGAGTCAATTGTCCATGCATTTCACTTGTTAAAGACTAAACTTCAGACAGAAAGGCCCACAAACAAACAGCAACTGAAAACCACCGCAGTGAAAGCCTGGCAGAGAATCAAAAAGGAGGGAACACAGCATCTGGTGATGTCCATGAGTTCAAGACTTCAGGCAGTCGTTGCCAACAAAGGGTTTTCAACCAAGTACTAGAAATGAACATTTTATTTACAATTATTTAATCTGTCCAATTACTTTTGGTCCCTTTAAAAACAGGGTGGCACATGTTAAGGAGCTGAAGTTCATAAACCCTTCATCCAATTTTAATGTGGATACCCTCAAGTGAAAGCTGAAAGTCTGAACTTCAACTGCATCTGAATTATTTTGTTTAAAATTCATTGTGGTAATGTTTAGAATCAAAATTAGAAAAATGTTGTCTCTGTTCAAATATATATGGACCTAACTGTATATGTTGTGCATTATACTATACTGTATGTACTATATGAGGGCTACATTATACTCTATCAAGGACTTTGTGCTGTGCATTATACTATATGTAATATATGGGGAGTGCATTATACTCTATCAAGGACTATGGGGTGTGCATTTTACTATAAGTACTATATGGGGAGTGCATTATACTCTATCAAGGACTGTGGGGTGTGCATTGTACTATATAGGGGCTGCATTATGCTCTATTGAGCACTAAGGGGTGCATTATACTGCATGGAGGACTATGTGAAGTGCATTATACTGCATGGAGGACTATGGGCAATGCATTATACTGTATGAAGGACTATGGTGTGCATTAGACTATGATGAGTGCATTGTACTATATGGGAGACTATGGAGAGTGCATTATACAATATGGAGTACTATGGGCGCATTATACTATAGGGAGTGCATTGTACTATATGAAGGACTTTGGGGTGTGCATTATACTATATGGAGGACTATGGGGAATGCATTACGTTAAATGATGAACTATTGGGTGCATTATACCATGGGGAGTGCATTATACTGTATGGAGGACTATGTGGTATGCATTATATTATGTGGAGGATTATGGAAAGTGCATTATACTATATGGAGGACTGTGGGTCACATTATACTATGCGGAGGACTATGGGGTGCATTATACTATATGGAGGACTATGGGGTGTGCATTATAGTATATGGAGGACTATGGGGTGCAGTATACTATGGGGTGTGCATTATAATATATGGAGAACTATGGGGTGTAGTATACTATGTGGAGGACTATGGGGT
The DNA here is from genome assembly GCF_039654945.1 of Dendrobates tinctorius. Taxonomy (NCBI): domain Eukaryota; kingdom Metazoa; phylum Chordata; class Amphibia; order Anura; family Dendrobatidae; genus Dendrobates; species Dendrobates tinctorius. Next base: position 23,692,000 of record NW_027361829.1, on the reverse strand, counting down.
GCATTATACAAAACATGTAAAATGCTGCTTATTCATCAAATGATTGGATTGTTTATGCCAGATTAAAAATCATTGCTCTCAGCAGCATATCACCTAGTGCTGCATATATGCTGCGATAACATGATACTGTACGGGGACAGATTAATCTACTAGTGATTTTTCTGTGCCATCATTCTTCCTAAGCTTGTGGAGGTCGGGAAACAAATGTCAAACGACTTCAATATTGTCAATCACACTCGTTTAACAGCCTGAACTGGTCATGATTAAGAGCTTGTACAACTTGAAATGCATCAACGTTAGCGCTAATATGTATTTGTAATTCTCCTTTTTTCTTCAATTTAATTTTTCTACAATAAATGAGATATTTTATATTTTTTCTTGCAGTTGCAGGATTTTCCTCTTCTTCCTTTTACATGGCTAAATTACTCAGGAAGCCAGCCTGAAGTCACCGTGCCCTCATTCCAGGCATTTCTAAATCTGGTGAGCTGATGGATACTTTGTTTCTTAGTAATTGGGGTGTCTGACAGACATCTCTCCATTACTAACCCATGGACTTGATGTCAGCGCTAGTTGCTCACATCAATTCCACAATACCATTACCCCGATTGCCACCACAGCAAGGCAATCAGGAAGAACTAAGGCTAAAAGCCAAAATTGGCACATCCGTATGCTTTACCTTAGATGGTTATTAAAATGGGGGGGCACCAGGTTATATTTTGGGTGGGTCCCAACATTTTTAATAACCAGCAAAGGCAAAACAGACAGCTGGGGGCTGATAATAGGCTTGGAAGGGCCATAGATATTGTCCCTTCCCAGCCTAATAGACCAACTCACAGCCAATTTACAGCACCAAAATTTGGGTCCCCATTGACTTATGTGGGTATCAGGTCTGGGGTCAAGTGTTTGGGTTAAGGTCTGGTACCTGAACCGAACTTTGTACTAAAGTTCAGCTGAACCCGATGAACCCAAACTTCCATGGATCATCCCTAATCCTGACTCATCTTTGATAGGTCTGCAATCTGCCCAAGAATGTTGAAGGGAACTGGGCCTGATACGTTGTCAGCTGTGTTGTATTGTGCTAAAGTGCAAGACAGAGCCGCTATCTTAAATCGAGAGGCCTGAAAGTGGGACTGAGAACTGCCACCAGAATATTGAGTAATCAGAATCCAGGTCCTTGGGGGCAGCAAAGACTTGTCACTCCCTGTTTTTTTCCATGATTGGAGATGTAAAAAGAGGTTAGTTGCCAATATTCATGCTGATACCTGTGCAAGCACTGGAGTCATCAAAACAGCATCCTCACTCTGCCATCGTCTAGCCATGAACCCCAACTGCTACATATTTTAAGTGTGACTCTTCTTACCTTATATTTTCTGCCATGCAAAAGCCCTGTCACTTAGCAACTCTTAGGGTACAATCACATGAAATAAATACACATCAAATACGTAGGGCTCAAGAATCTACAGCAAAACTGCTACAGGTAAGCATGGAAATTAGCACTGTGTAAATGGGATGCTAAACCTTCCCTCATGATTTGTGGGGCAGAAACTGCTCAGAAACTGATTTAGTGAAAGTTATTTTAAGAAAAAGTCATTTTTGGAAACTGTGCTGGGAAAAAAGCAAGGATGTAAAAACCACAACACTGGTTTCTAATTAAAAGCAATGTAGGATGTTTTGTTAGCCGTATTTTTTGTGCATTTTACAATGGAAACTGTGTGTTTTCCACACCAAAACCTATATTAAAAACTGTGTGATCATGTCATTACAGCAAACTCTAAAAAGATAGGAAACTCTTTACTTCAATGCATTCTATTACACTCTAATACATTGTAATTCCTTACATTTCCCTAATGTTTGCTTACCTCTATTCATCAAAATTTTAAGAGGAATATAGCAAAATATGGATACACTATGGCAGTAATACAAGCTTTGAAAGAGGCGAAAAAAGTAGAATTATCCACTCAAAAACATTGGAACAGTTAGAGCACAAAGTACTGTTGATGGACAGTTGAAGTACCTTCAATGTAAAAAAGGTGAAAAAAATGATTAAAGAAAATGATAAACTATACAGAAAAGTGTGCAAATTCTTAAAACTGCTCACACACAATGGACCATTCCCTATTACTATATACCGTCTCATCTCTTGGGATCACAGACTTGGCCCTATCTTGGATCTCCTCATACCTAACAGACCGAACATTTAGCATCTTCCACTCACACACCACCTCCTCACCTTATCCCCTGTCTGTTGGTGTCCCCCAAGGTTCAGTCCTAGGACCCCTGGTCTTCTCCATCTATACCTTCGGCCTGAGAAAGCTCATAGAATCTCATGGCTTTCATTATCACCTCTATGCTGATGACACACAGATCTAACCAGAATCCCACAATGTCTGCCCACTATTTCATCCTTATTCTCTGCTAGACTTCTAAAACTTAATATGGCAAAACAGAATTCATCATCTTTCCCCCATCTCACTCAACCCCCCCCAACGGACCTATTTATTAAAGTAAATGGCTGATCACTCCCCAGTACCACAAGCTTGCTGCCTTGGGGTAATCCCTGACTCTTATCTCTCCTTCAAACCACATATCCAAGCCCTTTCCACTTCCTGCTGACGCAAACTCAAATATTTCCCAGATCTTTACATTCCTCAACAAAGACTCTGCAAAAACCCTAGTCCATGCCCTCATCATCTCCTGCCTTAACTACTGCAACCTCCCTCCTGCTCTGTGGCCTCTCGCACCCCTCCAATCTATTCTAAACTCTGCTGCCCGACAATTCCAGCTGTCCCTCCCACTATCCCCAGCTTCTCCCCTCTGTCAATCTCTTCACTGGCCCCCATTACACAGAAACTCCAGTTCAAAACCCTAACCATGGCCTAACAAAGCCATTCACAACCTGTCTCCTCCATACATCTGTGACCTAGTCTTCCATTACTTACCTGTACACAACCTCCGATCCTCACAGGATCTCCTTCTCTACTCCCCTCTTATCTCCTCTTCAAACAATTACATACAATTTTTCTCCCGTATATCCTCCTACTCTGGAACTCTCTATCCCAACATATCAGACTCTCGCTTATCATGGAAACCTTCAAAAGGAACCTGAAGACCTACCTCTTCTCACAAGCCTACGACCTGCACAGAGGCGTAGCTAGGGTTTCAGCTTAGGGGGGATGAAAAATCTGAGTGGGACCCTAACCAGGTAATCCTTACTACAACTACGTGGTGCACCCTAATTGTAAGCATAGGGGAACATCAGCCCATGACCATGCCCAATTGAAAATAAATCTATAAACAAAAACAACCACTGCTATTACTATATGGAGAGCATATAGTGGTAGATATAAGTACTGCAGACAATATAAGAGATCACAGTACAGGTATTGATGGTGACTTACCGCTAACGTTCCTTCTTATGGAATCGTTTACTTTTCCCATCTTTTCCATCTGGCCCAGACCGACATGACAACTTCTGCAGCCAGGACTCATCTGCAGAAATTACAATAAAGACATATCTGCTTCTCACATTTCCTGCGCCGTCCATATCTATGCCCAACCTTAGCAAACTACTCATTCTGCTAATACCCCAATACTGCCATGTGTCCTACAGCACCTGCTGTGTGGTACAATAACAGCTCCTCTTACCGCCCCACGTAATAATGCCACCACTGTGCCCCTTATAGTAATAAAGCCACCACTCTGCCCCTTACATAGTAATAATGCCACCACTTTGCCCCTTACATAGTAATAATGCCACCTTTGTGCTCTCGAGATGGTAAAATTCCCCCTTAAAAATATTAATGTCCTGTGCTAGTGCCCTCCACATTTTGTCCTTAAAAAGTAATAATACCCTATATGCAATATTAGTGGTCACAATACTCTGAGTCCCAATAACAGTAATGCTTACATACCAACTTAACATTTAAAAAAGTCACCAGAATCCCCCCATGTACAGTAACAATGGCCCCAGCATCGCTAATGTCAGCAGGCGGTCATGTGATGACTATTTTGGCTTCGCTCAATTGTCTTCTATTGAGAGAAACCAAACCTTTCTAGTCAATCAAACTAAAGGAACAAAAAGCGCAATAGGGTCTTATCCGGGTTATTGTTGGAAGAATAAATTAGAATCTACTCACCCTTTCCAGGAGAGGTTCAGGCATATAAGATCCGTAGTCAGCTTGCTGCACGTCCAAAGGTCAACTCTATGACCGTAAAACTTCAGATTCTTTGGAGTAAATTCATGGACTTCAGTGCGCTGCTAGACAAATTCACTTATCCAGGTTATGAGAAAGATTAACTGTTTATTTTCCAACGCGTTTCAAAGTGATACACTTTGAAAAGCGTTGGGAAATAAACGGTTAATCTTTCTCATAACCTGGATAAGTGAATTTGTCTAGCAGCGCACTGAAGTCCATGAATTTACTCCAAAGAATCTGAAACTTTTCTAGTCGACACATGCACATAGCAAATATGGGGTCCATGACTGCCTGATAACGCCAGTGATATTGGGGGCTCTTGCAGCAGGCACTCCGTGTTATGATTTGGCAGTCTTCAGTCACATAAAGTGACTGCAGACATTTATTCCAAGCCGTAATTAACTTTATAATAAATTACTTATTATTAAAGCACCACTGCAGCAGGGTTTTTTTTCCTCACCGCTGGAGTGGTGCTTTAAGCGCAAGTCCCCTGCCCCGGTCATATACTCATTCTCCGGCGTATTCACTGGTTTTTTGCACAGCTCCAGTCCCGCGGCTCAAACTTGTGAGCACAGCTTCTGACTGGCCAGAAGTCAGAAGGTACGTCACAAGCGCTCAGTTTAAGTCTGAGAGCTAGAATGAGGCCAGAATTAGGCTCTCATAGACTCATATTGATTAGTGACCTCCACGTTGCTCCATGAAACACTGGGGCAGTGGAGAGGTCACAAACTGCAGGAGATGCAACCTAGTGGCGGCGGCAAAAACAGATAAAAAAGTCGGAAGGTGAGTATCAGACAGTCAGTAGAGGTCTTGAACTTTAAGGCGTCACTCCAGTGGTGAAATTAAAAAAAATGCTGGAGTCGTGCTTTAAAGGGAATCTGTCACCCTCCGGGACATATATAATCTATTAATATGGGCATACAGGTGATAGAAATGTTACACTAGTCCTACCTGTATGCCTCATATTAAGCGTCTTGTTGCTGATAAATGTTATATTATTTACTTATGTTAATGATTTCTTCCAGATTCCTGGGCTTGCCTCCTTTCTTCATTGTAATACTTCCTTCCTCCCATGTATGTCAATTATGGCGCCGGAATCCTGCACCTGCGCCCAGTGAGTCACCACAATCTGAACCTCTTCCTCCTTTCTATGGGCACTGCATCCTAGGATCTTCTACGCAGGCAAATCACTGTGACCTCCGGTGTGCTCGCCAATAAGGTGCTCTGCCCACTTCCTTCCTGCACAGTTACCACTAGGAACCATGTGTACATGGCGATGACTATGCAGGGAGGAAGTGGGGAGAGCACCTTATCGGCGTGAACACCGGAGGTCACTGGAGCAGAAGTCACCAGCACAGAATATCACCGAATGCAGTGCCGATAGAAGGGAGGATGAGGTGTGTATTCCTGAGGGAGTGCAGGGCACAGGCACGGGATTTAGGGGCCATAACTGACACTGATGGGACGGGGTATCACAATGAAGACAGGAGGCAGGGATTTCTCACAGCACCGCATGCCCCGGAGCCTGGAAGAAATCATTAACATCACAAGAGAATATAACATTTCTCCACAAGACCATAAATATGGGGCATACATATTTTTATTACCTGTATGCCCATATTAATAGGTCATATACGTCCCAGGAAGGGGGACAGATCCCCTTTAAATATGATGCAGTTCATGGTTATTACAGTGCCTTGCGAAAGTATTCGGCTCCCTGGAACTTTTCAACCTTTTCCCACATATCATGCTTCAAACATAAAGATATCAAATGTAAATTTTTGGTGATGAATCAACAACAAGTGGGACACAATTGTGAAGTTGAACGAAATTTATTGGTTATTTTAAATTTTTGTGGAAATGCAAAAACTGAAAAGTGGGGCATGCAATATTATTCGGCCCCATTTACTTTCAGTGCAGCAAACTCACTCCAGACGTTCATTGTGGATCTCTGAATGATCCAATGTTGTCCTAAATGACTAATGATGATAAATATAATCCACCTGTGTGTAATCAAGTCTCCGTATAAATGCACCTGCTCTGTGATAGTCTCAGTGTTCTGTTTGAAGCACAGAGAGCATCAAGAAGAAAAAGGAACATGACAGGCAGGTCCGTGATACTGTTGTGGAGAAGTTTAAAGCCAGATTTGGATACCAAATGATTTCCAAAACTTTAAACATCCCAAGGAGCATTGTGCAAGCGATCATATTGAAATGGAAGGAGTATCATACCACTGCAAATCTACCAAGACCGGCCGTCCATCTAAACTTTCATCTCAAACAAGGAGAAGACTGATCAGAGATGCAGCCAAGAGGCCCATGATCAATCTGGATGAACTGCAGAGATCTACAGTTGAGGTAGGACAGTCTGTCCATAGGACAACAATAAGTAGTACACTGTACAAATCTGGCCTTTATGGAAGAGTGGCAAGAAGAAAGCCATTTCTCAAAGATATCCATAAAAAGTGTTGTGCAAAGTTTGCAACAAGCCACCTGGGAGACACACCAAGCATGTGGAAGAAGGTGCTCTGGTCAGATGAAACCAAAATCGAACTTTTTGGCAACAATGCCAAATGATATGTTTGGCGTAAAGGCAACACAGCTCATCACCCTGAACACACCATCCCCACTGTCAAACATGGTGGTGGCAGCATCATGGTTTGGGCCTGCTTTTCTTCAGCAGGAACAGGGAAGATGGTTAAAATTGATGGTAAGATGAATGGATCCAAATACAGGACCATTCTTGAAGAAAACCTGTTGGAGACTGCAAAAGACAATGATCCCAAACATAAAGCCAAATCTACAATGGAATGGTTCACAAATAAACGTATCCAGGTGTTAGAATGGACAAGTCAAAGTCCAGACCTGAATCCAATCGAGAATCTGTGGAAAGAGCTGAAAACTGCTTTTCACAAATGATCTCCATCAAACCTCACTGAGCTAGAGCTGTTTGCCAAGGATAAATGGGCAAGAATTTCGGTCTCTCGATGTACTGTTCAAAACTGATAGAGACATACCCCAAGCGACTTTCAGCCGTAATCACAGCAAAAGGTGGCGCAACAAAGTATTAAGTTAAAGGGGCGGAATAATATTGCACGCCCCACTTTTCAGTTTTTGTATTTCCACAAAAATGTAAATAACCAATAAATTTCATTCAACTTCACAATTGTGTCCCACTTGTTGCTGATTCTTCACCAAAAATTTACATTTGGTATCTTTATGTTTGAAGCATGATGATATGTGGGAAAAGGTAGGAAAGTTCCAGGGAGCCGAATACTTTCGCAAGGCACTGTATATGGGAGCTTGTTATACTAATACTTGTATAAGACCCAGCTGATAAGAATTAAAAGCCCCCTACTTCCCCATCTTCAGCCCCCCAGACAGCAACTATTACATGTAATAGAGTGCATATAATCTAGTAACAAAACAGTATAATAATCAGCCCCCCAGGGCTCTGTTGCCTCTCACCCACCTCAGCCCTCAAAATACCCCCATCCTCTAATATTCACCCCCTGTGCCGTCCCCCCTATTTCAGCCCCCACAATACCCCCATCCTCTCACATTCAGCCGCCCTAAGTGCTGTGTCCTCCTACTCCACTTCAGCTCCCACAATACCCCCATCCTCTCACATTCCCACCCCCATTGACCTGTCCTCCCCCACAATACCCTCATCCTCTCACATTCAGCCCCCCAGTGTCCTGTCCTCCCTCCCTATACCCCCATCCTCTCACATTCAGCCCCCCAGTGCCCTGTCCCCCCCTCTGCCACTTCAGCCCCCACAATACCCCCATCCTCACATTCAACCCGCAGTGCCCTGTCCCTCCTCCCCCACAATACCCCATCTTCTCACATTCAGCCCCCCCAGTGCCCTGTCCCTCCTCCCCCATAATACCCCCATCCTCTCATTCACTCCCCAGTGCCCTATCCCCCTCCTCCACTTCAGCCCCCACAATACCCCCATCCTCTCACATTCAGCTCCCCAGTGCCCTGTCCCCCCTCCCCCACAATACCTTCATCCTCTCACATTCACCCTCCAGTGACCATGACATGCCTAACAGAGTGCATATAATCTACTAACAAAACAGTATAATAATCAGCCCCCCAGGGCTCTGTTGCCCCTCACCCACCTCAGCCCTCACAATACCCCCATCCTCTAACATTCACATCCCGTGCCGTCCCCCCTACTTCAGCCCCCACGATACTCCCATCCTCTCACATTCAGCCCCCAGTGCTCTGTTCTCCTCCTCCATTTCAGCCCCCACAATACCCCCATCCTCTGACATTCAGCTCCCCAGTGCCCTGTCCCCTCCTCCACTTCAGCCCCCACAATACCCCCATTGTCTCACATTCACCCCCCGAGTGCCATCCCTCCTCCCCCACAATACCCCCATCCTCTCACATTCAGCCCCCCAGTGCCCTGTCCCTCCTCCCTCATAATACCCCCATCCTCTCAAATTCACTCCCCAGTGCCCTGTCCCCCTCTCCCACTTCAGCCCCCGCAATACCCCCATCCTCTCACATTCAGATCCCCAGTGCCTGTCCCCCTCCCCCACTTAAGCACCCACAATACCCTCATCCTCTCACATTCACCCTCCAGTGACCATAACATGCCTACATTTAATCAATCTACATTTACATTCCATCCTCACTTACCAGGTTACTTTGCAGGTAGTGAGGCAGGAACAGGAAGGGTCTGGGGAAAAATGCAGGGTGGGTACTAGGACCCAGCGTGCCTGAGCCAATCCCAGCATGCACCAAACTACAACCTGGAAAAAGCTCCTCAGGTCAGTAAAGCCAGCACGATACACAGCAGGAGAAAGGAGGGAACCTCTGCAACTGGCCACTGTGTTAGCCGGAGTGCAGAATCTGTCAGGCAGGGGAGCAGGCATTTTCATGCTCTCCTCAGGCAGATCCAGCAGCTGCCTGAATGGCGATCTATGTATAACCCCTGTCCACACCAATGATTGGCAGCTTTTTGTGTACACTGTGCATAGTCAGAAAGCACATAATCAGTGGTGGGTGTGGGGTTACACAGAACAGGAGGAATACATGGTATGAGACACCTAGTCCTCTAGTAATAATCTCCTGCTAATAAAACACTGATTTTATTGAACCTATACCAAGCAGTCCAGTAAGTGACACATCACTAGAATCAGGGTGACTGTCCATACATCATTCTGCTCTCAGACTAAATAGGAAAAACGTGCTGGCAGATTTCCTTCCAGTATGAAAACTAATTGGGAGAGTTAGCTTAATTTCTGAATGGGTAATTGTGCTTGGTAATAGAAAGTTGTGATATTACATAATCTCAACAGATTGGGAATGGAGATGAGCGATTGTGTTCAGAAAACATTTGCCAATTTCAAATTCGGCACCAACGTCGCACATTCAGATTTGTGTTCGCTTTCAAGAGCATTTTTACACAAAGTTGTGTGATGCAGTATCCTTTGTTACAGCTAGAGGGCGCTGTGTATGCACTTCAGGATGTGCTTGGAGGCATAATTATGATGGTGCATTAGGAACTGGCATTATTGTAAATGGCCGATATGTGTCGCAGAGGTTCTCTGCGCTGTAAGCCCAAAATGATATGGTTATGCTGGGACTTATAGTTCCACAAGTGTTTGTTGTGTATTACTTATAAGGGGGCTTATAGGATTAGTCAGAGAGCTGGGCGGGAATTAACTAACCACACATGTACCGCCCATCCATGGGGGTGGTTACAACCATATAATGTGACTGAGGTCTGGTCACATGGTCAGAGTGTATGGACCTGAATGGTTCAGAGTGCTAGGTCTTGGAAGGTCTGTGTTGGAAGGTCCAGGGTGGGGATGAACTTCCTGATGAGCTGGCGGTGAGACCTTGGACCTGGTGGCCTGGGTGTTGGATGAACGTCCTGAATAGCACCCGTACAGACCACGTGTGTGTGCATAACCTGGGACGGCCCTACACTGAGAAAGTGACCATCCTGTTGATGACCTTGAAGAATAAAAAAACGAAATGTGTCGAATAGTAAATTATATCCTTTATTGATAATACAAATGATATAATAATTAAAAGAAAGGGTGGGGAAACAATAAGGCACAACACAGGGGTCACCACTAATATCAAATTTTTTATTTTTTTTTTTGCAACCCAGCGGAGAGGAGCAACAGCTATTAACAATGTCATAGATAATAATACCAACACCATAAAGGTGCCGCTTTAATGTGTCCACAAAGTGCAAATGCAAGAAAATGTCATGTGCAGAGTAAGGTGCTGAATTACAGTACAATAAGTAGTCCAAAAGAGGCCCAAACAGATATAATATGAAAGAAATAACGATGTACTAAAACAATGGATATAACTGGTGCCTCTTGAATATATTACCTTAGTATGCACACGGTAGCAGATGTCCCCTGGATGCACCAAGCCCCGACGCATGTTTCGACGTCAGCCTTTGTCAGGGGGTGGCGTCATCCAAGGGAAGGAATTATATATAGAACGTAGCAACCAATGAAAGTGAGAACGGGCATCGTGATGTGCGCCGGCATAAGAGGTTACCATGGAGACCACCACTCACGGCTCACGCTACCCCCAGTGCTGTGATCAGCTGACGCGGCAGAGGGGGCGCGAGCACGGTGTGTGGATGCTCCTGGAACTCAATACCAGCGTGCGTTCCACCCGACCCACCGGGCAGCATGTCACCAGAAGGTCCTGGGGATACAAGTAAAATAATGGAAGGTCCTATTGAAATAGTGGAGGATACAACTAATTGTTAGTAAAAGAAAAGGACATATGCACATATATATTTCCAGTAAGAAAAATAAAAGGGAAACAGAAAAAATAATTATATTAACAATAGTAGAAGATAAGCACAAAGAAAAAAAAAAAAATAATGTATATATACACTCACTGGCCACTTTATTAGGTACACCATGCTAGTAAGGGGTTGGACCCCCTTTTGCCTTCAGAACTGCCTCAATTCTTCGTGGCAGAGATTCAACAAGGTGCTGGAAGCATTCCTCAGAGATTTTGGACCATATTGACATGATGGCATCACACAGTTGGCGCAGATTTGTCGGCTGCACATCCCTGATGCGAATCTCCCGTTCCACCACATCCCAAAGATGCTCTATTGGATTGAGATCTGGTGACTGAGGAGGCCATTTGAGTACAGTGAACTCATTGTCATGTTCAAGAAACCAATCTGAGATGATTCGAGCTTTATGACATGGCGCATTATCCTGCTGAAAGTAGCCATCAGATGTTGGGTACATTGTGGTCATAAAGGGATGGACATGGTCAGCAACAATACTCAGGTAGGCTGTGGCGTTGCAACGATGCTCAATTGGTACCAAGGGGCCCAAAGAGTGCCCAGAAAAAATTCCCCACACCATGACACCACCACCACCAGCCTGAACCGTTGATACAAGGCAGGATGGATCCATGCTTTCATGTTGTTTACGCCAAATTCTGACCCTACCATCCGAATGTCGCAGCAGAAATCGAGACTCATCAGACCAGGCAACGTTTTTCCAATCTTCTACTGTCCAATTTCGATGAGCTTGTGCAAATTGTAGCCTCAGTTTCCTGTTCTTAGCTGAGAGGAGTGGTACCCAGTGTGGTCTTCTGCTGCTGTAGCCCATCTGCCTCAAAGTTCGACGCACTGTGCGTTCAGAGATGCTCTTCTGGCCACCTTGGTTGTAACGGGTGGCAATTTGAGTCACTGTTGCCTTTCTATCAGCTCGAACCAGTCTGCCCATTCTCCTCTGACCTCTGGCATCAACATGGCATTTCCGGCCACAGAACTGCCGCTCCCTGGATTTTTTTTCTTTTTCGGACCATTCTCTGTAAACCCTAGAGATGGTTGTGCGTGAAAATCCCAGTAGATCAGCAGTTTCTGAAATTCTCAGACCAGCCCTTCTGGCACCAACAATCATGCCACGTTCAAAGGCACTCAAATCACCTTTCTTCCCCATACTGATGCTCGGCTTGAACTGCAGGAGATTGTCTTGACCATGTCTACATGCCTAAATGCACTGAGTTGCCGCCATGTGATTGGCTGATTAGAAATTAAGTCTTAACACACAGTTGGACAGGTGTACCTAACAAAGTGGCCAGTGAGTGTGTATATATATATATATATATATATATATATATGAAAAAGCGAAAAAATAATACTAGAAAGTAAATGAGAAAGACCAATGTGAAAAAATACAAAGGAATTATAATAAGAAGAATTAGGTGAATAAAGACTAAAAATAGACAATAAATAATAAGTACAAAATGTAAAAATAATAAATAACAGAAATAAAAAATAAATAATAAATAAATGAAGAAAAATTGAAGAAAAATGTTCAAAGATAATAAAGCGCATAGTAGGCATAATAAGGGGAATATTAATAATTGTTTAATATTTAATACGATGGAATTAATAAGTGAACAGTGTAAGCCAATATTTAGTTATCATATACTAATCAATGAATAATGAATATGCAAACCAAAATTTTTGTTTTTTGTGCGTAAACTATAAGGTTACTAAAGGAAAAATAATAATAGTAAAAATAATAACCAAAACTAAATGACAAAAATTAGGTATAAATAAAAATTAGTGCATTGTCCATGTCTTTGTCCAATTCAAATAGGCATCAGAGAAACAGCAATAGAACACCAATAGGATCCAGATGTCACAGGCAATCAAGGGTAGAAAAATGAAAATCTCCATATTGATGACAGGGTCCGCAAAACATCAGTATCAAAGAAGAATAACTGAAATAAAATACAATAAATTACTACATAGTAAAAATATAAATATATATATATATATATATATATATATATATATATATATACACACACACAGTGCCTTGCGAAAGTATTCGGCCCCCTGGAACTTTTTAACCTTTTCCCACATATCATGCTTCAAACATTAAGATACCAAATGTAATTTTTTGGTGAAGAATCAACAACAAGTGGGACACAATTGTGAAGTTGAACAAAATTTATTGGTTGTTTTAAATTTTTGTGGAAATTCAAAACTGAAAAGTGGGGCGTGCAATATTATTCGGCCCCTTTAACTTAATACTTTGTTACGCCACCTTTTGCTGCGATTACAGCTGCAAGTCACTTGGGGTATGTCCCTATCAGTTTTGTACATCGAGAGACTGAAATTCTTGCCCATTCTTCCTTGGCAAACATCTCGAGCTCAGCGAGGTTTGATGGAGATCATTTGTGAACAGCAGTTTTCAGCTCTTTCCACAGATTCTCGATTGGATTCAGGTCTAGACTTTGATTTGGCCATTCTAACACCTGGATACATTTATTTGTGAACCATTCCATTGTAGATTTTTCTTTGTTTGGGATCATTGTCTTGTTGGAAGACAAATCTCCATCCCAGTCTCAGATCTTTTGCAGACTCCAACAGGTTTTCTTCAAGAATGGTCCTGTATTTGGCTCCATCCTTCTTCCATCCTTCTTCCCATCAATTTTGACCATCTTTCCTGTCCCTGCTGATGAAAAACAGCCCCAAACCATGATGCTGCCACCACCATGTTTGACAGTGGGGATGGTGTGTTTAGGGTGATGAGCTGTGTTGCCTTTACGCCAAACATATCGTTTGGCATTGTTGCCAAAAAGTTCGATTTTGGTTTCATCTGACCAGAACACCTTCTTCCACATGTTTGGTGAGTCTCCCAGGTTGCTTGTTGCAAACTTTAAATTACACTTTTTATGGATATCTTTGAGAAGTGGCTTTCTTCTTGCCACTCTTCCATAGAGGCCAGATTTGTGCAGTGTACGACTGATTGTTGTCCTGTGGACAGACTGCCCCACCTCAGCTGTAGATCTCTGCAGTTCATCCAGAGTGATCATGGGCCACTTGGCTGCATCTCTGATCAGTCTTCTCCTTGTTTGGGATGAACGTTTAGACGGACAGCCGGGTCTTGGCAGATTTGCAGTGATATGATACTCCTTCCATTTCAATATGATTGCTTGCACAGTGCTCCTTGGGATGTTTAAAGCTTTGGAAATCATTTTGTATCCAAATCCAGCTTTAAACTTCTCCACAACAGTATCACGGACCTGCTTGTCATGTTCCTTGGTCTTCTTGATGCTCTCTGTGCTTCAAACAGAACCCTGAGACTATCAAAGAACAGAGTGTACCCAAGGGAGGGGGTGGTGTCCTTAAACGGGGTGGTGTCCCAAAAAGGGGGAGGTAACCCAAACAGTGATGGTTGCCCAAAAAAGGGTGGCATCCCAAAAGGGAGTAGTTGCCCAAAAAGGGGTGGAGTCCCGGGGAATGGCAGTTACCCAAAAGGAGGTGGAGCATTCCAAAGTTAAAGGAGTGACGCCGACAGACTGTTGCCAAGTGCAAGTGTACTATGCGTTCCCAGTCTGCTATATGAACTACCCACCTGGTAAGAGCTTCGGGGGTGTGCCCTGCTAATGAACAGCGAGGATGTGTTTGGACTGGTCGATTCTGGGAGCTCGGTGACCCTAGTGAGGACTGTGCCCGATAAAATTATAATATCCAAAAGGAAGATCAAGGTCACCTGCATCCATGAGTGCACTAGGGACTATTCAGTGCCCTTGGTGATCCTCGAGACATTAAAAACCATGAGGTCGCTATAGTCCCGAACTTAACCTATCCGGTGATTGTAGTCCGGGACTCTAGGCTGTTCTCAGACTTGTGGGAGGAGGGAGCTCCTCTACAGCAGGAGGATGGAGACCTCTCTACTGATGGGGTGGCATATGTTAAAACAGTAACACCTCCCAAATTGGACGAGTCAGATGTAGGGGTGACCGGAGGAAGGGTTGCGTCTGCCCAAACTTACTGACCTGAGGACACCTGAAGTATACGACAGTGAGGCTGATGTGGATGTAGTAGGTACATAGCGTGGAGCTGACACCCAGATAGAGAGTATCTTAAGGGTTCACCATATTGTGTGGTGTGACTGTGACATGTTTTTGCCAGTATCAACCACTAGGAATGAGTACCATGTTGTGCAGACAGAAGCTCAGACACAAGGGAATGACAAACAGTGCTTCACAAGTTGAAGACGGGGAAGCTCCAGGAGTGGGGTCTGACACCATTAGAAATGGAGACCGCTGGTTCCAGGATGACTGATCGGGTGGTGGTGACTCCCATTCAGACGGTGACGACAGTGGAAAAGAGTGCAGTAAGACTGACACAGGTCTAAATGGCAAGTCTTCCTCCCATCACCGGAGGCGTAAAGGCCGAAAAGTGGCTGAACAAACTGCACCCTCTGAGAAGATAGATAAAGATGAGGCGGAGACAGGAGCCAACAGGGTTAGTGTCCTTGAGAAAGAAGTCACGTTACCACCGACAAAACCTAGCAATGAGGTAGTCGTGGGCGTGAGAAACATAAAACTGACCCAGGGTGAGGGTAGGATTCCAATAGCTAAAATAGCAGGTGGAGAACAGCTCCCAGACAAAATAGAACTACTGCCGGAGAAGCTGTACAATTCGACCACTGTCACACGACAACTAGGGGAACAAATCGACAAGCTGACAAAGGAAAAGGAAATGTGCACGTGGAAAGAGTGGGCTGACAGTTTCCACCAGGTAGAAGCACATCTCCAAAACTTGGACAAAGAACGCGAGGTGGTCTGTCAACAGCTGGCGAAAGAGAGTTTGAAGGTGGCAGCTTTACAGCCTAAGGTAAAGACCATAAAAGAGCATGTTGAACAAGGAAAGGCCCTGGGGCAGATGGCTGAGCACCAAGTGGATGAGCGGGTGAAGGAAGTCTCGGAGTTCAGAGGTCACCTGTCAACATGGCAAAGTGTAAATGAGGCATTAATGGAAGATGTGGAAGTACTCAGAGAAGCTTTAAGAGGTCTTCTGCAAGAAGGGAGGTTGGTGGTCGAAGACTTACAGCGACCGTGTCCGACTGATAACAAGGCGGAGCTACAAATGACCATCTTAGCGAGGGGGCTTAAAGAGTGTAAAACTAAGGAAGAGTGTGCGCTGAGAAAAGAGCAAGACAATCACCCGGTCGTAGTAGAGGTCTCGGTGGAAAAGTCTGTGGCCAAGCGGGAACCTTTCGTCCATGCGTCCATGAAGATAGTGAGCAGCCCTCGATCTTCAAGTGCATGAGAGAGGTACCTGAAGAGGTGCAAGAAGCCTGTACCAGTGAGGGTGTGCATGAGGCCTTTAAAAGGCGGTTGAAGCGTGTAGGGTGCACTGGGCACCTGAGACTCAGCAGTTGGTCATACTGTCGACCAGGGAAGTCACAGTGAAGAGGGTGGCTGTCCAGAGGGATATGCACCTACAATGTCTCCACACAAAACAGATGATCATGTTGAGTAATATGAAAGCCGCTCAACGTCTGGAGCTTGCGAGGGAAGCTAAAAATCAGCTGAGCTTAAGCCCCCGTTACACACTGCGATATCGCTAGCAATATCGCTGTAAAGTCACCGATTTTGTGACGTTGCAGCGATATTGCTAGCGATATCGCTGCATGTGATACTTACCTCCGACCGGCTCCCCCGCTGGTTATCGCTGATCGCGCGAGAAGCTCCTGGATCATTTCTCATTGGCCACTTCCTGAGGCACTTCCTGCTGTGACGACGAGCGACGCGTGGAGCCGGGCGGGAGGACGCAGGATCGCTGCGTCTGACAGGTAAGTAGCGATCCCCGTCCCCAGCGATGTCGCTGGTGAGATCTGCATGTGTGGCAGCTCACTAGCGACCACCTAGCGATGCACCAGTGATCCTGACCGCGTCATATCGCTGGTCGGGATCGCTGGTGCATCGCTAGGTGTAACGGTACCCTTAGTGGAAGATGTAATTCCAGTACCTAGACATCTGGTGGGGAAAGTGATTGGAAGGCTTGGAAAAGTGATGCAAGAGCTTGTGAATAGATCTGGTGTGGCGAGAGTGAGGATCCCACCTGATGGTGAAGTCCAGCTGGTGAAGATGGCATGGTTCCAATCATTGTTGTTGGCTCCGTGGAAAGCCTTAGGAAAATCCGAATTCTCCTGGAATATCGGGTAACGTACCTGAGGGAGATAGAGCAGCTAAGACTGGACTGACTGCAGATTAATAAACAGATGCAGAACATGAGTTGGCGGCCACCTTCAACCCGAGGTATGAGGACCAGAAGGGACCCTCCAAATAATGAAATGGCAGGTAGCCGAGGACTTTCAGCAAGACAAGAATGTCAAGAATCTGCAAGTGGCAGTTCTACTCTCAGTATGAGACTGAGAGACCTGGACAGTAGCCCCTGTGATGTACTAGATGGGTCAGACTCAGAGTAGACAGTGGGCTCGACTGTAAGTGGGACTTATGACCGCACCAACCGGGGAAGCCGGCCATGGAGAGAAAATTCGGGTGACGGGGCATACTGGAAAGGTGTGGAGACTAAAAAGGGTCTGGGGACACAGACGGACTGTGACTTGAGGACCAAAGCCCAAGGCCGATATACTGACCGCTGGGGTGGGGGATGCCTAACAAAGATATGATGCTGAATGATGCCCAAAGCAGACTGAGACAGGCCTCTTGACTTGTAGGGCAAGGTGACAATGGTTACCCGGTCTCGAGGCACCTAGTGTGTGACAAATCTTCAACCCCACAAGTTTGAACAGGGGGAGGATATGTGACACAGTAACCTCTGTTACAGCTAGGGGGCGCTGTGTATGCGCTTCAGGATGCACTCGGAGGCATAATTATAATGGTGAATTAGGAACTGGCATTGTTGTAAATGGCCGGTATGTGTCACAGAGGTTCTCTGCGCTGTAAGCCCAAAATGATATGGTTATGCTGGGACTTATAGTTCCACAAGTGTTTGTTGTGTATCAATTATAAGGGGGCTTATAGGGTTAGTCAGAGCTGGGCGGGAATTGACTAACCACACAAGCATCCCCCATCCATGAGGGTGGTTACAACCATATAATGTGACTGAGGTCTGGTCACATGGTCAGAGTGTATGGACCTGAATGGTTCAGAGTGCTAGGTCCTGGAAGGTCTGTGTTGAAAGGTCCAGGGTGGGGATGAACTTCCTGAAGAGCATGCGGTGAGACCTTGGACCTGGTGAAAATCCTGAACAGCACCCAGACAGACCACATGTGTGTGCAGACAGCCCTACACTGAGAAAGACGCCATCCTGTTGAGGACCTTGGACTAGCGAGGAGTCAGCCCATGGAGAAGGAGCTCCTGAAAGGTAACCCCAGGTTTGGGGAAAGAACTATGTGCATTTACAATGGTCAGTTACTGAACTGTGCAGTCACCCGGTGACTGAAGAGTCAGGCGTGACTAGTGAATGCTTTCTAAAGCCATACGTGATGAAGTAATGGACTATGTGTAAGCCAGTGATGGGCAACCTGGCTAATAGTGCGGTTTATGATGTTTAAATAAACCGTATGTGTTCTACCCATTCTGTGCAGCAAGACATTTGGAATCTTTCCCCTAAATGGTTAATCTGTTCAGAACCGCCCCTTCTTCCTTCCCTGGTCAACAACATGTAACCATTTCTGCCAGATTTCTGAGGTGCTCACATGTGCTCAGCTCCCTGCAAAACCACTGCTTATATCAAGCGGATATTCGGTAAGGGTTTAATGCATTTATGTAATATATGTTATGCATCTATGTTAGCTGGCCATAGTGCATGCCTCATTATATTTGCAATGCATGTTCAGCTCCTGTAATGCTATTACACTGCATGTTAGTTATGTGCATCCTCTGTTCAGTGAATGCAAAGCTGGCAGCCATGAGTTGTTTAGATATTTCTTTCTCTTTTACTGCTGTGAATGTTGTATTGCTCAGCCTCTGTATAATGTATGCTAGCGATATAACAACATTCTGTATCATTGCTACTGTTGTGATAGTACACTGTATTGCTGTGATATTGTCTGCCAGTCCTGACATGCTGCATTATCTGTTTCTTATAGTTTTTTCCTGAATCATCCATAACTGTGTACAACAATCTCCGAAATCATCCATAACTATGTTCAACAACCTCTGATATCATCTACTACTGTGTTCTACTATACCATCTGTTATCTCCCATTGTTGTCCATATCATCCCAATAAACATAGACTTAAGCACCCATACAGTCTTCTTACAGGGAGTGGATGAAGGGTTTAGCCGTATGCTGGAATCCACACAGCTTCATACATGGAAGAAGGCAGAACAGTATGTACTGTTTTGTGTGAAAAAAACCCTACCACCCCGGGGACGCCATAAACAAACTCTCCATACCTTTCTTCCCGTTTTTGGATCCATCAGGGTCCCTTCTGATCTGCTGAGGATTTCCTTCTGACGGTTTCACACAAAGAGAGACACAGTCCAGTTCCATCATACAATAAATGGTTTTACTAGGTTCCAATCTCAGTATATCCAGCTCAGTCACAGAAGCAACATAGGGTCCATAACTGAGTACATTCTTTTCTTTCCCTTTGCTTTCACTTACTTCTTCCAGAATGTCCCAGGGTCGTACTGACTCATCCAGTACCACAGCATTCCTTCTGGCCAGCCTCACTAACTGTAGGAGTTCCCCTGTCCGTTTTACCCCAGACATAAGGGCATCTGCCCACGTAGTTAGCTGCCACATATTGGAGCTGCCCTGCATTCCACTGCTGCTGTGACCTTCATCCCACAGGCCCTAGACGACTGGTCTACTTGCATAACATTGTTAATTAATCTCATAGTTCCTTTCTTTTAGGCAAGGTCACTTCAATACTGAGCTCAACATATTCCACAATGATATATGTCCCGTGGAAAGAAGGTGAAGATAACAGAAAATATAAATTGTTAAAAAAATTTTCTTTATTGAATATATTAAAAAATGAGAAAATTAAAAAGACAGGGCAATAGGCCTCCAAAAAAGAGGGGGATAAGCTGCGGCAAAGAAAGTAAACAAAGACATGAAAGAAACAATAAATATCCCTATAGGTATGTATAAATGCAAAAAGGTTCTTACATGCAAATTAGTCACTACAAAAATCAACATGCCTTAGTAGATGACAATAATCACCATTGTTTGTTACTACTAAGTTTTGCAAAAAGCAATACTGCAGAATACGCAGAGCTTCTAACATGCAAATTATAACATAATGCATAACATTGTGTTGCCAACTGCTTTGTCCTGGCTCCCAGGCCCTACTGACAAAAATTAGATAAACTCACTGACTTACCCAGAGTTGGCCCCTCCTATGTTAACCATTTCCTAACCTGTCCTATGTGTACTAATGTGTCCACATGTAATGGGCTAGCTTCAACCCTACGCTTTCTTCGCACATGTACATTGTATTATACATTAACACATATATACATATTATACAGTATTTATATCAGACATATTACCAGCTGAAACCATGACGTACTTAAGGGGGGTACACTAGTTACTCTAGGCTTTAAACATATGGCACTATACTAGCATTTTTAAGCATTGGATTGTATTATCTGTGATGGTCTTCCCTGCTTGGAATGCAATACTTTTTGCATATGTATTTTAATCTAGTTTAACCCCTTCACCCCCAAGGGTGGTTTGAACGTTCATGACCGGGCCAATTTTTACAATTCTGACCACTGTCCCTTTATGAGGTCATAACTCTGGAACGCTTCCATGGATCCTGGTGATTCTGACATTGTTTTCTTGTGACATATTGTACTTCATGTTAGTGGTAAAATTTCATTCAAATAACTTGCGTTTATTTGTGGGAAAAACGGAAATTTGGTGAAAATTTTGAAAATTTCGCAATTTTCCAACTTTGAATTTTTATGCCCTTAAATCACAGAGATACAGCACACAAAAAACTTGATAACTAACATTTCCCACATGTTTACTTTACATCAGCACAATTTTGGAACCAAAATTTTTTTTGTTAGGAAGTTATAAGGGTTAAAAGTTGACCAGCGATTTCTCATTTTTACAACACCATTTTATTTTTAGGACCACATCACATTTGAGGTCACTTTGAGGGGTCTATATGATAGAAAATACCCAAAAGTGACACCATTCTAAAAACTGCACCCCTTAAGGTGCTCAAAACCACATTCAAGAAGTTTATTAAACCTTTAGGTGCATCACAGGAATTTTTTTGAATATTTAAAAAAAAATGAACATCTAACTTTTTTTCACAAAAAAAATACTTCAGGTTCAATTTTTTTTATTTTACCAAGGGTAACAAGAGAAATTGGACTGCAAAAGTTATTGTGCAATTTGTCCTGAGTACGCTGATACCTGATATGTGGGGGGGAATGACTGTTTCGGCGCATGGCAGAGCTCAGAATGAAGGAGTGCCGTTTGACTTTTTCAATGCAAAATTGGCTGGAATTCAGATCGGATGCCATGTCACGTTTGGAGAGTCCCTGATGTACCTAAACAGTGGAAACCCCCTAAAAGTGACCCCATTTTGGAAACTAGACCCCCCAAGGAACTTATCTAGATATGTGGTGAGAACTTTGAACCCACAAGGGCTTTACAGAAGTTTATAACGTACAGCGGTACAATTAAAAAATCATATTTTTTCCACAAAAATGATCTTTTCACCCCAATTTTTATTTTCCCAAGGGTAACAGGACCCTAAAAGTTATTGTGCAATTTGTCCTGAGTACGCTGATACCCCACATGTGGGGGTAAACCACTATTTGGGCGCATGGCAGAGCTCGGAAGGGAAGCAGCGCCATTTGACGTTTTTGGCTGGAATTGAGATCGGACACCATGTCGCGATTGGAAAACCCCTGATGTACCTAAACAGTGGAAACCCCCCACAAATGACACCATTTTGTAAACTAGACCCCCCAAGGAACTTATCTAGATGTGTGGTGAGCACTTTGAACCCCCCAGTGCTTCACAGAAGTTTATAACGACCGGGCGTGAAAATAAAAAATTCGTATTTTTTCCACAAACATGATCTTTTAGTCACCATTTTTTTATTTTCCCAAGGGTACCAGGAGAAATTGGACGCCAAAAGTTGTTGTCCAATTGTCCTGAGTATGCTGATACCCCATATGTGGGAGAAAACTACTGTATGGACACACGTCGGGGCTCGGAAGGGAAGTAGTGACGTTTTGGAATGCAGACTTTGATGGAATGGTCTGCGGGTGTCATGTTGCCTTTGGAGAGCCCCTAATGTACCTAAACAGTGGAAACCCCCCACAAATGACCCCATTTTGAAAACTAGACCCCCTAAGGAACTTATCTAGATGTGAGGTGAGCACTTTGAACCCCCAAAGGCTTCACAGAAGTTTATAATGCCAGGGCATGAAAATAAAAAAATCGTATTTTTTCCACAAACGATCAATTAGTCCCCAATTTTTTTATTTTCCCAAGGGTAACAGGAGAAATTGAACCCCAAAAGTTGTTGTCCAATTTGTCCTGAGTACGCTGACACCCCATATGTGGGAGAAAACTACTGTATGGACACCGTCGGGGCTCGGAAGGGAAGTAGTGACGTTTTGGAATGCAGACTTTGAGGGAATGTTCTGCGGGTGTCATGTTGCCTTTGGAGAGCCCCTAATGTACCTAAACAGTGGAAACCCCCCACAAATGACCCTATTTTGGAAATGAGACCCCCTAAGGAACTTATCTAGATGTGTGGTGAGCACTTTGAACCCCCAAGGGCTACACAGAAGTTTATAATGCCCGGGCATGAAAATAAAAAAATCGTATTTTTTCCACAAACATGATCACTTAGTCCCCAATTTTTTCATTTTCCCAAGGGTAACAGGAGAAACTGGACCACAAAAGTTGTTGTCCAATTTGTCATGAGTACGCTGACACCCCATATGTGGGAGAAAACTACTGTATGGACACACATCAGGGCTTGGAAGGGAAGTAGTGACGTTTTGGAATGCAGACTTTGATGGAATGGTCTGCGGGTGTCATGTTGCCTTTGGAGAGCCCCTAATGTACCTAAACAGTGGAAACCCCCCACAAATGACCCCATTTTGGAAATGAGACCCCCTAAGGAACTTATCTAGATGTGTGGTGAGCACTTTGAACCCCCAAGGGATTCACAGAAGTTTATAATGCCCGGGCATGAAAATAAAAAAATCGTATTTTTTCCACAAACATGATCAATTAGTCCCCAATTTTTTCATTTTCCCAAGGGTAACAGGAGAAATTGGACCACAAAAGTTGTTGTCCAATTTGTCATGAGTACGCTGACACCCCATATGTGGGAGAAAACTACTGTATGGACCCACGTCGGGGCTCGGAAGGGAAGCAGTGACATTTTGGAATGCAGACTTTGATGGAATGGTCTGCGGGTGTCATGTGCGTTTGGAGAGCCCCTGATGTACCTAAACTATTGAAACTCCCCACAAGTGACCCCATTTTGGACACTAGGCCCCCCACGGAACTTATCTAGATGTGTGGTGAGCACTTTGAACCCCCAAGTGCTTCACAGAAGTTAATAATGCTCGGACATGAAAATAAAAAAATCATTTTTTTCCACAAAAATGATATTTTTGCCCCCAATTTTTTATTTTCCTAAGGGTAACAGGAGAAATTGGACCCCAAAAATTGTTTTGCAATTTGACCTGAGTAGGCTGATACCCTACATGTGGGGGTAAAACACTGTTTGGGCTCATGGCAGAGCTTGGAAGGGAAGGACCACCATTTTACTTTTTCAACTCAGAATTGGCTGGAATTGAGATCAGACGCCATGTTGCATTTGGAGAGCCCCTGATGTGCCCAAACAGTGGAAACCCCCAATTCTAACTCCAACCCGAACCCCAACACACCCCTAACCCTAATCTCAGCCCTAACCCTAACCCTAGCCCTAACCCTAACCCTTACCCTAGCCCTAACCCTAACCCTAATGGAAAAATGGAAATAAATACATTTTTTTATTTTATTATTTTTCCCTAACTAAGGGGGTGATAACAGGGGGCTTGATTTACTATTTATGGCGGTTTTTATGTTTGGCAGCTGTCACACGCTAAAAGACGCTTTTTATTGTAAAAATATTTTGCATCACCACATATTGAGACTCTAATTTTTCCGTATTTTGATCCACCGAGTCATGTGAGGTCTTATTTTTTGCGGGACGAGTTGACGTTTTTATTGGTACCATTTTCGGGCACGTGACATTTTTTGACGGTGTAAACGCACCCCCCCAAAAGAAATTCATGAAACGCTGGTTTTTGTTCATTCTGCGTCCCAACAATCGGAATAAAAAGTGAAACCGCAACTAATATATAACATTGGCAAAATGGATAATGTGTAGAGCAATGATTAAGAGCTGCTAAGCTCAAAACGCGTTCGTTCTATGTCCCCTATTATGGTGGTGATATAATGCTGTTATGTGAAGTTTTTTAGAGAACATTGATCTCTATAATGTACGGCAAATTGGAAATCCAGTTAAACAAGAATATTTATTCTACTCCACTCAAAACAACTTTTTTTTCTAGAAAATACAACATATTGCTCATTAGGCATATTCATTATAGTTGATAATATGAAAATTGATCAAATATTAGATGATGGAATGATGGTGATGAGACCACAATGTAGTTAGTAGTCTTTGCAGTACCCTTTCATTTCTCATCATTTTTCTAAAAAAGGAAGTGTTATGTGAGATAATAAAAAAGTGCCTGGGAGAAAATAATTAGTCCACATTGAAAATACATGCTTTTTGGGACAAGTTTTAGGGTAAAAAAGATCCTAATTTTTTAAGTAAAAAAATTAAACAGGATATGCTTGGGATACAAATTACTTTATTTGGCATACAAGGAAAACAATAGTATGCCCAATAAAGCATGAATGTTATTCAAAAAGCACTATATGAATAGTATGCTTATAGATGGTAATAATTTTCAGAACAAAAAATATTATGAACATTATAGATACGACAGATGATACATATAATGGCCTTAAATTAAAATCAAAGTGTTCTCCATTATGAAAATCACAAAGATTAGGCTTACTATTAAGGTACTGTCACACTTAGCGATGTACCAGTGATCCCAACCAGCGATATGACGCGGTCAGGATCTCTGGTACATCGCTAAGTGGTCACTAGTGAGCTGCCACACAGGCAGATCTCACCAGCGACATCGCAGGGGTCGGGGGTCGCTACTTACCTGTCAGATGCGGCGATCCTGATGTCCTCCCACCCGCGTCCACGCGTCGCTCGTCGTCACAGCAGGAAGCTGACGACGAGAAACGGTCCAGGACGTTCTCGCGCGATCAGCGATAACCAGCGGGGGAGCGGTCGGAGGTAAGTATCAGACATAGCGATATCGCTAGCAATATCGCTATAACGTCACAAAAACCAGTGACGTTATAGCGATATTGCTAGCGATATCACTTAGTGTGACGGGCCCTTTAGTCTGAACTTTATCAAGCCCCAGAAGTAGATACAGTGAAGAGCTAAAGGGTAACAATGTTTTGAACGTTTTACTTTCAGGCTCCATATCTCACCATCCACAACTGCTTCCAACATGAGACTACCATCATTTTATAGACAATCATCTTGGCTATCTCATTCATAAATTGGATTTGCAACTATTTAGCATATGATTAGTTATGCAGATTCTTGTCATGTCACTGCATTGTTACTGTTTTGCTCCCAGTGTTGTAAAAATATTTTTTTTTCTGAATACTATAAAATACAACCTATTCTCACATTCTCTAATAGCTCAGTGTATTATTAGGTTGATTCCCAAATGAAAGGTCATTGGTTTGAATCATGAAGCTGCCATGAAGACGATTTCCCAAGAAAAGAGAAACAGCACCATCCAAGCTCATTGATAGTGGTCTATTGGCCAAGAAAATTACCACACTGCATCATGTGAGTGCCATGACAGTTGGAAGAATATGAAATTAAGTCTGTCCATCTATTCAAAAGCCAAAAGGTTGACATCCAGGCAAAATATCGGAGTCAGTAAGTCCCGCTTATCCCAAGGTTTATCAGTTCTGGCGCGACCACCGTCAGTGGCGGTGGCTCATATGTTTCATAATAGTGAGATCACAGACATCAATGCAAGCACCATGTAACACACATTAAACAAGTCTGGAAAGGTGGTCATAAAAAAGGTGAAGAAGCTTCAACTTCAATATTGTCACAAGAAGTGTCAGTTCGAGTTTTCAAATAAATACAAAAAGTGGACATTTAAAGATTTGAAACAGGTGATTTGGAGTGGTGATGAGCAAGTATACTCATTGCTCAAATTTTTAAGGACCCTCCTCACCATGGATGGGTGAGACTGTTCCTTATGTGGGGTAGAAAGCTTGTTAAGGATAACACCAGTATCCATCAAATTGAAACCAGGAACTGTACCGGTGCGTATTAGACAATATCCCCTAAGCAGAGAGCAAACAGGTATGTCTAATCGAGACAGCTTCCTTGCTAATTTTTTTGTACCATGAAAGATGTGAGGTTTCAAGAGATAAACTGTAAATGACAAAGGGAAAGGTTGTTTTCTTAGGTCATTGCATTTCACCCCAGCAGAAGCACATAACACCAAAAAGAAAAAAGGCCATAAGCCAAGAAATTGAGCCTACTTCAATCAACACACCACTGAGAACATTCCTAGGGCTGATCGGCTACTGTAGAGAATGGATTTCCTCTGTATCACAAATAATGCAGCCTCTCTTTGATGTGTTGTTAATGTGCAACAAGGGTCAGCCATACCAACTGACCACAGAAGCAAAAGGAGTTTAAGTACCTGAAGGAAGCCATTCTCTCAACCCCGGTACTAGGAACCCCAAATTATTACCTCCCTTTCTATTTGTACTGTCATGAATCGGGGTAACATAAGTGTGTACTGCAAGAGACACCAATCCCGAATGCAGATCTAGAGCTTTACGTAGATGGATCACGGTTTTACCAAGATGAAGTACCTCATACAGGTTATGTAATAGTTGATCAACATAAGGTGGTAAAAAGTGAAGCATTACCTTCTAGGATGTCTGCTCAGGAAGCTAAATTGAAAGCACTCTCTGGGGCATGTATAATGGTGGAGCATTTACCGATAGTGCACGCATTTGACATTTTCCATGATTGCGGTCCCATATGAAAGAGCAGAAAGTTTATTGGTTTTTCTGGTAAACCCATTAAAAATGCAGACTTGGTGGCTCAACTTCTCAGAGCACTGGAACTGCCAAAGAAAGTTGCAATAGTCAAGGTGCAAGTTCACACCAAAAAGTGCACTAGAGAAGCTGAAGGTAATAACCAAGCTGACATTACAGCAAAAGTTGCTGCTTTGCTTTCCCTCCACACAGAAATATACACTGTGCAGTTGTCCAGGAGGATGGATCTACAACTACTGCAGAGCCTGCAAGATCAGGCCTCTGCACCGGAAAAAGAAGAATGGCAGAAACACTCATGTGCTAAAGAAGAGGATGGACTGCAGAAAGCAGACAGTAAATACTGCCTGCCTAGGGCACTATTCTTCATTATGTGTACCCTTTCTCATGGACTGACGCATCAGTCTAAGGATGCAATGATACCTCAAATTTCAGCTACCTCAAATTGATTTCATACAGCTTCCAAAGGTAGGCATCTATGAATATGTGTTTGTATGCATCGACTAGGTGACATTTTTATAATAGTGTAGGGGAGAGAGCCCCGGAAAAAGGGCCTGCCGTGTGTCTGGGCCGGAACTAGGGGGACTGTCACCCAGGTTCTCAGGAGATACGTTCCCGGGGGAAAGAATAGCAGGCCAGGACGGACAGTCGATCAGGAAACGTAGGGGTGGGACAAAGAAAGGGGGTGGGGTGACTACAAAATGAGCGGTGGAGGTCAGCGAAGGACACTCAGTGGGCAGCGAGACATGGGAGACAAGAGACTGGAGGAAGGAACTTAAGTGGAAGAAGTTTGCAGAAAATGTCGTCAATGGGAACTGACTAAACCACCGGAGCAAAGGGCTCCTATACAGACAATAGAAACAAAGGCACCCCTCGAGCTATTAATGATAGCCTACCTGACCATCGGTCCGGCCCACCAGGGGTATGAGCACTGCCTAGTTATGGTGGATCATTTTACTAAATTCGCCGTGGTAACCACCACCAGAGACCAAACAGCGGAATCCATGACCTACACCATTTGTAAGAACTTTATTCAAGTATATGGCTTCCCGCAACGTATTCACTCGGATCAGGGTGCCTGCTTCCTAGGAAAAGTAATGGAGGAGCTACATCGTCTGTACGGCATTGAAAAATCTCGGACCACACCATACCACCCGCAGGGGAACGGAGCCTGTGAACGATTTAATTGGACCCTAATCCAAATGTTGTGTACCCTGGAAGATGACCGGAAAACCCGTTGGCCCAAGTACATCCCTGAGCTGGTCTGGGTATGTAACAACGGGGTTCATTGAGTCACTGGCTACACTCCATACTCATTGCTCTTTGGGCGAGAAGGAAAGGGGATCACCAAGGTAGAGTTGGACCCAGACGAAGAACAACCAGGGGTAGGGGTCTCCTCGTGGGTCTGGGATGACCGGTATCGTCTGCAAACGTTGCACAGACTAGTACAGACAAAGCTCCATGACCTGGAACACCCAGGAAAAGCCCCATAACAACCAACAGAGTTCCAAGTGGGAGATCGCATCCTCGTATGGGACCGGCGCCCCCAAAACAAATTGGAGCACCGGTGGGATGAGGATCCTTACCGGGTACAACTGTACGTCAGATAAGCCCAGATGGACGTGTATATGAAATACAATCTGAAAAAGAAGGGAACCAACTCGTCCGAACAGTACATCGCAGCATGTTGCGGCCCTGTCTATCCATGGACCCCGAAAAAAACGAGGTCCCTTCTGAAGCCCCGGATCCTACGCCAGCAGTCTGGGATGATGAGGACGAAGAAGACTTCCCGACAACAAAAACCCACTCGCCAAGGGTCCCTGCCCCCGTGGCCCCAGCTACAAAACCACCGCCCACCACCCCAAACGATTCCACCACACTAACTTAACTGCGATGCTCCGAGCGGTCTACAGCTGGAAAACCCCCTGAACAATATGAACAAGACCAGTTTGTCTGGCAGAAATGACTCCAACACCAGGACAGGCGTACCAACCCCCCAAAATCCTCGCTCGTGGACTGGCAAGCAAAAAGGATGGAGGAGTGTAGGGGAGAGAGCCCCAGAAAAAGGGCCCGCCGTGTGTCCAGGCCAGAACTAGGGGGGCTGTCACCCAGGTTTCCAGGAGATACGTTCCCAGGGGAAAGAATAGCAGGCCAGGACGGACAGTCGATCAGGAAACGTAGGGGCGGGACAAAGAAAGGGGGCAGGGCGATTACAAAATGAGCAGTGGAGACCAGCGGAGGACACTCGGCGGGGAGAGAGACGTGGGAGATGAGACTGGAGGGAGGAGCTTAAGTTGCATCCTAGAGCGAGAGCGAGTCAGCATTTGAGACAAGGCAGACGGAGGCTCGCCTGACCAGGAGGGAGGACGGTGCCAAGCAGCATGAGGAGGAGACCCAGCGAGACCCACGGCTGCCACTGCACCACTCCATACCGCGGCTGCAGCCTGTACGGCAAGACCCGCGGCCACCATCTGCCCCGCTCTATACTGCGGCTGCGACCTGTACAGTGAGACCTGCGGCCGCCACTGCCCCGCTCCATCCTGCGGCTTGTACGGCGAGATCCATGGTCGCCACTGCTCCGCTCCATACCGCGGCTGTGGCCTGTACAGTGAGACCCGTGGCCACCACTTCCCCGCTCCATACCGCTGTGGCCTGTTCGCCCAGACTCGCGGCTGCCTCTGCCTCACCACCTGATGAGGCAACCCCGGCGGAGGGGAACTGGTCCGGGGCCTGTATCATTCCCCCAGCACCAGGGCGTGGGAACGCCCGAAGCCTGCAACAACTCTTCTTTGGCTGGACCCGGCGGCTGAGGCACCGAACGGATATCTCCCAGACTACAACTCTGCAGGATGTCAGAGATGGATAAGTGACATTTCGTTTGCGTTTATAGTTAGTCCAAGGACCCGTAGCCGGCCATAGCATGGCCATATAGTAACCACCCCTCGCCGTACTGTTTATTATTGTGTTATTTGTGTATTTGTGTCTGGATTCCCTGCATGGAAAACCGTTGTTAGCTTTCCTCTTTGTATATATATATATATATATATATATATATATATATATATATATATATATATATATATATATATATATATATATATAAAGTCAAGTTTAACGCTTGCTCTGTCTCTGGCTCGTCACTGCATCCTGCGTACCTGCGAGTACCACAATAATATAACTGATTATTTACTTGATGCTCTAAATGTTGAATCAGCCTATATGAAAGAGCTCATTATTATCACTGATCAGCATTCCATGGTACATAATTATCTCACAGCCTCTCAAGGAGGTTGCTATCAGGTGGTAGGATTTGCCTGTTGCCACTATATAGATCCTTCAAGACTACTAAGAGTTACCCATAATATACAGTTAGGTCCATATATATTTGGACAGAGACAACATTTTTCTAATTTTGGTTCTAGACATTACCACAATGAATTTTAAACAAAACAATTCAGATGCAGTTGAAGTTCAGACTTTCAGCTTTCATTTGAGGGTATCCACATTAAAATTGGATGAAGGGTTTAGGAGTTTCAGCTCCTTAACTTCAACTGCATCTGAATTGTTTTGTTTAAAATTCATTGTGGTAATGTCTAGAACCAAAGTTAGAAAAATGTTGTCTCTGTCCAAATATATATGGACCTAACTGTAGAACAAGCTAAATTGATAAAGGAAGGGGTGCGAAAAGCTAATTCAGTCGATGATTTACCCATTCCTGAATGGCTCTCATGGTTAAATCCCTTTAACCTGTTCAAAGGAATAGGTGGATGGATATGGGGAGTAATTAATTTCCTAATTCAAGCAGTTTTTGTGATACTGATCACTGCAGTGATGATAAAGTTATTTGTTATGCTTATAAAGAAAATTCTCAGCTCTAATTGCAAATGTTTTCCAGGTAAACGTAAAGCTAAAATTGATACTGACTCTAAGATAAAGCAAACCCAAGTGATGACTACCTTGGTTACTGCACTCCAACTAGAATGCATATTCTGCAACAAGCAAACTTCAGAGGATTTGGCTGATTGCATGCACTGCGGAAGACCGATGGTCTGATAAAAGACAAGAATCCGCAGAGAACTTACAAAGACTCTTTGGACAATATGGACTCTATGAATTATACTAACAAATAAAAACTAATTTCTAGCACATATTTTAAAATATTAATAAAAATGTCATATTATGTCATAAAATATATCTATATCATCCCCTCATATTAATCCCTTGATAGAAATAGGGTTAGAAGGAACAGAAGGTCTGACCCACAAGAATAATATGAATGGATACACAGTAAGACTGGTATCCCATGATTTTGTGATTTAGGGTTATCTTGCAGGCCTAAGGCCTCTTTCACACTTCTGTTTTTGACCATCAGTCAAAATCCGCCAGGTTTTGAAAAAAACGGATCCGCCATTTTTTTTGGCGGATCCGTTTTTTTCCCCATTGAGTTTCATTACTGGCGGATCTTGATGGATAGCCATCCATTGGAACCGTTTTTGTGAGAATCCGCAAAAATTTTTTCGTCCGCCGGCATGCTTGGACGGACCTTGCAACGTTTTTTTTGTTGTTGGATCCGTATTTTCCATTGCGCATGCCCGGAGAAAGGAAGTCAGGGAGAAAATTAACCCTGAAATCCTTTCTGGCGGACGAAAAAAATTCATTCTCTCTCTCGCTCTCTCTCTCTTTCCCGGCCAGCGGTTCCTTTAAAATTCCTCATTCTGCGGATCCGTCACAAAACGGATCCTTTGGCATCCGTTCACATCAGTTAGGAACGGATCCGCTTTTCCGCCTTTTTGGCGGATTTTAACTGACACAAAAAACTGAAGTGTGAAAGAGGCCTAAGTGGCAGGAAAGAGCCAGCCAGGGAAAGGTAGACCAGATGATAAAAAGAGGGGAAATGTGAAAGAAATGGTTAATTTCTGTTCTGTTCCTTAGGCCTGTTTCACATTTCCGTTTGTTGCCATCAGTCAAAATCCGCCGTTTTGCAAAAAAAAAGATCTCTCTCTTTCTCCTTCCCAGACTCGTGTTCCTTTAAATTTCAGTCACTAGCTGCTAAAGCAGATCCGTCAAAAAACAAAAAGCAGATCCAGTGGCATCCGTTTGTGCTACAACGGAAACGGATCCATTTTTTCACAACCTGGCGGATTTTCGAAAATTGTGCTATGCAAGTGGGTCGCCCTCCCAGGGCTGTGGGGTACTTGGTACCAGACCGGTGTCAGTGGGATGTGTCACAGCAGCGGTGACCCGGACCGTGGCCCTGGGCGCCCAAGCAATAGGGAGATATGTTAATGGTGGATAGTTCGTGACGCCACTTGTGGTGTTCGGCAAGGGAGGTGTTAAGCCGACGCTGCAGACAGATCCTCCGGGACATGATGTGGTGCAGCAATGATGGTATAGCCCTCCACAGGCAGGGCTGTTGTCCCAGGGCAGTGTAGATGTGGGGACACTTAGGTGGTGTAGTGTCCGGCGCAGGGGATGTAGCAGTGTCAGTCAGACGGACGCAGGAAGGAATGGAGGACACCAGGGCATGTAGTTCCAAAGCTTTACTCACAGTCAGTAGTGCCCGCTTCTGTGCCGTGTCCTCCAGGTCAGGGACTCAGTCAACCTCCAGGCAAGATGGAAAGCTCCCTTCCACACTCCGCCAAATTATGTGCCTTTCCTGAATGTCTCCTCTATAGCGCCATTAAATGTGAAGATCTCCAGTACCATGGTACGCTGGAGTTCCTCCTGACACATGTTCCCAAGAACTCTACTTGCATGGCAGACAGCTGTTTTTCTGCTTCGGGGACTCTCTACTCCTAAGTCCCGGCTCTCTATTCATGTTTCTGTTGTGCCCTCAAGTCTTAAATGGGAGTAGTGCATTTACAGCCTACTACTCCACCGGTGTCTGCTGCAGAACCATTAGTGTTCATACAACCTCGGGGACCGGGCCCCGGCCTTGCGCTCAGAACTTCTAGGCAGGGTTCTTCCTCTAACCCACGTCCTCTGTGTTGCCTTTACTCCTACGTTCCGTACTTGTCTTTCCCTTCTATGGAAGTTCAGATTTCAGTTCTACGTCTTTCTCCTTCTTTCCTTTCCCGTGCCAGCTGACTCAGGTCACTGAGGCAGCTGCAGCACTCTTTCCTCCATCCCTTCGTCCAGGGATCCCCACTCCTCCCGAGTGGCTTCCTTCCTTACTGACCTCCTGTCAGACTGACCTGTAATCCTAAACCATCCCGCTCTTTTATGTATCCTAAACTCCACCCACCTCCCAGCACGTTTAGGCCTCTTTCACACATCAGGATTTCGCCGTCAGGCGCGATCCGGCGCTTTTGACAGAAACCGGATCCGGCGAAATGCAATGCCGGATCCGGTTTCCCCCCCATTGACTTGCATTTGCGCCGGATCGCGCCGGATGGCCATGCGTTTCATCCGGTTTTCGCCGGATCCGGCAATGTGTCGCGATCCGGCGTCTGGAAAAAACGGTGACTGTAACGTTTTTTGTCTCCGGCGAAAAAGCCGGACACGCCGGATCCGGCGCGTCCGGCTTTTTCACATAATGAAAGCCTATGAGCGCCGCATGCTCAGTAGCTCTGCCCACAAGACATATATAAAAGCAAGACAGTGGGACCCACAGCCACACCCAACATGCCACCCAAGAAAGCAACCAAGCGAAGCAGGAGAAGGCAGGAGACCACTGCAGCACCATCAGCACCACCACCACCCCAAATGGAGCAGCAAATGGAACATGCTGAGGAGGGGAGGCCAGCAGCAGATGAGAGACGGTAATTATCAAATCCCCCATTCCTCCAAACTAGGGCTATTGAATATCAAGATATTCATTGGCCCTTTGTTTCTCTTTATTCAACAGCCGCCCAATAGATGCAGCAGCAGCAGCAATGGCAGCAGCTGGAACACCACCCACAGGCATGGAGTGTGGCCACCAGGAAGACAGCACATCATCGTCTGGGAGCCCTCCCTCGCATCGTCAGCGTTTGACGGTAAGTTTTTATTTCCAAAATCCATCTTCTCTGTAATATATGTCTATTCATTGCCTTTTATTTCAAAACAGGAATCACAAGATGAAGAGGAGCTCCCAGAAGAAGAAGGAAGGGGTGGACAGACACCTGGAGTGGGCTCACAATTGGTAAGTTTTTTGCCTCAAACGCAGAAACACAACATCACACTACACACAACACATAGAAAACAATGTTCTGCAGACCACACACAGCAAACAAATGCCTACATCCAAAGACATAACATTTTTTGTTTTCTTCTCTAGTCTTCCCAATCTGGTGCTCGGCCAAGAGGTCCTGGCAGTGCCTCCCAGGGTCGTCGGCGACAGCAACGCGGCGGTCACCAGCGTGTAAGTATAAATATTTTTGCTTTGTTTTTTTGCACTTTTTATTTCATTTCTTATGTGGAGGCTAATTATGTTATTTTTGTCTTTTTCTTTAACAGCCTTCACAGCGTGCTCCCGACTCTGACGGTGAGGATGGAGGACTCGATGTGGACCACCTCATCGATCTCGTCCGAGAAAGGGAGCCGCTCTGGAATATGGCTGACCGCCGCCACGCTGACCTTATCGTTACCCGGCGACTCTGGGAGGAAATCTGTTCGCTCCTTGTGGGCCGCTGGGAGGACCTCGATGTTCGGGCCCAGATTACAGAGCGTAAGTATATACAGTACCGGTTGCTTGATGTAAACCAGTGTTTCCCGAACTCCAGTCCTCGTGGTCCCCACGGATCATGTGTTCAGGATTTCTATTTACTATGGAAATCCTGAAAACATGACCCCTGGGGACCATGAGGACAGGAGTTTGGGAAACACTGATGTTGTATACTAACCACTCCTTTCTCGTTTCAGGGAACAGAATTGTGAATCGGTGGCGGTCTGTGAGGGATCGTTTCAAGAAGGAGTTCAATAAAGAGATGCGGGCCCCGAGTGGATCTGGAGGACGCAGGAGCAAGTACAAGTACGCAGAAGCCCTGTCGTTCCTCCGGGAAACAATGGTCACCAGAAGGTAAATATTACACACCACATGTGAAAAAAAATGTTAGATGTAAATTTTTTTTTCAGCCAGGGCCATACCATGTCAGTATTTTAATTGTTTTTTTTTCTCTTTATTCCACAGCACGGTGAGCAGCACTCGGGAGCCTGCACGATTGGACCCTTCTGAGGCGATCCATGAGGAGACCGGCACCGAGGGACACTTCGACCGCCCCGGTACATCTGCACCTTCCCAGCCTTACCACACATTCGACCCATCTGTCCCATCCACCAGCACAGGAGCATCGTGGCCGCCTACATTACATGAAGCTGCTGGTGAGGAGATCGCTTTCCCTTTACCCCACCCTTCTGCCCCTGCCACCTCTAATACACCTGCGGGTACTGGGCGGCAGCGGCAGAGGGGTCAGGAAAAGACTTATGCGCCAGAGTTCTTGCATCTGAATGCATCTTTCCAGAACTGTCTAAAAGTCTTGTCAGAGCAAATCTCCGCAGGCTATCAGCAGATCAACTCCAGCATTCTGGAGGTGAAGACACTTCTGCAAACCATGCATTCAGAAGCAAGAACTTCGCCAAACCACACCTTTTTCAGGTCTGTTGTGGAGCGCATGGAAACGCTCTCTCCTGCCCAGCAGATGCATGTAATGCATTCATGCCACGCTGCTCTCCAGCAAGTTACCTCCCAACCTCCTCCTCCCACCACAGTAGTTCCTCCACCTGCACCCCCTCCAGCCACTTTCCATCCTCCCCCTCCTATTACATCTACACCCCCTCCAGCCACTTTCCATCCTCCCCCTCCTATTACATCTACACCCCCTCCAGCCACTTTCCATCCTCCCCCTCCTATTACATACCATCCACCTCCCCAGCACCATCCACCTCCCCAGCACCATCCACCTCCCCAGCACCATCCACCTCCCCAGCACCAGCAACCTCCCCAGCACCAGCAACCTCCCCAGCACCAGCAACCTCCCCAGTACCAGCAACCTCCCCAGTACCAGCAACCTCCCCAGTACCTGCAAACTCCCCAGTACCAGCAACCTCACCAGTACCAGACATCTCCCCACTTCCAGCAACCTGCCCCGTACCAGACATCTCCCCACTTCCAGCAACCTGCCCCGTACCAGACATCTCCCCACTTCCAGCAACCTGCCCCGTACCAGACATCTCCCCACTTCCAGCAACCTGCCCCGTACCAAACTCCTTCCCCATACAACTTGCCATCAACATCATCTGCTCCTACAGTCCCTGCCCAACCCTCCACTCCACCACCCACCACCTCTTCTGCTTCCCACATGTCCACCCATTCTGTAGTTTTTTCCACACCTTCACCTCTAACTGTTCCTTCCCCACCACGATCCCAGTCCTCTCTCCACACTCCCAGTGTCGAAGTGTCCCGCAGCCCCTACAGCAGTATTTCCACCACACACTACACAGATTTATAATGTGTGTATTTAAATAAAAATGACCAGTTTTATGGTTTCAGTTTTATAGTTTCAAAGTTTTATTAAACAAGTTTATTAAAATTTTAAAAAAGTTTACTAAAAAAAACATTTTTCAATAAAAGTTAAATTATTTTACACTGGTTGTCTGTCATTTCTTTCTGCGGCGAAAAAGGTTAAATACAGGGTATTTAAAAGGTGAAATGGTATTCAAAACTAGGTATATAACTGTGGGTAAATTTTAGCTTTTTGCCACAGTTGTGTTCCTGGTTGTGTTTGAAGCAAAGTATTTCACCTAAAAAGTTGTGTTTATTGTTGGTGATTTCCTAACAATGTACACAACTTTTGTTAAAAGGTGAAATACTTTGCATAAAACACAACCAGGTACACACCTGTGGCCTAAAGCTAAAAATAGAGACCATGACAAGATAACCAACTTTGGTTGGCAAAGGTATATACTGTTGGTACAGAAGGTACACAAGTTTGGTTGGGCACAAATCTTTCACACTCTGTCATCCTGCCAGTGTACTCTGCCTTGAGGTGACATAAAGTACAGTGCAAAATTGTCCCTCATTACTGAAACCGTCACAGAACTTCTAGTGGTAATGTCATGGTAATCTTGCAAGGTGGTTTCTTCAGAGGTGTCCTCAATGGAAATGGGTTCCTTGCAGATAACAAAATTGTGGAGTACCACGCACGCTTTGATCACCTCGTCCACAGTTTCTGTCTTGAGGTTGATCGCAGTCAATAGGACCCGCCATTTGGCTGTCAGAATACCAAAGGTACATTCAACCATTCTTCTTGCTCTTGTGAGGCGGTAATTAAAAATGCGTTTTGGTCTTGTCAATCCTCTGCTAGAGTACGGTTTCAAAAGGTGTTCTGACAGCTGGAAGGCTTCATCCCCTACACAGACAAATGGCATAGGTGGACCAGATGTTTGCGGCAGCGGTCTAGGTGGTGGGAACTGGAAGGTGTTTCCATACAGTTTACGCCCCATGGCAGACAGTTTGAAAACTTGAGAGTCATTGGAGCGGCCATAGGCCCTAATATCAACCGCAATAAATTTGTATTCCGCGTCAGCGATGGCCATGAGGACAATTGAAAAATATTTCTTGTAATTGAAATATTCCGATCCCGATCCAGCTGGCTTTACAATGCGGATATGTTTCCCGTCCACAGCGCCCAAGCAGTTTGGAAACTGATATATCTGTTGAAACTTGTCAGCAATTTCAATCCACCTCTCTGTTGTGGGCTCTGGTAAAAACTCTTCAGCTAAGGAGTCCCACAGTGCACGGCATGTGTACTTCACAATTCCAGATATGGTGGAAATCCCGAGTCTGTACTGGAAATGCAGTGACGAAAGGGATTCTCCAGTTGCAAGAAATCTGTGGGGAATTAAAAAACAATAAATTAGTTTTAAATCACAGCATTACATACCAAAACTGACCTATAACACTTGGAGATGCAAACTACCACCAACAAGATTGCAGTGAAAGTGTGCTCTGATGCGAGCATATCCAATAAATGTGGCTTACCTTAAAGTCACCATCAGACGCTCTGCGGGTGAAACAGAGAAGCGGCAATAGGTGTCCGCTTTTCTTATGAGGTGTGCAATGCGCTCCACCAAGTAATCAAAATTCTCCATTTTCATCCTAACATATCCAAAAAATTTATCCGGGTTTCGTCGAAGGTCCATGCATAGTGTAGAATAGACCCCACGCGTCATTCTCTTGGCTGTGATGAGGTGGATCCACAAACGTCGTCTACGATGCCTGATGCGCTGCTGTCTCGCTCTCTCCTTCTCCAGAACAATCACCCTCAAACGATTCGCCTCCGCTGTAAAATCCGCCAAATTCTTCAAAATATTTCCAATGACAACATCCATCTTCGCCAGTAACTTGCTCTTCTCTCCAACCTGCACTTTCTCCTCTACAACCTGTCAAAGAAGGGCTGTAGGAACATGCTATATATAGTTTTCCAGTAGCCAATCCCGTTCGGAAGGCCACAAGGGTCAATTTTAAAAACCGGATCCGGCGTAATCCGTCGAAAAACGGATAGAAAAACGGATGAACCGGATGAGACGGATCCGGTTTTGTCTGTCAAGAAAAAGACGGATCCGGCACAAAACCGGATCCGTCACATCCGGTTTTACGAAACATTTGCCGGATCCGGCGTTCCGGCACGACGCCGGATCGTGCCTGACGCCGAAAACCTGATGTGTGAAAGTAGCCTTAGTGTTCCAAGCAGGGAACCACCAAAGGTGCTCTGCTTCTCTCTAAGCAAGGAGCCGCAATGTGGTTGTGCTGAACTACTCTATTGTGTGGGGTGCGAGTGAGGGAGCGTGGTCAGGAGCCCCCAACTTACCCGGAAGGTGGGGTACCACACCTTATGAGAGAGGAAGGTGCAGTACCTCTGTGGCGACTGAGCCTCAGGGGCGCCACACAAGAATGGCCTATGTTCTAGTTATCATCTGTCTACGTGCCAATATTTTTATGGCCTTATGGTTTTTCTTACAATTCCCTGAAATTGGTCAAGGAAATATTGTTGTTTCCAAATTCTATGGATTCAGCCCAATTTCTGTTGAGAACTTCAACTTTTGAACCAGGTCACACTGACATATGGAGGTTCCCCCACATTTACTCATGTAATTTATCTCATATCCCAGGATGTTTGACAACCCACTGTATAACTCATATTTCTGCCAGATTACTTTGTAAAAAGAACACCGTGAGCACAACTCAAGATGGTGCTAAGGTTAGGTTAGGCCGGTAGACACCGCATCTGGAGGCACGTTTGCCCCTCTCCTATATACTGACAAGCTCATTACCTTAGAGATATCATTCTCCTCAATGCCTAGAGCACCATCATCCTTTCTGATAGATGCCTATAAGCTCTACACAATCTATATACCACACGTAACTGAAGAAGGTCACATTGACCAAAACGTCTTTTTTCGTGTACTACAATAAACCGCCTTACAAATACCTTTAAGTTGAGTGCTAGGTTCATATAGATTACTGTGTAATGCCTCATTTCCCTTTGATCTTGTACTATAAAAGATCACCATATCCAAAATAGAGAGAGATTATTCAAATAGACAACAGAAGAGTGTCTCGCTTTTTTATTCTTCATAGCGTGGATACCTAAGATAGAAAAAAGCATGAGAAGGACTAGAAATCCCTCCTGTAACAATATCTAGACTAGACCTTAGGGCCATTGATGGCCTCTAAGTGAAATGCGAACCTATCGACACCTTACAATTATGTCATATTGATAGAATAATAAACAAAGCTCCTTCTGTCTGTCAAATAGCTGACCTCGGATTCTAATTGGTTATATAACCAACCTTAGAGGGTTATCATATCCCAGCTGTTGTTACCTTGGGAGTGTAGCCCTCAATCACAATCACTCTCCCCTAATTTAGCCAGTGGGTGGCTCAACAGTTGTATGTGGACATTCTTGTAGGTCTAGATACCTAACCACGCAGTGCAGGTATCCCCATTCTCCCAGTAGGATATTACAGTACTGTATGTTCTCAGGATCTGTGTAGAGCCTCACAGATCAGATAATTATGCCAATAAAGACAAGATTTATATATTTATGTCAGTAGATTTGTTGGCACAAGTCATTAGAGATATGGATGATGGCCTACATCTCCTGTTACTGTTCCTCACTGTGTGGCAGCATTATCAGGTCACTATTTCATGGCAGTATTGGTCACACTTTTTATTATTTTGGTGTATAAACATCACTGTCTATGATAATTGAGAGGGGTAGATAATATGTGACACATATCGGAGAAGAAAAAATACATCCTGTGTGTAATTACTGCAATCACTTTTTACACAATGTTTGCTTAAAACCGTAATGTGTTATTATATTCTGTATGTTACATACACACCTAAAAAGTAAAACGATCTCCATAGTAGACTCTCTACTCATCACACTTGACAAGTGACAATAGAAAGTTTTACTCAAATAAAACTAAACAGCATTTTTACAGGATGCACAGCTGGAGGTCAGGTTAGATGCCTCTTATGACCTTGCAGCTTTATTAAAATAGTGACATTGGACAATGGCTTATGTTTCTCAGCCAACAGTTTTATTTTTTATTTTCTCAATTACTTGTTCCCTTATGTATTTGACCGATTCCACTAGAGTAATCTGCGCAACTAGGCAACCGTCTCTGTAGGATATGAACTTAACAATACCATAGTGCGTCAGCCATTGTAAAAGTGTTCCAAATGAGGCAACATATCCTAATGCTTGAGCTTTTTATTTGTTGATTTAGTCATTATCAACATTCCTTGTATTTACAAAGCAAACTTCAAATACATTATCAGTTTTAAAACTTAGCTGCTAAATAAATTAAAATTTCTACAACATCTGAGCAGATGGGGACACAGTTGTGTACAGTCACAAACAGCAATTTTGTACCCAGCTGGTCCTGTTCCCACCTGAGAAGGCGACACAACTTATCCAATCTGGACAATGCCCTGTGAGTTATATACTGTACATCAGTGATAGCAAACAAATCTTGCTGTTTGCTACAATGCCTCATTATGCAATTGGGGCTGTTTAGCTGCCAGTGAATTGAGTCGAAAGTAAGTGCGGTCCCAAATAACATCATTCGTCTGAACAAACTGCACTGATATTAGAGTATGCATCATAACAAAGGTTGGAACACTCATATACATTGTGAAGAGGAAAATAAAGCTTATACTTATGAAAACAACAATGAAAGTGTCGAGGAGTTGTTTATATGCAGCATGCCAAGCTTATTCTCACAATTTAGAATGTTGGTATTAATACTTGCTGAATGGGAGGGATTGTAACCATCTATCACAGATATTGTAGCATTTATCAGGGTGGTTTCTGATATGTTGAGGCATAGAGTTAACCAATGCCATCACCTCTGACAAAGTCTTGACTAACCAACATTTGGGAATCATTTTTTGCATTTTATAACAAATCAAGTAGGTATGTGCAGAGCCGGCATACAGGCAGGCAGACTAGGCAACTGCCTAGGGCCTCTGGTCCCTCATCCAGTGGCATGCCACTCATAGTTGCACACCATGAGGCTGCTATGGGGCATGTGAGTCAGGGCGGCCTGCCCGGTGGCAGCGGCGCCCCCCTCCCGCATTCAACTTTATAGATATCATATATGCCGATACAATAATGGAAGAGAAAGCACCAGATGACGCTCCCTACCCCATCATTCCCCTCTGCCACTGCGGGTGTGCAATGACGCCACTTCATCGAGCACAGTACTGTTTGACAGCCAGTGCAGCTGCTGAGACTGGAGCAGAGCCTGGAGCAGCAGTGAAATGAAGAAGAGAGGTGAGTATTGTGATAAAAATTATCTATCTCTGTCAGTGAATGAGTACTGGTGGCCATAATACTGTAGACCTGTCAGGCTGGATTATGCTCTATGAGAGGTGACCGCATTCTGCGCTATTAGGGGTGGTCGCATTATACTATATGAAGATCTATGGGGCACATTATACTATGGGGAGTGCATTGTACTATGTGGAGGACTATGAGGAGTGTATTATACTATATGGAGGACTATGGGGTGTGCATTATACTATATGGAGGACTATGAGGTGCATTATACTATGTGGAGGACTATGGAGAGTATTATACTATGTGGAGAACTATGAGGAATGTATAATACTATATGGAGGACTATGGGGAATGTATTGTACTATATGCAGGACTATGGGGAGTGTATTATACTATATGGGGGAGTGTATTATACTATATGGAGGACTATGGAGAGTGTATTATATTATATGGAGGACTATGGGAAGTGTATTATACTATATGGAGGATTATGGGCAGAGTATTATACTATATGGAGGACTGTGGTGTTCTTTATACTATATGGAGGACTGTGGGGTGTATTATACTAAACAAGCAAAATGTTGCCTATTCATCAAGTGATTAGATTGTTTATGCTGGAACAAACATCCTTCTTCTCAGCAGCACATTGAATGGTGAAAACTGCAAATATGCTGCTGACAACATGATACTTTAAGGCTACTTTCACACATCAGGTTTTCGGCGTCAGGCGCGATCCGGCGTCGTGCCGGAACGCCGGATCCGGCAAATGTTTCGTAAAACCGGATGTGACGGATCCGGTTTTCTGGCGGATCCGTCTTTTTCTGGACAGACAAAACCGGATCCGTCTCATCCGGTTCATCCATTTTTCTATCCGTTTTTCGACGGATTACGCCGGATCCGGTTTTTAAAATTGACCCTTGTGGCCTTCCGAACGGGATTGGCTACTGGAAAACTATATATAGCATGTTCCTACAGCCCTTCTTTGACAGGTTGTAGAGGAGAAAGTGCAGGTTGGAGAGAAGAGCAAGTTACTGGCGAAGATGGATGTTGTCATTGGAAATATTTTGAAGAATTTGGCGGATTTTACAGCGGAGGCAAATCGTTTGAGGGTGATTGTTCTGGAGAAGGAGAGAGCGAGACAGCAGCACATCAGGCATCGTAGACGACGTTTGTGGATCCACCCCATCACAGCCAAGAGAATGACGCGTGGGGTCTATTCTACA
Organism: Dendrobates tinctorius; assembly: GCF_039654945.1. Taxonomy (NCBI): domain Eukaryota; kingdom Metazoa; phylum Chordata; class Amphibia; order Anura; family Dendrobatidae; genus Dendrobates; species Dendrobates tinctorius. The sequence goes on along the minus strand of NW_027361829.1, from coordinate 23,648,835 downwards.
CTATGCATGGACCTTCGACGAAACCCGGATAAATTTTTTGGATATGTTAGGATGAAAATGGAGAATTTTGATTACTTGGTGGAGCGCATTGCACACCTCATAAGAAAAGCGGACACCTATTGCCGCTTCTCTGTTTCACCCGCAGAGCGTCTGATGGTGACTTTAAGGTAAGCCACATTTATTGGATATGATCGCATCAGAGCACACTTTCACTGCAATCTTGTTGGTGGTAGTTTGTATCTCCAAGTGTTATAGGTCAGTTTTGGTATGTAATGCTGTGATTTAAAACTAATTTATTGTTTTTTAATTCCCCACAGATTTCTTGCAACTGGAGAATCCCTTTCGTCACTGCATTTCCAGTACAGACTCGGGATTTCCACCATATCTGGAATTGTGAAGTACACATGCCGTGCACTGTGGGACTCCTTAGCTGAAGAGTTTTTACCAGAGCCCACAACAGAGAGGTGGATTGAAATTGCTGACAAGTTTCAACAGATATGTCAGTTTCCAAACTGCTTGGGCGCTGTGGACGGGAAACATATCCGCATTGTAAAGCCAGCTGGATCGGGATCGGAATATTTCAATTATAAGAAATATTTTTCAATTGTCCTCATGGCCATCGCTGACGCGGAATACAAATTTATTGCGGTTGATATTAGGGCCTATGGCCGCTCCAATGACTCTCAAGTTTTCAAACTGTCTGCCATGGGGCGTAAACTGTATGGAAACACCTTCCAGTTCCCACCACCTAGACCGCTGCCGCAAACATCTGGTCCACCTATGCCATTTGTCTGTGTAGGGGATGAAGCCTTCCAGCTGTCAGAACACCTTTTGAAACCGTACTCTAGCAGAGGATTGACAAGACCAAAACGCATTTTTAATTACCGCCTCACAAGAGCAAGAAGAATGGTTGAATGTACCTTTGGTATTCTGACAGCCAAATGGCGGGTCCTATTGACTGCGATCAACCTCAAGACAGAAACTGTGGACGAGGTGATCAAAGCGTGCGTGGTACTCCACAATTTTGTTATCTGCAAGGAACCCATTTCCATTGAGGACACCTCTGAAGAAACCACCTTGCAAGATTACCATGACATTACCACTAGAAGTTCTGTGACGGTTTCAGTAATGAGGGACAATTTTGCACTATACTTTATGTCACCTCAAGGCAGAGTACACTGGCAGGATGACAGAGTGTGAAAGATTTGTGCCCAACCAAACTTGTGTACCTTCTGTACCAACAGTATATACCTTTGCCAACCAAAGTTGGCTATCTTGTCATGGTCTCTATTTTTAGCTTTAGGCCACAGGTGTGTACCTGGTTGTGTTTTATGCAAAGTATTTCACCTTTTAACAAAAGTTGTGTACATTGTTAGGAAATCACCAACAATAAACACAACTTTTTAGGTGAAATACTTTGCTTCAAACACAACCAGGAACACAACTGTGGCAAAAAGCTAAAATTTACCCACAGTTATATACCTAGTTTTGAATACCATTTCACCTTTTAAATACCCTGTATTTAACCTTTTTCGCCGCAGAAAGAAATGACAGACAACCAGTGTAAAATAATTTAACTTTTATTGAAAAATGTTTTTTTTAGTAAACTTTTTTAAAATTTTAATAAACTTGTTTAATAAAACTTTGAAACTATAAAACTGAAACCATAAAACTGGTCATTTTTATTTAAATACACACATTATAAATCTGTGTAGTGTGTGGTGGAAATACTGCTGTAGGGGCTGCGGGACACTTCGACACTGGGAGTGTGGAGAGAGGACTGGGATCGTGGTGGGGAAGGAACAGTTAGAGGTGAAGGTGTGGAAAAAACTACAGAATGGGTGGACATGTGGGAAGCAGAAGAGGTGGTGGGTGGTGGAGTGGAGGGTTGGGCAGGGACTGTAGGAGCAGATGATGTTGATGGCAAGTTGTATGGGGAAGGAGTTTGGTACGGGGCAGGTTGCTGGAAGTGGGGAGATGTCTGGTACGGGGCAGGTTGCTGGAAGTGGGGAGATGTCTGGTACGGGGCAGGTTGCTGGAAGTGGGGAGATGTCTGGTACGGGGAAGGTTGCTGGAAGTGGGGAGATGTCTGGTACTGGGGAGGTTGCTGGTACTGGGGAGTTTGCAGGTACTGTGGAGGTTGCTGGTACTGGGGAGGTTGCTGGTGCTGGGGAGGTGGATGGTGCTGGGGAGGTGGATGGTGCTGGGGAGGTGGATGGTATGTAATAGGAGGGGGAGGATGGAAAGTGGCTGGAGGTGGATGGTATGTAATAGGAGGGGGAGGATGGAAAGTGGCTGGAGGGGGTGTAGATGTAATAGGAGGGGGAGGATGGAAAGTGGCTGGAGGGGGTGTAGATGTAATAGGAGGGGGAGGATGGAAAGTGGCTGGAGGGGGTGCAGGTGGAGGAACTACTGTGGTGGGAGGAGGAGGAGGTTGGGAGGTAACTTGCTGGAGAGCAGCGTGGCATGAATGCATTACATGCATCTGCTGGGCAGGAGAGAGCGTTTCCATGCGCTCCACAACAGACCTGAAAAAGGTGTGGTTTGGCGAAGATCTTGCTTCTGAATGCATGGTTTGCAGACGTGTCTTCACCTCCAGAATGCTGGAGTTGATCTGCTGATAGCCTGCGGAGATTTGCTCTGACAAGACTTTTAGACAGTTCTGGAAAGATGCATTCAGATGCAAGAACTCTGGCGCATAAGTCTTTTCCTGACCCCTCTGCCGCTGCCGCCCAGTACCCGCAGGTGTACTAGAGGTGGCAGGGGCAGAAGGGTGGGGTAAAGGGAAAGCGATCTCCTCACCAGCAGCTTCATGTAATGTAGGCGGCCAGGATGCTCCTGTGCTGGTGGATGGGACAGATGGGTCGAATGTGTGGGAAGGCTGGGAAGGTGCAGATGTACCGGGGCGGTCGAAGTGTCCCTCGGTGCCGGTCTCCTCAGGGATCGCCTCAGAAGGGTCCAATCGTGCCGGCTCCCGAGTGCTGCTCACCGTGCTGTGGAATAAAGAGGAAAAAAAACAATTAAAATACTGACATGGTATGGCCCTGGCTGAAAAAAAATTTTACATATAACATTTTTTTTCACATGTGGTGTGTAATATTTACCTTCTGGTGACCATTGTTTCCCGGAGGAACGACAGGGCTTCTGCGTACTTGTACTTGCTCCTGCGTCCTCCAGATCCACTCGGGGCCCGCATCTCTTTATTGAACTCCTTCTTGAAACGATCTCTCACAGACCGCCACCGATTCACAATTCTGTTCCCTGAAACGAGAAAGGAGTGGTTAGTATACAACATCAGTGTTTCCCAAACTCCAGTCCTCATGGTCCCCAGGGGTCATGTTTTCAGGATTTCCATAGTAAATAGAAATCCTGAACACATGATCCGTGGGGACCACGAGGACTGGAGTTCGGGAAACACTGGTTTACATCAAGCAACCGATACTGTATATACTTACGCTCTTTAATCTGGGCCCGAGCTTCGAGGTCCTCCCAGCGGCCCACAAGGAGCGAACAGATTTCCTCCCAGAGTCGTCGGGTAACGATCAGGTCAGCGTGGCGGCGGTCAGCCATATTCCAGAGCGGCTCCCTTTCTCTGACGAGATCGATGAGGCGGTCCACATCAATCCCTCCATCCTCACCGTCAGAGTCGGGAGCACGCTGTGAAGGCTGTTAAAGAAAAAGACAAAAATAACATAATTAGCCTCCACAAAAGAAATGAAATAAAAAGTGCAAAAAAACAAAGCAAAAATATTTATACTTACACGCTGGTGACCGCCGCGTTGCTGTCGCCGACGACCCTGGGAGGCACTGCGAGGACCTCTTGGCCGAGCACCAGATTGGGAAGACTAGAGAAGAAAACAAAAAATGTTATGTCTTTGGATGTAGGCATTTGTTTGCTGTGTGTGGTCTGCAGAACATTGTTTTCTATGTGTTGTGTGTAGTGTGATGTTGTGTTTCTGCGTTTGATGCAAAAAACTTACCAATTGTGAGCCCACTCCAGGTGTCTGTCCACCCCTTCCTTCTTCTTCTGGGAGCTCCTCTTCATCTTGTGATTCCTGTTTTGAAATAAAAGGCAATGAATAGACATATATTACAGAGAAGATGGATTTTGGAAATAAAAACTTACCGTCAAACGCTGACGATGCGAGGGAGGGCTCCCAGAAGATGATGTGCTGTCTTTCTGGTGGCCACACTCCATGCCTGTGGGTGGTGTTCCAGCTGCTGCCATTGCTGCTGCTGCTGCATCTATTGGGCGGCTGTTGAATAAAGAGAAACAAAGGGCCAATGAATATCTTGATATTCAATAGCCCTAGTTTGGAGGAATGGGTTATTTGATAATTACCGTCTCTCATCTGCTGCTGGCCTCCCCTCCTCAGCATGTTCTATTTGCTGCTCCATTTGGGGTGGTGGTGGTGCGGATGGTGCTGCAGTGGTCTCCTGCCTTCTCCTGCTTCGCTTGGTTGCTTTCTTGGGTGGCATGTTGGGTGTGGCTGTGGGTCCCACTGTCTTGCTTTTATATATGTCTTGTGGGCAGAGCTACTGCCCACAAGATCCGGCGCATTGCGGCGCTCATAGGCTTTCATTGTGTGAAAAAGCCGGACGCGCCGGTGAGACAGTCACCGTTTTTTCCAGACGCCGGATCGCGACACATTGCCGGATCCGGCGAAAACCGGATGAAACGCATGGCCATCCGGCGCAAATGCAAGTCAATGGGGGGGAAACCGGATCCGGCATTGCATTTCGCCGGATCCGGTTTCTGTCAAAAGCGCCGGATCGCGCCTGACGGCGAAAACCTGATGTGTGAAAGAGGCCTAAGGGGACAGTTTGATCTAATAGTGATTGTTCTGTCCCCATCATTGTTCCTCAGCCGTGTAAAGAGGCCGGGAAATAAGCGTTGAATGACTTTAATATTGTTGATCACACCCTTTTAGCGGCCTGGACTCAGCGCATGTAAATACTACCAAAATGCATCTGTGTGATGGTGCAATATGTTGGTATTTGGGGCCCTGTTTTAACTTTTGCCCAGGGCCCCACTTTGCCTAAAACCGACCCTGGGTATGTGTGTAACTGGATCTACAAACACCAGGATTAACAGTCAGTTTGACGGGAAGTGTGGAATAGGAGATCCAATTACATTATTAAGAAACACAACCACTTGTTAACAAAATCCAAGGACTTGAGACTAGCTCCAGAGAAGAAGAAAGAATATATCAGTGGTTGTGTGACTTTTGGGGCACTCAAATGTGTAATAATGACAAAACTTAGCTAGTTTGAAATGCTATACTGTAAATGTTTGTATATATGAATGTGATGTAGTGTGAGTGTATTAATATATTCACCTACATCTGCTGTCTCCGATGCCCAGCACCATCCCCGCTCCTCTTCTAAGTAATATCACCGCAATTGCAACTATCCGGCTCCCCTTACGCTCTATGCATGAGCTGGAAGTCTCTTTTACAATAAAAGCACACGGAGCCTTGTTTTGACGCTCCGTTGGCTTACATTATAAAAGTTACATCCGGGTTACGTAAAGCGCAGCATTACCTGGAGAATCTGCAGAGAGGTGACATCACGGAGAAGAGGACCAGAACAACGCTGGACACTGTAGAGAGCAGCAGTAGGTGAGTATGTTAATGCAGTCACACTATAGTACTTGCACAATTAATGAAAAGAATACATGGGAGTGCTTCTTTAAAGCTCATCGACTCCTTTTCCTCCACTCTAATTAGTGAGAAGGTCAGGAATGATTCTGAAATTTTCACATTGTGCCAAAGAAGTGTGAACAGGAACCTAAGCCATATCAAGCATACTTCTTTCAACTGTGACTCTCTTGAAGAGTCTGCCTTAGAATTGGATGATGTTTGAGAGATGGCCATGTATACAGGCTCCCACAGAGCATAAGGTTCGGTGAATCTAATTATATCTTCTGAAAGGAGATTGACTTTTGTCTGTACTCATGTCTCCTCTGTTGAATTCCATTTAGTTGGAAGGGAAGTAGTTGACTCACTAAGGCTACGATCACATTAGCGTTCGGAGGCTCTGTGGAGGGCTGCATACTTCCTCCGTTACGCCCCGCCTACTTCCGCATACTTCTGCAGGTGTCCTGCATACCTATCTTTAACATTGGATACGCAGGACATGCGAATGTGTCGTTTTGATGTGCCCGCCGACCGCATGGGAACGCAACAAGTTGCGTTTTGTGCGGACAGTGGGCGCATCAAAATGACACATTTGCATACATCCGCATGTCCTGCACACCCAATGTTAAAGATAGGTATGCAGGACACATGCAGAAATATGTGGAAGTAGGCGTGGCGTAACGGAGGAAGTACGCAGCCCTCCGCAGAGTCCCTAAACGCTAATGTGAACCCGACCTAAATAGTTCAATCTTACAATAGTGCACCTTACAGACTCTGAAGATGCAGTGGAGTATCTAGTGGAAATCCTATGCTAAGTATTGTGCCAGATAAGAGAGCCAATTTAGCTACATTGTAGTAGCTTGTTCCAGCAGTTTATTTTTTGGTGCAAAAAAGTCAGAAAAAAAGTTATTCATATTCATATCATGTTAGTCTGTAAATCTTAATACATAAATAAGTGAAACATGTAGTCCAAAGTATAATAACCAAAAATACAATACCTTATAATGGCCCCAAATGCTGCCAAAAAACATCAAATGAGGGATAGACACCAGGAAAGTGGCCTCAATTCACCCACAGTACTAAATGTAGCATGGCACTGCAGCAATCAGCCAGGCATGAGGTATCGGGGTCTGGGACAGCATTTACAGCTTTCAATTGAACGTCACAGTAAGACGAGTTTGGTGAGGGAAAAGTGTAGGCCTCCTTTGCTGGGAGCCCTGATACCACATGCAACACCTCGATCTGCTTTCATGCTTAGCCACATTCTGGTGGCACAAATATCAGTTTCACCGGTAGTTGAGTCCAAGGAAGTGGAGGCCTGATAGTATCGGAGACCTACTGCTACAGGTAACACGCATGAAGGAGACCTAACCACGAGTATACACATTTTCAAAAATTAGTGGCAGACACTACCAAAGTGGCATCAATTTCATCACAGTAGAAATAGTATAAGAGGGACCGATAGGTCTTCCACTACACCCAATCCAGCAGATGGACACCCAACCAGGAGTGTTAGTATCACGAGGCCACAGAGTGAGACCGCGTAACCACCACCAAGGGGCGATAGAGTAGCACACCACCTGCGTAGACCTGCGGGGCAGCCACAACGCCACAGCACCGGGATGGTAGAATTGTCAGAAAAGCTAAGTCGGTAATAGGACGAAAGCGCAGTACAATAGGGGCGGAGCAACAACAAAGTCAGAGGCAATCCAGAAGGTCAGAGCCAGTCGGAAGTGGGAAATCCAAGACGTGAGATAGGAACCAGGTCAGAATACAAGCAGAGTCAAACACTAAGGGATTCAAGCACAGGGAGGGAAATAACTAGGTTAGGACAGGATATAGGGAAGGGAAGGGACAAGCACAGGGATTAAGAGATGGCCAAGGACAAACCAGGACACAATTGAGTCAGCTGCTCAAGACAGAGGCAGAAACTATAATTGACATGGTCTGCCGACAGCAATAGGGAGAAATAGCTGATCACAAACCAAAGAGAGGCCTGAAAGATTTAACCTGCTCATGACCAGGTCGGGCAAGAGATCACAAATAGTAAAGCTCGAGCTGGATCATGACAGTTCACATTTAAACAACTGAGGGCCTTACTCCACAGAAGTGACATCAATTTCACCACAGTAGAAATGGTATAATAGGGACCGACAGGTCTTCCACTATGCCCAATCCAGCAGATGGACACCCAACCTTGAGTTTTCACATTTTAAAAAATAAGGGCCTGACGCCACCGAAGTGTAATAAATGTCACGAGAATAGAAATAGCATAACTGGGACCGACACGTCTTCCACTACAGCTAACCCAGAAGATGTAGATCAACCATGACTGTTCACATTTCCACAAATTTGTTAATATCAGCAGCAGCATCAGCCACAGGAGGCACAGAAGCCAGACTAAAGATATCACAGAGTGCTGTTATGTAACACTAATGCAGCATACTAAAAAATACAATATCACCTAGTCTGTACAGTATGCGATTGGGGTGCAAAAGTCCTTGGAGACCCTTGCCTTGCAAATGTTGATGAAAGTTAGGCAACCTACACTTTCAATGGACAGCCGGCTGCACTTATCCATCAGAATACCACAAGCAGCACTGAAGACACGTTCTGAGAGAACGCTGGCTGCCGGGCACAATAAAACCTCCAAGGCGTGTGAGGTGAGTTCAGGCCACTCATCCATTTTGGAAAACCAAAATGTGAAAGGGTCCAAACCCTCCATGATGGTATTGATATTCAGTTCTAAATACTCCTGCACCATCCTCTTCATTTGTTCACCACGTGTAAGACTTGACTCTGTTGTGCCTGTGCATGAGTTGGTCTACAAAATGTGTCAAAGGACCAACAGAAATTGCTTCTTCCACTTACACTAATGCTGTAGCTAATGTTTTTGCGGTAGCGAATTGATGTGCTGGAGGTTGGAAGTCTAGAGCTGCGATACAAACTGCGTGCTTCACTGCTGTTTTGGGGAAAAGCTCTCTTAAGATTGTGTAAAAGCATGTTTCGATACTCCAGCCTTCGCAGGTCTCTTTCCAGGGAAGCATCTGGCAAAATTTGTTTTTAGAACATGGATCTAACAGAGTGGCAACCCAGTAGTCAGCATTATTCCTAATCATAACTATAATACGGGGATCATGTTGCAGATAGTACAGCAAGAAGGCTCTCATATGTCAGGCTCTACAATGAGGTCCAAGCCCATGCTGTGCTGGTGGCTGGGTAACAATAATGCTTGTTTCCTCTGTCTCCTCCCACCAACCACGAACAACTGGGAAGGGAGAATTATCCTCTTCATCTGACAGTCGCTCGCCCATCACCTCTTCCTCCTCCATTTGTTCCTTGGATCTTGAACCTCATTAACAGTTTGTCTGTTATCACCAGCCCCCCTCGATCGCAGTAATACACCCTCCCTTGGCACCCGCCTGCATGACGACAGTCTGTAACTAAGAGACAATGTTATCCCTTCCGCATCCTCCTCTGCTTCCTCCTCTTTTTCTATGACCACCATCTCCTTCCACAGGCTATTCAAAGTCTGCTCCAGCATATAGATGACCAGAACAGTGATGATGATGATGATGATGGTGTCGTCAACGCTAACCATCTTGGTAGCCATTTCAAAACTGTGCAGAAGGGTGCAGAGGTCCTTAATCTGTGCCCACTCCGTAAACGTGACATGTGCCATGTCGGTACTGCATTAGCCCAGGCTATACGACATGATATACTGCATCAGGGTTCATTGCTGCTGCTACAGTCGCTGCAACATGTGCAAAGTGGAATTCCACTATGTCAGCACATCGCATATCAACTTGTTAACTGGCATGGACAAAGACCTCTGTATTGATGCAAGTCGATGACCTGAGGGGTGCGAACGGCGGAAATAAGCACACAGCATCCTTGCTTTCTGGAGCAGCTCACCCAGGCCAGGATAGTGGCGAAGAAAACGCTGTACCATCAGGTTGAGGACATAGGGCCGCCACCAGGTTCGCCCCATTATCAGACATGGAATTCCCTGGATGAAGGTTAAGTGGAGACAGCCATTAATCAAACTCATTCTAAACCAACTTTTCTGTTACATATATTAATTTACTAAACAGAAACAAGCACCATATTTCAACAAATTTAAAAATTGTTTTATTATTCCACATGGAAAATTATTTAAAAATATAATTTACAGAGAAAAATAATACAAGCCAAAAATTCACCTCTGGTGGGACAACAAAAGAGGCTACAAAGTACTTAAAAAATGTGATTATACATATATCCAAATAAACAGGTACTGGCCCTTTAATTGTAGCTGTGAGGAGTTAATAATGTGAAACCTCTTCTACACATATCTGAAAGCCTAGCAAGCTATAGCCAAAACTTATGAGTGATAAATGGAGCACATATAATATACGTCCACACTACCCGGGCTCAGTCTCCGCTTAAAAATAATGTTAATAACTCACATATAAAGTGTCAAGTGCCACGTGGCAGTTTAGATTTCCCCTTTCTTGCTTTAGGCTGAGTTAGCTCTCCGGCCGTGTCGAGGCATCTAGGGCATCGTAGGTACGCTCCACAGCTACTGCTAGTTGTGTGGATAGGATCAGGGGTCTGCAATCCGCTTACTTACTAACCTCTCTGGTGTTCTGTGGCTTAGCCTGGTCCTGCTATCCACCTCGGTGACCCATTCATAACAGGCACTGTTAGCAGCAAGATTTTAGCTAGTTATCTAAGTGGTTGTATATCAGTCAATATCAGTCAGAGAGTGTAGCTAGCTAGTGTCTAGTGTGGATGTTAAATTTACCTTGCAGCATTTTTTTTGGCCATACTGAGGTCCACAGACAAAGCCAGCAGGGCACATGCTCTACAAGTGTGTTGTGCACTGCTTCTATTTTGCTCCATGCATGAGTATAGCATTCTAAATAATATTTTTTTCACTAGCTAAATATGAAAATCTACTGTATCCCACCTTGTCATTTAGTGCTGTGGTAATATGAAACTGTGTGCAGATTTAGCGCACTTTAAAAAGAAATATAATTTTTCTGCTGCAAAAAGTTTGACAGCCCGTCATATCACACTTTGTCGTTTTGTTGGGTTGAAATTAAGCTGGTTGCAGATTTCACACACATAACCGAAAATGTTTTTTTGTTGCTAAACATCATACAGTAGAGGACCTGACTTAGTAATAGTTTGTAGCATCTAGTGTGTTATAAAGGCCAGATCCAAAGGCCACAAAAAAATTCTTGTGTTCCTAATGTCATACAGTAAGGAACATCTGACTTTCAAATTGTTTATAGCATATCTACTTTGTCATACAGGCCTCATCCACATCCAAACAATTCTTTATTTTGTGACTAACGCCATACAGCACACCATATTTCACCTTGGAATTTACTGTCGCTGAAATTCAACTGTTTGCAGAGGTGGTGCAGAGATTAAAATCTAATTTTTTGTTGCTAATATTGTGCTCCTACGACTCTATCTGAGCAACATGCCTGGTAAAAAGCGAGGCCGTTGTGGAAGGGGAATTAGGCTTGGTGTTCAAGGTGTACGTGGGCTAGGTGGTAAGGTTAGTGAAAGAACTAGGGAACCAACAACGTCACGTCCTATGCAAAGACATCTGACAACTTCTGTTACTGGCCGGGCTACTCCACTACCTTTCTTTGGCAGACGCACAGCGGTTTGCCTTGTTGATGAGGTCCAGAACGATCATGTGCTCAAGTGGCCTCTCCTCCTCTTCCTCCACCTCAACATCATACCCTCTACAGTCCAGAGAGGTGGCACCTAAATTATCCACCTATCCACCAAGAGAATTGGAGGGATCCAATGGCTGGATATCCTTAAAGACAAAAATGTCCAGGAAGGATGGGAAATCTTGAAAAATGAAATTCTCAAAGCACAGTTGTTAACAATTCCGAAAAGAGGGAAGAATAGGAAGCATTTAAGGAAACCAGGATGGATGAACACAGAACTTAAGCACATGCTAAAAAGGAAGAAAAAAATGTTTATAAAATGGAAAGAGGGAGGCATATCTAAAGAAGAATATAATGCTGTCTGCAGAACCTGCAGGGCACAAATCAGATTAGCTAAAGCTGAAAATGAATTGAGGCTTGCAAGAGATGTCAAAAGCAATAATAAAGGATTTTGGGGATATGTCAAAAGTAAAAGAAAAGTCAAAGATGCTATAGGATTTTTACAGGATGAAAATGATGAAATGGTAAGACAGGATGTTGAGAAGGCTGAACTTTTAAATTCCTATTTTGCATCTGTTTTCTCTCAGAAAGGAAATGTAACATCAACTGTTATTCACTGTCCTATTAAGGGAATAGAAGAATCCAGGATATCTATAAACAGAAAGATAGTGAGGAAACACTTAGCTAACCTAAATGAATTCAAGTCTCCAGGTCCAGATGAATTACACCCCAGAGTACTGAAGGAGATAGCAGAAGAAATTTTTGAACCCCTCTCCATAATCTTTGAAAATTCTTGGAGAACAGGAGAAGTGCCAGAAGACTGGAGAAGAGCAAATGTTGTTCCTATCTTCAAAAAGGGGAAGAAGGTGGACCCAGGCAACTATAGGCCGGTGAGTCTGACTTCTATACCAGGAAAGATCTTTGAACAAATTATTAAACAACATGTATGTCAATACCTGGATAAGAATGAAGTGATTAAACAGAGTCAGCATGGGTTTGTAACTAATAAGTCATGTCAGACTAATTTAATTTCCTTCTATGACGGTATTACTGATTGGGTGGATCAAGGAAATGCTGTAGATATAGTATATCTTGACTTCAGCAAAGCATTTGACAAAGTCTCTCATACAATCCTTATTGAAAAAATGACTAAGTATGGAATGGACAAGGCAACTGTTAGGTGGATTCATAACTGGCTTAGTGATCGGACCCAAAGAGTGGTCGTAAATGGCTGCACATCCAGTTGGAAGAATGTCTCAAGTGGGGTACCACAGGGCTCTGTCTTGGGCCCTGTATTGTTCAACATCTTTATCAACGATTTAGATGAAGGAATTGAGGGTAAACTGATTAAATTTGCTGATGACACAAAGCTAGGAGGGATAGCTAATACTAGAGAAGAGAGAGAGAGGATTCATAAAGATTTAAATAAACTGGAGAAGTGGGCAGCAACTAACAGAATGGTTTTTAACAGGGAGAAATGCAAGGTACTACATCTGGGCAATAAAAATGAAAAAAGCATATATAGAATGGGAGGAATAGGGCTAAGTGACAGCACATGTGAAAAAGACTTGGGTATACTAATAGATCACAGACTGAATATGAGTCAACAGTGTGATGCAGCAGCAAAAAAGGCAAATGCAATTCTAGGATGTATTAACAGAAGCATACAGTCTAGATCACGTGAAGTAATTATTTCCCTCTACTCCTCTTTGGTCAGACCTCATCTGGAATATTGTGTCCAATTTTGGGCACCACATTTTAAAAAAGACATCAACAAACTGGAGCAAGTTCAGAAAAGAGCGACTAGAATGGTGACCGGTCTGCAAACCCTGTCTTATGAGGAAAGGTTGCAGGATTTGGGAATGTTTAGTTTGCAAAAGAGAAGACTGAGAGGAGACTTAATAGCTGTCTACAAATATCTAAAGGGCTGTCACATTGTAGAAGGATCAACTTTATTCTCATTTGCACAAGGAAAGACTAGAAGCAATGGGATGAAGCTGAATGGGAGGAGACACAGATTAGATATTAGAAAAAACTTTTTGACAGTTAGAGTGATCAATGAGTGGAACAGGCTGCCACGAGAAGTGGTGAGTTCTCCTTCAATGGAAGTCTTCAAACAGAGGCTGGACAGACATCTAACTGGGATGATTTAGCGAATCCTGCTTTGAGCAGGGGGTTGGACCAGATGGCCCAGGAGGTCCCTTCCAACTCTACCATTCTATGATTCTATGATTCTATCCATGCTTCCCCCTGCGTCCCAACTCTCCAACCATACAACTGACTACGGAAACACAGATGGGTGAGTCTGAGGAGCTGTTCGCGCATTCTATACCATGGCCAATCAGAAGTGTACTCAAAAGCTTCACAGAGTCAAGAGGAATAAATCTGCACAAAATGCCCCAAAATTTTTTAGCTTGGACAAAGTAGGGTCCGAGCAGCATCCTAACTCTCGTCATCAGACGTTTAACCCTGGGGGGAGTAAAGTACTACAGTGCGCAGGTGCCTGGCCTCTATGACCTTTCCTCGTGTCTGCACTATGCAGTACTTTTCTCTGCCCTCAACAGGGCAGATAAAGCACGTCTGCGCAGAAGTCGTGACGGGAAGCAAAGAAGAGGATGTCATTGCATGAAGATGGGAGACGCCGGACCCGGACCGCAACACCCATCGGACCCGGACTGCACTGCACCACCCCTGGGTGAGTATAATATAACTTGCTTTTCTTCTCTTTCAGGTTACATTGGGGAATTATCTACAGCATTCAGTAATGCTGTAGATAAACCCCTAACGGCGGTGGCCACACCTTATAGACAAAAAAATAGGTGACAGATTCCCTTTAACGAGACATGCGCTCCAACAGTGCAGAGCTAATCCCCATCACCTTCGTACTGCACAGCCAGGGCTTACCGCAATCAGGCAGTGTTAAAATTGCTATGTGTTGGAGATCGCAGTCATACAACTGAAGAGTTGTGGACAGCCCTCCAGGCTGAGTTTGATTAATTATAATCAACCACAAGATCCAAAAAAAAACAAAAATTATATCATAGTGCCTCACATACAATTCTAAACCAACTTTTCTGTTACATATATTAATTTAATAAACAGAAACAAGCACCATATTTCAACAAATTAAAAAATTGTTTTATTATTCCACATGGAAAATTATTTAAAAATATAATAATTTACAGAGAAAAATAATACAAGCCAAAAATTCACCTCTGTGGTGGGACAACAAAAGAGGCTACAAAGCACTTAAAAAATGTGATTATACATATATCCAAATAATAGCAAAAAAATCTCATAGATGAGCTATTAAGCATCACAAGAGATCAAAATTGGAGTTTTTCAAGCTAAATAATTTATTTAGAATAATTAACAAAGCATAAATGCTAAATGCAAGTTACAGCAGACATAAATACAATATAATTAAACCAGCATCTTGACAGTTAATAAAGTTTTTATCTGTATAAAACATGTAGTTTCTTTGCTTTCCTTTCACAAATAGAATGCATAGTAAACAGCAAACTCCCCATTTACATAATATGTATGCCCAGATAAGGTTTTGCATACAATAAGTGCCCAGGGTAAAATGCTGAATATAAAGATATAAAGTGCATAAGTGCCTTGTATCAATAAGCCTAGTAGGCGTTAAGTGTACACAGAGTAAAGACTGTCTATACAAAATCCAGAGTGAGATACAAGGACTGCATTAGAAAGAAATAATGCTAATAACTTACATATAAAGTGTCAAGTGCCACGTCCCTCACCTCGACGCGCGTTTCGTCCTTCTTCATCAGGAAGCCCCCTGGGGCTGTGCTGAATCACCATCCATATGTTACTGCTTGTGCCAGTTTGTTTTTGTCCCTTATTAGATTGGCCTCTTTTTGCTCTGCTTTCAGAATATACCAGAGTGCTGATATAGTGGGCGAAGTCGTGCAACTTCAGTATTTTTTGCATCAGACGTGTTGGCCTTTTTTGCAGGATTTTTTGTGTGATTGCAGACAGCGTCTTTCCTTTCCTGTCCTGTCTAGTCAGTGTGGGCCCCATCATTTGCTCAGTCTATTTTCCTACCTGAGTTTGTGTTTTCATCTTGCCTCACTGACAATATATGTGTTATGAATGAGTCACCGAGGAGGAAAAAACAAAAAAGAAAGCTATCTATTCCTTTGGGGTCTGCTCTGGGGCAGTTTAGATTTCTCCTTTCTTGCTTTAGGCTTAGTTAGCTCTCCGGCTGTGCCAAGGAGTCTAGGATCATCGTAGGCACACTCCACGGCTACTGCTAGTTGTGTGGATAGGATCAGGGGTCTGCAATCTGCTTAGTTACCAACCTCTCTGGTTTTCTGTGGCTTAGTTTGGGCTTTCTCTCCTCCTCGGTGACCCAATCATAACAGAATCACCAGCCTAAACGGCAGACTCTAGGGTACTCAAAAGAAGGAAAGAATTGTAAAAAAAAAAAAAGTGTCAGAATTTCTTTATATATTTTTTCCTCATTTTCTCTGGGGCTGTGGGAGGATCTTTTCTATAATGGAGATTAAGCAATTGTCTGATCGTGTTGAGCAGCTCGCTGCTGAAGTGCAGGGAATTTCTGCCTATCTCGCTCAATCATCTGCTGTTGAACCAAAAATCTCTACTCCTGATGTGTTTTCTGGGGATTGGTCTAAATTTTTGAATTTTGAGAATAATTGTAAACTATTTCTTGCCTTGATGCCTAACTCATCGGGGAGCTCTGTGCAGCAGGTTAAAATTGTCATCTCCTTGCTGTGCAGCGGTCCCCAGGATTGGGCTTTTTCTCTGACACCTGTAGATCCTATTCTGACTAATGTGGATGCATTTTTTCAAGCCTTGGGGTTGTTGCATGATGAACCTAATGCTATTGATCAAGCTGAGAAAACCTTATTGGCATTGAACCAGGGTCAGGATTCTGCAGAGTTATACTGTCAAAAATTCCGAAAGTGGATGGTCCTTACTACATTAAATGGAATGACGATGCCCTACCAGCTCTCTTTCGGAAGGGTTTGGCAGAAACCGTAAAAGATGTTATGGTGGGATTTCCTGTTCTCTCTGGTCTTGATGATTCTATGTCATTAGCCATTCAAGTTGATCGGCGTTTATGTGAACGTAAAACTACACGAGAGGCGTTGCTGCCTTTTGAACGAATGTCTGAACCCATGCAATGTGATAGGGTTTTGTCTAGGGCGCAACGTCAGGAGTTTAGAAGGTGTATTAAGCTGTGTTTTTTCTGTGGAGATGCCTCTCATACTATTTCTGTCTGCCCTAAATGAGAAAAACGTTTTGCTCACACATTTGCCGTGGGCAGTGTACAGCCTAAGTTCCTTTTGGCAATTACTCTGATCTGCTCCTTGTCTACATTTTCTGCTAAGGCTTTTGTAGATTAAGGAGCAGCTTTGAATCTGATGGATTTAGACTTTGCTAAACGTTGTGGTTTTCCCATGATTCCCCTGTGGACTCCTATTCCTTTGAGGGGTATTGATGCTACTCCTTTAGCGGAGAATAAACCCCAGTTTTGGACCCAGGTGATAATGCGGGTTGCCCTGGACCACCAAGAAAATTGTAACTTTTTGGTGTTCCACAATTTGCATGATACTATTGTTCTGGGTTTTCCCTGGTTGCACGGGATTCCTGAGAACATTGTGTCGGACAGAGAAGTGCAGTTTGTTTCCAGATTTTGGAGAGCTTTTTGTTCCAAACTGGGAAATCAGTTATCTTTCTCCTCTGCATTTCATCCTCAGACCAATGGGCAGACTGAGAACAAACCAGACTTTGGAGTCCTATTTGAGATGTTTTATATCTGCTGATCAGGATGACTGGGTCTCATTTTTGCCCTTGGCTGAATTCGCGCCAAACAATAGAGCTAGTTCTGCCACTTTGATGTCGCCCTTTTTCTGTAACTTTGGGTTTCATCCTCGATTTTCTTCAGGGCAAGTGGAATCTTCGACCTGCCCAAGTGTGGACACTGTGGTAGAGAGAATGCAGCAGATTTGGGACCAAGTGGTGGATAAGTTGTCCCTCTCTCAGGAAAAAGCACCACGGTTTTCCAACCGGCATAGGACCATTGGTCCCCAGTTTAAAGTGGGTGATATGGTTTGGTTGTCAAAGAATATTCCTATGAAGGTTGCGTCTCCAAAGTTCAAGCCAAGATTCATTGGACCTTATAAGATTTTGGAGATTCTTAATCCGGTTTCTTTTCGATTGGCTCTGCCAGTTACGTTTAAGATCCAAAACGTGTTTCATAAATCTCTGTTGAAGAGGTTTGTGGAGCCAGTAGATCCTATGGCGGCGCCTCCTGACCCTGTATTGGTTAAAGGTAATGTGGAATATGAGGAAGAGAAAATATTGGATTCTCGTTTGGCTAGACGGAGACTCCAGTACTTGGTCAAATGGAAGGATTATGGCCATGAGGATAATTCTTGGATCTCTGCTTCTGACATTCATGCTTAGATTCATGCTCATTCATAGATTGGTTCGTGCTTTTCACTGGGCCCATCCTGATCGGCCTGGTGGCGTGTATGAGGGTTCTGTGACCCCTCCTCAAGGGGGGGTACTATTGTGAATTTGCTTTATGGCCTACCTCTGGTTACTACTGAAGGTAGTGGAGCTGGTCATATTGACAGAGGGGTTGCAAGTTCTCTTTCTGGGCTCCCTCTGGTGGTTACTGGAGGTAATGGAGCTAATCTGATTAACAGAGGCTTGCCACCTGATAAAGAGGACGATTGGAGATCTGGGGTTTCAGACTGGATTTGAGACAGTCAACTCCCTCTATCCCTGCTGGTGATTTTTTTCCTGCCTCCTGAGGTCTTAGTTTCCAGCTCAGTCCCTGCATGCTCAGCTAAGTGTTCTTTTGCTATTCTGTTCACATTTGATCTGGTTTTGTCTATTTCAGTTTTGTGTGGGTCAGCCAGCTCCGGCTGGGGCTGTGCTGAATCACCCTCCATATGTTACTGCTTGTGCCAGTTTGTTTTTGTCCCTTATTAGATTGACCTCTTTTTGCTCTGCTTTCAGAATTGTCACGTCGGCGCCAGTCACCACCACCGTTCCAGCAGTGGCAGGGTCCACCGCCGTCTCTACTCACCAGCCCCCACCTCGCTGTGCTGTGCCCGCCTCCTCCTTGCTCCCATCCTCTTGGCGCGTGGCTGTCCCACGCAGGCGCCTTAGGCCACGGGCGCACGCTCTGCAGGATTCTTAACGCTGCAGCGCCCACCCAGAGGCCCTGGCCGCCAATCACCCGGCAGCGTGTGGTATATCAGGCGTCTCCAAGATGGTGGAAGCCTGATTATCATGTGCCTCACCTAGCGGTATTCTGGCCGAGTTGTAGGGGGCTTCCCTGCAACTTCCTCTTGGTACTCTGTACCATACTCTGTACTCTGCCCTGTACTCTGTCTTGTGCCCCGTATCCAGTTCTGTGTTCCTTACTCTGTGCTCCGTGCTTTGTCCTGTGTTCCTCACCCATCCGGTATTTCCACTTTGTCTTGTGCTTTTGTTCCGCAAGTTGCTCTCTGGTCCCCTGAGCCGCCCCTCTTGCTGCTAGCTGTCGCGGTATCTGTCTTCCGAGGGTCTGCCCCTAACGGTCCCTGTATAGGGGTCGGTTCCACCTGGCGCGCTCGCCCTCGGGAGCTCCAGTTCCACGATCCAGAGGGTCCACTCTCGGATATTGCCTTTCCTGGTTGCCACAGCATAATCAGGCCATGGACCCCGCTACCGTCTCAGCGGCTAAGCAGAAAGAATTTCTCTTTTTGCGGGAGAACCAGACTAGAATAATGTTCTTCATGACATCCATGGACACCCGGCTGTCTGCCTTACAAACTGCTGACCCAGGGAACGCCCCGTTGCTAGCTGGGCCCCAGCAGGAGCTCGCGCAGCAGCGTGGTGCCCAGTCCCACATCATGAGCTACATAGCGTCCGTAGATGACTGACTTCTGTCTCTTCAGTCCTCTGCTGCCTCTTCGGCCCTACCTCGGGATCCCGTATCTCACCCGCCCCCACGCCTAGGAAAGCCTCCCAGGTATAGCGGTGACCCCAAGTTATGTCGGGGGTTTTTAAATCAGTGCCGTTTACACTTTGAGCTCCTGCCCCAGCAATACCCCTCTGATCGAGCCAAGGTAGCATTTATTGTGTCCCATTTTGAGGGGGAGTCCTTAGCTTGGGTGAATTCCCTGTGGGAGAGAGATGACCCGGTGGTATCGAGCATACAGAACTTCCTGGATACTTTCCGCAGGGTATTTGACGAGCCTGGACGCGTGGCCGCTACCACTGAGGCTCTTTTCAACCTCCGTCAGGGATCTCTTACCGTAGGACAGTATGCCATCCGCTTCCGGACACTATCCTCTGAGCTAGGGTGGAATAATGAGGCCTTGGTTGGGGCCTTTTGGAGGGGACGCTCGGGTAAAATTAAGGATGAGCTTGCCGGCCGTGACACTCCTACCACCCTGGAGGACCTTATATCTCTTGCCACCCATATAGATTTACGGTTTCAAGAATGCTCCCGAGAGTCAGTTAGGGAGAGGAGACCCTTTAGGCTATATTAAGCGCCCATTCCCCGCTCCCCGGCGTCTCCTAGTAGTTCTGCTCCTGAGCCCATGCAGGTGGACCGAGTAAAGTTGTCCGAGCAACGACGCAGGGAGAGAATGACGCAGGGGCTATGCCTTTACTGCGGCGGGGCCAATCATTTTGTGCGCACTTGCCCAGAGAGGCCGGGAAACGCCTCCACCTAGGCCAGGTAAGAGAGGCCTCCCTAGGTGATACTGATTCCTCTCTGCCCCTTAACATTTCGGCTCTAATTGTTTTAGGTCGGGAGCGTTGATCTGTGGAGGCGTATGTGGACTCGGGTGCGGCTGGTAACTTCATCCGGCTCAAGGAGGTGGACCATTTCCGGATTCCGGTGGTTACCCTAGAAAATCCTCGCACGATCGCCTCGGTGGATGGCAAACCGCTACCTGAACCCATCACCATGGTCACTGTTGAGGTGGAGTTACAAGTTGAAGCACTTCTCCAGGAAAAAATGGCCTTCTACGTCCTGCCTAAATTGTCCCACGTCGTACTTCTCAGCTTACCCTGGCTATGCTTACATGAGCCCGTTCTGGACTGATGCTCTGGGGAGATCCTACGCTGAGGACACTACTGCCATGAACACTGTTTGTCAGTACCTCGCCCTGGATCACTACAAGCTCCTGTCAATCTTTCTGGGCTTCCCACGGCTTATTATTTGTACGCCGATGTCTTCAGCAAGAAAGAGGCAGAGACCCTGCCGCCACATCGGTCCTACGATTGCCCAATCGAACTGATTTCGGGAGCTACTCCCCCCAGGGGGAGAACTTATCCACTGTCTCCAGCGGAGACCTCGGCCATGTCAGAGTACATCCAGGAAAACTTGGCCAGGGGTTTGATTCGGAAGTCATCTTCTCCTGCTGGAGCGGGGTTTTTCTTCGTCCGGAAGATGGATCTCTTCGGCCATGTATTGACTACCGAGGCTTGAACAGTATCACAGATGGTGAAGATGGACCTTGAGAAATTATCTGCTGTACTCAAATGGCCATGTCCGGTCGAAGCAAAAGCCTTCCAGCAGTTCCTGGGATTTGAAAATTATTACAGGCAGTTCATCCCTCACTTCTCCTCGGTGACCAAGCCCATCTCCCCTCTGACCCGGAAGGGGACAAAAGCAAATGTTTGGCCTTCAGAGGCCGAAGAGGCCTTTCTTGCCTTGAAACGGTCCTATGCTACAGCCCCGATTTTACACCAGCCGATAGTTAGTAGGTCCTTCGTCCTAGAGGTGGATGCGTCCTCCACCGGAGCAGGGGCGGTCCTGTCCCAGCCACTTGGTGCCTTGTGGGTTCTTCTCTAAATCATTCTCTCCCACAGAATGCAACTATTCAATTGGAGATCGGGAATTACTGGCCATTAAGATGGCTCTGGAGGAGTGGCGGTATCTTCTGGAGGGAGCGGTCCATCCATTTAAAATCTTCACGGACCACAAGAATTTGGCGTATCTTCAGTCTGCGCAAAGACTCAATTCCAGGCAAGCCAGGTGGTCGCTGTATTTTTCCCGCTTTGACTTCAAACTCCATTTTTGGCCTGGGGATAGGAATACCAAGGCTGATGCCCTATCCAGATCTCTGCAATCACCTGAGACTGAGGAGGTTACTTCTTATATCATTGAGCCTGCCAAAGTTATCACCGTGGCACCTGTGACGCTTTCCCCCATTCCGCCAGGCAAGACCTTTGTCCCACAGAATAAGAGGTTAGAAGTGCTAGACTGGGGGCATTCCTCCAAGATTGTGGGACACGTCGGGGTCAAGAAAACCCTCAGCCTTCTATCTCGCTACTATTGGTGGCCTTCTCTTAGTCAAGATGTGACAGATTTCGTAGCCTCCTGCACGACTTGTGCTCAGAACAAAGTACCAAGGAGTTTGCCGTCCGGCCTGCTTAACCCTCTGCCTCCTCCTGAGGCCCCTTGGCGACAGATAGGTATGGACTTCATTACTTATCTACCCCGCTCTTCCAGGTGTACTACTATTCTAGTAGTGGTCGATCACTTCTCCAAGATGGCCCATTTTATCCCGTTGCCTGGATTACCTACAGCACCTGAGTTGGCCATGGTCTTCATCCACCAGATTTTCAGACTTCATGGACTCCCTCAACGAATTGTGTCTGATAAAGGGGTCCAGTTTACCTCTCGATTCTGGAGAGCACTCAGCAATCTCATGGGTATATCTCTGGATTTCTCCTCCGCCTATCATCCTCAGACCAATGGGCAAGTGGGGCGGATCAATCAGGTACTTGCAGCCTACCTGCATCACTTTTCTAAAGTCCATCAAGAGAACTGGGTGTCACTCCTGGCATGGACTGAGTTCGCCCATAACAATCATCCTAATGAGTCCACCACTAAAACGCCGTTCTTTGTGGTTTCTGGCCAGAATCCTGGTTTTCCGCTGCCTATCTCCACGCCTTCTGGTGTTCCCACAGCAGATGCCCTCTCTTCAGAGTTTTCTCGGGTCTGGAAGGAGACCAGAGAGGCACTTGACAAAATCCAGTATCCGGATCAAGAGGCATGCAGACAAGAGACGCAGGGACCTTCCGCCATACCAACCTGGCGACAAAGTCTGGCTTTCGACCAAGCATATCCGCCTAAAAATGCCTTCTTACAAACTGGGTCCTCGGTACATCGGTCCTTTTGAGGTTCTTGGACACATTAACAACGTGGCTTATAAATTGAGGTTGCCGGCTTCACTCCGGGTCCCTAATGCCTTCCATGTCTCGCTCCTTAAACCTGTAGTTCTTAATCGATATCGCCCTGTACCACCTCCTTCCCCTTAGCCAGTAGGGGCGGATAATATCTTTGAAGTAAGAGATATTTTAGCCATGAAGAGAGTTCGGGGGCGAACCTTCTTTCTTATCTATTGGAAGGGTTTTGGTCCTGAGGAGAGGTCCTGGGAACCTAAAGAGAATGTTAATGCTCCACTTATTTTAAGGAAGTTTTTGTCCAATCTCAGGAGGGGGAGACATAAAGGGGGGGTACTGTCACGTCGGCGGCTGTCAACGCCGCCATTCCAGCAGTGGCAGGGTCCGCCGCCGTCTCTACTCACCAGCCCCCACCTCGTCGCGCTGTGCCCGCCTCCTCCTTGCTCCCATCCTCCCAGCGCGTGGCTGTCCTGTGCAGGCGCCTTAGGCCGCGGGCACGCGCTCTGCAGGATTCTTAACCCTGCAGCGCCCGCCCAGAGGCCCTGTCCGCCAATCACCCTGCAGCGTGTGGTATATCAGGCGTCTCCAAGATGGTGGAGATGCCTGATTATCGTTTGCCTCACCTTGTGGTATTCTGGCTGAGTTGTAGGGGGCTTCCCTGCAACTTCCACTTGGTACTCCGTACCATACTCTGTACTCTGCTCTATACTCCGTCCTGTACCTCTCGCTCAGTCCTGTGCTCCTTACTCCATCCTGTGCCCCGTATCCAGTTCTGTGTTCCTTACTCTGCGCTCCATGCTCTGCCCTGTGCTCCTGACCCGTCCTGTATCTCCACTTTGTCTTGTGCTTTTGTTCCGCCAGTTGCTCTCTGGTCCCCTGAGCTGTCTCTCTTGGTGCTAGCTGTCGCGGTATCTGTCTTCCGAGGGTCTGCCCCTAACGGTCCCTGTATAGGGGTCGGCTCCACCTGGCGCGCTCGCCCTCGGGAGATCCAGTTCTGCGATCCAGAGGGTCCACTCTCGGACGTTGCCTCCTGGTTGCCACAAGAATATACCAGAGTGCTGATATAGTGGGCGAAGTCATGCGACTTCAGTATTTTTTGCATCAGACGTGTTGACCTTTTTTGCAGGGTTTTTTGTGTTATTGCAGACAGTGTCTTTCCTGTCCTGTCTAGTCAGTGTGGGCCCCATCATTTGCTCAGTCTATTTTGCTACCTGCGTTTGTGTTTTCATCTTGCCTCACTGACAATATATGTTTAGGGGCTATCTATTCCTTTGGGGTCTGCTCTGGGGCAGTTTAGATTTCACCTTTCTTGCTTTAGGCTTAGTTAGCTCTCCGGGTGTGCCGAGGCATCTAGGATCATCGTAGGCACGCTCCACGGCTACTGCTAGTTGTGTGGATAGGAACAGGGGTCTGCAATCCACTTACTTACCAACCTCTCTGGTTTTCTGTGGCTTAGCTTGGGCTTTCTCTCCTCCTCGGTGACCCAAACATAACACAGGAGACATCAGACCTCAGAAGGCACAGGAAGAAAATCACCAGCAGGGATTGAAGGAAGTCAGCTGTCTTAAATACTCCAGTCAGAAACCCCAGATCTCCAATCGTCGTCATCATTATCAGGTGGTAAGCTTCTGTCGATCTGACCAGCTCCACTACTTCCAGTAACCACCGGAGGGAGCCCAGAAAGAGAACTCGCAACACCTTTATCAATCTGACCAGCTCCACTACCTTCAGTAACCAACAGAGGGAGTCCAGAAAGAGAATTCACAACAAGTGCCAGCGTCAGGAGCAGCCTCTCTGTGCTGTTACAGTGATAACATATCGGCTCTTTATATGGAGAGGGTCATGTGACTTCAGCAGCCAATGACACAAGCTGTTGTGTCAGTACATTGTGGGTGTTTCCTGCGCCCTGATTGGCTAGCCGCAATGTGTACACGTAAAGTTAGGGGAAAAAAAGTTTACAAAAACGCAGCGCCTCTGAGCTCTGCAAACCCCCTCCCCTCATCAAACACGTGCAAAACGCTCATGATACACCACCATTATTGTTGCAAAAGTGCTGAAAATACTTTTGCGGCAAGGTAAATATTTTCCCGGACTTTTTACCGAATTTTACCGATTTTATAAAATTTTGCTCGGGTTTCCAATCACAAATCCAAAAGTGCCATATTCATGCCGAAATTATGTTTGGTGAACATTTTCCAAACAAATTCACTCATCACTAGATAAACACCTCAGCATTCTGACCAATGTTAGGGTATGTTAACACGTTAAGTATTTGGTGCAGAAATTTCTGCATCTTTTGGAAGAAAAAAAAGTGGCAAGGAAGCTAATTTTTTTCCCATGTCTGCTGTGTTTTTGCTACCTTTTTTACTTGATTTTTGTTGCAGATTTTTCCTCATTTATTAGTATGGGTGAAATCTGCAGCAAAAACACTGAAAAGAGTTGATATGCTGCAGATTTAAATCTACACCATAGCAAGTACAAAATAAGCAACGTGTGCATGAGACTTCAGGATCCTCAATCACTTTGCTGGCATCAGGAAACCCTTCAGGTTTTGTGACAAGTCTACATTGAAAAAAAGCAGCAAAAACACTACATGTTCACATGGCCTTACATCTACAGCAGAGAAAACATGAATTCTATCAAAACTGCAATAAGCAGTCTGATAACTGACGCATTGCTGGAATCAGGGTTTCTGCCCCTACATCATGCTGCTCTCAGATAGACTGGATTTGCCAAGCATGAAACCTGTTTGATCAGCGTGAACTAGGGAAATAATGACCAAGTTCAGTCTACTAGTTAATCTTTTAGCAAGTATTTTGATGCTGGTCTGCAGAAAGGAAATTTAAGAGTTCATTCCCACTTGCGATGAAATCGGACGGATGCAATCCGATAAAAAATCAGATTGAATTCGGACCGATGTTATTCCATGATTGTGTCTTCATCTGCATTTCTTTTTCCAGCTCGGATCGGATCACGCTCAGACTGCGATTGTAATTCCACAATAGAAGTCAATGGGTGCAAGAAAAAAAAAAAAATCACACAGCACTCGGTCCATGCGAGTGCTGTCCGATTTTTACACACCGATCGAATTTGAAAAGCCGGTAATTCATTTGCGGGTACACTGACAGGTTAAAATAGAATAAATAGAATAGATATACACATATATATATATTATTACAAAAATGTCCACAAACAAATAAAGTTGGACAGAGAACTTAACTAATAATTAATACCAGAAAGAGAAACCAAGTATAATCCAAAAAATATATAAATGTTTATTCAAAATATTTTTTTCCTTTAAAAATGTTTTTTTAATACATCACATCAAATAACAGAGGCCACTGAACCACATATAATATGACATAACCACTGGTATATAAAATAAATCATGTATCAAATAATTGCACAATTCCATTATTATTCCATGTGTGCAAACTCTGCAATAAAATAAGGTATATGTGCAAGAAAAACATTCTACAAAATAACATGGAGGATGGAAGTAAAAAATGTAAATAAAGCACAAATGTACAATGAGAGAACTCCCTTAGGACAAACTAAATGACTGGTGCATACTGAGAGAAAAACAAAATGCATGTATCATAAAAGTGTATAATTTCAATATGTATGCAAAACAAAACCCCTTGCGAAATGTGTCCAATTAATAATGGGTGCATAACTATAAATAGGACAAATTTCAATGTATGTGCAAAAAAGTGTATTGCCTAGATAAATATGCAAAAAATTAAGTAAATGTGCCCAGAAAAATAATGTGCCTGTCACGCCGTGCTCACCTGGGGGCGGGACCTCGGTCCCGACGTCATCTCTTCCGGAGCTGCGGTCACTCCGGGGGTCCCGTAGGGTGCGCACGCGCAGCTCCCGTCCCCGGGCCTCCTCCTACATGTCACGTTTGCGCTTGCGCGCTCCTGTCAGTGCTGTATAGGGCTCGGTCCTCTCTATGGTAATGGAGGACCTGACCCGGAACCTGTAGTGGTCATGTGCTTTCTGGCTAGGTCCTGACCCGGAACCAGTAGTAGTCATGTGCTATATCAGACGACCTCCCCCTAGGGGAGGTGCCTGATTATTGTTGTGCTCCTGGCTTGGTCTGCCGTGTCCCTGCCTGGCTGTGCGCTGTACTCAGGTCCTCTGCCTTGCACTCTGTTGTGCCTCTTGGCACACGCTCTGAATCTGCACTCTGCTTTGTACTTGGTTGTGCCTCCTGGCACACGCTCTGACCCTGTGTTCTGTCTCGTACTCGGTTGTGCCTCCTGGCACATGCTCTGACACTG
The DNA here is from genome assembly GCF_039654945.1 of Dendrobates tinctorius. Classification (NCBI taxonomy): domain Eukaryota; kingdom Metazoa; phylum Chordata; class Amphibia; order Anura; family Dendrobatidae; genus Dendrobates; species Dendrobates tinctorius. The sequence goes on along the minus strand of NW_027361829.1, from coordinate 23,622,045 downwards.
TACTCTGTCTCATACTCGGTTGTGCCTCCTGGCACACGCTCTTACCCTGTACTCTGTCTTATACTCAGTCGTGCCTCCTGGCACACACTCTGATTCCGTGCTCTGTCTTATACTCAGTTGCGCCTCCGGGCACACACTCTGATCCTGTACTCAGTCTCTTACTCTGTTACACCTCCTGGCACACCTGCTGCCTGATTCTGTGCTCTGACGTGCTCCTTGCACGCTTCCTGCTTCACTCACACCCGGACGAACGAAGTCTCTGTATACCACGTGTTCCCGTGTCCACACTTTACACGTTCCTACAGACACTCTCACCCACTCGTGTCTCCTGTGAGCCGGCCGCCTGGTGCCAGCAGTCGTGGTGCCTCACCCCCTGGGGCTTGCCCCTGACACTCCCTGTATAGGGGGTGGTCTTCACTAGGTCAGCTCGCCCTGGGAGGGTTGGTGTCACGACCCAGAGGGTCCACTCCAGGAGTCGTCACAGTATAATCAGGCCATGGACCCCGCTGGTGCCACCACCTCCATCCAAAAGGAACTGGTGTTCCTACGGGAGAGTCAGACCAGGATTATGGTCTTTTTGAAATCCATGGAGTCTCGTTTGTCGGCCATACAATCCGTTTCTGCCCAGTCCTCGGCCCCGCACCCGATACCGCGCCTCGGCAAGCCACCCCGATATAGCGGGGACCCTAAGTTTTGTCGAGGATTTCTGAACCAATGCCGGTTACATTTTGAGCTTTTGCCGCAGCACTATCCCACTGAGCGCGCCCAAATTGCCTTTATTGTTTCACACTTAGAGGGGGAGGCATTAGCATGGGTGAACCCCCTCTGGGAGCGCAATGACCCACTCGTCTCTCGGCTTTCCACCTTTTTGGACACCTTCCGCAAGGTGTTCGACGAGCCGGGTCGGCTGGCCTCTATCACAGAGTCCCTCTTTAACCTCCATCAGGGTACGCTACCGGTAGGACAGTATGCCATCCGTTTTCGTACCTTGGCCTCCGAACTCGGTTGGAACAACGAGGCTCTCGTAGGGATCTTTTGGCGTGGCCTGTCCAGTCGGATCAAAGACGTACTGGCAGGTCGGGATACTCCCACCTCTTTAGAGGATCTGATCTCACTGGCGACACGCATCGACCTGCGGTTTCAGGAACGTGCCCGTGAATTAGCCAGAGAGAGGAGCTCCTCTCCCCTCCTCCGTTCCTGCTCCAAGAAGCCGGGAAACTTCTCCGCCTATGGTTGATAGGAGAGGCCTCCCTAGGTGTACGTGATTCCTCTCCTCCCCTGCTCGTGTCCGTATTATTGAATCTCGGTGCCAAGCGTTATTCTGAGGAGGCTTTCCTGGATTCTGGCGCGGAGGGGAATTTTATCACACTCGAGGCGGTTAAAAAATACCGGATTCCTGTCAGATCCCTGGAGACTCCTCGGTCGATTGTTTCGGTCAATGGTACGTCCGTGCTGGAGTCCGTTACCCAGGCCATCGAAGAGATCGAGCTGCAGATCGGAGCCCTGCACCTGGAGAAGATCTCCTTCCTCGTCTTGTCCACCATGTCTCACGCACTTCTTCTAGGCCTCCCTTGGCTACGGACTCATGAGCCAACCCTGGACTGGCGGTCGGGCGAGATACTCCGGTGGGGACCGTTTTGTCAGGAGAAGTGCCTGTTGCCCGTCCGTCTGATGAACTCTGCCGGTCCATCCCCGGCACCTACAGGTCTGCCGTCGGCTTACTGGTCCTTTGCAGATGTTTTCGACAAGAAGGAGGCCGAGACTCTGCCCCCCCATCGGCCATATGACTGTCCGATTGACCTCATTCCTGGTTCTACGCCACCCAGGGGTAGGATATACCCGCTATCCCCTGCTGAGACCCAAGCTATGTCTGACTATATCCAGGAGAACCTTGCTAGAGGTTTCATCCGTAAGTCCTCCTCGCCCGCGGGAGTGGGATTTTTCTTTGTAAAAAAGAAGGACGGCTCCCTCCGTCCTTGCATAGACTACCGAGGCCTGAACAATATCACGGTCAAGAACAAGTACCCATTGCCATTGATCCCGGAGCTCTTTGACCGACTTAGAGGAGCTCGAATTTTCACCAAACTGGATCTTCGTGGGGCCTACAACTTGATCCGCATTCGTTCCGGGGATGAGTGGAAGACCGCCTTTAACACCAGAGACGGTCACTACGAGTACTTGGTCATGCCTTTCGGCCTCTGCAATGCCCCAGCGGTTTTCCAGGAGTTCGTGAATGACGTCTTCCGGGATATGCTGTACTCCTGCGTGGTAGTCTATCTGGATGACATCCTCGTTTTTTCTCCAGACCTCTCCGCCCACAGAAAGAACGTGCGTCAAGTCCTCCAGCGCCTGAGGGAGAACCGCCTTTATGCCAAGCTCGAGAAATGTGCCTTCGAGCAAACGTCCCTGCCATTCTTGGGGTACATTATCTCAGAATCAGGTCTATGCATGGATCCGGCAAAAGTGTCCGCCGTCCTCGATTGGCCACAGCCCCATGGGGTGAAGGCAATCCAACGCTTCCTTGGTTTTGCGAACTACTACCGACAGTTCGTTCCTCATTTTCCCTCGTTGGTTCGCCCCATCTCGTCCCTTATCTGCAAGGGAGCTAACCCAAAGGCTTGGCCCTCTGAGGCTGAAGAGGCCTTCCAGTCGTTGAAACAAGCCTTCGCCGCTGCTCCGGCGCTTCACCGACCTGAGATTAGTAGACCTTTCACTCTCGAGGTGGACGCATCCTCTACTGGGGCTGGCGCAGTCCTTCTGCAGAAATCCTCTTCTGGACGTTTTGTCACCTGTGGCTTCTTTTCTAAAGTATTTTCCTCCACTGAGCAGAACTACTCCATTGGCGACAAAGAGCTATTGGCTATTAAGTTGGCCTTGGAGGAGTGGAGGTACTTACTGGAGGGTGCCATACATCCATTCAAGATCTTCACAGACCATAAGAACCTGGCGTACATCCAGTCCGCACAGAGGCTCAATCCTCGGCAAGCCAGGTTGTCCCTATTCTTCGCCCGCTTTGACTTTGAGCTACATTTTCGGCCCGGCGATAAGAACGTTAGAGCGGATGCGTTGTCAAGATCATTCCTGTCGTCTGATGCAGAGGAAGAACCCTCTCATATCATTGATTTATCCAAAGTAATTACTGTGGCTCCTGTCAAGTTAACCACGTTACCTCTGGGAAGAACCTTTGTGGCTGAGAATAACCGAAAACGAGTGCTAAATTGGGGACATTCGTCCAAGATTGCCGGCCACGTTGGTGTCAAAAAGACTTTGGACTTAATCTCTCGCCATTATTGGTGGCCTTCACTCTCCCAGGATGTTAAAGACTTTGTAGCATCTTGCCCGTCCTGTGCCCAGAACAAGATACCCAGACAACCACCCTCCGGTCTTCTGTTCCCGCTTCCCATTCCATCGGCTCCATGGCAGCACATAGCCATGGATTTCATTACTGATCTGCCTTGTTCTTCCGGTTGTACTGTGGTCTTGGTGGTTGTAGACCGATTTTCAAAGATGGCTCACTTCATTCCTCTTCCCGGACTACCCTCTGCTCCTGACTTGGCGAAGATCTTCATTTCCCATATCTTCAGGATTCACGGCTTCCCCCAGCACATCGTGTCGGATAGAGGGGTCCAATTCACCTCCCGGTTCTGGAGAGCTCTATGCGGACTCATGAAAGTGTCATTGGATTTCTCTTCCGCCTATCACCCCCAAACCAATGGGCAGGTGGAACGTACCAACCAGATCCTTACATCCTATCTCCGGCATTTTTCTAATGCTCATCAGAATGACTGGGTCGGTATACTTCCTTGGGCTGAGTTCGCCTACAATAATCACTCCAGTGAATCGTCTACCAAGTCTCCTTTCTTCATCGTCTTTGGACAGCATCTCAATGTGCCTCTACCGGTACTTCCTGTCTCGGGGGTACCTGCTGCCGATTCTCAGTCTGTGGAGTTCTCCAGGGTATGGCAGGAGACCAAAACCGCTCTCGAGAAAGCACGGGACAGAATGAAATTACACGCTGACAAGAGGCGCCTGGACGTTCCTCCATTTCTCCCTGGTGACAAGGTGTGGCTCTCCACCAAATACGTCCGCCTTAAGGTACCATCTTACAAACTGGGTCCCCGTTACATTGGTCCTTTTGAGGTCCTCAGGCGGATTAATGATGTTGCTTACAAATTGAAGCTGCCTCCTTCACTCCGTATTCCCAATTCCTTCCATGTGTCTCTCCTAAAACCTGTGGTTCTTAACCGATTTCATCCTTCTCCAGGCCACACACCCCAGCCTGTTGGCTTGGGGGATGAGTTTGAGGTGAATGACATTTTGGCCATGAAGAAGGTAAGAGGGAGAACCATGTTCCTGGTCGATTGGAAGGGTTTTGGTCCCGAGGAGAGGTCATGGGAACCCAGGGAGAATATCCACGCACCCCAGATTTTGTCTAAGTTCCTCTCCAGTTTTAGAAAGAGGGGGCGTAAAGGGGGGGGTACTGTCACGCCGTGCTCACCTGGGGGCGGGACCTCGGTCCCGACGTCATCTCTTCCGGAGCTGCGGTCACTCCGGGGGTCCCGTAGGGTGCGCACGCGCAGCTCCCGTCCCCGGGCCTCCTCCTACATGTCACGTTTGCGCTTGCGCGCTCCTGTCAGTGCTGTATAGGGCTCGGTCCTCTCTATGGTAATGGAGGACCTGACCCGGAACCTGTAGTGGTCATGTGCTTTCTGGCTAGGTCCTGACCCGGAACCAGTAGTAGTCATGTGCTATATCAGACGACCTCCCCCTAGGGGAGGTGCCTGATTATTGTTGTGCTCCTGGCTTGGTCTGCCGTGTCCCTGCCTGGCTGTGCGCTGTACTCAGGTCCTCTGCCTTGCACTCTGTTGTGCCTCTTGGCACACGCTCTGAATCTGCACTCTGCTTTGTACTTGGTTGTGCCTCCTGGCACACGCTCTGACCCTGTGTTCTGTCTCGTACTCGGTTGTGCCTCCTGGCACATGCTCTGACACTGTACTCTGTCTCATACTCGGTTGTGCCTCCTGGCACACGCTCTTACCCTGTACTCTGTCTTATACTCAGTCGTGCCTCCTGGCACACACTCTGATTCCGTGCTCTGTCTTATACTCAGTTGCGCCTCCGGGCACACACTCTGATCCTGTACTCAGTCTCTTACTCTGTTACACCTCCTGGCACACCTGCTGCCTGATTCTGTGCTCTGACGTGCTCCTTGCACACTTCCTGCTTCACTCACACCCGGACGAACGAAGTCTCTGTATACCACGTGTTCCCGTGTCCACACTTTACACGTTCCTACAGACACTCTCACCCACTCGTGTCTCCTGTGAGCCGGCCGCCTGGTGCCAGCAGTCGTGGTGCCTCACCCCCTGGGGCTTGCCCCTGACACTCCCTGTATAGGGGGTGGTCTTCACTAGGTCAGCTCGCCCTGGGAGGGTTGGTGTCACGACCCAGAGGGTCCACTCCAGGAGTCGTCACAGTGCCCTACACTGTGAACCAGGCATTGTGGGCCATAATTAATCTCATGTATAAAGACATTTGTGATCTAAAACTTACATCAGACCAGTGGCTGCCAAATTCCCCCAACGCACGTTTCATGTCTCACTTCATCAGGAGGTGTGTGGACAGGGAGGGACAGGCTGGATATATATAGGATGGTGTGTCCAATCAATGTGTATGGCCATAATTAAAACACATGAGGGTATTAGTCATTGATACGTCAGACCATACTATTGGCGCATGCGTCATGAATCTGTAGCCACCATGCTTGCTAGTGATTCAGCGGACGTGGAGAACAAACAAGCCGCGTCGTCATGGAGACGGCACGTGCGTGCAAGGCTCCCATGTCCACGTCACCAGAGGCAAGGGTAAGACTCAGGACGCATGCGCACCGGAATGACGCACAGATGACATAAATAACCGTGGAGATAGTAACGTGAACAGAAATGCGATACAATATAAGTGCAATATATTGAACAAAAAAAAAGAAAATAAGAAAAAAATCATATAAAACAAAGTTATTTTCACAATATACATTAAAGTGAGCAAAATTGCAGAAACCATTGTACAATGTATCAACCTAATAATAGTGTAATTATAGTTTTTAAATATGAATCATTTTTATCATATTACCAAGGTGACATAAGCATTATAGAAAAATAAAATACAAAAAATATAAATAAAAAAATAAATAAAAATAAATTAAAAAATTATAAAATAAAATAAAAATTTCAACGTGACGAATCCAACACCAGATGATGATGATCCAATTATTTTCTTGGAAAACAAATTATAGATAAACCACCCATAAGAAACTCTCCACAGTTCAGATGTTCTGAAATAATTTTAGAAAATAAAATTAATAACTAAAAACAACCTGAACAATTTTTTATACCCAATAGATAAATAGAAAATAAAAAATAAAAATATATATATTTTTTTTTATATAGCAACCCTCCCCCACCCATAAAATACCATAACAGGATAATTGCGCTACAAAAAAGAACCAAAAGACTCATTGAGACCCGCCGGCTGTATGGTATTCAGACGATAGATCCAGCGGCTCTCAACCTGAGATAAAACCTTGAATAAATCCCCCCCACGGGACCCCAATGATACCTGATCAATTGCCCAAATTTTGAGCATGCTCAATTTGCATTCGTGGAATTTTCAGAAATGCTTTGGTAACGTCTTGAGTTGATCTTCACTCTCTGCTGTTTTGGCTTTCTCTATTTCTCTGATGTGCTCCCTTGTACGGATTTTGAGTTCCCTAGTAGTCATGCCCACATAAATTTTTGGGCTCGGGCATAATAAATTACGCCCTTCGATGAACAATCCAGATGGTGACGTATTTGATATGTTCGGGAACCAGATGAATCGGTGAAATCCTTACTTTTAGGCTGTGTGCACACGTAGCGATTTTTAAGCGTTTTTGCCGCGATTTTCGGCGTGAAAACGCTGCGAAAACGCTTAAAAATCGTGTACAGAACGCCCCCCCATGCATTCCTATGGCATTCTGCACATGCTGTGCTAATGCTGCGCTTTTTTGCGCGGCGGAATCGCATCGCGGAAAAAAATGCAGCATGCTCATTCTTTTGTGCGGAATCGCAAAGAATTGCCGCGATTCCGCACCCATAGGAATGCATGAGAATCGCTTACTTCCCGCATGTGGCTATGCCCACCATGCGGGAAGTTAAGCGTCTCATGTGCAGATGGTACCCACGGTGTGGAGGAGAGGAGACTGTCCTCCAGGCCCTGGGTACCATACCCCTGTAAAAAAAAGAATAAAAAATAAAAAATCAGGGTATATTTACCTTCCGGTGTCCCGCGCTGCATTCCCGGCCTAGCGTTCCCAGTAATGCCTTGCGGCAAGGCCCTGCAATGACGTGGTCTCGCGAGATCGCTATAGCAACGCGAGACTACGTCATCACAGGTCTCGCAAGGCATTACTGGGAACGCTGTGGCCCGGGAATGCAGCTCGGGACGCCGGAAGGTAAATATACCCCGATTTTTTATTTTTTTTAGCATTTTAACATCCTATCTTTTACTATTGATGCCGCATAGGCGGCCTCAATAGTAAAAACCTGGTCACACTTGTCAAACACTATGTTTGACGAGTGTGACCAACCTGTCAATCACTTTCCAAGCGATGCTTCAAATCGCTTGGAAAGTGCTTGAATAACGCACGCGAAAATCGCGGCAAAATCGCGATCATAATCGCGGTAAAATCGCGGTGAAATCGCGCTGAAAAAACCGTGCGATTTCTGGTAAGGAGTCCGGTTTTTAGTGAGCGTTTTAAAACGCTACGTGTGCACATAGCCTTAATAAGGTTTTTATACGCCTTGCAAAACGTGCATGGAAAAAAAACCCAATTATGCTCCTTATGTCCATCATGTGTGTTCGTGGCGGAATAATGACTCCTTACAAGAATGTCATGGAGATTCCTTTATCTTTTAGCCGTAATACAAGGTCTGGAAGGTAAAACATTTTTTAACATGGTGTCAGTCTGAAGGATATTCCAATGTTTTGATATAATCTCAGTTAGTTTTTGCCATTGAGAATTAAAAGGGGTAATTAATCTTATTTGTTGGTCAGATTCTACTTTTGGCTCTTTCTGTTTATATAATAGATCATTGCGAGAACAATTGACTGCCCTATGATAGCCACATCTAATTAGCCTGTGACTTTAACCCCTTTCCCTAAACCGTTGGTATAAATCCTTCGATTGCTTCTTAAATCTTTCTTCAGTAGAACAGATTCTCCTTATCCTTAAATGTTGGCTAACCGGGATACTGTCAATAGTGGACTTCAGATGGGAAGAGCTAGCATGAAGAAGGGAATTTGTGGAGGTCGGTTTTCGAAATACATCTGTAACAATACGACCATGTTGCTGCACCTCAAATTCCTATATCCAGGAAATCCAGTTTTCTACCATATTTATAGATCAATTTAATATTTTTGTTGTTACAATTTAACCCAGACATGAATCCACACAGTAGATCAGAAGTCCCCCCCTCAGACAAAGAGGATATCCTCTATATAGCGAATCCAATGTATCACCTTCTCAATGTTTTCCACAGGGTTGGTCAGGAATATTTCTCTTTCCCATGCACCCATAAATAGATTGGCATACGAAGGCGCACAAGCCGCCCCCATTGCGGTCCCCTGGAGCTGCAAATATATTTGATTGTTAAAAATGAAACAATTATGACTCAAGATGAATTCAAGTAATTGTAAGATAAAACCTACAAGGGGCTTATCTAAATTCACAGCTCCAAGGAACCAAGAGGCGGCCTGTAACCCATCCGCATGTCGAATCGAGGTGTAGAGACTTTCCACATCTGCCGTTACTAGGACTGTTCCTTCTTGTAATTGGAGGTTATCAAGACTGCGCAAGGCTGCAGTTGTGTCCTGAATATAAGATGGTAATGAAGACACTAAGGGTTTCAGGTAAAAATCAACCACAAGACATGCCAACTCACATAATCCATCAATTCCTGATACGATAGGTCTCCCGGGAGGATTGGCTGGATCCTTGTGTATCTAAGGGATAAGATACAATGTTGGTAATTTAGGCGTTAGACTCCATCATTTTCTTTGGGATATCCTCTTCATAAGCTCTGATGACAATGCTAGATAACTCCTGTTGAAAATTTGATAGAGGATTAAAATATAGCTTTTTGTATGTAGATTTGTCGGACAGTAATCTATTGGCCTCAGTTTCATATGCTTTATTGAGCCAAATAACAATATTTCCGCCTTTATTGGCTTGTTTAATAACCACATCTGTCCAACTTTGGATCTCCTTAATAGTTTTTTGTTCCATGTGATTAGAAGTGGTGTACGATTTCTTACCCAATAGTTCAATATCTTTAGTAACCATCTTAACAAAAATGTCTACTGCAGGGCATGTGCCAAGATTAGGAAACTTTTTGGACTTGTTTAACAAGTGTTTGGGAAAGGTACTCACCACAGAGGTTTCCTCCTCGTTAATTAGAGATTCCAAAATTTCTAGAGCTCGTCTCTTTTCCTCTGATTCTAAAATTTCACCACAAGGTGGTTTTTCATGATATATTTTTAAAATGAGCTTACGTGCAAATAAATGGACGTCTTTCACTGCCATAAAAACATCTAAAGATTGGGGAGGTGAGAATGTTAAACCACGCTCAAAATTTTTTTCTTGCATTGGAGTAAGCAAATGATCAGAAAGATTAATTACCTTGGGATTCTCTGTTCTCTGTCCTCCAGACCCTTTAAATAAAGAATAGTTTTTCCGATTCCCATTTCTAGTCCTCATATTGGTAGATACATTAGGTTCCATTTGTAAGGATACATTACTAGTCTGGAACATCAAGGAAGTAACAGAGGAACTTCTAGATATATCCTTCTTTCTTTCTTTCCGATTACGCCATTTGTACACTCTATTAGTCTCAAAATCATTATCATCCCTTTGATATTTTTTTTAACTTTGTAGCACAGATGTCTTTTTACCATTTTTCTACATCCAAATCCAAATCCGAAAAAAATTTATCCAAATTGTCCTTTGGTGTGTCTTTAGTGAGAATGATTTGTAATTTCTCGATTTGATCATCCAATTCTTTTAATGATGCACTATTTTTCTCATTAATAATTTCCAAAAATGTTAGGGAACATGAAGTAGATGCTTCTTCCCATTTCTTATTTAACAATTCATCATCTAAATCAAAAAACGGATTAATTTGTACCCTCAAACCTCGAGGTATTAATTTTTGCTTAAGATAGTTATCTAAGGATGCTCGAGTCCACCAAAGACGAGTTTTTTCTGTAGCAAATTACGAAATTTCCTGGAATTTTCCTTAAAATCATTATTACCATTATCCTGAATATGGCCAGAGGCACTCTGTTTGAATAAATTACAAGCTTTGTCTAGCCAAGATTTTTCCCTGGCTTTATAATCCATGCTTAGTGCTAGAAAAAAAGGACTGTATCTGTTAAAAAACAGAAATGAGATAACATTACAAAAATGTCCACAAACAAATAAAGTTGGACAGAGAACTTAACTAATAATTAATACCAGAAAGAGAAACCAAGTATAATCCAAAAAATATATAAATGTTTATTCAAAATATTTTTTTCTTTTAAAAAATTTTTTTAATACATCACATCAAATAACAGAGGCCACTGAACCACATATAATATGACATAACAACTGGTATATTAAATACATCATGTATCAAATATTTGTACAATTCCCTTATTATTCCATGTGTGCAAACTCCGCAATATAACAAGGTATATGTGCAAGAAAAACAGTCTTTTCTTTAATCAGATAAATTTTTATTAATGATAACAATTATAACATATATGACATCAAGCAATTGTTCACATATAATCATATTTTTATGAACAAAACTCCCCCCCCTTTTTTCCTCCCCTATCCCCCCCCTCCGAGACCCCTTCAGTGTCTTCCTCATTTCTATTCCGGTACTCTTTCCCACATCCATATATAATTGTTTATTATGAACATCATCTATATCATAATACATCCTCCCCACAAATCTAACTCCATTCTACCCATGGCTGCCATATCTTATGAAATACATCGAGTTTATTTCTCTTAGTATAAATACTTTTTTCCAATGAAATTATATGCTCCACCTGCGTAAGAAAGTCTCGTCTAGTCGGAGGCTCTTCTCTGATCCAGAACCGAGCGATCAACTTCCTTGCTATGAACAACAGTCCAGTTTGACCATGGATACCGCTACTAATTCTTCCACATAACCTAATATACAGACCAAAGGGTCTCTGGGGATTGCACACCTATATATCAATTCAATCTGACTCAATACAACTGTCCAGTACGTAGACAATCTAGGGCAATGCCACAGCATGTGCAGCATGTCTGCCCGTTCCTGCGAACATCGTGGACACTCGGAATCGGACCTCAAACCCATCTTGAACATTCTATCTGGAGTTCTGTAAGCTCTATGAATTACGTATAGCTGAGACATCCTCCCTGGTTCGCTCATAGAGATCTTAGGCACATATTCTAAAATAGATTCCCATCTATCGTCATTTATCTCTCCCAATTCAGCTTCCCATTTCACTCTAGACTTGATGGGATGTTTGACTAGAAAAGTGAATAATAAATCTCTATACACTTCTGAGATTGCCCCCCTTGTCACACTGTTCTCCAAAATGGAGGCCAGCGTGATATCAAACTGGATCTCAATAAGTTTTCTCCGACATTGCGACCGATACGCATGCTGAATTCTTTTATAATGATATAAATTTGAATGCGGTAACTGGAATTCTGTTTGCAGCTCCACAAATAACTTAAGTCTCCCCTGACCCATTAGCTGTCCCATCCTTCTGATTCCTGCCTCTCTCCAGGGCCCAAATCCTTCCATTTGCTCGAATTCTTGCAAATTTATATTATCCCATACAGGAGAGTATTTGGTAAGGCCCGTGACACCCCTAATCTGTTTAACTTTTTCCCATACCTTATGAATTAGGAGAACAGTAGGAAACCGAGAGCCTAATTTTAAAAACTGCCCCCCTTCCAAACTCTCTCCCAGAGGCCATTTTCCAAACTAGGCTATTGTCCCTGTCCCGTCTCCACCCCCCATCCTCCAATATGCTGGCATTGTGCTGATAAAAAATAAACCCAGGGGTTGGGAAGCACCAAACCTTCCTCCTTTGGCCTCTGCAAAGTTTCTTGTTTAAACCGTGGGCATTCCCCCCCCCCATATTAGTTCGCCAAACAGCGATTTAATTTTGTGGAACCTACTCTGCGAGATCCAAATTGGAGAATTATGCAGTACATATAAAAGTTGTGGCATCACAATCATTTTTAAAAGGTTCACCCTTCCAATTACAGAAAGATGTAATTTATTCCATGCCGATATTTTGGAACGAATTTTTTGTAGCAAAGGGCTTAGATTAAGTTCTTCAAACCTAGTAAAAGGAAGGGCGATTTGTATCCCCAAATATTTAAATCCCGAAACTGCCTTCAATTTTGCTGACCTTTCCACCTCCCCCATATCCCTATCTACCTCATCATTGGGCATAATGCACGATTTGTCCCAATTGATTTTGAGTCCGGAAAATTCCCCGAATTCCTCAATTAATGCCACCGCGTTATCCAAATTCTCCCCTGAGTCCTCCAAAAATAACAAAATATCATCGGCATACAAAGACAACCTCTCCTCCTTCACTCCATAGACAAATCCTTTTATCTCTTGTGCATCCCTTATTTTAGTGGCCAGAGGCTCGACGGCGAGGGCAAGCAGCAACGGAGACAACGGGCATCCCTGCCTCGTACCCCTATGTAATGAGAAACTATCAGATAATTCATTATTCACTCTAATTTTTGCCGTTGGAGAGGAGTATAGCAACCCCACCCAAGATATAAACTTGGGCCCGAACCCAAGGCCCATCAAAACCGACCACAAGTACTTCCATTCTACACAATCAAAGGCCTTATGGGCATCCAAAGACACTACTACTCTCTTTCCAGCATTTTCGGCTGGAATTTGCATATTTAAATATAGCCTCCTTAAATTGATTGCTGTAGATTTATTGGGCATAAATCCCGATTGATCTGGGTGGATTACTTTATCAATCACGTGGGTCAGTCTGTTGGCCAAGGCCTTCGCCAGAATCTTTACATCTGCCGTAAGGAGTGAAATTGGTCTGTAGGACTCCGGATTCAATGGGTCCTTATCAGCTTTAGGAATGACCACAACAATGGCCTCTCTCATAGATGTAGGTAACATTCCCCTCTCCAACGACTCATTAAATACCTTCTCCAATTTAGTTATCACTTCTTCATTAAAAATTTTTTACACCTCTGCCGGAATGCCATCCGCCCCCGGGGCCCTATTTCCCGCCATGTCCACCAGTGCCACCCTCAACTCCTCTGCTGCAAGCGGCCTATCCATCCATTCTCTGTCTTCCTCCCCTAATCTAGGAAGCTTAATCGCCCTCAGATACCTGTCCATCTCCTCTTGACCTTTATGTATCTTTGAGGAGTATAGCTCACTATAAAATTGTTTACATACATCCAAAATTTGATCCCCCTGTGTAACCACATTACCTTCCTTAGTTTTAATTGCATACACATGTGAGGATTCCCGTTGTGCCGAAGCTATCACTGAGAGCAGGTGCCCCACTTTTTCACCCTCCGCATAGAATGCCTCGTTCTGAAATGCCCTCCGTCTCTCCGCCTTACGGATGTGAAGATTATTAACTTCCGACTGGGCCACTCTCATGCGGGTCTGCGTAGCTTTAGTACACTGCGCACCCAATGCTTCCTCAACCGCCCTTAATTCCTCCATCACTGCTTTGTCTAGATTTTGAGACCTAGTCTTATATCGAGACACTTCTCTGAATAAAATCCCTCTCAAAAACGCCTTCATAGTATCCCAGACTACATGACCCTCTGCACTACCTTCGTTTATCCTAAAGAATTCTCCCAGTTCCTCTCCTATCTTTCCCATATCCAGCAACCGTAACCAAAAGGGATGAATTTTCCATCCCATACCTGTCAACCTCCCCTGTTCTCCCAATTGTAGAGATATCACCAGTGGACAAATATTCCACTTCCTGTACCAAGTTATCCATCCCCTCATTTCCCAAAGCCACATCAATGCGAGACAGGGATCCATATGTCGCCGAGTAGCACGAGTAAGTGTAGCTCTCCATATTCCGAACTCTCCACAAGTCTATCCAACCAATTTCCCTCATGTAGTTTCCAAAAGGTGTCACATTCCCTCCCTCTCTGCTCATCGCATGTTTACCCTTATCCCAATGATCATTTGCAATATTATTCACATCACCTATTACAAGCAACGGGACCCCTGTCCATTTCCCGGATAAGTCCAGAATTTCCTGGATCTTTTTTCCAGAAAATGGTGGAGGGATATACAAAGACACAATACATAATAATCTATTCAATATCCTATATACAATAAACACGTATTGCCCATCCTTGTCTATTATAGCCTCCACTTCTTCATATGGAGTAGAAGTGTGGATCAACACCGACACTCCCCTAGCATAGGCTGAGTACGTCGAGTGATAAGCCTTCCTCACCCATCTTTTTTGTAACATAGCTACTTTGTCTTTTACCAGATGTGTTTCTTGGAAGCAAATCACTGAGGGCCACAGCTTCAGCAGATATTGTAAAATTGCGGCCCGTTTTGAGACGTTAGCGAGACCCCTAACGTTCCAGCTTAGAATTTTAATTCTACCCCCCATGATATGTTGCAATACCAAACATTTGACACGTTATAACTGAAATCTCGATCCTCCCCCCATCCCCCCCCACCCCCTTCCCACCTCTACCCCCTGTCCCAACCTTCCAATTGAAATAACTCTCATCCTTCCCCCCCATCCCCCTCCCGAAAAATTAGTTGTCTCCCACAGCATTTAAGCTGAAAAGAATTCTCTCTCCCTCTCTATTTGAGATCAAGAAGGGCGTTTTTACAGCCTAGCAATACAAGCTCTGTACTCCAATTACTCTCCCGTCCACATTTATCAAACTGCAATAAGCGTTGCGCCGCCGAACACAACCCACATAAACCAACATGGCATTGCTTCATCTCAGAGATGACCATGAACTTATCAAATTCAAACTAAATCACAGTTAGTCACTGTTTCAACATTACTCAGAGTATGCTTCAATGGGAATGTCCCGCTCTGATATTCTTTATGTTAGAGTCAAGCCAGAATGTCGCCTCCTCTGGATTTTGAAAAAAGTGCACTTGATCCAAAGCTACAACTCTCAGCTTAGCTGGGTAGATCATTGAATAGCGCACATCCATGTCTCGTAGTCGTCTTTTAACTTCTCCAAACGTCATCCGGAGCTTTTGAACCGCTGCAGAATAGTCTGGGTAGATGGAGATGCGATTGCCATCTATGGTAAGTTCCGCACAGGTCCTCGCTTTCCTCAGCAGAGTATCCCGGTCCCGATAATACAGAACTTTGGCCAAGATGACTCTTGGGGATGATCCTGGGGGCAGGGGTCTGGTGGGCACACGATGTGCTCTTTCAACGGAAAACATTTTAGTGAGACCATCCCCTCCTACAGTATTTTTCAGCCATGACTCAATGTACTCAGTGGGGTTATTTCCTTCCGCTTTTTCTGGTACCCCCACAATCCTCAGGTTGCTCCCACGGGAGCGGTTCTCCAGATCATCAGTTTTAAATTCCAGTTCAGCTATACATTGCACATACTTTTTTTCCCTTTTCAACACTTCATTAACCTGGTCTTCAGCGCTTCCCACCCGTTCTTCCACCACCTCCATTCTCTGTTCAACTTTGCGCACTGCAGCATTAATCGCAGCCATCTCTCCCTTTAAATCATCCACACGGCTGTTCAAAGCCGCAAGGGCAGACTTGTTGTAAATTACCACAGAAAATATATCTTGGAGCGTCGGCTCTGCTATATCTAATGTGTCCGGCTGTTCAAGCTGGCCAGCGTGTGCAGCCACAACAGGGGATCTCTGTTCCTCCCCACCACTCTGTGGCTGGCCCCCTCCTTCTGCTGTTTCCCAGGGACCTGCGTTGTGTCAGGTCTCTCACCATCAGCCGCTGACCTCTCATTAGCAGCCTCCTCTGACCTCGCAAAGCGCTCCAGCCAAGCGATCACCTCCATCCGTCTTTGATATGCCGCGCTCACCCTTGCCGCCTCCTCTGCAGCCTCGGCGTCATCTTGGGCCTGAGCGCTTCCCAACGCTGCCAGCTCCTTCTGTCTCCTGCGCGTCATCCTCGTGCGGGACTCCTCTCCACCAGACCGTCCTCCACTCACTGCTACTCCCCGAATCTCTGCACACTCCTTGGACCGATTTCAGCGTTCGGTGGCGCCTCAGGGATCCTTAGTAAGGGAGATTGTGGCAGGAGAGCTCCACTGCACGTCCTCTCACATTGTGCGCTAGGCCACGCCCCCGCAAGAAAAACAGTCTACAAAATAACATGGAGGATGGAAGTAAAAAATGTAGAAAATTATTTCAGAACATCTGAACTGTGGAGCGTTTCTTATGGGTGGTTTATCTATAATTCGTTTTCCAAGAAAAGAATTGGATCATCATCATCTGGTGTTGGACTCGTCACGTTGAAATTTTTATTTTATTTTTTAATTTTTTTTAATTTATATTTTTTTGTATTTTATTTTTCTATAATGCTTATGTCACCTTGGTAATATGATAAAAATGATTCATATTTAAAAACTATAATTACACTATTATTAGGTTGATACATTGAACAATGGTTTCTGCAATTTTGCTCACTTTAATGTATATTGTGAAAATAACTTTGTTTTATATGATTTTTTTTCTTATTTTCCTTTTTTTGTCAATATATTGCACTTATATTGTATCACATTTCTGTTCACGTTACTATCTCCACGGTTATTTATGTCATCTGTGCGTCATTCCGGTGCGCATGCATCCTGAGTCTCACCCTTGCCTCTAGTGACGTGGACATGGGAGCCTTGCACGCATGCGCCGTCTCCATGACGACACGGCTTGCTTGTTCTCCACGTTCGCTGAATCACTGGCAAGCATGGTGGCTACAGATTCATGACGCATGCACCAATAGTATGGTCTGACGTATCAATGACTAATACCCTCATGTGTTTTAATTATGGCCATACACATTGATTGGACACACCATCCTATATATATCCAGCCTGTCCCTCCCTGTCCACACACCTCCTGATGAAGTGAGACATGAAACGTTGGGGGAATTTGGCAGCCACTGGTCTGATGTAAGTTTTAGTTCACAAATGTCTTTATACATGAGATTAATTATGGCCCACAATGCCTGGTTCACAGTGTAGGGCACATTATTTTTCTGGACACATTTACTTAATTTTTTGCATATTTATCTAGGCAATACACTTTTTTGCACATGCATTGAAATTTGTCCTATTTATAGTTATGCACCCATTGGACACATTTGGAAAGGGGTTTTGTTTTGCATACATATTGAAATTATACACTTTTATGATACATGCATTTTGTTTTTCTCTCAGTATGCACCAGTCATTTAGTTTGTCCTAAGGGAGTTCTCTCATTGTACATTTGTGCTTTATTTACATTTTTTACTTCCATCCTCCATGTTATTTTGTAGAATGTTTTTCTTGCACATATACCTTATTTTATTGCGGAGTTTGCACACATGGAATAATAAGGGAATTGTGCAATTATTTGATACATGATGTATTTTATATACCAGTGGTTATGTCATAGTATATGTGGTTCAGTGGCCTCTGTTATTTGATGTGATGTATTAAAAAAAACACTTTTAAAAGAAAAAAATATTTTGAATAAACATTTACTGTATATATTTTTTGGATTATACTTGGTTTCTCTTTCTGGTATTACAAACATATATATATATATATAGTCAGCGACAAACACACACATATATATATATATATATATATATATATATATATATATATATACATATATGTATTTATATTACATATAAATAGACGATAGAAGAAAAGCCGGTAATTCAGCAGCCGCGGTACCGTAAAATCACAGCAGGAGCCGACAGAATAGAAGAGATGGATTACATACAGTAAATACAAATGGAATAGATGTCAGTGACAAATGCAATTAGTACAATGTGTGGGCAAATTACCGGACATGTATTTAATAAAAGATTTTTTCCGGAAAAAAAATGGCGTGGGCTCCCACGCAATTGTTGTAACTAGCAGAGGGAAAGCCGGCAGCTGGGGGCAAATGTGTATAGCCTAGGAAGGGGGTAATACCCATGTAGCTTCCCAGGCTATTAATACCCTCTCACAGCTGTATACTTGAGCCTTTACTATTAAAATGGGGGACCCTAAAAAAAAAATGACATAGGGTCCTCCTATAATTAATAACCAGCAAAGGCTACACAGACAGCTGCAGGATGATATTAATAGCCTAGGAAGGGGACATGGATACTGGTCCCTCCCTGGCTAAAAACGTCATCTCTCAGCTGCCCCAGAAAGGTGCAGTACTAAGATTCCCCAATTCTGGCACTAAGCCTTGCTCTTCCCACTTGCCCTGTATTTGTGGCAAAAGGGGTAATAGTTGGGGGGGTTGATGTCACCTTTGTATTGTCAGGTGACATCAAGTCCCGACGTTAATAACCCCATGGTCACATTGTAAGAAGACAGATATCCAGGAAAAAGTCATTTAATTGAAAGAAAGACACAGTGTCACAATCCATTTTTGGATCTATGGCAGATTTTACTTTGCATATTAAACTTTTTTTCCTTTCAGGCCATCGGGGGTTAATATCAGTTTTCCCCCCCGGTGGCCGCTGGTGTAATTGCATGGCTGGTCTGTTTGCTATGCAAGTGATGACCACTTCCACTTTCCTTTAAAAGGTCACCAGGTGCTGCAGCTAACTGTTGGTTACTTTTCCTCTTTGGAGACCAACCAAGCTGGAGTCAGGAGCTGGCTGAGTGCAGTGGAGCTTCAGCTGTTACCTTATTCTGGTGCCTAACTCTGCTGTGCGGTTGCATTGCAGCAGAAAAAGTTTTTTGTTTTTTTTTTAGTTGATTTAACCCCGAGGTGGCTGTCTTATCTTTCCTTTTGTTTTATTGGTGCAGTTCACTTTTTTCCCTGTCTCACCTCCTGGGGAGGGGGTTGGGGGTTTATCTCAGGGCTAAACAGGAGATAGGTGTTATGAATGAGTCACCGAAGGAGGAAAAAACAAAAATACAAGCTAAGTCCAGAAAACCGGAGAGGTTGGTAGCTATCGGATTGCAGACCCCTGATCCTATCCACAACAACTAACAGTAGCCGTGGGGGGTTCCTTCGATGCCCTAGACCCCTCGATCACAGCCGGAGAACTAAATAGGCCTAAAGAATCATAGAATCATAGAATCGTAGAGTTGGAAGGGACCTCCTGGGCCATCTGGTCCAACCCCCTGCTCAAAGCAGGATTCGCTAAATCATCCCAGTTAGATGTCTGTCCAGCCTCTGTTTGAAGACTTCCATTGAAGGAGAACTCACCACTTCTCTTGGCAGCCTGTTCCACTCATTGATCACTCTAACTGTCAAAAAGTTTTTTCTAATATCTAATCTGTGTCTCCTCCCATTCAGCTTCATCCCATTGCTTCTAGTCTTTCCTTGTGCAAATGAGAATAAAGTTGATCCTTCTACAATGTGACAGCCCTTTAGATATTTGTAGACAGCTATTAAGTCTCCTCTCAGTCTTCTCTTTTGCAAACTAAACATTCCCAAATCCTGCAACCTTTCCTCATAAGACAGGGTTTGCAGACCGGTCACCATTCTGGTCGCTCTTTTCTGAACTTGCTCCAGTTTGTTGATGTCTTTTTTAAAATGTGGTGCCCAAAATTGGACACAATATTCCAGATGAGGCCTGACCAAAGAGGAGTAGAGGGAAATAATTACTTCACGTGATCTAGACTGTATGCTTCTGTTAATACATCCTAGAATTGCATTTGCCTTTTTTGCTGCTGCATCACACTGTTGACTCATATTCAGTCTGTGATCTATTAGTATACCCAAGTCTTTTTCACATGTGCTGTCACTTAGCCCTATTCCTCCCATTCTATATATATGCTTTTTTCATTTTTATTGCCCAGATGTAGTACTTTGCATTTCTCCCTGTTAAAAACCATTCTGTTAGTTGCTGCCCACTTCTCTAGTTTATTTAAATCTTTTTGAATCCTCTCTCTCTCTTCTCTAGTATTAGCTATCCCTCCTAGCTTTGTGTCATCAGCAAATTTAATCAGTTTACCCTCAATTCCTTCATCTAAATCGTTGATAAAGATGTTGAACAATACAGGGCCCAGGACAGAGCCCTGTGGTACCCCACTTGAGACATTCTTCCAACTGGATGTGCAGCCATTTACGACCACTCTTTGGGTCCGATCACTAAGCCAGTTATGAATCCACCTAACAGTTGCCTTGTCCATTCCATACTTAGTCATTTTTTCAATAAGGATTGTATGAGAGACTTTGTCAAATGCTTTGCTGAAGTCAAGATATACTATATCTACAGCATTTCCTTGATCCACCCAATCAGTAATACCGTCATAGAAGGAAATTAAATTAGTCTGACATGACTTATTAGTTACAAACCCATGCTGACTCTGTTTAATCACTTCATTCTTATCCAGGTATTGACATACATGTTGTTTAATAATTTGTTCAAAGATCTTTCCTGGTATAGAAGTCAGACTCACCGGCCTATAGTTGCCTGGGTCCACCTTCTTCCCCTTTTTGAATATAGGAACAACATTTGCTCTTCTCCAGTCTTCTGGCACTTCTCCTGTTCTCCAAGAATTTTCAAAGATTATGGAGAGGGGTTCAAAAATTTCTTCTGCTATCTCCTTCAGTACTCTGGGGTGTAATTCATCTGGACCTGGAGACTTGAATTCATTTAGGTTAGCTAAGTGTTTCCTCACTATCTTTCTGTTTATAGATATCCTGGATTCTTCTATTCCCTTAATAGGACAGTGAATAACAGTTGATGTTACATTTCCTTTCTGAGAGAAAACAGATGCAAAATAGGAATTTAAAAGTTCAGCCTTCTCAACATCCTGTCTTACCATTTCATCATTTTCATCCTGTAAAAATCCTATAGCATCTTTGACTTTTCTTTTACTTTTGACATATCCCCAAAATCCTTTATTATTGCTTTTGACATCTCTTGCAAGCCTCAATTCATTTTCAGCTTTAGCTAATCTGATTTGTGCCCTGCAGGTTCTGCAGACAGCATTATATTCTTCTTTAGATATGCCTCCCTCTTTCCATTTTATAAACATTTTTTTCTTCCTTTTTAGCATGTGCTTAAGTTCTGTGTTCATCCATCCTGGTTTCCTTAAATGCTTCCTATTCTTCCCTCTTTTCGGAATTGTTAACAACTGTGCTTTGAGAATTTCATTTTTCAAGATTTCCCATCCTTCCTGGACATTTTTGTCTTTAAGGATATCCAGCCATTGGATCCCTCCAATTCTCTTTCTGAATCCCTTAAAATCTGCCTTTCTGAAATCTAACCTTGACGTCTGAGTCTTCACAGGTCTTCCGCCTCTAGTTATCCAAAATTCTAAAATAGCATGGTCGCTACCTCCTAGGGTCCCAGCCACTTTTACCTCCTCAACCATTTCCTCCCTGTTTATAAGGATTAGATCCAAGGTAGCAGTTCCCCTTGTTTTCTCCTTTACCTTTTGGAAGATAAAGTCAGCAAGAGAGGATAAGAATTTCCTTGACCTGTTAGTTTTGCCTGAGAGAGATTCCCAACAAATGTCTGGATAGTTGAAATCTCCCATGACAACTATGTCATATTTTTTGGAGAACTTGGCCATTTGATGCATAAAGAGTTCATCCATATCTTCAGCTTGCACAGGCGGCCTGTAGTAAATGCCTACAATGGTGTCCTTTCCATTGTTCTGTCCTTGTATTCTTACCCAAACAGTTTCCACAGAACTCCCAGTCTCTAAAGCTTCAATCTCTGTGCAGATATACGCATTTCTAACATACAATGCGACACCCCCTCCTCGTTTAACAAGTCTGTTTCTTGCAAATAAGTTGTATCCTTCTAGTCTTGTATTCCAATCATGTGTATTGTCCCACCAAGTTTCAGTGATTCCAATGACATCATATTTCTTTTCCTGTGTTAGTAGTTCCAATTCTCCTTGTTTGTTGCCCATGCTTTGTGCATTAGTATAGAAACATTTTAGTTTGTGATTGGTTTCTCTTTCTCCAATATTTTTATTAATTAGATTCTTTCGTCTTTGTTCTTCCTTTCCACTTCTAATAGCAGAGTTCTCAATAGCATTTGTCAGGTGTATGGCTTTTTCTGGTCTTCTGCTTCCCTTCCCATGTTGTTCTAGTTTAAAGCTCTCCTTACAAGTGTAGCAAGGCAACTTCCAAATACCTGCTTTCCAGTCTTCGTAAGGTGCACCCCATCTCTAGCAAGTAGTCCATCGTATAAGTAGTTCACTCCGTCATCCAGAAATCCAAATCGTTGCTGATGGCACCATCGACGTAGCCAGTTGTTCACCTGCAGAATCTTATTCCACCTCCTTGTTCCATGGCCATCCACTGGGAGGATGGAAGAGAAGACCACCTGCGCTCCCAGTTCTTTCACTTTCTTGCCTAAGTCTTCAAAGTCTCTGCAGATGGTTTCCAGGTCGTTTCTTGCGGTGTCATTTGTCCCCACATGTAGTAGCAGGAATGGGTAGTCATCTGTAGGTCTGAAGAGTCCTGCTATCCTGTCAGACACATCTTTAATTTTTGCACCTGGAAGACAGCACATTTCTCTTGAAGTTATATCCGGTCTGCAGATAGCGGCCTCTGTTCCTCTCAACAGGGAATCCCCCATAACCACCACTCTCCGTTTCTTCTTCACAACATTTTTCTTTCTCCATCCAGGAGGACTCTGAAGGCGTACAAGGTTGCTGTTTGTTGGCAAAGTCTTATCCTGATGTATTTCTTCATCGTTTTCCTGCATGAGAGCCTGGTACTGGTTTCTGAGCAGTATGGGTGCTGACTGCCTCCTGATCCTCCTGCGTCTCTGGGTCACATGTCTCCATTCCTCTGTTTCTTCAGGTGCACTTCGAATTTCTTCTCTTTCTGTAACATGAAGAGATAATTCTGCTCTGTCCAAGAACTCTTCACCTTCCTTAATGATCTTCAACGTAGCTAACCTCTCTTCGAGATTTTGCAACTTTTCCTCCAACAGGGTCACAAGCTTGCATTTGTGGCATGTGAAGTTTGGCTTTTCCACTGGTAAATCTGTGAACATGTAGCAAGAAATGCAGCTCACTAAATGGCTCCTGGCCTCTTCCATCTTGAGAAAGAAAGGGGAAATCTAAACTGCCCCAGAGCAGACCCCAAAGCAATAGGCAGCCCCCAACATATGACGGTGAAGCAAGATGAAAACACTAACAAAGGTGGAAAGATAGGTTGAGCAAACGATGGGGCCCAAGCTAACTAAAAAGGACAGGATAGAAAAGCTGCTGTCTGCAATCCGTAAAAAACCCTACCAAAAAATGTCCCAACGTCTGATAGGAAAAACAGGCCCTGAAGTCGGTAAGACTTCAAAAAGACTATATCAGCACTCAGGTAAATTCTGAAGACAGAGCAAAGAGACAAACTGATCAGAGACAAAAATGGAACTCAGCACACCCCCGACCGGGGATGGCTGAACTCCAAAAAACAAGGTAAACAAAACAAAACTAATAAGTTCAATAGCAGAGCAAAAACTTATCTTTGGGAAGCAGGAATCAGACTGGTCTCCAAGAATCCAGCAGAGAAATCACCAGCGACTCAGAAGGGCGTCGGCTGCCTTATATCCAGTCAGCAGTTCCTGTTACCCAGTCATCATCTACCAGATCAGGTGTTTGGTAATCAGCCTCACTACCTTCCTTCACCAGAAGAGGGAGTTCATCAGACATCGACGGTGAAGGGGAAAATGAACTCACAACAGATAGGGACAGGTCGGTGACTTGGGCCTCACTAACATTAAGTGTACCCCCAAGTAAAGGAAAGTCAGGGCTCTCCCTTAGCCTGAGGGGCAGTTCAGGGGCCCAGGTTCCTCGTCCCGTTTTCCCACTACTGCCCCATGACACACAGAAACCTTTAATAATCTTAATTAAACCATACTTACAAACTCGCCTAATTTCAGTGAAGCCCTCAATCTCCTGTAATAAAAGTAAAATAACAAAACAACAATATACCATACCTGTGTCATTCTGTCCCACGCCGTAATCCATATCTGGGGAAGAAATGGTTTTCAGCCTGGACAGTGCCAAAATGTGACTGTCCTGGCTGAAAACCACTGGTGAATGAGCTGCTGGGAGAGCAGCTTCAGAGACTAGCAGTGACGTCACTGATGCTGCGCTCCCAGCCGGCCTGAACTGAGATGACCTCTGGACCGTGTAAACATGCCAGTGATGACATCACTGCAGTTCAAGCTCAGTTTCTTCACAGCAGATCACCGTGAAAAATTCTTATGGTGATCTGCTGTGAAGACACTGAGTTTGAACTGTGGTGAATGGAATTAGGCGAGTTTGTAAGTATGGTTTAATTAAGATTATTAAAGGAGTCTTTGTCATTTTTTTCAATTAAAGGACTATATTCTGGCTGTGTCTTTATTTACCATACAAATATAGGATTAGCAATGGATTGCCATCTTATTGACATCTCTCCATTACTAACCTCTTGGCTTGATGTCACCTGACAATACAAAGGTGACATCAACCCCTCCAACTATTACCCAACTTGCCACCACTCAGGGCAAGTGGGAATAGGGTGGCTAAGTGCCAGAATTGAAGTAGAAAGAAAAGAAGCATGTACAAATCAGGGATCATCAAATGGTAATATCAAAAATACTTTATTATAACATCAAGACACTAAGAAAGTATTAAAAACATCTAAAACTGCAAAAAAGGAATCAGGACAATGCAAAAACCCATAATAGGGTTATACCCCTGCCAAACCCCACATAGACAGTGTGTTAAACAAGTGGACATA
The DNA here is from genome assembly GCF_039654945.1 of Dendrobates tinctorius. Classification (NCBI taxonomy): domain Eukaryota; kingdom Metazoa; phylum Chordata; class Amphibia; order Anura; family Dendrobatidae; genus Dendrobates; species Dendrobates tinctorius. The sequence goes on along the minus strand of NW_027361829.1, from coordinate 23,597,056 downwards.
TATACAGATAACGCTGTGCAAACACTCCAGCTGAAAATTCAAAAACACACTGCCTGCAAACAAATCATGAACTGCAGAGACTGTATTACAGGGAAGCTAGGGTAGACCTTTCTGCTTAGAGAGTACTATAATGCATCCCCAAAATAAGGGGGAGCAGAAAACAGCATACAACCTGAGCCGGATAAACAGAGACCTAGGTAGGACTAGATCCACATGAAATGCCAATGTAGTATAAGATAGGGGGAGAGGTGAAGGCAGGGGCACAGATGCTTTCCTCCTCTGGATTCTGTGATTCTTTGGAAGACCTCTGCTGTGTGAACAGCTCTGCAGAGTGGCCCATCTGTGGTTTCCCACAGTCTGTTGGGAGTTTGGAAATTTGTGAAGCGGGGGGTAAACAAGGGTGAATGGGGTGCCACATCTGAGGATTGTACTGTGTGACATGTTAAGGTGGAGGAAGAGGAGAGGCCACTTGATGCTGCGCTTGCCATCCACTGGAGCACATGCTCTTTCTGAGCCTCATGTACAAGATGTACCACTGCGACTGCCAAAGAAAGGGAGTCATGTAGTCCGTGCAATAACAGATGTTGTCAGTGGTCTTTGTATAGGAAAAGATAGTTTGTTCAGTTGAGCTTTAACACCTAACCCACATGCACATCAAACATCAAGCCTATTCCCTCTTCCACCACGACCTCACTTTTTCACACTCATCTTGTATGTAGCCTTCCCTTCTTGTAACCTGCAGTTTCACAACCTTAGGCCCACAGCTGTCAGTCACCTGTCACTAAATGAACAATCACTATTTACTTTCTTAGACAATGTGCATGACCAACACTGTTATACCTAATGATTTTTAAGTGGAAATTTGGCCTTCTGATTTGTCACAAACACAGTTTTATCACAAACGATTTGGATTAGCTAATTGGGCCTCCTGGCTGGACCCCAATATTAGACCTCCTGGCTGGACCCCAATATTAGGCCTAATGATTTTAAAGTGGAAATCGGATTCTGATTTGTCTTTAAAACAGTTTTATCACAAACAATTTGAATTAGCTAATTGGGCCTCCTGAGACTGCCATACAGTTTTTGCACAATCTAGTTAGATGCTGGAAGATCAATTTCACACTGGATAGGAAACTATCTAGCTAACTGACAAGTTCACTTGCAGCAATATCAGGAGCAGCTTCTCTGCACCAGCAAAACAAGATGTCCGCTTTTTATATGGCCAAAGACATGTGACTTTAGCAACCAATCACAGAAGAGCTTGTGTCATGACGCTGTGGATGGTTTATGCGCCCTAACTGGCTGCCGCTGCTCGTCTAACAAAAGTATTAGTAGATATGTGATGAGTTAGTGAACTGTGACACCGAATTTTGCGGTTTTTGAGTAAAAATGCTTGTGAAACCAAACATGAATCTGAATGTGCTACATTTGTGCCGATTTTAAGATTGGCGAACGTTTTTGGAACAATTCACTCAGCTCTACTCTTGACTACCAGCATGTTATTGCTATATTGCGCTCTGCTCTCACCCTCTGAGTAGCTGCCCAATTAGTGACAAAGGAAGGCTTCTCTGGTTTAGCGCACAGTACTGTATGCTGCGGTAGCCCTGGCAGAGGTATTTGAAGAATGGAGCACTGGTGTAGAAGATATCTATGTAGATGTGATAACTCTGATCAAGCAGTGGGTGCACCAATTCTCACACAATTTTTCCACTCACTCCCAGGACAGGGGAGGTTTTCATGGGGTTCAATTTGGCTGTCTCTCCCTTCGTAAAATCTAAATATATGGGTGTTCCCTGAGGTACTCTCGCACAGCTTGTACATTTTAATTACGTAACTGGCCCTCTTACTTGGAAGGTATGGCTGGAATTTAATCCTCCCTGTAATTGTATAAGGACTCATCTACACAAATGTCCCTTTGGGGACTGAACACCTCAGCAAATTTGTTGCTGAAATGATCTATGACCAGCCTAATTTTGCTAAGTTAATCAAAGTTGGAGTCATCTCGGAGTGGAGACACTGTGCATTATCGTTGTCATGCAAAAATGCAGTTATGAAAATCTGACAGAAAAAAATGTAAATTCTGGTCAGATATTGAGTCGATTGGTGGAGTACTATACACCTTATGCTGTTCACAAGAGTCAGCATAGGGTAAAGACAACTATTGACAAATTGCCTTAGGCAAATACGTAATCCCTAACTAAAGATCATAAAATATAACTTAATGATAGTACTAAAGGAATATAAAATTCATCAGGAGTCACTGCATACATGTGTCCGAGCACATATACTGTCTATTAACTAGAGTTATCGCTCAATTCAGTCTCATCTCATGTGTTATCTGTCTAATACTAGATACCAATGATATCCATGTACTGTATATCTCAATAGATTTATTGAAAATAAATATATATTATATTCCATAAATGACCTTCTATAGACTTCTATTTTTAGGGGACCCGAATACCTTTATTAGCCTATTATTATTCAAATAGCACCACTGATTCCATGGTGCTGTACATGAGAAGGGGTTAGATACAAATTACAGGTATCACTTACAGTAAAAAACAGACCTCAGGACTAATCAATGGGATTATATAGTCAGTAGTAACACCAAAAGCACCAAAAATAACCCCTAAAATTTAGCTTTTAATTCAATAACTAAAAACATTAGTGAAAATGACTACAAGAGGGAGAAGTAGAGGACAAAAATGAAGGGTAAAAAATAATATTTTAGTTCTCTTCAGTTATCACACAATGAGGGCCACCAGCTAAATTGCCCTAGTCAGCCCTAGTTTAACCCTTCCTAGCCGCGGAGGTTGGCAACCTAGTTGTAGACGATATGGCGCCCCCGCTCAATGTTGGTATCCCTGATGGCCCCTACGTCTCCCTACATATACAAAAAGGGACACAAAAAAAGAACACACACACACTTATAATTCCGAAAAAATAAAGAGACATAAATGGTCTCGTAGATAATACTAAATTGCTATGAACTTATCTCGTAGTATTTCTGATGGTATAAAAACCCCCAAAAAAACTTATCTCGGAGTCAAAAGAATGATAGATGGGGTTAATATCAGGCAGCTTAGAGAAGGACTTATCTCGTAGTCACAAAAATGCTAATAAGCTGCAAATGGCAGACCCAATTGCCAAATAGCAAAATTATTAAAAAACGGCTACAAGAAAATTCAATGAAAAGCACATTTTATTTGTCCGGAGCCCCGGACAAACGTTAGAAAATAGTACAAAAATTGTACATTAAAGGCAGGAAAAAAGCAGTCTATGTAGCACATGCGGCGGCCGTTACCTTGCAAGTGGGGGTAAAAATCACCCTATTTCACAGGAATACAATATTCAGCTCAAATCCAATATCTGTGCATAGAACAAAACACACCAAAATGTGCTACCTAACAAAAATCATATATAAAAATAAATGAAAAAAATGAGGCTACCATATTCATCTCAGATTATGCAGCGTGGTACACCGATATTCAAGTAGCAATGCATACAAAGTCACATAGCATAATTGCTCAGTAGATTAAGTCTGAATAGATAGTACCACCGAGGGATCTGCCAAAAATAATGTACAACATTATACTTATCAGCCACTTGATGCATATGGAAACCCGACGCGTTTCCCCCTCTTAGTCCGCTGAGGGTTCATCAGGGGTCAAAAAGTGGGGTCTCATTACCCCTGGCCGAGAGAGCAGTACAGTGTGCGGCACACTGTATTGCTCTCTCGGCCAGGGGTAATGAGACCCCACTTTTTGACCCCTGATGAACCCTCAGCGGACTAAGAGGGGGAAACGAGTCGGGTTTCCATATGCATCAAGTGGCTGATAAGTATAATGTTGTACATTATTTTTGGCAGATCCCTCGGTGGTACTATCTATTCAGAATTAATCTACTGAGCAATTATGCTATGTGACTTTGTATGCATTGCTACTTGAATATCGGTGTACCACGCTGCATAATCTGAGATGAATATGGTAGCCTCATTTTATTCATTTATTTTTATATATGATTTTTGTTAGGTAGCACATTTTGGTGTGTTTTGTTCTATGCACAGATATTGGATTTGAGCTGAATATTGTATTCCTGTGAAATAGGGTGATTTTTACCCCCACTTGCAAGGTAACGGCCGCCGCATTTGCTACATAGGCTGCTTTTTTCCTGCCTTTAATGTACAATTTTTGTACTATTTTCTAACGTTTGTCCGGGGCTCCGGACAAATAAAATGTGCTTTTCATTGAATTTTCTTGTAGCCGTCTTTTAATAATTTTGCTATTTGGTAATTGGGTCTGCCATTTGCAGCTTATTAGCATTTTTGTGACTATGAGATAAGTCCTTCTCTAAGCTGCCTGATATTAACCCCATCTATCATTCTTTTGACTCCGAGATAAGTTTTTTTTGGGTTTTTTATACCATCAGAAATACTACGAGATAAGTTCATAGCAATTTAGTATTATCTACGAGACCATTTATGTCTCTTTATTTTTTCGGTATTATAAGTGTGTGTTCTTTTTTTGTGTCCCTTTTTGTATATGTAGGGAGACGTGGGGGCCATCAGGGATATCGACGTTGAGCGGGGGCGCCATATCGTCTACAACTAGGGTGCCAACCTCCGCGGCTAGGAAGGGTTAAACTAGGGCTGACTAGGGCAATTTAGCTGGTGGCCCTCATTGTGTGATAACTGAAGAGAACTAAAATATTATTTTTTACCCTTCATTTTTGTCCTCTACTTCTCCCTCTTTTAGTCATTTTCACTAATGTTTTTAGTTATTGAATTAAAAGCTAAATTTTAGGGGTTATTTTTGGTGCTTCTGGTGTTATCACTTACAGTAAGCAAACTAACAATGACAGACTGATACAGAGGGGAGAGGACCCTACCCTTCCGGACTTACATTCTACAGGCTGGTGGGGAAGGAGACAGTAGGTTGGGGGTTGGTGAGACGGTAGCTCCGGTAGCGGTAAGGAGGCAGCGGGGTCATTACAAGCTGTAAACTTTCTTGAAGAGATGGGTTTTCAGGTTCCATCTGAAGGATCTGAATGTGGTTGATAGTTGGACGTGTTGGGGCACAGAATTCCAGAGGATGGGGGATATTCAGGAGAAGTCTTGAAAGCAATGAAGTAAGGAGCGAATAAGTGTGGAAGAGAGAAGGAGGTCTTGGGAGGACCGGAGGTTACGTGAGGGAAGATATCGGGAGATTAGTTCAGAGATATACAGAGGAGACAAGTTATGGATGGCTTTGTTGGTCAGTATTAGTAATTTGAACTGGGTGCGCTGAGGGAATGGAAGCCAGTGAAGAGAGTTGCAGAGGGGAGAAGCAGAGGAGTAGCGAGGAGACAGATGAATTAGTTGGGCAGCAGAGTTAAGGATGGATTGGAGAGGTGCAAGGGTGTTAGCAGGGAGGCCACAGAAAAGGATGTTGCAGTAGTTGAGGTGGGAGATGATGAGTTCATGCACAAGCATTTTAGTAACTTGAGGGTTGAGGAAAGGACGGATTCTGAAAATATTTTTGAACTGGAGGCAACAAGAGGTGGAAAGAGCTTGGATGTGCAATTTGAAGGATAGGGCAGAGTCAAGGGTTACTCCGAGGTAGCGGATTTCCAGTACGGGGGAAAGCGTGATGTAATTTATTGTGATAGATAGATCAGGTAAGGAAGATCAGTGAGATGGAGGAAAGATGATGAGTTCAGATATGTCAACATTGAGTTTGAGGAAACAAGAGGAGAAGAAGGAGGATATAGCTGATAGACACTACGGGATTCTGGACAGCAGAGAGGTGACGTATGTTTAAAAAAAACTTTTCCTTAAAAAAGGGAGATGAAATTACACAGGACAAAAAAAAAATATATATATATATTTATATATATACAAACAAGCCAACACTGAGCAGAAATATAAACTGTGTGCAAAATCATATACGAGAAATACAGAAACTTGCGGTAATAAGCTCTATATTAATATATAAAAGCAGATATGTTTAAATAAAGTGGGATAAAGCACTAGGTGCAAGTAAACTAGGACATAGGTAAAAAAAGCAGGACTTGACCGAAGTTATACAAAGGAGTATAAAAAAACTACATGAAAAACAACATCATGATCATATGAGTTGGAAAAACAAATAAGATTTCTTTGCAAGAATAGAAAGTACTACCAAGTGCCATATGGATGAGGACCCAATTCCAAGGAACATCTATTTATACCAAACCCTATAAGGACGTTATACTAATAAAATAATAGCCACACCTGATGTACGCTGCCGTCTATGTGAATCCAGAAGTGTAGTCCGCCATCTTTGGGTCAGAGTCCCCTGGAACAACAAGTTCCGGTGCAGGAACACAGAAGAGAATTCAGTGGCGCTGGCCGCAGATCACGTGACCACCAGCGTCACTAATACAACGTCAAAAGTACACGCCCCTTCATAGACATAAAGAACATGTGACCAGGGGAACATGGCAACAGTCACTAGCGATGCCCTAAGGGAAGCGCTGTCTAAGACACGTCTCTCCCAGTGCGCCGCCCTGTACATCATGCGACCGGAGAGACAAAGGTTGTTGCAATTTACTCAGGGGTAAAGCCGCTGTGGAAATTAATTCTATGCGATCTGACATGAATTGAAACACGTATATTAGTTCTTAGTCAAATAATTGGTTATAATAGATATAATTGTAATAGTCTCAACTCGTGAAGTGTATTAAATACATAATACCACATGAACCATTGTTTGCAAGAAATAACTAATTGTATACAATGTTTTCAATGGGCAGTGCATGTGGGACCACATCCAGGAGAATAGATCATAAAGATAACATGCCAATAAATTTAGTAAAGAGAGACACCAAAGAATAGACATAACAGCGCAAATAAAAAATAGAAAAATAAAAACTGAAAATAAAAATGTGAAAAATTAAATATAATGAGTAAATTAAAATTGATGAAAAATAAAAAAGCATATGCTTCAAAATAAAAAAGAAAAAAAAATTTAAAAAGAAAACATTTGTGGAAAAAAATGATTAAAGGAAGAAAATATGAAAGTTGAGGTGAAGAAAAAGTGCTCAAGGACCCCAAAAAATTCAAGTGAGACGCAAAAGGTTGAGACAAAATATTATTTATTATTGGGGATTATATAATATAATCACATGCAAGAGAAAGGGGATAAAGAGCAAATAAAGTGCATAAAGAGTGCAAAAACTGTTGTAAACATCCAGAACATGCTATGTATAAAAGAAGCCCAAAGTGCAAAGCAATGAGATTCAAGGTAAAAGGGTCATGTAAAGTTACATTGTGCGGTAATAAGTACAACTGTGTTTTTTGACTGGTCATGTAAAATGACGAAGTGCAGAGATCATTATGAATATGAGGTAACTGGTTCAAGATCATAAAAAGATCAATATATATGAAGTGACTGATATAGGGTCAGATAATATAAAGTAAAAGGTAGGTATAAGGTGACTAGTTTAAGGTGACTTCTTCCCGCCTCCCAAAGAAGCGAAACGCGCGTCGGGGCAGAGGGACACCCTTCGTGCGACACTGCAGTACTGCCAGGACAGGTATAAAATGTACACTTTGTTAATATACAGTATAATTTGTTGTCCCGCACCCTTTCCTTATGAATCTTGTTAGTCACTGCATTATGGGTATTTTAATAGGGGTTTAATTTAAGTTTATTATTTAACTTAATTGTTCTGTTAAGCTTGTGTTGCTGACTTTCCCATCCAGTTTTCATGGATATTTAACCCCATAGCACTTTGGTATTGTTGGTGCTAACTAGAGATTGCTCTTTTATTGAATCTGAGTAGAGGAGGTTTTTCAGCTGCTGTACTGCTATTGGTTTTGTTGCACATGGTGGAATTAGTTCCCTCTTTTTCTTGTCCGAGCACCTTTTCTTAAATTTAATATTTAATCATGTTTAATAAACTCATGTTTTAATCTTTATCTTTTTGTACTTCACTTTATTTGCCTATGAATGATTAAAGGTAAATAGGGGTGTTTTAACGTAGGGATTATAACTGCAAGTCTCTATTTCTCGAATATAATTTCGGATTCAGTTTATCTTTCTGCTCAGTGTTGGCTTGTGTTAGGCGTCGGGTTCCTGCAGCAGTTCAGCAGGAACCCAGAGCCTCACATTCTGCGGTCTCCCATTGTCTCTTGACTGCAGAGGAGATTGCTCAGCAATCCTGACGTCCCAGACGCCCTGCCCAGACCTGCTCTGTGGGTCTGGCTACTGCTGCCACCTTTGGATCAGTAATGGCAATGCAGGCTGCCCAGCAGCAAATCACTCCAGAGGCTAAGTCCCTCCGTCGCTCTACTGAGCATGCTCACGAGACAATCTCCCATTGGAGATCGGGAGCCACGTGCCCAGGTCCTTCTCTTGAGCAGATTGGTCCATCACAGGGATCTGGAAGCTTCCGGAAGATCCCGGCTATAAAAGGTTTGCATGGCCTCTCGGCCATGCGCTAGTATAGTCTCTAGTTGCTAACTGTGTGAATGATGATGGATGCTTGAACCTGCGAATGACTCATTATGATCCCCTCCCTCTGATGTTACGAGTGTGTACAGGGACTTAGCTATAGAGCCAGCACCAGCCAGTGGCAAGCTACAGGCATCCTCCACAGTGCTAGCGTCCGACAGTGCACCTGCTTCCGGGCATTGTCAACTAGCGGCAGTGTCTGTCGCCGTGCTGCAGCTCCTTTTGGCGTCCACAGTTGCGACGTCGTACGCACGGTCGGTCTAGACGGACGCTGACCCTCTGCCTAGGGCCCAGCTCCTGTGACCATATACCGTGCGTGCACTCCTCTGAGACCTGTGATACTAACAGGCTAAGCCTTTTTGTGTTTTGCACTTAAGGCATCTCTGTGAGTAAACAGAGATCGCTCAGCGCACCTGGGTGACGTTCAACCCGCGTGCGTTATATTGCCATATTGTACGCCCGCCATTAGCTAGCAGCGATGTTAACACCTTCTGCACAGTGGACCCCGGGCAGTGAAAGCACTTTACGTCATTTTATATTTAGTGCGTTCCGCCGTCCCTAACATTATACCAGCGCCAGGGTCTGGCTAGTAATGGCGGACCAGCAGCAGTTTCCGTAGTACATTCAGCAGCTGGAGGGTAGGTTGGCTACTCTCGAGAGTGCCACCTCAGCTGCGAAGTTTACTGAGGCTGCTGCCCAGGCAGTCGCAGAGGCTGTCTCACATGTCTCCACGTCCACGCCTGCACCGACAGTTTCCCGCCTCCCGTTGCCCGATAAATTTTCTGGCGACATCGCCTCCTGCAGGGATTTCGTGAGCCAGTGGTCTATTCAGCTTGAGTTACTGGCAGCACGATTCCCTACAGAACGGGCCAAGGTGGGGTTTCTCGTTTCTCTTCTGTTGGGCAGGGCGTTGGAGTGGGCCATGCCACTGTGGGAGCGTGGTGACCCAGAGGTTCGGACCGCTGCTCAGCTCTTAACATCCCTAAAGCAGGTCTTTTTGGGGCCACGGGTCACTAATGACACCTCTCTCCAGTTACTAGCGTTAACACAGGGATCCCTCTCGGTCAGCCAGTGCGCCGTCCGTTTTCAGACATTGGCTTCCGAGCTGGAATGGCCTGATAAGACCCTCATCCCTGTGTTCTGGAGAGGTTTGGCGGAGCATGTTAAAGATGCTCTATCTACCAGGGAGGTTCCCGTAAGTCTGGAAGAGCTGATAGCCATTTCCACCTGCATTGATCTCCGTTTTTCAGAGCGCGGGCTGGAGCGTGCTCAATTCTGATGGAAGGTTAGCTTGGCTCCCAACCTCTTTGAACCTCTAGAACCACCCGAGCCGGAGAATTTACCTCCAGAGCCCATGGAGGTGTCCCGTGCCGGTCTCAAGACGTGTCCGGCACAAAGCTCCACACGCTGTTACCAGTGTCGACAGTCTGGTCACCTGGCTAACGGGTGTTTGCAGCGGCCAAAAAAACAATCGCGTACACTGGTAATTGGTGGAGGTCTATTCGCTATGGATACCTTCTCCCCCAAACCGGCGCTCCTAGGGACGTTAGATAGCGGTGATTCCTCCTGGGAGGTACAGGTCACGGTGGATTCCGGGGCAGAAGGGAACTTTATGTCCTTGTCCTTCGCTCAACAGCACGCTATCCCGGTGGTACCACTTCCTCACCCAGTGCCCATCAGGGTAGTCAATGGGTCGACCTTATCATCCCAGATTACCCACCAAACAGCACCCCTTAAGCTCTCAATTCCACCATCTCACCAGGAGACGCTGTCCCTGCTCATTATGCCAGAGGGCATCGATCAGGTGCTCCTCGGGGTTCCCTGGCTCCATTGCCATTCCCCTCATATAGAGTGGTCCTCGGGAAAAATACTGGGATGGAGCAAAGACTGTCTGGGAAGGTGCATGGGGGAAGTGTCCAAGTAGCCTCTGCGGAGGTGCCTGTGGATCTTTCCGCGCCCTCTACTGGGAACCTGAAGACCGTGGCTCCGGTCGCCCTCGAGTCAGTGCTGCCAAGCAAGACCTTTGTCCCGCCTCATCTGCGGTCCAAGGTTCTCACGTGGGCACATGCGTCCAGGGTGGGTGGTCACTTTGGCTACAAGAAGATCACAAAACTCCTGACAAGGTCTTATTGGTGGCCGCACAGGGCCCGGGACACTAAAAAATACATTCAGGCATGCACCTCATGCGCTTGGAGCAGCTCCTCTAAACAGAGGCCGGCTGGGTTACTGTATCCCTTGCCTGTGCCAGACCGGGCAATGGAGGTTCGCGACAGCTTAGGTCGCACCCAGCATGTCACTCAAGCCTCTAAAGTGAGAATGAAGATGCCCACCGACACACATCGGCGCCCCGCTCCAACTTCTGCTCCTGGCGACTTAGCCATCCCTGACGCCTTCCACGTGTCCCTTCTCAAACCTGTTCACATGTCCCGATTTTCTGAGTCATCTGCCGGGACATCAGACTTGTCTTCGGATGAGCCTGTGGCCTATGTCTCTGTGGGACACAAGGTGGTACGTGCAAAAAACTTTATTTGGTGGATTGGAAGGCTCAGGAGGGAGGGGGCCCTAGGAGGGGGGTAATGTTAGGCATCGGGTTCCTGCAGCGGTTCAGCAGGAACCCAGAGCCTCACATTCTGCGGTCTCCCATTGACTCTCGACCGCAGAGGAGATTGCTCAGGAATCCCGACGTCCCAGACGCCCTGCCCAGACCTGCTCTGTGGGTCTGGCTATTGCTGCCACCTTTGGATCAGCAATGGCAATGCAGGCTGCTCAGCAGCAAATTGCTCCAGAGGCTAAGTCCCTCCGTTGCTCTAGTGAGCATGCTCACGAGACGATCTCCCATTGGAGATCGGGAGTCACATGCCCAGGTCCTTCTCGTGAGCTGATTGGTCCATCACAGGGATCTGGAAGCTTCCGGAAGGTCCCGGCTATAAAAGGTTTTCATGGCCGTTCGGCCATGCGCTAGTATAGTCTCTAGTTGCTAACTGTGTGAATGATGGATGCATGAACCTGCGAATGACTCATTAAGATCCCTTCCCTCTGATATTACGAGGGGTACAGGGACTTAGCTATAGAGTCAGCACCAGCCAGTGGCAAGCTACAGGTCACTACAGCATCCTCCACAGTGCTAGCGTCCGACAGTGCGCCTGCTTCCGGGCATTGTCGACTAGCGGCAGTGTCTATTGCCGCGCTGCAGTCTGCAGCTCCTTTTGGCGTCCGCAGTTGTGACGCCGCACGCACGGTAGGTCTAGACGGACGCTGACCCTCTGACTAGGGCCCAGCTCCTGTGACCATATACATTGCGTGCACTCCTCTGAGACCTGTGACGCTAACAGGCTCAGCCTTTTTGTGTTTTGCACTTAAGGCATCTCTGTGAGTAAACAGAGATCACTCAGCGCACCTGGGTGACGTTCAACCCGCGTGCGTTATACCGCCATATTGTACGTCCGCCACTAGCTAGCAGCGGTGTTAACACCTTCTGCATGGTGGACCCCGGGCGGCGAACACACTTTACGTTATTTTATATTTAGTGCGTTCCTCCGTCCCTAACAGCTTGTTTTTTCATTTTTTTTTTGTCCTGTGTAATTTCATCTCGTTTTTAAGGAAAAGTTTTTTTAAACATATGTCTCATTAAAATTTATATTTTATGTTGAAATTTTTTGGAGGTCTAATTCTTTGTATAGGTTTATTCTGTTCTCACGGTCCTCTGTGTTTATACTCAGGGCACTTTTTGTGTTCTCAGCAGAGAGGTGACGTCTGGGCCAGAGAGCAGCCCGTATAGTTGTCATTATATTAGTATGCCCATCAAGTGCTAGTAGGTCACCTGAAGAGTCACTTTACTGACGAAACGCGTCGGAATGCACAGGGACATAATAGGGCTTCTATTTTGAGGGTCAGATGTGGACTGCCCTTGTCAGGGCAGGAGTCATGGGGGGTCAGGATATGGTAGCTCTTACAGGGCTGAAGAGGGTGAATGTACTTCCCTGTCTCCTGACTACGCATGACTTCTATTGGACATCTGACGTGGACGTCTTCCATACATATACAGTATGGTGAGATCATTCCATTTTATTGTGTTCATGGATTCTCTCTACATGACGTCTTTATAAATATGCATGAACAGATAATTTCCTTGATAACCTGAACAGGGTTGGGGTGTCCTTTTTCGTTTTAGAATATTGTTGAATTGCATAACCTCTAAGAAGGAAGCGGTTCACTGGCAGTTTTTGGTCTTATAAGCTTGTTGTCTTGGACCATTGGTATTTTGTCCAGTCCTCTCAAATTTTGGGACTAGGAATAGTCACATGTATATACGTTTTGTAGTCTGTTTTGTGTATGTTATGGACACTCTGTTATAGTCTGACACATAGATCTAGTGTGTTTTATCTTAACTACATCTTGTGGTAGCTTTTATTCTATCATATTAAACGTTATGGTTTATGATTTTCTCAATTGCTGATTAATCTAATTATTCGTGAGATTTGTGGTTCTATTCATCACGTGTTGCTGCTTCTTTGAGGCCTTTGATTGCCAAAGGAAGAGAGGATCTGTATTAGGAGGCAGTGGTCATCTGTGTCAAAAGCTGAGGACAGGTCTAGAAAGAGTAGCATTGCGTATTGTCCTTTAGTTTTGGCTTTAAGTAGGTCATTAGTAATTTTGGTTATGGCAGTCTCAGTGGAATGATGGGGATGGAAACCAAATTGTAGATTGTCAAAGAGCAAGTTAGATAAGAGGTGGGAGAAAGTTCAGCGTAGACGTGCTGCTCCAGGAGTTTGGAACAAATGGGAGCAGCGATATTGGGCGATAGCTGGACATAGCGTTTGGGTCGAGGGTTGGCTTTTTAAGGAAAGGTGTGATTATGGCATGTTTGAAAGCAGAAGGGAAGGTACCAGAAGTTAGTGATAGGTTGAATAGACGGGTTAGGTATGGGATAAGTGTGGTGGTGAGGTTGGGGAGGAGGTGGGATGGGATCTAGTGCACAAGTGATGAGGTGTAATTTGGAGAGGAGACAATAAAGCTCCCCTTCAGTGATGTTGGACAGGGAGGTTATAGGAGAAGGGCACTGGTCTGGTATACAAAGGGGTTGTGGTGGTTGAACAATAAAGACTTGCCTTGTTTGGTCGATCTATGCTTCTATATAGAGATTGCGAATAAATGTTATCAGTCTAAAGTTCATCCTATTATTCTCAGATAATTCAAATGTAATATTTTAAGTAAGGGAACAGAAGTGAGTAACATAAACCCTTAAAACTCTAATGTTTATTGATAATTACCATAATAAAATACCCAACTTCCTACAGTGCAAAGGTACTAAATACCAAAAAAGCTAAAAGAATCAGACCACTTATATGATATGATAGATAGTGCTATAGATAATATATACAAAATATACTGTCATGTTTACAGAAAGGTCCAGAAATCAGACCAGGAGTGTCTGTATTGTTAGACCAATACTGAATTTATAGCAATATGCTTGGTCACTAACACAGATAGGTTAGTGAACAAGGCCAGATTAAAAACCCCTTAATGACAGCCAATACATCTTTTTACTGAAATGAGATATAAGAGAATATCATCCCCATACAGGTGACAATCCTGCAGCTGTTGGCTGTCTACTATAGCTGACAACTTGCTGTATCACACACGATCACTGTTGGCACCGTCTATATCTGTTTGACCCCTTAGTTGCTGGTGTCAAAAGGGACTACATCAAATAAATGGTTAATAGACTGTGAGGGCTTCCGCTTTAATCTAATTGACACACCGCAATCATGATTGTGTGGTCCTGATGTTTGCCATAGTAGTTCATGGCCAAATAGCGGCCTTATGGTACCGTCACACTTAGCGATGCACCAGCGATCCCGACAACGATATGACCCGGTCAGGATCACTGGTGCATCGCTAAGTGGTCGCTAGTGAGCTGCCAAACAGGCAGATCTCACCAGCGACATAGCAGCGGTCGGCGGTCGTTACTTACCTGTCAGACGCGGCGATGAAGACGTCCTCCCGCCCGCGTCCACGCGTCTCTCATCGCCACAGCAGGAAGCCCAGCAGGAAGCAGCCGACGAGAAATGGCCCAGGACGTTCTCGCGCGATCAGCGATAACCAGCGGGGGAGCCGTCGGTGGTAAGTATCAGACATAGCGATATCGCTAGCAATATCGCTCCTGCGTCACAAAATCAGTGACACTATAGCGATATTGCTAGCTAGTGTGACGGGCCCTTTAGAGTCTCCCGGCTATAGCGATCAGTTCAGAAGTTAGCGACATTTATGTGGTAAACAAACACTTTTTCATTCCTGCTATACCACTTTGCATCAATTCCTGAAAATCACCTGAAGGGTTAATAAACTATTTGACAGAAGTTTTCAATATGTCAGGGGGAACTGTTTTTAAAATGGTATCATGTTTGGAGTTTTTCCAATATATAGCACCCCCAAAGTCACTTCAAACCTGGATAGATCCGTCAAAAAAAAAAATTTTGTACATTTCCTTGAAAAAATGAAAAATTACTGCTACACTTTTAAAACTCCTAAAAGGTTAACAAATTAAATTAGCATTTCAAAAATGGTGCTGCTGTAGAACAGACATATGGGAAATGTTATTTATTAAAGTTTTTGTGTGATATAACTATCTGGATTAAAGGGATAATCATTCAAAGTTTGAAATTGCAATTTTTTACATTTTTGTCAAGATTCTGATTTTTTTTTATAAATAAACACATCAACCTAAATTTAGCATTATCATAAAATTATAATGTGCCACAAGAAAACAACCTCAAAATCAATGGAATTTGTTGAAGTGTTCCAAAGTTATCACCACATAAAGTGATACTGGTCAGAATTTAAAAAATTGGCCCCATCACTAAGGGGTTAATACTGGATTAGAAAATGGGGATTGTTATGAATGGGTCACCGAGGAGAAAAAAGTAAAAGAAGCTAAGTCACAGAAAACCAGAAAGGTTGGTAACTATGCAGATTTCAGATCCCTGATCTTACCACACAACTAGCAGTAGCTGTGGAGCGTGCCTATGATGTTCCTAGACGCCTTGTCATGGCCAGAGGACTAAATAAGCCTAAAGCAAGAAAAGGGAAAACTAACTGCCCCAGAGCAGACCCCAAAGGAATAGTTAGCCCCCACACAAGTATTGACGGTGAAACAAGATGAAGGCACAAACACAGGCAGGAAAATAGGCTGAGCATATGATGGGGCCCAAACTAACTAGACAGGAAAGGAAAGGAAGGACAGTGTCTGCAACCTGCAAAAAACCCTACAAAAATCAAGTCCAATACTTCTGATAGCAAAATTAACCCTGAAGTTACTAGACTTCTCCCACTATATCAGCACTCTGAAATATTCTGAGACAGAGCAAAAAGAGACTGAACTAGTAAGGGACAAAAAGCCAACTGGCAAAATACTGATAAATAAGAGTGGAAATTCAGCACTGCCCCCAGCAGGGGCTGGCTGACCACACCAAAAAACTGAATAGATCAACAAAATCAAGTGTGAACATTAGCAGAAAAACAGCTTTAGATGACTGGAACAGAGCTGAATACCAAGAGCTGACAAGCCAGAAGGAATCACCAGCAACTGAATAGGGCGTCGGCTGTCTTAAATCCAATCTGAGACTCCTGAGATCCAATCGTCATCCTCATTCTCAGGTGGCAGATCTCCACTGATCAAATCAGCCTCTCTACCTCCTGTTACAACCAGAGGGAGTCTGGAAGGAGAACTTACAACTGGTGAACCAGAGAATGAACTCACAACAGGGGGTATCAGTATAACAAGATAAATACTGGATAAGAAGATATGTAACCTATTCAAGCCTAAGCAAAAAGCAAAGTGGTACTACAAAAAGTATATATTATTATAAACCACTAAAAACTAGCAGGAATTAAAAAAAAGCTATAATTAAAACTAGAAAGAACCTATTCACAAAATGATATACAATACGATACGATACACTTTATTAATCCAGAGGGAAATTATGGTATCACAGCAGCGTTACAACAGCATTACAAACAAAACATTAAGAACAGCATTACTACATTACAAACAGCATTACATAGAGTAATTACCAGACACAGATCTTGCACATGACTAACCACTAGGGTGACCGGATCTCATATGGGGGGGAAAAAATGTCAGAATCTTGTTCGTCTGGACCCCACAAAACGATTCCCCTTTCCAGATATTGAGAGAGCCAAAATTTGAGCTCGATCAAACGACGTTAACCCGTGCCACTCGTCGCTCAAAGTTTGAAAAAATCCAAATTGAGGTATTTTAAGATTTAGGTATTTTGCATAGTCTGTTAGACTATAAAGAATGTGACAACAACATTGCAGAAATAGCCCTGACCAAATTTTCGAACCATTTGTGGTATTTGAATGCAGAGTTGGTGGGATTATCGTTTTTTGATCCCACCATTACAGACAATGAAAAGTTGTTAATGGCTAATAAATTGCTCAGTAGCACAGATGAACCATCAGAGCACGCTAACCTACATGAGTTGATAATTTTACATAGTTATCTAATCTATTCTAGAGCTTTTGTTAAAGTAGTTTTTGAAACGTCAGAATATGATGCTCGGCATTTGCTTACAACTTGCAGGACATATTGCTTTTGTTCTTCATCTTTTGTCAGAAGGTCGTTAAAGTCGGTTACTTCCTACCTCTTTTAATTTTTCTTTCCTAACTTTTGGATTTACAACTCTAGCGTGCTCTGATGGTTCATCTGTGCTACTGAGCAATTTATTAGCCATTAACAACTTTTCATTGTCTGTAATGGTGGGATCAAAAAACGATAATCCCACCAACTCTGCATTCAAATACCACAAATGGTTCGAAAATTTGGTCAGGGCTATTTCTGCAATGTTGTTGTCACATTCTTTATAGTCTAACAGACTATGCAAAATACCTAAATCTTAAAATACCTCAATTTGGATTTTTTCAAACTTTGAGCGACGAGCGGCACGGGTTAACGTTGTTTGATCGAGCTCAAATTTTGGCTATCTCAATATCTGGAAAGGGGAATCGTTTTGTGGGGTCCAGACTGACAAAATTCCGACATCGATTTTTTGCGGTCACCCTACTAACCACAATACATAACAAGCAAAGGTACAGTCATGACCAAAAGTTTTGAGAATGACACAAATATTATATTTTCACATGATCTGCTGGCCTCTGGTTTTTATGTGTGTTTGTCAGATGTTTTTATCACATACAGAAATATAATTGCAATCATATTATGAGTAGCAAAAGGTTATATTGACAGTTAGAATGAGTTAATGCAGAAAGTCAATATTTGCAGTGTTGACCCTTCTTCTTCAGGACCTCAGCAATTCTCCCTGGCATGCTCTCAATCAACTTCTGGATCAAATCCTGACTGATAGCAGTCCATTCTTGCAAAATCAATGCTTTTATTTTGTCTGAATTTGAAGTTTTTTGCTTGTCCACCCTTCTCTTGTCTTTCGTGTCTACCTCTTTCCTCATAGACTGTAAGCTTGCGAGCAGGGCCCTCATTCCTCTTGGTATTTGTTATAATCTACTGTATGTGATTATTGTTATGCTGTAATGTCTATTGTCTGTACAAATCCCCTCTGAAATGTAAAGTGCTGCGGAATATGTCGGCGCTATAAAAATAAAATTTATTATTATTATTATTATTATTCTCTTGATGATTGACCACAAGTTCTCAATGGGATTAAGTTCTGGGGAGTTTCCAGGCCATGGTCCCAAAATCTCTATGTTTTGTTCCCTGAGCCATTTAGTTATCACCTTTGCTTTATGGCAAGGTGCTCCATCATGTTGAAAAAGACATTGTTGATCGCCAAACTGCTCTTGGACGGTTGGGAGAAGTTGCTCTTGGAGGACATTCTGGTACCATTCTTTATTCATGGCTGTGTTTTTAGGCAAGACTGAGAGAGAGCCCATTCCCTTGGCTGAGAAGCGACCCCACACATGGTTTCAGGATGCTTGACAGTTGGCATGAGACAAGACTGGTGGTAGCGCTCACCTGGTCTTCTCCGAATAAGCCGTTTTCCAGATGTCCCAAACAATCGAAAAGGGGATTCATCAGAGAAAATGACTTTACCCCAGTCCTCAGCAGTCCACTCCCTGAACCTCTTGCAGAATATCAGTCTGTCCATGATGTTTTTCCTGGAGAGAAGTGGCTTCTTTGCTGCCCTCCTTGAGACCAGGCCTTGCTCCAAGAGTCTCCGAATCACAGTGCGTGCAGATGCACTCACACCTGCCTGCTGCCATTCCTGAGCAAGCTAGTCTACACTGCTGGTAGTCCGATCCCGCAGCTGAAACACTTTTAAGAGACGGTCCTGGCGCTTGCTGGTCTTTGTTGGGCGCCCTGGAGCCTTTTTGGCAACAAGGGAACCTCTCTTCTTGAAGTTCTTGATGATGCGATAGATTGTTGACTGAGGTGCAATCTTTCTAGCTGCGATACTCTTCCCTGTTAGGCCATTTTTGTGCAGTGCAATGATGACTGCACGTGTTTCTTTAGAGATAACCATGGTTAACAGAAGAGAAACAATGATGCCAAGCACCAGGCTCCTTTTAAAGTGTCCAGTGGTGTCATTCTTACTTAATCATGACAGATTGATCTCCAGCCCTGTCCTCATCAACACCCACACCAGTGTTAATGGAGCAATCACTGAAATGATGTTAGCTGGTCCTTTTAAGGCAGGGCTGCAATGATGTTGAAATGTGTTTTGGGGGATAAAGTTCATTTTCTAGGCAAATATTGACTTTGCAAGAAATTGCTGTTAAGCTGATCACTCTTTATAACATTCTGGAGTATATGCAAACTGCCATTAGAAAAAATGAAGCAGTAGACTTTGTAAAAATTAATATTTGTGTCATTCTCAAAACTTTTGGCCATGACTGTACACAAATCTCTGATCATTTCCATTAGTGTGCCAGCCCTAGGTCATAGCCATCTTTCACCCTTAGTGAATTATTATACATCCCCATAGAAGTAGGCACAAACGATTTCCCGAATTTCTCCTGAAGTATAGTAAATGTACAGTTGTGCTCAAAAGTTTAAATACCCCAGCAGAATTTTTGCTTACTTGACCTTTTTTCAGAAAATATTAATGATGACACCAAAACATTTTCTGCACTCATGGTTAGTGGTTGGGTGAAGCCATTTATTGTGAAACTACTGTGGTTTCTCTTTTAAATCATAATGACAACCCAAAACATCCAAATGACCCTGATCAAAAGTTCACATACCCTGGTGATTTTGGCCTGATAACATGCACAGAAGTTGACACAAATGGGTTTGAATGGCTACTAAAGATAACATCCTCACCTGTGATCTATTTGCTTGGAATCAGTGTGTGTGCATAAAAGCTGAGTGTAACAACCCTGCTGGCTTCACTGCATGGCCTCCCATCCCCGCACACCAACTTACTCACTGCTCCAGGTCATGCGATGATTTCTGTCTGCTGCCAGCTCCATGCGCTATGCTTCTTGTTTTCCTGCTTGCTCTCCATGTTTCCTGACTGTATATAGGGGGGCGGCGCCTGAACTGTCTGTCTTCTTATGCAGTCAGGGTGCAGCGGTCTAATCTGTCCCCGACCAATCACCTGGAGCCCTTTAATATATAGGGTCGCCACACCCACTAACCTTTGCCTGTGCAATGTCTATACTCAGTTAGCTCCTTGCTACTGAGGTAGCCAGGCTCTGTCCTTTGTCTTGCCTTCCATGAGAGGCTTTACTCCTAGCATTTCTAGTACACTCTGAGTGCCCGCCAGGAGGATTATATCCTGGTCCCTGTCTTGTCCTAGCTTTGTCTGAGTACTTGCCTGGTACTTCTTTGCTCGCCCTCCAGGAGGCAGAATATCCTGGTCCCTGTATCCTTCGGTCCCTGTACCTTGTCTTGTACTGTGTCTCTGTCTGAACTCTGTCTTACCTCTGTCTGTCAGTCTCCTTGTCTGTGGTTCTTTTCCCAGCTGTCTTTCCCTGTGTCCTCCCTGTCTGTTCCTTGCACTTTTGCAAGCTCCGCCTCCCTTGCACTCTTGCAAGCTCCACACTCCTGCGGCTCCGCCTACTCCGCACTCCTGGTTTTGTCATATTCCACTCTCTCCTATCCGTACCTGCACCTCCTATTTGAACAGGACCCTACCTGTTCCTCCATATTCCACGCCTTCCAGCCAGTACCCGCTCCTTCTGTGTGAACAGGACCCTACCTGTTCCTTCGCACACCACACCTACCTGCCCTGTGTCTCAAGCCGTGCCCGCTTGCCCTGAGTCTCAGCCTGCTTGTCACTCGCACCTGTCCAGGTGTCCTGTTCCCAAGTGGGATCAGCAGCCACAGCCAGACACCACCCTGGAGTGGCACCCAGCAGCTACCTGCCGCACAAGCCTGACCTCACCATCAGAGGCTCCAGTGAAGACTGAGGTAGCTGCCGTAGTCACGCCCTTTCCAGGGTAGTCTGGTTTGTGGCACAGTGGGGCCACAACCCCCCGGCTCGCGCCAATCAGCCTAGGCGCGAGCATGACACTGAGTTTCTGGGATCCAGACTGACTCTTGCATCTTTCATCCAGACACTGACATTTCTGGATTGTGAGTCATGGGGAAAGCAAAATAATAGTTAATGAATCTACTGGAAAAGGTAGTTGAACTATATAAAACAGGAAAGGGATACAAAAAGATATCAAAGGAATTGATAATGCCAGTCAGCAGCGTTTGTGAATAACAAATGGAAAATCAGGGGCTCTGTAAAAATAAAACCACGGTCAGGTAGACAAACAAAAATTTCTTCCACAACTGCCAGGAAAATTGTTCGGGATGAAATACTGGACTCTGAAAACTAGCGGTGTGGCTGTTTCAAGATGCACAATGAGGAGGCACTTGAAGAAAAATGTCACCTGAGGAAAGTCATTACTGCGCAAATGCCACAAAGTATCTTGCCTACAATATGCAAAACAGCACTGAGACAAGCCTCAAAACTTCTGGAACAAGGTCATTTGGAGTAATGAGACCAAAATTGAACTTTTTGGCCACAACTATAAACGTTACATTTGGAGAGAGGTCAACAAGGACTATGATGAAAGGAACACCATTCCTACTGAAAAGCATGGAGGATCACTGTTTTGGGGATGTGTGAGCTACAAAGGCACAGGAAACTTGGTCAAAGTTGAAGTAAAGATGAATGCAGCATGTTATCAGCAAATACTGGATGCGAATTTGCAATAATCAACCCAGAAGCTGCGCATGGGACGTACTTGGATGTTCCAACATTACAACGATCCAAAATACAAAGCCAAGTCGACCTGTCAATGGCTACCAGCAGAACAAAATGAAGGTTCCAGAGTGGCCATCTCAGTCTCCTGACCTCAATATCATTGAGCCACTCTGGGGAGATCTCAAGCAAGCAATTTATGCTCGACAGCCCAGGAATTTACAGGAACTGGAAGCTTTTTGCCAAGATGAGTGGGTAGTTATACCATCTGAGAAAATAAAAAACCTCATCCACAACTACCACAAAAGACTTCAAGCTCTCATTGATGTTAGAGGGGGAAACACAGTATGACAATAAATGGCTTCACCCAATCAATAAGCATGAGTAGAGAAAAAGTTTTGGAGTTATCATTCATATTCTCTTATAAAAGACCAATAAAGCAAGAATTCTGCCGGGATATGTAAACTTTTGAGCACAACTATTAAACAAAGTTAATGAAAATCAAGCGATTTAAATATAGGCACAGAGAGTTAACACTAGGGGACAAAACAGCAGGAGGAAATGAATATGTTACTGTTAAGGATAAATGTATTAAATCCAGGAACAAAATCCCCATATACAGTTGTGGCCAAAAGTATTGACACCCCTGCAATTTTGTCAGATAATACTCAGTTTCTTCCTGAAAATTATTGCAAACACAAATTCTTTGTTATTTTTATCTTCATTTAATTTGTCTAAAATGAAAAAAACACAAAAAGAATTGTCCAAAAAGCCAAATTGGATATAATTCCACACCAAACATAAAAAAGAGGGTGGACAAAAGTATTGGCACTGTTCGAAAAATCATGTGATGCTTCTCTAATTTGTGTAATTAACAGCACCTGTAACTTACCTCTGGCACCTAACAGGTGTTGGCAATAATTAAATCACACTTGCACCCAGTTGACATGGATTAAAGTTGACTCAACCTCTGTCCTGTGTCCTTGTTTGTACCACATTGAGCATGGAGAAAAGAAAGACCAAAGAACTGTCTGAGGACTTGAGAAACCAAATTGTGAGGAAGCATGAGCAATCTCAAGGCTACAAGTCCATCTCCAAAGACCTGAATGTTCCTGTGTCTACCGTGTGCAGTGTCATCAAGAAGTTTAAAGCCCATGGCACTGTGGCTAGCCCCCCTAGATGTGGATGGTAAAGAAAAATTGACAAGAGATTTCAACGCAAGATTATGCGGATGTTGGATAAAGAACCTCGACTAACATCCAAACAAGTTCAAGCTGCCCTGCAGTCCAAGGGTACAACAGTGTCAACCCGTACTATCCGTCGGCATCTGAATGAAAAGGGACTGTATGGTCGGAGACCCTGGAAAACCCCACTTCTTACCCCGAGACATAAAAAAGCCAGGCTGGAGTTTGCCAAAACTTACCTGAAAAAGCCTAAATGTTTTGGAAGAATGTTCTCTGGTCAGATGAGACAAAAGTCGAGCTTTTTGGGCAAAGGCATCAACATAGGAGTTTACAGGAGAAAAAAAAGAGGCATTCAAAGAAAAAAACACGGTCCCTACAGTCAAACATAGCGGAGGTTCCCTCATGTTTTGGGGTTGCTTTGCTGCCTCTGGCACTGGACTGCTTGACCGTGTGCATGGCATTATGAGGTCTGAAGACTACCAACAAATTTTGCAGCTTAATGAAGGGCCCGGTGTGAGAAAGCTGGGTCTCCCTCAGAGGTCATGGGTCTTCCAGCAGGACAATGACCCAAAACACACTTCAAAAAGCACTAGAAAATGGTTTGAGAGAAAGCACTGGAGACTTCTAAGGTGGCCAGCAATGAGTCCAGACCTGAATCCCATAGAAAACCTGTGGAGAGATCTAAAAATGGCAGTTTGGAGAAGGCACCCTTCTAATATCAGGGACCTGGAGCAGTTTCCCAAAGAAGAATGGTCTAATATTCCAGCAGAGCATTGTAAGAAACTCATTGATGGTTACCGGAAGCGGTTGGTCGCAGTTACTTTGGCTAAAGGTTGTGCAACCAAGTATTAGGCTGAGGGTGCCAATATTTTTGTCTGGCCCATTTTTGGAGTTTTGTGTGAAATGATCTATGTTTTGCTTTCTGCTTCATTCTCTTTTGTGTTTTTTCATTTAAGACAAATTAAATGAAGATAATAATACTAAAGAATTTGTGATTGCAATCATTTTCAGGAAGAAACTGAGTATTATCTGACAAAATTGCAGGGGTGTCAATACTTTCGGCCACAACTGTATATCTAATGTTGGAAGTCTGATTTCAATATCTCCCTTTCGGAGGAAAAATGGGAGCATGCTCTCAGACACTCCTACAACTCAAAAATATCTATGTCTTTACAAGAGTCCTCCTACAAAATTCTGCTGAGATGGTACTATGTACCAACGCGATTAGCTCACATCAGTAAGGTTATTTCTCCTATCTGCTGGAGGAGTTGTGGTTTACCTGGAAACCTACTCCATATATTTTGGAGTTGTCCTAAAATAAGGAATCTGTGGAAGGAGTTTATACAACATATTAAAACTTTAACTAATAGTAATATCAAAATTACCCCCCCAGATAGCATTGCTTTCATTGAATCTTGAAAGTTTTGACCCTTCCATATAACCAGTTATTATACATATTTTTCTGGTAACTAAGAAATTGTTGGCTTCCTGGTGGAAGAAGTTAGAGGTACCGAAATGTTTGGATTTTCTTGACAGTTTACGCCAACACAGCCATTTGGAACACAAGTTTGCTATTAATAACAACTTTCTTAATAAATATAACAAATGGCATAAGAGGAATTTGAAGTTTTTAGAAGACTAATATTTAGGATGATTGGGTTCTGAGATATTCTTCCAGTTGCTAGGTTAGGCTGGCTAAATATGTAATATTTATTCATGTAAGGCCGGTTTCACACTAGCGCATTTTCAGCGCGCGCACGGCCGGGGGTAGCTCCGCCCCCGAGCCGGCTCTCTGCCCGGCGTGCCCGCCCCTTGCCTGTAGCGCCGCCTCCTAGCGGACGGCGGCGCCTGCGATCGGCGCACCCTATCTTTAGCATAGGGTGCGCCGATCGTGCGCAGGTCGTGCGCTAGTTGTGCTTTGACCTGCGCTGCGCACTTATGACGGTGCGCCGTGCGCGCCAAAATCCGAAAAGTTTGATTTTGGCGCGCACGGTGCACCGTCAAAAGTGCGCAGCGCAGGTCAAAGCGCAACTAGCGCACGACCTGCGCACGATCGGCGCACCCTATGCTAAAGATAGGGTGCGCCGATCGCAGGCGCCGCCGTCCGCTAGGAGGCGGCGCTACAGGCAAGGGGCGGGCACGCCGGGCAGAGAGCCGGATCGGGGGCGGAGCTACCCCCGGCCGTGCGTGCGCATAAAATGCGCTAATGTGAAACCGGCCTAATTGTTACATTTTTAGGTTACTAAATTTTAACTTCAAATTTTTTTCTTTTTTCTCTTCCTGTAAAATATTTATCTAATCTGACTAGATGTTCTTTTCTGTATTACTACTTGAAATTGTGTAATATGGTTTCTCTAATTATTTCCTTTAAGTCTCTTCCCTGTATTTTGTCCCTTCCATCCCTTCCTTCCCCAATCCCTGAGAAAATTTAAAATTTAATAAAGATTATTTGAAAGCAAAAGGTTCCAGTATTTGCTCTCGTTTTACTACTTGAGCATTATTTGCTTTCTTGATCTGTCATACAGTTTGAAAGTTGTGAACTTTTCATTTAGTGCTATTTTTTATTTTCTTTACAAGAGGATGTTGTTCAGAGGGTAATAAAGCAGAGCAGCCTAAATAGATGCTCTCAGAGAATTCTGTGAACAACTCCCTCATGGTAAAGACTATAAAAAGTAGCCCTACATAAAAAAAATGCCGGTATGTCTTTAACCTTATGGCAGATTGTAGATTTTAAAATAAAAAATACAGAATACTTAAGGGAGTAAGGGAAACAAAAGCGAGTCACATTTGACCTGGTAATAGGTCATTTTCAATGATAGATCTGCGTTATCTAAGTGGTTAAACAGCAAGCACTGGCTGTGCAACACAAGCGGGACTTGCAGTCTATGGATGTGAGGTTACGGTTGTATACTTTACCGATAACCTAAGTCGTTACGGTAACTAAAATGTAACCTTTTGGACTACTGGATTTAAAAAGTTTTAAATTCTAATTTTGTAGTCTACTTCTCAATTTAGTTTTTGTTCTTGTGCAGGAAATTTAAAGTCTTCTCATTTCTCACGTAGAATGTAAGTCCGCAAGGACAGGGTCCATTCCCCTCTGTACCAGTCTGTCATTGTATAATTGTTTACTGTAAACAATATCTATTGCCTCCATCACACCTATCCTCAAAAAGCCGTCTCTTGACCCATCCTCTGTATCTAGCTATCGCCCTATATCACTTCTCCCCTATGCCTCCAAGCTACTGGAACAACATGTCTACCTTGAACTGTCCTCCCATCTCTCTTCTTGCTCCCTCTTCGACCGCTTACAATCTGGCTTCCGGTCACACCACTCCACTGAAACTGCCCGTACTAAGGTCACCAATGACCTCTTAACCGCCAAGAGCAAGCGACACTACTCTGTCCTCCTCCTCCTGGACCTGTCGACTGCCTTTGACACAGTGGACCATTCCCTATTATTACAGACCCTCTCATCCCTTGGCATCAGACTTGGCCCTATCCTGGATCTCATCATACCTAACAGACCGGACATTCCGCGTCTCCCACTCACACACCACCTCCTCACCTCGCCCCCTATCTGTCGGAGTCCCACAAGGTTCAGTCCTAGGACCCCTGCTCGTCTCCATTTACACCTTTGGCCTGGGACAGCTCATAGAATCTCATGGCTTTCAGTATCATCTCTATGCTGATGACACACAGATCTACATCTCTGGACCAGATATCACCTCCCTACTAACCAGAATCCCTCAATGTCTGTCCACTATTTCATCCTTCTTCTCCGCTAGATTTCTGAAACTTAACATGGACAAAACAGAATTCATCATCTTTCCCCCATCTCATGTGACCCCCCCAACGAACCTATCCATTACAGTAAATGGCTGCCCACTCACCCCAGTCCCACAAGCTCGCTGCCTCGGGGTAATCCTTGACGCTGATCTCTCCTTCAAACCACATATCCAAGCCCTTTCCACTTCCTGCCGACTTCAACTCAAAAATATGTCACGAATCCGCTCATTCCTCAACCAAAAATCTGCAAAAACCCTAGTCCATGCCCTCATCATCTCTCGCCTTGACTACTGCAACCTCCTGCTCAGTGGCCTCCCCTCAAACACTCTCGCACCCCTCCAATCTATTCTAAACTCTGCTGCCCGACTAATCCACCTGTCCCCCCGCTATTCCCCAGCTTCTCCCCTCTGTCAATCCCTTCACTGGCTCTCCATTGCCCAGAGACTCCAGTACAAAATCCTAACCATGACATACAAAGCAATCCACAACCTGGCTCCTCCATACATCTGTGTCCTCGTCTCCCGGTACTTTCCTGCATGCAACCTCCGATCCTCACAAGATCTCCTTCTCTACTCCCCTCTTATCTCCTCTTCCCACAATCGCATACAAGATTTCTCTCGCGCATCACCCCTACTATGGAACTCTCTACCACAACATATCAGACTCTCACCTACCATCGAAACCTTCAAAAAGAGCCTGAAGACCCACCTCTTCCGACAAGCCTATAACCCGCAGTAACCACCGATCGACCAAACCGCTGCATGACCAGCTCTACCCTCGCCTACTGTATTCTCACCCATCCCTTGTAGATTGTGAGCCTTCGCGGGCAGGATCCTCTCTCCTCCTGTACCAGTTATGACTTGTATTAACATTATTGTACTTGTTTTTATTATGTATACCCCTCCTTACATGTAAAGTGCCATGGAATAAATGGCGCTATAACAATAAATAATAATATTACTTTGTATGTAACCCCTACTCATGTACAGCACCATGGAATTAATGGCGCTATATAAATAATAATAATAATTTCAAATCATATTGGATAACTTTTTTTTTTATAAGTTGTATATGGAGAAAAATGGTCATAAAAAGGAAAAAGTATTTTTTTAGTGAATAATATTCTCTTGTGAATAGTGAAAACAAATATTGCATAATTATTAACTTTAGATGTAGCTTTTGTACAAGTAAGAAACAAGATAGAAATCCTGCATAGTACTGCGATAACCAAGCACAAGTTGGTGGCTGTGGGTAATAATTGGATGCTTTGGGTTATGTACATTTTGTGTGATATTAACATACAAATGTACCCAAACTGAACGCAACCAACGTAGCATGCCACAGCAGTAGGGTTGTGCACGTATCCAATTGGCATAGATAAGGCACAAGAAAAAGTGCAGTGGCAAACAAAAGTCATAATGTTTAGTACTCTAAGCTTTTTTGGCAATTTCTAAATTTGTATTAATATCTGCATATCTATTTTTTGTCACCATTTAGTTTTCATTTTATGAATTTTTAAAAATTAAAATTACTTTTACTGTATGATATAGGTTAGCAGGAAAAAGAATGATCTGAATTTTCTGTGCTGTCCCTATGTGCATATACAAGGACAGCGTCTAAGATTTTTTAGGTAATGGAACTGATTTTTTATCAGCTGCCTGCCATAGTGTAAAAATCCAGATATCAGCAGGAGAATGTGGCATCAAAGCACAGACATAAGCATGCTAATGGCACAGGGAGCATGCCCATGGCCTGCTTACATGGGAAAGTGTTCATGTATATTAACAGCTGAAAAGCTGGAGTAATGGACCGGTTTTCTCTGTGTTCAGTTGTGTGTTTCTCCTGAATTAATAATGTTAATATCTGCTCCAATATTCTTATGTTGCAGGTTGTTCTGTACCTAGTTATACTTCCACTAGAATCTACAAATCAGAATGTTACAGATATACTGGTTGGGGAAATGCTGTGTACATACAAGATACAGTGCCTTGCGAAAGTATTCGGCCCCCTGGAACTTTTCAACCTTTTCCCACATATCATGCTTCAAACATAAAGATAACAAATGTAAATTTTTGGTGAAGAATCAACAACAAGTGGGACACAAGTATGAAGTTGAACGAAATGTATTGGTTATTTTAAATTTTTGTGGAAATTCAAAAACTGAAAAGTGGGGCGGTGCAATATTATTCGGCCCCTTTACTTTCAGTGCAGCAAACTCACTCCAGAAGTTCATTGTGGATCTCTGAATGATCCAATGTTGTCCTAAATGACTAATGATGATAAATATAATCCACCTGTGTGTAATCACGTCTCCATATAAATGCAACTGCTCTGTGATAGTCTCAAGGTTCTGTTTGATCCACAGAGAACATCATGAAGACCACGGAACACAACAGGCAGGTCCGTGATACTGCTGTGGAGAAGTTTAAAGCCGGATTTGTATACAAAATGATTTCCAAAACTTTAAACATCCCAAGGAGCACTGTGCAAGCAATCATATTGAAATGGAAGGAGTATCATACCACTGCAAATCTGCCAAGACCCGGACGTCCCTCTAAACTTTCATCTCAAACAAGGAGAAGACTGATCAGAGATGCAGCCAAGAGGCCCATGATCACTCTTGATGAAGTGCAGAGATCTACAGTTGAGGTGGGACAGTCTGTCCATAGGACAACAATCAGTCGTACACTGCACAAATATGGCCTTTATGGAAGAGTGGCAAAAAGAAAGCCATTTCTCAAAGATATCCATAAAAAGTGTCGTTTAAAGTTTGCGACAAGCAACCTGGGAGACAAACTAAACATGTGGAAGGTGTTGTGGTCAAATGAAACCAAAATCGAACTTTTTGGCAGCAATGCCAAATGAAATGTTTGGCATAAAGGCAACACAGCTCATCACTCTGAACACACCATCCCCACTGTCAAATATGGTGGTGGCAGCATCATGGTTTGGGCCTGCTTTTCTTCAACAGGGACAGGGAAGATGGTTAAAATTGATGGGAAGATGGATGGAGCCAAATACAAGACCATTCTTGAAGAAAACCTGTTGTAGTCTGCAAAAGACCTGCGACTGGGGCGGAGATTTGTCTTCCAACAAGACAATGATCCCAAACATAAAGCCAAATCTACAATGGAATGGTTCACAAATAAACGTATCCAGGTGTTAGAATGGCCAAGTCAAAGTCCAGACCTGAATCCAATCGAGAATCTGTGGAAAGAGCTGAAAACTGCTGTTCACAAACAATCTCCATCAAACCTCACTGAGCTCGAGCTGTTTGCCAAGGAAGAATGGGCAAGAATTTCAGTCTCTCGATGTACAAAACTGATTGAGACATACCCCAAGCGACTTGCAGCTGTAATCACAGCAAAAGGTGGCTGTTATGATTAGGTCACCGAGGAGGATAACCGGGAAATAAGCTAGGCAACCAGGACACCAGAAACATTGGCAACTTAGCGGATTGCAGACCCCTAAACCTAAACAACACAACTAGAATTAGCCGTGGGACGTACATACGATGCCCTAGACGCCTCGGCACAGCCAAAGAGTTAACTAAGCCTAAAGCAAGAAAGAGGAAAGCTAAACTGCCCCGGAGCAGAACCCCAAAGGAATAGATAGCCCCCAAACATATATTGCCAGTGAGACAAGATGAGGCACAAACACAGGCAGAAAATAGAGTAAGCAAATGATGGGGCCCAAACTGTCTAGATAGCACAGGACAGAAAAGATATTGTCTGCAATCACACAAAAACCCTAAAAAATCCAACACATCTGATATGCAAAAATACTGAAGCCACACGACCTCTCCCCCACTAGATCAGCATTCTGGTGTGAACTGGAAGCAAAACCAAAGACACTGCTATAACAGGGGATTAGCAATACCGAACACACTGACATAAGCTCTGGCATATGGAGTGGGGTCCAGCACCAGTCCCAGCTGGGAACAATGCTGAACCCACACAGCAAAGCAGAAAGCAGAGAAAGACAAAACTGGATGAAATGGAAAAAGATTCCAGCAAACAAATAACTTATCTGAACGATGCAGGACCAAGCAGGGGACAAGCGGACTTCAAGATGCACAGAAGAAAAACAAATCACCAGCAGCAACTGAGGGAAGCTTGCTCACTTAAATCTTCCCAGTCTGTAACACCTGACTTCCACTCATTGTCTTCAGGTGATTGACTTCTGTCTACCCGACCAGCTCCACTACCCACAGCCACCACCAGAGGGAGCTCAATCTCAGAAGTCAGGTCAAGAGTGTTCACAACAGGTGGCGCAACAAAGTATTAAGTTAAAGGGGCCGAATAATATTGCACGCACCACTTTTCAGTTTTTGAATTTCCACAAAAATTTAAAATAACTAATAAATTTCGTTCAACTTCACAATTGTGTTCCACTTGTTGATTCTTCACCAAAAATTTACATTTGGTATCTTTATGTCTGAAGCATGATATGTGGGAAAAGGTTTGAAAAGTTCCAGGGGGCCCGAATACTTTCGCAAGGCACTTTATATAGTATACTTGGAATTATCTCCTATTGTACACTAAATCCAATTAACATGTGAATATAAATAAATAACAACCATAAAACATTTTAAAGTTGAAACATTTTTATTATAAAGTACAAAGCAATATTTGTAAAAATGGATCTAATTGAAAAAGTAATACAACATGCACAAGCAATCTTTTACTTGCAAGTACATCAATACTGTAAATATACAGCAACAGTTTTCAATTTCCTGTAACAATTTAAACATGAACAAATTACAGTTTGATTTGCAAATTGTTCGCTTCAGCATTACATTTAACTTAAAAGCATCTGGCAGAACAGTGATCAGTGTCCCAAATTTTCAACATATAAGACAAATCAACTATGTAACAAGTCAATTATTAATTATATAAAATTAAACATCATTTAAAACATTCTATAAAATTCCATGAAACAAATTAACATATCGTACTTTTCGGATTATAAGACGCACCCCAAATTTTGAGAAGAAAAATATGATTTATTTTTTTTGAATAAAATGGTGGTGCTTCTCATAATCCATGCATCTTATTGCTTACCACCCCCGGCTGCGGTGAAGCGGCGTCCCAGGGTCGCTGCTGGAGGAGGCAGAAGTGGGGTGATGCTGCAGGCCAGGATGAGGGGGTGTCCTAATGTGCGGCGTGCCGCTGCGGGTATCTCCGCTGCTGCGGGGGGCTCTGCCGACATTTTGTGAAAGGCCAGAGCCCCCGCAGTTCCATGGTTTCCTGTATGGTGGAGTCCGGGAAAATGGACGCCGGGGGCGGTGCATACGCAGATGGAGATCTTGGCGCCAAGATCTCGGGAGACATGATCTCAGCGCAACACCCCTGGGCACCTCCTCATCCCAGCCTGCGGCCTGCAGCAACGGTACCGGTAAGGTATATCTGCATGATAAGAGGCACCCCCATTTTCCCCCCAAGTTTGGGGGGGGGGAAAGTGCGTCTTATAATCTGAAAAATATGGTACTTAACATTTCTTCATGTTTTACAATTAATTAACCTAATGTTCAATAAAGTGGTTTTCTGTTCTCAGGTTAAATGCTGTAAAATTACCATTAGGTGGAGTTCACAAATCCAGTATTTATTTATATTTTTGTATCCTTTTTGGAAATGCAGAAAATGGAAACAAAATGATCCAGTACTAAATCCATTTATTTGAATGGGGACAAAAAGGTCCATACGTGTCTTTGATGTGACTAATATACGGCTGCAATTTGATTTTTAGCTGCAACAAGTATGTTGTCTGCACAACTTTTTTTATTTGGCTAATAAAATGGATGACAAAAGAATCATTGCAGTCAATGTGAATGTCTCCGTTATTAGGAATAGGCCAGAAGATTAAAAAAAAAATACGGAAATGATAATTTTACTAAAATTGCAATTCAGCGCTAATTCTTAACATGTCTTTTCAAAGTTATTAAATAAGTAAAAAAATAAAGAAAGAAAATGTAGTGGCAAGTTTGTTTTGTAAAAAAAAAAAAAAAAAAAAAAAAACGTATATGATTTACTGATATGAAAAAGAATGCTACACATACTATGACAGCCGCTTTACACTTTCAAAGCTTAATTTAACATTAATATAAAGGAACAAAATTGTAACACCAATAGGAATGTAAGCTGTCAGTCACATTTGGCATGATAGCCATAATAATATCAACTGGAAACATAAGTAGAAAAGTTCCATAAATTCAACATGAAACATCGATAAAGAAGAAAAGTGAAGGAAATCTTTCCTAGTTTAGAATTGTTATCTCAAATTATTACAGTAAAACAATCAAAGAATTAAAACTGGGTGGCTGGTGAATAAAACAGGTGAAGACAAGCTTGAAAATCTATATAGTATACTGTCAAATAAATTGACATTATAAGCCTTTTTTCTCAGACTACCCGTTGAAAAGAAAAAGGCAAAACATGTTTTTCACTTCATCATTGGCAAAAAAAAGAAGCTATTTAAAGCAAGTAATCGAATTTGTAAATTAAGAGGCAAAAAAGTGCATCATAAAACAGGAAAACAGCGACAGATGTAGAACAATTGTGCCATCTATACACAAACCAACTTACTAAGAAGTTACAACCAAAACATAATTAACTGTGTGCAGCTTTTCCTTTGTTTGTCTTTTTGATGACTCAGCGTCGCTTGTTTTTTCTTTTGGCTCGTTTAGATTTTTTTTGACAAAGTTCATTAAAATCTCCATAGTCTACTTCATAGTCCTCTTGAAATCCTGACAACAATCAAAGAACAGAAAAAAAAAATCTTCAGATGTAGTTTATAAACATTAAACTTGGAATTAGGTGAATGCAGACTAATCACTTCTGGTGCATAGTTGGATGATTTGATTGACATTTCTGGGAGGGGCATATGTAAAATAAATGTGACTTTGAGTATAAAGAAAAACTGCATATTTCATTACAATACGGACTAATCCATTATAAGTGAATAATCAATTTTTAAGTTTTCGCATGTCAAAGCCAACATGCGTCAGATCTCTGGGGTTTTAGCCACACTACTACCTACATATTACCACTTATTCGCGCCTAACCCTACCACCTCCCAAGACTTCTCCCGAATATCCCCCATCCTCTGGAATTCTTTGCCCTAACACGTCCGACTATCAACCACAGTCAGATCCTTCAGACGGAACCTGAAAACCCATCTCTTCAGGAAAGCTTACAGCCTGCAATGATCCCCGCTGCCTCCTCACCACCACCTGAGCTGCCACCTCACCATCACCGAAGCTGCTGCACCCCCGACCTTTTGTCTCTTCCCCACTATCTCATAGAATGTAAGTCCGCAAGGACAGGGTCCTCTCCCCTCTGTACCAGTCTGTCATTGTAAATTTGTTTACTGTTAACAATATCTATAACTTTGTATGTAACCCCCCTTCTCATGTACAGCACCATGGAACCAATGGTGCTTTATAAATATATAATAATAATTATATACATTACTTTTAATAATTAGATGCATATCCTTTGCAGCTAATGAAAGAATAAGTCTATAACTTATGGATAACATTGAAATGTTTCAGTCTTTCATTGAAATGGTTTCTACAATAGAGGGTTTTTCTCATGTTCAACCTTCAGCAGCGCACTGTTCCCTTGCTTCCCAGGAGCAGTGCTCTGTTGATGACTGACAGTTTGGATCAGTGGCTTAACCATACCAATGGTCCAAATTGTGCACTCTCCATTTCCTCTGCAGAAATGGCAAACAGGGGGCACTGAAACTGGCCGGATGCAGCTTCATAGCAGCGCTTTCAAGCTCCATAGATAACATCTTGCAAGCTCAGCTCTCCTTGCCTAGAAACCAGCCACCACCAATAATCTTGGCAGAGAACAACAAACTGTGAAATTAAAAAAATTCTCCATTCTTAATAACAAAAGAGGATTTTCAATAAAAGGTAAACTCCAAAGTTGCTAGTTTTTACAAGCACTTAGCAATTTTAACCATTTAAGAAATGAGAAACCCTTTTCAATTTGGCTTTTCTGCTCTTGAAAGTTACCTCCTCAGTAGTGTTTTTGACTTGGCTGGAGACTTTGTAAAGAATTCTGTGACTGCCCACTTTATCTTTCTGCCATGCACTTTAGTGCTGCGGAGCTTGTCTTTTAAGATCTGGCCACTCTGAGTATTACTGATTTTTCCACTCCTAAAGTTTTTCCTGTCTCTCCAATTGGCTTCTTTTACCAGAATTATTGCCTCCTGCCTTAGCACAGACATCTCTTTAGACCCCACATTGGGAGTTCCCATATATGGCTACCAAATGCAAAATCAACACTTGGAATCATCTCCAGAGCCTATTATCTCCTTACTTTGTCATAAAATAGTGAGGTAACCGGCATTAGACGACCATAAAGTGGCTTTAGCCATTTGTCAGATTTTTTTCAAATTTGTTAAAACGAAAGGAGCATGTGAAAATGACTAAATTCTAAAAGGTCAATGTAGTATTTTTGGAAAACCCTTAAGCCTCCAGAACAATCACAACTTCATGACGATTTCAAATAAACCATAATGGTGTATAAAAGCTACACTATATTTTCCTGTCCAAACGCTCCTGGACCTAACTATATATTCAGAAACTGAGATTCTTCTGTAACTGGGATAGATTTTACACAATGCATTTTTCATTTGCACTGGTGAGATTATTTAGATTTTCTGAAAGGCTTTTTTCTGAACATGGAGCTATATGACGGATACCTTTCAGATAAACCTCTAATGAATAAACAGGAGATTGTTTTTTTGAATAGATATGCTTTGCTATTTCATACCCTTGTGTGTATATACAATGTGTAACAGGTGAAACATTATACAAAAACTGCAGACAAGTACCCTCTGTTCTTGTGGCTGGTTGTTGCAACTTCTCCAGTAACTTGAGGCTTTCAGAAATACTGGCTGTCAAGTCATTCACGGCTGTCTGCATGACGGATTCAGCTGCAGAAAAGTCAAGTCATAGAAATAAAATAAGCAACTTGCACAATAATAATAACAACGTCACTTTATATCCTATGGATTCAACTCAAGAGAAGCGAGTCTATGCTTAATCCTTTCACGACATGGCCAATTTCCATTTTCGCATTAATTTTTTTTCTTCACCTTCTTCCCAGAGCCATAATTTTTTTTCTGTCCACAAAGCCATATGTGGACTTGTATCTTTACGGGACAAGTTGTACTTTTCAATGACACCATTCATTTTACCACATAGTGTACTGGGAAATGAGAAAAATTCCAAGTGGGGAGTAATTGTGGAAAAAAATGCAATTCTGACATTTTTTGGGAATTCTTTTACGGTGTACATTTTGTGGTAAGAATTACCTCGCAATATTATTCTGCTCATCAGTACGATTACGGTAACAAACATGTCCAGTTTGTTTCATTATTTCAGTGGTGAAAAAAAATCAGAATTATGAAAAAAAAATTTGGGGTTGTGTCGCCAATTACCAAGACCCGTAGCGTTTTCATTTTTCAGTCGATGAAACTGGGTGGGGGCTTTTTTGTGGGGGTAAGACAACATTTAATTAATACCATTTTAGGATAGCTATGACATTTTGATCGTTTGTTTTAGCATATTTTGTGGTGTTGCATATTTTTTTGTGAAGAAAAAAAAAAATCACAGTTTTGGAGTTCTAAAATTTTTTACACCACTTATGGCGTTTACTGACTGGGTTAATAATTTTATATTGTCATAGATCAGACCTTTCTGAATGCAGTGATACCACAAATGTGTATTTTTTATTATCTTTATTTTCAATGGAAGAAAAAAAGGGGGGTGACGAACTGTTTTTAAAAAAATTTTTCTTATACTTTTAAAACTTTTTTTCTTTTTAACTTTTCACTCTTCTTAGTTCCCTTACGGGATTTGAAGTTGCGATCGTCTGATTGCTTGTGCTATATACAGCAATGTTGCATATAGTAAAAAATCACAGTATGTGGCAGGATTTCACCGTCTATGGCAGGGTTTTAAAGAAGCTCTGTAATGACAAGCATGGAGGTATTCAATAGACCGATTGCTGTCACAGCAACCCAATCATTGACTCGCGATCAGGTCACTTGCGCGATCAGGTCAGCTGTTCTCCACCCAAGATCCTAGGCCCAGGTCCTAACTGTAAGACATAGCCATCACCTGTGGAGTGTGAGGCGAACCCACCCCGTGAGCCCACTCCATACACCTGCTTCCGACTTGCACCGTACATATTGTGAAGAGGGTAAACCTCCCAAGTAAAAACATATTGTCTCGATCCTTGGAAGCAAAAAATGGCAGTTTACTAAAAAAAAAAAAAAAACTTCTGAACACAATACAGATATTTCAGTGTCTGGTGAAATATAAATATGAATTAACTCAACTAACAAGATTAAACCTATATTTGTTTTGCAACATGATTGTGGTTTTATGGATATTGAACGATTAAAATTGACAGATGAAAGTATTTTGTGCGTTTTCTTTTTATAGGAAAAAAGGAGGAACATCAAAAAAGAATATGACTTAGCTTTGACTTAAACATATATTGTACCGATTACTTTTTGGCACAGCAAAACTGAAATCAAGTATTTGGGAATTAAACAGAAAGAACTAAAGAAATAATTAAGCAAATGGGTTCGATATTCTTAAATTACGGCTCATAATAAAAACAGACAAACTTGGAAAAACTTCATCAACAACTCCGTAAAGCTTTGAAATATTTTATGGCACAGTAAGTGGGATTCTTAAGGTCAAAAATACCATTGCCATGATGGGACCTACAAGAGTCAATACAGTTTGTTAGAAATCATTATTATCCATCCAACTGAAAACTGATAGGCATCTTGGTTATAATACAGATAGAAGCCATAAAGCAGAGTCCTAAATTCTCAGAATTCAGGGGGTGGATTGATTTCTATGCTGAAATATTTTTGTTACAGAGCATCTTAATTATTACTTGTTATAAGAATTTATCTGAAATTACGCTTTCATTTGAATTATTTTAGTCTCAGTTGCTCCTTTTCCCTGAAATTTTAACTTGTAAATAACCATTGGTCAGGTTGGAGGTACTTCTGGAGTCTTGAGGAGCCAGCTGGTTTTCTTTTTAAAATCAAAAAAAGACGTAAAAAGATGTATAAATATTGAAAATCTAGGCATAGTGGGCACATGGCCCCTCCGATTTATATTATCATCTGTCATCTACGGGGCATATTATATAGTAAGTTTGGTATCTGTTAAAGAACACACGTATGAAAAAATCTAAAAATAATACATATAATGGCACTTTACCTTCAGACCAGGTCTTTTTCTCGTAGATATTTTCCATCAAATCACCAATTACTTTTATTTTGTTCTCTATTTTAGTTTTTTCCAAGTGTAATTCCTCTTTTGATGCCAATTTGTTTCTGGAAGTCTCTCCCATGGTCTGTATAAGAGACTTTCCATTGTAGATTGCAGTATCTACTTCCAGTTTGAAAAAGTCAAGGTACTTGCTGTAGTCATTCATTTGCTGTCTATGTCTTTCTAGAACAATATGATTCTCATACTCTTCATTTATCCCAGGTAGGTTCGGAATTTCAATGTCTACAGCTGGACTTGAAACATCTTCCAGATCTTCTTCAATTTCTCCTTGGGTAGCGAGGGCTCCAGTGTGTAAAAATTTCACCCCACATAAATCACACTGAGTTTTGTCGACATTTGCAATTTTGAAATAATCTGAAATGTATTCATCCATGTGACATTTCTGCCTGCGTTTGCTTGCATTTTTCCATTTCATACTTATGCGTACAACAAGAACTGCAAGATGTAACTGCCGGACAGCAATTTGCTTCTGTCTATCAGCAGCAACAGCTGCCACCAAATCAATTTTCTCTTCTTCAAAGTCCTCTTGCTCATTCGTCATGAAATTGGCTCTATTATCATGAATACTGTGACGAACATATGAAAACTTACTAAATCGGAATTTGTCATCAAAGAAGATTCCCCTTACTTGTCCTTTACCATAAGCAATATCCCATCTCCATGAGCATTCTACCAGACGTTCGTCATCACGGTATGCCAGCAATTCCTGAAGCAAAGAAACCAAATTTTCAGTTTTAGTGCTGGCGCTAAGCTTACCGATAACGTCAACTAGCCTTTTTGGTACTTTCAATGGGAACTGATTTGTTAAAGAGTCCAACCTACTTTGAATGTCTGGAATATGTATTGCAAGCATAGTTTTTGCCTTTTCAGGAACAACACCAGTAAGATTTACCATCAGCACTAACCAAAATACGAGTGTTCTCTCAGCTTCTCCTGAAGAAATGCAATCAATGTCATTGAATGCATCTACAAGGACATTAAACTCTTGATTTTCATCACCAGAAAGAACTTTAGCAAGGTATAAAATATGATATCTGAAGTGATTTGTAAGTTGATAAATATCTTTTGGTTTGTATTCCCACAAGATGGAGTATGTATCTTTAAGGCTACCTCTTTTTCCAAACATGTACTCCCAATAGTGGAAAATGGAAAGGAAACTTTTTGGAAGCAAGACCCTGGTATCCCTCTCAAACCTCATGAGTACAGCACAACAGAGCATAAACTGGAATTCAAGCAACATCATGGTGTTTCCAATGTTTGGAATCAATGGAAAAACACACTTCTTGATCAGAAAATTCATGAACCTGAAAAAATATCTTTTGCAATTGTCTGGGTTCCTGTATTGATAAAGCTGCTGTAATGAGGTCTGTAAAAGGCGAAAGAAATGGATGCGAGTCACTTGTGGCGAGTTATCCATTGCGTCAGGCTTTAGCATACCTTGTCTGCCTTCTAGAAATCTTCTTCTGCTTCCTTCTTCCTGTGGAATATTACTCTTCTGGAGTTCTAACTCTTTTTCAAATTGTCTTTCCTCTTCTTCAAGAAGACGCTGTAGTCCATCTGGAAACTTAGATAGAAGGCTATAGACCTGCATTATTTTTAGCCAAAGGTCAGTTGACTCCCTTCTTTGCATTTTATCTTCTCCCAAAAGTGAAGAAACAAATCTCTTTAGCATGGTCATCCCTGGTGCTGTAAAATTGAGCAGTACATCTCTGCACATTTTTGGATTTTCTGAAAGGATTCGAAGGTGAAAATGTTTAGAAAAAACAAGGCTTAAAAGGGAATTGCAGTATTTGAAGCCATGAAGGTTTACAATCTCATTAAGCTCTTTAGAATATTCATTTGAAAGGCTCTTTGCATCAAGCAACAATCCACAAATGGTTATTAAAGATTTCTTAGACTCCAAGATTTTTGTCAATTCATAGTGTTGCAAAGGCTGATGGAAATCTTGGCATTGATCATCTGTACATTCAAGCCCTATAATGTACTGAGAACATATATCTGTGTAAACATTTGCAACAATCTTTTCAGAAATGTCAAGCAACCACTTGAAAAAATGTCTTTGCAGCAGCAATTTCACGTCTTTGAGCTCCGTGGCTTTCTCAACCCCTTCTATATGTATATTAGAAAACCTAGGCCCCTCATGTTGAAGAATGGAGCAATTTTGTTCGTCAGTTTGTATAAGACCATAGAACTCCAGACAAGTTTTAACTGCTTCCCGGTCAGCATTGTTTTTGGTCTCCTTAAGAGCTTTTATTAATGTTATCATGGACTCTAGACCAAAAGATGCCATAGTTGGCAGTGATGGTTCGGACTCATTGCAGACTGAAGCTTCAAACAATGCCTCCACTACACCAGCATGATGGGAAGATTTTTTAAAATTAAAGAATGACTTTTTGATTTTTTTAAAATCTCTTTCCCAAACACCTTGAAGCAATTTGGCTTCTGCAGCCTCTACATACTGATTTGTTTCACATAAAAGTTGCAGTGATTCTGAAAGGACATCTGCAGGGTCTTTGCCAATTGCCATGATGCGACGAGCTTCTGCAAGCAAGCACACTGCTCGAAATTCTGTCCTTGTTGTTAGGTCGGCGGCTTCTAACAACATGCCCTGTTCTCTCAGAAGAGACGCGGCTTCTTCACTCCTATTTTCGCTCTTAAGCAAGTCAGCTGCCTCTACCCAACATTTTCGATTTCTAAGGAAAACTAACTGATCTTCAACATCAAGTTTCGAAAGCATTTCATTCATTTTCTTTACTTTCTTTTGTTTGAAGAAATCTGCAGCAGCTTCCAAATAAAACTGCCTCTCCCTGAACTGTAATGGTGTATTAGGGTGTTTCTGCCGATACCTAAAGAAACAAAAAACGGCAAAAGTTACAGGAAAAGAAAGCAATGCAAAGCTAAAATACTTTTAGTAATGAATACAGATTTTAAAGTGATCAGAAATCAAAATAACTTTGCACCTTTTCATTGCATCGACAGCTTCTTCATACATCTTATCACTGTAATACAAGTTCAGCGCTGCTTCATAATCTCCAACTTGCTCGAACAGTTGGGCAGCAGCTTTATTGTCCTGTGCTTTTTTGTAGAAGAATGCTGCATCCTTGGTCTGCAACATAAAGAGGTAGTTTCAAATACTCTGCTTAGTAACAGTAAGGCCTGGATTCATTATATGTCCCCTAAACAAGTACCAATTGTTCATTTATAGAATAAATATCTCCTACTTCGATATTACAACAATACATGTACATCACAAATACTTTACACGTATAGAGCGGATTCATCATTTGAGGTTTTTGTCTCAAGTCATTTTTCTTTTCCACGAAAGGTAAAGTATCAAGGTTTAGATGGGTGCCACAAGAAATAACGCAAATGCCCGATGGCTACGTTTCAACAGCAGTAGAGCATTTTATTTGGCAATGCATGTTAAAGGTGAACGGTCTTCATCAGGCTGGTCTTGTGCATTGGTAGTCAGTCAGAGACCAGCGTTCCCAGTGGAGCGCAACAGGGCACAAAACTAGCAGTTTGTAAGGCAAAATTGTTTCCATCTGCAGATTGCACAGGCTAAGTGGATCACACAGATCATATTGAAATCTGTATAAATACATGGAAATTGTCAGCTCCGTAAACTGGATAGTCAAGCTCCAGAGTGTTGGGAAGATTCGCACGGACTGTGCCAGAGCAACATGGTCTTCATGAGGAGGCAGAGGAGAATATCCAGCGTTGAAAAGATCATCCCAGGTATATATAAAATGTAACATTTATTAATGCGTTTAATAAATTCAGACCATGAATAAGGCTTATTGCTAAAATGCATAGGTCCAGTTGTGATAACTTTTTAACTTGCCATTGTGGCAATAATATTTGCTCAATGAAGTTTTTTAACGCATTAATAAATGTAACGTATATATATACAGTGGGGAAAAAAAGTATTTAGTCAGTCAGCAATAGTGCAAGTTCCACCACTTAAAAAGATGAGAGGCGTCTGTAATTTACATCATAGGTAGACCTCAACTATGGGAGACAAACGGAGAAAAAAAAAATCCAGAAAATCACATTGTCTGTTTTTTTTTTTTCATTTTATTTGCATATTATGGTGGAAAATAAGTATTTGGTCAGAAACAAAATTTCATCTCAATACTTTGTGATATATCCTTTGTTGGCAATGACAGAGGTCAAACGTTTTCTGTAAGTCTTCACAAGGTTGCCACACACTGTTGTTGGTATGTTGGCCCATTCCTCCATGCAGATCTCCTCTAGAGCAGTGATGTTTTTGGCTTTTCGCTTGGCAACACGGACTTTCAACTCCCTCCAAAGGTTTTCTATAGGGTTGAGATCTGGAGACTGGCTAGGCCACTCCAGGACCTTGAAATGCTCCTTACGAAGCCACTCCTTCGTTGCCCTGGCGGTGTGCTTTGGATCATTGTCATGTTGAAAGACCCAGCCACGTTTCATCTTCAATGCCCTTGCTGATGGAAGGAGGTTTGCACTCAAAATCTCACGATACATGGCCCCATTCATTCTTTCATGTACCCGGATCAGTCGTCCTGGCCCCTTTGCAGAGAAACAGCCCCAAAGCATGATGTTTCCACCACCATGCTTTACAGTAGGTATGGTGTTTGATGGATGCAACTCAGTATTCTTTTTCCTCCAAACACGACAAGTTGTGTTTCTACCAAACAGTTCCAGTTTGGTTTCATCAGACCATAGGACATTCTCCCAAAACTCCTCTGGATCATCCAAATGCTCTCTAGCAAACTTCAGACGGGCCCGGACATGTACAGGCTTAAGCAGTGGGACACGTCTGCACTGCAGGATCTGAGTCCATGGTGGCGTAGTGTGTTACTTATGGTAGGCCTTGTTACATTGGTCCCAGCTCTCTGCAGTTCATTCACTAGGTCCCCCCGCGTGGTTCTGGGATTTTTGCTCACCGTTCTTGTGATCATTCTGACCCCACGGGGTGGGATTTTGCGTGGAGCACCAGATCGAGGGAGATTATCAGTGGTCTTGTATGTCTTCCATTTTCTAATTATTGCTCCCACAGTTGATTTCTTCACTCCAAGCTGGTTGGCTATTGCAGATTCAGTCTTCCCAGCCTGGTGCAGGGCTACAATTTTGTTTCTGGTGTCCTTTGACAGCTCTTTGGTCTTCACCATAGTGGAGTTTGGAGTCAGACTGTTTGAGGGTGTGCACAGGTGTCTTTTTATACTGATAACAAGTTTAAACAGGTGCCATTACTACAGGTAATGAGTGAAGGAAAGAGGAGACTCTTAAAGAAGAAGTTACAGGTCTGTGAGAGCCAGAAATCTTGATTGCTTGTTTCTGACCAAATACTTATTTTCCACCATAATATGCAAATAAAATGAAAAAAAACCAGACAATGTGATTTTCTGGATTTTTTTTTCTCAGTTTGTCTCCCATAGTTGAGGTCTACCTATGATGTAAATTACAGACGCCTCTCATCTTTTTAAGTGGTGGAACTTGCACTATTGCTGACTGACTAAATACTTTTTTTCCCCACTGTATATACACACATACACATATGCATACACACACACACACACACACACACACACACACACACTTACCTGGGATGATGTTTTTATCACTGGATTTTCTCCCCTGCCTCCTCATATTGAGATCTGTCACTCTTATCTTCACTGATGTGCTGCTACGCAATACCTTTAGGCTGTGTGCCCACGTTGCGCTTTTTTAAGCGTTTTTGAAGCGTTTGTGCCGGATCAGACGCTTCAGAAACGCTTAAAATAAGCTTCACATTCAATTTAATGAATTTTTGGCTTTTCGTGCCA
Organism: Dendrobates tinctorius; assembly: GCF_039654945.1. Classification (NCBI taxonomy): domain Eukaryota; kingdom Metazoa; phylum Chordata; class Amphibia; order Anura; family Dendrobatidae; genus Dendrobates; species Dendrobates tinctorius. The sequence continues at coordinate 23,553,274 of NW_027361829.1, read as the reverse complement.
ATGCATGCGTTTTTTTCCGCTCAGAAAACACTTAGCGGCTAAAAACGCAGCATGCTCATTATTTTCCGCATAGGTCCGCGTTTTTAGATGTTTCCAAACTTTCCAGAAACCGTGCGGAAAAAAACGCATAAAAAACGTGCTGTTTTTGTGCAAAAACTAGTGGAAATAAAACGTGCGCTTTCTGGGAAGGAGTCCGGTTTTCTGAGCGTTTAAAAACGTTAACGTGGGCATATAGCCTTACAGTTTCTTCAATGTTTTAAAGCTTTTAATCCCTCTCTCTATGGCGAAGATATGAACTATGATGTTCTCTCACTATTCAGCTTCACCACAAAAACATTATAGTTCACAACATAGCCATGGAGATAGAGACTGAAAGCCATAAAACATTGAAGAAACCATAAAGATAGTGAGTAATAGCACAGCAGTGAAGATGAGAGAGATTCCAATATGAAACGTGTTGCTGAATTATATGCTCTACTACTATTGGAAACTGTCAGTCGGGAATTTGTGTTGTTTTTGGTGGCACCATATATCCTCAATACTTTTTACCTTTCCTGGAATTTATTTGATATGGAGTATGTGATCAACATCGGCTTTATCAAGTCTGACTTACACGCAGTGCTGTGCCTGCATATTGTATAACCTGCCCAGGTGAGTAGTATATATTACTCTGTCACCCACTTTTTATTCAGAACATACTACCTTTGAGGACTGTTGCACTGTTTTTCCAAACCTCTAGATTTGTTTTGTCTTGTGGTTTTCATTGAGGTCTCTTTTCTCTATATCCTGCAAAATGCCACATGTGGAACATAAATTTTGAACAAAAAAACAGGATTTTTTGGGTTGCTTACCGTAAAATCTGTTTCTCGGAGCCTTCATTGGGGGACACAGAGACCATGGGTGTATGCTTTGCTGCCACTAGGAGGCTGACACTATGCACAAAAAAATGTTAGCTCCTCCTCCGCAGTATACACCCCACCGACCGGCACCAATTTCCTCAGTTAGTGAGAAAGCAGTAGGAGAAGTAACAAAACAGAATGAAAACAGAACAGACAACTCAACTGTAACCAACCGACAACCATAAGAACAGGAGTTGTAAAACATGGGAGGGTGCTGTGTCCCCCAATGAAGGCTCCGAGAAACAGATTTTACGGTAAGCAACCCAAAAAATCCTGTTTTCTCGTTCGCCTTATTGGGGGACACAGAGACCATGGGACGTCCCAAAGCAGTCCCTGGGGTGGGAAACAAACTTCCATCAGGCCAGCGGACTCACCACCGCGGCCTGCAGAATCCGTCTACCTAGGCTGGCGTCCGCCGAAGCGTAGGTGTGGACTCTGTAGAATTTCACAAACGTGTGAACCGATGACCATGTTGCAGCTTTGCAAAGCTGCAGCGCGGAAGCTCTGTGGCGCACCGCCCAGGAGGCATCCACTGCCCGAGTAGAGTGGGCCCTGATCCCCGGAGGGGCTCCGCGACGCTTAACTCGGTAGGCTTCCAAAATTGCCGATCTGATCCAGCGAGCAATAGTGGCCTTTGACGCCGAGTGACCTTTCCGCGCCCCATCAGGGATAATGAAAAGAGACTCTGTCTTTCGCAAGGAAGTCGTCCTAGACAGATAGACTCTTATCGCCCTAACCAGGTCCAGCTTGTTCAAGGACCGCTCTCGGGGATGAGTTGGATACGGACAAAAGGATGGTAGCACGATATCCTCGTTGAGGTGAAACGAGGACACCACCTTCGGCAGGAAAGAGGGCGGAGGCCGCAGAACTACCTTATCCTGGTGGAGCACCAGAAAAGGGGAGCGGCACGAAAGAGCTGCCAATTCCGACACGCGCCGGACGGAGGTGATGGCCACCAGAAAGGCTACCTTCCAAGAAAGGAGAGAAAGGGAAATATCCCGGAGGGGTTCAAAGGGAGGACCTTGCAGAACCTCAAGAACCAGATTAAGATCCCATGGATCCACGGGTGCCCGGTACGGCGGAACCGTGTGAGCCACGCCCTGAAGAAAGGTCTTAACCTGAGGACGGGAAGCCAATGTTTTCTGAAACAGAATGGACAGCGCCGAAACTTGACCCTTCAGGGAACTGAGGGCACGGCCCGCATCCAATCCTGCCTGAAGAAACGCTAGGACTGAAGGGAGCGAAAAGGACATGGGCGCGATGTCATTGGTCTCACACCAAGTGAAATAGGCCTTCCAAGTACGGTAGTAGATCTTGGAAGATGATGGCTTTCTGGCTCGGATCATGGTCTGAACTACCTGGTCGGAAAATCCTGCCCGTTTCAGAACCTCGGTCTCAACAGCCACGCCGTTAAATTGAGCGGCCGAGAATTGGGGTGGCAAATCGGTCCCTGAGACAGCAGATCTGTTCTGTCTGGAAGCTTCCAGGGGCGTCCGCGAGAAGGTTGACAATGTCCGCGAACCAAGACCTTCTGGGCCAATTCGGGGCAATGAGAATGACTGGAATTCCTTCTGCCTTGATCTTTTTCAACAGGTTGGAAAGAAGAGGCAGAGGAGGGAACAGGTAGGGAAGGTCGAACTGGGACCAAGGAACGGCCAGGGCGTCGGCGCCCACTGCCAGAGGGTCCCGAGACCTGGACACGAATTGTGGGACTTTCCTGTTGAGGCAAGACGCCATGAGGTCTACATCCGGGATTCCCCACCGAAGGCAGAGCAGATGAAACACCTCCGGATGGAGGGACCACTCTCCCGCCGCGAGACCCTTGCGGCTGAGAAAATCGTCGGCCCAGTTGTCTACGCCGGGAATGTGCACCGCGGAAATTGTCGGAACGGAAATCTCCGCCCAACGAAGAATCTTGGACCCCTCCGCCAGGGCTGAGACCTGGACACGAATTGTGGGACTTTCCTGTTGAGGCAAGACGCCATGAGGTCTACATCCGGGATTTCCCCACCGAAGGCAGAGCAGATGAAACACCTCCGGATGGAGGGACCACTCTCCCGCCGCGAGACCCTTGCGGCTGAGAAAATCGTCGGCCCAGTTGTCTACGCCGGGAATGTGCACCGCGGAAATTGTCGGAACGGAAATCTCCGCCCAACGAAGAATCTTGGACCCCTCCGCCAGGGCTGAGACACTCCGTGTTCCCCCTTGGCGGTAGACATATGCCACCGCTGTGGCGATGTCTGTCTGAATCCGTACCGGCAGTCCCTTGAGGAGCCTTTCCCAGTGAACGAGAGCAAGATGGATAGCTCGAATCTCCAGAATGTTGATCGGTACTGATTCCTGATCCGACCGTCGACCCTGAACAGAGTGGTTGCGGAACACTGCACCCCAACCGAGGAGACTGGCATCTGTGGTTACTATCTGCCAGCGAATGGGAAGGAAGAATCGACCCGATAGAATGAGAGGTGACGACAACCACCAGTTGAGGGACCGCTTGATCCGGTAAGAAGGAGGAACAGGGCGATCCAGGGACCGAGGCGACCTGTTCTACTTCGACAGAATGGCCTGCTGGAGAGGTCTGGCGTGAAATTGGGCAAAGGGAACTGCCTCTATCGCCGCCACCATCTTTCCCAGGACCCTCCTGGCTGTACGGAGGGACGGGAATCGTGAGATCTGCAGCGATCGTACTTCCTGCTGCAGAGAGAGAATCTTCTCTTGTGGGAGAAAGACCCTTGACCGACGAGTGTTGAACAGAAGGCCCAGAAAGACCAGGCGTTGGGTAGGAACCAGACAGGACTTTTTCCTGTTGACGATCCACCCGAAATCGGAAAGAGTGTCCAGGACGATTGACAAACTTTGGTGAGCCTGTTGAAATGAGGGAGCCCTGATCAGAATATCATTTAGGTACGGGAAAAGAACGAGACCTCTGACTCTCAACAAAGCCATCAACGCAGCCACGGTCTTCGTGAAGAGTCTGGGAGCGGTGGCAAGACCGAAGGGCCGTGCGACGAGCTGGTAGTGGTGCTGTCTGAGGACAGAGGCGATAGTCGTAGAGAACCCCGGGACCAAGGCTGGATCCTTTGGAGGCCGGGATTTGAAGAAACGATCCCGTGGGAGAGAGACGAACTGTATCTTGTATCCTGAGGATACGACCTCCCTGACCCAAGCGTCCTCTACGGAGGCCAGCCAAACGTCCCTGAAGGAAGGAAGTCGGCCTCCCAATTGGAAAGGCGCCTCGCGTGTCCGACGATAGTCATGCTGAAGTAGACAGGTCTGCCCTGGGAAGAGTGGGATTGCCAGGAAGGAGTGGGTCTGAAGGAAACTTTCTTTCTCTCCTGGCGAGCCTGCGGTCTCTGTTGGCTGGAGGAGTTGTCCGCCGTATTGAAACGGCGGAAAGTCCGAAAGGGTTGAAACTGACGCCTTAGTGGAGGTCTGCGAGGATTGGACTGAGGGAGAAGTGAACTCGTGCCTCCGGTGGCGTCCTTAATAATCTGGTCCAATTGGGACCCAAAGAGGCGCACCCCCTGAAAAGGCAGGTTAGTGAGGGACTTTTTAGAAGACAAGTCCGCTTGCCAGGCCTTTAGCCAAACTGTACGTCGAATTGCAACTACGTTGCTTGACGCCTGAACTGCACAGGATGCGGCATCCAAGGAAGCGGAAAGAAGATAGTCCCCAGCATGGGAGATCTGATTGGCGAGATCGGCCAAACGCTCCGGTTGCGCCTTATCTAAGACGCCTTGACGAAGGTCGTCTGCCCACGTGGCTATGGCCTTTGCTGCCCAGGATGAAGCAAAGATTGGGCACACAGCCGCTGAAGCCGCTTCAAAGGCAGACTTCGCCAGGGATTCTATAATCCTGTCATTAGAATCCTTTAGGGACGCCACGCCTGAAAGCGGGAGAACCGTGTTATTGGAAAGCCTGGACACAGGTGGATCCACCGAGGGAGAGGCCGACCAGTTGTCCGTGAGCTCCTTAGCAAATGGGTAGAGTACGCCTAGACGTTTTCCTCTTTCAAAGCGTCTGGTCGGATCCTCTCTTTCCTTGGTAAAAATCTTCCCAAACTCGGAATGGAAAGGAAAAACCCCGGAGGGAGTTTCTGCCCGTCTGAACGAAACCTCCTGATCTGAGGATTTCGCAGGGGAGTCAGCAATATCGAAAGTATGATGGATCGCTGCAATGAGGTTCTGCACTGTGACCTTCATGTTTGCATCCTGGTCTGAATCCAGCTCTAAAATCCCCTCAGATGACCTGTCCGAAAGCGCTTCACCTGACTCGGGAGAGGAGGCCCGAGAGGGAGGCTGCTGAGAAGGGCTATGCGGTGAGATGGGACGAGGAGAGGAATCCGGCTGGGCATCTTGCCTGGGTCTTTTGCGACTATCGCTGGCTGACTCAGATGGAACAATTTGGGACCTGCTTGGCCCTGCTGAAGAGTCCAGGGGCAACTTATCAAGAACGGCCACCAGGGACTGAGACACCTTGGTGAGGTCTGCCACTGATTGAGATAGTGAGGAGGCCCAGCCAGGCATGGGGGGGTTCACTCTCACCTGGAGCCGTAGATGGCTCCTAGACGGCGTCCGGCTGAATTGGGTTACTACAATCCAGGCAGAGGGGAGTGTTCTGGCCTGTTGGAAGTTTGCGATTGCACGAAGAACATGCAAAGAATTTGACTAAAGTGCAGGGGGGGCAGTAGAGCGGGTACGATCAGACTTAGAGGTAGACATAGTGAAAAGCTGAGGTAATGCCGGAAGGTTGGGGGACAGAGGGCGGAGAAGGGTCAGTCTGCAGTGCAGAGCTACTCACGGTCCGGTGTCCCCAGAAGCGATGCTCTGCGACCTGTCAGTGGATGCAGGTCAGAGCGAAATCCGGCCGATAGACCTCCTGAAGGAAAAAACCAGCTGGCAGAAGATGATCCGGTGACGAGCTGGTGTCCGGCTAACAGGCTGGTAAAATGGCGCCTGCCTGAGAAATAGCGCGCGTCCAGGAGAGGAGGGAGGGCAGAGCACATTGCAGGGTTAAAATTCACCGCCCTCTAGCCAATAGCAGGCTGGGCAGGTGAAGGACAGGTGGTGGGAGGGCCTGGGAAGAGCGGGAGAGAAGCCCGCTTAGAAGAAAGGGGCGGGGGGCGTGGCCGCGACGCAGCGGTAGGCCCGAAGTGAAGCCGGGGCCTAAATTAGTTGCGGTGGCCGCCTGTCAGCAGGGGGTCGGCGCGGAGGTCGGAAGAAGGGGACGCCGCAGCCGCAAGCCGCTCTCAAGGGGAGGAAAGGAAAAAGGCCCTGTGCTCCCTGTCCCCAGAAAGGGGGAGGGGGGGGAATGCGGGGCCAGCAAAAAAGAGCATGGTGTGCCTATAGATGTAGGGCGACTGCGAGCGCCCGCATCCCAGTGCCATTGAAGAGGCCCCCTGTCCGCCGGGAATGAGCAGCCAGGTAATAAAAATCTATACTCACCCATCCCCGATCCGTTACCTGGGTCTGAAGAAGTCCTGCGTCTCATCCAACCGACAGGCTCTGGTAGGCGAGTGGGAGGGAGACTGGCGACAAGGACCCCTGGAGTCGCTGGCACGTCTTGGTGTCGGCGTCCGTCTGGCTGGTCCTGCCGCGGAGAACTGCAAGGATACGGGGTGGCAGTACACGCCGTACTCGCAGACTCCATGTGGGAGTACAGTTGTGACTCTTCACACTGTATCCCTCCGTAGAACCTGTAAAGGAACGACGCACGACGAGGTAGATATGGGTCTAATGAAAGACCCGTGTCCACCTCCTACTGACACTAAGCTAAACTGAGGAAATTGGTGCCGGTCGGTGGGGTGTATACTGCGGAGGAGGAGCTAACATTTTTTTGTGCATAGTGTCAGCCTCCTAGTGGCAGCAAAGCATACACCCATGGTCTCTGTGTCCCTCAATAAGGCGAACGAGAAAAGGATCTGATTTGTCTTTAGCTTTTTTTATTAATATTTTTTTTTAGTGCAAAAACTCAAGTTCAGCAAAAATGTTGCAAAATTTGTGTAAAAAAATTGAAATGTACAAAAATCAAAACGGGGGCTGGGGGAGTAGAGACTGTAGAACATTTTGAAGAAATTTGAGACTTTTTAAAAAGTCACAATTAAAGAATCAGCTAAAACTATCTTGAAACTTCAACTTCGTGGAAAATTTTTTAAAATAGACTTTAAATAATGCGCAAATGAAATATACGCAAACCAAAAACGGACAAACAGAAGCAATAGTGCATCAAATGCATAGTATCTGAGTAAAGTAAACATCTAAACATCCACCTGATTTTTTTAATTAAATCACTATAGATTTTATTAGATTTGTTTAATACAGTCAAAAGCACTAAAAGCACTACCGCATTTTTTGGATCATAAAAGACGCATCTCGACTTTATAGAAGGAAAAAAGGAAACACAAAAATGTTAAAATGTGAAAATTGGAGTCCGTCTTATAGTCCAAATTTAGCTTACTGGGGGCGGCGGTGGAGCGGGGTCACAGGAGGGAGGATCGCCTCTGCAGGAAGCCGGCGGTGCCGGGCTGGGAGAAGGGGGTGTTCCGGCGGAGCCAGGCAGGAGCCATTGACCTCTTGGTGATGGGCTGCAGGAAAATGTCGAAGGCAGTAGTGGAGTCCCTGCTCTGCACATTGATCCACCGGCGATGGGTTTCAGGAAAATGTGCATGCGCAGGTTGAGATTTTGGCTCGTAATAGAGCGTAGATCTTAATCTGTGCATGCGCCGACACCGGTGGCCATTTTCCTATTTTTATTTTTTTATATTCCCAGTTCTATATATTATTCTTTTTATTGGTGGGATCACAATGCATATTTTAATTATAATAATTACTGGTGTTTGTTTTTTGGCATTTATTGTAGACTCTATTGTTTTGTACATTTTAAAAAAAAATGTTTTAGCCATTATCATGTCACAATTACATTTGTGATGCACACCTTACAGGGAATTGGAGAGCATTATAATGTAGTGGCAGAGACCCTGATTTCATCTGTGCCACTAAGGCTGCGTTCACATGTCGCGTTTTTTTCGCGGCGGTTTCTACCGCGAAAAAACAGCAACCCGTGCAATCCTATGGGATTCCGCAATGCTGTGCTAATGCTGCGGATTTTCCAGCGGCGGAATCGCATCGCGGAAAAATCCGCGGCATGCTCATTAATTTGCAGAATCGCGGTGATTCTGCACCCACAGAATTGCATTGTTCTGCTTACTTTCCGCATGTGGCTGTGCCCACTATGCGAAAAGTAAGCAGAACATTTGCGGATGGTACCCACGGTCCGGAGGAGAGGAGACTGTCCTCCAGGCTGTGGGTACCATATCCCTGTAAAAAAATAGAATTAAAATTAAAAAAAAAAAATTGGGTTATATTCACCTTCCGGCGTCCCGCGCAGCGTCCCCAGGCTTCAGCGATACACGCGGCAGGTCCCGTTCCCAGTGATGCATTGCTATGATCTTTGCTGACATCGCGTCTCGCGATCAAGTAGCGATCTCGCGAGACTGAGACGTCAAAGGTCTTTGCCGCAATACATCACTGGGAATGGGACCTGCTGGAGCATCGCGGAGGCCTGGGGATGCTGTGCGGGACGTTGGAAGGTGAATATAACCCAATTTTTAATATTTTTATTACTTTTAACATTAGATCTTTTACTATTGATGCCGCATAGGCAGCCTCAATAGTAAAACGTTGGTCACACTCGTCAAACACTGTTTGACGAGTGTGACCAACCTGTCAATCAGTTTTCCAAGCGATGCTACAGATCGCTTGGAAAACGCTAGCATTCTGCAAGCTAATTACGCTTGCAAATCGCTAGTTTTTCCACGGGAATTTAAAATGCGATTTTCCCGCGGAATGGAATTCCGGAATTCTCGCGGTAACTTCCGCGGGAATTCCGCTACGTGTGAATTTAGCCTTACTGTGCTGCTTGCTTCAGTTTTGATAAAGTGACTGGTTTTATCTGCTGCAGATTTAGTAGTTAGCTGAATGCTGAGCTCTGTATAACCCCACCCACACTACTGATTAGCAGCTTTCTAAAGCCCCCGTCACACATTACGATGTACCAGCGATCCCACCAACGATCCGACATGATGGGATCGCTGGGACATCATTAGGCTGATCGCTGGTGAGCTGTCATATAGAAAGCCCCAGCGATCAGGTCCAGCGACGCTGGATGCTGGTTTCTAATGTAAACGTCGGGTATCCAGGAGCCACGACTCCTGGATACACGATGTTTACCTTTGAAACCGGCGTACACGCTGGTTTCCAAGGTAAACATCGGGTATCTAAGAGCTGCGCGACTACTGGATACCTGCTGTTTACCTTGGAAACCAGCGTGTACGCCGGTTTCCAAGGTAAACAGCGGGTATCCAGGAGCTGCGGCTCCTGAATACCCGATGTTTACCTTAGAAACCAGCGTCCAGCGTCGCTGATCTCTCGCTGCAACACGCAGCGATGCGTGCTGGTCAGCGGGAGACCAGCGATCGAAAAACGGCCCGGGACGTTCGACGACGATCAGCGATAACTGGCAGGGCGGAGGTCGCTGATCCCCGTCACACACAGCGATTTCGCTGGCGAGGTCGCTGATGTGTCACAAAATCAGCGATCTCGCTAGCGAGATCGCTGTGTGTGACGGGACCCTTACTGGCAGTATTCTGTTTACACTGTACATAATCAGTGGGGAGCGGGGTTATACAGAGCTCAGCATTCAGAGGGCAGCAGTTTTACTAGTCCTCTCATGATAATCTCATGCTGAAAAAACAGTGATTTTATCATAACGACATTAAGTAGCTAAATAAGTATCACATCACTGGAGTCCGGGACACTGCTCCTACATTATGCTGCTTTCAGAGTAGGTGGCAAATACCCGGTGAAAAATTCCGTTTAATTATATACGTTAACTTCTTTCTTTCTTCATACATTGTTTTCACATAGGTAGCATACCTCTTATGGTGGTGGTCTCTTAGTTTTTGTAATTTGTAACACTACATGTTGACCTGGCTTTAAACATGTTTTCACATTTAAGAGGACATTTCACTTTTTTAATTTATTTAAACAAAGTTGCTCGTTTAATTGGTTCTCCTTCACTGATTCTGGAACATTTTTCTTTTTCATCTGTACCTCTCTGTTCAAAAAGTTATACCCCCCAAAGTTAAGCAACTTTTTCCCTTCAACACACCGAACATTTCAGTGGATATTTGCCTTCTTAGAGGAGCACATTAGAAAAAAGAATAACGGTTCCAGAATTACTGGAGGAGTGGCACCAACTGGAGGTGGTACTCAGATTAATTTAAATAATCCAAGTGAAATGTCCTCTTTAAAGACATATGGCATGTCATTTATGTCAAAAAAATGTCACAGTACCTGGGACCCCCACCTACATTCAGGGCAGATCCTATTTTCATCAGGGAAGAATTTCTAGTTCTCATAAATATGAATGAAAAGCTGGGTGTGCACAAACATTCATCTATCTTCTGGACACAAAACCTTGTCCCCTTATCGCTAAACTTCACACCACGGTTCGTTCCCTGATGGGTCTTTTCAATGTTTTCAGAAAACCATCCTAATCATCTAATGCAGGCTTTCTCAAATTGTGAGGTAGACCTTATGCCAGACGCCCCCTAATTACTCACAGGGTATCACAGAGGTGGCAGATTTGACAAGAGTGATCATATGCTGCTTGGTTTTGAAGCACAAACATTTCTCGGATTTGGAAACATAATAGACTCCTATTGACACTTCTTTATTAAAGTACCCTATATTTTTATTTTTGCAGAGAAATTGGATACATTTTTTCTGAAAAGTATATGATGTAAATACCGATAATATAAAAATCATTTTTAACACTCATAGACAACATATTTTTCCTTGATAATAAAATAGTAAAATAACGTGCATCACCCAACTAGAACACAGTAATACCTTTTCCAGCCGCTTGCAAAGATCTGCACAGAGGATAAACTCTTTGGCCCTCATTAGGCACTTAAGGGACAGCTTTGGCTCCTGACATTCCAGATAAGTCTTGGCAAGCTTTAAGTACTCCAAAGGTTTCACCCTGTGGGGGATAAAAATATATGTATGGAAAAGATGGTTCCATGACACTTAAGTCATCATGTTGCAGTTCTGAAAGTGAGGCCTGAAGTGGAGGCAGAAATAAAAGTATTGATGCCTACTTTGCATTGGATTTCTTTGTCTGCAGATTTAATACTTCATCATTGGCAAATGCAAGCTTTTCTTTTTCTATTGCGCCACCTTTTTGGTAACACTTTGCAGCCACCTGAAAATAAACAACAAAAGTTCTACAGATCTAAATGGTGTTAAAAAGGACATCATTCACCTTTTATTAGGTTAAAATAATTAAAATCATGAATTCTCTGAAAACTTTTGTATTTAAAGGGGTTATACACTATGGTTATTTTTTTCTAAATCTGTTGTGGACATGATTTGGTGGCACCTACTAATGTATAAAATTAAGGGTATGTGCCCACGATCTGAAATCGCAGCATCCTGGACGAAGCTCACCTGCGCTACTTCCAAAACCCTGCGTTCCAGGTTATAGAAATCTCATGCCCACTGTGCTTCTACTTGACAGTGCATAAACTCAAACATGGTGCGGGTTTACGAGCCTCAGAATGTCAACTGCCCATTAGTCTTACTCATAGCCACTCAATAGATGCGGTGAATCCACATGCTTCAGTGAACACATGCAGATTTACCTCCGTGATTAGAATGCAGCGAAAATACGCTACGTTTAATGCTACTATCCCCTATGGAAAAAGCCAGTTAGGCGAAATGGCGCTGTCGGGGTCGTAGCAAGGACATATCTTTAGCCGGGTTAACACTATTTTAAGCACTTACCCATTCCTAAGATTGCTTTGCAGTTCCCTGCTGGTGTATGGTCACTTGACGTTTATTTAAATCCAGCAGCACTGGACACATATAGTCTACACTTAGGCTTACTTCAGCCAGATATTGTTTGCACTTTTATGGTACAGTAGCAATAAATATACCCTTACTGTATTAGATCGTTTTCTGGAACATCATGTCAGCCTATACCGTATTTTTCAAACTATAAGACGCATCTCATGTCAGCCTATACCGTATTTTTCAAACTATAAGACGCATCGGACCATAAGACGCACCTAAGTTTCAGAGGAGGAAATTAGGAGAAAAAAAAACTGAAGCAAAAAATGTGGTCAATTCTGTACTTAATATCCCCTATCCTCGTAAATATGGTCCCCTCATCCCCATCCTGATACACATGGCCCCTCATTTCTATCCTGGTATGCATGGCTCCCTCATCCCTATCCTGGTATGCATGGCTCCCTCATCCCTATTCTGATATGCATGGCCCTTATCCCTATCCTGGTATGCATGCCTCCTTATCCCTAGCCTGGTATGCATGGCCCCCTTATCCCTATCCTGTATGTCATACATATATGGTAGGAATGGTCCCCCTCATCCTTATTCTGGCAGGAAAGATCGCCCCATTCCAGTTCTGGTATGCACGGCTCCATCCCAGTTGTGGTATGCATGGCCCCATCCTTATCCTGGTATGATTGGCCCCATCCCAGTCCTGGTATGCATGGACTCATCCTTATCCTGGTTATGATTGGCCCCATCGCGGTCCTAGTATGCATGGTCAGATCCTTATCCTGGTATGATTGGCCCCATCCCGGTATGCATGGTCACATCCTTATTCTGGTATGATTGGCCACATCCCGTTCCTGGTATGATTGGTCACATTCTTATTCTAATATGATTGGACCTATTCTAGTCCTAGTATGCATGACCCCATGAGAAAAGATGAAAAAAGCCAAACAATTACACTTACCTTCCTCCGCTCCCTCGCAGCGTCCTGCTCCGTTGCAAGCAGCTGCTCAATGCTTGTAAGCAGCGCATGGCACCGGAGGAAGGTAAGTGTAATGTTTTTTTTTTTTTACTCTTTTCCAATCATACCAGGATGCCAAAAAGAAATGAATATTCATTGTCCTCCATGCCCATGGGCGTGGAATGCAGTGAATATTAATTTCTCTTTAGCAGCGGGCACAGGAGTTAGATGGAGCTGCCAGCTCCTGCCTCTGTGACCCGCTGCTCCGCCGAAACCGCTCCCCCACCTCCCCACCACAGCCAGTGCCAGTATGCTGGTACATCCAGACTATGAGATGCACCCACCATTTTCCTCCACATTTTGAGAGGAAAAAAGTGAGACAGGCTAGTTTCACACTAGCGTTTTCAGGCGCAACGCTCGGCCGCCGCTAAGCTCCGCCCCAGCCGTGCCCCCTCCGGTCAGCTCCTCCTCTGATCGCATGACGCTGCATGCGATCAGCGTACCCTATATTTAGCGTTGGGTACGCTGGTCGTGCGCTGGTATACTTTTGCCGGCGCTTGCGTCCTTTTGGTGCTGCGCCGAGCGCACAAAAATGCTACACAGTGCATTTTTGTGAGCTCGGCGCAGTGTCAAAAAGTGCGCAAGCGCCGGCAAAAGTGTACCAGAGCACGACCAGCATACCCAATGGCGAAAATTTAGGACACACCTATTTATGCAACGGTTTTCTTTCTTTTAAATATAATTTATGCTGATTATATTAACAAAATAATTTTTAGTTGCTACTTCTTTAATATAACTACCTTCCAACACTGGTGGCTTGCATAGTAATCTCCTTGAGAGATCCATTCCTTTTTAGTGGACGTTTTCACAAACATGTTATCATCAAGATCTGGTTGAAAAAAAAAGAAAAAGAGATCATGTATTACTACCTAAATAAGAGTAAGGGGCTATGAATTATTGTATAACTTCAGAAAAAAAGAAAAAAAAAAGTGCCCATACACCTTTGATTACCAATTGCCAAATGCTTGTTTGGTAGACAAAAGTCATCATTCCCAATTTTTCCATATAAAATAATTGAAGAAAAAAAAACTGGGGTTTTGCTGCAGGCACTGTTCCAGATCAAGCGTTACTATCAGCAGTTTGCCTTGCAAATGAAAAGCTTCTAAAGCTTGTAGCATAGTAATTTCAGATACCGGTATATATATGTTATACAGTTAAGTCCATATATATTTGGACAGAGACAACATTTTTCTAATTTTGGTTCTAGACATTACCACAATGAATTTTAAACAAAACAATTCAGATGCAGTTGAAGTTCAGACTTTCAGCTTTCATTTGAGGGTATCCACATTAAAATTGGATGAAGGGTTTAGGAGTTTCAGCTCCTGTTTTTAAAGGGACCAAAAGTAATTGGACAATTGACTTCAAGGCTATTTCATGGACAGGTGTGGGTAATCCCTTCGTTACGTCATTCTCAATTAAGCAGATAAAAGGCCTGGAGTTGATTTGAGGTGTGGTGCTTGCATTTGGAAGGTTTTCATGCGGTCAAAGGAGCTCTCCATGCAGGTAAAACAAGCCAACCTTAAGCTGCAAAAACAGAAAAAACCCATCCGAGAAATTGCTACAACATTAGGAGTGGCAAAATCTACAGTTTGGTACATCCTGAGAAAGAAAGAAAGCACTGGTGAACTCATCAATGCAAAAACACCTGGGCGCCCACAGAAGACAACAGTGGTGGATGATCGCAGAATAATCTCCATTCAGAAACCCCTTCACAACAGCCAACCAAGTGAACAACACTCTCCAGGAGGTAGGCGTATCAATATCCAAATCTACCATAAAGAGAAGACTGTATGAAAGTAAATACAGAGGGTTCACTGCATGGTGCAAGCCACTCATAAGCATCAAGAATCAAAAGGCTAGACTGGACTTTGCTAAAAAAAAAAAAAAAAAACATCTAAAAAAGCCAGCACATTTCTGGAAGAACATTCTTTGGACAGATGAAACCAAGATCAACCTCTACCAGAATGATGGAAAGAGAAAAGTATGGCAAAGGCGTGATACAGTTCATGATCCAAAGCATACCACATCATCTGTAAAACACGGCGGAGGCAGTGTTATGGCTTGGGCATGCATGGCTGCCAGTGGCACTGGGTCACTAGTGTTTATTGATGATGTGACACAGGACAGAAGCAGCCGAATGAATTCTGAGGTATTCAGAGCTATACTGTGTGCTCAGATCCAGCCAAATGCAGCCAAACTGATTGGTCGTCGTTTCATACTACAGATGGACAATGACCCAAAACATAAAGCCAAAGTAACCCAGGAGTTTATTAAAGCAAAGAAGTGGAATATTCTTGAATGGCCAAGTAGTCAGCTGATCTCAACCCAATTGAGCATGCATTTCACTTGTTAAGGACTAAATTTCAAACAGAAAGGCCCACAAACAAACAGCAACTGAAAACCACCGCAGTGAAGGCCTGGCAGAGCATCAAAAAGGAGGAAACACAGCGTCTGGTGATGTCCATGAGTTCAAGACATCAGGCAGTCATTGCCAACAAAGGGTTTTCAACCAAGTGCTAGAAATTAACATTTTATTTACAATTATTTAATCTGTCCAATTACTTTTGGTCCCTTTAAAAACAGGGTGGCACATGTTAAGGAGCTGAAACTCCTAAACCCTTCATCCTATTTTAATGTGGATACACTCAAATGAAAGCTGAAAGTCTGAACTTCAACTGCATCTGAATTGTTTTGTTTAAAATTCATTGTGGTAATGTCTAGAACCAAAATTAGAAAAATGTTGTCTCTGTCCAAATATATATGGACCTAACTGTGTATGTTACATATATATATATTATATATGTATGTGTGTATCTGTATATATATATATATATATATATATATATATATATATATATACACACACACACACAATATAATAGTCTAATTCTGTCTGTAACGGAAATCCCGTGGCGCTGATTGGTCGCGGCCGGGCGCGACCAATCAGCGCATTTGAACGACGCACGCCTCCCCGTCAGGAGATCTGCGGCGCGGGGAGAGAGAGGGAGAGAGAGAGACTCTAGAATACCCGATGCGTTAGAATCGGGCCACCATCTAGTGTGTATATATACACACATACATACTCACACACACACACGCATATATATGTTCCATTTTCTTTAAAAAAATATAAAACCCTGTTTGCTTAAACCCCAAATAGCTGCATCACTAAGAAGGGCAGAACACATGTATGTACAATTACAGTCATCTGTAAATGTGAGTGGGCTTCTCCAACTAAAATAAAGAAATGTATAGCAATAGATTCTAATCAATCAAATTCACTTGATTAAAGGGATTATCTGGGATTTGATAACTTTTTTCCGTATGGGACTAAGAACTAACCGGCAGATCGTTGCCAACTACCTGCCTGTTCTGCCCGGTGACAATCTCTACAGGCTCAGTGTAGCCACAGACCGCTCCTGACAGTGATTCTTAGGTTATGTTTCCACGGTCAGGATTCCTTCAAGATTTGCTGCGGTTTCGACGCTGAGTACAGCTGCAGCGTCCAATCCACAGCTTCCAGAAGTTATAGCATAGTGGAGGGGATTTTATGAAATCCCGTCTCTACTATGCATGCACGGCCGCATCACGCGGCCCTACGTAACCATACATGCGGCGCGTTTTTATAGACAGCAGCATGTCTATTTATCTTGCAGATTATTAGATTAGTGTGCACATTGTGTGAAATTCTGAGGTGCCGGTGTAATGTAAACCAGGGGAAGAGTCTTGAGGAGATCATTTGCATATTTCCAGTGCCTTCTGGGATAAGTGAAGAGTCTCCGCGAGCTCAACGATCACTGGGTTTTGACCGTTGCAGCTGAAAAGAGGAAATCGGAAAAACCGCGCGCCTGTCGGCGCGCAAATTTTGACTCATCTTTCATCGTTTTTAAGAAATCTCAAGATGGAAGAGGCCAGGAGCCATTTGGTGAGCTGCATTTCCTGCTACATGTTCACAGATTTACCAGTGGAAAAGCCAAACTTCACATGCCACAAATGCAAGCTTGTGTCCCTGTTGGAGGAAAAGTTGCAAAATCTCGAAGAGAGGTTAGCTACGTTGAAGATCATTAAGGAAGGTGAAGAGTTCTTGGACAGAGCAGAATTATCTCTTCATGTTACAGAAAGAGAAGAAATTCGAAGTGCACCTGAAGAAACAGAGGAATGGAGACATGTGACCCAGAGAAGCAGGAGGATCAGGAGGCAGTCAGCACCCATACTGCTCAGAAACCAGTACCAGGCTCTCACGCAGGAAAACGATGAAGAAATACATCAGGATAAGACTTTGCCAACAAACAGCAACCTTGTACGCCTTCAGAGTCCTCCTGGATGGAGAAAGAAAAATATTGTGAAGAAGAAACGGAGAGTGGTGGTTATGGGGGATTCCCTGTTGAGAGGAACAGAGGCCGCTATCTGCAGACCGGATATAACTTCAAGAGAAATGTGCTGTCTTCCAGGTGCAAAAATTAAAGATGTGTCTGACAGGATAGCAGGACTCTTCAGACCTACAGATGACTACCCATTCCTGCTACTACATGTGGGGACAAATGACACCGCAAGAAACGACCTGGAAACCATCTGCAGAGACTTTGAAGACTTAGGCAAGAAAGTGAAAGAACTGGGAGCGCAGGTGGTCTTCTCTTCCATCCTCCCAGTGGATGGCCATGGAACAAGGAGGTGGAATAAGATTCTGCAGGTGAACAACTGGCTACGTCGATGGTGCCGTCAGCAACGATTTGGATTTCTGGATGACGGAGTGAACTACTTATACGATGGACTACTTGCTAGAGATGGGGTGCACCTTACGAAGACTGGAAAGCATGTATTTGGAAGTTGCCTTGCTACACTTGTAAGGAGAGCTTTAAACTAGAACAACATGGGAAGGGAAGCAAAAGACCAGAAAAAGCCATACACCTGACAAATGCTATTGGGAACTCTGCTATTAGAAGTGGAAAGGAAGAACAAAGACGAAAGAATCTAATTAATAAAAATATTGGAGAAAGAGAAACCAATCACAAACTAAAATGTTTCTATACTAATGCACAAAGCATGGGCAACAAACAAGGAGAATTGGAACTACTAACACAGGAAAAGAAATATGATGTCATTGGAATCACTGAAACTTGGTGGGACAATACACATGATTGGAATAGAAGACTAGAAGGATACAACTTATTTGCAAGAAACAGACTTGATAAACGAGGAGGGGGTGTCGCATTGTATGTTAGAAACACGTATATCTGCACAGAGATTGAAGCTTCAGAGACTGGGAGTTCTGTGGAAACTGTTTGGGTAAGAATACAAGGACAGAACAATGGAAAGGACACCATTGTAGGCATTTACTACAGGCCGCCTGTGCAAGCTGAAGATATGGATGAACTCTTTATGCATCAAAGCTGAAAATGAATTGAGGCTTGCAAGAGATGTCAAAAGCAATAATAAAGGATTTTGGGGATATGTCAAAAGTAAAAGAAAAGTCAAAGATGCTATAGGATTTTTACAGGATGAAAATGATGAAATGGTAAGACAGGATGTTGAGAAGGCTGAACTTTTAAATTCCTATTTTGCATCTGTTTTCTCTCAGAAAGGAAATGTAACATCAACTGTTATTCACTGTCCTATTAAGGGAATAGAAGAATCCAGGATATCTATAAACAGAAAGATAGTGAGGAAACACTTAGCTAACCTAAATGAATTCAAGTCTCCAGGTCCAGATGAATTACACCCCAGAGTACTGAAGGAGATAGCAGAAGAAATTTTTGAACCCCTCTCCATAATCTTTGAAAATTCCTGGAGAACAGGAGAAGTGCCAGAAGACTGGAGAAGAGCAAATGTTGTTCCTATCTTCAAAAAGGGGAAGAAGGTGGACCCAGGCAACTATAGGCCGGTGAGTCTGACTTCTATACCAGGAAAGATCTTTGAACAAATTATTAAACAACATGTATGTCAATACCTGGATAAGAATGAAGTGATTAAACAGAGTCAGCATGGGTTTGTAACTAATAAGTCATGTCAGACTAACTTAATTTCCTTCTATGACGGTATCACTGATTGGGTGGATCAAGGAAATGCTGTAGATATAGTATATCTTGACTTCAGCAAAGAATTGACAAAGTCTCTCATACAATCCTTATTGAAAAAATGACTAAGTATGGAATGGACAAGGCAACTGTTAGGTGGATTCATAACTGGCTTAGTGATCGGACCCAAAGAGTGGTCGTAAATGGCTGCACATCCAGTTGGAAGAATGTCTCAAGTGGGGTACCACAGGGCTCTGTCCTGGGCCCTGTATTGTTCAACATCTTTATCAACGATTTAGATGAAGGAATTGAGGGTAAACTGATAAAATTTGCTGATGACACAAAGCTAGGAGGGATAGCTAATACTAGAGAAGAGAGAGAGAGGATTCAAAAAGATTTAAATAAACTGGAGAAGTGGGCAGCAACTAACAGAATGGTTTTTAACAGGGAGAAATGCAAAGTACTACATCTGGGCAATAAAAATGAAAAAAGCATATATAGAATGGGTGGAATAGGGCCAAGTGACAGCACATGTTAAAAAGACTTGGGTATACAAATAGATCACAGACTGAATATGAGTCAACAGTGTGATGCAGCAGCAAAAAAGGCAAATGCAATACTAGGATGTATTAACAGAAGCATATAGTCTAGATCACGTGAAGTCATTATTTCCCTCTACTCCTCTTTGGTCAGACCTCATCTGGAATATTGTGTCCAGTTTTGGGCACCACATTTTAAAAAAGACATCAACAAACTAGAGCAAGTTCAGAAAAGAGCGACCAGAATGGTGACCGGTCTGCAAACCCTGTCTTATGAGGAAAGGTTGCAGGATTTGGGAATGTTTAGTTTGCAAAAGAGAAGACTGAGAGGAGACTTAATAGCTGTCTACAAATATCTAAAGGGCTGTCACATTGTAAAAGGATCAACTTTATTCTCATTTGCACAAGGAAAGACTAGAAGCAATGGAATGAAACTGAATGGGAGGAGACACAGATTAGATATTAGAAAAAACTTTTTGACAGTTAGAGTGATCAATGAGTGGAACAGGCTGCCACGAGAAGTGGTGAGTTCTCCTTCAATGGAAGTCTTCAAACAGAGGCTGGACAGACATCTGACTGGGATGATTTAGCGAATCCTGCTTTGAGCAGGGGGTTGGACCAGATGGCCCAGGAGGTCCCTTCCAACTCTACGATTCTATGATTCTATGACTCAAGGTCCCAAATCAATAGGATTAATATTCACCTCACACTCAAGTGGAATGACTTGCACAGAGTAAATTTTATGGTGATACATACAATAGGCCAGGGAGCAGATTTACATATGCGATTATAGGTGACATTTCGACCCTACCAGGGTCTTAGTCATATATCACTGAAGTTTAAGTGCATATACGAAAATAGAGCACAATGGTGCATAAAGGGTAAAGAGCGGTCCCATAGGCCAGTGTAATTAGGAAGGTGCCAAAGAAGCGCTGTTACAGCGCAATGTTGCTTCTTGGACTGCAGTATAGGACCAGTATAGAACAGTGGAAGTAGCAGCAGACAGTAAGAGAACCCAGTAAGCAGGTCCCATACTTGCTAGGGAGAGAGGAAGTTAAAATACTATGTATACTGCTGCTAGAAAAATGTGATGTAGCAGCTTTGTCAACTTGGGAGGGTGCAGGAAGGATGCATTACAGCCTCTGAGGTAGAGTGGCAAGATGTGCTTCACCTTCAGATCAATCCGGTGTAGGACTCTTTATTGTGGTGGTCATGGTCACACTGCTGAGGTTCAGTGACCGTTATTACAGCAGCTTGATCTTTGTACAGATTGGGTCATACTGTTAGTGCGCGGTCAGGCTTCAGTGTGACCTGATCTGTATGAAATAACTCACAATGAATCTCGGCAGTGCTACAACACACCTGACATTACAATATCTGACTCCTTGTAGTCATAGGATCATATAAACATGACAAACAATCCTGTATCTAAAGGGGATGTCCAGGTTTGCCATGAAAGTCTGTAGCCACTCTATGCGACTGCAGACTTGTGAATCCTCACAGAGCGTACAGTGCACGTTGTCAGGAGGGATTCCTCAGCACCTGACAAGTCAATTGAGAGAGGCCGCACACATCTAGTCAGAATGTGGCCGGTAGTAGACAAATCGCCTACTTGCGGTCACATGTCCACTCAGAGGACAAAATGAGGCATGTCTCTTAAACAGTCACACTGACTGGCCCCTTTGTCCGGCATATGCCATTTTAGGTCAGTTTTGGCAGCAACCAGCACATGCAGAGTGCACAGATGAAGCCAGTACACTGCAGATCACGGCATATATACCGGCTGCGTTGGAATGACATGTCCACACATCAGCTCCTAAGGGACAGTTCTGTTGATCAGTTTATATTAAGAAATTCTATGCAAGCAATTCTCTTTGAATAAAAAATTAATTAAAAAAAAAAAAAAAGTTTATTGGTATTTTTACCTTAGCATACAAAAAAATGAAAATCGGTTAGAAGATCAAAAAAAAAAACCTTGACATTTTAATTTAGGCAAAATTGCCCAGCCCCCAATCCCAAATCCATTTTATTATAGATTCCAAAACAATATTTCAGCAGCAATAATATCGGCATTAACGCACCTTTGTTTTTATCTATCTGGACCACCTGAACTAAATTCCTTTTCACAAAGTAATCAAATGCAGGAGCTCGCTTCTCATGGTTTTCATCGAATATCCATAGGTTAACTCTGGCTCTAGTTATAGCTGTATACAGTTGTTTCAGTTCTCCATTTAGCATCTACATTAGAACAATGAGAAGTTAGTTTAAAACACTACAATCTGTGAATAGTGCAATGAAAACACAAAATTAGTTACAAATGAAAAGGAAAACCTAAAAAAAAAAACCAAAGAAAAAGGTAAAATATGTTAGATCATTTAAAACAAAATACTAACATTACTGCCTACCTACCTGTCCAAGGATATAAAGCACGTTCTTCCCTTTTGATATGAATGTACAGGTTGCTGAAAATACTGAAATAGGAGATGGTGGCTGCTACTGATAAGATTCTATGTGGACAGGAGGAGGGAGGAGCTACAATCAGAGCTCCTCCCATCAGTCTACATAGAATCTATTCAGTATAACTGCCATCTCCCATCTCACTAAAGGGAATAACCTCTGAATAACGCAGCCATCATCTGCCAGCTACAATGCAAGCTCAGTTTCTGAGAAAGCATCAAAGTCAGAGCCAGCATATGATGTACCAGTATGTCCCACGTCAGTAAGTGGTTAAAGGGAATCTGTCAGAAGGTTTTTGCTCGGTAATCTGAAGACAGCATAATGTAGAGGTTAAAATACTAAATTCAGCGATGTGTCACATATCAAGCTGTGTGCTGTTGTTAACTTATAATGAAGGTTTTATCACCAGGATATTATCACTGCTGGGACACCAACAGAGAGTGAGACCTAGTCCAACTGCGCTCCCTCCTGTGGTAAGCAGCTCACTGCCTACAGACAATGTAAACACAGAGCCCGGCGTCGGCAGGATTAGCTCTCTGAGCTTTGCTACATGTTATACTGTATATAAGAACTCTGATTGTGTCAGAACCATTGCACCCAGTAATCTAAATGATACATTGTTGGATTCAGGCTCCCTTTGCCTACACATCATGCTGCTCTCAGACGAGGTAGCAAAAACCTTGTGACAGATTCCCTTTCAACACCACTGTTCAACAGATGGATTTGTTTCAGGTATCACTTTCTCACATTCACATTTTTAACTAGCAACACTCAGCGACTTGTTTTTCTTCTATCCGCCTCCTTTACTCCTTACAGTCATGTGTTAAAGTTTGGGCACCCCTATTAATGTTAACCTTTTTTCTTTATAACAATTTTGGTTTTTACAACAGCTATTTCAGTTTCATATATCTAATAACTGATGGACTCAGTTATATTTCTGGATTCAAAAGAGGTTTATTGTACTAACAGAAAATGTGCAATCTGCATTTTAACAAAATTTGACCGGTGCAAAAGTATGGGCACCTCAACATAAAAGTGACATTAATATTTCGTAGATCCTCCTTTTGCAAAAATAACAGCCTCTAGTCGCTTCCTGTAGCTATTAATGAGTTCCTGGATCCTGGATGAAGGTATTTGTGACCATTCCTGTTTACAAAACAATTCCAGTTCAGTTAAGTTTGATGGTCGCCGAGCATGGACAGCCCGCTTCAAATCATCCCACAGATGTTCAATGATATTCAGGTCTGGGGACTGGGATGGCCATTCGAGAACATTGTAATTGTTCCTCTGCATGAATGCCTGAGTAGATTTGGAGCGGTGTTTTGGATCATTGTCTTGCTGAAATATCCATCCCCTACGTAACTTCAACTTCGTCACTGATTCTTGCACATTATTGTCAAGAATCTGCTGATACTGAGTTGAATCCATGCGACCCTCAACTTTAACAACATTCCCGGTGCCGGCATTGGCCACACAGCCCCAAAGCATGATGGAACCTCCACCAAATTTTACTGTGGGTAGCAAGTGTTTTTCTTGGAATGCTGTGTTTTTTAGCCTCCATGCATAACGCCTTTTTGTATGACCAAACAACTCAATCTTTGTTTCATCAGTCCACAGGACCTTCTTCCAAAATGTAACTGGCTTGTCCAAAAGTGCTTTTGCATACCTCAGGCGACTCTGTTTGTGGCGTGCTTGCAGAAACGGCTTCTTTCGCATCACTCTCCCATACAGCTTCTCCTTGTGCAAAGTGTGCTGTATTGTTGACCGATGCACAGTGACACCATCTGCAGCAAGATGATGCTGCAGGTCTTTGGAGGTGGTCTGTGGATTGTCCTTGACTGTTCTCACCATTCTTCTTCTCTGCCTTTCTGATATTTTTCTTGGCCTGCCACTTCTGGGCTTAACAAGAACTGTACCTGTGTTCTTCCATTTCCTTACTATGTTCCTCACAGTGGAAACTGACAGGTTAAATCTCTGAGACAACTTTTTGTATCCTTCCCCTGAAAAGCTATGTTGAATAATCTTTGTTTTCAGATCATTTGAGAGTTGTTTTGAGGAGCCTATGATGCCACTCTTCATAGGAGAATCAAATAGGAGAACTACTTGCAAGTGGCCACCTTAAAAACCTTTTCTCATGATTTGATACACCTGGCTATGAAGTTCAAAGCTCAATGAGGTTACAAAACCAATTTAGTGCTTCAGGAAGTCAGTAAAAAGTAGTTAGGAGTGTTCAATTCAAGAAAATGATTAGGGTGCCCATACTTTTGCACCGGTCAAATTTTGTTTAAATGCAGATTGCACATTTTCTGTTAGTACAATAAACCTCATTTGAATCCAGAAATATAACTGAGTCCATCAGTTATTAGATATATGAAACTGAAATAGCAGTTGCAAAAACCAAAACTGTTATAAAGAAAAAAAGGTTAACACTAATAGGGGTGCCCAAACTTTAACATATGACTGTATATCGGATAGTTTTTGGCATTATAATCAATACTAAAGGCTTATAATGCAAATTAGTTATTATAAAGTGTACCTTGTGCATTTGTGGATCATCCAATGGTCTGTGAGCAGAATTACAAGCATTCTCCAAAGGAACTTCTAGAAGAGGCTGATTTCCCTGTTGTTTTAAAGGTGCTGGATTAAAGGAAGAAATTATTCTCCACTCCTTGGAAGCCTGAAGAAAACAAGCACAAAACATGGATTTTGTGATAAACTCACCGTAAAATCCTTTTCTCCGAGACGCTCATTGGGGGACACAGGTACTGTGGGGTGTATGCTACTGCCGCCTGGAGGCTGACACTAAGTGAAAAAAAAGAGGTTAGCTCCTCCTCCGCCGTATACACCCTAGCCCCGATTGCGGGCGGAAACCAGTTTGGTGCAAAAGCAGTAGGAGATCAAACATGAGACAAAAACAACCTTAATGCAGGTAACAACATGTCTATAAAAAAACCCACCAAGTTTTATAAATACATATTAAAAAATAAAATAAACAAGAGCCAACTGGCTAGGAAGGTGGGTGCTGTGTCCCCCAATGAGCGTCTCAGAGAAAAGGATTTTACGGTGAGTTTATCACAAAAATCCATGTTTCTCCTTTGCCTCATTGGGGGACACAGGTACTGTGGGACGTCCTAAAGCAGTCCCTGGGTGTGATGTTGACTCACAGATCCAAGCTACATGCACCTCCTGTCTAAAGGTGCACCACCGCTGCTTGGAGAATCCTTCTACCCAGGCTCGCGTCCGCTGAAGTATGAGTATGTATATTGTAGTGCTTGGCAAATGTGTGTAGGCTGGACCAGTTTGCCACCTTACAAACCTGTTCCGCCGATGCCTGGTGCCGGAGAGCCCAAGAGGTGCCCACTGCCCGAGTAGAGTGTGGTCTGATCCCTGCTGGAACCGATGCGCCTCTGATGCGGTAAGACTCCTGAATAGTCAAACGAACCCACCTAGCTATGGTCGATCTTGAGGCAGCGAGTCCCTTCCTGCGACCCTCGGGGAGCACGAACAGCGCATCTGACTGACGAAAGGGTGCCGTCCGTGACCCATACCTCCTGAGAGCTCTCACCCGATCCAACGTATGAAGTGCCTTTTCCACACGGTGTACTGATACCGGACAAAAAGAGGACAAGACAATATCCTCATTAATGAGAAACGAGGAAACGACCTTTGGCAGAAAGGAAGGAGCTGGCCTGAGAACCATCTTATCCTTGTAGGAAATCAGAAACGGGGCTCGAAAAGATAGAGCTGCCAGCTCGGAGACCCGCCTGATTGAGGTTATAGCTACGAGGAATGCCACCTTCCAGGAAAGGTACGACAAGGAGACATCCTGTAGCGGTTTGAACGGTGCCTCCTGCAGAACACCTAGGACCAGGTTAAGGTCCCAGGCGTCCATAGGCACCTTATAGGGAGATACCAAGTGGGAGACTCCCTGGATGAAAGTTTTTACCTGCAAATTGGTAGCAATCCTGCGCTGGAACAGGACGGATAATGCCGATATCTGTTTCCTGAGAGAACTTGGGGCCAAACCTGAGTCTAAGCCAGACTGGAGAAAGGCCAAAATGTGGGGAATAGAGAATCTCAGCAGAGAACAACCATGGTCCCGACACCATGAGAAGAAAACCTTCCAGGTGTGGTGGTAAATTCGTGCTGAGGCGGGCTTCCGGGCGCTAACCATTGTAGCAACCACCTCGCACCCATACCTCGCCTGGGTCAGAATCCAAGATTCAACGTCCACGCCGTTAAACACAGGGCCACTGAGTTCAGGTGGAAGATCGGGCCCTGGGAAAGCAGATCTGGGCGTTCTGGCAGCCGCCAGGGAACGTCGGCGAGTAGCTCCACTAGGTCTGTGTACCACACCCGACGGGGCCAGCCTGGGGCCAGTAGAATCACTGGAACCCCTTCTGCCTTGATCTTCTTGATGACTGTCGGAAGCAGTGGCAGTGGGGGAAATAGGTATGGAGGCGAAACTGGCTCCATGGCAGAACCAACACATCCACGGCGATCGCCTGCGGGTCTCGGGACCAAGCAACAAATGCTGGCACCTTGGCGTTCACTCTGGAGGCCATTAGGTCCACATCCGGAGTTCCCCACCGTTGGCAAATTTGCCGGAAGACTTCGGGGTGTAGTGACCATTCCCCGGACGCAAGACCCTGCCGGCTGAGAAAGTCTGCCGCCCAGTTCTCTACGCCCGGGATGTGGACTGCCGATATCACCGAGTCGTTCCTCTTGGCCCAGTGAAGAACGTGCCCCACCTCGCGCATGGTTGCTCTGCTGCGGGTGCCCCCCTGATGATTTACGTAAGCCACCGCCGTGGCGTTGTCTGACTGAATCAGGACGGGTTGGCCTGCTAGCAGATGATGAAAATGTTGCAGAGCCAGCCAGATTGCTTGTATCTCTAACAAGTTGATCGGGAGGAGTGCCTTCTGCGGCGACCACCGTCCCTGGATCGTGTGATGGCGAAAAACCGCTCCCCAGTCTAGGAGGCTGGCATCGATTGTGACCACCAGCCAATGGTCTGGGGGAAAAGGTTTCCCCTGACGAAGAGAGGACCTGATTGTCCACCACCCGAGTGCCTGTCTGACCTGCATGGACAACTGGCACCGGTGATCGAGCGTGAATGGGTTCTTGTCCCAGGCTGAAAAAAGGGAGCGTGCTGCAGGGGGCAAAGATGGAGCTGGGCAAACAGAATCGCTTCCATTGCTGCCACCATCCTCCCTAGGATCCTCATGCAGAAATGGATGGTATGAGGGACTGGTTGGCGAAGCGTCCGGACTCACTGCAGGAGAGCTAAGGCCTTTTCTCGAGGGAGAATTACCAACCCTCGGGAGGTGTCGAAGATCATTCCTAAGAAGGAAATCCTTTGGGCTGGGACAAGGGAAGATTTCTTCAGGTTGACCAACCACCCTAAGCGGAAAAGAGTATCTAGCGTAATGTTGACATTTTCCTCACATGCCCAAAATGAAGAGCCCTTGACAAAGAGGTCGTCTAGATAAGGTAAGACGACTATGCCCCGGGAGTGCAGGATGGCCATGACGACTGCCATGACCTTTGTGAATACTCAGGGGGCGGTCGCTAGCCCGAAGGGCAGCGCTGCGAACTGGAAGTGTAGATCGTTGATGGTGAAGCGTAGAAATCTTTGATGCGGAGGGAAAATGGGGATATGTAGGTAGGCGTCCTGGATATCGATAGAGGACAAATATTCTCCCTGCCCCATGACAGATATGACTGAACGGAGAGACTCCATCCGGAAATGTCTGATCCTGATAAATCTGTTCCGGAGCTTCAGATCTAAAATGGGCCAGTCCTGTCCTTTTTGGGGGCCGTGAACTGGTTGGAACACAAGCCCTGAGCTTTCTCTTTTTCTGGTACGGGAATAATGACTCTGTTGTGCTGGAGCAATTCGATGGCCTTTAGTAAAGCCCTTGCCCGGGTATCTACCTTGGGAGGATGGGAAACAAAAAACTGTCTTGGGGGGTACCTGTCAAATTCTATCTTGTACCCCGAGGACACCAGCTCTCTTACCCATGTGTCGTGTGCGACGTGAGCCAGACGTGGCGAAACCAGAGTAGGTGACCGCCTACCTTGCTGATGTCACCTGGCAAATGCCTCGAGTCATTTGGCTGAGGACCTCTGGGACCTGGGTCCCCTTGACCTGGGCTGGTGAGCGCACATCATCCCCAAAGGGTTTGCTCTATATGAGGCATGACGATCTCCGTCCTGGTTGGGGCGACCTGAAGCGGCGGAGTTGGTTGCTGCAGTACACCCGGGGTTGCGAAAGGCCCAGAAACGTGGCTGAAATTGGTGACGAACCGGCTGTTTAACCCTCTGTTGAGGGAGAAAACGGTTTTCCCCCTGTGGAGTCAGAGATGAGCTGATCTAACCTCTCTCCGAATAAGCGGCCGCTCTGGTAAGGCAGAGAAGTCAAGAATTTCTTGCACGTTGAATCGGCCCGCCATGTCCTTAACCATAGAGCTCTCCTAATGGAAATTGCATTCGCGGCAGCAAGTGCTGCGCAGTTGGCCGCATCTAAAGATGCATTGATTAAGTAGTCTCCGGCCATAGCGATCTGATTTACGATCACTGATACCTCTGTTGGTAGGTCCATATCCTACAAGGCTCTGTTCAATGACTGACCAAGAAATCATGGCCTTGGCTACCCACGTTGCCGAGAACGAGGGAGAGTGCTGACCCTGATGCCTCAAACACTGAGCGAGCCAAGCTCTCTATGAGGCGATCAGTGGGATCCTTAATAGAAGAACTACTAGGTATGGATAACAGTGTTTTAGAGGCCAAGAGTGACACAGGTGGATCTACCGCTGGGGATTCCGCCTATCTTTTACGGAGAGCAGCGGCAAACGGATACCTTGCCTCGAGCGCATTCTGGCCCGAGAAGCGTCTGTCTGGCAGCTCCCTGTGTCGTTGCACTATGTCCTCAAATTCTGGGTGAGTGCAAAATACTCTATGAGGCCGATTGACTCGCTTAAATGACACCTTATAGCCTGAAGTCAAGGTGGAATCATCCTCAATCCCCAGAGTCTGGTTGATGGCCTCGATGAGGCGGTCAACTGTTTCCTGGTAACCCGGGGTATCTAGGTCAAGGGGTTTGTCCGATTCTTAATGTGAGCTTTGCTCGCTATCAACTACCGGTGAAGGAGAGCGAGAAGCAGAACTCACGGATGCCGAGGCACCGGATGGACCGGGAGACGCCGTGTGGGTTCGTTTCCCCCGCATCTGCCTGGAGTGAGAGCGGCCCCTGCAGGCCGGAGGCTCCAGTGAGGTGGAGGACCCCTCTAAGACAGGCGAGCCACTATCCCTGCCCCTCTCTGGGGCACGAAGGGACTCGATTGCTCTCATAACAGACGCCATAGATTGCAACAGAGATAGAGCCCATTCCGGGGGACTTGGTAGACTGGGCTCGGTCGCAGGGGAGGGCTCCTGGACACGTTCGGAATCGCAGGCTTCGCATAATCGCTTGCTCTGCGCCTGCGGAAAAGCGGACCGACAGGAGATGCATGCAGCGTATAGAAACGTGTGCATCTTAGCTTTCCCGGACATGCTGTATCTGCCAGGCATCAGCACTGCAGACCGCTGGGGGAGTGTGCACTCTTCGGTTTCACCTAGCGTGGCCTCTCGGGGGGTTGGGGAGTAGTACTTACCCTAGTCCTGTGCCCCCTGGAAGCGCAGAGCGTCGCTCAATTCAAAAATGTGCACGTATCAGCTGCAGGCGGGCCGCCGGGTGAAGGAGTCCTGGGGGCGGTACTTCAGTTTGTGGCCTAGCGTTGTTCCGAAGCCGGGAGCTAAATTTCTTCAGTGCCCGTCCAGGCCACGGGGGCGGGCCCCCCGGAAGTGATGCGACGAAGGAGGGCGGAACTTCCGCCCGCGGCCTAGCGACGGCTGAGGCCGGGGGCTGGATTTACAATGTCCGCCCGTGGCAGGGGGGGCGGACCCGCCGCTAACAGAGGCCTAGGCCCCAGGCGCCCCGGAAACACGTGATGGCGCTGTTCCATAGTGGCGCTGCACTGCTCTGAATCTCAGGAGAACGGGCTAAGGGTCGCCAGCCCTGTGGAACGCTGCTGCAGGAGCCCTCCCAGGCAACCCTCCGGTGATCGACCGCCACCTGATGAACGCAGTCACGCTCAGCCTAGATTGGCCGATGGCACCTTCAGCTCCAACTCAGGTTAGAGGGGAGGGGGGGCCGCATAACGGACGGTGCAGTCACCCTATCTCCATCTCTCCCTCCAGGGGATGAGGAGAGGGACCGTCCGCCGCCTTGCATTGCAGCACCGCAGTCTAGCATTGGTGGTGCAGTGGGGGCCGCACGGACTACGCTTGTGCCTCTGTACAGCCTAGGGTTTCAAAACCTTAGGGTGGTCAGGGCTAAGTCCGGCATCATGTCCCACGTCGCAGGAGAGAATACGTGGAGGCGACACTCGCACGTGCTCGCCTGTTGTTGATTTGGGGAGGTCGGACCCTTTCAATAGGGTCCGTCGCCCCGGTCTCATCTTCATTGAGAAAAAAAAAAGTAAGTCTGGAAAAAGACAGACGTGTGTGCCTCCAACGGACACTAAGCATGAACTGGTTTCCGCCCGCAATCGGGACGAGGGTGTATACGGCAGAGGAGGAGCTAACCTCTTTTTTTCACTTAGTGTCAGCCTCCAGGCGGCAGTAGCATACACCCCACAGTACCTGTGTCCCCCAATGAGACAAAGTAGAAACTACATGCATCACCGATTAACAAATATCTTACGAAGTATAAATAGGAGGCTACTGCCAGAATACGCTATACTGTATGCTTTAAGATGTACAGTCCATGTCTTTTTGATTTAAAACACATGAAAAACTCTAGACTAGATTTTAGAAGTGCATTAAATGAGAGACTGTATACCTCAGAGTCTGTAAAGAAATTGTACAAAAGTACATCATCAAATTCCAAGCCTTTTGCCTCATAAATAGTCAGAACAAGAGCAAGGCTCAATTCTTCTGGGATATTGTCTTTGGCTTTTTCATTTACTACCAAAATCACCTAAAAAAACAAGTGCAAAGAAGCAAAGGGTTAACTTATAAAGTCTGATTAAGTCCAGCTATAACAAACAAACATGTGATTTAGGAATTTTACAACTGCTCCATGCACTGCCCCAATGGCTGGAAATGAGTGGCCGCATAGTGGATATAAATTCATTTTCTCCCTGTAGCTGCATCTTCAATAAAGCATCATAACATGATTTTAATACCATTTACAGTACCTCATTATTTTGGTTGCCAATAATATATCCAATATTGGTAACAACAAGAAGCATATAATAGTTTCATTAAAAATTAAAAACTTTATTTGAATAATATTAAAAATGATATATACAAAATAACGTGCAGTAAAAAAAAAAAAGAGGGACCAGGAGCCAAGGTTGTGCTAAGTAATTCATGGACAGCCAAAACACATTGATAACGCATCTATACAATATAAAACCGGGGGTGTAGGCATTAATTAGTTTCTGCTGTGCAATGATGTGCTTACAAAATACTGTGACTTCCCACCCACCCTGAAAACAGAGTATACTTGTAAGCGACAG
The DNA here is from genome assembly GCF_039654945.1 of Dendrobates tinctorius. Taxonomy (NCBI): domain Eukaryota; kingdom Metazoa; phylum Chordata; class Amphibia; order Anura; family Dendrobatidae; genus Dendrobates; species Dendrobates tinctorius. The sequence goes on along the minus strand of NW_027361829.1, from coordinate 23,521,916 downwards.
GTAAATCCCAGTGTCTATTTGAGACCGTTAATCAACATGCCCACGGTACCATAACCCACAATTGGGTATATACTTTGCTGCCAAACCAAAACCACACTAAAGGAGCAATACCTGTCATTAAAGGCGCTGTCTCGGCAAAAACAATGGAGTTCCTCTGCCCCGACGCGCATTTTAAATACCATGTACAGGCAATCATAATAAAGAATTTAACCAGCGTCACAAGATTAAACGGCGCATTATAGCTCCCGTACTCAAATAGTTCCGGGAGAACCATGTGGATGAAATGTGGATGTGTTTTCGTAACAAAAGTAATGGGGTTATTTATAATTGTTAGTGTTATTTTTTCATACTTTTTCATATTTTTTGTGTATTTTTACATGAATTTTTTCACAATAATTTTTAAAGTGAATTTTTTAATAGTATTTGTAGCACTTTTAATTATTGTCACTTTTATGTACTTTTTTTTATCTTTCTTTTTTTTTAATTTATTTTCACAATTGATCTTTGTTATCATAGTATATTAATGTACTCTCACAGAAGCATAGAGAGTATATTCATATTTATATTGCACTGTATTCACTTTATTGTTGCGCACTTTATATGCCAGAAACTGGCTTTAAGAAATGGTATGCAAATTATCACTGGTTATTTAACACATTAATTTTTAGTATAGGTGAATGGCATAGTGATGGGTGCATGATACTGTGACTTTGTACCCATTTTTTTTTTTTATATATTTACACACAAGTTCTCATTATTTATTAAAATCTTGGTCCCATTTGGGTCATTCAGTTAGTGACATTCCACATACTTACCTAAGCCTTCTGGCTTTGTAATCGTCTCTAACAGTGTGCAGGATGTGCGCATGCGCAAGCCATGGGCTCACCAGTTCTTGGGTCTCTGGTCTTTACATGGTGACGTACACGGGAAATACCTGTGACCGAAACTCCTGGAACTATTTGAGTACAGGAGCTACAATGGCAGACGCATGCGTCATTTAATCTTGTGACGCGGTTTAAATGCTTTATTGCGATTGGCTGTACTTGGTATTTAACCCTGGACGCCGCCTGCTCCGACACGCCTCCCAAAGAAGCAAAGCGAAATGCGCGTCTGGGCAGAGGGACGCCATCGTTTGTGCGGGGACAGCGCCTTTAGTGACAGGTATTGCTCCTTAAGTGTGGCTTTGGTTTGGCAGCAAAGTATATACCCAATTGTGGGTTATGGTACCGTGGGCATGTTGATTAACTGTCTCTAATAGATACTGGGATTTACCTGTCGCTTACAAGTATACTCTGTATTCAGGGTGGGTGGGAAGTCACAGTATTTTGCAAGCACTTCATTGCACATCAGAAACTAATTTATGCCACCCCCCTGGTTTTACATTGTATAGATGCGTTATCAATGTGTTTTGGCTGTCCATGTATTATTTAGCACATCCTTGGTTCCTGGTTCCTTTTTTTACTGCACCTTATTTTGTATATATCATTTTTAATATTATTCAAATAAAGTTTATAATTTTTAATGAAACTATAATATCTTCTTGTTGTTACCAATATTGGATAAATTACTGGCAACCAAAGTAATGATGTATTGATTAAGAAGTGTTACAGAATGGATCACTTTAGACGATTTTGGTGACTAAATTGTATTTACGGTACCTGCAGATTAACCCCATCTTTTCACATAGAGAGCATTTCTGGACATGACAAGTTCCCTTAAAATATCTTTCATAATAAGGATAAGAATTTCATTCCTTGATTTAAAGGGAATCTCCCACCAGGTTCTCCCAAAATAAAAGTACAACCACTCCTGTTTCACAGTATTCTAGTATGCTGTATGCAAGTCCCCAATCCCCTCTGCATAGCACAAAAAAAGACCTTTTAATATACCACTTGATCTGGTGCCTCCTCTCCTCCTACAATAGCCATTCTCCTGCTCGCTTCATGTGGATGACGCATCCTATGTCATCCACACAGTGCCCCCCAATCGCTCACTACAGTGATTTGCTCTACCATTGGCAGGGCAGAGAGAAATGTGCATGTGCAGGAGTGCAATGGTGGATCCTGTGTGGATGACGGAGGATGTGCCATCCACATGAAGCAAGCAAGAGAATGGCTCAGACCAAGGCTCATCCCAGTGTGGGTTTAGGTTTGCTTCCCTCCTTCTCTAACTCTCATCCTGCATTGCCTATCAGGCTGCACCTTCAAAGCTTTTATATGACCTGTCATTTCCCTCTTGCTGCTTCTCCAGCTTTCATTCCATGCTCCTTGACAAGTGGTATACAAGCTGTGAAGGTGCAGCCCGGCTTCGCAGAATGAGAGTGAAGAGAGACTGGCTATGTGTGGGCTCCATATGCACTGGTAAGGGTGCTGATGTGGATAAGCAGCAAGCCATGCCTCCTGATGTATGACATAGCATCTCAGAAGGGATGTGAAGCACTCGAGAGCAAAGGCAGCGCTCTGACGTGATATCACACTCAGAAGCAGTAGATCACATGAAGTTACATGTAAGAACAGGAATTTAAGCCTGTATAGTTTTAGTAAGAATGTACATTGTAATACATTTTTATCTCCCCGGAGTACTCCTTTAAAATGCCAGTCTGTAACTTCTCCCCATAGTTTTGAACATTTCTAAAAAGTTTTATATCACCTTTGGCTTTTCTATACCATTTGAATTTCACATTTATGACCTTTTGAGAAATTACCATTGCAAATAACAATATTTCTAGGCATTACATTATGAACAAAATACTTAATGTTAATCATTTATAACCTGGTGTGCTCCAAATTCTATTGGTTGTGTCTTCCTTTTGTTGCCGCGTAATAATATTGCCAAATCACTAACACAGCATGAATCAAGAACCGTTGGCTTTGGACCATCAAACAAACCACAGTCACGTGGCAATCGATCAAATGACTCTGGGAAAAAGTACTGCAGCAGGTCCACAACTCCAGATGCTAAATGAAGAATGCCTTTTACAAGAGGGAAAAGAAAAAAAGACACACCGACCATTAACACAAAATAAGCAGCTAGAAATTACTTAAAACGTGTAACGATTTTTGTACTTGTTACAGTGAATCCATGAATAAATGGCATTAACAACTATAATGCACAACTTAACCCCTTTACTCCCAAGGGTGGTTTGCACGTTCATTACCGGGCCAATTTTTACAATTCTGACCACTGTCCCTTTATGAGGTAATAACTCTGGAACGCTTCCATGGATCCCGGTGATTCTGACACTGTTTTCTTGTGACATATTGTACTTCAAGTTAGTGGTAAAATTTCATTCATATAACTTGCATATATTTGTGATAAAAAACGGACATTTGGTGAAAATTTCGCAATTTTCCAAAGTTGAATTTTTGCCCTTAAATCACAGAGATACGGCACACAAAAACTTAATAAATCACATTTCCCACATGCTAACTTTACATCAGCACAATTTGGGAACTAAAATTTTTTTTTTGGGTAGGAAGTTATAAGGGTTAAAAGTTGACCAGCGATTTCTCATTTTTAAAACACCATTTTATTTTTACGGACCACATCACATTTGAAGTCACTTTGAGGGTTCTATATGATAGAAAATACCCAAAAGTGACACCATTCTAAAAACTGCACCCCTCAAGGCGCTCAAAACCACATTGAAGAAATTTATTAACCCTTCAGGTGCTTCACAGGAATTTTTTGAATGTTTAAAAAAAAAATGAACATTTAACTTTTTTTCACAACAAAATTACTTCAGGTCCAATTTTTTTTATTTTACCAAGGGTAACAGGAGAAATTGGACTGCAAAAGTTATTGTGCCATTTGTCCTGAGTACGCTGATACCTGATATTTGGGGGGAACCACTGTTTCGGCGCATGGCAGACCTCAGAAGGGAAGGAGCACCATTTGACTTTTTTCACTGCAAAATTGGCTGGAATTCAGATCGGATGCCATGTCACATTTGGAGAGCCCCTGATGTGCCTAAACAGTGGAAACCCCCCACATGTGACCCTATTTTGGAAACTAGACCCCCCCAAGGAACTTATCTAGATATGTGGTGAGAACTTTGAACCCCCAAGGAGTTCACAGAAGTTTATAACGTACAGCCGTACAATTAAAAAATCATTTTTTCCACAAAAATGATCTTTTCACCCCCAATTTTTATTTTCCCAAGGGTAACAGGACGACATAAGTTATTGTGCAATTTGTCCTGAATACGCTGATATACTATATGTAGGGGTAAACGACTATTTGGGTGCACGGCAGAGCTCAGAAGGGAAGCAGAGCAAAGTGACTTTTTTGGCTGGAATTAAGATCGGAAGTCATGTTGCGTTTGGAAAGCCCCGGATGTGCCAAAACAGTGGAAACCCTCCACAAATGACCCCATTTTGGAAACTAGACCCCCCAAGGAACTTATCTAGATGTGAGGGGAGCACTTTGAACCCCCCAGTGCTTCACAGACGTTTATAATGCCCGGGCGTGAAAATAAAAAAAAAAAAAAAAATCATATTTTTTCCACAAACGTGATCTTTTAGTCCCCAATTTTTTTTTATTTTCCCAAGGGTAACAGGAGAAATTGGATCCCAAAAGTTGCTGTCCAATTTGTCCTGAGTACGCTGATACCCCATATGTGGGAGAAAACTACTGTATGGGCACACGTCGGGGCTCGGAAGGGAAGTAGTGACATTTTGGAAAGCAGACTTTGATGGAATGGTCTGCGGGTGTCATGTTGCCTTTGGAGAGCCCCTGATGTGCCTAAACTGTGGAAACCTCCCACATGTGACCCCATTTTGGAAACTAGACCCCCCAAGGTACTTATCTAGATGTGTGATGAGCACTTTGAACCCCCAAGTGCTTCACAGACGTTTATAATGTAGAGCCATAAAAATAAAATCATTTTTTTTCCACAAAAATTATATTTTTGCCCCCAATTTTTTATTTTCCCAAGGGTAACAGGAGAAATTGGACCCCAAAATTTGTTGTGCAATTTGTCCCGAGTAGGCTGATACACCATATGTGGGGGTAAACCACTGTTTGGGCGCATGGCAGAGCTTGGAAGGAGCACCGTTTGACTTTTTGAACGCAGAATTGGCTGGAATTGAGATCAGACATCATGTTGCGTTTGGAGAGCCCATGATGTGCCCAAACAGTGGAAACCCCCCAATTATTTTATATAAAAAGTAATTATTTTTGCATCGCTTTATTCTGCGAGCTATAACTTTTTTATTTTTTATTCACTGATGACGCTGTATGGTGGCTCATTTTTTGCGGGACAAGAAGCGTTTTCAGCGGTACCACGTTTATTTATATTCGTCTTTTTGATCGTGCGTTATTGCACTTTTTGTTCGGCGGTATGATGATAAAGCATTGTTTTTGCTTCGTTTTTTTAAGGGGTTAATTAAAGGGGTTAACTAGAGGGAAAGTTTTATAGGGCGGGTTGTTACTGACACGGCGATACTAAATATGTGCATTTTTATCTTTTTTTCTATTTACAAAAAAAAAAGAATTTATTGGGGATTTTTTTTATTTTTTATAAATTATTTTTACACATTTTTTTTTTCACTTTATTATATTGTCCCAGGTGGGGACATCACTATAAGGTGTCAGATCACTGATCTGACAGTTTAGCAGCACTCTGTCAGATCTGCGATCTGACAGGCGCTGTTGCAGGCTTCCTCATGCCTGCTCTCAGCAGGCACTGTGGAAGCCGCCTCTCTGCAGGCCCCCCCGCGGTTATACTGGGCGCGCTCCTCTCCTATGCCCCCCGGTAGTGCTGGGTATCAGCTGTGATAATCAGCTGACACCCGGCCGCGATCAGCGGTGCTCCCCCCCTGGGGGGCGCCGCTGATCGCTATGAAGCATTATCCCATTCATGGGAATCAAGTCCCAGGTCACATGGACGGGATAGTACATCTAATGGCAGAAAGGGGTTAAAGGGTTTGTCCCAAGAATAAAGTACATTTTAATTAATAGATCTAGGAGTAATAATTTCCACAATTGGAAGTGTTTAAAAAAAAAAAAAATTCCTGTGCCGAGATAATCTTATACACGTGCTCCTGCTGTGTGCTGTGTAATGGCTGTCTCTCACCGTACAGAGACATGATCTGATCATACCACATCTCCTGGGCAGGGGAGGAGGCAAGAGAGTATACAGACATTACAGCATGGGATCGCAGTTGATTCTGTGAGGTAAAACATTACCCTACCTGTTTTAAACATGTTTTACCTCACAGAAAGCAGCATATGTGATCCCATACTATAATGTAATATCTTTAGACTTCTCATTTGCTTCCTCCCCTGCCCATGAGATCTGTTATAATCAGACCATGTTCCTGTACAGTAAGACACAGCCATTATACAGTACATAGCAGGGACACATTTATAAGATTATCTCAGCACAGTAACACCTTCAATTGTGGAACTTATTATTTCTACATCTATTGATTAAATGTACTTTGTTTATGAGGGAAACCCCTTTAAATGCTTCGGAACAGCCAAGTATTACTTATATGCTAACTGGTATGTGTGCTGGTACATTAGCAGTCCCAGTAGTGCATATTGCTGTTGGTACATAGGCTACCTACAGCTGTGACTACTTAAAGGGAATTTGTCATTGGATTTATGCTATGAATCAGAGCCTGGCTGTGCGATTGCAGGCAGGTATATTTTACCCTGAAACGCTATGGCGTCTCATAAATAACAGTTTGAAAAGTCAACCGTGAACTTATAGGCAGAGACCTGACTAGTCTAGTGCAGTCAGTTGGCTTCTGCCATGTGTGTATATATGGAGAGACACGTCAATCAACTGGAGAGGGGCGGGTAGATGCTGGCCAGCTACATCATCGACCTAGTTAAGTTCCCCCTATAGTCCGGGCCAGTCTTTCAAATAATGTATTCTCTGACATAGCTGCAGTGTTTCAGAGTAAAACATACCTGTCTGAAATCGTCAGGCACTGATTACTGCTGCCCATGGTCTGGCAGCATTAGTCTAATGACAGGCTCCCTTTAAGGCTGTATACCCACGTTGCGGATTGTATGCGTTTTTGCAGCGTTTTTCACAGCGAAAACGCATACAGAACGCACCCCATGCATTCCTATGGAATTCCGCACCTGCTGTGCTAATGCTGCGTTTTTTTCCGTGGCAGAATCGCATAGCGGAAAAAAACGCAGCAGGCTCATTATGTTTGCAGAATCGCCGCGATTGCGCAAAGAATTGCCGCAATTCCGCACACATAGGAATGCATGAGATCCGCTTACTTTCCGCATGTGGCTATGCCCACCATGCGCAAAGTGAGCGGCTCATGTGCGGATGGTACCCACGGTCTGGAGGAGAGGAGGCTGTCCTCCAGGCCCTGGGTACCATACCCCTGTAAAAAAAAAAGAATAAAAAATAAAAAAAAATAAAAAAAATCGGGTTATACTCACCTTCCGGCGTCCCGCGCAGCCTTACCGATGCTCCCGCCAACTCGCGTTCTCAGTAGTGCCTTGCGGCAAGGACCTGTGATGATGTAGTGGTCTCGCGAGACTGCTACGTCATCAAAGGTCATTGTCGCAAGGCATCGCTGGGAACCGGAGCATCGCTGAGGCCTGGGGACGCTGCGCGGGACACTAGAAGGTGAGTTTATCACGATTTTTTATTTTTTACAATTTTTTACATCCTATCTTTTACTATTGATGCCGCATTGGCAGCTTCAATAGTAAAAAGTTGGTCACACTTGTCAAACACTATGTTTGAGGAGTGTGACCAACTTGTCAATCACATTCCAAGCAATGCTTCAAGTCACCTGGAATGCGCTTGAATTCCGCACGCGAAAATCGCATGAAAAATGCTTGTTTTCGCGGGAAAAAAGCATGCGAATTCCATGCGTTTTTCCCGAGGCGGGAGTTGCGGAAATGCTGCGGAAATTTCCGCAGCATCTCTGCAACGTGGGTACATAGCCTCAAATTACAGAATTTTACTTGAAATAGTATTTACCATCAGAAACTGTTACACAGGTGAAAAGCATTTAAGTAAAGATAAAAAACTAATTATACAATGTAAGGTAATTTTGAGAATGACTAAGGCTAGCCATACATCTTGTACTGCACAATTGGTAACTGCAAGCAGCTCACAGCAAATTTCACTGGTTCCCACTAGTGATGAGCGATCACTCAAATGCTCTGGTGCTTGTTGCTCGAGTTAAGCAAATCGTAATGTTCGGGTGCTTGACCCAAGTAATGAGTATAATGGAAGCTAATGGGAAACTCGATCATTCTTACGGCGGCCCCCTCGGAGGTCTGGAAGCGGTCTAAAAATTGCTGAAATTGATGGAAACAGCACTGAAATGGCATTGGAACAGCACAGGAAAGACCCCTGAAAGCATATCTGAATCCCAGGCTGCTGCTGGGAACAATGATGTCAGCGTATTACGCCACTTTTACGTACTGACAATAAAACATACAAACGTACAAAACTGCACTTAACATGTTTTCTAGTCAAATCCATTTTAAGAAACATCATTTCCAGGCTAATTACTTGTATATAAGGCAAAATAAGAGCTTATGTTCACAAGTAGTGTTTTTGTTGCAATTTTGTATGTTTGCATTGCTTTCAATGGCGAAAAAAACATTCACCAGGAATATCTGGCCATGTGGTGTGTGAGACATGATCAGACACATCTCGTTTAAATTATGAAGGGACTCTGAAAGTCACAATTTTTTTTCATGCCCATCAGGTAGCCATCATTATTTGTAGAGGGCCAGCAGTCAGCCCTCATTAACATTTTTGGAGGGCCAGCAGACAGCCATGCTTTGCATAGTCATATATTGCAACTGCAATATAATTTATCCATTTGAAGTGGGGACTTTTTTTTACGTATTAATACTGTAAAGTTTGAAACTTGGAGGGCAAGAAGGCGGTCTTCACAATTTATAGAGGGCCAGCAAGCAGCCCCGCTATTTTTAGAGGGCCAGTAGGCATCTTGTGGACAGATGAGACAAAGATAGAGCTTTCTGGTAAAGCACATCATTCTACTGTTTACAGTCAAATATGGTGGAGATTCAAAGACATTTTAGGGTTGCTTTGCTAAATCTGGCACTGGGTGTCTTGACTGTGTGCAAAATGAGGATGAATGAACTCATGGAGATCAACATCCAACACTGCGGAGACACCATCACATGTTTCTCAACGCAGGGATTCTAGAGCAATGCCCCCATCCCTTATGGGAAATATGTAAAAATATGCAAAACACAAGCCGCGGAGACACCATCACGTTTCTCAACGCAAGCAATGAGTAGCCAGGTCTTTCCCCGGGAGGGAACAACCACGGGAAGGGCAGTCTCCAATGAAGGAAACCACCTATGCCAAAACATGGTATCCATCCACAGACAGCCGTTTCGGGGCAATACCCGAATATTTTTACATATTTCCCATAAGGGATGGGGGCATTGCTCTAGAATCACTGCATTGAGAAACATGTGATGGTGTCTCCGCAGTGTTGGATGTTGATCTCCATGAGTTCATTCATCCTCATTTTTCACAGTCTTCTACTATGCATTGCTCCTACTGGCCAGTTTCCTACTCCACAATGATGAGGGACAATACCCCGAAACAGCTGTCTGTGGATGGATACCATGTTTTGGCATAGGTGGTTTCCTTCATTGGAGACTGACCTTCCCGTGGTTGTTCCTTCCCGGGGAAAGACCTGTGCTATGAATGAGTCACCGGAGGAGGAAAAAACAAAAATGCAAGCTAAGTCCAGAAAACCGGAGAGGTTGGTAGCTAGCGGATTGCGGACCCCTGAACTTATTCACAACAACTAACAGTAGCCGTGGAGCGTTCCTACGGTGTTCCTAGACGCCTCGTCACAGCCGGAGAACTACATAAGCCTAAAGAAAGAAAGGGGAAATCTAAACTGCCCCAGAGCAGACCCCAAAGCAATAGACAGCCCCCAACATGTATTGTCGGTGAAAACAGAAGAAAACACAGACAGAAAGACAGGCAGAGCAAACGATGGGGCCCAACTAACCAATCCGCAAAAACCCTACCAAAAATGTTCCAACACGTCTGATAGGAAAAACGGCCCTGAAGCTGAACACAAAACTAAGCAAATCAGACAAAATCTCATGGAACAATAACAGAGCAAAACTTAGCTTTAGAAGACAGGAATTTAACTGGAGACCAGAGCTCAGAGCAGAGAAATCACCAGCAACCCTACAGGGCGTCGGCTGCCTTATATCCACTCAGAGATTCCTGATGTCCAATCGCAATCCACCTGTTGAGGTGACAGGTCTCTCCCATCCAAATCAGTTTCACCACCTCCTTTCACCAGCAGAGGGAGTTCATCGGACATCAAAGGTGAACGAGAAAATGAGCTCACAACAGTACCTCCCCCTTGAGGAGGGGTCACCGAACCCTCATCCACGCCACCAGGCCGATCAGGATGGGCCCGATGAAAAGCACGAACCTATCTTTCGGCAAGAATATCAGATGCAGAGACCCAAGAATTATCCTCCTGGCCATAACCCTTCCACTTAACCAAATACTGGAGTCTCCGTCTAGCCAGACGAGAATCCAGTATCTTCTCAACCTCATATTCCACATTACCTTCAACCAATACAGGGTCAGGAGGTGCCACCACAGGAACTACCGGCTCAACAAACCTCTTCAACAGAGACTTATGAAACACGTTATGGATCTTAAATGTAACAGGAAGAGCCAATCGAAAAGAGACCGGATTAAGAATCTCCAAAATCTTGTAAGGTCCGATAAATCTAGATTTAAACTTTGGAGAAGCCACCTTCATAGAGATATTCTTTGATGACAACCAAACCATATCACACACCTTAAACCGGGGACCAATGGTCCTATGCCGGTTGGAAAACCGCTGGGCCTTTTCCTGGGGGAGAGACAACTTATCCACCACTTGGTCCCAAATCTGGTAATTCTCTCCACCACAGTGTCAACACCCGGGCAGGCAGAAGACTCCACCTGCCCTGAAGAGAATCGAGGATGAAACGCAAAGTTACAAAAAAAGGGTGACATCAAAGTGGCAGAACTAGCTCTATTATTTAAAGCAAATTCGGCCAAGGGCAAAAATGAGACCCAATCATCCTGATCAGCAGAGATAAAACATCTCAAATAAGACTCCAAAGTCTGGTTTGTTCTCTCCGTCTGCCCATTGGTCTGAGGGTGAAACGCAGAGGAGAAGGACAACTGAATTCCCAGCTTGGAACAGAAAGTCCTCCAAAATCTAGAGACAAATTGAACTCCTCTGTCCGATACAATGTTCTCAGGAATCCCATGCAAGCGAACCACCTGTTGCAAAAACAAGGGCACCAACTCTGAAGAAGATGGCAACTTAGGGAGTGGTACAAGATGGATCATCTTAGAGAATCTATCACAAATCACCCAGATAACAGTCATTCTCTGAGAGACAGGCAGATCAGAAATAAAATCCATTGAAATATGGGTCCATGGCCTCCTGGGCACCGGCAAAGGCATCAACAACCCACTAGAGCGAGAACAAGGTTTAGACCGGGAGCACAGGACTGCACAAAATTCCTGACATCACGAGACAAGGTGCGCCACCAAAATGACCGACTCACCAAATCTCTAGTACCAAAAATACCTGGATGACCAGCCAATGCGGAGCAATGAACTTCAGACATTACTCTCTTCCTCCACTGGTCAGGAACACACAATTTTCCAATGGGACAATGCTCAGGTTTGTCCTCCTGAAACTCTTCCAGAGCACATCTCAAATCGGGCGAGATGGCAGAAAGAACTACCCCCTCACCTAAGATGGTAGCAGGCTTGGTCACAATAGGAAACTCAGCAAAGAAACTCCTAGATAGGGCGTCTGCCTTGACATTCTTAGTGCCCGGAAGAAAAGAGACCACAAAATCAAAACGTGTGAAAAACAAGGCCCACCTAGCCTGTCTAGGATTCAAGCGTTTGGCCGACTCAAGGTAAATCAAATTTTTGTGGTCAGTGAGGACCACGACTTGATGTCTAGCTCCCTCCAACCAATGTCTCCACTCCTCAAATGCCCATTTCATGGCTAACAGTTCCCGATTCCCCACATCATAGTTGCGCTCAGATGGGGAGAACTTTCGGGAAAAGAAAGCACAGGGATTCATTTTAGATGTTACCGGATCTTTTTGGGACAAAACAGCTCCTGCACCAATCTCAGAAGCGTCCACCTCTACCTGAAACGGGAGTGAGACATCAGGTTGCCGCAAAACCGGAGCAGAAGTGAACCTCCGCTTCAGCTCCTCAAAGGAAGAAACAGCCTCCGGAGACCAATTCAGCACATCAGCACCCTTCTTAGTCAAATCAGTCAATGGTTTGGCAATACCAGAAAAATTAGCTATAAATTTACGATAAAAATTAGCAAAACCCAAAAACTTCTGGAGGACCTTCAAAGAAGTGGGCTGAACCCAATCATAAATGGCCTGTACCTTGGCTGGGTCCATTTCAATAGTTGACGGAGACAAAATAAATCCCAAAAATGAAATCCTCTGTACACCAAAAAAGGCATTTCGATCCCTTAACATACAGGGAATTCTCCCTCAATATCCGGAACACAGTCAGAACATGTTCCACATGAGAGTCCCAATCCCTGGAAAAGATCAAAATATCATCCAGATAGATGATCAAAAATTTATCCACAAAGTCCCGGAAAATATCATTCATGAAGCACTGGAAGACAGAAGGGGCATTAGTGAGCCCAAAAGGCATCACCAGGTACTCAAAATGTCCCTCCGTAGTATTAAACGCCGTCTTCCATTCATCCCCATGCTTAATGCGAATAAGATTATACGCCCCCCTGAGGTCAAGCTTGGTAAACCAGCAAGCACCTTTAACTCTGGAGAATAAATCGGAAATCAGGGTTAACGGATACTGATATTTAACAGTAATTTTGTTGAGGGAACAATAGTCAATACAAGGCCTTAATGAACAATCTTTCTTGGCCACGAAAAAAAACCCAGCACCAAAGGGTGAAGAGGATGGTCTAATATGACCCTTCTCCAATGACTCAATAAAAGATCGCATAGCCTCATGCTCGGGTACAGATAAATTGAAAAGTCGACCATTGGGAAATTTACACCCAGGGCTCAGCTCAATTGCACAGTCATAACTCCTATGAGGAGGCAAAGACGCAGACTTATTCTCACTAAATAAATCATAAAAATCAGCCAAATAATCAGGAACATCATGCGACTGGGGAGAGGTGGAAAAAACAGGAGCTTCACTAAGAGCACACCGACAACCCCAACTCACCACAGACACAGATTTCCAATCCAAAACTAGATTATGGATTTGCAACCAGGGAAACCCCAGAACAATGGTATTATGCAAATTATGCAACACCAAAAATCTGCAATTTTCTTGATGTTCTGGGGCAACCCGCATTACCACCTGGGTCCAAAACTAAGGTTTATTCTTCGCCAAAGGAGCAGCATCAATACCCCTCTAAGGGATAGGCGTCCACAGAGGTGTCATAGGAAACCCACAGCGTTTAGCAAATGCAAGTCCATCAGGTTCAGAGCCGCTCCTGAATCCACAAAAGCCTTAGCGGAAAATGTGGACAGGGAGCAGATCAGAGTAATTGCCAGAAGAAACTTAGGTTGTACACCACCCACAGCAAATGTATGTGCAAAACGTTTCTCTCGTTTAGGGCAGACAGAAATAATATGAGAGGTATTCTCCACAGAAAAAACACAGCTTATTACGCCTTCTGAACTCCTGACGTTGCGCCCTAGAAAAAACTCTATCACATTGCCTAGGTTCAGACATTTGTTCAACAGGTGGCAACATTTCTCATGTAACTTTACGTTCACGTAAACGCCGATCAACCTGAATGGCTAATGACATAGAATCGTCAAGACCAGAGGGAACAGGAAATCCCACCATAATATCTTTTACGGTTTCGGACAAACCCTTCCGAAAGAGAGCTGCCAAGGCACCATCATTCCAGGTAGTAAGGACCGCCCACTTTCGGAATTTTTGACAGTACAACTCTGCAGAATCCTGACCCTGGCTCAATGCCAACAGGGCTTTTTCAGCTTGATCAATAGCATTAGGTTCATCATACAACAACCCGAAGGCTTGAAAAAATGCATCCAGATTAGTTAGAGTAGGATCATCAGGTGTCAAAAAAAGCGCCCAATCCTGGGGATCGCCACGCAGCAAAGAGATGACAATTTTAACCTGCTGTGCAGAGCTCCCTGATGAGTTAGGCTTCAAGGCAAGAAATAATTTACAATTATTCTTAAAATTCAAAAATTTAGACCGATCCCCAAAAACACATCAGGAGTAGGGATCTTTGGTTCAGCAGCATGTGAATAAGCAAGATAGGCGGAAATTCCCCGCAATTCAGCAGTGAGCTGCTCCACACGATCAGACAATTGCTTAATCTCCTTTAAGAAAAAATTCCTCCTACTGCCCCAGAGAAAGAGGAAAAAATATACATTAAAAAAAAAAAAATTCTGACACTTTTTTTTTTAACAATTCTTTCCTGCTATTGAGTACCCTAGAATCTGCGGTATGGCTGGTGATTCTGTTATGAATGAGTCACCGGAGGAGGAAAAAACAAAAATGCAAGCTAAGTCCAGAAAACCGGAGAGGTTGGTAGCTAGCGGATTGCGGACCCCTGAACTTATTCACAACAACTAACAGTAGCCGTGGAGCGTTCCTACGGTGTTCCTACACGCCTCGTCACAGCCGGAGAACTACATAAGCCTAAAGAAAGAAAGGGGAAATCTAAACTGCCCCAGAGCAGACCCCAAAGCAATAGACAGCCCCCCAACATGTATTGTCGGTGAAAACAGAAGAAAACACAAACATAGACAGAAAGACAGGCAGAGCAAACGATGGGGCCCAACTAACTAGATAGGACAGGAAAGAAAAGATGCTGGCTGCAATCCGCAAAAACCCTACCAAAAATGTTCCAACACGTCTGATAGGAAAAACGGCCCTGAAGTCACTAGACTTCAAAATCCCTATATCAGCACTCCGATAAATTCTGAAGACAGAGCAAAAGAGAGTAAACCGATCAGGGACAAAAATGGAAATTCAGCAAAGCCCCAACCGGGGCAGCTGAACACAAAACTAAGCAAATCATACAAAATCTCATGGAACAATAACAGAGCAAAACTTAGCTTTAGAAGACAGGAACTGAACTGGAGACCAGAGCTCAGAGCAGAGAAATCACCAGCAACCCTACAGGGCGTCGGCTGCCTTATATGCACTCAGATTCCTGATGTCCAATAGCAATCCACCTGTTCAGGTGACAGGTCTCTTCCATCCAAATCAGTTTCACCACCTCCTTTCACAGCAGAGGGAGTTCATCGGACATCAAAGGTGAACGAGAAAATGAGCTCACAACAGACCTGGCTAATCATTGCTTGCGTTGAGAAACATGTGATGGTGTCTCCGCGGCTTGTGTTTTGCATACTTTTACATATTTCCCATAAGGGATGGAGGCATTGCTCTAGAATCATTGCGTTGAGAAACATGTGATGGTGTCTCTGCAGTGTTGGATGTTAATCTCCATGAGTTCATTCATCCTCATTTTTCACAGTCTTCTACTAGGCATTGCTCCTACTGGCCAGTTTCCTACTCCACACTGATGAGGGGCAATACCCTGAAACAGCTGTCTGTGGATGGATACCATGTTTTGGCATAGGTGGTTTCCTTCATTGGAGACTGCCCTTCCCGTGGTTGTTCCTTCCCGGGGAAAGACCTGGCTAGTCATTGCTTGCGTTGAGAAACATGTGATGGTGTCTCCGGGGCTTGTGTTTTGCATATTTTGACTGTGTACAAGACATCATGAAATGTGAAGATTCCCAAAGGATTTTTGGTGTCAATGTAGTGCCCAGTGTCAGAAAGCTGGGTTTACATCCTAGTTCATGGGTCTTACAGAAAGACAATGACCCCAAACATACTTCAAGAAGACCCGAGAAATAGATGGAAACCAAGCACTGGAGAGTTCAGAAGTGGTAATTCCAGCTCTAGTAGCATAAAGTCTCCCACCACTACCTCTTACATACAGATGCTACAGAGAAACTGCAAATGGACACATTAAATAAGTTAATTTTGCCTGGTTTAATGAATTTTTAAGTACAAATCACCGTAAAGTACAAATTGGTCAATGAGTGCATGTGAAAAAGCAGCAGCAATGATTAGAGTTTATAAGACAATAATCCCTGACTAGATGCCTGTCATACACTATCCATAGTGCCACACCTCACTGTAGATGAATTGCAAATGAGAGTGGTATTATTACAGAATAGAATCTATTTGAATTAGACCTAAAAAAAAGTGAGTAGTTTAACATAGCAGCATCAAGGACTATTATTTCTTTGACCCTGCTGGGGAATATGGTGGAGCGCTTCGCATCTACTCAGCCTGATATGGAGGAGATCAGGATCTTCTGTACTTACCGTAAAAAACCTCCTGTCATGGCTGTGAAATCCTGTATGCAGTATGAGACCTTCCTATGTGACAACCAACTGACAGCCCACAAGGCACTGGATCATATACTAATAGAACCCACCAGTTTTTTTGGTTTCTAAAAATGTTCCCTCAACTAGAAGGCAGAGCCTCAGAATCAGGGATTTTTGTGTACTCACTGTAAAATCCTTTTCTCCGAACCACTCATTGGGGGACACAGGACCGTGGTTGTATGCTGCTGCCACTAGGAGGCTGCCACTAAGTAAATACAAAAAGGGTTAGCTCCTCCTCTGCAGTATACACCACCCACTGGCTCCGGAGCAAACCAGTTTAGTGACCAAGCAGTAGGAGACCAATGTTATGGGTATCAACAGTATGTACAACATGTCAAACTATAAAACCATCATAAGCAATAGGCCAAAAAAGGGTGGGTGCTGTGTCCCCCAATGAGTGGCTCTGAGAAAAGAATTTTACAGTGAGTACACAAAAATCCCTGTTTCTCCTTCGCACATTGGGGGACACAGGACCGTGGGACATTCAAACACAGTCCCTGGGTGGGGATTACATCGTAACAGAGTAAACTCCCGGCTCCTGCTGTCTAAAGGTGCGCTACCGATGCCTGCAAAATCCGTCTACCCAGGCCCGCATCTGCTGATGCCTGAGTATGGACATTATAATGCTTTTAGAAAGTGTGCAGGATAGACCACGTCGCAGCTTTGCATACCTGTTCTGCCGACGGTCGATGCAGAATGGCCCACGAAGCACCTACCGACCGAGTTGAGTGTGCCTTGATCCCCCCTGGAATAGGCTTGCCTATGACACGGTAGGCTTCATGAATAGCCGACCAAATCCATCTGGCTATTGTCGACTTAGAAGCGGCCAATCCCTTCCTGTGCCCCTCCGGGAGTACGAACAGGGCGTCCGTCTGGCGAAAAGGTGCCATCCTAGACACATACCTTCTGAGGGCCCTGACAAGATAAAGCGAGTGAAGAACCTTCTCAACACGGTGGACCGGAGCTGGACAAAACGAGGGTAGAACAATATCCTCGTTAAGGTGGAATGAAGACACCACTTTTGGAAGGAAGGGAGGAGACGGCCTGTCGACTGCCTTGCCTCAGTGAAAAGTCAGAAAAGGAGATTGGCTTGGTAAAAGGAACGTGCCCCTGTACCGGTTTTGGGGGGACGGGAGTCGAAAAACCGGGTTGGAGAGGGAGGAAAGGCAAATTCTATCTTGCATCCGGAGTACACCAGATCTCTGACCCACTAGTCGTGAACGACAGCGAAACAGACATGGCGAAACTTTGCTGGTGTCATCCAGACAGCGTTTCGAGGCATTTAGTTGAGGATCTCTGGGGTCTGAATCCCCTAGATCTGGCCTGCTTGGGGCGGGCTTTCCACGAGAGATTGGGTCTGGATAAGGCATGTGGGCTCTTGTCCCTGCTATCTGGCACCCCGAGCAGGGGGAATTGGCCGTAGAGGACCACCCGTAATTGCTGCAAAAGGACCAGAATTTTTTCTGCAGCTGACGGTGGACGGGGCACCTACTTCTCTGCTGGGGAAGGGATGTACTTTTCCCATCTGTAGCATCTGAGATAAGCTGGTCGAGCTTTTCTCCGAATAAGCGACCACTGAGATAAGGTACAGAGGTTAAGGATTTTTTGGATGCAGAGTCCGCTCGCCAGTCCTTGAGCCATAGTACCCTTCTAATGGCTACTGCATTTGAGACTGCCAGCGAAGAGCAATTAGCCGCGTCTGTCTAGGGAGGCGTTTACCAAATATTCACCGGCCAAGGAAATTTGATTGGCCAGCTTTGCTATTTCAGGGGGGATATTACTGTTTGTATGGCCTTAAAGATTGAATCTGCCCAGTAAGCCACGGTTTTAGCTACCCAGGTAACTGCAAAGGAGGGGAAAAGTGCCAAGCCTGATGCTTCAAAAACGGACTGGGCGAGGCTGTCAATTAGGCGATCTGTGGGATATCCAATGGAGGATCCTTCTGGCAAGGAGAGAAGAGTCTTGGAGGGTAAACGCGCTACAAGAGAATCCACTGGAGGGGATTCTGTCCATTGTTTGCGGCGTTCAGGTGAGAAGGGATGTTTGTTTTCAAGGGATCTCTGGGCTGCAAAACGTTTGTCTGGCCGCTCCCTATTTCGCTGAACTATGTCCTGCAATTCAGGGTGATTGTCGAACACCCTATGAGGACGTTTTGTCCTTTTAAAATGACACTGCATTATCAGAGTGAGGAATAGCAGGCTCTTCATCGACCTGCAGCGACTGGTTGATGGCCAGAATGAGGCTATCCACTGTAGCCTGGTAACCTGGCGAGTCTAGGTCAATAGGCCCATGAGACTCGGAGTCGTGTTCGCTATAAGTCCCTGGAGAGGGAGAGCTAGAAACGGAGCTAATGGACGCCAAGGCGACAGTGGGCCTGGGGGACGAGCTATGAACCCGTTTCCTAGATGCTTGTGTTGTAATTGAGAACGGCCCTGCAGGCCGAAGGTTCCCCTGATTTAGGGGAATTCTCTGAGACAGGCGGATTAGTGGTCCTGCTCCTGGAGGGATCCTGAAGGGACTCAAACGCCCTAGATAGGGAAGCCATAGATTGCGATAATGACGAAACTCACTCAGGGGGACTAGTTTTCATAGAGTCGGGTGCGGTGGGTGGCTCCTGAGCGCATTTAGGGTCGCAAGCATCACAGAGTGGATTATGTCGCCTTGGTAACGCAGCCTGACAGGAGGTGCATGAAGCAAAAAACACAGTATGTGTTTTGTTGGACTTTTTGGAGTTTTTAGTTAGAGACATGCTGTACCCCTGTTATCTCCCAATATACTGTTATCTCCCAAAATATACTGCAGGGAAGGCTATGTGTGCAGCTGTACGATTGCAGAGCACTTGAGAGGTAGGGAGAGGAGGCCTGAGGGCAATGTGGCAGAGCACTTACCCAGGTCCTGCCCCTAGGAATCCTTGAGCCCAGCGGTGGTCTGAGATGCGGACACAGGGCCCCTGTATGTCTGTGTCTGTCCGAATATGGCAGCCGAGATGAGGAAGGCGCGTCTCACTGCGCGAGAAGCGCCAGGCAGGTTGGCAGAACCTCCAGCGTGACCCGCGGCTGTGGGCGGAGTTACCGGCCAGCGGCCTAGCAAGGACCGAAGCCGGGGACTAAATTAGCGGTGCCCGGCCAGAAAGAACGACCGGGCCCGTGACGCGATCAGAGGCCCCCCCTCAACACTCACCATCGGAAGCTCTGGAGGAGTGAGAGCAGAGCTGCCACTCTGAATGCAGGTCAGGGCTGCGACATGGACGGTGCAGGAACCCTCAATCCACCATCCCCTTTGAGGTGGAGGTGGAGAGGGACCTTCCAGCTCCCTGCAGCACCGCTGTTCCATCAGTGGTGGTGCAGTGGGAGCAGCACGGACGCCGTGGGGGGGCCTCTGTGTATCCTAAAGGTTCGCTCCCTTAGGATTTCACAGAGCTATGACCGGCTGTAGTCTGGCTTA
Source organism: Dendrobates tinctorius (assembly GCF_039654945.1). NCBI lineage: Eukaryota > Metazoa > Chordata > Amphibia > Anura > Dendrobatidae > Dendrobates > Dendrobates tinctorius. The sequence goes on along the minus strand of NW_027361829.1, from coordinate 23,501,993 downwards.
GAAGGGGTACATGGAGGTGAAGGGAATCGTCGCCCCCTAGTATGGCTCAGGCATGGCATTCCACGTCGCAGGAGAGGATACGAGGAGGCGACACTCCCCGTGCTCGCCTGCTGTTGGTTGGGGGAGATCGGCCGCTTGAAAGGGTCCGTCGCCCCAGTCTTCCCGCGAAAAAGTCTTTAAAAATAAAAGTAAAAAATTGAAAAAAAAAAAATAATGGTCTGAATAGCAGACCCAGTGTGCTGGGAACTGGTTCAATCCGGAGCCAGTGGGTGGTGTATACTGCAGAGAAGGAGCTAACCCTTTTTGTATTTACTTAGTGTCAGCCTCCTAGTGACAGCAGCATACACCCACGGTCTTGTGTCCCCCAATGTGGCGAAGGAGTACAAGTGCAAGGGATGCCAAAAATTAGAAGGAGGCACTACAATATTCTTTTGAAGAGACATATTGGAGGGCTTCAGAAAACACTTTTTCCCATTATTAAGGAGTGGGTATCTTAGACTGGCAATGCACATGCACTAAGTGCATTGGCTGAAAACCATTAACCCCTGGGGGGTATACATATATATCGGGGGGCGTGGCCTAGCGGAGCTGGAGACAAGACACGTCTAGCAAGAGCTCATACTGAAACTAAAAGATTATAAATATTAAGGGACCCCTTGGCTAGAAATTGTGCACCAGAGGAGTCCGGAGCTCGCCCTGCTCTCTTGGGAGAGGGAAATTGGCTACTAGAGAGAACAGCAACTGCCCGGGTTTGAGAACTGGCCTGGCCTCAGGCACTACAGTGAAGAGAGCGGACGCCATCTTCATAGAGTGTGCGGCTGTGGAGGAAGGACACCCAGCGCTACAGAGGTACCACGTGTAGAGACTGTTTAGCGCTTCCTCTCTCCTCCGCACCCCTGCAAAGCGGTCACATCTCCCTCCCCCGCTAGCTATCTGAGAGAATTGGGCACCAGAGCGGGGAGGGGGAGCTTCGGCAGCCAGACCCTTTCATCTCGCGCCACCCGCCTGCCTCCTCACAGGTGCTGTTTACAGCCGACCGACGGCGCTCACTATACACCTCCGCTGGGGAGCGTGGTGAATCCCTCCTGTGCTCCTGACTTTCTTGGCGGCTCGACCGCTTCTGAGATATACCTGAGCAGGGACTGGAGGATTGGTGGCGTCCTAGACACTTTTCCCGCCTGTGGCCAGCGCCATATTGCAGAGGGTGGCAGCGCCGGGGTCCGGGGCCGAGAGTGCAGCACTGACAGGCCCTGTAAGTTAAAACTGCACCAAGAGCTGTGGCTGAGGGGGGGAGGTGTCGGGAGAGGAGGAAAAGAAGGAGAGAATACAAAAAATAAGAATAAAAATCCGCTGCCATAAAAGTCGCAGGAGACTAAGGAGAGAAGGGGACAATACAGTCAGGAGTGTTAACCCTCGCTGACCTGACCCCCCGCCTTCTTTGAGGGGCTTCTTATCTCCCACCTGTTTTTTTCTCCTCTTATTTAGACTTGGGATCTTATAAACACCAGAAATAAAGATCTAGGACACTCTCTTTGGAATCTGACTCACTGCTGGGTTAAAAGCGACACCTAGTGGCCATTTTAAAATCAGCACCATTGTCTCAAAATGAGAGGAGCCTATCCTTCTGCACATCCTTTAAAAATGTAATTTTTCCTCATGAAAATTTATATGGGGGGAGTGTGAATGCCGTTAAAATAGCTGCCAGACAACGCTGAATTTCAACGTCTAATGATGGTCAAGATTGGTAGATCCACTTCAGTTTCTTCAGGACATAAGGCTTCTCTAACTCAAGTAGACATGAATAAATTCCTTAATAAAAAACAAATTAAAGCCACCGCAACTAAATCAAAACCCCCTGTACATATGGATCAACACTCGCAGGGTCACCTTGATTCTGATATGAGCGACATGAATGATGATAGTACTATGGGGGACCAGCCTGTCTCTAGATCCTTCATAAATCTCTTGAACCGGTGGTAAAAGACTTATCTGACATTAAGCAAGAAATATCTCAAATAGGCCATAGGGTGGATACGCTCGAGGCCTCCAATTCCACCATAATTCAGCAAACCAATGAGGTCATAACTTGCTCCCAGAGCCAAGGGGTACATATCAACCAAATATATTCTATCCTTGAGGACCATGAGAATAGAGAAAGAAGGAATAATCTGCGGATAAAGGGTATCCCTGAATCAGTAGCTGCTGAAGCATTGATCGCAACCTTGAATGAAATATTTTCTAAACTGCTGTCTCAAGACGACCACTCGCAAATTGAAATGGTTAGGGCCCATAGGTCGCTAAAGCCACGACCCAAAATGGGAGACCCTCCCTGGGACGTCATTTGCCGTTTTTTGGATTATCGTACTAAGGACTTAATATTAAGACGGTCAAGAGAAGCAGAAGTTATTACATTTGAGGATTCCCCAATAATGATCTTTCAAGACCTAGCAACATCGACATTAAATAAGAGATGTCTTCTGAAACCCTTTACTGAGGCTTTACGACAGAACCAATACCGCTGGTTATACCCATCTGGCATTGCAATATCCTCCAAGGACAAATGCATCCAGGCCAGGACCTCGGCGGAAATTCAAGAAGCGTGCAAGGAGCTGGGGATCACCTTGGAAAAGTATCCAGATATAGAGGTATACCATTCAGTCCCTTCACTGTACCCTCTCGCCTGGCCCGAGCCTTGGAGTATGGCCCAGTCTACAAAATCCACTCGAAACCGACGTAAAGCAGCAAAGCTAAATTCTAACCATCCGGATGAAGATAACTGAAGAACTGGCAGCCCAGGACAAAGACTTGTCCATGAGATAGAGACTGCTTGTCAGTCATGGCCGATCACTAATAATAGAGCCATCTAGAGGCCGCTTAGTTTGACTTTAATGTATACCTGTGTTCTTTTGTGTGTTTTAATTTTTGGTTTCAGGTAGAAAGATCAAGCTGCGACATCAATCGTTTATCTATGGCAGATCCCATGGACTCCATGTGTGAGTAGAATACTACTCAGAACAATGTATTGCTGTTTTCTCTCTCGGGGGGCCTGCTCGCTCCACTTTCAATGTATACTGTCTGCAAGTGGGGGGGGCGGGCATTGTCTCAGGAGATGGGAAAGAGTTGTTTATTCATGATGCCCGTGTGACATTGGCGCCATCCTACTCACTCCCCTCTTTGAAATGTTAATTGTTTCAACATAATATGGTTTGTGTTACTGTTTTTAGCACTGGCCTTGACCAGTGTACTACCCCAGTTAAAGTAACCTTATCACCTTTATACACTAAATACCCCTTGTTCTTATCCCCGTCCTTCCCTTGTTGGTCCTGCGAGGTCGCACTTCAGAATAATGGCCTACCCACCCTCTCCAACTCGTATGGAAGCTAAACAAGGTACACTAAAATTAGCAAGTTTTAACACGCACGGCCTAAATTCACCCATACCAAGAACACAGACACTAAATTGGTTGAAAAAGGAAAATTGTAATATTCTTCTTTTGCAAGAAACGCATTTTCAAATTGAGAAACTACCCTCTTTTGAGAATTCATATTACAACCAGTGGTACCATGACACTTCCCCCCAGAAGAGTTCTAGAGGGGTGTCAATTGCATTTGATAAGAATACTTCTTTTTTACTATCTGATTCGTAGGTTGACACAGAGGGGAGATATATTTTTATAAAAGGCCTACTGGGAGGAACGTTGGTCACTATTGGCAACCTATAAGCCCCCAACAAGAAGCAAATTAAATGGATTACATCCAAACTAAACCAATTCCGCTCCTTCTTAGAAGGTGTACCGCTTATTGGAGGGGACCTGAATATTCCTCTAGAGCCAATCTTGGATTCGTCCACGAAAAAATGTCAGATATCATATCAAAATATTATTAGGATAAAAAAATCCCTACATAGTCTTTCATTAATCGATGGATGGCGGCACATGCACCCTAATGATCTTGATTACACTTTTTATTCTCATACCCATAATTCCTACCACAGAATTGATTATGTCTTCCTACCAAGATCTTTGTTACCGAATCTTTTTAAAGCAGAAATTCTCCCCTCAGTACACTCAGACCACTCGATAGTCGCGGAGTATTTATCCAAAATGATCTTCCCTGATCAGACCAGCTTCATTAGAGGTAGAGAAGGCAAAGAAAATGCATGGAGAGTTCTACATCTGATGCAATATTCTAGCTTACATAAGATACCCTTGGTGCTATTAGGCACAGACGCAGAAAAAGCTTTCGAGTGGATTGGATCTTTTTGCAGGAAACCCAGCTTAACTTCAATTTTCCTCCTCTGTTGGTAGAGGCCATATTGAAAATGTATTCACACCCTTCAGCCAGAATTAAACTTAAAAACTCCCTTACCAATTCCTTTAAGATTCATAGTGGAACAAGACAGGGGTGCCCTCTCTCACCATTACTATTCATAGCAGTGATGGAACCCCTCATCAAAGCTATAAAAATGTGTCAAGATATAGAGGGAGTGAACATTCAGGGTACTTCACATAAAACTATGGCCTTCGCTGACGACTTATTAGTCACCATGACTTGCCCTCATAGAGGTATACCAGCCCTCATGCGGATCCTAGAGAGATATGGCTCTCTGTCCAATTTCAAAATTAACCCATCTAAGTCCGAAGCACTGGGCATAAATATACCTGCTAGCACTATAAATGATTTCAAATCTCAATTCCCCTTCCATTGGCCGGGCAATTATATAAAGTATTTGGGTATAAAAATTAGTTCGTCCTTTAAAGATTTATTCAACTTGAATTATAAGACAATGCTTAAATTGGTTGCAGACCACACTAAAAAATGGAGGGCCCCATACCTTTCTTGGATAGGCAGAAAAAATCTGGTTAAGAGCATCCTTTTACCTAAATTAATCTATTTGTTTCAGATGCTGCCTATAGATTTGCCCAGATCGTTCCTGGCCCAGATCAATAGTTCTATCTTTAGGTACATATGGAATAAACATAGGCAGAGACTTAACTCCCATACACTTTCATTACCTAGAGGGAAAGGTGGCATGGGAGCCCCCAACATTCACACTTACTATTTGGCTGCTGTCCTGTCAAGGACTGTTCATTGGGTCAGGAGGACTGGAGAGAAACCCTTGCTCATTATTGAAGAACAGATGGCTCCGATTCAATAACGTTCTGTTATCCTCTCCCCTAAAATTACCTATCCGAACCTCCTTACTCGGGCGGCGATTAAATGCTGGAAATCAGTGGCAATTTACTTAGCGCTAACCCCCTCACCGCTAGCTAAGGTCTCGGATACTATGGCTTCGGATGGTGACACCGATAATAGCGTCATCGCCGCTCACCACCTGGTCGAGTCCTCAAAGTTTTGGAGAACCGCACAGATCTCAGATATCCATGCCCACTCATCAGCCCTTATGTGCGGAGGCTGACCAGAATACTGATGCGCATGGTGTAGCTGGCATTCAACTATTGCCCTCTGCTGCTCACAAAGCCTTTCCAACATAGGTAACGTTGAGTCCCAATGTGTGGTGACATCGCACATCAGTCACTGAGCTGGAAGTTGCAAATGCTGCTGCTGCAGCACTGACATGGCAGCTGCACCTGTAGCTGACTTGTGGAAATGGGCACACACACTGCGTACTTTCACAAGTAGCTCAGGCAGATCTGGATAGGTTTTGAGAAACCGCTAACCCACTAAGTTGAGCACGTTACGTGTGTGAGGTTGCCAAGCTTCAGAGCTGCCACCAGGTTACGGACATTGTTACACACAACCATGGCTGACTGTAGGTTCAGGGGCAAGAGCCACAGATCAGTCTGGTCTGTTAGACCTTTCAACAACTTCATGGCGGTTTGTCACCTAAGCAAATTAGCTTCAGCAGAGCCTGTTGCCGCTTGGCCAATACAGTGCTGCAGTGCTTCCAGCTTGCAACTGATGTTGACATTTCAGAGAAGGAGAGGAAAGAGGTGCAGGAACGGATGTAGAAGGTGGGGGAACCCTTATGGAATCAGGGCCTGCAATCCTCGGTGTTGGTAGCACATGTCCGTCCCTGGGTCTCGGCTTCCACAATGCTGCTTGTGTAAGGCGAGGACAGCACAGCGGGAGAAAGAGTGGTGGGTGGGGACCAAGATCCAAGGAACGGCTGCCACCACGAGATTGCAGAAGGCTTGTGTTTATACAAGCCTAAAACAGCAATATTTCCAGGGCAAGCAGTCTGGAAATGTGGCTTAGTATTGTTGCCTGTGGGTGGGTGGCTGCGTATTTACGCTTGGGTTCCAAGGACTGTGGTAGGGAAAATTGAACGCTGAACTGGGACAAGGACGTAGATGTTGACGATGGTTTCAAGTGTACAATGACAGTGCAGGGTGGGAGGCATCTTCGCGTGCGTCATTGGCGTGCACGTAGAACAGGGGAAGAGGCAGTGGTGTCACCTGCAGATTCTGTTTCTGCACCCTGGCATTCGGCCCATCTAGTCGGGTGCTTTGCTGTCATGTGCTTGAGCAAGCTGGTGGCAGTCAGGCTGGTAGTTGTGGTTCCCCTGCTGATGCTGGCATGGCAGATGTTGCAAATGGTCTTATTTGGGTTAACTGAACTGTCTTTAAAAGAGCACCAGACTCGAGAACACCTAGACCTTGGTGTTATGAATGGGTCACCGAGGAGGATAGCAGGCCCAGGCTAAGCCACAGAAAACCAGAGAGGTTGGTAACTAAGCGGATGCAGACCCCTGATCCTGTTCACACAACTAGCAGTAGCCGTGGAGCGTACTTACGATGATCCTAGACGCCTCGGCACAGCCGGAGAGCTAACTAAGCATAAAGCAAGAAAGGGGAAATCTAAAAGGCCCCGGAGCAGACCCCAAAGGAATAGATTGTCAGGAAGACAAGATGAAAACACAAACGCAGGCAGAAAAATAGACTGAGCAAACGATGGGGCCCACACTGACTAGACAGGACAGGAAAGGAAAGACACTGTCTGCAATCACGCAAAAAACCCTGCAAAAAGTCCAACACGTCTGATGCACAAAAACACTGAAGTCGCACGACCTCGCCCCCCACTATATCAGCACTCTGGTATATTCTGAAAGCAAAGCAAAAAGAGACCAATATAAAAGGGGACAAAACAAACTGGCACATGCAGTAACATATGGGCGGTGATTCAGCACAGCCCCAGCCGGAGCTAGCTGACCCGCACAAAGCAGAGATAAACAAAACCAGATCAAATGCAAACAGAATAGCAAATGAACCACTTAGCTGAAGATGCAGGGAAAGAGCAGGAGACATCAGACCTCAGGAGGGACAGGAAGAAAATCACCAGCAGGGATAGAGGGAGTCAGCGGTCTTAAATCCCAATTAGAAATCCCAGAACTCCAATCGTCTAACTCATAATCAGGTGGCAAGCCTCTGTCAATCAGATCAGCTCCACTACCTCCAGTAACCACCAGAGGGAGCCCAGAAAGAGAACTCTCAATCTGACCAGCTCCACTATCTTCAGTAATCACCAGAGGGAAGCCAGAGAGAGAATTCACAACACCTTGGCCTAGCAAGTTCACCTGTGTTGGTGATTTGGGGATCACTTGCCCGCCTTGTCTCTGTAGCCCCCCACTGCCTCTTCATGATGGTTGTGGTGCTGCAGATCCTTCCTCCTGTGCGCTTCTGTCATCGCTCTGCATGTCACCTTCCCAAGTTGGGTCAGTGACTTCATCGTCCACCACTTAGTCTTCCATATCCGCACCCTGGTCCTCGAGACTTGCTGACTTATCTCTTGTTGCCAATTGCATCTCATCATCATAGCATTTTCCCACAGCCGCTTGTGACCATGGCTTCACAAATATTTGGGCATCACTACACATGCAATCTCCTCATGTCCCGCTTGAAACAGGCAGTGCGAGATGCCAGAATCTATAAATGGAATTGTGAACAGCTCTACAGAGTGTCCAAGTGTGGGATCACTTGTCTCCGGGCACCCGACATGGTGGGAGGAAGGAGGATCAGGGTGAGAATTATGTGGTCCAAAATCACGGCTGCTGAGACTAGACCATGTGAAAGACAGGGTGGTGCTGGCAAAGTGACAGGAAGCATTACCTGCTATCCAGCCAACAATCTTTTCACACTTGTCTTGCTTTAAGAGTGGTGTTCCGCGCCCTCTACAAAGTGGGACAGGAAGCTAGGTCAATATGATGTATGTTTTTCTTGTGCTCCCACAGAAGGCACCGGTGTCACCTTGCCCATGGCCTCGGCGCTCACCATCACGTCACTTTCCCGTCTCTTACCACACGCCTTTGCCGAGGAGGATAGCAGGCCCAGGCTAAGCCACAGAAAACCAGAGAGGTTGGTAACTAAGCGGATGCAGACCCCTGATCCTGTTCACACAACTAACAGTAGCCGTGGAGCGTACTTACGATGATCCTAGACGCCTCGGCACAGCCGGAGAGCTAACTAAGCCTAAAGCAAGAAAGGGGAAATCTAAAAGGCCCCGGAGCAGACCCCAAAGGAATAGATAGCCCCCAAACATATATTGTCAGGAAGACAAGATGAAAACACAAACGCAGGCAGAATAGACTGAGCAAACGATGGGGCCCACACTGACTACACAGGACAGGAAAGGAAAGACACTGTCTGCAATCACGCAAAAAACCCTGCAAAAAGTCCAACACGTCTGATGCACAAAAACACTGAAGTCGCACGACTTCGCCCCCCACTATATCAGCACTCTGGTATATTCTGAAAGCAAAGCAAAAAGAGACCAATATAAAAGGGGACAAAACAAACTGGCACATGCAGTAACATATGGGCGGTGATTCAGCACAGCCCCAGCCGGAGCTAGCTGACCCGCACAAAGCAGAGATAAACAAAACCAGATCAAATGCAAACAGAATAGCAAATAAACCACTTAGCTGAAGATGCAGGGAAAGAGCAGGAGACATCAGACCTCAGGAGGGACAGGAAGAAAATCACCAGCAGGGATAGAGGGAGTCAGCTGTCTTAAATCCCAATTAGAAACCCCAGATCTCCAATCGTCTTCCTCATAATCAGGTGGCAAGCCTCTGTCAATCAGATCAGCTCCACTACCTCCAGTAACCACCAGAGGGAGCCCAGAAAGAGAACTCTCAATCTGACCAGCTCCACTATCTTCAGTAATCACCAGAGGGAGCCAGAGAGAATTCACAACACCTTGGCCTAGCAAGTTCACCTGTGTTGGTGCTTTGGGGATCACTTGCCCGCCTTGTCTCTGTAGCCCCCCACTGCCTCTTCATGATGGTTGTGGTGCTGCAGATCCTTCCTCCTGTGCGCTTCTGTCATCGCTCTGCATGTCACCTTCCCAAGTTGGGTCAGTGACTTCATCGTCCACCACTTAGTCTTCCATATCCGCACCCTGGTCCTCGAGACTGGCTGACTTATCTCTTGTTGCCAATTGCATCTCATCATCATAGCATTTTCCCACAGCCGCTTGTGACCATGGCTTCACAAATATTTGGGCATCACTACACATGCAATCTCCTCATATCCAGCTTGAAACAGGCAGTGCGAGATGCCAGAATCTATAAATGGAATTGTGAACAGCTCTACAGAGTGTCCAAGTGTGGGATCACTTGTCTCCGGGCACCCGACATGGTGGGAGGAAAGAGGATCAGGGTGAGAATTATGTGGTCCAAAATCACGACTGCTGAGCCTAGACCATGTGAAAGACAGGGTGGTGCTGGCAAAGTGACTGGAAGCATTACCTGCTATCCAGCCAACAATCTTTTCACACTTGTCTGGCTTTAAGAGTGGTGTTACGCGCCCTCTACAAAGTGAGACAGGAAGCTAGGTCGATATGATGTATGTTTTTCTTGTGCTCCCACAGAAGGCACCGGTGTCACCTTGCCCATGGCCTCGGCGCTCACCATCACGTCACTTTCCCGTCTCTTACCACACGCCTTTGCCGGTTTTAAATTATGCATGATATATTACTGTTGAGAGAACTTTACAAGATTAGTATTGCAGGAAAATTTGACCACCTCAGATGGATTTCTTACGCTGCAGTATCAATATAGCAATACTATTTGTTACCAACTGGTACAGTATAAATGCCGTATAATATTTCACTCTAAAAAAATTTGCAGTATTACTATAGCAGGAAAATGTGCCCACCTCAGATGGATTTGTTGTACTGCAGGAGCAATAAAGCTATGCTATTGATCACCAAACATTTCAGGCTGTATGCTTTTGATGCACACTGTCACAGTAAAAAATAGCACGTAATATTTCCCTGCTCAGAACAATTTGCAGGATTAAGAGCCCTGAGAAGGGCTTTTAGTATCAATTGCAGGAGAAAGTAAGGAAGTTTAATTAACCCTATTCTGTCCTACACTATCCCTTCAGCACAATCTCTCCCTAAAGGGCCCGTTACACATAGCGATATCACTAGCAATATCGCTATAACGTCACTGGTTTTGTGACGCAGCAGCGATATTGCTAGCGATATCGCTACATGTGATACTTACCTCCAACCGGCTCCCCCGCTGGTTATTGCTGATCGCGCGAGAACGTCCTGGGCCATTTCTCGTCGTCTGCTTCCTGCTGTGGTGACGAGCGACGCGTGGACGCGGGCGGGATGACGTCTTCATCACCTCGTCTGACAGGTAAGTAGCGACCGACGACCGCTGATATGTCGCTGGTGAGATCTGTCTTTTTGGCAGCTCACTAGCGACCACTTTGCGATGCACCAGCGAACCTGACCGGGTCATATCGTTGTCGGGATTGCTGGTGCATCGCTAAGTGTAACGGTACCCAAAGTGCAGCTAACACCAGAATGATTACACAGGTCAACGAAAAAAATTTTTTTTTCTGGTGTCCAAAATATTTTAATGAATTTGGGGTATTTTTGGGGTGCTGATTCTGAATATGTCATCAGTTTTGCCAGATTGGCTCAAGTTTTTGAGATTTTTGGTATCTTATTTATAGCACTTGTTGGTAAATGCGACGCATCATCTCATTAATTTCTTTGGATTAGTACTTGAACTGAGCAGTTCTCAATATAGTTTTGTGTTAATTAGTGTTCTAAAAGTTTGTTCATAGCTTGATTTTTGCACTAACTTTATGTTGTTGTCTGTTTTCCAGTGAAAAGCATGAACTCATCATGAAGAAGTTGTCTTAACGATCCAGACTCATTCTGTTACATTTGTGGTGAATATACACTGCCAAAACATAGAAGAAACATAACACACTTCGTAAAAAAAGTGTATTTTGCCTATTTTGGGGTTATGCTTGGGGACCAAGACAAGTTTTGGGCACCACACATAGTGTGCAAAGCATGTATCGAATTATTACGAAAATGGAGCAAAGGACAAAGAAAAAGCTTCAAATTTGGTGTTCCAATGGTGTGGAGAGAGCCAAAAAATCATCATGATGACTGTTATTTCTGTGCAGTGCAAGTGCAAGGATTCAATAAGCATAAGAAACGAAAATGGGAGTAACATGGAATCTGCAAGAAGGCCTGTCCCTCATTGTGAAGATGTGCCTGTACCTGTGTTTACCATAAATAACAGTCATCATGATGATTTTTTGGCTCTCTCCACACCATTGGAACACCAAATTTGAAGCTTTTTCTTTGTCCTTTGCTCCATTTTCGTAATAATTCGATACATGCTTTGCACACTATGTGTGGTGCCCAAAACTTGTCTTGGTCCCCAAGCATAACCCCAAAATAGGCAAAATACACTTTTTTTACGAAGTGTGTTATGTTTCTTCTATGTTTTGGCAGTGTATATTCACCACAAATGTAACAGAATGAGTCTGGATCGTTAAGACAACTTCTTCATGATGAGTTCATGCTTTTCACTGGAAAACAGACAACAACATAAAGTTAGTGCAAAAATCAAGCTATGAACAAACTTTTAGAACACTAATTAACACAAAACTATATTGAGAACTGCTCAGTTCAAGTACTAATCCAAAGAAATTAATGAGATGATGCGTCGCATTTACCAACAAGTGCTATAAATAAGATACCAAAAATCTCAAAAACTTGAGCCAATCTGGCAAAACTGATGACATATTCAGAATCAGCACCCCAAAAATACCCTAAATTCGATGAAATATCTTTGGCACCAAAAATGCTGTTGACCAGTGTTATTGATTATAATTAGCTCTAATAATGTTTTTTTTTGCAGTTGAAAGAAATATAACTGTTGTTTTGTAATCTCTGCCTAAACACAGCTAACATTTTCTCCCTGGTGCACCTGCATCTCTCTCCTTGATCTGCCTGTTTCCAGGTTACAGTGTGCCAAGCATGGCATCACGGGTCTTATACAGACTCGACAACTCTATGTGGCCAGCCAATCACAGTAATGTCACAACCAAGATGGCTATGACATTACAGTAACTGGCAGGCATGTTTATTGGCTGTCCAAAAAGCACCAAACATACGGGGGGAGGGGGGAGACTTCAGCTTCCACTCGAGCATAAAAAAAAATACTTGCCAAGTAACGAGCATCTCAAGCACACTGATGTTCGAGTGAGTAATGAGTAGTGACAAGCACACTCATCACTAGTTCCCACATCTGGTTTTTTTCATGCCACAATAACAGGTGAAGCAAAATTGTGGTAAAATTGATAGTGTCATTCAGTGTTCGTCTTCGTGGCAAAAACGCTATGTGTACTTATATCCACAGGAAGGTTAATATTTACTCACCTGAATGAGATCTGTAGTTTTGAACTAATTGGTACACTTGTTTTGGTTTCCGGACAATGCATTGCTTCTCGCTACCAGAACAACTTTTGTTTGCATAGTAGAATAAGGATCTTAGATCACTGAAGCGAAATGAAACGCCTTTCATTATGCTCTGTGCTGTATCTCCAGTAAGAAACATGGAATTGGGATCATTAATGCATCGCATAAGCAAAAAGAGCTCTGCCTGTGTGAAGTCTTGAATCTCATCCCCATAGAGTTCATGGATAGACCAAGGCAACTCTTCAAGCATTGATAGTCTGCAAGATAAATTATACAGGACATCCTCTTCATCAAAATACCCATGCCGATGTTTTATATGTTCATACAAGCCAAACAGGCGATAGATTTCCTTCCGATCTCCTTGAAAGTTTGGTGCCCTTTTCCTCCCAAGTTTAATGTATTCTTGCTCAGTAAGTCTACCCTGGGGGCAGCCTAACGCTTCAAATGATCCTTTCAAAAATGACTTGATCTCTTTCCAAACAAGTGCAGCATTGTACAAAGATTTTCCTTTTATCATTTTAGGCCATAAATCATTGGCAAATACCTCAAACGTCACAAAAATGCGAGGGTCGGTCTCTTTCTGTTCACAGTCATTTTCTTCTTCATGATCAGGGTCAGGCTCCACCTCATAGTCCTCATTCAACAAGTCTAGTACATCAATGGTATCCAAAGACCACCCTGCAATACTTCTTTTGAGACTCCCATCGTCGTTCCTGGAAAAGAATGGGTCAGGCATGGATGCATCCAGAAGTAGCAGGAGATGCTGGGAAGTTATGAACAATGGATAGTTCTCATCTTGGATGTCTTGCAATTTGTACACATTAGGCTCAATTGGTTTATAATTACTTGTTGCCTTCGTGGATTTGCTTAACTCTAGAAAATTTCTTTGTACTTCTTGACAAAGTACTTGGTTTTTGGTAATAAAAACTGGATGATAGTGTTCCAAATCCTGGGGATCTTTCACTTCATCTAAAGATTCGTTTTCAGCCTCCATACCCTCTGCTTCTGGAAGTCCCTGCTCCTCGTCTGTAGTATTAGACAATTCGGTTTCAGAATTCTCCTCGTCATCGGTGTCTCCATCATCAACATTTTCATTAAATGTTCTCTTTTGCCACGGTTGTTTTACTATCCATGGGCCAACTAATACAGCTTCTGTCCAGTAAGAGTGAAACTTCTTCCAGAGTCTATATAAGCAGCAAGTTGTTTTCCCCGTTCCACTTCTGCCAATTAATATGATGGTTTCCATGGGTTTAGGATTTAGATCAATCACCGCATACTCCAACTCACCGACCCTGAAGGGATACTCAACTCTGGAGTTCATATTACTCAGCACATTGAGTGCCATGTCTGTGCTAAAGCTGTGAAATTTCATGATATTATATTCGGTTTCCGTTGCACTGGCGGGGGGGAAGTAATCTGGCACATGTTCCATAGCGCATTCAACTTCTGTATCTTCTATGAAATATTTTGGAATACGCTTTTGCACGTTTGAGGACATGACAACCTTAGTTATGCCCTTCAGTTTTTTTCGGAGTATGCAGGTTAAGCCTCTATTGTAAGCACTGCATATGCTTTCAATGGCATGATCAAGTTTGCCATGGTCAAGAACAATGTCCCATATCCGAATAATTTCTGTGTAAACCCTGCCTATTTTTACTGTTGACAGTTCATTAGCCAGAATTTTTTCTGGCTCCTCACTACATCGAGGTGAAAAATCAATTGCAAGCTCCCACAGCATCCTGGCTCCTTTGTCTAATTTAACTTCGTAAAGCTTAATATTGCTCTTCAGTTTCAGCTGCTTTTGAAGGCTACGGGTCCATTCCCCATTTCCAAGCCTTTGAATCGAGACAATAATTTTATTTTTCATGTACTGTGGCACAGACTTGCATTCCAATTTCTTCAGGGCTTCAGGTGAACACTCAACTTCCCAGGTCATATTATTGAAATCTATATTTGAAGGATCAATGTCATCTTCTAGTGGCTCAGCATCATCTTCAATACCATTAGACACCGTTAAATCATTTAGGGCACATTCATTACTTTCCATCTCAGAGTCACTAGATAACCCATCAGGATTTACTGTAGCTCCATTTGCACAGTCCATAGGTGCCTCATTGATCTTATCTGCATTGCATGGTACAGCAGCCAGTGGTTTTAAACTGTCAAAGACTGGATGCCCTTTGTTTGGTTCTGTACATGTTATTAACTCTCTTATAGCTTGCAGAAGGCTTTCTTTTGGAGTCATTGCTTTCTTTGTGCTTACTTCAGCTCGCTCAGTGATTTTATTCACTGTGTGTTTGCATTTCTCAAGCTGAACATTTTGATCATTACTCATTGTTTTAGTTTGTAAAGGAGCAACATAGAGTGACTTTACATGATTCTTTTGCTGTGCTGCATTTCCATTTGTCTCTGTCTTATTAGGTTTGGGGACACAAGTTGTCTGATTTTGTTTGTGCTTCTTTCTAGATTCATTCCAAGCAATAAGGCGCTGATCCGAATCTTTTATCTTGTATCTTGCAATTTTTCCTTGATGATTTTTTATTGTTAACTTAATATCGAATCTTGCAAGCACAGTTATTACTTTACGATATTGTTTGACATTATTGCTCTTAAAAACCAAATGCATGACTGTGTCTCCATTTATGTCCTGAACGTTGGGTTCCAGGTAAAAGTACTCATGAGGATCTGCAGAATACAAGTCCAAAAGGTATTTTGCCATTGATACACCATGATCGCCTGGAAAATAAAAATAAATAACACAAGTAATTAAAAGTAATTAATGTACAGTACACAGAGAAATATGCCTTTGGTTACTTCATGTAGCAAATCTAATGCAAAGTAAGAAAATCATGAGGTTTTTCTTATGTGGCCAATTACCTAAAGCCTTTCTGATAACGTACATGCAAACACCTTTCTAACCCCTTAAGACCAGTTTCACACATCAGGTAAACGCACACTATACTCGGATCAGAAGATGCAGCCAAACCACCATGTCTCCTGACTAGAGACAATTGCCTCCTATTTGGCTATGAGGCAGTTAGCTCAGGTTGAGAGACCTGGCATTCTGGTCGGGACATCGGATCCAAACACAGCCCTTGCTTCTGATGTACGATACCGGCCTAAGGGTTTAAAAGGTAATTTAGATGTAGTTTTGTAGCAGGTCTTTATTTAAGGCCTCATTCACAAGTCAGTATTTTTGCATCAGTATTTTTATGCCAAAAATAGAAGTGTCTCCAAAACCCAGTTGTAAATTTTTCAATTACAGTTTTTCTTTAACATCGTAACATAGTTATTAAGGTTGAAGGGAGACTTTAAGTCCATCTAGTTCAACCCATATCCTATCCTAACTTGCCCTAACATGTTGATCCAGAGGAAGGCAAAAAAAACCCATGTGGCAAACAGTAAGCTTCACATTGGGGAAAAAAATTCCTTCCCGACTCCACATACGGCTAACAGGCTAGCTCCCTGGATCAACGCAATATTAAGGAAACTAGTGTATATACCCTGTAATATTATACTTTTCAAGAAAGGCATCCAGTCCCTTCTTAAATTTTAGTAGGGAATCACTCATTACAACATCATATGGCAGAGAGTTCCATAGTCTCACTGCTCTTACAGTAAAGAATCCGCGTCTGTGAGTATGCTTAAACCTTCTTTCCTCCAGACGTAGAGGATGCCCCCTTGTCCCCGTCACAGGTCTAAGAGTAAAAAGATCATTAGAAAGGTCTTTGTACTGTCCCCGCATATATTTATACATTGTAATAAGATCACCCCTAAGCCTTCGATTCTCCAAACTAAATAACCCCAAGTGTAATAACCTGTCTTGGTATTGCAGACCCCCTAGTTCCCTAATAACCTTGGTCACTCTTCTCTGCACCCGCTCCAGTTCAGCTATGTCTTTCCTATACACCGGAGACCAGAACTGTACACAGTATTCTAAGTGTGGTCGCACTAGTGACTTATATAGAGGTAAAATTATGTTCTCCTCATGAGCATCTATGCCTCTTTTAATGCATCCCATTATTTTATTTGCCTTTGCAGCAGCTGCCTGACACTGGCCACTAAATGTGAGTTTGTCGTCCACCCATACACCTAGGTCTTTTTCAGTGACTGTTTTGCCCAGTGTTTTACAATTAAGCACATAATTATACATCTTGTTCGTTCTACCCAAGTGCATGACCTACTAAGTTTCACTCCTGGCTTTGGCATTCGAACACTGATACAAAAACACTGATGTGTGAATGAGGCCTAAATAGTCAGACTTCACAAGAAAGGTTCTCTAAGTTAATTTAAGACATTTTTGCTAGGTTTGATATATGGCACTAAAAACAAAATACAAAAAATGTTATTGAATGATTCAACCTGATGGTCATGATCCATTTTTGGATTTGTGGCAGTGCTGGTTCATCTCAACATTAAAACTTTTTTCCTTTCAGGCCAGCGGGGGGGTTAAATGCAGTTTTTCCCTGCTGGCATGCTGGTGGTACAGCAGTCCTGCCGGGTTAGCTGATGTTGCTGGTGACCACTCCCACATCCTTTAAAAGGTCACCTATTGCATCAGCTGACTTTTGGTGACACAGTTCCTCTTTGGAGACCAACCTTTGCAGAAGCAGCTCTCTGGTGTCTGCCAAGTACGGTGTTTGGAGTCCTGTTGCTGTGCTATCTGTGATGTGGAGTTAAGCAGAAATGTGCACAAGCTAAGTGTTGTATTTTACTTACCTTGTCCCTTTGGTGTTTGTCACTTCCCCCTGTGTGTTTTATCTGCAGAGGTGAGGCTAGAGCTCCTTGCTGGCCAGTGCACTAGTCAGGTCAGATCTAGGTGACAAATAGGGATGAGGTATCCTGACATCGGCAGGGGGAAGTACCAGCATAGGGTGTTAGGTGAGAACAGGGACAGACTCAGTGTGGAGCTCAGGAGGTGACTGTCCCTGATTCCCTATTGTCAGGACCTTCCTCTCCCCTATTCCATCGGCGTTGTGTTGTCGTGCCTTTTGGTGACTGACCAACCACTGGGTGGTGTCACAGTGGTCAGTCACTCCTTGACATTGATATGAACAATGTCCTTGTATATAAAATTATTTTTTTTTAATGTTTTTAACTATCTGGATATTTATTCAGAGATCAATGTCATATATTTAATACATTCCTATTTATTAACAAACAATGTGATGCTACGTGATAGACTCACCCTTTTTATTTAAAGCAATAAAAACTGCAGCATGCAGTGGTGTATCCCCTTTTGTGATTGATATACTTGTTGGATCTCCACCCTTAGAGAGCAAGGAATGTGCCAAATCAAAATCACTTTTTTCTAAGCATGCCTGGATTGGGTGTTTCGAGTTGGCTCCAATACCATTAGGAGAAACTATAGTGGAAAATTAAAAAGATAAATAAGTAGAAATTAGCTGACTTTGGTAATATTTGATTCTTGTTACAATGAATCCTTGATTAGAGCAATAATTTACAAAAACATTTCTACCAATGGAGAGAAAAAAAAAACAATGAAATTCTGCTTGAGCAAGTTACATGCAAAAAAACAAACACAGTATATGACTAGAGATGGGCGGACCCCTGGATGTTTGGGTCTGGCGAGTTCGGCCGAATAGTTAAAAAAAACAGTTTGGGTTTGGGTACCAGATCAGTACCTTGACCCGAACCTCATTCACTTGAATGGGAGGTCAGAACATTGAGTGTTTGCCACACTGTCATGTGCATGACAGCGCGGCAAACACTGCCTCTGACCTGCAGTAAAATCATTACCACCAGTCAGATAGCCGCGGTTCTCACACTGTCAAATGACAACGTGAGCTATGAGGAGGTACTGCTCCCATCAGCCTATGTCTGATGCCGCTAAAACAGCTAGAGTAGGTGGCAGCTGATGAAATTATTCATCAGCCGGCACCAGCGTTCTAAATAAATAATTTAAAAAAAACGGCATGGGTTCCCCTGTAGTTTTGATAACCAGCCAAGCAAAACTCACAGCTGGGGCCTGCAACCTTCAGCTGTCAGCTTCAGCAAGGCTGGTTATCAAGAATAGAGGGGTTCCCATACTGTTTTTTCAATTAGACTGCTGGCGCCGGTTGATGAATGCTCTCATCAGACGCTCCTGCTTTTGTTATTAGCGATAGCAGGCGTCAGCTGATGGGAGCAGTAGTCCCATCAGTCGATGCCAGTGACTGGAGGTAAACTTTTTACCTCCGATCACAGCTGCGGGCTCACCGCGGCTGTCTGACCGGTGGTAATGATTTTACCACAGATCAGAGGCAGTGTTTGCCACACGGTCATGCACATGACAACATGAGAAACACCCGGTGTTCAGGGGCCAAGCACGAACAGTAACACGGACTTCCCGGTGAAGTCCGTATGCGGTGTTAGTACCCGAACAGTAGGTGTACAGTATGGATGCTGAAGTTTACTGTTCGAGTTCGCCCATATTTATCTATAACTCCAAGTTGTGGATTCACATGTGCAATTTTTGGGGTATGACCTATCTGTGGAAAAGTTTTAGTGGCAAGCTGTGGTGTTGTTTAGCCACTTCACTCCAATGACTTATTAGACAACGACTTTAAAAGTTGTCTGGCATTAATAAAACTAGGCAAAGTGGAGGTGGTGCTATAAAATAATAAAGAGCCATTTACCTGCTAGTCAAATCCATTGCTGTGCCAGCAGCTCTGCAGGTATTTGTTTACTGTGCTGAGATGATGACATCACATCAAAATATGTGCAGCCAATCACTGGCCTCAGTCGTCAGTCGTGTAGACAGCAAGTCATCGCCACAGCCAAGCAAACAAACAGTGGCGGAGAGCACAGAAGAGGCACTGCTAGGGCTGCAAGGGATTTAACACTTAAGAGTTATTCTAAAGTAGTCTTTTGAGCAGTAAACAACTTTACAGTCTACTTACTGAATGGTTTCTGGTATGGAAGGCACTCCTTCAGTGACAGCTCTGACGAGTAGTAGTAGAGCTGTAGTATTAAGAGTTATAAAGCTCAGCAAAAGTTCTGCTGTAATTTTATTCAGCCATCAGTGGTTTGTTCTGAAGTCTACACTGTTATATGTGAATATAGAGGTAACAGGGCTTTTGAACAAGCACCCAGGCACAACGCCTCTGTCTTTATAGATATCAGCTGCTGTTCCTCTGTTTGCTGGAATAAACCAGCAGAGAATGTAACAAGTTGAAAGGGATTAATCAACGCGTTTCACAGTTGAACAAACTCCATCATCAGGAAAAAAACGCAATTGTAACGTGCTAGTGCAGTACAGCGCAAGCTCCACCAGGGGGTGCTAGTGAGGGAAGAGAGGTTGCACACACAGCGTAGTAGCACAGAGCAACAGCACAGGTGTCACAGGTAACGAAAGAGTGGTCAGACTAATCGAAGTCAGCAACTGTAGGAGCAGAAGTACCAAGGGAGACAGCAAGTGCGTAGTCAGGGACGAGCAAGAAGTCAGGATCTGCCAGGAACGTGGTATCAGAAACGAAAGACGTGGTCAGGGTACAAGCAAGAGGGTCAAAAGCCAGTCGGAAAGCGTGGTATCAGAAATGGAAAAACCACAAGCAGAGTCCAGAGATCAAGCCGAGTCATACACTAGTCCTGGTAATCAAATACTGTTATGGGGGCACCACAGAGTATTCTAATGGGATCCAACCTAAGCCTGTACTGGTTAAGTCATGAAAAACAAAGAAGAAAGGAACAGGCCATACAAGGGGGTCACCAGAGACAGGAAAAATAGCGTACAAAATATTGAAGTTTATTGGACACAAAAAAAAACATGCAAAAAACATTTAAAAACATTAAAACTGGTCACACATGTGATACAACTCGATAATTACTGGGCTAACAGTAGGGCCAGCCACCTAAGACAAACTCCACAACAGTAAAATGTGAATACAGACCTAATGGGCATATAACCAGCATACCATCTAGAAAATACCTGTACACGGCAATTATTCATATATACGACGTATTTACAAAATAGAAACAGCATAAATAATAATTGATAAGTGCCCACCTGGGCCACAATGCTGGCAGCCACCTATAACCACACCACACAGAGTACAAAAAGTATATGCAGGTGTGTCTGAGCACAATAGCATGAGCAGCTTACCGATGAACAGTGCTTAAAATATGCAAAGCATATGGGCCCATGTGGCTAGGCACCAATGATGCGATATAGGGGTGCACAAGAGGTTAATGGTAGAAGCTGAGAGACACCACCCGTTTGTAGTAGCACAGAGTGGTGTTCATCTGGTAGAGGGACCCATGTGGAGTGAGATTAGGCAGAGCAGAGACCCAGTGGCTTCGTCAGGGGTACCTGTTGCAAGTCACCAGTGTCCATATATACCCTTATGGATTAGTAGTAAAGCGCAGGTGCGCTATTTACCAGATTAGCATGGGGAGAATTGTAGCAGACATGTCCCTAAAAAGTGTATAGCCAATGGTACCAGTGCATGAGTCATAGTGGGTGTTTTTCAATGATGTCGGTGCATAGAGCAGCCACTCAGTACAGCGCCTGCCCCCCTACGCACGCGCCGACTGGTACAAAGCAGGACATGCGACATCACTAATGAGTGAGTTGCCGTGGCAACCAATAAACAAAGGAGACGGCCCTTGTGGATTAGAAGTAAAGCGCAGCTGCGCTGCTAGCGTGGGGAGCGATGTGACAGCCATGGCCCTGAACAGTGTATGACCAATCATAGCGGTGCATGAGTCACCCACCATGACTCATGCACCACTATCATTGGTCATACACTGTTCAGGGCCATGGCTGTCACAACGCTACCCACGCTAGCAGTGCCGCAGGTAATCAGGGGCAGAAGGAACACTAAAGGAATACAGGTCAGAGGCACTAGCTTGGAAGCTTACAGTATAGTTGACGCTGGCCCGCAGGCTGCAGAGGACTGAAATAACCCAGCCAGCTCCAAAACAAGGTAGAGGGGATTAACCCCCGCATGACCAGTCCAAAGAGAAGACAGCAGAAAACATACTCTGGACTGGATCATGACAGCAATTACCTTTTTCCTGATGAAAGAGTTTGCTCAACTCTGAAACGCATTTATTAATAAAAAAAACCTGTACTTTTCAATACTACCATCGCCATTAGAAATCCATTATGACCAGCAGCACAGCAGATATGCAACCAGAATGAAAGCACACAGGTATTGCACACCAGAATGAAAGCAGATAGTAAAAGAAAGTCAATTGCAAACTTGCTAATTTTAATGCTGTCTAGAAAAACAAATTTAATAACATGAGTCTACCTCATAAAAGGGAATCTGTCACCTCTTTTGAGATAAGTAATCTATTAATATCTGCATATAGGTTATAGATTGCAGACTCACCTGCGCAGAAGCAAAGTGAAGACAATGCCTATAGGAGGGCGGACTACTGAGGAGAAACGACGGAAGGGAATCCCAAGGTGCGAGACTACAGGACAAAAACCCTACGTTACAGGGACACAGTGACACTGTGGGAGGCAATACATATGGGAGTGCTTTTGAAAAGTTAACTTCAAGGCAACGTCCTCCCCATAGCCTGGAAGAGGTCATTTATATAAAGTGATAAAAGATGAGTTCTCAACAACAAGGCATCTGATATGAGGCATACAGGCATGATTTTTTTCAGCATCCTATAACATGTATGCCCATATTAATAGTTTAAATAGGTCAAATGATGTGACAGATTCCCTTTAAATAATGATTTATTAAAACTATTTTATACCACCCCCATCCCCCCACATCAAAAAGTTTGTTTGTTTTTTGTCAAACACCACCTATAAACTCTTGTTGTGTCTAGAATACATGGTCAAGACTTTTTGCATTACATATAAGCCCTTAGGCTAAGTTCTCACTAGGGTTTTTTAATGCGTTTTACAGTACGAGCAAAGCCTATGAGATGCACACATTGTTCTTTTTTTGTCAACAAGATCTTGTGCTTTGCATGGCTTTTGCAGAATGGAGCATATCACTTATTTCAGCGTTTTTCACCCATTGAAATGAATGAATGGTGAAAAAATGCTGAAAAAAAACCGCACCAAAAACACAGGTATCAGATTTTGCTGCATTTTTGTGGCAAAACCCGATTCTATAGAATAGGAATATTTTTTTTCAACATTAAACTTTATCAGCATGCACAAGAGACAAATCTAGAATGTCAAAACCGCAGAACTGCAAGAAAAAACACAGAAAAAATGCTGAAAAAACGCCTAGTGTGAATTCACCCTAAATATTATTTTTCAAACAATATGAATACAAGATTAATATATGTCAAAATAATCAAGAGCAACACTCATTTTAAAGTCAGAGAGGAGCATGAAAATTTTTACGTCACATTTGTGTGTCTATTAAAGGAGGTAAAGAAGTGGGTAGGGGATCAGGAAAAGTTGAAACAAAGAAGTGGGGGATTGAAAAGCTGCGTATGACTTCTTTTATTAGTTTAGAAAAACCAAGTAGTTATAAAAAGTATAATGGCTGGCAACGTTCCAAATTTAGTTTTTAAGTAAAATTACAATCTAATGTTCTTGGAAAAGAAGTAATATAAATGAACATCCCCTCAAAACCCCTAAGCCGACCCCCCCTAATTTTGCCACAAAAAACTGGGAAACCTTATTGACTCAAGTACAAGCCTAGGGTGGAAAATGCAGCAGCTACTGGTAAATTTCAAAAATAAAAATAGATACCAGTAAAAGTAAAATTAATTGAGACATCAGTAGGTTAAATGTTTTTGAATATCCATATTGAATCAGGAGCCCCATATAATGCTCCATACAGTTCATGATGGCGCAATAAGAAGCTCCATACAAAATACACCCCATAAAATGCTGCACAAAGGTTAATATTGCCCCCATAAGATGCTCCATAGAATAATATGCCCCATATGCTGCTCCATAGAAGAGGCCCCATAAGATGCTCCATAGAATAATATACCCCATATGCTGCTCCATAAGATGCCCCATAGATTATGCCCCCATAAAATGCCCCATAGATTATGCCCCCATATGCTGCCCCATAAGATGCGCCATAGATTATGCCCCCCTTATGCTGCCCTCATAAGATGCTCCAGAGATTATGCCCCCATATGCTGCCCCTATAAGATGCTCCATAGATTATGCCCCCCTTAAGCTGCCCCATAGAATATGCCCCCATTTGCTGCCTCCATAAGATGCTCTATAGACTATGCCCCCCATATGCTGCCACCATAAGATGCTCCATAGATTATGCCCCCATATGCTGCCCCCATATGCTGCCCCATAAGATGCTCCATAGATTATGCCCCCCATATGCTGCCACCATAAGATGCTCCATAGATTATGCCCCCCCATATGCTGCCCCCATAAAATTCTCCATAGAATATGCCCCCATATGCTGCCCTCATAAGATGCTCCAGAGATTATGCCCCCATATGCTGCTCCTATAAGATGCTCCATAGATTATGCCCCCCATATGCTGCCCCATAGAATATGCCCCCATATGCTGCCGGTGTTGCAGCTGGCTCAGGACCCAGCACCTGCAATATTCACCTGTCCCGAGTCCATCGCTGCTGTCTGCTGCGTCCTGTGTCAGTGACGTTCAGACAGCAGAGGGCGCGGCGCGCACTAACCACGTCACCGCGCCCTCTGCTGGCTAAACGTCACTGACAGAGGACGCAGCAGGCAGCAGCAAGCAGCGATGGACCGGGGACAGGTGAATATCGAATATATTTACCCCCTCCTGGCGCGGTCTCTGCAGCCTCGTTCTCCCACGGTCTCCCTTCCTTCCTTCAGCGGTCACGTGGTACCGCTCATTAAACTCATGAATATGCGCATATTCATGAGTTTAATGAGCAGTACCACGTGACCGCTGAAGGAAGGAAGGGAGACCGTGGAGAAGCAGGGGCTGCAGAGACAGCGCCAGGGGGGTGAGTATGATCTCTGACACCCCCGCCGACCCCCTTGTATATGACTCGTGTATAAGCCGAGAGGGGGACTTTCAGCCCAAAAAAATGGGCTGAAAATCTCGGCTTATACACGAGTATATACGGTAAATAACCATAATAATAATAATTATATATATATACATAGAATACAAAATTTACCTCCTTGTTCTAAAAGTAACTTGATAAGCGGCAAACGGTACTCCGCTTCAAGACTTAGATTGCTTATTACGTGGAAAATATCAACATTAGTAAGAGCACATCGTTGAATCAGTCCTTCTTGAGTAGATTTGCCATTCACATTTCTGGTCAGAAGCAGTAAAACCACCTGCCACCGTTGTTCCAATATTAACTGGGTGATGAGGCGTTCAGCAACAGAGTCTGAGATGTCACATTTAACGTCAGATGGGATTTCTACAACAGACAATTGTGTTAGACATTAAGAGAAGAAATTATATGAGCAAACTATATAGAATAAACAGAATATTAAGAAAGCCACGCTTAGAATGTGGGCAGTTTCAGGATGGTAAAAGGATTATAACAGATAATGTGGAACCTGCAGAGAGTCATCTTGTGGACGCTGTCCATTTTTAATGGCATAATGGAACATATTTTAGAAGGCTGGAAGAAGTCCCAAGTCCATCCAGTTCAGTCCATTCTTCAACATTTCAGTCTTTCTTTTCTTATAGTAGAGATCTTTTTTCATCTAGACGTAGTGGGTATCCTCTGGATAAACCCCGGATATTACTTGACCACGACAGACCTTTATATTGCTCTTTGATATAATTGTTAGCTTGCGTCTCTTTACTGATGGGTGCATTACACAAGTTTAGAGTTCAGCTTTTCCACAGTGTTTTCTGCAGATAACATACCAGACACAGGGATTTTTGTGTGTACTCACCATAAAATCTTTTTCTCCGAGCCAATCATTGGGGGACACAGGACCATGAGCCAAGGCTATAGATCCTTCCACCTCACGAGAGTCTTCGGATCTGAGTGTGTCTGGGGGACGAGTTGTGGGGACATTTTTGAGAAAATTGCCTATCTTCTGCCGCAGTCCGGCCCCTGCCTGAGCAAGACTCTTGTGAAGTGGAAGGATCTATAGCCTTGGCCCATGGTCCTGTGTCCCCCAATAAGGCGAAGGAGAAATTATTTTTTTTTAGCTTTTATGCATTGGCTAGTACTATTGCTTGGAGCAGGTAATGCTGTTTTCATATGTATTAATGGATTTCACTTTTTAAAGATAGGTCTGTAGGGGTCTTTAGATTGTTTTCAGTATCAGGGATATGTGAAATGCAAACTCTGGAAAATGTGCAGAGGCAGCACCGAGCTTACCAGCTGACTAACACCTGCTGTCTGAGGCACACCCTAACTACACAGACAGTGCATACCTATGAGACACAATTGTAAAAATGTAATGTTTTCATTTAAAAAAAAAAATCTTTTTAGTGGTATAAAATATGAAAAATAATTAAAAACATTGTTGCCATGAAAACCTAGGATGGTGCTAGTTCACATTACGACTGCAGTAAATGTGGGTTGGATCTGCTCACATGTGTGTCATATCACTCCTCTTCCCCTTTTTTTGGCAAAATGTTAAGGAAAGGTAAAGTTTAGGGTCACAGTGCAGAGACGTTTTGTTGGTGACTGTAAAGTGATGCCGAGATGTGGACAGTGTCACTGAAGATGGCTGGCAGCGCCCATTCTGTTAGTTGGCTGGCAGCGCCCATTCTGTTAGTTGGCGTTGCACTGCTCAGAACACATATCACACGATAGGTTTCAAAACACGACTTGTGACATCACAGGATTAGCTACACGGCAGACTGCATCACACGTCATGGGTTAGATACACGGTCAGCGGACTGCATCACACAAGATGGGCTTAGATACACTCCTCCATCACACATGATGGGCTTAGATGCTTAGTCGTGCTCAGTCAATGAAAAGCCTCATTCAGATGTCTGTAATGCAGGGACTTCCGAAGGAGCCTTTACTTGACATTTCTGCACACAAATAAACATTAGATGATCTGCTTCAAACCAATTAGCATTCAAGTTTATACAGCTTGGATTTAGAAAACATGCCAAAAATGATGTGGTCACAATTCTTACTTGCCTAATACTTCAGCACACAGTGTAGAGACGAAAACCCTAATTCCAGCGATATGCCACCTATTAAGGTTCTTGCTGCAGTTTTGATAAAATCACTGTTTTATCAAGTGGAGATTAGCATTAGAGGACTACTAAATCTGCTGTCATGAAGTTGAACCCTGCCCCCACCACTGTTTTACATCTTTCTGCCTATGCACAGTGTACACAGGGAGCTGCCAATCAGTGGTGTGAGCAGAGTTATGCAGAGCTCAGATTTCAGAGTACTACTAAATCTGCAGCATAAAAAATGGCTATTTTATCAATATGACAGCAAGCAGCACAGTAAGTGATATACTGCTCAAATCAGGATCTCTGCCCCTACATCAAGATGCTCTGATGTGGTAGCAAAAACCTGTTGACAAATTCTGTTACATAAAACAATAAATTGCACAAATAAGGTTATGTGTACACGGTGCGGAATCTGCTGCGGATCCGCAGCGGATTTGGCCCTGCGGATCTACAGCAGAACTGCAAGTGATGTACGGTATCATTAACCCCTTCATGACCAAGCCTATTTTGACCTTAATGACCAGGCCATTTTTTGCAATTCTGACCAGTGTCCCTTTATGAGGCAATAACTCAGGAACGCTTCAACGGATCCTAGCGATTCTGAGATTGTTTTTTCGTGACATATTGGGCTTCATGTTAGTGGTAAATTTAGGTTGATAATTTTTGTGTTTATTTGTCAAAAAATCAGAAATTTGGTGAAAATTTAGAAAATTTTGCAATTTTCAAATTTTGAATTTTTATTCTGTTAAACCAGAGAGTTATGTGACACAATATAGCTAATAAATAACATTTCCCATATGTCTACTTTACATCAGCACAATTTTGGAAACAAAATATTTTTTTGTTAGGAAGTTATAAGGGTTAAAAGTTGACCAGCGATTTCTCATTTTTACAATAAAATTTACAAAACCATTTTTTTTAGGGACCACCTCACATTTGAAGTCACTTTGAGGGGTCTATATGGCAGAAAATACCCAAAAGTTACACCATTCTAAAAACTGCACCCCTCAAGCTACTCAAAACTACATTCAAGAAGATTATTAACCCTTCAGGTGTTTCACAGGAACTAAAGCAATGTGGAAAGAAAAAATGGACATTTTAATTTTTCCAACAAAAATTTTCTTTTAGCATCAATTTTTTCATTTTCACATGGGAAACAGGATAAAATGGATCCTAAAATTTGTTGGGCAATTTCTCCTCAGTACAACGATACCTCATATGTGGTCATAAACCACTGTTTGGGCGCACGGCAGGGCTCAGAAGGGAAGGAGCGCCATTTGACTTTTTGAATGGAAAATATGCTGGAATATTTAGCGGTTGCCATGTCGTGTTTGGAGAGCCCCTGTGTGCATAAACATTGGAGCTCCTCCACAAGTGACCCCATTTTGGAAACTAGACCCCCCAAGGAACTTATCTAGATGCATAGTGATCACTTTGAACCCCCAGGTACTTCACAAATTGATCTGTAAAAAAAAAAAAAATACTTTTTTTTCACAAAAATTTTCTTTTAGCCTCAGTTTTTTCATTTTCACATGGGCAACAGGATAAAATGGATCCTAAAATTTGTTGAGCAATTTCTCCTGAGTGCACAGATACCTCATATGTGGTCATAAACCACTGTTTGGGTGCACGGCATGGCCCAGAAGGCAAGGAGCACCATTTGACTTTTTGAATGGAAAATTAGCTCCAATCGTTATCGGACACCATGTCGCATTTGGAGAGCCCCTGTGCACCTAAACATTGGAGCTCCCCCACAAGTGACCCCATTTTGGAAACTAGACCCCCTAAGGAACTTATCTAGACGTGTAGGGAGCACTTTCAACCCCCAAGTGCTTCACAAAAGTTTATAACACAGAGCAGTGAAAATAAAAAATATTTTTTTTTCCTCAAAAATGATTTTTAGCACACTATTTTTAATTTTCACAAGGCTAACAGGAGAAATTGGACCACAAATCTTGTTGTCCAGTTTGTCCTGAGTACGCTGGTACCCCATATGTGGGGGGGAACCACTGTTTGGGCACACGGCAGGGCTCAGAAGGGAAGGAGCGCCATTTGACTTTTTGAAATGCAAATTACTTCCAATCGTTAGCGGACACCATGTCGTGTTTGGAGAGCCCCTGTGTGCCTAAACATTGGAGCTCCCCCACAAATGACCCCATTTTGGAAACTAGACCCCCTAAGGAACTTATCTAGATGTGTAGTGAGCACCTTGAACCCTCAAGTGCTTCACAAAAGTTTATGACGGAGAGCCGTGAAAATAAAAATTTTTTTCCCTCAAAAAATTATTTTTTAGTGCGCAATTTTTTATTTTCACAAGGGTATCAGGATAAATTAGACCCCAAAATTTGTTGTCCAGTTTGTCCTGAGTACGCTGGTACCCCACATGTGGGGGGGAACCACTGTTTGGGCACACGTCGGGGCTCGGAAGGGAAGTAGTGACATTTTGAAATGCTGACTTTGATGGAATGGTCTGCGGGTGTCATGTTACATTTGCAGAGCCCCTGATGTACCTAAACCGTGGAACCCCCCCACAAGTGACCCCATTTTGGAGACTAGACCCCCCAAGGAACTTATCTAGATGTGTGGTGAGCACCTTGAATCCCCAAGCGCTTCACAGAAGTTTATAACGCAGAGACGTGAAAATAAAAAAATTTTTTTTTTCCACAAAAAAAAAAAGATTTTTAGCCAGCAATTTTTTTTCCATAGGGGTAGCAGGATAAATTGGCCCCAAAAGTTGTTGTCCAGTTTGTCCTGAGTACGCTGATACCTCATATGTGGGTGGGGACCACTGTTTGGGTACACGTCGGGGCTCGGAAGGGATGTAGTGACATTATGAAATGCTGACTTTGATGGAATGGTCTGCGGGCATCATGTTACATTTGCAGAACCCCTGATGTACCTAAACTGTGGAACCCCCCCACAAGTGACCCCATTTTGGAAACTAGACCCCCTAAGGAACTTATCTAGATGTGTGGTGAGCACCTTGAACCCCCAAGTGCTTCACAGAAGTTTATAACGCAGAGACGTGAAAATAAAAAATATTTTTTTTTCCTCAAAAAAAATGATTTTTAGCCAGCAATTTTTTTTTTCACAAGGGTAGCAGGATAAATTGGACCCCAAAAGTTGTTGTACAGTTTGTCCTGAGTACGCTGGTGCCCCATATATGAAGGGGAACTATTGTTTGGGCACACGTAAGGGCTCGGAATGGAAGTAGTGGCGTTTTGAAATGCAGACTTTGATGGAATGGTCTGCGGTCGTCATTACGTTTGCAGAGCCCCTGATGTGCCTAAACAATAGAAACCCCCCACAAGTGACCCCATTTTAGAAACTAGACCTCCCAAGTAACTTATCTAGATGCCTGGTGAGCACTTTGGACCCCCAAGTGCTTCACAGAAGTTTATAACGTAGAGACGTGAAAATTAAAAAAAAAAATTTTTCCACAAAAATATTTTTTTAGCCCCCAATTTTTTATTTTCTCAAGGGTACCAGGAGAAATTAGACCCCCAAAGTTGTTGTGCAATTTTTCCTGAGTACGCTGATACCCCATATGTTGGGGTAAACCACTGTTTGGGCACACGTCGGGGCTTGGAAGGGAGGAAGCACCGTTTAACTTTTTGAACGCAAAATTGGCTGGAATCAATGGTTCCACCATGTCGCGTTTGGAGACCCCCTGATGTGCCTAAACAGTGGAAACCCCTCAATTCTAACTCCAGCCCTAACCCCAACACACCCCTAACCACAGCCCTAACCCCAACACATCCCTAACCCTAATTCCAACCCTAACCATAACCCCAACAGACCCCGAACCCTAATCCCATCCCTAACCATAACCCTAACCACAAGCCTAACCCTAATTCCAACCCTAACCCTAATTCCAACCCTAACCCTAATTCCAACCCTAACCTTTTCCAACCCTAACCCTCTTTCCAACCCTAACCCTCTTTCCAACCCTAACCCTCTTTCCAATCCTAACCCCAACCCTCTTTCCAACCCTAACCCTCTTTTCAACCCTAACCCTCTTTTTAACCCTAACCCTCTTTTCAACCCTAACCCTAACCCTCTTTTCAACCCTAACCCTAACCCTAATGGAAAAATAAAAATAAAAATATTTTCTTTATTTTATTAGTTCTGCCTACCTATGGGGGTGATAATCGGGGGGTTTATTTACTTTTTCTTTCATTTTGATCACTGTGAGAGTGATCAAAATGAAAGAATGGAATCTGCAGCCGGCAGATTCGGGCGGGCGCACTGCGCATGCGCCCGCCATTTTCAAAGATGGCGGCGCCCATCATCCGGACCCGAGGGACACCGGGAGGGACGGGGGGACTCAGGAGGTACCGGGGGGGGGGGTGAGGGAGGGATCGGAGGCTGGTGGGGAGCAGAGGGAATGGGAGGGGGGCAGATGATGACAGCGGCTGTTTCACTTTTAACAGCCAATCAGAGCGATCGTAGCCACGTGGGGGCGAAGCCACGCCCCCTGTGGTGAATTACAAAGCCCCCTGTATCTGCGGGTCGGGTGACCTTTCAGTGACCCCGGTCACCCGACCCGCAGGGGGGCTTTGAAGTCATGACGCCACATAGGCGTCACTGGTCAGATTTGAACCAGGTTTCATGACGCCTATGTGGCGTCATTGGTCGTGAAGGGGTTAAAGGCAATGTAAATCAAAATCCGCAGTGCACATGCTGCAGATTTTTCTGCGGATTGAAAACTGCAGCATGTCACTTCTTTTGTGCAGAACTGCTGCAGTTTTACACCTGCTCCATTCTTGAAATTCGCAGGTGTAAAACTGCAGGGGAAAACTGTACAAAAACTGCAGTAAAAATCCGCAGGTAAAACGCAGGTCATTTTACTTGCGGATTTAGCAAAATCTGCGCGGAAAATTCCACAGCAGATTCCGCACCGTGAGCACATACCCTTAAGGGGAGTGCATAGCTAAGCAGAGCTGTGGAGTCCGTAAGACAAACCTCTGACTCAGACTCGTCAATTTCCCTAACTACAACATACATGACTCATGGTTAATTGATACATTTACTGTAGCAAAATGGTAACATCAAGCTTTCCATTACCAATATGATTAAAAAGCTTGATTATTGTGATAGAACATAAAATATATTCATTGGAATACAAGTTTAGAGCACAAAAAAGCGTTAATAAATTGTAAATATGGAATACATTATGCAGTAAGTGGGGAAAAAACGGTTAACAACAAAAACGTACTGAATAACAATTGTGCAGTCTATGAATTTGTTCTGAGAAAAAATATCACCTCCATCATAGTTGACCTCAAATCTGACCTAATTATTGTAAGGCTAGAGAACAACCTCGGCTGGTGGCAAAGTGGTAACCACATGGGCAACAACTCTATATACCCAATTTCTGGGTATAAAGTGCAGCATAGATTCATCTCCACTAAAAGCTGAGATCCTTAGGTCAGGAACACAACATTTATAGGTCATTTCATGACTTTCCTAAATTCTTATGAAACATGGATTTTTGTGATAACTCACCGTAAAATCCTTTTCTCCGAGACGCTCATTGGGGGACACAGGACAGTGGGTGTATGCTACTGCTGCCACGAGGCTGACACTAAGTGGATGAAAAAAAGGTTAGCTCTTCCTCCGCAGTATACATCCTTGCCTCGATTGCAGGCGAAACCAGTTCGGTGCAAAAGCAGTAGAAGATCTAGAAGACAAAATCTGCCTCAATGCAGGTAACATGTCTACAAAATCCACCTGGTATTATAAATACCTATTAATAAACAAAACAAGAGCCAACTGACTAGCAGGGTGGGTGCTGTGTCCCCCAATGAGCGTCTCTGAGAAAAGGATTTTACGGTGAGTTATCACAAAAATCCATGTTTCTCCTTCGCCTCATTGGGGGACACAGGACAGTGGGACGCCCTAAAGCAGTCCCTGGGTGGGAAGTCGACTCTCCGGTCCAAGCTACATGCACCTACTGTCAAAAGGTGCCCACCGCTGCTTGGAGAATCCTTTTACCCAGGCTTGCATCTGCTGAAGCTTGAGTCTGGACATTTGTAATGTTTGGAGAATGTGTGCCGGTTGGACCAGGTTGCCGCCTTGCATACCTGCTCTGCCGATGCCTGGAGCCGAAGAACCCTCGAGGCGCCCACTGCTCGAGTGAGTGCGCTCTGATCTCTGCTGGCACAGCTGCGCCTCCGATGCGGTAGGATTCCTGAATCGTCAGCCGAATCCACCTGGCTATGGTTGCTCCTGAGGCAGCAAGTCCCTTCCTGCGACCCTCGGGGAGCACGAACAGCGTGTCTGTAACGAAAGGATGCCGTCCATGACACGTACCTCCTGGGAGCTCTCCCCAGGTCCAACGTATGAAGAGACTTTTCTACCCGGTGTACCTGTGCCAGGAAAAAGGAGGGCAAGGCAATATTCCTCATTAAAACGAAATGAGGAAACTACCTTCAGTAGAGAAGGGGGAGCTGGCCTGAGGACCACCTTACCCTTGTGAGACATCAGGAACGGAGCTCGGCAAGATAGAGCTGCCAGCTGCGGGACCCTCCTGATTGATGTTATCGCCACGAGGAACACCACCTTCCAGGGAAGGTATGTCGAAGAGACCTCTTGTAGTGGTTTGAATGTAGCTTCCTGCAGAACGCTTAGGACCAGGTTAAGGTCCCAGGTGTCCCGAGGGGTCCTATAGGGGGGTACCAAGTGTGAGACCCCCTAGCTTAAGGTTTATACATGCAGATTGGTAGCGATTCTGCGCTGGAACAGGACGAATAAGACGGATATCGGTCTCCTGAGGGAACTTGGAGCTAAACCCAGTCCAAGCCAGACTGGGAAAAACGCCAAAAAGTTGGGAATAGAGAATCTCAGTGGAGAACGGCCGTGGCCCTGACACCATGAAAAGACAATCTTCCAGGTGTGGTGGAAAATATGTGCTGAGGTGGGCTTCTGGGTGCTAACCATTGTAGCAACCACATTACGTCCGAACCCAGCCTAGGTCTGAATCCAAGATTCAACGGCTAAGCCGTCAAACACCGGGCCCCTGGAGTAGCTGCACCAGGTTTGTGTACTACGCCCGCCGAGGCCAATCTGGGGGCAGTAGCATCACTGAAACCCCTTCTGCCCTGATCCTCTTGATGATCCTTGGGAGTAGCGGCAGCGGGGGAAATAGGTATGGGAGGCGAATACTGGTTCCATGGCAGAACCAACGCATCCCCGGCGATTGCCTGCGGGTCCCGGGACCGAGGCGACCAACGCAACCACCTTGGCGCCTGCCCCAGAGGCCATCATGTCCACGTCCGGCATTCCCCAACATCGGCAACTTTGCCGGAAAACCTCGGGGTGTAGTGACCATTCCCTGGATGCAAGACCCTTCCGGCCTGGAAGTCCAGTTCACTACGCCCGGAATGTGGACTGCCGAGATCACCGAGTGGTTCCTCTCGGCCCAATGAGGGATGTGCCTCACCTCGTGCATGGCTACCCTGCTGCGGGTGCCCCCCCTGGTGATTTATGTCAGCCATGGACGTGGCGTTGTCCGATTGAATCCGGACGGGGCGGCCTGCTAGAGGATGATGAAAACGTTGCGGAGCCAGCCGGACTGCTCGAATCTCTAATGAGTTGATCAGGAGGCGTGCCCCCTGCAGCGACCACCGTCCCTGGGTCGCATGATGGCGAAAAAACTGCTCCCTAGCCGAGGAGATCGCCGTCGGTTGTGTCCACCAACCCATGGTCCGGGGGAAAAGGTTTCCCCTGAAGACGGGAGGAACTGACTGTCCTCCACCCGAGTGCCTGTCTGACATGCCTGGACAACTGGCACTGGTGGTTGAGTGTGACCGGGTTCTTGTCCCATGATGCCAAGAGGGCGAGGATGGAGTTGGGCAAATGGAATTGCTTCTATTGCTGCCACCCTCTTCCCTAAGACCCTCATGCAAAGACGAATGGTGTGAAGGACTGGCTGGCGAAGTATCTGGACTCCTTGCCGAAGAGCTAGGGCCTTATCTCGAGGGAGGCTCACCAACCCTCGGGAAGTGCCGAAGATCATCCCTAAAAAGGAAATCCCGAGCTGGGACCGGGGATGATTTCTTCAGGTTGACCAACCACCCTAAGCAGGCAAGAGTATCTAGCGTGATGCTGACGCTCCCCTCGCATGCTTGATATGAAGGGCCCTTGATCAAGAGGTCGTCTAAATGAGGCAAGACGACTATGCCCCGGGAGTGCAGGATGGCCATGATGACCTCCCTGACCCCTGTGAACACTCCGGGGGTGGTAGGCTAGCCCAAAGGGGAGAGCTGCAAAGCTGAAAGCGCAGGTATGCATCTTGGATGTCGATAGAGGCCAAATATTCTCCCGATTCTATGACAGCTATGACCGAGCGGAGAGACTCCATCCGGAAATGTCTGACCCTGACAAATCTGTTCAGAAGCTTAAGGTCCAGAATGGGCATGACAGCCCCATCCCTTTCGGGGGCCGTGAACAGGTTGGAATAGAAACCCTGACATCTTTCGTTTTCCGGTACAGGGATGACCACCGTTTTGCCAGAGCAATTATATGGCCATGAACAAAGCCTGTGCCCGGAATTCCATTTTGGGAGGATGAAAAAACAAAAAATCGTCTTGGGGCTGTGTGACAAAGTCTGACTTGTACCCCAAGGATACCAGCCCCCTTGCCCATGTGTCACGCACGACGGATAGCCAGACATAGCGAAACCAGAGTAGGCGACTGCCTACTCTGCTGGTGTCACCCGGAACTTGCCTCAAGTCATTAGGCTGAAGATCTTTGGGACCTAGGTCCCCTTGATCTGGGCTGTTGGGATCACATTCTCTCCAATGGGTTGGCTCTATATGAGACTTGAAGACCCCTGTCCTGGCCTTGGGGCGACCTGCAACGGCGGGGTTGGTTGCTGGAGCCCACAGGGGTTGCGAGAGGACCGAAACCGTGTCTGAAACTGGTGATGAAAAAGCTGTTTAACCCCTTGTTGAGGGAGAAAACTGCTCCTACCCCTGTGGAGTCAGAGATAAGCTGGTCCAACCTCTCACCGAATAGGCGGCCGCTCTGATAAGGTAAAGAAGTTAAGGACTTCTTGGAGGTTGAATCCGGACGCCAAGTCCTCAACCACAGAGCCCTTCTAATAGCAATTGCATTTGCGGCAGCGAGTGCTGCAAAGTAAGCCGCATCCAAAGGCGCATTAATCAAGTAGTCCGTGGTCAACGCAATCTGATTAGCAATATCTGCTACCTCCGCAGGCAGGTCCACACCCTGCAAGGCTCTGTTTAATGATTTAGACCAAGAGTCCATGGCCCTAGCCACCCAAGTTGCTGCGAACGAGGGAGAGACTGAACCCGACGCCTCAAATACTGAGCGAGCCAGGCTCTCTATGAGACGGTTGGTGGGATCCTTGATAGAGGAACCATTAGGTATGGACAACAGGGCTTTAGAGGCCAAGCGCGACATGGGTAGATATACCGTCGGGGATTCCGAACACCTTTTACGGAGATCAGCGGCAAATGGGTATCTTGCCTCGAGCTCTCTCTGGCCTAAGAAAGGCCTGTCCGGCCGTTCCCTGTGTCGTTAAATGCTGAGTGAGCGCAAATACTCTATGAAGCCGCTTGACCCGCTTAAATGACCCCTTGTACCCTGAGGCCAGGGTGGATTCGTTGTCAACCTCAGGGTCTGGTTGACGCCTCGATAAGGCTGTCCACCGTTTCCTAGTAACCCGGAGTAACTAAGACAAGGGGCTCGACCGAGTTGTAATCCGAGTTCTGCTCGAGTGCTCGTTATCGACTACTGGAGAGGGCGAGCGACAGGCAGACCTCACGGATGCCAAGGCACCGGACGGACCGAGAGACGCTGTGTGGGTTCGTTCCCCCCCATGTCTGCCTAGTGAGAGAGCGGCCCCTGTGAGGTGGAGGACCCCTCTAAGACAGGTGAGCCACTATCCCTGCTCCTATCTGGGGCTTGAAGGGACTCGATTGCTCTCGTTTGCGAGGCCATAGAATGCGACAGAGACCATTCCGGGCGGTCGCAGGGGAGGGCTCCTGGGCACGTTCAGACTCACAGACTTCACAGATTTGCCTACTTTGTGCATGTGGGAAGGCAGACCGACAGGAGGTGCATGCAGCATACAGAAACGTGTGCGTCTTAGCTGTTCTGAACATGGTGGCCCTGCTAGGTGATATGCCTGCGGGGTTCTACTGCTTAGCCTCTGGCAAAAAAAAAGATGGTGGCCTTCCTCCTTCGGGGGTAGCACTTACCCCAGTCCTGGATCCCCTTTAGGCATCAAGCCTGCCGTACTGCTGCACCCTTTTCCAAAAAGCGCGCCTCGGCGTGTGGGCGGTCCTGCAGGAAGAGAAGGCACCGCCGGTGATGTCCTATGGGCCGAGCTTCTGCTCGTGGCCTAGCGCCGGCTGAAGCCAGGGACTAAATTTTTCGGCACCCGCCCGAGGCTCCGGGGGCGGGTCTGCCGGAAGTACACGGGGGCGAGACTTCCGCCCGCGTCGTAGTACCGGCAGAAGCCGGTGACTAAATTTAGGGCGCCCGCCCAAACACGGGACCGCCAAAAACACAGAGGCCTGTGTGCTACCACTGTGGGGGCGCATGCTGGCACCCGAACCCGTGCTGCCGCCCAGAGGAATGCCGACCCTAGGGGTTTCAGGAGCCCTCCCAGCCCACCTCCTTCCGCGCCTCACCCCTGGAGCTCCAGCTGATCCTCAGGTTAGGGTGGAGTAAGGGGGCTGCATCCAAATCAAGGACGGTGCAGGCACCCTAGCTCCATCTTTCCCTCTAAGGGACGAGGAGAGGGACCATCCGCCTCCTTCCACTACCGCAGTACTTGCATTGGTAGTGCAGTTGGAGGCCGCACGGACTGTACCTGTGCCTCTGTACAGCCTAGGGTTTCAATACCTTAGGGTGGTCAGAGCGAGTCCGGCATCCCACGTCGCGGGAAAGGATACGTGAGGCGACACCCACACGTGCTCGCCCGTTGTTGGTTTGGGGAGATCAGACCCTTTCAATAGGGTCCGTCGCCCCTGTCTCATCTTCATGGGAAAAAAAAAACAGAAAAAAAAAATGAAGAGTCTGGAAAATGACCAGA
Organism: Dendrobates tinctorius; assembly: GCF_039654945.1. Classification (NCBI taxonomy): domain Eukaryota; kingdom Metazoa; phylum Chordata; class Amphibia; order Anura; family Dendrobatidae; genus Dendrobates; species Dendrobates tinctorius. Next base: position 23,464,161 of record NW_027361829.1, on the reverse strand, counting down.
CGTGTGTGCCTCCTAGGACACTAAGCATGAACTGGTTTCACCTGCAATCGAGGAGAGGGTGTATACTGCGGAGGAGGAGCTAACCTTTTTTTCATCCACTTAGTGTGAGCCTCCTGGCGGCAGTAGCATACACCCACTGTTCTGTGTCCCCCAATGAGTCGAAGGAGAAAAAATATTTAGCACATCCTGCACTGAACTACTTCACCCAAAGTATTATGTATTGTAGGGGTCGGGGTTGGTCCATTTTACACCGACTCCACCAAAATCGACACCAACTCCACAACTCCAACTCCACACCACTGTAGCCTAGCAATCAAAAATAGTTATATTTTGAAAAACAGTTTAGGCGATACTTAGATGATGGCCTACCTTTCAGAGATGATAGAAGATGCAGGAAATTTTGGACAGTTTTGTGCCTAAGGTTATTCACTTGACCATCTTGCTTGCAGAAGTCATTGAACTGATCCAGTGCACAAGCAAATGAATCAATCTTAGACTTAACGGAATTGCATGCCACTACAAAGAAAGAAAACATAAGCGTTATTTAGATGTACTGACATCACAAGTTTAGGCCAGTCACCTCCTTGTATTGTGAACATTAATAAAATAGATTACGGTAACTATTAGGATAAAAAGCAAAGTTATAGAACACAATCAGCCTAATGCCAAATACATCAAGCTCTTCTCAAATGTTGCATCTCATTCCTTCATCTCTCAGTAATTAGAAGATAGAAGCCATAAGGATTTCTTCCCTCTATTCCTCAGACTCATCAATGCTACATACAGTTACCGTAACATCCCAAGTGCTGCATGCTGACTGCATCCGCTCCCATCAGAACAGGCCATGCAGTCATACATACCCTCACATGGCATGATTTATACTCATGCTTTATCTTTTTATATTTGTAAAGATATTTTATATTTTTAGTCCCCCTACCAGAAGTGAACCTGTGATTGCTTCATAATTTGTGCTATTAGACACAAACACATGGGCCATGCACACAGCAAACAAGTCTGTATGACAGTGTTCACACCACCAAAAGACTGAAACACAGAAAAACACAATAAAACAAACGTATAAAAATACTCTGTTGTAAAAAGTAACAGTAAACAGCAAGTGCTAGTAAAAAGATGAGGTGCTAGTAAAAAGCAGTCTTTCATAGCGTGTCCACATCAGACATTACCTGCCTGAATCCTGCTTATACAGGTACTATACACATGATCAGGTTTTTAAATACATTGGTTAGGACTGCTCTGAGATGGGTGTACCATGACGTTTGGTAGAGCGGCTTAGTATACATTTTTTGCAAAAGTAGTATCCACTAAATACCCTGTTTTGTTATCATCTTTTTACTAGCACTTGCTGTTTACTGTTACTTTTTACAACAGAGTATTTTTATACGTTTGCTTTACTGTGTTTCATAACTTGTGCTGTGTGCTATAGTAATACTAAGGTATTGCAGTAAACAGTGAATTTTAAAGGGGTTATCCCAGCACCTATTAATCTTTTTCTAACACCTTGTAGCTGAATAATCTCTCAACGAACAATATATATATATATATATATATATATATATATATATATATATATATATATATATATACGCCTTATCATGTCTGTCTGTAACCGAAATCCCGCTGCGCCGTATGGTCGCGGCCGCTAGGCCCCCGCCAGGCCGCAACCAATCAGCAACAGGCGCAGTCCGCAATTAGAAGGACGCACGCCACCGCTACCGTGCCGTCGGGAGATCAGCGGCGCTAGCCGCGGGTCATCTCCGGGCGCACGGGTGTCAGCAGCGACGCAGCCGGAGATGCCCAGCGCTAGCCGGTACCCAGGGTCCGGAGGAGGAGACTCCTTCGGACCCCCGGTACCATAAACGTGTAAAAAATTAAAATAAAATATAGTGATCTACTCACCTTCCGACGGCCCCCGGAATCTGTCCCTTCTCTCCACGCTGCCGGCATCTTCCGTTCCCAGTACTGCTTTGCGCGAAATACTGCTGATGACGTCGTGCTCTCGCGAGAGGACGTCAGCAGCGGTCTTTGGCGCAAAGCAGTACTGGGAACGGAAGATGCCGGCAGCGTGGAGAGGAGGGACAGATTACGGGGGCCGTCGGATGGTAAGTATATCACATTTTTTATTTTAATCTCCCGCTGGCCATATTCTAGAGTACCCGATGCTTTAGAATCGGGCCAGCAGCTAGTGCCTTTAGATACTCATTGGATACACTCTTACTCCTCTTTCTGGCTCCAATTTATCCACCACTGCATTTCTTTCCTCAGTGTGAATTAGGCGGTTCTTCAGTATTGGCTATGTGACCCCTGCTTTTCCAGGCTCCTTGCGCTCTCCAGTGCACGGCTCATATTAGCTCCTATGTGAAGTGCTATTGGGATCAGAGGCAACCATACATGCGCTCACTGCACAGCAAGACTGCTCTAAGAATAGCAGATAACTATTGAGCATGTGTGATCTGCACAAAGAACTATGGGACGTATTCATAGGCTACAAGGTAAGTAAAAATCCCTAACATGCAGATTTAGATTTTCATGGGTCAATATCTGGAGAGGTTAATACTTTTGGAAATTGATTGTACTTGACAAGATTATTGTGAGAATATTAAGCTACTGAGCAATGATTGACATTGTGGCGATAACCCTTTAACTATCTTATATGATGCCCTGCCATGGGCTGCACTTCGTAGGAGCACAAACATGGCAGCGACAAGGGCCTTCAATATTCCAACCTAATATTCTCCTACAGCTTCCATGGAAACCCATCGGCACACCATGGGGAAGGGCCAACGAGTGCCCGAATCATCGTGCCACTGGCGTCACGCCACGTAATATCACTTCCAGGGGTGTTTCCGGGACGCTGGGCTGAGAGGACATGCAGTAGGAAAGCTCCCTCCAGACATTGCTGATTACAAGGCTCCACAGCCTCATTTCCGGCCAGATTACTTTCAGCGATGGGCCCCAGGAGAGCCCGGACCCCGGCACATGTTAGGACAGTGTCGACTGCTCACGCGACAGCCCTGGATGCGTTCCTCTTCAGAGAGCCACCTGATATGGCTGCTTCACAGAGGGAGGAAGGTGAGGTTGGAGGCTCAGACACAGGGGAGCTGCTGATTGGGACAGGAGACGATGAGCCATCAGGGGGTGAGGTGTATGGATACATGGAGGAGGTTTCCCAGCAGCAGGGACTACAGGAGTGTCTGAGGGGGTTGAGTTCACTTTCAGTGTCCTCCTCACTAAATGGTTGCTTGGCTTCTGGAAACTGTGTTCTGCAGCCTCCCCTCCTCCCCCAGGCTGCATCAAATCCCTAAGCACACATCACAGACAGGAAAGAAAAAAGTCTCCATACAAAAGGCCAGGGGAGACTGGGATATCCTACTAATAAAGAAGGGGACTGGACTGACACACATGATGATTCCTCTGGGGATGAGGGACTGGCATATGATCCTCCCTCTTCAGCTGCTTGGAAGAGACTCTTGTTACATTTTCCCTCTAAAGATGATTTTAAGGCTTTAATTAATCAGGTTAAAGATACTTGCAGACCTGAGATTGCATGTTTAAGACAAGATTTGTAGCAACAGGTCGCATAGACACTCTGGAAGGGGATCATGATGTTACTAGATCTCATATGTCAGAAATGGATCAACTAAAACTACTGTAGCAGAAGACTGCAAAAGATCTCCAGGTTCAATTAGAGGATCTAGATAACAGGGGCAGAAGATGTAATATTAGAGTACGGGGTGTTCCAGAGTCAAATGAACAGGAGAATCCTAAACTAATACTTCAAACTATTTTTAACTCTATACTTGGAGATCCACCCACAACACAAATCAAAATGGACAGAGCACACCGAGCCTTACAGCCGAAAGGGTCTATACCATGTCCTTAACTTGGCATCATTTAGAACTGCTGTTGGACTTTCTGTCTTTTTCTGTTATATTGCACAATATATTTTGATGCCACTGGGGGAAACATCTTCCACGAGATCATTGTAATTGTACTCCATTCTTTCTAGCCCTCTAGTTTGTAAGCCAGAGTGATTTGTCTCATTTCTGATTGTAAAATTTGATACAATTTAATAAAAATTACAGTTATTAAAACAAAAAATCACTTTCAACCTCTGACAATGGCATTTAAGTGGTTAACAATCTGAGCTAGCTAGCTTCAATCAATTTAGTAGGAGAAAGGTGCTGGCTGTACAAAACTGCTGGCGCCTGCATAGTAGGGAACAAGTTCTGTTTCTTAGTCTTCTCCAATGTGCCGTAAATGTGCGGAACAGAGGAAATGACTAGCGTTTTAGGGCGTGTGCACACGTAAGCATTTTTTCCACGTTTTTTTAAGCATTTTTACCAGCAAAAACGCTTAAACGCTTACAATAAGCATCCCATTCATTTTAATGAATTCTGCACTTTTTGTGCATATTGATGCATTTTTTTTTCCGCGAAAAAAACACATCACGGAAAAAAACGCAGCATGCTCATTAATTTCGCTTAAAAATCCACATTTCTAACTATTTTCTATGAGACTGGGGATGCACCGGAAAAAAACGCATAAAAAACGTGAGTTTTCTGAGGAGTCTGGTTTTCAGTCAGGAATTTTCTGCATACGTGGGCATATAGCCTTAGGCTGTGTGCACACGCTGCGGATTAGGTGCGGATTCACCCGCGCGGATTTTGTAAAATCCGCAGGTCAAAAGACCTGCGGTTTTACCTGCGGATTGCTCTGCGGTTTTGCCCTGCGGTTTTTCATCTCCTCAATGGAGATGGCAAACCGCAGCAGAATCCGCAGAAAGAATTGACATGTCAATTCTTTCTGCGGATTGAAAACCGCAGATAATCCGCGCGGAAAATTCCGCACCGTCTGCACTGCGGTTTTTGATTCCCATAGGGAATCATGGTACTGTACACCGCAGCAAAAACTGCTGCGGGTCCGCAGCGGCCAAAACCGCTGCGGAACCGCAGCAAAATCCGCAGCGTGTGCACACAGCCTTAATGATCCACTAAATAAAAGATAACCATTAATTCATGCATGGCACTTCTATGCACATACACAGTAATGCACAATTAGCAAGTACCAGCTGACTCGGCTGGAGAAAGCGCTGTAGCAAGTTGGCTTGATAGATGCTTTTTGATCATATCCTCTGCTTTGAAGTTTTTATTCCGTTTGAGCATTGTTGCAGCATCCTTTCCCTGCTTGTTAGTGATGCATGGGTCCACTCCAAATTCCAGAAGCATTTTTACATCTTGTGATTGACCTATGGAAGGAGCATAGATAATTCACATTTCAATATGAAACCCTTTTTGGTTTGCTATGCAGAGTAGGCTACGGACATTGCTTTCCATTTGTATATCATGTACAGTCTACAATGAGGTTTAGATGTGTGCTGCTATGTCTCTGTACAGGCTTGTTTTCATTCAAAATAGCAACAAAAAAAACACACAAAGCAGAACTGTAAGGCCATGTGCACACGATGTAGATTTGCAGCGGATCCGCAGCGGATTTTACCACGCAGAAACGTTGCATATCCGCATTGTGATGTACAGTAGCCTTAAAATCAATGAAAAAAACCGCTGTGCAGACGCTGCGGATTTTTCCGCGCGGTTTTCCTGCGGTAAAAAATCCGCAGCATGTTACTTCTTTTGTGCGGTTTTCCATCTTCCCTGTCACCAAATCCGCAGGGGGAAAACCGCACAAAAACCGCAAGAAAACCGCAGGAAAAATGGAAGAAATCCGCAGGAAAAATGCAGGTCATTTGACCTGCGCTTTTCTTCCATGGCTAAAAAGTCTGTCTGCACTCAGCCTAAGTCAGCTTGAAAAGAAGCAGATCAAAAACAGCCGCAAAAGATTCAAAACAACCACCTGAAGGTAATTGCAGCTGCACAATGTAAGTGTTAGAATCCCTATGCCAAGAGTTTTATAATTACTATCTTTTTCATTGGAGAAGACTTATTGAATAAGTATTCACACTGTGTCCTAACTGTGTAATCAGAAACATTTTAAAAAATATGGCATTTTCCCAACACCAACCACCATCCCCAAATAATGGTAGTTGGTGGTTATCCCAGATTGGTAACTCTGATGAGTAAGGCTGAGTGCAGACGTACGTTTTGGCCCTGCGGATTTTTCCGCGCAGAATGGAAGAAATCCGCAGGTCAAATAACCTGCATTTTTCCTGCGGATTTCTTCCATTTTTCATGCGGTTTTTGTGCGGTTTTCCATCGCGGTTTTCCCCCTGCGGATTTGGTGACAGGGGAGATGGAAAACCGCACAAAAGAAGTAACATGCTGCGGATTTTGTACCGCGGAAAAATCCGCAGCGTCTGCACAGCGGGTTTTTTTACATTGATTTTAAGGATACTGTACATCACAATGCGGATATGCAACGTTCCTGCGCGGTAAAATACGGTGCGGAACCGCTGCAAATCTGCATCGTGTGCACACAGCCTTAGGGGACCATGCTCGGTTTGGAAGCATGCATCCCTATGTAATGCTCATTTTTCCTTTGTGCGAGTTCAGGCATGTGTAAGGAAGACCACTATGTCACTCTGCTCCAGCTAGGCTGTATGCACAGAAAAGAGTCCTCAAAATCCAGCTATAAAAAGACACAAGAGGAAGGTCAGGCGTGTGACGGGAAAAGGACAAAAGGGCTTCTGGAAATTGTGGTACTCCAGACAGCTACTGCAGTCCAGTGATCTCAGAAACGAGACAACCTAATCTCCTTAGTGAAGAAATCAGCACGACAGTAGAGAGAACAGCAGCATGAGACAAGTTTATTTTGGCATAGAGGGTACCCTTTTTTACAATCTTGTGATTGTTTTTGAAAAACATTAATTGTTCATCCACTTAAGCAACACGTGTGCAACATGCTGTGCATCATCATTAGTGTTTATAGCATTTTAGACACTTTGTGCCTTGCTCAAAACTGAGAGCCAAGTAGATAGAAAATAAACTGGCTAAGAAAAGTCGTAAGACGCGCCAACATTTATAAACACCAAGCAACACTTTTTGGAAAAAGAACATCAACCAAGTAGGAAATAAAAGTATTTAAAAATGTTTACTGAGCTTTGCTAAATTATCACTCGCATGTGCCATGCTGGTAAAATTGGAGCAATATCTACCATCATGCAAAATTTTTAAGTCTTTCTCCAAAATCTAAATTGGCAAAGGAGGCTTCATAAAAGAGTTCTAGAAGATGTAGTTTGTCAAGGTATCATTAAAGAGGTCTGAAACTAAATTAATTTCATACTATATGTCAAACATAGAAGATTTAAAGCAGATAGGGAGAGTTATTTTTCTACTTCCGAAGACAATTCATTTGAGTCTCCCAGCATGCATTGGGTATTCTCAAATGGCTCGTCATTAGGAAACAGGGGCTTGTCATTCCCACTGCTTCCTTTTCTGCACTGAAACTAAGCATCTTCTTGGGAGGCACTACAGTCAGGGGAGGCACTACAGTCAGGGGAGGCACTACAGTTGCTTTACACAGTTTCTTTCACTGTCCTCCCCTGATTACGTTCTGTTTCAGCAGCAATGATGGAGAAGTGACAGTAGCTTCTCTCACTTCTGTCTAGTGTCTACACTACTTGCGTTCCAACTTTTTGTTCACTGAAATAAGAGGTCATCAGGAGGCGGTGATAGAAGCAGTGTGAGTTACAGAAACACCGCTCCACAGCTTGTCACCACCCTGAAACAAATTCTCATAGGGGAGCGGTGATCAAAACAAGGCGAATGACAACCGTGCCTCCCCACAGCCCCCATCACTTACCCTGCTTCTATCACTGCCCCTGATGATGTCAACACCGCAGCAGGGACAGGAGAAGTGGAGGCTGAAGATTCCACGTGGCTACAGAGAAGCTGCAGTCACTTCTGCATCACCACTACTGAAACAAGAAATCATCAGGTGGCGGCTGTGACAGAAGCAGTGGCAAGTGACCACAGCGCTAGCCCCTGATGACACTTCATTTCATGATACCCAAATCCTCATCACAAGTAAGAAAAAAATACAGACACAATGTTAAAGTAAACAACAAAGGATAGGGATTTTTTTTAAATTGAAGTATATTACAAAAGTGGTTAGATTAATACATATAATATGAAATTCATTTAGTTTTGGACAACCCCTTTAAAGGAGACAATTTTATCCCAGAGTATGGTTGTACTCACTATACTCTGAACTTTACCTTATTAACTATGCAGTGAGTGGTCCTAAAAGCTTCATATAGGGAGTACTCATAGACTGTAAGCTTGCGAGCAGGGCCCTCGTTCCTCTTGGTATCTGTTATGATGTATGTGATTATTGTTATACTGTAATGTCTATTGTCTGTACAAGTCCCCTCTATAATGTAAAGTGATGTGGAATATGTCGGCGTTATAGAAATAAAATTATTAGTAGTAGTAGTAGTACTGATTTACCTATCTAAAATGCCAAAGTGCCTAGGCTGAGCAAATCCAAGATTTTGAATTAGTACCCAAAAGAGACCAATAGACTTTCAGCTAATCTCTCCCTTTTTGACCTTGTCCTTTTTTATTTTACTTGATGGAGTTACAGAACGTGCAGAACGTGATGTGCATGAAATACTTTATGGTTGTCCTTATCCACACAGAGTCTGTTAGTGACCCCCCCTTCCAAGACATGCCAACATATCCTGGATGTGGACAACATCACCTTTTATAGGGTTTATTGGGTATATCTCTTTTCACCTTAATGTGATGTGATGCTCTGTGATTTTTTTCTTTTTGTATGTATCAATATTTGTTAAAAATTAGTTTAAGAACAAATATACATGGTGCAGCTTCTGGCTAGCTCTGGGTGAATAGTTAGTTCTCCCCAGGCTTGCAAGGATTTTACTCAGCTGTCAGACAGACCTTATCAATTTCTACTTTTAGACGTAGTCACCGACGTAATATTTTTACTGTAATTTCCACCGGACTCATTCAATCTCCTCTTACAAATACACATTTTATGACCAGCTACTTACACTTAGCTGTGTAGCCATGAGAATTGGATGGAAAGGATGCCACCAGATGTAGAACTGTGTTACCATCCCGGTCTGTTTTATTGATGTGTTTCTTCATTTTTGGCTTCATTTTCATGACATGTTTGAAGAGGCTGTTGTTTGCTTAATTACAAAAAGAAACCACAATATACTGTTACATAATTAGATTGGTTGAAAAAAAGACCTAGGTCCATCAAATTCAACCTTTCTCCACAATTGTGCATTTTGTCACTAAGAGATATAGGCTATGTATTCACGATCAGGAAGAGCAGCGATTTGGACGCCAAAACACTACTATTCCTGATCATAGACACGTAGCCTAGGGGATAAATGTCTGATTTTGGATACCCCACCAATCACAAGAATAAGGATCTTAAAGAAAGGAAGACAGCTACAAGTTCATGGTACTGCTGAATGTAATATATTGCTGCCACCCAGTGACTAGTCTGGAAATTTCTGTTGCACACAGATTTTCTTGCAATTGAATCTAATAGAGAAAGGACTATGTGACCCTTGCTTTTCTTTTTCTCTCTATGTCCAAACCACTACTATTGTCTCTGAAACACATACCTTTTAACCAGCCACGTGATTTACCCTCATATTGTATGTGAATCAAAGTGACGTTATGAGTCCCTCTAAGTCGAAATCTGCTGCCGATAAGTTCAAGACCTATGCCAGAGGCAACAATGTAATGACCACGCAAAAATCCTCAAGGAGATCAATTCAGGAGGAGGCATCAATCTCTCAAGAATCAGAGGATATGGATACAGAGCCCACTCTAAAGCAGGTATCTGAACAACTGTTAATTCCCATTCAAGGTAGTATGGCCTCACTGACCGGGAAAATTGAAGAAATTAAAAAACTGACCTGGGACTCCTCCGCAATGATATGTCTAATTTGGGAGAAAACGTCCGACAGGCGGAGGACAGAATCTCAAGTCTTGAGGACCAAACAGCGCCTCTAAATGAGAGGATCAGAATATTGGAACACAGTTTAGAACTATGTGTGCAAAAGCAAGATGACCTGGAAAATAGATCGAGGCGAAATAATATCCGTATCATTGGATTGCAGGAGAGAGCTGAAGGGAACAATCCGAGTGATTTTGTGGAAAAATGGATCCGTACTTTGTTTCCGGAAGCCACTTTCTCTGCTGCGTACGCAGTGGAGAGGGCGCATCGGGTACCTGGGAGACCAAATCCTCCTGGGGCGCCTCCAAGACCCCTGCTGGCCAGATTTCTCAATTGGAAAGACAGAGACTATATCCTACAATTGTCGCGGAAGGCCCAAGTAATAAAGTATGACAATACTACTGTGACGCTATTTCCAGATTTTTTGGCAGATTTGCAGAAGCGAAGGCCCTCATTTACTTCAATCAAAAGGCGCTTAAGGAGCTCAAATGTGATCTATTCAATGGTGTACCCAGCATGGCTTAGAGTAGTAGATGAGGGAAGGGTAATTTTCTTTCAGAACCCGATAGAGGCGGAGGAATGGATTTCTGGGAGAGAAAGACGGCAGAAGTAACAACAGTAGTGTATATTACTATGGTCAAACACTAATGTTTCTTGTAGTAATTATGCTCATACCTGGACTGGGTACTGCAATGGCTTATTACTAGCTGTTTATACATTGATCTGTTAAACCTAATATGTCGGCTATTTTGTTGCTGTTGCATCCCTCCCCCCTTCCCCTTTTTCTTTTCTAGATATGTTATGTGCTGGACACATGACCACTTAAGCTCCGGTCCATGGGGAGGTTGACAGAATAGTTGGTAATGGAGGTGTGGCGGGGCGTTCATCTCCGGGACGCTGGTGTCACTCGTCCAGGTCTGGGAACTCGGTTACCCTCAGGGTCAAGTAAAAACTGGGTGACTGGACCAATAATTCTGTGTCTGCCGTACTGGGAAGGGGAATTGGGGACCTTACTTTCAAGTATGTGATAGATCCGATATATACGTTATTGGTGGTTCGGATTGGTGGATGAGAGTATGGGAATTCTAGCTATACCTAGGCTTCAGGTTGAAGAAGTTCATGGGCATCCCTTGTTGTTTTTTCCTGACCATTATTATTGGTTAGCGTTTTCCCTTTAATCAGGAATTTAGCTGGAAACAAACGTTGCATCTATCCTTTATTATCCAGGAAAGATATGTATGTAACGGAGCTGACGGTAAAAGAAGTGAATATTATTTTGGGTGCAAATTTGTTTTGGAGTCTAATTTTGGAGTCTACATGGCATTACTTAAACTTCTTTCGTGGAACATAAGGGGACGGGGACTGCTAGGAAACGGAATATGGTGTTTTCTCAGATACGCAAGACACAGGCGCAGATAATTTGCCTCCAAGAGACTCACCTAACACCGGACACTATATCTAGAATGAATAAACCCTGGATACAATGGCAGAGGCACGCCACACATACGTCCTACTCTTGGGGTATAGTCATTATGATTCATAGATCCTTGCGGTGGTCGGCACAAGTAGTGAATAGAGATCCGGAAGGTAGATTTATCTTCATTTATGCATTCATTATGTACTGCTTAATATTTATAATCCGCCACCAGCCAAAATGGATATACTCCAACAGGCTGTGATTTTTGTTGCACAATACCCTGAGGCTAAAATGGTTGCACGGGAGACTTTAATATGATTCTTAACGCCCATTTAGATAGACTAAGTGCTACAGGTTCTAGGTCTGGTAACCAAGACACTACTATACTGGAGCCGCGGAGACACCATCACATGTTTCTCAACGCAAGCAATGACTAGCCAGGTCTTTCCCCGGGAAGGAACAACCACGGGAAGGGCAGTCTCCAATAAAGGAAACCACCTATGCCAAAACATGGTATCCATCCACAGACAGCTGTTTCGGGGTATTGCCCCTCATCAGTGTGGAGTAGGAAACTGGCTAGTAGGAGCAATGCCTAGTGAAAGGCTATGAACATAAGGATGAGTGACCTCATGGAGATCAACATCCAACACTGCGGAGACACCATCACATGTTTCTCAACGCAGTGATCTAGAGCATTGCCCCCATCCCTTATGGGAAATATGCAAAAGCATGTAAATCAACAGCCGCGGAGACACCATCACATGTTTCTCAACGCAAGCAATGACTAGCCAGGTCTTTCCCCGGGAAGGAACAACCACGGGAAGGGCAGTCTCCAATAAAGGAAACCACCTATGCCAAAACATGGTATCCATCCACAGACAGCTGTTTCGGGGTATTGCCCCTCATCAGTGTGGAGTAGGAAACTGGCTAGTAGGAGCAATGCCTAGTGAAAGGCTATGAACATAAGGATGAGTGACCTCATGGAGATCAACATCCAACACTGCGGAGACACCATCACATGTTTCTCAACGCAGTGATCTAGAGCATTGCCCCCATCCCTTATGGGAAATATGCAAAAGCATGTAAATCAACAGCCGCGGAGACACCATCACATGTTTCTCAACGCAAGCAATGACTAGCCAGGTCTTTCCCCGGGAAGGAACAACCACGGGAAGGGCAGTCTCCAATAAAGGAAACCACCTATGCCAAAACATGGTATCCATCCACAGACAGCTGTTTCGGGGTATTGCCCCTCATCAGTGTGGAGTAGGAAACTGGCTAGTAGGAGCAATGCCTAGTGAAAGGCTATGAACATAAGGATGAGTGACCTCATGGAGATCAACATCCAACACTGCGGAGACACCATCACATGTTTCTCAACGCAGTGATCTAGAGCATTGCCCCCATCCCTTATGGGAAATATGCAAAAGCATGTAAATCAACAGCCGCGGAGACACCATCACATGTTTCTCAACGCAAGCAATGACTAGCCAGGTCTTTCCCCGGGAAGGAACAACCACGGGAAGGGCAGTCTCCAATAAAGGAAACCACCTATGCCAAAACATGGTATCCATCCACAGACAGCTGTTTCGGGGTATTGCCCCTCATCAGTGTGGAGTAGGAAACTGGCTAGTAGGAGCAATGCCTAGTGAAAGGCTATGAACATAAGGATGAGTGACCTCATGGAGATCAACATCCAACACTGCGGAGACACCATCACATGTTTCTCAACGCAGTGATCTAGAGCATTGCCCCCATCCCTTATGGGAAATATGCAAAAGCATGTAAATCAACAGCCGCGGAGACACCATCACATGTTTCTCAACGCAAGCAATGACTAGCCAGGTCTTTCCCCGGGAAGGAACAACCACGGGAAGGGCAGTCTCCAATAAAGGAAACCACCTATGCCAAAACATGGTATCCATCCACAGACAGCTGTTTCGGGGTATTGCCCCTCATCAGTGTGGAGTAGGAAACTGGCTAGTAGGAGCAATGCCTAGTGAAAGGCTATGAACATAAGGATGAGTGACCTCATGGAGATCAACATCCAACACTGCGGAGACACCATCACATGTTTCTCAACGCAGTGATCTAGAGCATTGCCCCCATCCCTTATGGGAAATATGCAAAAGCATGTAAATCAACAGCCGCGGAGACACCATCACATGTTTCTCAACGCAAGCAATGACTAGCCAGGTCTTTCCCCGGGAAGGAACAACCACGGGAAGGGCAGTCTCCAATAAAGGAAACCACCTATGCCAAAACATGGTATCCATCCACAGACAGCTGTTTCGGGGTATTGCCCCTCATCAGTGTGGAGTAGGAAACTGGCTAGTAGGAGCAATGCCTAGTGAAAGGCTATGAACATAAGGATGAGTGACCTCATGGAGATCAACATCCAACACTGCGGAGACACCATCACATGTTTCTCAACGCAGTGATCTAGAGCATTGCCCCCATCCCTTATGGGAAATATGCAAAAGCATGTAAATCAACAGCCGCGGAGACACCATCACATGTTTCTCAACGCAAGCAATGACTAGCCAGGTCTTTCCCCGGGAAGGAACAACCACGGGAAGGGCAGTCTCCAATAAAGGAAACCACCTATGCCAAAACATGGTATCCATCCACAGACAGCTGTTTCGGGGTATTGCCCCTCATCAGTGTGGAGTAGGAAACTGGCTAGTAGGAGCAATGCCTAGTGAAAGGCTATGAACATAAGGATGAGTGACCTCATGGAGATCAACATCCAACACTGCGGAGACACCATCACATGTTTCTCAACGCAGTGATCTAGAGCATTGCCCCCATTCCCCTATTGGAGACTGCCCTTCCCGTGGTTGTTCCTTCCCGGGGAAAGACCTGGCTAGTCATTGCTTGCGTTGAGAAACATGTGATGGTGTCTCCGCGGCTGTTGATTTACATGCTTTTGCATATTTCCCATAAGGGATGGGGGCAATGCTCTAGATCACTGCGTTGAGAAACATGTGATGGTGTCTCCGCAGTGTTGGATGTTGATCTCCATGAGGTCACTCATCCTTATGTTCATAGCCTTTCACTAGGCATTGCTCCTACTAGCCAGTTTCCTACTCCACACTGATGAGGGGCAATACCCCGAAACAGCTGTCTGTGGATGGATACCATGTTTTGGCATAGGTGGTTTCCTTTATTGGAGACTGCCCTTCCCGTGGTTGTTCCTTCCCGGGGAAAGACCTGGCTAGTCATTGCTTGCGTTGAGAAACATGTGATGGTGTCTCCGCGGCTGTTGATTTACATGCTTTTGCATATTTCCCATAAGGGATGGGGGCAATGCTCTAGATCACTGCGTTGAGAAACATGTGATGGTGTCTCCGCAGTGTTGGATGTTGATCTCCATGAGGTCACTCATCCTTATGTTCATAGCCTTTCACTAGGCATTGCTCCTACTAGCCAGTTTCCTACTCCACACTGATGAGGGGCAATACCCCGAAACAGCTGTCTGTGGATGGATACCATGTTTTGGCATAGGTGGTTTCCTTTATTGGAGACTGCCCTTCCCGTGGTTGTTCCTTCCCGGGGAAAGACCTGGCTAGTCATTGCTTGCGTTGAGAAACATGTGATGGTGTCTCCGCGGCTGTTGATTTACATGCTTTTGCATATTTCCCATAAGGGATGGGGGCAATGCTCTAGATCACTGCGTTGAGAAACATGTGATGGTGTCTCCGCAGTGTTGGATGTTGATCTCCATGAGGTCACTCATCCTTATGTTCATAGCCTTTCACTAGGCATTGCTCCTACTAGCCAGTTTCCTACTCCACACTGATGAGGGGCAATACCCCGAAACAGCTGTCTGTGGATGGATACCATGTTTTGGCATAGGTGGTTTCCTTTATTGGAGACTGCCCTTCCCGTGGTTGTTCCTTCCCGGGGAAAGACCTGGCTAGTCATTGCTTGCGTTGAGAAACATGTGATGGTGTCTCCGCGGCTGTTGATTTACATGCTTTTGCATATTTCCCATAAGGGATGGGGGCAATGCTCTAGATCACTGCGTTGAGAAACATGTGATGGTGTCTCCGCAGTGTTGGATGTTGATCTCCATGAGGTCACTCATCCTTATGTTCACTACTATACTGGAGGCTTTTATAACGGTGATGGGATGGGTGGATTTGTGGATGCAACAACATCCCTTTAAGAAAGAATTTTCCTGCTTCACGCCGGCTGCCCGCTGTTTGTCCAGAAATGATCACACATTTGGAAATAATGCTATATTATCGGATTTAAGTGAAACTGAGTACCTCCCCAGGGCAATATCTGATCATGCCCCACTAGTGATCTGCTTCTCTTTAGAAGGCCCTGATAGACCCAAGAGATTCTGTTTATACCCATTTTGACTTTCCCTCATAGGAGAACAAGATAGAATAGCGGACCAGCTGGAGGTGTTTATAACGGACCATGGTGACTTCCCTGATAGGTTAGTGGTGTGGGATACACTCAAAGCATATCTGAGGGGGGGTGTTAGATACACGATCTCATATATTAAAAGAGAATCCTGTATGAGGGAGCAGAGACTTGCTGAAGAGTGTAAACTCTTGGAGGGTGAATATATCAGTAACCCATCTGACAATTCCTTGCATAGATGGCTTGGGAAAGGGAGGGAATATCTGTTGCATTTGCAGGAGCCCAGAAAGAAAACTTTTTTCTCTAAACAGACTTACTTCGAATTGGGTAACCAGTCAAGTAAATTCTTACCATATGTAGTCCAGCAAAATCAAATGTCCCCACCTGTACTAGCCATTAATACTAAGGAAGGAACCCCGCTACTTAAATCTGACCAAATAGAAAATAAATTTGAAGAATATTTTAAAGATCTATAGGATTTGCAACTGAATCATACTATAGAAGAAATTGACGAATATTTAGACCACATAATATTCCCCACACTGTCGGAGGGGGATCGGATGTTTTTGGATAGAGATATCATGCTGGAGGAGATTCGAGGAGCCGCTATGTCTCTCTCTAATGGGAAAACCCCAGGCCCTGATGAAATGCACATAGAACTCTATAAAAGATATATTGATCAGATAGGTCCAGTTTTGGTGCAGACCCTTTCCGAGGCATTGGCTGGACACTCGCTCCCCCAATCATTTTACGATGCCACTATAGTGGTAATTCCAAAACCAGATAAACCTGCTGAGGAGTGCAGCTCATACCGTCCCATATCTCTACTCAATACCGACTATAAAATACTCACCAAGCTCATAGTCAATAGGCTTAAAGCAGTAATTCTTAACATAATACATAAAGATCAATCCGGCTTTATGCCAGGAAGATCCACCTCCTCTAATATCAGAAGGGTACAGATATTAACGCACATAGGACACAAATATAAGAAACTTTGGGCGATAGCCTCTTTAGACACTGCAAAGGCTTTTGATTCAATGGAGTGGGATTTCCTACAGCGAGTGCTTCGGAGATTTGGTTTTTCAGATAAATTTTGTAAGTGGATCAAATTACTCTATCATAGGCCCAGAGCTAATATCCTTGTTAATGGCTTATTATCGGATTATTTTGATCTAGGCAGGGGAACTAGACCGGGCTGCCTACTATCCCCAATGCTCTTTGCTCTTGCGATTGAGCCGATTGCACTGAGGATTAGACAAGATAGTGTGGTGGAAGGAATCAATATAAACTCCAGGATGGATAAAGTGGGATTATATGCTGATGATTTAGTACGCTTTCTGGATAAAATAGATTAATCTTTGCCAAGGGCAATTAACCTCATTAATCAATTTGAGGAACTATCCGGTCTTAAAATCAACTGGAGCAAATCTGTGATTATGCCGCTGGTGGATGACATAACTGTGCCTATGCTATGTGGCTTACAGGTGGTACAAAAATTTAAATACTTAGGTATCATAATAAATCAAAACCCGATCGATGACCTTAAAGATAATATATACCCCCTAGAAGATATGATGAGGAAAAAATTTGAAATATGGTCCCGACTTCTGTTGCGGGTAGAATTGGATTGATCAAAATGATAATCCTTCCCAAATGTTTATATAAGCTGGGGCACATATTAATAAGGGTCTCTAAGGGTTTCTTTAAAAAAATACATAGCATGATGGCAACGTTTGTATGGGGATCGTCTAGATCTAGATTGAGTGTTGGATCCCTGCAGAGGCCCAAAAACCAGGGTGGTTATGCAATCCCGGACCTGTATTTATACTATTTAGCTGCGTCATTTAAAACACTGGTTAATTAGAGCGGGACTCAGTAATGCAGAGGCACATTTCGTGCACTTTCTGGATGGACATACACCGTGGGCAATATTGGAAGGTTCATATAGACCACCCCAGGGATTGTTATTTGCGCATAAATTAGCGATACAAATTTGGAAAGAAAGTAAATGTATTGTGAAATTTACTGATCAGATTGGGGATGTTCTGATATGGGATAATCCTGAGTACCCACACCTTCAGAACTTACAAGATCCAAGTTTTTGGAAACAGAACGGAATAATAACACTTAATAAAATTTTGTTTTCAAAAATCTATCGTTTGAACAAATTCATGTAAGATTTGGAGTTTCTTATAGAGAATTTTACAGATACCTGCAGCTGAGACATGCCATAATGTATCAATTCCTGTTTCCTAGAATGAGAATATCTAAATACCCAATGATAGGAATATTATCAACCCAGGGACCTACAGGGGTGATTTCTTCTCTCTACACCTTTTTATTGAAGTCTAAGATTGCATCCACTCAGCTCGTTGTAGAAAGTAAGTGGCGCCGTTTGATACCTTCTATCACTGATGAAGAGTGGAATGACGCCCTAGAGGCACATACTATGGTGTCACCAGCTGCAAACAACAAGTTAATCCAGTTGTATATTCTTCACCAGTCCTATTTGACCCCAAGCAGACTTCATAAATTCAGTAGAAGGGCAACGGATGAATGCCATAGATGTGGGGAATCGGGGGCGGACTTTTGGCACCTTATCTGGAGCTGTGGCAGTACACGGGGGTATTGGAGTGATGTCATGTATACATTGGAACGAATATTGGGAATACCGATTGAATGCACTCCTGAATTATGTCTCCTGGGTGTTGTGGATGAAGAGTCATGGGTTCATTATTATAGAGCATTTCTTCGAGAGGCTCTATTTATGGCTAGGAAAGCAGTGGTGTTGAGGAGGATGGGAGGGTGGTCCCCTTCAATCAACGGAAAAAATTAGTGAATGACATAATCCCTTACAAGAACATCTCTATATAAAACTGAATGTGTGTGTGTATCATCAACCAATCACGAAGCATCTTTCATTTCAACAGAGCTGTTCAAAAGAAGCTGAGCTATGATTGGTTGCTATGAGCAACAGTTTTCCTTGCAATCAATCACTAAGCATCTCTCATTTCACCAGAGCTGGTTAAAAGAAGTTGAGCTGTTATTGGTTGTTATGAGCAAGTTTTCCCATTTGACAACACCTCAACAGACACTGACATGGTGGGAGAAATCTAGCATCCCTGGGAACATAAGCTCCCAGCCATTGTCTGCCCCCCAAAAAGGAGCACAGAGCACATGACAGAAATGAATCCCCCCTCCTGTGCCCATATACACATCACACATCCTCCATCATATAGGCACATCTTCCCTCTTAAAGGGATCATGGATCATCGGTATAGAAGTCAGAGCAAGTCCATCCAGCGCTTTGGTTTTGACCCCAGGCCTCTCTTAAAGGGATCTCCAGTATGGAAGCTAAGACCGTTCCACTCAGCTCTGTGGTTCTGATCCTAGTTTCTCTTAAAGAGATCATTGGTATGGAATTTAGGGCAAATCCACTCTGCACTTTGGTACTGATCCCAGGCATTTCTTAAAGGGATCTCCGGTATGTAAGTCAGGGCAATTGCCTTCAAATGCTCTGGTACTGACCTCAGGCTCTCTTAAAGGGATCTCCTGTATGGAAGTTAGGGCAAATCCCTCAGCGCTCTGATTCTGACCCCAGGATTCTATTAAAGGGATCATTGGTATGCAAGTTAGGACAAATCCACTCAGCGCTCTGGTTCTGACCCAAGGCCCCTCTTAAAGGGATCTCCGGTATGGAAGTTATGGTAAATCCCTCAGCGCTCTGATTCTCACCCCAGGCTTCTATTAAAGGGATCACTGGTATGGAAGTCAGGGCAAATCCACTCAGCGCTCTGGTTCTGACACCAGGCCTCTCTTAACGGGATCCCCGGTATGGAAGGACCGTTCCACTTAGCGCTCTGGTTCTGACCCCAGTCTGACAGGATGATGTGGGATATTAGGGGTAGTAGTCCGTTGGCTCTGGCTGACGGGATGATGTGGGATATTAGGAGTAGTAGTCCGGTGGCTCTGGCTGATGGGACAATGTGGGATATTTCAGTGAATGTGGCTATGCGGAGTGGGTAGGGCTCTACACTCAGCTTTATATATATATATATATATATATATATAGATAGATAGATATAATCATTACACCGTATATACTCGCGTATAAGCCGAGATTTTCAGCCCATTTTTTTGGCTGAAAGTCCCCCCCCCTCGGCTTATACGCGAGTCATATACCGGGGGTCGGCCAGGGAGGGGGAGCGGGGGGTGTCGGAGATCATACTCACCTCTCCTGGCATGTCTCTGCAGCCCCCCGTGATTATTCCATCTTCTCAGCGCTGTTCTTCCTGCTTTCAGCGGTCACGTGGTACCGCTCATTACCCTCATGAATGTGCGCATATACATGAGAGTAATGAGCAGTACCACGTGACCGCAGAAAGCAGGAAGAACAGCGCCAAGAAGATGGAACAAGCACGGGGGGCTGCACAGACATGCCAGGAGAGGCGAGTATGACGGGAGGAGCCATATTCACCTGTCCCCCGTTCCACCGCTGCACGTCACTCTGCTGTCTTGCTTCCTCTGGCAGTGATATTCAGGTCACAAGGCGCCATGATGTCGTTAGCAGGCGCCCTTTGCCTGAACAGTCACTGCAGAGCCGGCAACGCTGATGAGCAGCAGCAGCGACGAGGTGAGTATATAGGTTCTTTTTGTTTTTTTTTTAAATTGAGGCAG
Source organism: Dendrobates tinctorius (assembly GCF_039654945.1). Classification (NCBI taxonomy): domain Eukaryota; kingdom Metazoa; phylum Chordata; class Amphibia; order Anura; family Dendrobatidae; genus Dendrobates; species Dendrobates tinctorius. The sequence continues at coordinate 23,443,772 of NW_027361829.1, read as the reverse complement.
CAGCATTATAAGGGGCCACTCATCACTGTGCAGCATTATAAGGGGCCACTCATCACTGTGTAGCATTATAAGGAGCAACTCACTGTGCAGCATTATAAGGGGCCACTCATCACTGTGCAGCATTATAAGGGGCCACTCATCACTGTGCAGCATTATAAGGGGCCACTCATCACTGTGCAGCATTATAAGGGGCCACTCATCTCTGTGCAGCATTATATGGGGCCACTCATCTCTTTGCAGCATTATAAGGGGCCACTCATCTCTGTGCAGCATTATATGGGGCCACTCATCTCTTTGCAGCATTATATGGGGCCACTCATCTCTTTGCAGCATTATATGGGGCCACTCATCTCTGTGCAGCATTATATGGGGCCACTCATCTCTGTGCAGCATTATAAGGGGTCACTCAACTCTGTGCAGCATTATAAGGGGACGGCCACACATCACTGTGCAACATTATAAGGGGCCACTCAACACTGTGCAGCATTATAAGGGGCCACTCATCACTGTGCAGCATTATAAGGGGCCACTCATCACTGTGCAGCATTATAAGGGGCCACTCATCTCTGTGCAGCATTATAAGGGGCCACTCATCTCTGTGCAGCATTATAAGGGGCCACTCATCTCTGTGCAGCATTATAAGGGGCCACTCATCTCTGTGCAGCATTATAAGGGGCCACTCATCTCTGTGCAGCATTATATGGGGCCACTCATCTCTTTGCAGCATTATATGGGGCCACTCATCTCTGTGCAGCATTATATGGGGCCACTCATCTCTGTGCAGCATTATATGGGGCCACTCATCTCTGTGCAGCATTATAAGGGGTCACTCAACTCTGTGCAGCATTATAAGGGGACGGCCACACATCACTGTGCAACATTATAAGGGGCCACTCAACACTGTGCAGCATTATAAGGGGCCACTCATCACTGTGCAGCATTAAAAGGGGCCAGTCATCACTGTGCAGCATTATAAGGGGACACTCATCACTGTGCAGCATTATAAGGGGCCACTCACTGTGCAGCATTATAAGGGGACACTCATCACTGTGCAGCATTATAAGGGGCCACTCACTGTGCAGCATTATAAGGGGCCAATCATCACTGTGTTTACTTTTATTCGTATCTATTTTTATTTTTGAAATTTACCAGTAGCTTCGGCATTTTCCACCCTAGGCTTATACGTGAGTCAATAAGTTTTCCCAGTTTTTTGTGACAAAATTAGGGGGGTCGGCTTATACACGGGTCGGCTTATACACGAGTATATACAGTAATTTGTTATAACTAACCATAGTTAGTTACTATGCCCGGGCAGCGCCGGGCTCTTCAGCTAGTATTGTATAAAAACAGAAAATGTCCCCAGAAGTTCCATAAACTTTGGGAAAGGTGGTGTGATTCCCCTTTGACACACTTGGCTCCTAATGCTATGGTCTCTTCGATTCTGAGATATAATCCCTGATGTATATCACTTCTAGACCATGCAAGTTTTGATTTGTGTGAATTTTAGAATATGTGTGTTTTATAACCTCACCTGGTATGAGTTCACAGCTTCTAAAATAGATCCTGTAAGCTAGAAGATGCAATGAATGGTATAATGTATTGTGTAGAATACTGTGTTGTATTTGTTTTGTTTGTTTCTTATTATTGAAATATGATATACATAGTTATGTCACTATGAATGATTCTGATTTTATACTGTAATGTTCTATGTTTGATATACTATGTTGTGGAATCCTTCAATAAAAAGAGTTTAAAAAATAAATCTGTACCATTTTCAAGAACAGAAAGATTTTTAATTTCATAGTGTACATGCCATTGTCTAGGTTACTGGCCATCCTGCCAAATTATTTCGGTAAGGAGCATGTCCCGCTAACAGGTTTTATACCCTGCTCGCAACTCATTGAAGCTGGCCAGATCACTGGATCCAACCAGCCGGTATTTCTCCAATGCTGAAGCAAAGCTGCCTCTGCTAACAGCCTGGGAGGGCGCTCAGTTCAGACCATTGGTAGACTATGCTACTGGCTCGAATTGTCAGCCGGACCTGCCAAGCATGTAGTCATGGGTCGGGAACAGCGCAGTCCAGAATAAAAGAAGTTAAGAAATTATTTTTAACATACAGCAAACTGGTAGTTTATTTTTTTAAATAGTTATTTTTTAAGTCAACATATTTAGAAATACATATTTTATAATTATTGCACCGATCATTAAAATTAAAATGGTTATTTTTGTTGATAGGCAACTAATCTAATGTATGCAATTAAAGCAAAATTACTAACACATCCTCTTTAACATGCATTAAATCATGAAAAGGAAAAAAAAAAAACCTGCAGTTAAAAGGGAATCTGTCCACAGGTTTTTGCCATGTAATCAGACAGCACCATGAGGTGCGGTAGTGATACTGATGTCAGTGATATACTGTGGTTTCAGCACTATCAGAGTCTTATCAGCAGGAGATTATCATGCCCACATGCCTCCTGGTTCAGCCATGCCGCCAGCACTGATTAGCAGCTCACTGTCAATAGACAGATAGAAAGCTGTGGAGTTGGCGGGGTTACCTTTGAGCTCTGCTACATCTACGGCAGAGAGCACTCTGTCACAGTGCTAGGTCCTAACACACAACACTCTGAACTACAATACCCAAGTTGTTGCTTCTACCTGATTTCAAGCAGAGCTGTGTGACAGCATGAAGCGAGTATTCTCCAATGGTCTCCACGTCGGCACCCATGGTTACAAGCCAAATCACAAGCTCATTGATGCGATTTATATCACTGCAAGAAGTGGAATTCACAAAAGTCTGAAAAAAATGTATGAGGAAATATAAGTGATTATTCCTCGATTTAACAATTTCTGGGAAAAAAAATAAATTGGCACTGCTCAGTTGCAAGGGTGTCGAACCCCACCGATCAAATAATGATGAGACATCAGTTTTTAAGAAATGGAAAAACCCTGTAGTAAAAACATTATAGTACATGGCTGATCAGGAACACACTAGCCTGGGTTCAATAAGCATTAACTATAATAAATATTCCAGTTCTGCATTTTAGATCTAGATCAATTAAAGTTTTTCTCAATAACTGATATTCTGTATTGACGGTTTTCTCTCCATTTTCTACATATAGTATTACATACTTTACCTCAAAGATGCCCCCTAGTGGTACTTTCAAGTCATTAATGTCTGCTGGCAACTTTGATTTGCAGTCCATTAAAAAGATGCAAGACTAGGGAGAAAAAAAGGAGGTAACACTTAATATAATAGTTCTTTTATTTTATATGTAAGCTTATCACTATATCTGATGATACATTGTACAGAATTCAAATAAAAATATCTTCATTTAAGTTAAAAGTTTTGTGCATTTAACTTCAATAAAGGGAACCTGTCAGGCGAGTCATACGGTCTATACCGCAGGCGGCACGAATCAGACCCTGGCATTACAAATGCAGCCAGATATACAGTTGGGTCCACAAATATTTGGGCAGTGACCAGATCTTCGCGAGTTGGGCTCTGCATGCCACTATTTCGGATTTAAAATGGAAAAGCAATTTGGTACATTTTTCAGAAAAAAAAAAAAAAAAAAAAAGTAGTGTACTGGGTAGTCCAGGGACTCAAAAAAATCCTGGACATACATGGAAGAAAACAGTAGGGGATGATCGCAGAATCGTTTCAGAGGTGAACAAAAACCCCTTCACTGCATCCACCCAAGTGAAGAACACCCTGCAGGAAGTAGGTGTTTCAGCGTCTACCATAAGGCTATGTGCGCACGTTGCGTATTTTGCGTGCAGAAATTTCTGCAACGTTTCTGCATCTCTTGGCAGAAAAACTCAGTGCAAAATACACGCTTTTTATGCATTTTTGTTAATCCATAGAGCTAAACAAAGATTTATTATAAATAAATATATAAATTTAAAAAAGGAAAAAAAAGCTCCTACAGTTCATCACTGAGTTAATCAGCTCCGGTGCTCTCACTTACTGATCAGCTGATGAACTCCGGTGAACTCTCCCGGCAGCGCAGTGATACACTGCGGGAGCAATAACCTCCTGTCAGTGTATTGCCGGAGGCCAGGTAGAGCGGTCACATCCCACAATGTGACTGTTCTACACGTGAGATCGCTGTGGGACACTCGGTATTAAAATGGACTACGGCAGACAGGGAGGATAAGTTGGTTTATTATTTTTAATTGCTTGCAGGATACGCAGGCGTTGGGGATTAGGTGTTCGGTCAGTATGTATATTGTATGAGAATATGTATGTGATTATGTCAATGTTTTGATTTTTTTTTTTTTTACAAATGAACACAGGCGACGGATGACGAGATTATTCTCCCATCAACGACTCGTGCTGTCTGTTATAGGCGACAGCAGACATAGCCAGATGGGAGTAGCAGTTCCATCAGACAACGCCTAAGCATACAATCACTATAGGCTGTTTATCGCATGGGTACACACACACAAACCCACAGACAGACGCAGACACACTCAGGCAGACATAGACAGACACAGATAGACGCAGACACACAGACACCCGCAGACAGACACATGCATATTCTCCGCCCACACACTATTCCTCCTTCTGACATCATTTCCTTTGGCAATTCGCAGCATTTTTGGCAGCAAATCTGCAAACCTTTTTACACCTGCGTTTTCACTGCAGATTTCACTGACTCAATTGAAGTCAATGAGTCAAAAAAGCTGCACAAACGCAAAAAGAATTGACTGCAAAAAATAAAATGCTGCAAATACAGACGGAAATTTACGTATCATGTGCACAATACTTCAGGATTGTCATTGAGTTACCTTGCTTTATAGTATTCCATTGCGTTTTTGGAGAATTTACGCACGTAAAAAACACACTGAAAACGCATCAAAAACGCATCGTGTACACATAGCCTAAACCCTCAAGTCACAAGAGCAAAGACAGAGGGTTCACCACAAGGTGCAAACCATTCATCAGCCTTACAAATAGAAAGGCCAGATTAGACTTTGCTAAAGAATATCTAAAGAAGCCAGCTCAGTTCTTGAAAAGAATTAGGACAAATGAAACCAAGAACAAACTGAAGTAGAATAATGGGAAGAAGAAAGTGTGGAGAAGGCTTGGGTCAGCTTATCATCCAAAGCACACCACATCCTCTGTAAAACATGGAGGCGGCAATGTGATGGCATGGGCGTGCAAGGCTTTCAATGGCACTGAGTCACTATTGTTTATTGATGATGTGAAAGCAACCCAAGAGATATTTTTTTTAAGACACAGTCGTTGAATATTCTGCAATGGCCGAGCCAATCACCACATCTCAGCCCCATCGAGCAGCATTTCACATGCTTAAAACAAAACTTAAGACAAAAGACTCACAAATATAGTAAGCAATAACTGAAGTCAGCTACAACGAAGGCCTGGAAGAACATCACAAAGGAGGAAACCCAGCGTTTGGTGACGTCCATGGCTTCCAGACATTAGGCAGTTATTGCCTGCAAAGGATTCTCTACAAAGTATTAAAAATAAACATCCTATTTATGGTAAATGAGGATTCTTTATAGAAAAATTGTTGCAATTCTTAAAAGTGTCACAGGATATTTTTTTTTCAACCCCTTTAGCCTCTTAATGACCAGAGGTATTTTTGGTTTTGCATTTTCATTTTTTGCTCCCCTTTTTCCCAGAGCCATAACTTTTTTTATTTTTCGGCCATTATGGCCATGTGAGGGCTTGTGTTTTGTGGGACGAGCTGTAATTTGGAACAACACCATTGGTTTTAACATATTGTCTACTGGAAAATGGGAAAAAATTCAAAGTGCGGTGAAATTGCAAAAAAAAAAGTGCAATCCCACAGTTGCTTTTTGTTTTGCTTTTTTACTATGTTCACTAAATGCTAAAACTGACCTGTCACTTTGATTCTCCAGGTCATTATGAGTTCATAGACACCAAACATGTATAGGTTTTTTTTTATCTAAGTGGTAAAAAAAAATTCCAAACTTTGTTTAAAAAAAATTGCGCCATTTTCCGATACCTGTAGCGTGTCCGTAACTCTTGATCCCGAGTCGAGTGAGGGCTTATTTTTCGCACGCCGATCTGACATTTTTAAAGATACCATATTGGTGCAGATACGATCTTTTGATCGCCCGTTACTGCATTTTAATGCAATGTTGTTGCAACCAAAAAAACGTAATTCTGGCATTTTGACTTTTTGTTGCTATGCCGTTTAGCCATCAGGTTAATTTTTTTTTTGTCGATTGATCGGGCGATTCTGAACGCGGCGATAAGGAATATGTGTATGTTTGATTTTTTTATTGTTTTATTTTGAATGGGGCGAAAGGGGGGTGATTTGAACTTTTATATTTTTTTACATTTTTAAACATTTTTTTTTTTTTATTTTTGTCATGCTTCAATAGTCTCCATAGGAGACTAGAAGCTGCCATAACCCGATCGGATCTGCTACATACAGGCCCGTATGTAGCAGAATTACTCACCTGCTATGAGCAGCCGATCCAGCGGACGAGAGCACCCACTGATTCCATTTCTCCAGTTACCATATCAGTGACTACGTCAAGACAAACGCATTCAACTGCCACCTCACAGTGACCTCTTTAAGTGGGTCCCTACTACATTAGTTGTTGCACTGCTATGTTCAGATTAAGCAAGTTCATTTTTTGAGGCGTCAGACCCCTGATTTGGAGTAGAGAGGTCAGTGCACTACAACCGAAAAGGAGACAACACTGCAGAAAGATCTGTCTTCTAAAGCCTAAAAGAGCACTGAAATACTGATCCCGAGAACCAGGGCTCTGTTGGGCTCATGTGCACAGAGCCAGTCAGTCATGCTCACTTTTGCTCCATTCATTCTTATGAAAGTGCAGAAGACCAGCTAAGTGCAGGGCTTGGCTACCTCCGGCAGTCACATGCAGAATGAGAGGAAATGGCCAAGCAATGCGCATAATTGACGATCACTCCATTCACATCAGGTGCATCAGGTCCCCAGTTCTTGGGATTGATGAGAGTCCCAGTGGTCACACTCCCAGCGATCGGGAATTTATCCCTTACCTTACTAATAGGGGATAACTGCCAAGCATGAGAATACCCCAACAAATTAAAATCGATTAAGCAAAGGAATCACAGCAAACATGTTACCTGGTACATGCTGTTTTTCATTAGTTTCACTATCAGTGGCTGCCAGATTTGCTTTGTGTATCTTTCTCTCAAGATGTATTCATGAATCCTTATGAATGCCTGCTTCCTTCCAGCAACTGATAAACAAAAAAAATTTTGTAGCTGTATTTTCTTCTTACAAAACAAAAGATCTGAACACTACTGAGAAGCAGCCTATATAACCAGACCATGATTTATGGATGGGCACAATGTTTGCTTACCAAGGCTATAACCCCCAATACATGAATGCCCACTGATGTATCCCATCCACTCATTTTCACTAGAATCTACTACAGATAATTTTAAAAATGGAGCAGTTTTTTTTTTTAAAGTGAATGATAAATTCAGGAATTGTGTTTAAAGTGGTAACATCGAGTCTAGTTATTTTTACATATATATATATATATATATATATATATATATATATATATATATATATATATACATACATATATATATACATATATATATAACTAGGAAAAATCCTTTTACTACATCAAACAGATTATGTCAGTCAGAACTACAGTTGTGGCCAAAAGTATTGACACCCCTGCAATTCTGTCAGATAATACTCAGTTTCTTCCTGAAAATGATTGCAAACACAAATTCTTTGGTATTATTATCTTCATTTAATTTGCCTTAAAAGAAAAAACACAAAAGAGAATGAAGCAAAAAGCAAAACATTGATGATTTCACACAAAACTGTTAGGTGCCACAGGTAAGTTACAGGTGCCGTTAATTACACAAATTAGAGAAGCATCACATGATTTTTCGAACAGTGCCAATACTTTTGTCCACCCTCTTTTTTATGTTTGGTGTGGAATTATATCCAATTTGGCTTTAGGACAATTCTTTTTGTGTTTTTTCATTTAAGACAAATTAAATGAAGATAATAATAACAAAGAATTTGTGTTTGCAATCATTTTCAGGAAGAAACTGAGTATTATCTGACAGAATTGCAGGGGTGTCAATACTTTTGGCCACAACTGTAAGTATTCATCAGATGGCACAGATGGGATCACATATTCTCTATTTCCAACATTTATGTTCACAAAATTGACCATGTTAGAAAGACACTACTGATGGACAACGCCAGCCGGCAGCCTGAGACTATGGTCTGAACTCCTAAATGGTGTAACAAACTTTCTGCTGTTTTTTTTTTTTTTTTTGCTTTTTTCTTTCTCTCTTTCCACTGGTTTTGAGCCAAGCTATGCTTACGTGTGTATCATTGTGGTTTCTCCACCTTCTTTGTGTTTTCTTTTCCGACCTACAGTAAATCTATGCATGTAACAGTCATGTCTTCTGCAGGAGGATCTCATGACGAATACAATTTTCTCTAGGGCGTCTGATGTGACTCACACAGTAAACAGTCCCCACATACTAGAATCTATTCTGCCTTTCTAAGAAAAGTTGAATTAAAAGCCTTTTTAATTAACATACTGAAATATATTATGTTGGTATAAAAGACAATAATTACCTTGAAAGCTCTGGAAGATTCCATGTAGAAAATCTACAACATCATTGTTATCCAAGCACTGACCAGGACTCCGGAGGCCAGCTTCATAGTACATCAGAGCAGTAGATAAATCATGTAACTTCAGAGCTGACATGCCCGCACGGTAATAAGCCTGCACGGCACAAAATAGGGATCACGTCAGGTATCATGGCATCTATTCAGTGACTGGAAGAAAAGGTCTTAAGATCCATGACGAATAGATATACAAAGATTTCGAGACATGGCAAAAATTAACATACAATGAATAGCTTTATTACTTTTTGTCCTCATTTATATAGCTCCATTAATTCTGCAGCGCTTTACAGACATAATCATTGCTGTCCCCACTGGGGTTCACAATCTACATTTCCTATCAGTAGGTCTTTGGAGGAAGCCAACGCAAGCTTTAATCTCTTTAAACCAAAAATCTCTTAAAACAAATCAATTTTAAAGAAAAATTAAGACTGATTTTAGTTCAGTTGCTTTTGTTTGTAAATTGAAAAATTGTAGAAATACAAAACGCAGAAGTGGTTGAAAGAATTGGTGATATGACTGACAGCTTTAGGGGACACGAAGAAGTGTTGAGAGGAACCAATGCTGTAAAACATATTGGATGGGTTTGCAGGAGCGGAGACATGGCTGTCCACGAGAAGAACAGACAGCTAAAACATATCCTTCAATCTGATTCACCCCACCTTTGTTTGTATGCCCAATTATTACTTTCCCAAGACACAGTACCAGTAAGGCCATCCTCATGCAGCCCAAATTAAATACCAACACAAAAGCATCAATTTCCTACTATTTGACTTTCAAGAAGACTCACCAATATCAGTTCATCATATGGGGAAATCAAGAAGTCATATTGCCATAAAAATACAAATTTTATTCAATAAACTTAAAATGATACAACAAATCGATCAAGAGTTTAAAATATGGGGACAATCAATGCAAAAAAGAACGGCCACTGGAGGGATGGAAACAACCAGACCGTATGCACTAATAAAAAATTTGTAAACTGTATGAATCAATCACATAATATGCATAACGTTCATATGCGAGCATATCGAGCAGCCAGAAGGCCTACAAACAAAAGTGCACAGTGCATATAACAACAAGTGAATAATTATAGTATGTACTTTATTATAAGCAATATAAAAATATTCACTTGTTATTATATGCACTGTGCTCCCTACTTCATAAAAGAATGCTCACTGCTGATAAATTCAGTTAAACAACTAATAAGAAAATTCTGTTTCCTTCCATTATTCCAATCTGGTTCTATAAAAGATTCCACTGGATGATTCAGTGAGTAATGTATGAATAAAATAGCACGTGACCCCCATCTAGTGGTCACTTGAAAAATACCAGTCAGGAGGCCTCCTTTCATTTCAGCCCTTATTCTGCCATACGATCCTACATTGGTTCACACCGATTTCCACCTACAGCTGTCAGCGGTGTAACACACTGTAGTTCTGTGGTGCGATTAACGGAAAAGGACTATGGTCAAGATTGGAAAATCATCTGATGCTAGTGCCAACAGTGGCCCACAAATAGCCAAAAAGATGGAAAAATTTCTTAGGCTAGTTTCACACTAGCGTTTTTGAGCGCAGCGACGGCCTGCGCACGGCCGCTGCTAAGCCCCGCCTCCACCGGTAGCTCCGCCTACCGGCGCATGACGCTGCATGCGCCCCCTGTCCCCTATCTTTATCACTGGGGGAGCAGTATGCGTTTGGCGGCGCATGCGTCCTTTTGACGGTGCGCCGACCTGCGCCAAACGCAACCTGCTGCAGTTTGGTTGCGCCGGCGCACCGTCAAAAAGGCGCATGCGCCGCCAAACGCATCCTGCGCACAGCCTGCGCCCCCAGTGATAAAGATAGGGGACGCAGGGCGCATGCAGCGTCATGTGCTGGTAGGCGGAGCTACCGGCGGAGGCGAGGCAGGGGGCGGGGCTTAGCGGCGGCCGTGCGCAGGCCGCCGCTGCGCTCAAAAACGCTAGTGTGAAACTAGCCTTACAAAACAAAGTGGCCCTAAGCACGTCTCATCGCAACCTAAAGAGGCAGACGACGATTAAGTGACAGAAGATTTGCAAAAGGATCCTTCTGATTTTTGGACTCAGATGAACCAATCTCCAGAGGTTTCATTAGAAGTATTTTATCCTCTGCTCTGGCTCCCTTGGCGAAAGACTTATCTACAATTAAAAAAGAGATCCAGCAGATAGGGGGCAGGGTGGAGGAGCTGGAGGAAGCACATTCAAAATTGTCTGCCTTCACTGGGGACCTGAAATCTGGTCTTCTGCAACAAGAAGATCATAAATTCCCTCTATACTGCGATGGAGGATATCGAGACTAGAAACAGAAGAAACAATCTTAGGATTCAAGGTGTCCCGAAAGCGTCGGACCAGGAAGATGTGACAGACATTCTTCATGAGCTTTTTCTACCTATGCTAGACCTAGAGGAGGGAAAGATGCTAGTCCTTGAGAGCGCACATAGGGCGTTGAAACCCAAGCCCAAACAATCAGAATTCCCAAGGGATGTCATTTGCAGAATTTTGGATTTTCGCATGAAAGAAAAGATCCTCAAGAAGGCAAGGTCACTTGGAACCCTGGAGTATAAAGGCTCTAAAATCCGGGTCTTTCAGGACCTGGCGCCATCAACCCTGTCCAAAAGATTTCAACTGAAGCCATTTACAGATGCTCTCAAACAAAGACAATTTTTGTTTCGTTGGCTTTTTCCATTTGGCCTCTTCATCACGGCAGACGGCAGGGGATTTTCTGTCAAGTCATCCTCTGACGTCGCTAAGGTGTGCACGGAACTGGACATTCAACTAGACCAGATACCGGATCTTCACCTTGCCCGCACTGAATTTAGCCTCCCAGACCTGACATCACAAGAACCATGGAAAAAAACGGGCAACTCCAAAGAACGAAGAAACAGAAGAAGACGAGAAGGGAGACAAAACCCCTCCACGGACTGAATGGATAACTTTTGTTCCTGGAATATCCGGACACGCATCCTCTTAGATAATCGGTTAGGACTATCCCGCCTTCATATGGAACAATGAGATAATTTAGCTAGGATTCATTCCACCATTTCCCCGATGGTTGTTATAATGGCATTTGCAATTTTGTTGATTCAAAGGAAGTTGATAAGCTAGGGCAACAAGCCCTTGTTGTTGTTAATTACATGTTAACGCTCTTGTTTTTTACCTTTCTCTCTTTCCTTTCACAACTTCTCCCTTGTCCGTTGGCAGCTCATCCGTAACCTCAGTCCGAGCCCCGCTACCTATTGACCTGACATGGCTGACTGAATGCGAGAGACAACAATAGCGTCATACAACGTAAGAGGTCTGAACGCTCCAGTTAAAAGAACACAGGTACTGGCACATCTTAAGAAATTAGGGACTGACATTGCACTTCTGCAAGAGACCCACTTTGTCCAGGACAAAATCCCGAGCTTCGAAAGACACTACTATAACACATGGTTTCACTCCTTTTCCTCTTCTAGGAAGGGAAGGGGAGTGGCAATCGTTCTTGCAAAAGACACACCCTTTCAGTATTGGGATCAGCTCCACGATAGAGATGGCAGGTACATTTTCATAAAAGGGATTTTAGCACACAAACTGGTCACGTTGGGTTGTGTTTATGCCCCTAACGTAAAACAAGATACATGGTTCTCTAAAATTATGAGAGAGACGAGCCAATTTATAGAGGGCACTTTAATTTTGGGGTGGATCTGAATGTCCCCCTTGAGCCACTAATAGACTCCACTACCGGGAAGTCTACCATTTCAAAATCCGCATTAACACGCATTCGAACAACCTTACATCTACATCAATTGATCGACACTTGGAGATTCCTAAATCCAACGGTATGCGACTTTTCACATTTTTCGCAGGCACGGTCGTCCTACAGCAGAATAGACCATCTTTTCGTCTCATTCCGAGTGTCTGCATGTCTGAAGGATTCACAAATAATTTCGAGCATCCATTCGGATCACTCCATACTACTGATCAAACTTATGATAGGCCATAGATCAAAAAATAACCCTTGGAGATTGAATGAAACTCTGATGGCGGACGAGCCTTCCAGAGATAAAATAAAGAAGAAAATCAAGGAGATCTTTGAGACCAACCTTGGTGAGAATGTCAAATTTTCAACTATCTGGGAGGCTCACAAGGCCGTAGTCAGGGGTGAATTTATCTCTATGGCTTCGCAAATCAGAAAAGAAGAAATGGAGACACTACATAAAGAGATTCAAACATTGGAAAGAGACCATAAGACAACTCTAGATCCCAACACTTTAAACCTACTTGCTCAGAGGAGACAATCTCTCAGAAACTTACTAAACAGAGAATCGATAAAAATTTACACCAGATGGAAACACAGGGTATTTGCACATGGAGATAAAATGACAAAGTTTATGACAACCATGATCAAAAAAACGTAAAGCCAAATCCCTTATTTACAAGGTTAAATGCCCTGATGGAGTCAAAATCACAAACCCTGATGGAATAGCCGCCGCCTTAAAAGAATATTATTCAACCCTGTAAAACTTAAGACCGGGAGAGTGTAGAACAATTGGAAAAAAGGCGAATTAATATACAAGAATTCCTACATAATTTAAAACTTCCAATTTTATCTGAAACTCAGCAACAGGATCTAGCAGCTCTCTTCTCTATCGGGGAACTCCAGTACACCCTGTTGAGTTGCCCTATGGGCAAGAGCCCGGGTCCGGATGGGCTGCCGACGTCCTACTGGAAGACTTTCTGGGAGACACTGGGTCCTCACTTGCTAAAGTTGTGCAACGATGTTTTGAAGGGCGAAACTTTTGAGAGACAAACATTGGAAGCACACATTACATTAATACATAAAGAGGGTAGAGATCCCGAGTTGTGCAGTTATTATAGACCGATCTCACTGCTGAATAATGATCTCAAAATATCGGCAAAAATATGGGCCGCAAGGATCAGCCTGGTCCTGGACACACTTGTCTCTCCGGATCAGGTTGGCTTTGTGAAGGGAAGAGAGGGAAGAGATAACTCCCTGAGAGTTCTGTATTTGATGCAACATGCCCATAACCATCATAAACCTTTAGTTTTGATGGGTACCGACGCAGAGAAGGCGTTTGACAGGGTGGACTGGACATTCATGCGAGAGACCCTGAGAAAGTTTGGTTTCCCCCCAATAGTTATTGAAGCCATCTTTCAAATGTACAAATTTCCATCCGCAAAAGTAAGAGTTAATGGGGACTTCTCACCCCCTTTTGAGATAAAAAATGGCACACGTCAGGGCTGTCCCCTCTCACCAGCGTTGTTTATCTTAACCATTGAGACATTAATACAGAGTATCAGACAACACCCGGCAGTAGAGGGCACTAAGATTGCAGGTACTCCACATATGGTAGCGGGGTTTGCAGATAATCTTCTCTTGCTTCTTTCGGACCCAGTGAGAGAAATCCCGGCGGTGCTGGAGAGGTTCAAGACTTTTGGAAAGCTCTCGAATTTTAAGATCAACTTAGAGAAATCTGAGGCGATGGGAATAAACATAAGTCCTAGAATAATTCAAAAGCTGAAAAGGGCTTTCCCAATTAAATGGAACTCTAAATATATTAAATATCTAGGTATTAAATTAAGCCCACTTTGGAACTCCCTCTTCTCACTCAATATCGTACCCCTTCTCGATAACACTCTAGGAGCTATTAAGTCGTGAAGAGCCCCCTTTGTCTCCTGGTTGGGAAGAAAAAACCTCATCAAAGGTTTCCTATTACCCAAGTATAGCTATAGCTCCAGAATGTTACCAATCACAGTTCCTAACATGTTTTTCCAGAGGGTCCGGTCTCTTCTCGAAAGATACATATGGGGGGGGTCTAAAGCCTAGAATGAGTTATAAAACACTTTCCCTTCCTAGACATAAAGGGGGTATAGGAATCCCAGACCCACAAAAATACCATTCAGCGGCGACTCTGTCTCTTCTGGTTGATTGGGTAAGGGACAGTGACCACAAACTCTGGATAGAGATCGCGAAAGAATCATTGTCAGTTCCAATTGCCACTTTACTCCATTCATCCACGGCATTTTTAAAAAAAAGTCTCCTCCCAAAATGCAATCACAAAAAATTTTATTAAGTCTTGGTCTATATTTTCATCCTCACTGATGCCGCTCCCATCCCCTCTGATAAAGGTAAAAGACCTACCTGGCCTCTACCTAGACCGTCCGGATAATAGAGGCACAGATGCACTACACAAGATAAATGACAACCTAGATGACTTCATGGAGGACGGAGCGATCCTCCCACTTCAGGATTTACAAGCGAAATTTCTGCACTACCACATTAGCTTCCTTCATTATAACAGGCTCAAAAACTCATTTAGGTCATATTTACAATCGGGATTCCCATTTAGAGAGCTGACTGCTTTCGAAAAGTTGTTGGCCCAGACAAACAAACCAAGGGGTGTGTTGGGTAAACTTTATCAGATGCTTCTTTCCCATGCTACCTCAGTTAAAAGAGCGTACATATTAAAATGGGAAAGAGATCTTGGGGTGGAGTTACAGGAATGGGAGGTTGACAAGATATATAAAAACTCGCATGGTCCTTCTGAATGTGTAAAGATCCAAGAAAACTCCTACAAGGTCCTGGCCAGGTGGTACACCACTCCGGACATAAAAAAGAAATGGCAACCTGAGGCGTCCTCGGATTGCTGGAGATGTTTTGAGGAGATGGGATCTTATATGCACAAATGGTGGCAGTGTGATAAAATTCAGCCATTCTGGAGTAAATTACTTAAAATTTCGACAAAACTTTGTCAGCTCCCAGACCCTCCATCCCGGAGATTGATCTTTTTGAATTGGTCAAGTGAAATAGCACAATCCAAACACAGAAAACTTCTAATGTATTTATTGGCAGCAGCTAAAATGTTAATCCCTTTATACTGGCAATCTCAGACCTGCCCTTCTGTAGCAGAATGGCTACATAAAGTTAACCAAATTTATTATATTGAAGAGATAATGGCCAGCACGACCTTTGGAACAAGTAAATTTAACTTGATCTGGGCGCCTTGGATACTTTTTAGAGAATCAGTTGAATACCTAAATCTTCTAAATGCACAGTAGAATGTATTCAATTTACCTGAAAGTCAATCATAAGGAAAGTTAATATAGGTTGCTTCTTTGTGCGGACAAGGGACTATCACTGCTGACTGGACACTTACCCCCATTGTTTCCTACACCGTAACCTACCCCTCTATTCTCTAGATTTCCACACTATTTCTTTCTTCTTTAGTTAAAATTTACCCTACACTGTGACAAATGTAGGCATATTACTGGAAATGATGTAAAAGAGTATTGTCTTATTCTTCAAGGCCCTGAAGAAAACACGGCTACTTGTTTCAATGTGTGACAAGTGGTTATTTTGTAAAAGAAAAATGTACCAGTACTGGGTCAGGAAGATGGGCAGGAAAGCGATGTAACTTTTGAGAAAGCATTTTATCTGTCGCATGTATTGTTGTTTCCTTCTTGTTTAAAACTAATTAAAAAAAAGTTTAAAAACAAAAAAAACGATATTGCTGTGCACGTGTCCTGTCTTATATCACATCTTTTAACCACTTCAGGGATCGGAAAATCTGAAGCAGTTAAAAAAAAAAAAAAAGAGTGACATGTTAATTTTTCAGGTGCTCAGAACCGCCTGCTCTCTGTGCTCCAAAGCACAGAGTAAAGAGGCCAAAAGAATGGCAGCAAAACCACCTTAGGAAAATAAGCACCGCCATTTCCTGAAGTGACTTCACCTGGGAGAACTCAATGGCTGCACCGGCTCCTAAGAGATGCTGTGTGCACATAGCCTTACAGAACTCTTCTCAGCAACAGTGACATTACATTTGTCATAGTCCAAGTTTTTTTTCTCAACGAGCCAATCATACTGTAAGACATGAGCAGAGCCTAGTGAGACTGATGACTAAAATGCAGCTACCAGTCAGTAACATTCCTCCTCTTCTTCCCAGCAGTTTGGGGAGTGCTATACATTGAACACAATGAATATGCCCAGGCTTGGTATACACCAAAAACACCTCTGGGGGTATAAAGATCAGAACAACGCCGGTAATCAGCCTGAAAGCTCACCTTAACAAAAGATGGACACAACTGTATACTTTTCTCTGCCGATACAAATGCTTCTCCCCATCGTTGAAGTTTAAATAGGGTGTTGGCACGGTTGTTCCAAAGTATGGCCATTTCTCCACTAAAATCTCTGAAATAAAAATGTCAGGAAAACATGTGACTTCTTGATCTCAAACTCCAATGTAAATAAGGTACAAGACGCAGGACAGAATTACTGATGCTGTACAACATGAGAAATGGATTCAATGTATCATTTCTGCCCAGTGTTGAGACTGCCACTGGAGAACTACAATTGCACGACTGCAAAGATGTCCCTCTAAATTACCTTTCAACTATGATGGCAGGGGCCATGTGGATACTGCCAGATGGTAGTCTGTGTGCACTTGGCCAAGGTGCACCTACGAAAGGCTAAGTTCACACGAGCATATAAAAAAAAACAAAAAACAATTTACATCCAGAAAAAAAATGGAGTCCGTTGTGCATCTTTACACAGTAGCAGAGAATAAAGTTTGCAAAACACAGTTTACGAGGTATAATAATGCTTAGGTAAAGGTTTATTAATGACAAGATATATGTAAACATTTAATGCTATAGGCTAGATCAATATAGCATCTGATTTTTTTTATTTTGGCTCAATTATAAGGAGAGTCTCATCCGAAATATGAAATTTGGTCTGTGCAAAAATAACAACCTGTCATCTGAACTGTACAAATGACTTACATTGGCCCGAACTCCGTCAGCTTCTACCACCGACAAAACACTGAGAAACGCTGCGACTGGCTATTCAGATTTGAACAGCCAATCCCAACAATTGCGGGGGGGGGGGGGGGGGGGGTGGAACTTTAATGTTCAAATAGAAATAGAAAGAAATAGCCAGCTCACCAGAGGTCAAGCGCAGAAGCTCGGAGCGCCGTGCGGACCAACGTCATAGACCATAGAAGGAAAGTTCTGCTCCAGCTGCTATTAAAATCTTCTTTAATGAAAAACCAGGCGATGTCTCCTCACTCGGGAAGCATTTTGGATATACCATTTAAATACTAGACATCCAAACGGTCTCAATAAGAGACATGATCTATTGTTGCACTATTGTTGAATTTCCCCTTTTTTTTTTTTTTTTCTATGTCGATTTTGTATTTAATTACATGTGTCCAATTGGATTGGCTCATGTGATCATGTAATTTTTATATGATGTTTTATTCGTTAAGCTACATATATATGTCTAATCTAAGGCAAATTTCAAACATGGCTTTGACAAAGACCGTCTGGTCGAAACGCGTAGCCTGTCATCTCTGTTGTGGTGTGGTTATATGGAGAGTCTTCACCATTGTATGTTTTAATGGTTTTTCATTAAAGAAGATTTTAATAGCAGCTGGAGCAGAACTTTCCTTCTATGGTCTATGACGTTGGTCCGTACGGAGCTCCGAGTTTCTGCGCTTGACCTCTGGTGAGCTGGCTATTTCTTTCTATTTCTATTTGGACAGTTTTGGACTGCCGTGCCCCCATTGATTATCTCCACTCTGATTGAGAAATATTTATAACCCACCACTCACAGATTATATGTACTATATTCTTATGCAACATAGACATGGATGTTGCTAGAGACCGATCCAGAAAGGTTGCACAGGTGTTCTCTGATCCATCTAATCAGGGGGTGGCAGACCTAGACAAGAGTCTCAACAAATTTGATAAGCTGCTTATATTGGAAACTAAAATCTGGTGGGATCATGACACCTTAAATAACTATATTGCAAAGGACATGATACCAAGAGGTTTAGGTTAAAAAAAAACTGCCTACTACTGTTTACTCAGATGAGTTTAAAAATGAATGGAATGCTATATTGAGCAATTGTTCGGCAAATTTAATGAAATTAATAATAAAATATGAAAATCAGAAATTGAAGGAAATACAAGAGGAATTGAGTCTATTAAACATTTCAATGGTGGAATACAAAACATTACCACAATTTGACTCTTCAGTGACAGCTGTGAACAAAAAGGTGTCAACATTGGAAGATGAAATTATGGATAGAAAGAAAAAAAAGTTCACAAGAGACTTGAATGACTATTCTACCAATATGGTGTATGAATGGGGAAAATGGAAGGGTCTAAATAGAACCCCAAAATCTATCTTGAAGCAAAGCCATGTTCACAATAAGCGCAGAAACTCCACCAGAATTCCAAGATCTCATGTTTCCTTCACTTCATTATAGTTGGATTCTTCTGACAATTTTTCAAGCATATCTGATGTTTCGTCTAATGAGATCACTCCAGGTGCGTCCAGACGCAATCTTCATCATTCAAAAAACGTCACAGGCGTGGAGGCAGAAAACACCGGAGGAACACAAGGAATTACAACTCGGAGAAAAAAATATTGGCACCAATAGAAAGCTGCAATAATGTCCTCAATTTATCTTCAATTATTCTAACTAAAGAACAAACCCAAATATTATCATTGGGTCTCAATTTTGTCCCTGATCGAGATTTTGATCTGTTTTCTACCATTATGGACGTTAATAAATTTATTCGCAATTTGACAGTTAAAAAACATTTTTTTGACATTGATAATTCAGATTGTGTCCCTCTATCTAGTCACCTCTCAGATACTAACAATGAGTTTGTGGACATGAATTTTGAGGAACAGTTAGCACTGGTTACTCTGCAGGATCTAGATGAACATTCCCTTTCCAGCAGTGATCAATGTGAACAGACACATACTTTTGAGACAAAAAATCCGTATTTTTACCCAGTGCAAACGAGATCTAGTTGCATGGAACAATTTCAGGATATGGTAGAGAGGGATTTGCTCCATTTATATGATCAAATGAAATCCAAAGATAAATTAAACAACAAAAAAAAATTTTCAAATTATCAGCACAAAATCCTGCAGGATTTGAAAAATAATGCTGATTTAGTCATTAAAATGTCAGACAAGGGAGGAGTGGTAGTGGTATTGAATGCCACTGATTATTATCAAAAAATGATGGAATTATTATCAGATAGTACCATCTATAAAAAACTACCGCATAACCCGTCAACAAGATTTAAGGAAATAAGTAGTGCTCTAATAAAGGAAGGTTCCAGTTTGGGGATTTTAATAGCTAGTCAAGCAGAATACTTGGAGGTAAAAAATCCCAGTTTGCCAATAATACATGGGGTCCCCAAAATCCATAAATCTGGGGGTATTCCACCTTTGCGCCCAATAGTATCGGGCATTGGCTCAAATAATGAGCATTTATGTCAGTGGGTAGATTCGCTGTTACAACCTTTAGTGCAGCGCACCCCGGGATACATCAGGGACTCCAAACAGGTTTTGGGGGCATTCTCCAAAAAAACTTGGTCATCCAAATATAGTTGGCTAACTTGTGATGTTATTTCATTATACACGTGCATTTTCCATGATATAGCCATACGAGCATTACAATTCCATTTTGTCAAATATAGCAATTTTTCATCTGAGCTGCAAAATTACATTCTACAAGCAGTTGCATTTCTTATGTCACATAATTTCTTCACGTTCAATGAAGAATTTTTTTTGCAACTTAGAGGAGTTGCAATGGGAGCTAAATTCTCACCCTCCCTTGCAAATCTTGTAATGTCATTTTGGGAAATGGAATATATATATTCCACTGCCAACCCTTTTTCAAAGAAATTAATCTGGTATGGTAGATATATCGATGATACCCTCATCATTTGGGGTGGAGATATTTCTGCCATACCAGATTTTATAAAATATATTAATTATAATAATTATAATATCAAATTCACGTATAACTACAGTTCTAACAATATTGCATTTCTGGATTTGTGTTTGAGTGGCACAGATGGTGCGATCATTCATACCAAAACGCACCATAAACCATACAGTGGGAACACGGTGCTACATGCAAGAAGCAGTCATTCAAAACATACAATCAGGTCAGTCCCTGTTGGTGAATACACCAGAGTTAAACGCAATTGCAGCTCAGAAGAATCCTTGCAAGAGGAATTTGCACATGTTACCAATAAATTGACAAATCGCAATTATCCAAAATGGACCCTAACTAGAGCACAAAAAATAGTGCAAACCAAAGATCAAAATGACTTGCTGGTAGAGTTGAGCGAAACGGGTCGAAAAAATTCAAAAGTCGCCGACTTTTGGCAAAGTCGGGTTTCATGAAACGAAACCCGACCCTAGGATGAGGTCGGCTACGAGGTCGGCGACTTACGCGCCAAAGTCGCGTTTCAAAAGTTTGTTTTGCGCTCTTTTTCAGCCAATCAGGATCCACGGACACTGTGGGCAACGTGATGACATAGGCACGGGTCACCACCATCTTTCAGAAGGGCATGCAAGTGATTGGCTTGCTTTGGTGGGCGTCACAGGGGGTATAAAAGGGCGTGCACGCCGACCGCCATCTTACTTCTGCCGATCTTAGTATAGGGAGAGGTTGCTGCTGATTCTGTAGGGAGAGCGTTAGGCAGGGAAGAAGACAAAAAAACTGCTTCTGCTGCTAGCGGTTTGGCCTGCACAACACACCAGTCACTGTGTGTGCAGTGCAAGGGGAGGCTATATAGTGGTGTATCAGTGGTGTTGGTTGTTGGGCTGCCTTCTAAGGCTTCCTGACATTCCTGCATTGCTGTTTACCCACTGCTCCGCAAACTGCTTTTTTAAAAGCAATCCCAATTTTTTTTTTTTGTCCTGCTGAGAAGAAAAAAAAAACTGCTTCTGCTGCTAGCAATTTGGCCTGCACAACACACCAGTCACTGTGTGTGCAGTGCAAGGGGAGGCTATATAGTGGTGTATCAGGGGTGTTGGTTGTTGGGCTGCCTTTTAAGGCTTCCTGACAGGCTGGCATTGCTGTTTACCCACTGCTCCGCAAACTGCTTTTTTAAAAGCAATCCAATCTCCCTTATCCTCTAGTCACTTTTGTCACAGCTGTGCCATCGAGCCTGTCACATAGCGCTCAGATATTCATTGGGCCTCACACAATCCAAAAGTGTCCAGTGTCCAAAAGTGTGTGCAGAGATTCAAAATCTCCCTTATCCTCTAGTCACTTTTGTCACAGCTGTGCCATCGAGCCTGTCACATAGCGCTCAGATATCAGTGGGCCTCACACAATCCAAAAGTGTCCACTGTCCACAAGTGTGTGCAGAAATTCAAAATCTCCCTTATCCTCTAGTCACTTTTGTCACAGCTGTGCCATCGAGCCTGTCACATAGCGCTCAGATATCAGTGGGTCTCACACAATCCAAAAGTGTCCACTGTCCACAAGTGTGTGCAGAAATTCAAAATCTCCCTTATCCTCTAGTCACTTTTGTCACAGCTGTGCCATCGAGCCTGTCACATAGCGCTCAGATATCAGTGGGCTTTACACAATCCAAAAGTGTCCACTGTCCACAAGTGTGTGCAGAAATTCAAAATCTCCCTTATCCTCTAGTCACTTTTGTCACAGCTGTGCCATCGAGCCTGTCACATAGCGCTCAGATATCAGTGGGCCTCACACAATCCAAAAGTGTCCAGTGTCCAAAAGTGTGTGCAGAGATTCAAAATCTCCCTTATCCTCTAGCCACTTTTGTCACAGCTGTGCCATCGAGCCTGTCACATAGCGCTCAGATATCAGTGGGCTTCACACAATCCAAAAGTGTCCACTGTCCACAAGTGTGTGCAGAAATTCAAAATCTCCCTTATCCTCTAGTCACTTTTGTCACAGCTGTGCCATCGAGCCTGTCACATAGCGCTCAGATATCAGTGGGCCTCACACAATCCAAAAGTGTCCAGTGTCCAAAAGTGTGTGCAGAGATTCAAAATCTCCCTTATCCTCTAGTCACTTTTGTCACAGCTGTGCCATCGAGCCTGTCACATAGCGCTCAGATATCAGTGGGCCTTACACAATCCAAAAGTGTCCAGTGTCCAAAAGTGTATGCAGAGATTCAAAATCTCCCTTATCCTCTAGTCACTTTTGTCACAGCTGTGCCATCGAGCCTGTCACATATCGCTCAGATATCAGTGGGCCTCACACAATCCAAAAGTGTCCACTGTCCACAAGTGTGTGCAGAAATTCAAAATCTCCCTTATCCTCTAGTCACTTTTGTCACAGCTGTGCCATCGAGCCTGTCACATAGCGCTCAGATATCAGTGGGCCTCACACAATCCAAAAGTGTCCAGTGTCCAAAAGTGTGTGCAGAGATTCAAAATCTCCCTTATCCTCTAGTCACTTTTGTCACAGCTGTGCCATCGAGCCTGTCACATAGCGCTCAGATATCAGTGGGCCTTACACAATCCAAAAGTGTCCAGTGTCCAAAAGTGTATGCAGAGATTCAAAATCTCCCTTATCCTCTAGTCACTTTTGTCACAGCTGTGCCATCGAGCCTGTCACATATCGCTCAGATATCAGTGGGCCTCACACAATCCAAAAGTGTCCACTGTCCACAAGTGTGTGCAGAAATTCAAAATCTCCCTTATCCTCTAGTCACTTTTGTCACAGCTGTGCCATCGAGCCTGTCACATAGCGCTCAGATATCAGTGGGCCTCACACAATCCAAAAGTGTCCAGTGTCCAAAAGTGTGTGCAGAGATTCAAAATCTCCCTTATCCTCTAGTCACTTTTGTCACAGCTGTGCCATCGAGCCTGTCACATAGCGCTCAGATATCAGTGGGCTTCACACAATCCAAAAGTGTCCACTGTCCACAAGTGTGTGCAGAAATTCAAAATCTCCCTTATCCTCTAGTCACTTTTGTCACAGCTGTGCCATCGAGCCTGTCACATAGCGCTCAGATATCAGTGGGCCTCACACAATCCAAAAGTGTCCAGTGTCCAAAAGTGTGTGCAGAGATTCAAAATCTCCCTTATCCTCTAGTCACTTTTGTCACAGCTGGGCCATCGAGCCTGTCACATAGCGCTCAGATATCAGTGGGCCTCACACAATCCAAAAGTGTCCAGTGTCCAAAAGTGTGTGCAGAAATTCAAAATCTCCCCTGTCCTATAGACACCTTGTACCTTGTTTTACATTACTATATAGTTTGTTGGATTTTGTCTACATTTCTACCAAAAATGGAAGAGGCCGTGGAATTGGGCGGGGGTTGGCAGCTGGTAATGATGGTGTTGGTGGTGGATCTGATGGTAGTGGCAAGAGCAAAATAGGACCGAATGCAGGAGGTGCTGACCCTGTGTCATCGTCTGGCTACATAAGGCCTCGAACGCTTAGTTTTCTAGGAGTTGGCAAACCGCTTTTAAAGCCAGAGCATCAGGAAAAAGTTTTGTCTTACATTGCTGACTCAGCCTCCAGCTCTATCGCCTCCTCTTCTTCAGTTGTAAAAAGTAAAAGCACTGAGTCGTCATTGGAGGCTCATGTTCATGAACCACACCTTTCCTTGTGTCCTTCACCCCAACCAAGATTGAAGGATGACGCAGGCCATACTACTGATTACTCCATGGAGCTGTTTTCACATACCATGCCTGGATTATCAAGTGAAATGGTGAATTACCCAGGCCAAGATGAATCTGACATGGAGTGCACTGATGCACAGCCGCTGATGGATGATTCTGCTGGTACATTCACTCAGAGCACTACATTGTCCTCGCAGTGTACAGAGCCAGATTCTGACCCTGATGAGACTCAGGTGCCCCTTCCCGCACACTATACCACCATACACGGTGACACAGAGGAAGGTGCACATGACATAGAAGAGGAGGTGATGGATGACCCAGTTGTTGACCCAGATTGGCATCCATTGGGGGAAGAGGGTGCTGCTTCCAATAGCTCAGATGAGGAGCATCCACAGCAGACATCGACATCGCAACAGCTGTTATCTGGCAGGCCCGGAGCACTCCAAAGACAGGTTCCAAACATCAAAAGAGTTGCTGGACAGCTTGTCCAGAGGGTCAAAAGATCACAGCGTGTCTGCCAAAGTAGGAAGAGTGCAGTGTGGCACTTTTTTGAACAAAATCCTCATGATCAGGCCAAGGTTATCTGTAAGAAGTGCGCAAAGACCTTTAGCCGAGGGAAAAATCTGAAAAATTTGAATACCAGTTGCATGCTTAGACATTTAACCAGCATGCACTTGCAAGCGTGGACACAACACCAAACCTCAAGTGCCACATGTGCAACTGATCACAACGAAGGTAGTCAGCAACGCTACATTGTTTCCCCCACTGTAAGCCCACCGGTTAGCACAGCAGCAAATGTTGAGGTGTCGTTGCAAGACCACAGCAGTCAGGGAATCCCACTGTTATATCAACGAAAGACTGATTCTAGGCCATCAGAAAGAACACCAACTCCATCACCATCATCAACCCTCTCTCAGTCCGCCCTGTCCACCACTACTTCCACCATATGCAGCTCTCAAGTCCAGCTCACCCTCCCAGACACTATGAGTAGGTCAAGAAAGTACTCAGTCTCTCATCCGCGTACACTGGGTTTGAACGCCCACATTGCCAAACTAATCTCGTTTGAGATGATGCCCTTTCGGTTGGTGGAAAGCACAGCTTTCCGCGAACTCATGGCCTATGCAGTACCACGCTATGACCTACCCAGTCGCCACTTCTTCTCTCGCAAAGCCATCCCAGCCCTCCACCATCATGTGAAAGACCGCATTGTCCATGCACTCAAGCAGTCAGTGAACGGAAAGGTGCACCTCACAACTGATGCATGGTCCAGTCCGCATGGCCAGGGCCGTTACGTGTCCATCACTGCGCACTGGGTTAATGTGGTGGATGCAGGGTCCACAGGGGACAGCGGTGGTGGGACAGTGCTGCCTAGCCCACGGTATAGGAAACAGTTGGCTGTAGGCGTTCGACCCTCCTCCTCCTCCTCCAGAAGCGAAAGCTCGTCCACAGAGCGCAGTCGTACGAGCACTCCATCTGCAGCTGCCACTGTTGCACACAATGTGTCCCCCTATCGAGCAGCTAGTGGAAAGCGTCAGCAGGCTGTGTTGCAGATGATGTGTTTGGAAGACAGACACACCGCCGAGGTGCTGGCCGAGTACTTGAAGCGACAAACTGAGTCATGGCTGGGGGGTGTACATCTTGAGGCAGGCAAGGTAGTTAGTGATAACGGCCGTAATTTTGTGGCAGCCATAGCCCTTTCAAAACTCAGCCACATACCTTGCTTGGCTCACACCTTGAACCTGGTGGTGCAGTGCTTCCTCAAAAATTATCCGGAGTTAACAGCCCTGCTCCAGAAGATGCGAAGACTGTGCGCGCACATCCGCCGGTCGCCTGTACACTCCGTTCGTATGCAGAAGCTGCAGCGATTGCTCCACCTTCCCAACCACCGCCTCATTATCGACATTGCAACAAGGTGGAACTCCACCCTGCACATGGTGGAGCGGCTGTGCGAGCAGAGGCAGGCCATAATGCATTTGTGGGAGGATACACGGCCAGGCACTTTGAGAGCAGACATGGAGTTGACAGGTTTGCAGTGGTCGAAGCTGAAAGACCTTTGTAAAGTCCTTCAGTGTTTTGAGGAATGCACACGGCTGGTAAGCGCAGACGACGCCATCCTAAGCATGAGCATCCCTCTTATGCGTCTGCTCATGCAAACTTTGACGCACCTTAAGGAGCAGGCGTCTGCAGCCAATGTTGATGAGGAGGAAGAGGAGGAGGGAATCCTTGATGACATTCAGCCATTGTCTGCTCAGGGACCTCTCCTGGACGAGGTGGAGGAAGAAGAGGAGGAGGAGGAGGATGATGGGGATGATTACTTAGGGGAGGAGGATTCATCTCGTGGGGCAAGTGAAAATGTTGGCGTGGCAAGGTCTGGTACAGGGTTTGTGCGTGACTGGAGGGATGTGGATTTGCCAGAAAGTGCTCCTCCACCCAGCACTCGCAGTGCATCATTGACACCGGGAACATTGGCCCACATGTCAGATTATGCCTTGCGGATCCTAAAAAGGGACCCCCGCATTGCCAAAATGATGAACGATGACGACTACTGGTTGGCCAGCATCCTGGATCCACGCTATAAAGGCAAATTACAAAACATCATGCCACAGGAGAACCTTGACCTAATATTGGCTAATAAACAAGCAACTCTGGTAAATCGGTTGCTTGAGGCATTCCCAGCACACAGCAGCGGTGATGGTTCTCACACGAGCCGTACGGGCCGGGGGCAGCTTGGCAGAGGTGTTCGTGGTGCACACAGCAGAAGTGGCGTTGGAGACAGGGGTTTCATGACAATGTTGTGGACTGATTTTTCAAATACCGCTCACACAACTGGTAATACTGCATCGATGGAAAGTGACAGGAGACAGCAGTTGTCAACTATGGTTACAAACTACTTTTCCTCCCATATCGATGTTCTCCCACACAGGTCATTCCCCTTTGACTATTGGGCCGCTAAACTGGACACCTGGCCTGAATTGGCCCAATATGCCTTACAGGAGCTCGCTTGCCCAGCTGCAAGTGTGCTATCGGAAAGAGTCTTCAGTGCAGCTGGATCAATCCTGACAGAAAAAAGGACCCGTCTGTCAACCCAAAATGTGGATGATCTAACCTTCATTAAAATGAACCACGCATGGGTTTCCAAGGATTTTGTCCCACCTTCCCCTGATGACACATAGGGTGACAGAAAAATGGCTTGCTTTGGTCCACCTCTTCCTGGTACTTCACCTATTTAGCCTTTTGCATCAGCTGAATGTCCAACATCAACATATGCCACTTTCTAAAACTCCCTAACTGTGCTGCCTCCCCCCCCATGGCCGGGGTCACCACCTACCGCACGACACCGTGCGAGTGCCGTTGCCCTGGACAGGTGGGTAGGCCGACTCTTGGGCGCGGGCACTGGCACAGGGTCCCTCATAGTGCAATCAAGTGTCTCTGACGGTGGTGGTGCACACCCGCCGTCAGACACACCGCTGTACTATGAGGGGCCCAGTGCCAGTACCGACGCCCACGAGTGGGCCCCCCTTGCTTGGGCAGGGCCCCAGCATTTGCAATCTTTACCTCTCCCTGCTCCTCCGCTGTGTAATCTGGGCCGTCAAATCCATACTGTGCCTGACACCGTCTGAGCCTGCCTCCTGAGACATATATTTTGAAAGTGTACGCTATCCATACATGTTATCCAGGGATACGGTACCCTTTCTAACCTTTGTGCAATCACGTGCAATCCATACTGGGCCTAACACCGTCTGAGCCTGCCTCATGCTGTATAGACATATATTTTGAATGTGTACGCTATCCATACATGTTATCCAGGGATACGGTACCCTTTCTAACCTTTGTGCAATCACGTGCAATCCATACTGGGCCTAACACCGTCTGAGCCTGCCTCATGCTGTATAGACATATATTTTGAATGTGTACGCTATCCATACATGTTATCCAGGGATACGGTACCCTTTCTAACCTTTGTGCAATCATGTGCAATCCATACTGGGCCTAACACCGTCTGAGCCTGCCTCCTGAGACATATATTTTGAATGTGTACGCTATCCATACATGTTATCCAGGGATACGGTACCCTTTCTAACCTTTGTGCAATCACGTGCAATCCATACTGGGCCTAACACCGTCTGAGCCTGCCTCATACTGTATAGACATATATTTTGAATGTGTACGCTATCCATACATGTTATCCAGGGATACGGTACCCTTTCTAACCTTTGTGCAATCACGTGCAATCCATACTGGGCCTAACACCGTCTGAGCCTGCCTCATGCTGTATAGACATATATTTTGAATGTGTACGCTATCCATACATGTTATCCAGGGATACGGTACCCTTTCTAACCTTTGTGCAATCACGTGCAATCCATACTGGGCCTAACACCGTCTGAGCCTGCCTCCTGAGACATATATTTTGAATGTGTACGCTATCCATACATGTTATCCGGGGATACGGTACCCTTTCTAACCTTTGTGCAATCACGTGCAATCCATACTGGGCCTAACACCGTCTGAGCCTGCCTCCTGAGACATATATTTTGAATGTGTACGCTATCCATACATGTTATCCGGGGATACGGTACCCTTTCTAACCTTTGTGCAATCACGTGCAATCCATTCTGGGCCTAACACCGTCTGAGCCTGCCTCATGCTGTATAGACATATATTTTGAATGTGTACGCTATCCATACATGTTATCCAGGGATACGGTACCCTTTCTAACCTTTGTGCAATCACGTGCAATCCATACTGGGCCTAACACCGTCTGAGCCTGCCTCCTGAGACATATATTTTGAATGTGTACGCTATCCATACATGTTATCCGGGGATACGGTACCCTTTCTAACCTTTGTGCAATCACGTGCAATCCATACTGGGCCTAACACCGTCTGAGCCTGCCTCATGCTGTATAGACATATATTTTGAATGTGTACGCTATCCATACATGTTATCCAGGGATACGGTACCCTTTCTAACCTTTGTGCAATCACGTGCAATCCATACTGGGCCTAACACCGTCTGAGCCTGCCTCCTGAGACATATATTTTGAATGTGTACGCTATCCATACATGTTATCTGGGGATACGGTACCCTTTCTCACCTTTGTGCAATCACGTGTAATCCATACTGGGCGTGAGAACGGCTGGCGAGCTGTTAAGCAAGCTACAGCACCTGTCCAGACAAGTACAGGGATTCCCTAGCGAGGAGACTTATTTGATTGTTTTCAATGTTGGGACAGCAATTTTTGGGGAGCACTATACTCTGGAGAATGATAGATGGGGCCCACCATACACTGGAACATTCCAAAGATGGACATCAGACACTGGAGCAGCATTTACAGGGCCCATTATACACTAGAGCATTAGAAATGGGGCCCATTATGTTTGGAGCATTATTTGGGCCCATAAGACAGTGGAGCTTCATCCATGGGGACCAACATATACTGTAGCATTATGTGGAGCTCATCATATACTGTTTCAAACATTATATGGGACCAATGATTCTGTATGGAGAAATAGATGGGCCTCGTCATGAGATGTAAAAAGTGAGGTATTTTTCATTGTACTATACCGCTATTTCTCTGCCGTATCGGAGCATGATGAGTTGTGGTATGTGTTAAAGGGGCGCTCTTTCGCCCAGGGCACATGAAAACCTAGAGCCAGCCCTCCCCCCCCCACAACTTTAGCCAAATAACCCCCATTTTTCAGTGCGTAACTTGTATTATGAAGTTAATTAAGGTTGACAAGCTTAAGAAAGAAGAATTGATGCTTTTGGCATTCAAATGGGCACTGTAGGTGTGTTTCCTGTCCTCCTCTCACTGCCGACTTTTATTCCCCATTGACTTACATTGGGTTTCGTGTTTCGGGACGACCCCGACTTTTCCCTATAATCGGACGATCTTGCTCGACCCAACTTTTGGAAAAGTCGGGTTTCACGAAACGAAACGCGACCCTAAAAAACCAAAAGTCGCTCAACTCTACTTGCTGGCATCAAGCACAGAAGGGAAAAAAAGGCAATAACTATGGGAAAAAAACCCTATATATGTTTCCAGTATAGCCCGCAATTCACATCTATAAAAAATATTGTTCACAAGTTTCTACCCATTCTGCACCAGGATAATGAATTGGTTAAAATTTTATCATCAGGAATTAATGTGGTGTCAAGAAAAGCACCGTCTTTAGGGAGTATATTATCCCCCAGCATGTTTTCACTAACACATCACAAGCCTAAAGAAAACTGGTTAACGGTGAAGGGCTTTTACAAATGTGGTGCTAACATTTGTAAAATATGCAAATATGCCCAAATTTCTCAAGAATTCACTAATAATGATCATACTTCATGTTTTAAAATAAAAAATTATATCAATTGCAATTCTAGCAACATAGTGTATAAAATTAACTGTGAACAATGTGATTTATCCTATGTTGGTTGCACCTCGAGGCAGCTAAAAATAAGAATAAGGGAACATTCAAATGATATTAGCAATACAAATACTTTTATACGGAATGTCTCAGCAGTTTCCAAACATTTTATTGATTGCCATGCCCGCAATACATCACACCTTAAAGTTCAGGGAATAGAAAAAGTAAACCTGTCATCCCGTGGGGGAGACATCAGGCGATGTCTCCTCACTCGGGAAGCATTTTGGATATACCATTTAAATACTAGACATCCAAACGGTCTCAATAAGAGACATGATCTATTGTTGCACTATTGTTGAATTTCCCCTTTTTTTTTTTTTCTTTTTTTCTATGTCGATTTTGTATTTAATTACATGTGTCCAATTGGATTGGCTCATGTGATCATGTGATTTTTATATGATGTTTTATTCGTTAAGCTACATATATATGTCTAATCTAAGGCAAATTTCAATCATAGCTTTGACAAAGACCGTCTGGTCGAAACGCGTAGCCTGTCATCTCTGTTGTGGTGTGGTTATATGGAGAGTCTTCACCATTGTATGTTTTAATGGTTTTTCATTAAAGAAGATTTTAATAGCAGCTGGAGCAGAACTTTCCTTCTATGAACTTTAATGTTACCACCACGACTGCAGTCGCTATGTCGCATTAAAGATATGAGGTTAGTACCTGGCGACCTGGACATATGGATTAGAGTTAGAGTGAATATAAATGCACATAGAGACATTCTCATGTATAAGGCATGGAGTCTTTTTATTGAGCTATTCACAGATTTTTAGACCCCCCCCCCCAAAAAACAAATATATATATATATATATATATATATATATATATATACACACACACACAGTTGTGGCCAAAAGTATTGACACCCCTGCAATTCTTTCAGATAATACTCAGTTTTTTCCTGAAAATTATTGCAAACACAAATTCTTTGTTGTTATTATCTTCATTTAATTTGTCTTAGATGAAAAAACACAAAAAGAATTGTCCTAAAGCCAAATTGGATATAATTCCACACCAAACAAAAAAGAGGGTGGACAAAAGTATTGGCACTGTTCGAAAAATCATGTGATGCTTCTCTAATTTGTTTAATTAACAGCACCTGTAACTTACCTGTGGCACCTAACAGGTGTTGGCAATAACTAAATCACACTTGCAGCCAGCTGACATGGATTAAAGTTGACTCAACCTCTGTCCTGTGTCCTTGTGTGTACTACATTGAGCATGGAGAAAAGAAAGAAGACCAAAGAACTGTCTGAGGACTTGAGAAACCAAATTGTGAGGAAGCATGAGCAATCTCAAGGCTACAAGTCCATCTCCAAACACCAGAATGTTCCTGTGTCTACCATGCGCAGTGTCATCAAGAAGTTTAAAGCCCATGGCACTGTGGCTAACCTCCCTAGATGTGGACGGAAAAGAAAAATTGACAAGAGATTTCAACGCAAGATTGTGTGGATGTTGGATAAAGAACCTCGACTAACATCCAAAGAAGTTCAAGCTGCCCTGCAGTCCGAGGGTACAACAGTGTTAACCCGCACTATCCGTCGGCGTCTGAATGAAAAGGGACTGTATGGTAGGAGACCCAGGAAGACCCCACTTCTTACCCCGAGACATAAAAAAGCCAGGCTGGAGTTTGCCAAAACTTACCTGAAAAAGCCTAAAACGTTTTGGAAGAATGTTCTCTGGTCAGATGAGACAAAAGTTGAGCTTTTTGGGCAAAGGCATCAACATAGAGTTTACAGGAGAAAAAAAAGAGGCATTCAAAGAAAAGAACATGGTCTCTACAGTCAAACATGGCGGAGGTTCCCTGATGTTTTGGGGTTGCTTTGCTGCCTCTGGCACTGGACTGCTTGACCGTGTGCATGGCATTATGAAGTCTGAAGACTACCAACAAATTTTGCAGCATAAAGTAGGGCCCAGTGTGAGAAAGCTGGGTCTCCCTCAGAGGTCATGGGACTTCCAGCAGGACAATGACCCAAAACACACTTCAAAACGCACTAGAAAATGGTTTGAGAGAAAGCACTGGAGACTTCTAAGGTGGCCAGCAATGAGTCCAGACCTGAATCCCATAGAACACCTGTGGAGAGATCTAAAAATGGCAGTTTGGGAAGGCACCCTTCTAATATCAGGGACCTGGAGCAGTTTGCCAAAGAAGAATGGTCTAAAATTCCAGCAGAGCATTGTAAGAAACTCATTGATGGTTACCGGAAGCGGTTGGTCGCAGTTATTTTGGCTAAAGGTGGTGCAACCAAGTATTAGGCTCAGGGTGCCAATACATTTGTCTGGCCCATTTTTGGAGTTTTGTGTGAAATGATCAATGTTTTGCTTTTTGCTTCATTCTCTTTTGTGTTTTTTCATTTAAGACAAATTAAATGAAGATAATAATACCAAAGAATTTGTGTTTGCAATCATTTTCAGGAAGAAACTGAGTATTATCTGACAGAATTGCAGGGGTGTCAATACTTTTGGCCACAACTGTAATCAGCAGTTAGAAACTATTTTAAACATGTGCAAAGAGCAGTGGGCGAGATACAGGTGAGTCACTGTGCCGTTTATGCTGACAGATCTGGCACCGCCCCAGCGAATAAAAGTAAATCTATTCATACCCATGAACTTTTACAATTTTTTAAAGTTACGTCCAGAAATTTATATGTATTTTATTGGGATTTTATGTGATATACCAACACAAAGTAGCAAGTATTTGTAAAGTGTAAAGGAAATGATACATGTTTTTTTAAATGTATATATATAAAAATGAGTGTGTGTGTGTGCGCGTGTGTGTGTGTGTCTGTGTCTGTATGTATTGACGACGATGTAATAATGGTTGCCATGGCGATGATATCATAATAGGTTCTCATGGTGACGGTGGTGACAATGATGTCATAATAGGCTGCCATAGCGACGATGCTGTCATAAAGGTTGCCATGGCGAAGATGATGTCATAATGGTTGCCATGGTGAAGATGATGTCATAATAGGTTGCCATGGCGACAATGAAGTCAGAATGGTTGCAACATATTAAGACATCATCAACACCATGGCACGGGACTATGGGATGGAGGATAATCATTATAATTCGTTATAACTAACAACAGTTAGTGACTATGCCCGGGCAACGCTGGGCTAGTATTTTATAAATATGAAAACTGCAATGTGCAATTGTATTCAGCCCCCTGTAGTCTGATATCCATAAATAAAATCCTGATTGATCAATTGCCTCTAGACGTCACATACTAGTAAATTGAGTCCAATTGTGTGTACTTTATTCTCAGTAGAACTACAGGTGTTATGTGAAGACCTCAGTGGTCAGGGATAACGTTGCGGAGAAGAGTAGAGCAGGGTTGAGTTTAAAAAAATATTTTATATATCTATAATAATAAATGCCCTAAGCAGCTTCCGGTTGTAACAACTTCCGTCCAGTTGTAACCGGTGACATCACCGCACACCTCTTTCCATGTTAACCCTCAACACACACACTCCTCTCACCTTTCACCATCTCCACTCACTCTTTCACTCCATATACGACCCTTTCTCTCACTCCGTCTCTCATACTCACGCCGCCATCGCCGCTGATCCACGATCCCCGACATCTTCTTCCGCCGGAGCCATTTTGGATCCAGACGTCCTCCACGCCGGCGACATGTTCTTGCGGCGACGTCATCTTTAGTATCGCGAAATCCCGCAATACTCAAGATGGCGTCGCCGCAAGAACATGTCGCCAGCGTGGAGGACGTCGGGATCCAAAATGGCGTCGGCGAAATCTCGCGAGATTTCGCCGACGCGATTTTGGATCCCGATGGCATCCACGCCGGCGACATGTTCCTGCGGCGACGCTATTTTGGATCAGCGAAATCCCGCGATACTCAAGATGGCGTCGCCGCAAGAACATGTCGCCGACGAGGACGACGTCAGGATCCAAAATGGCGTCGGCGAAAACTCGCGAGATTTCGCCGACGCCATTTTGGATCCCGACGTCGTCCACGCCGGCGACATGTTCTTCCGGAGACGCCATCTTGAGTATCGCGGGATTTCACGATACTCAAGATGGCGTCGCCGCAAGAACATGTCGCCGGTGTGGACAACGTCTGGATCCAGGATGGCGCCGGCGGAAAAAGATGACGGGGATCGTGGAGCAGCGGCGATGACGGCGTGAGTATGAGAGACGGAGTGAGAGAAGGGGTCGTATGTGGAGTGAAAGAGTGAGTGGACGTGAGTGGAGATGGTGAAAGGTGAGAGGAGTGTGTGTGTTGAGGGTTAACATGGCAAGAGGTGTGATGCTACAGCTCCACAGCTCAGGTGGGAGAACCTGTTGACAGGAGAACTATTAGTCGTGTATTCCACAAATCTAGCCTTTATTGAAGAGCTGCAAGAAGAAAGTCATTTTTTTAAATCAAACCATAAGAAGTCCCATTTGCAGTTTTCAAAAAGCCATGGAGGGTACACAGGTAGCATATGGAAGAATGTGCTCTGGTAAGACGAGACCAAAAAATAACTTTTTGGGCTAAATGCAAAACACTATCTGTGGTGGAAAACTAACACTGCACATCACCCTGAAAACACCATCCCCACCATCTAACAAAGTGACGGCAGCATCGGGATGCTTTTCTTCAGCAGGGACAGGGAAACTGGTCAGATTTGATGGGAAGATGAATGAAGCTAAATACAGGGTAATCCTGGAGGAATACATGTTAGAGATTGTAAAATACTTGAGACTGTGGTGTTCAATTACCCTCCAGCAGGGCAACAACCCTAAACATACAGGCAGACCTACAATGGATGGTTTAGATCAAAGCATATTCATATGTGTGTGAATGGCCCAGTCACAGTCGAGACCTAAATCCCATTGAGAATCTGTGGTAAGACTTGAAAATTGCTGTTCAGACGTCTCCATCCAATCTCACTGAGCCAGAGCTAGTCTGCAAAGAATGGGCAAAATGGTAAAGACCTGTCCAAAAAGACTAGCAGCAGTAATTTAGCAAAAGGTGGTCCTACAAAGTATTGACTCAGGGGGGCCGAAAACAAATACACATCACAATTTTCAGATTTATATTTTTAATTTAGAAGACCATATATCATTTCCTTTACACGTCACAAATACTTGCTACTTAGTGTTGGTATATCATTTGTGGATGTAATGTGAAAAAATATGGAAGAGTTCATACTTTTATAGAACTGTACATCATTTTCTCACTATAGGTCGACTTCCGATTAAATTGTTTTACTTGTTTAAAACAGATATTTACCTTCAGATTGCTACTGTGGTGGCAGGTAAATACTGTGGTTTCTGTGCCAACAGGTTCCCTTCTAGCTATAAAACAGCTGGATTTCACAAGATTGCAGACAACTGACTATATTGTTGTGGACTGCAACTGTAGATACATAGTTAAAAGTCAAATCAAAAGACGTACAAA
This sequence comes from Dendrobates tinctorius, assembly GCF_039654945.1. NCBI lineage: Eukaryota > Metazoa > Chordata > Amphibia > Anura > Dendrobatidae > Dendrobates > Dendrobates tinctorius. The sequence continues at coordinate 23,407,849 of NW_027361829.1, read as the reverse complement.
ACTCTCAGTAAGGTTCCACCCTAATGAGAAATGCAGCCAAGCATATCAGGGGCAGACATACGGTATCTCCGGTGTACCTGTATAGGGGCCCTAAAGGACGGGGGTAGGGCTCACACAGCTGCCGAAAATTCTGGCCACATCTATGACCCAGGATCAATGTGACCAGAAGCTAGGAGAGGAAGCCTGATACCCACTATGCCACTTTGCACTAGGCTGGCACTGACCCAACAGAACAGCGAGCGGTGAGAGAGGAGCCCATCAATGATAACTGCTATACAGGAGGACTGCATGGCAGGGAAGGAGCAGCTCCCGCTGAGACAATGCTTTGTGAGTCTCTCTACCTGCACTGTTCTACTGTTCTCTTATCTGTATCTGCTTTTTTAGTGAGATGGTGCAGACACTTAGGCTACGTGCACACGCTGCGGATTGGGGTGCGGATTTGGCTGCGCGGATTTTGTTAAATCCGCAGGTAAATCTGCAGGTCAAAAGACCCGTGGTTTTACCTGTGGATTGGCCTGCGGCTCTGCCCTCTGGTTTTTCATCTCCACAATGGAGGAGATGGCAAACCGCAGCGGAATCCGCAGAAAGAATTGACATGTCAATTCTTTCTGCAGGTTCAAAACCGCAGGAAAACCACGCGGAAAAATCTGCACCGTCTGCAGTGCGTTTTTTTATTCCCATAGGGAATAATGGTATTGTACGCCGCAGCAAAAACTGCTGCGGGTCCGCAGTGGCCAAATCCGCTGCAGAACCGCAGCAGAATCCGCATCGTGTGCACACACCCTAACCGCTCTACAGAGAAAAAGGACCCCTTCTCTCAAGCTTCCACAGACTTCCACATATTGCGGCTGTGGTACAGTAAAACTGTAGTGCTTTACTTTGAGCGTTGAAAATCAAGACAAAATGGGGTAATTGTTTTTTTACAGCGAAGATCCATAAAGAGGCAGGTGTACTCAACTTTATACAGAACTCAGCACAGCCACACTTGTGCCTCATCCCGCACCAGTTAACCACAAAGATACTCCGCTTCTGAGCACATCGGTGGTTGGATGACATTGGAGGATGAACAGGGGTCTACCTAAATCTGGATTCAGTTTGGAGCGGGAAATTGCTGTGTGACGTGATCTGTGCGCTTGAGTGATATGGCTGATTTGTGCACTGGGCTTGCGTGACTTGTCGTGTATGTTTGAAATAATGCTGTGCTTGTGTGACGCGCCTGTTGTATGTGCTGTGCTTGTCTTATGTATGCATTGTGGTTGGTGCAGCATGAATCAGCGACTCGGAGGCCATTGCCAAGCCATTGGTTGCCATAGTAACCCATCACACTGGAGGGGTGCCGCAGTCTCCCTCTGTTACTCCTCATTTGCCGCTGTAATTCTTGATACTACTACAGCTGTGGCTATCAGTCAGGCTCTTGTAGCTGACTGCACCAATACTGAAGCTGTACTGTGCAATAAGCATAACGTATATATCCATCACAGAGCAGAAAGTGACATGCTCAGGACTGATATGTTCATCAATGTTAGACGAATATTCAGGCATCACATATACACACGTCTACGATTTATACAGCGCATGTACAAACAAGCAGGACTAATTTCTCCAAGTGGTATCTCAAATATTGATTAAAAAAAAACTTCTGCACATACAGTGAAGGAAATAAGTATTTGATCCCTTGCTGATTTTGTAAGTTTGCCCACTGACAAAGACATGAACAGTCTATAATATTAAGGGTAGGTTAATTTTAACATTGAGAGATAGAATATCAAAAATAAAATCCAGAAAATCACATTGTATAAATTATAAAAATGTATTTGCATTTTCCATTGAAAAATAAGTATTTGATCAACTAACAACCATTAAGAGTTCTGGCTCCTACAGACCAGTTAGGCCTCTTTCACACTTCAGTTTTTTGTGTCAGTTAAAATCCACCAAAAAGGCGGACAAGCGGATCCGTTCTTAACTGATGTTAACGGATGCCAGAGGATCCGTTTTTTGACGGATCCGCAAAATGAGGAAATTTAAAGGAACCGCTGGCGAGAGAGAGAGAGAATTTTTTTTTTTTTTTGTCCGGCACCCAGACAGAATTTCGGGTTAAATCAGTGTCTGGAGGATCCACCGGCCACAAAAATGTTGCAAGCTCCGTTTGGAAATCTTTGAGGATGTTGACGGACAGCAACATTATGGCAGATCCGCACAAAAAACGGATGCAACGGACAGCAATCCGTCAAGACCCGCCAATAATGAAAGTCAATGGGGAAAAAAACGGATCCGCAAAAAAAAATTGCCAGAGGGAACTAATACTTATTCCTCACTGTAAAAAGCAAATAAATGTATATAATTTATATAATGTGATTTTCTGGATTTTATTTTTAATATTCTCTCTCTCAATGTTAAAATTAACCTACCCTTAAAATTATAGACTGTTCATGTCTTTGTCAGTGGGCAAACTTACAAAATCAGCAAGGGATCAAATAATTATTTCCTTCACTGTATTTGTAATATCCATAATGAAGGTACAAATAAACTGGAGCTAGATGATAGCACTTCAAAGGTAATTTCCAATTGCAAGTTGAAACACAAAAATTCTATGTATTATTAAAGGGTGATGAATTCTACATGATACAATGAACACATTTAAAAATCTGTTGCAAAAATGTAAATTTTAAGATCAGATCACATGAATAATAAACACATCATTATGTCATGTAGTGTAAACCTGGTTTTCACATGTCCTGTGGCATTAAAAGCACAGAAAAACGAAGAGCAGTAATAATTAAGAATCAGGAAAAGATACAAAATTGAAAAACAATTAATAGAAAACAATAAAAGTTGTCAGAATTTGAATATTTAGAGTCTCATTAAAAATGTACAAGGCCCCATCAACCTTGAGTTATTTAGCATTCTACTAATGCCATGTGCAGAGGAGCCCAGACAAGACAGCCCCTAGATGAGGCACTAGTCTGGGTGTTTCTTCTCTGCTGGGTTACATTTCTCTTATGTTTTGTACAAACATTAAGTTTCTTAATCACTAAGCAAATAGTACTGTGACAACTAGGAAGAGTTGACACTCATGTTTGTTTTTCCGGTTGTACCTAGTGTTCACGGAACTTGTGCTATACTAAAAGACCTGTGACTAGTTATCATTGTGTGTCCTGTTCTTCCTATCTATTGTGCTAAACAAATGAAACCATGATATCTGTGATTCGATGTTTTATTCCAGACAAATCCATGGTTTTCTTATATGTAAATGAGCAGTTTAGAACTATAAGCCAGACACAGATTTACAGTACAGCAGAAGTGAACTTTGTCTTATAACAAACATTTGCGGTAGCACTCCTCTAGTGCTGCCAGCTTTGCTGCAGAGTTGTACCTGATTATAACTAACATAGTACAGCACAACTGAATCTTGTCTCATTACAAACAAGCACATTTGCTGCCAGCTACATCCCTTCCACCACAGTGGCTGCCTGTGAAAATCAAGCTGAAGCACTGTGAGAAGGCTTCAGCTGAAAATGTTTTTGTGACGAGGCAAACTTCACTACTTCTGTAATGTGTTAGTCTGGATTTCACTACAGAACTGTGTGATTATGAGAGCAAAGTATCAGTTATTACATGACTCACACTGGTAACGTCTCCTTTGTTTAGCATGGAGGCAGATTGTCATGCAGATCAGTGTTCGGCTCATAAATCTTAACAGCTCATTTACAGTACATATAAGAAAAAATGTGTTTCTCTGGAATAGGACATTTTATTCACCTTTCTATGACCTGCACGGCCAAATAGACGGCTTAGGAGGGTTGACCCTACTGACAGATTCCCTTTAAAGCGGATAATCTCAGCTTTTAGTGAAGTCCTGCATCACTGATGTAACAATGCAACCACCACCTGAACTTCAGTCAGTGGGAAGGAGAGGAAGGGGGCACTAGGGAGCAGATAGGTTGCAATGGCAAGGCTTGCAGAACGCTCCATACACTGACAGTCTTCTTCACTCCTGCAAACCGTTCCCACAACGGTCATCCTAGCGAGTAGGACTGTCAATGTTTGGTGTTGTCTGCAATCTATGCAGTTTACTACAGACAGCGAGACTTCTTCAGGAACTTATTGTGTGTGTGCGCACCGTCCCGGGCAATGATGGCCCTTGAACTAGATCTCTAGCAGGGAGGGCAAGTCAGTCAAAAAAGAGTGACGCGTCAATCACTGACATAAGACAGATGGCGGGCAGGGAATTTTATAACAATTCAATAAATAAACCTAACCTTAGATTTCTAAAATAAAGCTATGGCTGTAATCAGCATTACATCTTTACATAAGATGGAAATAGTTTGGGGTAGAAAACCATGATGACAGGATCCCTTTCACACAACTGTAAATCCATTTAACAGAGGACTTGGTTTAGTATGGAAGATACACGGAAAACATTATTATTATATGGTCGTCTGAGGTGTCTGCCATACCACTCCTTGTAGATTACTTCAACTAAAATTCCTGCAATTTGTATTCTGCTTAAGTTTGCAATGAGGATAAAGTCTAAGTCCTGGATTTGATTTTAGAGGCTGAAAGAGAAATAACCTTGAGACATGTACTTTTCATAAAGCCATGGTCGGGAATACTATTTGGGAGCCGATTCATGCCACCCTTGACACACCAAAAATGAGTCTACTAGTGTGGGAACTGACCAGTGTGTTGTGGCATTGCTGTGATGGGGAAAAAAAATACACTCAGGCCGAGTCTAAGAACGCAGCTAGAGTTCGAAATGCTTCCATTTTTCACCCCCTCACACCCCTTACCCACACCTATGCCTAGGGTGTATTGCAATGATGCTCTATATGTATTAATTACTAAATAAAGACTCTGGATTTTATGGATCGAAGCTGGATCTCTTCCTTCTTGCAAGAAAAATTATGTGACAGGTTGGATAAACATGTTCCTCCTAAATGAATATTAAATAAGGCAAAAATATAGTAAAGGATAAGAAACAATGTGATCTAATAACCAAAAAAGTGTAGCCGTGACAGGTCTTTTCTATACGTAAAACATACACAGGTCTTTTAAAAGAATTTAACCAAATTAAAACCATTATCAACAAATGTTTACCAATGTTGTGTGGAACGCAATAATAAATAATTAAAAGATGTTGTGATTTTACCACCAGAAAATTGTTTGTATTCTTCTGCTAAAGCACCACTCTAGCATTTATTTTATTGCACCGCTGAAGTGGTGCTTTAAATGTAATTCCCCTACCCCCTGTCTGATACTCACCTGCCGCCACCTTCATGGTTCTCCAGTGTTGCTCCCATCAGTCTGAAGTGACCTGCCGGAAGCTCTAGTGTTACATGGAGCAGTGCAGAGGTCATTAACCCATCTAAGTCTATGACAGTCTCATTCTGGCTCTCATAGATTAGAATTGAGGTTGTGACGTAGCTTCTAACTTCCGGCCATTCAGAAGCTGTGGTCACAAAATGGCACTGCGAGACTGAAGCACTGTTGAAAAATGGTGAAGATGCCGGAGGGTGAGTATATAACCAGAGGCAGGGGACTTACATTTAAAGAGAAACTCCAGTGCTGAAAAAACAAATGCTGGAGTGGTGCTTTAAAGTAAGAAAAACCCACAATGGTCACTGAAATAACTTTCTAGGGGTGCTATCATTTTTGCCTAGGGCAGGGGTGGGCAATTAATTTTCCCGAGGGGTCACATGAGAGACCATGACTGTTGTGGAGGGCCGAACCAATAGCTTGAAATTAATTCTACTCAATATTAATTTATTAATATTAATTGCATCACTTAATATTGATCAGAATTAAGTATGCTGACATACCTCTACATATCGTTTGAACCCGAATACAGCCCCTTCTGTATATCGCATGAAACCCCCCCACAGTCCCTTATATACAGCATAAGCCTCACACAGCCTCCCAATATACAGCATGAGCCTCACACAGCCTCCCCATATACAGCATGAGCCTCACACAGCCTCCCCATATACAGCATGAGCCTCAAACAGCCTCCCCATATACAGCATAAGCCTCACACAGCCTCCCCATATACAGCATGAGCCTCACACAGCCTCCCCATATACAGCATGAGCCTCACACAGTCTCCCCATATACAGCATGAGCCTCACAAAGCCTCCCCATATACGGCATGAGCCTCACACAGCCTCTCCATATACTGCATGAGCCTCACACAGCCTCCCCATATACAGCATGAGCCTCACACAGCCTCCCCCATATACAGCATGAGCCTCACACAGCCTCCCCATATACAGCATGAGCCCCACACAGCCTCTCCATATACTGCATGAGCCTCACACAGCCTCCCCATATACAGCATGAGCCTCACACAGCCTCCCCATATACAGCATGAGCCTCACACAGCCTCCCCATATACAGCATGAGCCTCACACAGCCTCCCCATATACAGCATGAGCCCCACACAGCCTCCCCATATACAGCATGAGCCCCACACAGCCTCCCCATATACAGCATGAGCCCCACACAGCCTCCCTATATACAGCATGAGCCCCACACAGCCTCCCTATATACTGCAGGAGTCCCACAGTCTCCCCATATACTGCATGAGGCTCCCCAGAGCCTCCTCATGTACTGCATGAGCCCCACACAGCCTCCCTATATATTGCATGAGCCCCACACAGCCTCCCTATATACTGCATGAGTCCCACAGTCTCCCCAAATACTGCATGAGGCTCCCGCCAGCCTCCCCATGTACTGCATGAGCCCCACACAGCCTCATTATATACTGCATGAGCCCCACACAGCCCTCCCATATACTGCATGAGGCCCCCATAGCCTCAGGTGCAGCATGTCACCCCAATTGCCTCCCCATGTGCAGCATGATACCCCCATAGCCTCACCAGGTGCAGCATGACACCCCCACAGCCTCCACATATACAGTTACACAGCCTCCCCATATACAGCATGAGCCTCACACAGCCTCCCAATATACAGCATGAGCCCCACACAGCCTTCCCATATATTGCATGAGACCCACCATAGCCTCCTCATGTGCAGCATATCACACCCATAGCCTCCCCATGTGCAGCATGATAACCTCATTGCTTCCCCGTGTGCAGCATGACAACCACATAGCCTCCCCATGTGTATCCTGTCACCCCAATAGCATCCCCATGTGCAGCATGTCACCCCATAGTTTCCTCATGTGCAACATGTCACCCCCATAGCCTCTCATTGTTCAGCACGACAGCCCCATAGAATCCCCATGTTCTGCACCACAGCCCCATAGCCTCCCCATGTTCTGCACAACAGCACAGTAGAATCTCCATGTGCTACATGTCACCCCCATAGAATCCCCATGTGCTGCATGTCACCCCTATAAAATCACCATGTGCTGCATGTCACCCCATAGGATCCCCATGTGCTGCATGTCACCCCCATAGAATCCCCATGTGGTGCATGTCACCCCCCAAAGAATCCCCAAGTGGTGCATGTCACCCCCATAGAATCCCCATGTGGTGCATGTCACCCCCATAGAATCCCCATGTGGTGCATGTCACCCCCATAGAATCCCCATGTGGTGCATGTCACCCCCATAGAATCCCCATGTGGTGCATGTCACCCCCATAGAATCCCCATGTGGTGCATGTCACCCCCCATAGAATCCCCATGTGGTGCATGTCACCCCCATAGAATCCCCATGTGGTGCATGTCACCCCCATAGAATCCCCATGTGGTGCATGTCACCCCCATAGAATCCCATGTGGTGCATGTCACCCCCATAGAATCCCCATGTGGTGCATGTCACCCCCATAGAATCCCCATGTGCTGCATGTCACCCCCATAGAATCCCCATGTGCTGCATGTCACCCCCATAGAATCCCCATGTGGTGCATGTCACCCCCATAGAATCCCATGTGGTGCATGTCACCCCCATAGAATCTCCATGTGGTGCATGTCACCCCCATAGAATCCCCATGTGCTGCATGTCACCCCCATAGAATCCCCATGTGCTGCATGTCACCCCCATAGAATCCCCATGTGCTGCATGTCACCCCCATAGAATCCCCATGTGCTGCATGTGAACCCCATAGAATCCCCATGTGGTGCATGTGAACCCCATAGAATCCCCATGTGGTGCATGTCACCCCCCAAAGAATCCCCAAGTGGTGCATGTCACCCCCATAGAATCCCCATGTGGTGCATGTCACCCCCATAGAATCCCCATGTGGTGCATGTCACCCCCATAGAACCCCCATGTGGTGCATGTCACCCCATAGAATCTCCATGTGGTGCATGTCGCCCCAATAGAATCCCCATGTGCTGCATGTCACCCCCATAGAATCCTCATGTGGTGCATGTCAACTCCATAGAATCCCATGTGCTGCATGTCACCCCCATAGAATCCCATGTGCTGCATGTCACCCCCATAGAATCCCCAAGTGGTGCATGTCACCCCCATAGAATCCCCATGTGGTGCATGTCACCCCCATAGAATCCCCATGTGGTGCATGTCACCCCCATAGAATCCCCATGTGGTGCATGTCACCCCCATAGAATCCCCATGTGGTGCATGTCACCCCCATAGAATCCCCATGTGGTGCATGTCACCCCCATAGAATCCCCATGTGGTGCATGTCACCCCCATAGAATCCCCATGTGGTGCATGTCACCCCCATAGAATCCCCATGTGGTGCATGTCACCCCCATAGAATCCCCATGTGGTGCATGTCACCCCCATAGAATCCCCATGTGGTGCATGTCACCCCCATAGAACCCCCATGTGGTGCATGTCACCCCATAGAATCTCCATGTGGTGCATGTCGCCCCAATAGAATCCCCATGTGCTGCATGTCACCCCCATAGAATCCTCATGTGGTGCATGTCAACTCCATAGAATCCCATGTGCTGCATGTCACCCCCATAGAATCCCATGTGCTGCATGTCACCCCCATAGAATCCCCATGTGTGCATGTCACCCCCATAGAATCCCCATGTGGTGCATGTCACCCCCATAGAATCCCCATGTGGTGCATGTCACCCCCATAGAATCCCATGTGCTGCATGTCACCCCCATAGAATCCCCATGTGGTGCATGTCACCCCCATAGAATCCCCATGTGCTGCATGTCACCCCCATAGAATCCCCATGTGGTGCATGTGAACCCCATAGAATCCCCATGTGGTGCATGTGAACCCCATAGAATCCCCATGTGCTGCATGTCACCCCCATAGAATCCCCATGTTCAGCACAACGGCCCAATAGAATCCCTATGTGCTGCATGTCACCCCCATAGAATCCCCATGTGCTGCATGTCACCCCCATAGAATCCCCATGTTCAGCACAACGGCCCAATAGAATCCCTATGTGCTGCATGTCACCCCCATAGAATCCCAATGTGCTGCATGTCACCCCCATAGAAACCCCATGTTCAGCACAACTGCCCAATAGAATCCCCATGTGCTGCATGTCTCACCCACAGAATCCCCATGTTCTGCACGAAAGCCCCATAGAATCCCCATGTTCACCCCATGTTCATACACATGAAAAAAAAAAAGACCACCACATACTCACCTCGTTCCCGTTCCCCGACACTCTGCTCTTCTCTCTGCCTCCCTTGCGCTGACTCTCCGGCGGTACACAGCTGACGCGATGAAATGACGTCATCGTGTCAGCTGTTCCACACGCTGATTGGTGGAAGTGGCTGGACGCCCCTCCTCCACCAATGCTGCCTGCGCCTATGGAGACAATGTGTGGGCGGGCATTGTGCGGCCCATGGACATCTGGTTTCCAGCCCCACGGCTGTCTCGGTCCGTTGGCAGGACTGAGACAGCCAGAGGGCTGGATGTGGTCCATGGGCTGCACTTTGCCCAGGTCTCGTCTAGGTCATTTTCATTATTTTTGTCTTCTATTGAACCACAATCGAAAAGCAATATCTAATTTTCATTACTTAATGTTCAGTAAACACTTTTGTCAGTTTCATGTTATTTGGGCAGCATGTATCAGCTGTCAGGTTCCGTGAAATAAACACACAGATTTGATTTTAAATTATTGACACATTATACAACATTTTATGTTCATCATGAGACACATTTTGATTAGTTGTAACTTTCTATATAGAAGGACACCATGTAACATATCAGCACATTGCATAAAATGATGCAAACTCCGTGATCAACAAATACATACACAGGTTCTAATATGTGTAAGCGCTTACCCAAAGAAGAAGATCTCTGCTAAAGCACCTATGGCCTGCTGATACTTCTCCAGAGCTTGTAGATAGCGGCCAGCTTTGTAGAGATCATTTCCTTCCAATTTTAACCAGTTTGAACACATAAAAGGATCCATTCTGTAAATAAAAAAAATTCTGTTTAAATGAAAAGCCTTTATGTTATTTTATACAATAGTATATTTTTATCTTGTCTTGATACAGACCATTGTGAGGCCAAAGCGTCACAATTTTTTTGCTGATTAAATAAAGATGTAAATGGAGATAAAATTCTGGAGACTTGGATACAAGTATTGCATTTTCTGGTGTTCTGAAGGAGAGTTGCCTCAAAGGGGCACGGAAGTAGGGGAATGGTGCAGGGAGTCCAACCCCTAAAGAGAATCCATCTCCATGTTTTTGCTGCATAATGTGAGAGAAGCATGATGTAGATATAGACCCTGATTCCAGCAATGTGTCACTTACTGGGCTGCTTGCTGTAGTTTTAATAAAATCACTGGTTTATCAGCAGGAGATTATAACTAGAGGACTTGTAAACCTACTGACAGGTAGTCCTCCACAATCATGAGCTCTGCATAGAACCCCACCCTCTCCACCCATTGACAGCTTGCTTCCTATGCAACAAGTACACAGAAAGCTGGTCAACAAGTGGTGTGGCCAGGTCAGAGCTCCAACAGGAGTTTTATCAAAACTGCAGCAAGCAGCCAAGCAAGTGATACATTGCTGGAATTAGGGTCTCAGCCATTACATAATGCTTCTTTCAGATACTAATGGACAACCCCTTAGAAAGGTATGGGAGAACCTGAACTAGAATGAAACTTACCCTGCTATAATATTGCTGTTATGTGAGCAAAAAATAATGTTCAAATACAACTTTGTTTACACCTAGTTCACCATATAAGAAATTAAATATATGTTCTTTTCGTAGGTATAATGTCTTGCAAAACAAGCTTACTTTATGTATTACACTGCACATGTAAAGTATAACAAGCGATGGAGAAAATTTAGTCACCCCTTCCCTCTCGTAAATAATTCAGTCAGTCACAATGTGAAGGTAACGATTCAGCATTTGTGATTTATTGAAGTCACGCTTCTTCTTTTAATCTGCTGTTATTCACTAATGATTTTTGCACCAAATTAACAAAACTGGCACAAAATTAATACATTTTCTCAAACTCACATATTTGGTATCGCCATGTCTAGAACGACTGGACCTATAAAAATGTCCCACTAGTTAACCCCCTTCCGTGAACAATGTAAAAAAAAATATACAAAGCAAAAAAAAAAAATATGCTTTTTCATTGTATTGCCAAACGAAAAGTGGAATGAAACGCAATAAAAAGACAAATTTAAATAAAAATGGTATTGCTAAAAACATCATCTTGTCCGGCAAAAAACAATCCGCCACACAGCTCCACTAGTGGACAAATAAAAAAGATATAGCTCTTATAACAAAAGGGATGCAAAAATAATATTTTTTTCTATAAAACAGTTTTTATTGTGTAAAAGCGCCAAAACATAAAAAATGATATAAATATGGTATCGCTGTAATTGTACTGACCCTGAAGAATAAAGCTGACTTATCAAATTTTACCCCAAAAACAATTCCTGAATTGCTGTTTTTTGTTCATTCTTCATCCCAAAAATCAGAATAGAAAGCGATTAAAAAATGTCATGTGCCCGAAAACGGTACCAATAAAAACGTCAACTCGTCCGACAAAAAACAAGCCCTCACATGACTCTGTCGGCAGAAATATGGAAAAATTATAACTTTAAGACAACGTCACACATGATGGGGTTATAATAATAATAATAATAATAATACATTTTATTTCTATAGCGCCGACATAATCCGCAGCACTTTACATTTCAGAGGGGATTTGTACAGACAATAGACATTACAGCATAACAATAATCACATAGATTATAACAAATACCAAGAGGAATGAGGGCCCTGCTCGCAAGCTTACAGTCTATGAGGAAAGAGGTAGACACGAAAGGTGGGTGGTAACAGTTGCCCTGATTGTATGGACCAGCCATAATGCTAAGTGTGTAACAGTACAGACACAGAGGGCTAATGGATGCATAAAGCATGTGGGAACATGATGCGAGGAACCTGGTTATGATAAAACTTTTGGCTGTGCCACACAGGGATAGATTAGGTTAATGTGTTGAGGCGATAGGCCAGTCTGAATAAATGCGTTTTCAGGGCACGCTTAAAATTGTGGGGATTGGGGACTAATTGTATTGACCTGGGAAGTGCATTCCAAAGAATTGGCGCAGCACGTGTAAAGTCTTGGAGATGGGAGTGGGAGGTTCTGATTATTGAGGAAGCTAACCTCAGGTCATCAGCAAAACGGAGGGCGTGGGTAGGGTGGTATACTGAAACAAGGGAGGAGATGTAGGGTGGTGCTGAGCCATGGAGGGCTTTGTGGGTGAAGGTAATATGTTTATACTGAATTCTGGAGTGGATGGGTAGCCAGTGTAATGACTGGCACAAGGTAGAGGCATCGGTGTAACGATTGGTGAGGAATATGATCCTGGCTGCAGCATTCAAGACAGATTGGAGGGGGGAGAGTTTGGTAAGAGGGAGACAGATTAGAAGAGAGTTACAATAGTCGAGACGAGAATGAATAAGAGAAACAGTAAGACTTTTTGCAGAGGCAAAAGTAAGAAAAGGTCGAATTCTAGAAATGTTTTTGAGATGCAGATGACAAGAGCGAGCCAGTGATCGAATGTGGGGGGCAAAGGAAAGCTCGGAATCAAGTATGACCCCAAGACAGCGGGCATGTTGCTGGGGAGTAATAGTGGAACCACACACAGAAATGGCAATGTCGGGTATAGGTACATTAGTAGAGGGAGGAAACACAAGGAGTTCAGTCTTTGACAGGTTCAGTTTCAGATATAGTGAGGACATGATGTTAGACACAGCTTTTAGACAATTGCCGGTGTTTTTTAGAAAGGCTGGCGTGATGTCAGGAGAAGAAGCATATAATTGGGTGTCATCAGCATAGAGATGGTACTGGAAACCTAATTACTGATTGTTTGACCAATAGGGGCAGTGTACAAGGAGAAGAGGAGGGGGCCTAGAACCGATCCTTGAGGAACCCCAACAGTAAGGGGAAGGTGAGAGGAGGAGGAACCGGCAAAAGATACAGTAAAGTAGCGGTCAGAGAGATAGGAGGAGAACCAAGAGAGAACGGTGTCCTTGAGGCCAATGGAACGGAGCATAGTGAGGAGGAGCTGATGAACCACAGTGTCGAATGCTGCAGAGAGATCCAAGAGAATTAGCATGGAGTAATGACCATTTGATTTAGCTGTTATTAGATACTTTAGTGAGGGCAGTTTCAGCGGAAACCGGATTGGAGAGGGTCGAGAAGAGAGAGTTATCAGAGAGATAGCGGATAAGACGGGAGTGGACCAGGCGTTCCAGGAGTTTAGAGATGAAGGGAAGATTAGAGACAGGTCTATAGTTAGCAGCACAGTTTTGGTTGAGGGATGGTTTTTTTAAGTAGTGGATGTATCTACTCTTCCCTCGTTCGAGGTGCACTCTGTCCGCATCTATTCCCCCTCCAACTGGCTGTCATCTACCGCCCCCGAGGAACTAGCCATCTCCACCTTTCTCGACCACTTCACCACCTGGCTACTCCATTTCCTTTCTGCTGACATCCCCACCATCATCATGAGCAACTTCAACATCCCCATTGACACTTCCACCCCGGCTGCCTCTAAACTTCTATCGCTCACGGCTTCCCTCGGCCTCACTCAATGGTCCTCTGCGGCCACTCACAAAGATGGTCACACACTGGACCTTATCTTCACTCGTCTCTGTTCCCTCACTAATCTCAATAACTCACCCCTCCCCCTGTCTGACCACAACCTGCTGACATTCTCTTCCCTCTCCTCTCCTACTGCGCAACCCCAGCTCCATAAACTCGCTCACCCTCGCAGGAATCTCAAACACCTCAATTTACAATCACTCTCTGAGTCCCTTCTCCCTCTTACAGACATAGCTTCCCTTCATGACACTAGAGATGCTGCTGCCACTTTTTATAACACCACGATAACAGCAACACTTGATTCGGCTGCCCCCCTCACGCAGAGCAAAACTCGAACAATCAACAGGCAGCCCTGGATGACTAGCCTGACCAAAGAACTGAGACGGGTTTCCAGGGCCGCTGAGCGGAGATGGGAGAGAACCCATTCTACTGAGCACTTCAACGCATACAAGCAGTCCCTTGTCCGCTTTAAGTCCACGCTCTCTGCCGCAAAACAAACTTACTTCGCATCTCTTTCATTCTCCCTGTCTCACAACCCTAAACAGCTCTTCAACACTTTCAATTCACTACTCCGTCCCACAACACCTCCTCCCCCTCCTCTCATTTCTGTTGAAGACTTTGCCTCCTTCTTTTAGCAGAAGATCGACACGATCAGACAAAACTTTGGCCTGCAGCCCCGAATGCCCCTCTTAGCCGCTCAGCCCTGTTCTGCAAAAGCCAGCTTCTCCACCATGACAGAAGATCAGCTCTCCACCCTTCTGTCAAGATCACACCTCACTACTTGTGCTCTCGACCCACTCCCGTCTCACCTCATCCCTAACTTGGCCACAGTCCTCATCCCATCTCTAACACACCTTTTCAACCTTTCACTTACAAATGGTGTCTTTCCCTCATCCTTCAAACATGCCTCAATCACACCCATCCTCAAAAAGCCCTCCTTTGACCAATCCTCTGTGTCTAACTATCGCCCAATATCTCTTCTCCCTTACGCCTCAAAACTACTGGAACAGCATGTATATCTTGAACTGTCCTCTCACCTCTCCTCCTGTTCCCTCTTTGACCGGTTACAATTTGGCTTCTGACCGCATCACTCAACTGAAACTGCCCTATCTAAAGTCACTAACGACTTACTAACCGCCAAGAGCAAGCGACACTAATCTGTCCTCCACCTTCGACACCATAGACCATTCCCTCCTGCTACAGACTCTCTCATCTCTTGTCATCACAGACCTGGCCCTATCCTGGATCTCATCATACCTAACAGACCGAACATTTAGTGTCTCCCTCTCACACACCACCTTCTCACCTCGCCCCCTGTCTGTCGGTGTTCCCCAAGGCTCTGCCCTAGGACCCCTACTATTCTCCATCTATACCTTCGCCTTGGGACAGCTCATAGAATCCCACGGTTTGCAGTATCACCTCTATGCCGATGACACGCAGATCTACCTATCTGGACCCGACCTCGCCTCCTTAATGACTGAAATCCCACAATGTCTGTCTGCTATCTCAGCCTTCTTCTCTGCTCGCTTTCTCAAACTGAACATGGACAAAACAGAATTCATCATCTTTCCCCCACCTCACTCTACCCCTCCACCAGACCTATCCATCAATGTCAACGGCTGCTCTCTTTCCCCTGTCCTGCACGCTCGGTGCCTTGGGGTGATCCTCGACTCTGCGCTCTCTTTCAAACCACATATCCAAGCCCTTGCCTCCTCCTGCCGCCTCAAACTCAAAAATATTTCCCGGATCCACTCATTCCTCAACCACAAAAACACTAGTGCATGCTCTTATCATCTCCCGCCTCGACTACTGCAACCTCCTACTCTCTGGACTCCCCTCTAGCACTCTGGCTCCACTCCAGTCCATCCTACACTCTGCTGCCCGACTAATCCACCTGTCTCCCTGCTATTCCCCAGCCTCCCCCTTATGCCAGGCCCTTCACTGGCTTCCTATTGCCCAGAGGCTACAATTCAAAACCCTAACCATGACATACAAAGCCATCCACAACCTGTCTCCTCCATACATCTGTGACATGGTCTCTAGGTAACTACCCACACGCAACCTTCGATCATCTCAAGATCTCCTTCTCTACTCTCCCCTTATCTCTTCTTCTCACAACCGCATACAAGACTTCTCCCGTGCTTAACCCCATAATCAGGAACTCCCTGCCGCAACACATCAGACTCTCACCATCAACGGAAACCTTCAAGAAGAACCTGAAGACCCACCTGTTCCGACAAGCCTACAGCCTGCAATGATCCTCGGTCTACTGAACCACAGCAAGACCTGCTCTACCCTCTCCTACTGTATCCTCACGCATCCCTGTAGACTGTTAGCCCTCACAGGCAGGGTCCTCTCTCCTTATGTACTTGTGTGTCCCTTGTCTTACACATGTTTATTATACTTGTCTATATTTCCTCTTTTCACATGTAAAGCGCCATGGAATAAATGGCGCTATATAAATGCATAATAATAATAATAATAATGTATAATGGCATGCTTAAATGAGGAGGGAAAGATACCAGAAGAGAGAGAGAGGTAAATATTTTAGTTAGGTGAGGGGTGACAGCAGGGGGAAGGGACTGGAGGAGATGTGACGGAAATGGGTCACTGATGCAAGTGGTTGGGTGAGAAGATGCAAGGAGCCTGCTTACTTCTTCTTCTGTGACTGGTTCAAAATCAGAGAGTGAGCTAGATGCAGTGGGGGAAGGAGGACAGTGCATGGTATGAGGTGATTGGGAGATAATTTCCTGTCGAATCTGGTCAATTTTTTCTTTGAAGTAATTGGCCAGATCGTCAGCTCGGAGCTCCGTGGTTGGGGCCTGTACTCTTGGGTTGAGTAGAGAATGAAAAGTGTCAAAGAGACGTTTCGGGTTATTGGACAGTGCGGTGATGAGGGTGTTGAAATAGGCTTGTTTGGAGAGGTGGAGGGCAGTGTTGTATGTTCTAAGCATAAACTTGAAATCTTCGTGTAGATTGGATTTTCTCCACAGACGTTCGGCGCACCTGGAGCACCGCTGCAGGAAACGTGTTTGCAGGGTGTGCCAGGGTTGTTGCTGTCTGTGTTGTGGTGTTCTATTTATAGGGGGTGCAAATTCATCCAGGGCACTTTGAAGTGTTTCATTGTAATGTAGTTTCCAAGAGAAAAAGGTCGCACTCAGCGGGATAATGATGAATGTTTATTGACACTGAATTACATGTCACGTAGGAGATGTGAAGGAGAGTGTGTCAAATGGCTGACTACGGCCGTTTCACGCTACTCGAGCGCTTCCACGGGACCCGTGGAAGCGCTCGAGTAGCGTGAAACGGCCGTAGTCAGCCATTTGACACACTCTCCTTCACATCTCCTACGTGACATGTAATTCAGTGTCAATAAACATTCATCATTATCCCGCTGAGTGCGACCTTTTTCTCTTGGAAACTACATTCGTCTTGCTACGAGGTCAAGCACCCGGGAGTCCTGGACGTGAGCTCTCCGCCTGCTGCCAGCCACGGACCTTAGCACGGTAACAGCGGTGCCGTCCGCTTTCTTGCATTGTTTCATTGTAATGCTTCAGTGCAGAATCAGGACATGAGAGGGAGGAGATAGAGGCCAATGAAGACTGCAAGTTCTTCATAAGTTTCTGGGTGTTAATGGGTGTTAATGGCCTGTATGTTTCTATAAGTATGGACAGTGGGGGTGACCTGAGCAGCCTGGCAGTTCTTGATAGAGAATGAAAGAAGATTGTGGTCAGAGAGCGGGAGAGGGGAGTTTGCAAAATCATCAACTGCACAAAGCCGAGAGAAGACCAAGTCGAGGGAGTTTCCGTCTTCATGCGTTGGAGAATTAGTAAGCTGCGAAAGGCCAAACGAGGAGGTTAGAAATAAAAGGCGAGTAGCAGATGGGGAGAGGGGAAGAGCAATGGGGATGTTGAAATCTCCCATGATGAGGGTAGGGATGTCACAGGAGAGAAAATGTGGAAGCCAAGTGGCAAAATGATCCAGGAACTGATGGGAGGGGCCGGGAGGACGATACACCACCGCCACTCGCATGGAGAAGGGGGTGTAGAGTCTGAAGGCATGGATCTCAAAATAAGGGAAGACTAGTGAGGGTAGTTGAGGGATAACCTGAAAGGTACATTTTGGTGATAGGAGCAGACCAACGTCTCCACCTGCTCTATTGTCTGATCTTGGGGTATGAGAGAAGTGTAGTCCCCCGTATGAAAGAGCAGCAGCAGCGGTAGTGTCTGACTGCTGGATCCAGGTTTCAGTAAGAGCCAGGAGGTTAAGAGAATTAGAAAGGAAAAAGTCATGAGTGAAGGAGAGTTTGTTACACACTGAGCGAGAATTCCAAAGTGCACAATTAAGAGAGACAGATGGCATGCAGGGAATATTAATAAGATTAGACGGGTTTCTGAGTGTAGCAGTTGGGGGGTTTGACTTTCTATAATATGGGGGACCAGGGTTGGGAGCAATGTCTCCTGCGACTAGGAGGAGGATAGAAAGAGTGAGCAGATGGTTATGTGATTTGTGAGAGCGTCTCTTATGTTGAATGGTGGGACTGACTGGATCTGTGCAATTTAACAATGTGAAAAGAGCGTGAGTGCTATACATAGGAGAGGAAAGGAGCGAGGGGCCGATATGGATGGAGTGTAGAGAGTTAATGCCAGGGCGGTGGATGTGTGTGAATGCAGCGGCCAGGATACAAATTGTACAAATGCAGATGGTATATATTTGTTGTACTCCAAATGTACAGGGAATAGATTTATTTGTCTTACCTGTCTCCTGCCCTGTCTAACTGCCATGTTATAACTGCCAGTACTTTGATTGCCCTATAATAAATACATTTTGGGCAAAGAGGATTCCCGTGATTGAGAAAATAACTGGTCTGACTACCCAAAATACGCCAGAAGCCCTCCTCTTATCAATGTCACCGATAAGTAAATGCATGTATAAAAGGTCGTCAATAGGCTACCTCATACAGGCGGCTAAGAATGTCATTCAGCAGCATTGGAAAAGCACTACTCCACCCAATGTGGAGGAATGGTTTGCGGAGATCTCCATCCTTAATAGGATGGAGCATCTAATTGCCCTCTCATCGGCTGATGTTGATAGATACTGTGTGATTTGGAGGGATTGGATGGATTTCCAAAACTGACGCCTACCATCTAGCCCCCAACTAAGTTTATCTGAGATGTCGTCACAACAATGTTCATAATCACACTCTGATTGGTGGTCTGCCGTGGTCCGCTATCTCTCTTTATCTTTCATATGGAAAAACACATGCTTGATCGGGATATTGATGGAAAATCCTCCCTATAACCCCTATGTACTGTAGTTATGCACAGATTTATAGTTATATTTTACCCCCTGTACTATTTGTATTAAATTATCTAGTTCTTTCTAAAAACAAAATTAAAAAAAACTTGAATTTGACAAATTATATGTTTCAAAACATGAAGATGCAAAACCTTGTTCTGGCAAAAAAAAAACCCCAAATCTTTTAGTGTGAGACAGCAGCTAAACATAAAAAAAAAAATATAAATCTAGTATCCCTGTAATCGCACCGATCCAAAAAATAAAGTCGTCTAAACACTGATACTGCACGAGGAATGGCGTAAAAAATAAATAGAACAAATTCTTCTCCTGCTATTGATTTGTTCAGTCTGGCTTCCAAAGATCCCAGTAAGGCAAACATTTATTCTGTGCTCTTCGCTGAGTACTTACACCGGGGTTCCATTGAAAATCTCTGAAATACATGATTCAGATGGAACCACTGGCGGAAGAATCCCTATAATGAGGTAGACGGAGGCACTGTGGACGCTGTCTGGCCTATGATCCTGTGGTAGCCTTCAGATTGCATAAAAGTGCCATCTGTCACAGTTTTGTGCACCAATAAAAAGAAGGACACCGCTCAAAGAAAAATCTGCTGCCTCACTATAGTGAATGAATCTTTCTGGGGTTTGATCATCAGAATCACGTCATTTGGAGATTAAGAGTACGTTTCCATGTACCGTTAACACAGCGCTCTGGATAGAGCGGAAAACCAGCCCGCCCAAAAGCCCCGCCCCCTTCTGTACGTGCAGTGATTCCGGATGTGCTCATTGAACGCATCTGGAATCGGCACAGGGTAGCCATAAAGTAGGCTATTTACCGTGCGGAGGCTGAGCGTCTCCACAAGGTAAACCGACATGCTGCAGTCTAAAAAGACTCGCGCATGTCCGGTTTAGCGCATGTGTGACCCACGTATTTGGATGCATAGAGGAGACGGGATTTCATAATATCCCCTCCATTATGCAGGAATATCTGGCCGCTGCGGATTAAATGCTGCGGCAGGACTCAGCGTTCAATCCGCAGCTAATCCCGAATGTTTCCGCTACGTGGAAACATGCCCTTAGATGTAAACCCCGATGTAAGTGCTCAGCATAGAGCACAGGATAAATGTGATCCAAGATGTTATTTAAAATGTTCCCAATAAAAGATTCAACTCAAACCACCAAAAAAAATCAAGTCCATACTCAGGTCTGTCATCTGTTAATGGAAATATAGGGGCTTCCACGTTACTGGTAGTACAAAGGCTCTGAAAAAGCACTATAGCCCCTTGACTCCCAAAAGAAATCCAGCGAATTCTGTACTCCCAAATCCAAATGGCCCCTACCTTTTGAGCCCCACAGTGTGCTTAAACCACATTTAGATCCACATGTTTGGCATTTCTGTAGCGATGAGACTCCACTTAATTTACGGATGCATGTCTCCAGGAGCACAAGTAGGGTATAATGTACTGGTGGTCCCTACAGCGTACTGGGTACTACAAAAGCAGATTTGCAATTTTCACTCAGCAACATCCACTGCTGCTTGTTTCTGGAAAACACCCATGGAGTTAAAATCATGATTATACCTGTTGATAAATTCCCAAAGGGGTATAATTTCCAAAATGGGGTCACTTGAGGGGGGATTCTGATCTTTTAGAACTTAGGGGCTCTGTATTTGGAGTCTGTAAACTAATCTAGGAAAACCTGCGCTCCATGGGGCAAATAGTGCTCCGTCACTCCCGAGTATGTACAACCGTCTGGCTAAGCATAACTGTACAGCCACATATATGGTATTTTCATGTTCAGCAGAAATTGTGGGACAAATTTTCATGTTATTTTTACCAATTTGCACTAGTGAAAAAGTAAATTTTGGTGCTAATGTAAGGGGGACGACCAGACCGTGGGTACCTGTGTGCCGGGTCTGGAACTGAAAAGGCTGCATCCCCTGTTCCTAGGGGGAAGCCTGAGTGGGCCGGACCTTCCCGTTGCCTGGGGAAAGCCCTAGAGAGGCGGAACTTTCTGCTGACCTGGGAAGGCGGGGAGAGACAGAGAAAAAGCGCACGCAGCAGAGGGGGGATAAAAGGAAAAAGCGCGCAAAGCAAGGGAGTTTTGGCGCGAACCTGGGGCAGCACGCATTGAGAGGACCGCTGCAGAGATAAGGAGCCCAGCGTTCTGCAGCAGTCCAGAGAGGGACCGCTGCCAAGGAAGCAGCAGCCAGGCAGAGGAGTGCTCCGTCCGGGGAGCACCAGCATTGTGCAGTCCAGCGTCCGCCATCTCCCGCCAGCAGCAGTGGAGACCAGACAGAGAGAGATGCAGTGTGCCAGGTGACTACAGAGAGAAAGGCGCCGTACGTTCAGTGTCCGTGAGTACAGTACACGTGCCCCATAGGAGTGACGCCATACAGGATAGACACTTGCACCCTGACTGTGCTAGTAAATATTTGCCGAGCCATGTTGGGCTCGTACAGGACTGCGGCCCGTACCCTTGTCGACACTGCAGCAGGGACCAGAGAGTACTTCGGTCCCAGAGCATCTGTACAACATAAGCCCACGCTCAAGAAGAGGTGCAGATCACATTATACTACTTAAATCATGTGAGACCTATTGGATTCATAAATTAGACACTTTGGCCCCCAATGGTCTCAATAGAGAGACTGATTGGCTACTTTAAGCATTTACTAATGTTTTCTTTATTATTTTACAGACCCGTTAAATTACTGTGACCATAGGCGAGTTTGCCCCACCCCGACTCTTATTTTGTATTAAATTTTGAATTTTTTCCCCCTCCATCCCATACCCCCCTCATATATTTTTTACACTTTAGTCTAGGTTTTCTCAAAAGAGGTTAGTATCATAACAACAATTATGCCTTATCCTGCTGCCTTTCATGTTCCCATTCATGTACAGTGGGGCAAAAAAGTATTTAGTCAGTCAGCAATAGTGCAAGTTCCACCACTTAAAAAGATGAGAGGCGTCTGTAATTTACATCATAGGTAGACCTCAACTATGGGAGACAAACTGAGAAAAAAAAATCCAGAAAATCACATTGTCTGTTTTTTTTTTCATTTTATTTGCATATTATGGTGGAAAAAAGTATTTGGTCAGAAACAAAATTTCATCTCAATACTTTGTGATATATCCTTTGTTGGCAATGACAGAGATCAAACGTTTTCTGTAAGTCTTCACAAGGTTGCCACACACTGTTGTTGGTATGTTTTTGGCTTTTCGCTTGGCAACACGGACTTTCAACTCCCTCCAAAGGTTTTCTATAGGGTTGAGATCTGGAGACTGGCTAGGCCACTCCAGGACCTTGAAATGCTTCTTACGAAGCCACTCCTTCGTTGCCCTGGCGGTGTGCTTTGGATCATTGTCATGTTGAAAGACCCAGCCACGTTTCATCTTCAATGCCCTTGCTGATGGAAGGAGGTTTGCACTCAAAATCTCACGATACATGGCCCCATTCATTCTTTCATGTACCCGGATCAGTCGTCCTGGCCCCTTTGCAGAGAAACAGCCCCAAAGCATGATGTTTCCACCACCATGCTTTACAGTAGGTATGGTGTTTGATGGATGCAACTCAGTATTCTTTTTCCTCCAAACACGACAAGTTGTGTTTCTACCAAACAGTTCGTTTGGTTTCATCAGACCATAGGACATTCTCCCAAAACTCCTCTGGATCATCCAAATGCTCTCTAGCAAACTTCAGACGGGCCCGGACATGTACAGGCTTAAGCAGTGGGACACGTCTGGCACTGCAGGATCTGAGTCCATGGTGGCGTAGTGTGTTACTTATGGTAGGCCTTGTTACATTGGTCCCAGCTCTCTGCAGTTCATTCACTAGGTCCCCCCACGTGGTTCTGGGATTTTTGCTCACCGTTCTTGTGATCATTCTGACCCCACGGGGTGGGATTTTGCGTGGAGCACCAGATCGAGGGAGATTATCAGTGGTCTTGTATGTCTTCCATTTTCTAATTATTGCTCCCACAGTTGATTTCTTCACTCCAAGCTGGTTGGCTATTGCAGATTCAGTCTTCCCAGCCTGGTGCAGGGCTACAATTTTGTTTCTGGTGTCCTTTGACAGCTCTTTGGTCTTCACCATAGTGGAGTTTGGACTGTTTGAGGGTGTGCACAGGTGTCTTTTTATACTGATAACAAGTTTAAACAGGTGCCATTACTACAGGTAATGAGTGGAGGAAAGAGGAGACTCTTAAAGAAGAAGTTACAGGTCTGTGAGAGCCAGAAATCTTGATTGCTTGTTTCTGACCAAATACTTATTTTCCACCATAATATGCAAATAAAATGAAAAAAAAAACAGACAATGTGATTTTCTGGATTTTTTTTTCTCAGTTTGTCTCCCATAGTTGAGGTCTACCTATGATGTAAATTACAGACGCCTCTCATCTTTTTAAGTGGTGGAACTTGCACTATTGCTGACTGACTAAATACTTTTTTGCCCCACTGTACTTACCAATAGCACTATACACTGGCTATACTTAAACTAACACTTTGAGACTCATATTTTAATCATACAATAATACCACTCCTAAATAGAACGCTAGCTCTGCATCCTTCATCCAGGAACGCACATACAGCCACAACCACATGTTAGAAATTTGTTGCCAAGCCTTTAGCTGCCTTAGTAACGGCTGCAGTTGCGCAGTACACACATACTTGCTGCGCAACGTCACTTCCAGTCCGGGTTGCTCACATACGGTACAGCACAACACAGGGGCATTTAAACGCTCACTATGAGCGACAGGTACACACGCCGGCATAGCCAGGAGCGGGAGGCGCCGCTGCAGACATCCACCCCTTAAGGTAAAACTTCCTATCGCTCATATCTTGCTTCATTTTACCTCTCTTAGGCGCTCTAGGCGACATATAACTGACTACACATACTTTTCACTCAATATTTACAGATCCCCACAAGCATTTGATGGTGATTCGGCACCTTTACAAGGATATTAGCATATAACTAGATACCATACAGTTCTATTCTATGGCTTCCATACTGTGTCCTTTACATGCTAATTTTTTCACCATTCCTTGCAGTCTCTATGTGACATTACAGGGATCTGTATCCCTACTCTTTGCACCCTTCTCTTATCTGCCACTGGAATAAGGTAATTACATCTCTTTTGCATTTTATTATGCCTCATTTGTTACCAGATCATTTGACAGTTTGTTCTTTGTAAATATGTAAATCCTTTTGTTAATATGTGATCTACATTTTGTGATCTATTGATTGATGTGCAAGTATGCACCAGGATGATCTTTTTACCTATTTTTTATTCTTTGTCTTCTACACCTATGTAAATATGAGTCTACATATGATTATTGGTTATTGATAGGTTTCTTTTTATTTTGGGAGAGAGCAATTAGTTCCAGCTGCGTGTAAAATTCTTTCTTTATTTCTTCAGTAAAAATGCATAAATCTTCATAATGTGTGCCCCAACATGGACAACGGCAACGCGTTTCGATCTATAAGATCTTTGTCAAAGCCATGTTGGGGCACACATTATGAAGATTTATGCATTTTTACTGAAGAAATAAAGAAAGAATTTTACACGCAGCTGGAACTAATTGCTCTCTCCCATTTGTCTCACGTCAGTCCAGACGGAGTTCCGAGGTCTGCGGTGGAAGTGTGGTGAGCTGGCTTATGTTGCTTTTGATTCTTTTTATTTTACAGCGATTTTGTGATAAAGGCTCCGGCGGAGCCGAAGCGTTTTGCTAATATCGCTTCCACTGCATTATTCTGTTACGCTCCCAGATTGTGTGTTAATACACCAGCACCTCATTTAAGCAAGACCGAGTGCACACTAAGCCTATTTCTATACTGGAAAATCATAATGGCAGGTCCGTTTTAGCATTTTTAGTGAACATAGTAAAAAAGCAAATCAAAAAACAATTGTGGAATTGCACTTTTTTTGCAATTTCACTGCACTTGGAATTTTTTTCCCGTTTTCCAATACCGGATATGTTAAATCAATGGTGTCGTTCAAAAGTACAACTCGTCCCGCAATAAAAAGAAGCCCTCACATGTCCATATTGACCGAAAAATAAAGTTTTGGCTCTGGGAAGAAGGGAAGCAAAAATCGAAAATGCAAAAACGAAAATACCTCTCGTCATGAAGACCTGTTTGTGAAATTATTTAGGGGTTCAGAGTTCAAAACCAACAAAATGCAAATTATCACCTATTCTTTGGATAAGTAATACCATGGAATGTTAGGAATAACCCTTTAAACACTTACTACAAAGCCATAAATACTACTCAACAAACTCACCAAGCATGCCCAATAATGATCTTTAGGTAACTTTTCAATTTTTTTTACTGGGTTGTCAACAGCAGTCAACACCTATGTCAAAAGATAGCAGTTACGTAGATATAGAACCAGCATAGCTCAGCAGCTCTCGCTGTTTCCGTATTCCCACCTCCAGCTGCCAGTGACTGCTTGGAGTCATTTCCGTGTCAGTCGTAAAAGGCTGAGATGGGTATAACCCTTTAATGCATTAAGTGCCTGCAGATAAATTTGCCTAGTAGCCCAGTACTTCTTGTTCTCTTGTACACGGACAGACTACCAAATATATGCTATTTAAAAATTTGTTGCAACACACATCCTTTAACCTGCTAACATTTCCAGTTGTTCTGTTAGAGGCTCATGGTGGCATAAAAACGCACTCTCACCCCTGCATCCTTACACCCTATTTGTACCCTTTTGAAAAGTGGAAACACGTCCAAGTAGTAAATCACACACTTTTGCCAAAATTCAAGAAATTTTCGGGCATGTCACAAAAGATTAAGATGGGAAACTATTTAGCAGTAACCACAAAAAAATAAAAAAGGTGAATAAACATTGATACATCAAGGGGCTTTAGATGACACAATGTAAAAACTATAAAGACATGTTTACAAAAACAAACACTGCAAACATTTTGTGTTAAAAAAAATGCCTATAAGTATCGACATGATTAGGGATGAGCGGACCCGTGGTAGTTCGGGTTCTGGTACCCCTCACGAACCTTAATCGATAAGTTCAGTTTGGGTACCAGAACCCCATTGCAAATAATGAAGACTCAAACTTTGGATCTGGGGGAGGTAGGAGAATCAATCTTTATCTCTCGAAACATTCCATCGGACTTTGGGGGAAGTTTGTTTAGCATCAAACATTAACTGTCCGGTACCCTCATCTGCAGACATGATCACAACCTTTCTTCAGGTGCATAATTACTACAAATAATTCTACAATTTGTGGCAGGAGAAGTAATAATGGGAGCACATTACCTTTTCCTCACAGCTAAACAAAGGATTCAAAGCGAAGAAGAGCAGCTGTCTGTCCTGTAACAAAGCAGACTGAAACTTCTATGTGTGCACATGCCTATAAAAGCTTTCCTTTAGTATCATTCTTCTGATGTCATAGCAGGGAAACTACCATTAAGTTTCAGTTTCTATTTCTCCCCAACACAAGAATTTTGCTGTATTTGACAACACTTACACCCAGATATACAAACATTACAGCAGCATACACTTACCATTAACCAATGCACGCCTGATGATCGGATTTCTACAGTAGCTTTTTATTTTAGGCTACGGTAATAAGGTTTTCTTGTTTTATAGTCAGATAGGCAGATCAACAACTTCATCGTTAAAGGATCTATCTAGAATTATGATACAGGGAAGATGTATATATTTGTACCGTGTTAGCCAGTAGATAGAAAAATATATCTAGAATATATCTAGAATTAGTCACTAAAAAAAGAATTTTAATTGTGGAATAGTGTGATCCTCTTTTTTATAAACTGTCTCATTTGACTATTCATTTTTTGGGAGGACAAAGGTGAGAAAATCTTCTATGTGACTCACAGCCTTCGCTGCACACACAATCATGCAGACACATTTATTAAGGCTGGTTTCACATTAGCGCTTTTGTGCGCAGCGCATCTGGCGCACCAGTGCGCATGCGCACTGCGCACCTATATTTTACATGATGTGCGCATGGTCTTGCGCATATTTGCGCTTTCGTGCGCATGCGTTTTTTTGTCTTTTGCGCCAGGCGCGTCAGACGCAACATGTTGCATTTTTGGTTCCGCCCTGTCTCGTTAAAACAACGCATGCGCACGGAATGCGCACGGAATGCGCAAAAACACCACATTGGAGCCTATGGGAGCGCAATACTTGCGCATGGTCTTGCGTTTTTATGCGCATGCGTTTTTTACATAAACATGACTGAAATTTGGTCTAGACAGTAAAAAAAAAAAATTGAACCAAGGTGATAAAATGGTGTGGGCACTGGGATTCCACAATACTTTAAGGATTGCTCACTAGTGGACACACAGCACAAGCTGCACCAATGTAAGTATGAAAAACCTAAAGTCTGGCTGAAATTTCAATACATTTCTATGTACTTATGTCTCTTTTTTTTTTTATTGCAGCATGTCTTCATCTGGTGAAGAATATGTCCCCGGGACAGGGCAAGAGGCAGAAGAAGTGAGTACTATGCTTCCGTATGGATTTGAAAAAATAAACACATGTGATTAATTTTTTTGGTTTAATTTTCAGAGCTCATCCTCCATCACGCCACCACCACCGGAGGAACGGCAGGAGCAGCAAGGCCAAGTGCGGGCGGGTAGACGTGATGTAAGTACAGACGGACTGTTTTTTTTTTTTTACTTATTTTCTAGTCTGGTTTATTTTTTTATTTTTTTTTTTTTAGTTTTTTTTTTTTAAATTTTCATGGTTGTTTTTTCCGATGTTTGTTGCTTTTTTTGCATTTATTTTCATTTAAAACAAATAATTTTTTCATGGATAGTTTATCAATATCTAAAGCTCAAAGTGTGTATGTGTGTGTGTGTGTGTTTGTGTGTGTATGTTTGTTTGTTTGGGTATATGGGCACGGGACTATGGGATGGAGGATATATATGATGGGTATATGGGCATGGGATAGAGGATATGTATGATGGTATATGGGCACGGGACTATGGGATGGCGAACATGTATCATGTGTATATGGGCACAGGCATATGAGATGGCGAATATGTATGATGGGTATATGGGCACAGGACTATGGGATGGAGGATATGTATGATGGAATATGGGCACGGGACTATGGGATGGAGGATATATATGATGGGTATATGGGCATGGGATGGAGGATATGTATGATGGTATATGGGCACGGGACTATGGGATGGCGAATATGTATGATGGGTATATGGGCACAGGCATATGGGATGGCGAATATGTATGATGGGTATATGGGCACAGGACTATGGGATGGAGGATATGTATGATGGAATATGGGCACGGGACTATGGGATGGAGGATAATTTTAAATTTATATAACTAACCACAGTTAGTTACTATGCCCGGGCAGCGCCGGGCTCTTCAGCTAGTTATCGATATTTTTTTTTTTAAAATCTTTCAAAGATTAATGTTTGTCTTTCTTTTCTAGGCTCCACAGCGGGAGGAGGACCTCGCCCTGGACAACGACGAGCTCATCCGTCTAGTCCAGGAGCGAGTCCCGTTGTGGGACACCCGTCACCAACTGCACTCGGACAACGTGGTGATCCGGCGGCTCTGGAACGAGGTGGCCGCATCGCTGATGGATGGCTGGGACAACGCCTCTCCCCGGGTCCGCAAGGATTTTCGTAAGTATTTAAATGCAGTGTGATGCAGCAGCGATCTTGGCCGGGATCACCCAACTGTGTGTGATGCTATTAACTCCATGGAGTTTCTATCATCACACACAGTTGGATGATCACAGCCTCCAGTGCATAGTCTTACTTTTTTTCTTTTTTTTTTTTTTCCATCACAGTGAACAAAGTCAGAACCCGTTGGCGCTCGATGAAGGACCGCTTCAACAGGGATATCCGTCAGGAGAATAAGGTTCGCAGTGGTGCTGCGGCAAGGACCGGCACGAAGTACCGATACCATCGTGCCTTGGCATTTTTAAGACCGGTCCTTGCCTCCCGAACGTAAGTATTTTCTAGTTGTATTGTGTTTTATTCTGTGCTTTTCTATTCCACAGGAGTTGGCGATTGTTAATTTATGGTAGTAATTTCTTTCTTTTCTTTTCACAGCACCTGGAGCAGCACCCTGCAACCTGGTCCCGAAGCGGTCCTTCATCAAGCTGCCCCGGACCCCTCCCAGCCATCCATCAGCGAGGAAGCACCTTGCAGGTCTGCACCACAGTCATCTGGAGACCAGGAAGCTGGTCGCTCAGGTGTTCCCCTGTCCCAGGTCTCTGCCACTGGTTTTGCGGGCACTTCCCGCCAGCAGCGGCAGAGGACCTTGGACAGGCCTCTCATGCCCGAGTTCGTTGAATTGAGCTCGGTCTTTCAGAGTAGCCTCAAGGCACTCTCCGATAGACTTGAGAGTGGTTTCCTCCTTTTGGACCAACGCTACAAGTCTATCGAGGGTCGCCTTGAGCGCCTGGAAGTCGACCTCGCCAGACCAGCGCATCATTTTTATACCCAAATAGCTCGGGACACGGCGGAACACCTTACCCCTGACCTCCAGTTGACTGTCATGCAGGCCTGCAACAATGCTTTTATGCAGGCTATGCAGCAGAGTAGGATTATGCAGCAGTCAGTGGTGGCATTTCCACCGGTGCCACCACTGACTCGTTTTACAGCATTACCTACTTCTGCTGCATATCACTGCACAGCCACCACACTTCCAAGCCTCGCCGGACACCAATATACCGCCCCAAGTCCGAGTGCAGCTGGACACTTACCCGCCAACACCATGCCAAGCGCTGCTCCTGCCTGGCCCACCACTGCCGCCACCACCACTGGATGGCCCGTCGTCACCACCCCTGCCTTGAGCGCCGCAACCACCACCACCAGCGGGAGGACCACCCCGGTATGGACCGCCACAGCCACCACGCCTGCATGGACCGCCACCACCACCACCACCACCACCACCTCGGAGCAGCATCAGCTGGGGGACCCGCATTCAATATTTACGGCCCCTGCCAGGACATCCACCACCTCCAGCATGCCACAGCTGGAACAAGATCCTGGCAGGCGGTCAACAAGTGCCAGGCGGTCCCCCAGCTCCAGCCAGTCCCCAGCCGTTCCAGAGGCTCAAGGCAGTCCAGAGGCTCAAGGCGGTCCAGAGGCTCAAGGCGGTCCCCGGGGTCTAGCCAGTCCTCAGGCTCAAGCGAGGACAGCAGGAAGACGACGGGCCACCGTCCTAAAAAAACAAAGAGGAGGACTCTTACCCTCCCTTCCTCCTCCCTCACCTCCCACTTCACAACTTTCCTTGCCTCAGCTCCCTTCCCCCACTTCTTTGGTTCCTCCTTCCCCTAGAACCCCTTACTCCACCCAAAGCCGTTCCTCATCCCTCCACACCCCCCAGTTTCCAGCAACTAAAAAATAATTTAAATAAATGTTATATTTTTTTTTCAAAATAATGTTTGGTTATTGTGTCTTTCGCCGCCTGCACACACTGCGCCCTACACTATGGTTTGTTTTTCTTTACTTTATACCGGTTGGTCAGCCATCCAACTCTGAAAGGGATACTATATTTTTTTTTTTTTTTTTTATATATATATATATATATATATATATATAAATAAAAAAAAAATGAAATATAGTATCCCTTTCAGAGTTGGATGGCTGACCATCCGGGAAAAAGTAAAGAAAGGGAAACCACCAAAAAAAAAAATAAAAAAAAAAAATTATATATATATATAAATAAATATATATATAAATAAATATATATATATATATATATATATATATAAAAATATATATATATATATATATATAAATATATCTATATAAATATATCTATATAAATATATAAATATATATATAAATATATAATATATATTTATATAAATATATATATTTATATAAATATATAATATATATTTATATAAATATATATTTATATATATAAAAATATATATAAATATATATTTATATAAAAATATATATAAATATATATTTATATAGATATATAAATATATATTTATATAGATATATATTTATATATTTATATATATATATATTTATATATATATATATATATATATACACACATATATATATATATATATTTATATATATATATATATATATATATATATTTATATATATATTTATTTATATATATATATATATATATATATATATATATATATATATATATATATATATATATATATATATATATATATATATATATATATATATATATATATATATATATATTTTTTTTATGGTGGTTTCCCTTTCTTCAATTTAACCTGGGCAGATGAGTAGTGGAGTTTATTAAGACACAGTACACTGGGTACAGGTATAAAAAACCATGTATTTTATTTTTAACAAACAACAAAACTATTAAACCATTTGATCCTGCCATGCTACACGACCAACATCGGATAAAAAGTAGTCCGCAAATTGGTCCCTCATTTGGGCAACTTCGACTGAGGACCGAAGAGGGTGCTGAGTAAAATCTGGCAAAGGGTTGGCAGCAGGCTCATCCATGTCAAAGTTCGGCCGCTCCTTTGCCATAACAAAATTGTGGAGAACCACGCATGCCTTCACGACCTCATCAACTGTTTCCATTTTGAGATTGATGGCGGTGCTGAGAATTCGCCATCTGGACACTAGAATGCCAAAGGCGCACTCTACAGTCCTGCGAGCCCTCGTAAGCCTGTAGTTGAAAATTTTCTTGCGGTGGTCCAAGTCACGGCTGGAGTACGGCTTCAGCAGGTTTGGGCACATCTGAAATGCCTCATCCCCAACCACTACAAATGGCAGTGGTGGAGTTTGGGTTTGGGGAAGAGGCCGTGCCAGTGGAAAATTGAAATGGTTGCCGTACAACCTCCAGCCCATATCAGAGTTCTTAAAAGTCTGTGAATCGTTGCCCCGTCCGAATGCCCCTATGTCCACCGCCACAAACCGGCAGTCTGCATCCGCAATGGCCATTAGGACTGTGGAAAAGTACTTCTTGTAGTTGTAGTACTCGGAGCCACTTCTTGCGGGTTTTGTGATGCGGATGTGCTTCCCGTCCACCGCTCCTAGGCAGTTCGGGAAATTGCAGACTGCCCAGAATTTCTCCGATATTTGAAGCCACTTTTCGGCAGTGGGCAATGGCAGAAACTCCGGACACAGAACATCCCACAGAGCCCTGCAGGTGTCGGCAACAATCCCAGATAAAGTAGAGATTCCCAGCCGGTACTGGAAATGCAGGGATGAAAGACTCTCTCCAGTTGCCAGGAACCTGCCAAACATAAAAAGAAAAAATAATTATATTTCTGTCTTGGGTATTACTAAAAACACTGAAAATAAAAAAGTACATGGCCTAACTATTTTGCATGTTTTTTTAATACAACATAGCAAAAAAACATTTTATAAAGGCTTGGGATTAGTACATGCCAGAAGAAAAACCATTATGCAAAAAAGCAATTTCACAAAAATAATGTTAAAATTCAATAGCCAAAAAAAACCTAATTTTTTGGACCAAAAAAAAAAAAAAAAAAAAAAAGCCAAAAAAATTATGCAAACATAACAACATACATACCGTAAGGTGACAAGGAGCCTTTCTTCGGGAGGAATGGCACGCCGGAGCTGAGTGTCCCTTCTCCGGATGTTTCCTTCAACCATACCCAGCAAGTCAAGGAAGCTTTCCTGGGACATCCGTGTATAGTCAGCAAATTTCTCCGGGTTTTCCTGTAGCTCGCTGTACAGCGTGTGATATGCTCCACGGCTTGGCCGGAGTTCGATGATTGGATGCCTCCAAAACCGACGCCGCTGCCGTCTCTGCTGTCTCTCCCTCTCCCTTTCTTGCTGGCAACAAAAGACATACGCCTGAGACAGCGCAATGTCAAGATCCAGCTTGAAGCGGAAATTATCCAGACGCAGGTCCATCTTGACACCGGAAACAGCAGCAAAATCTGATGAATTCAGCAGTACAGGGTCTATAAAACATTCCAATGAAACACGCCCACTGGTGACCCATTGGTGGTCAAGGATTTTGCTATTGTGAAATGTCACACCTAAAAACGCATGCGCATAAAAAACGCAACCGCATGCAAAAACGCATGTAAAACGCAAGTAACACTGCGTTATTTTGACGCATTGTCGTGCGCATGAAGAAAAAAAAACGCACATTTGTTTTGCGTTTTTCTTTGCGTTTTTTATGCGCACGATGCGCTGCGCAAAAAAACGCTAATGTGAAACTAGCCTAACTTGTGGAGGGGAAAATTGTCACTAATTTATCAGGGTATAAGTCCACTTGTATAAGGTGCACCTAAATTATTGATAGGTACATAACTCAATACATTTGGCCTATTTGGGGGCCGAATATACACCAGAAAATGAAATCTACCTCATAAATGTCAGCCTCAGCAGGACAGATTTACTTTACAGTAATTTTGCCACTTTGTGGCTTGTTGTGCTCCCTCTTGCTAGAGCAACAAATCACATTTTTCTTGTAAATGCCCGTCACTAAATTTTAGGACTTTTGCTGAATAATGAGGCAGACGTGGCACTTTCCTTAGTGTATGCCCTACTAGATATGGCTCTCTGCTCTTCTATACTGCCTCAGAGTGCCAGTGGTAAGTGCTCTTTAGGTCCCAGCATCAGCCCCCCAAAATGCCAACCAGAACATGCTAGTCATCTGGTCAGCTGCAACCCTCCCTCAAACTCCTGGCATAATGCTAGTCAGCCGGAATGATTTCAGACCATTATTGAGTTATTTTTTTTACTAAGTGGTCAACAGCACATTGTCAGCATTAGAACCATAGGTTTACTAAATATTACATGAGTTTTGAGTATACATTTTCAGGCACAAGGTTTTTACTGTTGAAGCATATCACTTCTAGTTGCGATATCCAAATGCACCCATTGATGAATTTCTCCTATGTTTAACAAGAAAACTTATGCAAAAAAGACATTTTTTTGTGCAAAGCACAGCTGACAACTTGAGGTTGTCTATGCATTGATTTTGGATTCTGTTACATGGGCAACCAAAAGACGCACCAAATCTGCATATTACTCCAGGTGGCTTTTGATAAAGACTGGCATATAAAAAGCCAGTTCTAATGATTTCCGACACAACCATACATGCAGGCTCAGGTTTGCTGCTGTTTAACCCCTTAAATACCACAATCCCCCTGGTGCGGCGATTCTGGTGCCTGACACCCCCCGGCCACAAATCGATTGCAGGGTGCCAATGGCAGCTGAGTGTCTGCAAAAGGCCACAGTCACTGCGATGTTACTAGATCTATGAAGCCTAGCCCAACTTTCATTTTTATTCTTTACTGCCAGACTGTACTTTCTATATTGAGAATAAGCAATCAAATGATCGCAGGTTCAAATCCCCTAAGGGGACTAAAAAATTAAAAGAATAGTGAAAAGGTTTTTAAAAAAATATTTACACAAACAAAAAATATATAAAAATCAGCCTTTGCCCCAATAGAAAGATAAAGATATCAGTTTGAAAAAAAAAAAACCCCTGCAGCCAGCTCCATTGACTGAAAAATAAAAAAGGTTACATTGACATTGAGACAATGGGACAAATCAGATTTTTTTTTTCAGAATTCTTTTTCACCACTAAAGAAAAAATACTACAAGTTTGGTTTCACCATAATCATACTGTACTGACAGAATTACGCTGCCGTCTTATTTTTACTACACAATGAGCTGTGTAAAAATAAAAACCATGACATATTTTGTTTGGTCACTGTACTAGTAAGTTTTTTCCCTATTTTCACGTACATCGTGTAGTAAAATGAATGGGGTCATGTAAAATTACAAATCGTCCCACTTATGTCGTAGGAAACACAGAAGGTAGAAACAAATACAGCTCACTACACCTGCGAGCTAGTCATCCTCTGGTGCCAGGGGTGAAAGCAGTGAGTCCAATGAGAAAAAAAAAACTGCACTCCATGTTCCTTACAAATTTTTTCAATTTATTTCTGCAATGCATAAATGACTTCTGACGCATTTGAGAAATTACATTCCCTTACTCATAGCGGTCTGAAAACCAATTAAGGGTGCTATAAATGAGCGCACTCCACATGCAAACATTTCATAGTGTTGCATGAATTTACATCAGAGGTGATGAATATTTTATATGACTGACACAAATGTTGGTTTTCTCATAGTTTGACTCTTCAGTGTCTTTAGATCTTTTTGGGTCCGTGTCCATAATGAGGAATAGCAGCTTCAGGACACAGCTCACCTGGGCTGCGTCCAAAACGCTGCTTTACACGATAAAAGGACATTGGATGGGATTTATAGAAATCCCATGCCCACAGTGCGGGTTTACGAGCCGCAGCATGTCAATTTCTGCTACAGAGATGCAGTAGAATGTATTGGATGTGGTAAATCCGCATTGTTCAATGAAAGCAGAGTTTAAGATGTATTGAAAATACATAATTTCCTGATCATGGGCACATACCCTTAGTCAGATGTTGCTATAGATACTTAAGTATAATTATAGAAACTTCACAAGCTTTGACACTTTTATTGACAACTACATCAAGTTTTTGCAAAGACTCAATATTTACAGTGTTGACCCTTGTCAAGATTTCTACTATTCGCCCAAACATGTTGGATATCAGCTTCTGGGCCAAATCATGACTGATGGCGACCTATTCTTGTCTGATCAGTGCTTGCAGCTATCACAATCTCATTTTTTTTTCTGGTACACCCATTTTTGAGGATTGACCACAAGTTCTCAATGGAACTGAGATCTGGGTGGCTTTCTGGCCATGGACCGAAAATTCATTGGCATGTTCTTCAACCCACTCAAGTTATCACTTTTGCCATGTGATATGGTTCTCCATCATGCCGTAAAAAGCACTGTTCATAACCAAATTGCGCCTGGATTATTGGAGAAGTTGCGCTTGTATGTTTAGCTACCATTATTCATTGCAGTTTTCCTGGGCAAAATTGTGAGTCCACTTCCTTGGATGAAAAGCAACTCCACACAAGAAAGTTCTCAGGATGCTTCACTGTTGGCATAACACAAGACTCAATGCAGTGATCAACTTTTCTTATACATACAGTGAGTGTTCTAGATGTCCTAAGCAGTCTGAAGGGATGTTCATCAGAGTAAATAACTTTACCTCAGTCCTCTGCAGTCCAGTCGCTTTACTTCCTGGAGAATGTCAGTCTATCCATGATGTTTTTCTTGCAGGGACGTGGCTTCTTTGCTCCCTTCCTGACATAGCCAGTCTCCAAATGCATTGGCCTCACTGTGTGATCAGATGCACTGATACCTGCCTGCTACCATTCCTAAGCAAGGTCTGTACTGGTGTTGAACCAATCCCATACATGAATCCTCTTTAGGAGACCCTCCTGGCACTCACAGGGCATTTCTGAGTGCCCTGAAGTCTTCTTTACAGCAATTGAACCTCTCTCTTTGAGGTTCTTGATGAGCCGATAAATGGATAGTTTAGGGGCAATCTTACAAGCAGCAATGTCCTTGCCTGTAAAGCTCTTTTGATGTAAAGCATTGATAACAGCACTCAATTCATTGGACGTAACCATTTATTAACAGACAATTTCAAGCACCAGACCTTTTTAGCCTACATTCACACATTCAGTATTTGTTCAGCATTTTACATCAGTATTTGTAAGCCTAAATCAGGAGTGAAACAATCAAAAGTATAATAGAAACACGTCACCACTGCTGCATTTTTCACCCAATCCTGGTTTTGGTTTACAAATACTGATGTAAAATACTGAATGGATGAATGTGGCCTTAAAGCAACCAGTCTGCTCTTCTAATTCGATCAGCATGACAGAGTGAAATCAGCTGACTTGTCCTCATTAACACTTTCTCCTTAGCTAACGAGAAAATCAGTAAAATGAGGTAAGCAGGTCAATTTGGAGCACTGCTAAAAAAAAACTCAGTGGACATGGAGTTTTTGTGATCAAGTTATTATCATGGCAAGGAATTAATTTGCAATTCATCTTATCACCCTTCATAACAATCTAGGGTTAATTCAAATGGCCACAATAAAAACTACAGCAGTAAATTTTATGAAAATCAAATTTTGCATCACTCTCAATTAGTGTTGAGCATTCCGATACCGCAAGTATCGGGTATCGGCCGATACTTGCTGTATCGGAATTCCGATACCGACTTCCGATATTTTTTCAATATCGGAAGTCGGCATCGGAATCGGAAGTTCAAAGTTGATTGACAGCCTGACGTCATCATGATGAGCGGTGTGTGCGCATCATGATGCGCCGTCATTTCGGGCCTTCCGGGGGTCTCTGCCGGCCTGCCGGGGGGCTGTGTGGACTGCCCGGGGTCTGTACCGGCCTGCCGGGGGGCTGTGTGGACTGCCCGGGGTCTGTACCGGCCTGCCGGGGGGCTGTGCAGGCCTGACGGTGGTCTGTGCACCCTGTGGGGGTCTGTACCGGCCTGCCGGGGGGCTGTGCCGGCCTGCCGGGGGGCTGTGCTGATGTCCGGGGGTCTGTGCAAGCATCGTCCGATGGGACTATAAGTCCCATCTGGCGATGCCTGCTACCATGACAGTGATTGACACATTAGCCAATGATGGGACAGTAGTAGTCCCATCATCCAGCTAATGTGTTAAATGTTAAAAAAAAAAAAAAAAAAAACACTACATACATACTACATACATACTAAATGCATGCTACATACATACTACATGCTACATACATACTACATATATACTACATGCATGCTACATACATACTACATGCTACATACATACTACATATATACTACATGCATGCTACATACATACTGCATGCTACATACATACTACATACATACCACATATATACTACATACATACTACATGCATGCTACATACATACTACATACATACTACATGCATGCTACATACATAACACATATATACTACATGCATGCTACATACATACTACATGCTACATACATACCACATACATACTACATGCATGCTACATACTACATGCATGCTACATACATACTACATGCTACATACATACTACATATATACTACATGCATGCTACATACATTCTACATGCTACATACATACCACATACATACTACATACATACTACATGCATGCTACATACATACTACATGCTACATACATACTACATATATACTACATGCATGCTACATACATTCTACATGCTACATACATACTACATATATACTACATACATACTACATGCATACTACATGCATACTACATACATACTACATACATACTACATGCATGCTACATACATACTACATACATACTACATGCATGCTACATACATACTACATACATACTACATGCATGCTACATACATAACACATATATACTACATGCATGCTACATACATACTACATGCTACATACATACCACATACATACTACATACATACTACATGCTACATACATACTACATATATACTACATGCATGCTACATACATACTACATGCTACATACATACTACATATATACTACATGCATGCTACATACATACTGCATGCTACATGCATGCTACATACATACTACATGCTACATACATACCACATATATACTACATACATACTACATACAATACATTCATACAATACATACATAGACATACAGTACATATAACATAGAGTAACATACTTACCAATACTTGTCACATTGTTCCCCGAAGCCATTGTCTTTTACGGAATAAATATTAACATAACAAACCACAAAAATACTCACCCACGATCCGAAGCAGTCCACGAGTGTGTCCCACGACGATCTTGGGTAGAGAACGGCAGCATCAGCTGATGCCGCCGTTCTCTACGGGCTGCAGGAATCCAATGACGGAAGGTAGGTATCCTTCCGCACTGTATTCCTCCGCCACTTAAAAAAAAAAAAAGTCCCTAGTCTCACTTTATGCCATTGCTGCGTGGGAAATTCCCAAGATCGTCGTGGGACACACTCGTGGACTGCTTCGGATCGTGGGTGAGTATTTTTGTGGTTTGTTAATATTTATTCCGTAAAAGACAATGGCTTCGGGGAACAATGTGACAAGTATTGGTAAGTATGTTACTCTATGTTATATGTACTGTATGTCTATGTATGTATTGTATGAATGTATTGTATGTAGTATGTATGTAGTATATATGTGGTATGTATGTAGCATGTAGTATGTATGTAGTATGTATGTAGCATGCATGTAGCATGTATGTAGCATGCATGTAGTATATATGTAGTATG
Source organism: Dendrobates tinctorius (assembly GCF_039654945.1). Taxonomy (NCBI): domain Eukaryota; kingdom Metazoa; phylum Chordata; class Amphibia; order Anura; family Dendrobatidae; genus Dendrobates; species Dendrobates tinctorius. The sequence goes on along the minus strand of NW_027361829.1, from coordinate 23,368,398 downwards.
TATGTGGTATGTATGTAGCATGTAGTATGTATGTAGCATGCATGTAGTATGTATGTAGTATGTATGTAGCATGCATGTAGTATGTATGTAGCATGTAGTATATATGTAGCATGTAGTATGTATGTAGCATGCATGTAGTATATATGTAGTATGTATGTAGCATGTAGTATGTATGTAGCATGCATGTAGTATGTATGTAGTATGTATGTGGTATGTATGTAGCATGTAGCATGCATGTAGTATGTATGTAGTATATACACTCACTGGGCACTTTATTAGGTACACCATGCTAGTAAGGGGTTGGACCCCCTTTTGCCTTCAGAACTGCCTCAATTCTTCGTGGCAGAGATTCAACAAGGTGCTGGAAGCATTCCTCAGAGATTTTGGACCATATTGACATGATGGCATCACACAGTTGGCGCAGATTTGTCGGCTGCACATCCCTGATGCGAATCTCCCGTTCCACCACATCCCAAAGATGCTCTATTGGATTGAGATCTGGTGACTGAGGAGGCCATTTGAGTACAGTAAACTCATTGTCATGTTCAAGAAACCAATCTGAGATGATTCGAGCTTTATGACATGGCGCATTATCCTGCTGAAAGTAGCCATCAGATGTTGGGTACATTGTGGTCATAAAGGGATGGACATGGTCAGCAACAATACTCAGGTAGGCTGTGGCGTTGCAACGATGCTCAATTGGTACCAAGGGGCCCAAAGAGTGCCCAGAAAAAATTCCCCACACCATGACACCACCACCACCAGCCTGAACCGTTGATACAAGGCAGGATGGATCCATGCTTTCATGTTGTTTACGCCAAATTCTGACCCTACCATCCGAATGTCGCAGCAGAAATCGAGACTCATCAGACCAGGCAACGTTTTTCCAATCTTCTACTGTCCAATTTCGATGAGCTTGTGCAAATTGTAGCCTCAGTTTCCTGTTCTTAGCTGAGAGGAGTGGTACCCAGTGTGGTCTTCTGCTGCTGTAGCCCATCTGCCTCAAAGTTCGACGCACTGTGCGTTCAGAGATGCTCTTCTGCCTACCTTGGTTGTAACGGGTGGCAATTTGAGTCACTGTTGCCTTTCTATCAGCTCAAACCAGTCTGCCCATTCTCCTCTGACCTCTGGCATCAACATGGCATTTCCGGCCACAGAACTGCCGCTCACTGGATTTTTTTTCTTTTTCGGACCATTCTCTGTAAACCCTAGAGATGGTTGTGCGTGAAAATCCCAGTAGATCAGCAGTTTCTGAAATTCTCAGACCAGCCCTTCTGGCACCAACAATCATGCCACGTTCAAAGGCACTCAAATCACCTTTCTTCCCCATACTGATGCTCGGTTTGAACTGCAGGAGATTGTCTTGACCATGTCTACATGCCTAAATGCACTGAGTTGCCGCCATGTGATTGGCTGATTAGAAATTAAGTCTTAACACACAGTTGGACAGGTGTACCTAATAAAGTGGCCAGTGAGTGTATGTGGTATGTATGTAGCATGTATGTAGCATGCAGTATGTATGTAGCATGCATGTAGTATATATGTAGTATGTATGTAGCATATATGTAGTATGTATGTAGCATGTAGTATGTATGTAGCATGCAGTATGTATGTAGCATGCAGTATGTATGTAGCATGCAGTATGTATGTAGCATGCATGTAGTATATATGTAGCATATATGTAGTATGTATGTAGCATGTAGTATATATGTAGTATGCATGTTGCATGCATGTAGTATATGTAGTATGTATGTTGCATGTAGTATATATGTAGTATGCATGTTGCATGCATGTAGTATATATGTAGTATGTATGTTGCATGTAGTATATATGTAGTATGAATGTAGCATGTATGTAGTATGAATGTAGCATGTATGTAGCATGTAATTTTTTTTTTTTTACATTCAACACATTAGCCGGATGATGGGACTACTACTGTCCCATCATTGGTTAATGTGTCAATCACTGTCATGGTAGCAGGCATCGCCCGATGGGACTTGTAGTCCCATCGGACGATGCCTGCACAGACCCCCGAAGCCTGCACAGCCCCCTGGCAGGCCGGCACAGCCCCCCGGCAGGCCGGCACAGCCCACCGGAGCCTGCACAGCCCACCGGCAGGCCGGCACAGCCCCCCGGCAGGCCGGCACAGCCCACCGGAGCCTGCACAGCCCCCCGGCAGGCCGGCACAGCCCCCCCCGGCAGGCCGGCACAGCCCCCCCGGCAGGCCGGCACAGACCACCGGAGCCTGCACAGACCCCCTGGCAGGCCGGCACAGCCCCCCGAAAGGCCCGTACAGACCCCAGAGAGGCTGTACAAGGCAAAAACAGGGTTTTTCTTATTCCGATACCGGAAGTCTCATAGACTTGAATGGGACTTCTGGTATCGGAATCGGCGATACCGATACTTTTTTTTTTTTTTTTAAGATCGGCCGATCCATTCCGATCCGATACTTTGAAGTATCGGACGGTATCGCTCAACTCTACTCTCAATACTTTGGCCACGAACGTACAGCTAGCTCTTCTAATCAGACCACAGATTACATTAGATTTGACATGGCATGATTAGACAAAGTTTCTTCTCTTAAGGGGTACTTCACACATAGCGGGATCGTTAGCGAGATCGCTGAAATGTCACAGGTTTTGTGACGCAACAGCGACCTCGCTACTTGTGACACATAGCGGCGACCGGCCCCCTGCTGTGATATCGCTGATCATGCTCGAATGTCCTAGGCCATTTTTTGATCGTTGGTGTCCCGCTGGCCAGCATGCATCGCTGTGTTTGAAGCCATAACAACAACGAGCGACCTCGTTGGCGACTCAGAACTCAGGGACGCAGGCGTGATTTTGCTTTGTCTTTTCAACGCCCCCTCAGCTCCGATTGGTGGTCTCAAATTAGGATCTTTGTAGGGTTTCCTTTTATAGGTCAGCTATCAATTATATGCAATCATAACATTTAACATGTAGTTATAATAATCGCGTGTCCCCGTGTCAGATACTGTGGATCCACGAATAAATAGCGCAATAGCGACTCAGACAGGGACGCTGAAGCAAACCATGTAGTGATAGCGCAGTAGTGGCCACCAATCAGAGCAGGGGGACGTGGAAAAGGCAACGCTGAAGCACGCCTATCGAGGTCTGAGTCGTCAGAATAGCTGCTGTGTGACAAGGTCCCAACGACCGCCGAGGTCGTTATACGGATCGCCGTATCGTTGCTGCATCATTGAGTAGATCTGCCTGTTTGACAGCTTACTAGCGACCATGTAGCGACGTACCAGCGATCCTTACCAGGTCGTATCGTTGTCGGGATCGCTGGAGCGTCGCTATGTGTAACGGGACCCTTAGATATCACTGTAGACACATCTGAAGGTCATCATGTAGTAACAAGAGGAAAAACAATAGAAAATTCAAGAAAAAAAAAATTACAATTTAAAAGGACACAAATATTTGTGTTCAATGTAGTTAGAAAAAAAGAAGGAAACAAATTTAAAAGTAAGCAAAGAAAAAGAAAACATAATTATGGCTTCCTTGTATGAATCACCTGTCAAAGTCTTTGATCAAGGCCATTCGTTGATATTATCACAAGTCTTAGGTTTTTACAGCTGACTTGTGTCCTGTAACACAACAGCACCATTGGGCTGGTTTTCACTCATAAAAAAACTATGTTGTCAGTAAATGGTTAAGCTGCAGCAATTTGTGGTTAAGGTTGCATTCATCCATCTGTGTGTCATGGTCCAAGTACAGACCATCATGTATGGAAGGGCAGAGGGTTTCCTGACCCAAACATGTATGCATTGGAGGTTGTAGAGTTTGGGTTGGGAGACCCACAGTTGGCCCATGAGTCATAGATGTGTGAATATGGCAGATGTGCGGTTTTGTCATGCAGCTTTAAAGCTACGAATATCAATTTATTTTTTTTTGTCAACCTAATACCATCATATGTGTGTTTAACTACACATTGCATAATTTTAGCATTGTCCCACAGATTGAGCTGTGTGAGAGCCTATTTATTGTGGGAAAAGCTGTAGTTTGTGCTGATGCCATAACTTTATCATCTTTACTCCATTTTAGGTTGGAATGAACAAAAAAAAAATGGCACGGTGGCTAAGTGGATAGCACTGCAGCCTTGCAGCGCTGAGGTTGTGGGTTCAAATCCCACCAAGGACAACATCTGCAAGGAGTTTGTATGTTTAACATTCCAAAGACATACTGACAGGCAGCGTCATTAATGTCTGTAAAGCGCTGTGGAATTAATAGCGCTATATAAATGAGTAAAATAAACAAATAAATACAGTAATACCAAACATGTGTTGGGCTTTTTGGGTGTTTGTTTCTTTTTAATCGGGATCCAAGGGAGGAGAGTGACATGTAAAGCCTGGCATGCCAAGGTGAGGAGACTTTAAGCCGAAATGCTTCGCTGGGAAATATGTGAATTGTCTCTTCAGAGAGGAAGAGGACTAGAGCTCTAGCGCTACCTATAGGAAATGGCAATCCTAAAAGTCAATATTGACTCTATAACGAGAGTTGTCATATGACATAAGCCAAAACTACACTACAAGCCAAAACCATGAAGTCAAGTGACAAGTTCTCCACAGAGAGTCGACATTGACTTTTAGGATTGCTACTTCTTATAGGTGGCACTAGAGTTGTAGTCCTTTTCCTCTCTGAAGAGACGATTTGCATATCTTTCTAAAGCCCCCGTTACACACTGCGATATCGCAATATCGCTGTAAAGTCACCGATTTTGGACGTAGCAGCGATATCGCTACATGTGATACTTACCTTCGATCGGCTCCCCCCGCTGGTTATCGCTGATCGCGCGAGAAGGTCCTGGATCATTTCTCATCAGCTTCCTGCGGCGCTTCCTGCTGTGACGACGGGCGACGCGTGGATGCGGGCGGGAGGACGTCTGGATCGCCGCGTCTGACAGGTAAGTAGCGACCCCCGACCCCTGCGATGTGCGATGTACCCTAAAGGTACTGTCACACTTAGGGATGCACCAGCGATCCCGACCAGCGATATGACGCTGTCAGGATCGCTGGTGCATCGCTAAGTGGTCGCTAGTGAGCTGCCACACAGGCAGATCTCACCAGCGACATAGCAAGGGTCGGGGGTCGTTACTTACCTGTCAGACGAGGCGATCCTGACGTCCTCCCGCCCGCATCCACGCATCGCTCGTCGGCGCCACAGGAAGCTGACGACGAGAAACGGTTCAGGACGTTCTCGCGCGATCAGCAATAACCAGCGGGGGAGTCGGTCGGAGGTAAGTAGACATAGCGATATCGCTAGCAATATCGCGGCTACGTCACAAAAACCAGTGACGTTATAGCGATATTGCTAGCGATATCGCTTAGCGTGATAGGCCCTTAATGAAAACCCAATTAAACTTTCACTTTTTTTTAATTTAAAACACTTCAAATCTAGTTCTGGTCCTTATAGATGCAAGGAGAGCTTAGCAGCATGTTACAGCTGGCTACCGCCGCAGATAGCATGGGCACAACTCTGGTATAGAAGACATAGACGTGCAGTGGCATGTAAAAGTTTGGGCACCCCTGGTCAAAACTGTTATTGCGAACAGTTAAGCAAGTTCAATATGAAATGATCTCTAAAAGGCCTAAAGTTAAAGATGGCACATGTCCTTTGTATTTTAGGCAAAAAAATATACTGCATATAGTTATAGTCATTTTCTATATTTTAAAAATTACATATAGGAAAATGGGCCGATGCAAATGTTTGGACACCCTTAGAGATTTGTGTGTTCAGATAAATTTTATCAAGGTTTCAGACCTTAATTAGCCTGTTAGGGTTATGGTTTATTCTCTATCATTGTTAATAAAGGCCTGGTGATGCAAATTTCCCAGCTTTAGAAAAACCCAGCCTCCTCTAACCTTGTGCCAAACAAAAGCAGCCATGGGTTCTTCTAAGCAGCTGCCTAGCACTTTGACAGTGAAAATTTGGCAGGCTCACAAAGCAGGGAAAGGCTATATAAGAAGACAGCAAAGCTTTTTCAAGTTGCCGTTTCCTCAGTTCTAAATATAATTAAGAGATGGCATTTAACAGGAACAGTGGAGGTCAAGATAAGGTCTGAAAGACCAAGCAAAATTTCAGTGAGAGCTGCTTGTATGACTGCTACAGAGGTAAATCAGAACCCCCGCTTCACTGTAAAAGACCTTCAGAAAGATTTAGCAGACTCTGGAGTTGTGGTATATTGTTCTACTTTTCGGAGGCACCTGCACAAATATGGCCTTCATGGAAGAGTCATCAGAAGAAAACCTCTCCTGTTTCCTCACCATAAAAGAACTATGCAAAATATAATCTAAACAAGCATGATGAATTGTGGAAACAAGTCCTGTGAACCAATGAAGTTAAAACAGAAAACTTTAACCACAATGATCAAAGGTATGTGTGGATAAAAAGGGCACAGAATTTCTGAAAAAAAACCATCCTATCAACCATTAAGCATGGAGGTGGATCAATCATGCTTTGGGGTTGTGTTGCAGCCAATGGCAGGGGGAATATTTCACAGAGGGAAGAATGGACGCAATCAAATTTCAACAAATTATTGATGCAATCATAAGACCAAGTTTAAAAAAGCAGGAGTTGAAAAGAGGATGGCTTCTACAAATGGATAATAATCCTAAACACACATCAAAATCCGCAATAGACTACCTCAAATGGTGCAAGCCTTAACAGTGCCATGATCTGAACATCACTGAAAATCTGTGGGTAGACCTCAAAATAGCAGTGCATGCAAGATGACCTAGGAATATCAAAGAACTGGAAGAATTTTCCTAGTAAGAATAGATGAAAATCCCTCAAATAAGAATTGAAAGACACTTACATGGCTACAATGACCGTTTACAAGCTGTGATATTTTCAAAAGGGGGTGCTACTAGGTACTAACCATGCAGAGTGTCCAAACTTTGGCATCAGTCCATTTTCCTTTTTGTAATTTTAAAAAATGTAAAAGATAAAAAAATATATATTTTTTGCCTAAAATACAAAGGAAAAGTGTCATCTTTAACTTTTGGCATTTTAGAGATAATTTCGTCTTCAACTTGCTTAACTGTTCACAATAAAAATAATTTTTACCCAAACTTTTACATGCCACTGTATATATGCAGCAAATTACACCACAACTAGACAAATACAGCTGTGCTCAAAAGGTTACATACCACAGCAGAATTCTTGCTTTCTTGGCTTTTTTTTCAGAGAATATGATTGATAACACCAAAACTTTTTCTCCACTCATCTTTAGTGGTTGGGTGAAGCCATTTATTGTCAAACTACTGTGCTTTTTCCTTTTAAATCATAATGACAACCCAAAAAATCCAAGTGACCTGATCCTGATCAAAAGTTCACATATCCCATTTCTTAATACCGTGTATTGCCCCCTCTAACATCAATCACATTTTGAAATCTTTTGTGGTAGTTGTGGATGAGCTTCTTTATTTTCTGAGATGGTAAAGATGCCCACTCTTTTTGGCAAAAAAGCCTCCAGTCCTGTAAATTCCTGGGCTATCTAGCAAGGACGTGCACGCTTGAGATCTCCCCAGACTGGCTCAATGATATTGAGATCAGGAGACTGAGATGGCAACTCCAGAACATTCACTTTGTTCTGCTGTAGCCAATGAGAGGTCGACTTGGCCTTGCGTTTTGGATCGTTGCCATGTTGGAATGTCCAAGTACGTCCTATGCGCAGCTTCCAGGTTGATAATTGCAAATTTTCCTCCAGTATTTGCTAACATGCTGCATTCATCTTTCATTCAACTTTGATCAAGTTTCCTGTGCCATTGTAGCTCACACATCCCCAAAACATCAGCGATCCACCTCCAAGCTTTACAGTAGGAATGGTGTTCCTTTCATCATAAGGCCTTGTTGACCTCTCTCCAAATGTATCGTTTATGTTTATGGCAAAAAGTTCACTTTTGGTCTCATCACTCCAAATTACCTTCTTCCAGAAGTTTTGAGGCTTGTCTCTGTGCTATTTTGCGTATTGTAGACTAAATACTTTGTGGCATTTGCGCAGCAATGGTTTTTTCTGGCGACTTGACCATGCAGCCCATTTTTCTTCAAGCGCCTCCTTATTGTGCATCTTGAAACAGCCACACCGTTAGTTTTCAGAGAGTCCAGTGTTCCAGCTGATGTTACTTGTGGGTTTTTCTTTACATACCGAACAATTTTCCTGGCAGTTGTGGACAAAATTTTTGTCTACCTCACCGTGGTTTTGTTTTTACAGAGCCCATGCCGGCACAGCCCCCCCGGCAGGCCGGCACAGACCACCGGAGCCTGCACAGACCCCCTGGCAGGCCGGCACAGCCCCCCGAAAGGCCCGTACAGACCCCAGAGAGGCTGTACAAGGCAAAAACAGGGTTTTTCTTATTCCGATACCGGAAGTCTCATAGACTTGAATGGGACTTCTGGTATCGGAATCGGCGATACCGATACTTTTTTTTTTTTTTTTAAGATCGGCCGATCCATTCCGATCCGATACTTTGAAGTATCGGACGGTATCGCTCAACTCTACTCTCAATACTTTGGCCACGAACGTACAGCTAGCTCTTCTAATCAGACCACAGATTACATTAGATTTGACATGGCATGATTAGACAAAGTTTCTTCTCTTAAGGGGTACTTCACACATAGCGGGATCGTTAGCGAGATCGCTGAAATGTCACAGGTTTTGTGACGCAACAGCGACCTCGCTACTTGTGACACATAGCGGCGACCGGCCCCCTGCTGTGATATCGCTGATCATGCTCGAATGTCCTAGGCCATTTTTTGATCGTTGGTGTCCCGCTGGCCAGCATGCATCGCTGTGTTTGAAGCCATAACAACAACGAGCGACCTCGTTGGCGACTCAGAACTCAGGGACGCAGGCGTGATTTTGCTTTGTCTTTTCAACGCCCCCTCAGCTCCGATTGGTGGTCTCAAATTAGGATCTTTGTAGGGTTTCCTTTTATAGGTCAGCTATCAATTATATGCAATCATAACATTTAACATGTAGTTATAATAATCGCGTGTCCCCGTGTCAGATACTGTGGATCCACGAATAAATAGCGCAATAGCGACTCAGACAGGGACGCTGAAGCAAACCATGTAGTGATAGCGCAGTAGTGGCCACCAATCAGAGCAGGGGGACGTGGAAAAGGCAACGCTGAAGCACGCCTATCGAGGTCTGAGTCGTCAGAATAGCTGCTGTGTGACAAGGTCCCAACGACCGCCGAGGTCGTTATACGGATCGCCGTATCGTTGCTGCATCATTGAGTAGATCTGCCTGTTTGACAGCTTACTAGCGACCATGTAGCGACGTACCAGCGATCCTTACCAGGTCGTATCGTTGTCGGGATCGCTGGAGCGTCGCTATGTGTAACGGGACCCTTAGATATCACTGTAGACACATCTGAAGGTCATCATGTAGTAACAAGAGGAAAAACAATAGAAAATTCAAGAAAAAAAAAAATTACAATTTAAAAGGACACAAATATTTGTGTTCAATGTAGTTAGAAAAAAAGAAGGAAACAAATTTAAAAGTAAGCAAAGAAAAAGAAAACATAATTATGGCTTCCTTGTATGAATCACCTGTCAAAGTCTTTGATCAAGGCCATTCGTTGATATTATCACAAGTCTTAGGTTTTTACAGCTGACTTGTGTCCTGTAACACAACAGCACCATTGGGCTGGTTTTCACTCATAAAAAAACTATGTTGTCAGTAAATGGTTAAGCTGCAGCAATTTGTGGTTAAGGTTGCATTCATCCATCTGTGTGTCATGGTCCAAGTACAGACCATCATGTATGGAAGGGCAGAGGGTTTCCTGACCCAAACATGTATGCATTGGAGGTTGTAGAGTTTGGGTTGGGAGACCCACAGTTGGCCCATGAGTCATAGATGTGTGAATATGGCAGATGTGCGGTTTTGTCATGCAGCTTTAAAGCTACGAATATCAATTTATTTTTTTTTGTCAACCTAATACCATCATATGTGTGTTTAACTACACATTGCATAATTTTAGCATTGTCCCACAGATTGAGCTGTGTGAGAGCCTATTTATTGTGGGAAAAGCTGTAGTTTGTGCTGATGCCATAACTTTATCATCTTTACTCCATTTTAGGTTGGAATGAACAAAAAAAAAATGGCACGGTGGCTAAGTGGATAGCACTGCAGCCTTGCAGCGCTGAGGTTGTGGGTTCAAATCCCACCAAGGACAACATCTGCAAGGAGTTTGTATGTTTAACATTCCAAAGACATACTGACAGGCAGCGTCATTAATGTCTGTAAAGCGCTGTGGAATTAATAGCGCTATATAAATGAGTAAAATAAACAAATAAATACAGTAATACCAAACATGTGTTGGGCTTTTTGGGTGTTTGTTTCTTTTTAATCGGGATCCAAGGGAGGAGAGTGACATGTAAAGCCTGGCATGCCAAGGTGAGGAGACTTTAAGCCGAAATGCTTCGCTGGGAAATATGTGAATTGTCTCTTCAGAGAGGAAGAGGACTAGAGCTCTAGCGCTACCTATAGGAAATGGCAATCCTAAAAGTCAATATTGACTCTATAACGAGAGTTGTCATATGACATAAGCCAAAACTACACTACAAGCCAAAACCATGAAGTCAAGTGACAAGTTCTCCACAGAGAGTCGACATTGACTTTTAGGATTGCTACTTCTTATAGGTGGCACTAGAGTTGTAGTCCTTTTCCTCTCTGAAGAGACGATTTGCATATCTTTCTAAAGCCCCCGTTACACACTGCGATATCGCAATATCGCTGTAAAGTCACCGATTTTGGACGTAGCAGCGATATCGCTACATGTGATACTTACCTTCGATCGGCTCCCCCCGCTGGTTATCGCTGATCGCGCGAGAAGGTCCTGGATCATTTCTCATCAGCTTCCTGCGGCGCTTCCTGCTGTGACGACGGGCGACGCGTGGATGCGGGCGGGAGGACGTCTGGATCGCCGCGTCTGACAGGTAAGTAGCGACCCCCGACCCCTGCGATGTGCGATGTACCCTAAAGGTACTGTCACACTTAGGGATGCACCAGCGATCCCGACCAGCGATATGACGCTGTCAGGATCGCTGGTGCATCGCTAAGTGGTCGCTAGTGAGCTGCCACACAGGCAGATCTCACCAGCGACATAGCAAGGGTCGGGGGTCGTTACTTACCTGTCAGACGAGGCGATCCTGACGTCCTCCCGCCCGCATCCACGCATCGCTCGTCGGCGCCACAGGAAGCTGACGACGAGAAACGGTTCAGGACGTTCTCGCGCGATCAGCAATAACCAGCGGGGGAGTCGGTCGGAGGTAAGTAGACATAGCGATATCGCTAGCAATATCGCTGCTACGTCACAAAAACCAGTGACGTTATAGCGATATTGCTAGCGATATCGCTTAGCGTGATAGGCCCTTAATGAAAACCCAATTAAACTTTCACTTTTTTTTAATTTAAAACACTTCAAATCTAGTTCTGGTCCTTATAGATGCAAGGAGAGCTTAGCAGCATGTTACAGCTGGCTACCGCCGCAGATAGCATGGGCACAACTCTGGTATAGAAGACATAGACGTGCAGTGGCATGTAAAAGTTTGGGCACCCCTGGTCAAAACTGTTATTGCGAACAGTTAAGCAAGTTCAATATGAAATGATCTCTAAAAGGCCTAAAGTTAAAGATGGCACATGTCCTTTGTATTTTAGGCAAAAAAATATACTGCATATAGTTATAGTCATTTTCTATATTTTAAAAATTACATATAGGAAAATGGGCCGATGCAAATGTTTGGACACCCTTGGAGATTTGTGTGTTCAGATAAATTTTATCAAGGTTTCAGACCTTAATTAGCCTGTTAGGGTTATGGTTTATTCTCTATCATTGTTAATAAAGGCCTGGTGATGCAAATTTCCCAGCTTTAGAAAAACCCAGCCTCCTCTAACCTTGTGCCAAACAAAAGCAGCCATGGGTTCTTCTAAGCAGCTGCCTAGCACTTTGACAGTGAAAATTTGGCAGGCTCACAAAGCAGGGAAAGGCTATATAAGAAGACAGCAAAGCTTTTTCAAGTTGCCGTTTCCTCAGTTCTAAATATAATTAAGAGATGGCATTTAACAGGAACAGTGGAGGTCAAGATAAGGTCTGAAAGACCAAGCAAAATTTCAGTGAGAGCTGCTTGTATGACTGCTACAGAGGTAAATCAGAACCCCCGCTTCACTGTAAAAGACCTTCAGAAAGATTTAGCAGACTCTGGAGTTGTGGTATATTGTTCTACTTTTCGGAGGCACCTGCACAAATATGGCCTTCATGGAAGAGTCATCAGAAGAAAACCTCTCCTGTTTCCTCACCATAAAAGAACTATGCAAAATATAATCTAAACAAGCATGATGAATTGTGGAAACAAGTCCTGTGAACCAATGAAGTTAAAACAGAAAACTTTAACCACAATGATCAAAGGTATGTGTGGATAAAAAGGGCACAGAATTTCTGAAAAAAAACCATCCTATCAACCATTAAGCATGGAGGTGGATCAATCATGCTTTGGGGTTGTGTTGCAGCCAATGGCAGGGGGAATATTTCACAGAGGGAAGAATGGACGCAATCAAATTTCAACAAATTATTGATGCAATCATAAGACCAAGTTTAAAAAAGCAGGAGTTGAAAAGAGGATGGCTTCTACAAATGGATAATAATCCTAAACACACATCAAAATCCGCAATAGACTACCTCAAATGGTGCAAGCCTTAACAGTGCCATGATCTGAACATCACTGAAAATCTGTGGGTAGACCTCAAAATAGCAGTGCATGCAAGATGACCTAGGAATATCAAAGAACTGGAAGAATTTTCCTAGTAAGAATAGATGAAAATCCCTCAAATAAGAATTGAAAGACACTTACATGGCTACAATGACCGTTTACAAGCTGTGATATTTTCAAAAGGGGGTGCTACTAGGTACTAACCATGCAGAGTGTCCAAACTTTGGCATCAGTCCATTTTCCTTTTTGTAATTTTAAAAAATGTAAAAGATAAAAAAATATATATTTTTTGCCTAAAATACAAAGGAAAAGTGTCATCTTTAACTTTTGGCATTTTAGAGATAATTTCGTCTTCAACTTGCTTAACTGTTCACAATAAAAATAATTTTTACCCAAACTTTTACATGCCACTGTATATATGCAGCAAATTACACCACAACTAGACAAATACAGCTGTGCTCAAAAGGTTACATACCACAGCAGAATTCTTGCTTTCTTGGCTTTTTTTTCAGAGAATATGATTGATAACACCAAAACTTTTTCTCCACTCATCTTTAGTGGTTGGGTGAAGCCATTTATTGTCAAACTACTGTGCTTTTTCCTTTTAAATCATAATGACAACCCAAAAAATCCAAGTGACCTGATCCTGATCAAAAGTTCACATATCCCATTTCTTAATACCGTGTATTGCCCCCTCTAACATCAATCACATTTTGAAATCTTTTGTGGTAGTTGTGGATGAGCTTCTTTATTTTCTGAGATGGTAAAGATGCCCACTCTTTTTGGCAAAAAAGCCTCCAGTCCTGTAAATTCCTGGGCTATCTAGCAAGGACGTGCACGCTTGAGATCTCCCCAGACTGGCTCAATGATATTGAGATCAGGAGACTGAGATGGCAACTCCAGAACATTCACTTTGTTCTGCTGTAGCCAATGAGAGGTCGACTTGGCCTTGCGTTTTGGATCGTTGCCATGTTGGAATGTCCAAGTACGTCCTATGCGCAGCTTCCAGGTTGATAATTGCAAATTTTCCTCCAGTATTTGCTAACATGCTGCATTCATCTTTCATTCAACTTTGATCAAGTTTCCTGTGCCATTGTAGCTCACACATCCCCAAAACATCAGCGATCCACCTCCAAGCTTTACAGTAGGAATGGTGTTCCTTTCATCATAAGGCCTTGTTGACCTCTCTCCAAATGTATCGTTTATGTTTATGGCAAAAAGTTCACTTTTGGTCTCATCACTCCAAATTACCTTCTTCCAGAAGTTTTGAGGCTTGTCTCTGTGCTATTTTGCGTATTGTAGACTAAATACTTTGTGGCATTTGCGCAGCAATAGTTTTTTCTGGCGACTTGACCATGCAGCCCATTTTTCTTCAAGCGCCTCCTTATTGTGCATCTTGAAACAGCCACACCGTTAGTTTTCAGAGAGTCCAGTGTTCCAGCTGATGTTACTTGTGGGTTTTTCTTTACATACCGAACAATTTTCCTGGCAGTTGTGGACAAAATTTTTGTCTACCTCACCGTGGTTTTGTTTTTACAGAGCCCATGATTTTCCATTTGTTAATCACAGTTTGAACGCTGCTGACTAGCATTATAAATTCCTTTGATATCTTTTTGTATCCCTTTCTTGTTTTATACAGTTCAGCTACCTTTTCCCATAGATCCGTTGACAATTCTTTTGCTTTCTCCATGACTCACAATCCACAAACGTCAGTGGCTGGATGGAAGATGCAAGAGTCTGTCTGGATCCCAGAAACTCACTCAGCTTTTATGCACAAACACTGATTACAAGCATACAGGTCACAGTGAGGATGCTACCTTTAGTAGCCATTCAAACCCATTTGTGTCAACTTCTGTACATGTTATCAGGCCAAAATCACCAGGGTGTATAAACTTTTTATCAGGGTCATTTGGATTTTTTGGGTTGTCATTATGATTTGAAAAGAGAAAAGACAGTAGTATGAAAATAAATGGCTTCACCCAACCACTAACCATGAATGGAGAAAAAGTTTTGGTGTTATACATATTCTCTGAAAAAAGGCCAAGAATGCAAAAATTCTGCCGGGGTATGTAAACTTTTGAGCACAACTGTACATGTAACATATTTTTTGGACTATAAGATGCACTTTTTTGCTCCAAAAATTTGGAGGAAAATGGGGGTGCATCTTAAAGTCTGGATGTACCTGCTCTAGATGGGGAGGTGGGTGAGTGGCAGCAGCTGAGCAGCGGGTCACAGAAGGCAGGAACAGGCTACTGCGGCTAGTCCTATACCCGCTGCTAAAGAGAAATTAATATTCACTGCTCACCATGCCTATAATCCCTCCGACCTCTATGCACTGAAGCCAGGGACTATGGGTGTGGGAAGCAGTGAATATTCATTTCTCTTTAATAGCAGGGACTCATGATCGCCCAGCCGCAGCCTTCCTGCTGTTGCTGTGCGATCACGTGTGCTTGCTACTAAAGAGCATGAATACTTACTGCTCTCCTTTCCCATGGGCATGTGGAGCAGTGAATATTAATTACTCTTTAAAGGGAATCTGTCACCTCGTTTTTCAGCTATAAGCTGTGGCCACTGCCTTTCGGGGCTTATCTACAGCATTCTAGAATGCTGTATATAAGCCGCTGATCTAACCTGAAAGATAATAAAAACAAGTTACACTATATTCACCCGGAGGGCGGTCCAGTCCGATGGAAATCGTAGGTCCGGCGCTTCTATCTTCATGCGATGTCGTCATCTTCCTTGCTTCTTGTCGTGGCTACAGTGCAGGCGTACTGATCTGCCTAGTTGAGGGCAGAGCAAAGTACTGCAGTGCACAGGCACCGTGAAAGGTCAGAGACACCCAGCACCTGCTCTCTGCAGTACTTAGCTCAACAGGGCAGATCAGTAAGCCTGCTCAGGAGTCACAACAAGAAGCAAGGAAGATGACACCATAGCATGGAGATGGGAGGCGCCGGACCCGAACATGCAACGCCCATCGGACCGGACCGCCCCTGGGTGAGTATATTATAACTTGTTTTTCTTATCTTTCACTTTAGATCAGGTGCTTGTCTACAGCATTCTAGAATTATGTAGATAAGCCCCCAAAAAGCAGTGGACACAGCTTATTGCGGAAAAATGAGGAGACAGGTTCCCTTCAACAGTGGGCACAGTAGCAGCAGCTG